>NC_064621.1:416762687-418012687 GCF_023898315.1 Schistocerca nitens
ATTGCACGAATGTCTTAGATTTGTTTGACACATGGGAACGCGACACCGAGATGCCGGTAAACATGAGCCGGCAGATGCATGAAGGTAAGACACCAGCTATCTTGGGGAAGTCCATTTACAAAGTTTCAAGAACCAGTATTAAATGCTAAATATAGGAATTTACTATACCCCCCACGTATCTCTCCCTTTGGGACAGTGCAAACAAGATCAGACTAGCTAGATCATGCACAGACGCGCTTAAGTAGTCATTCTTTCGGCACTCCATACGCAAATGGAACGAGAAGAAGTCTGAACACAGGTTAGAACTGGAGACAGACTCTGTCATGCACTTTTCAGCGGTTTGCAGATTATAGATGTACATGTGCGTTATCGATGCTTCGGCAAGATTACGCATATTTTTCGAATTAGAGACCATTTCTTTCTTCCCAACTGTCAGATGAAACTAAACAAAGATGACCGCGTGTATGTCCTAGAAGAATATGCAGTCTGCTATAAACTACCTTATCCTGAGTTTCAAGCAACAAATTTCGAATCTTTACACGCTTCGGGTTTTGATAACTGGTTAAAAGGTTGTTACAAGAAAAGCCCTTTAGTCGGGAATCATTAGACAAGACGTTTGTTGCCGAACAGTAAGTTACATTTTCGCCCAGTAACGACGTGAAATTTCAGCATTATGCACAATAGACAGGACTTTCAATCGTTTGTCGATGACGAGAAAAGCCACTGCAGTTTCCAAACAGCAATACTTTCAGCTCGCTACTAACTCTTCTGTGGCTGGTTCACTGAATAAAAAATGTTTGAGGATTTGAAGAAAATTGTTGAATATATATCGCAGAATTTTCGCAGATGTAATGACACTCTCCTCCAGTAGTCCAGTAACTTACTCCTGAGACTGCCAATGGCTCTACAAAAGATGTTACTTTTTTAAATTCATCATGTAATCTTTTTGTATTATTTGTCTTATGTAGCAAATTTTCGGTATGTTGCTTTGTATGATACCTAATTTATGTCAAATGCTTTCATAAAAATGTTGGCAAACACTGACTGCTCTTTCGAGTTCTATCTGCTTTTGTAATGAATTGTTCCCTTTTGTGATGAAATGTTCCCTTTTCTAAGTTTTCCCGAAATTCTATTTTTTGAAACAATTTTTCCATACTACAGTAAAGTTAGGAAAATTTTACTTCTGATTTTTGCGATTACAGAGTAATTAATAAATGAAAAATTAAAGATTTTGTTGACAAAGATAAATCGTTATGTTCCACTGTTAGTACTTAGTAACTTCTGCTTCCCCTAACCAAAGCGTTTGGGCGAGTCTGAAGTAGTTCAGTTAGGTAATGCAAGGTCCCTATGGTCAGCTCGGACCTACGCTGTCAGCGATGTTTCCCACACCTGTTGAAGGGAGAGTGGCAGAGGATTCACCTATCTCCTCTGCCTATCGATACAGGCTCATACATGTTTCCCTGGTTTCAGATTCGTGGAGAGGCAAGGTAGGTTATCCCGCTTCCTCCCAGGCAAGATCATGTAGTTTACAAGTGAACAAATCTCCTACTCTAGGGTGAATTTCTCGCTGCAGCAGATTGTGCGTTATTTTGAAAGTTCCTGGCAGGCTAAAGAACTGTTGTTTTCTTCCGCGAGTGGTTGTCCTGGAGAACAGGCAAGAGAGCTAAGATTTTCAGTGCAGTTAGAGAAGTGGAGGAGTGAGGTACTGTCAAATTTGAACCTAAGAGGAGGGGATTACAACAGTCGTGCCTCAGTCTCTATGAGCATTAACTGCAAAAGGCAAGGTTCCAGTCCCAATCCAGCAAAGTCTCAGACTGTCAAAAAGTTTTCATGGTCTCCGATAACTAAATGGTCAAGAGTGCCTTTATCGTGGATTAATGACTGTACAAAATATAGCATAACGTTCCACTACCATAAAGGTCAATGTTCTTCCGGCAGTGGGACAGAAGGAAGACAAGGGTTTAATGTCCTGTTGACAACCAGCTCATTAGAGACTGAGCACAAACTCGAACTGAGGAAGGTCTGAGAAGCAATTGACCTCTCAAAGGATCCGTCCCACCATTTGCATTAAGCAAGTTACGGAAATCATAGGGAACTTAAATCTGGTTGACTAGACGGGAATCTCAACTGGCGTAATCCCAAAGGCGAATCCAATACCTTGACCTTTGCGCCACATAGCTCAGTTTGGACAATGGGAAAGAAAGGATATAAGATCAGGGTTTAACGTCCCTTCAGCTATTAGACCAATAGTGACAGAGTAGAAACATATATTCCTTTTTCATTGCGAATCAATATTTGGCACAGGATATCGTGGGAGTGGAAGTGGGGGTGTCCTGGCTTAAAGTATTGACTTTATTAATCAGTGTAAACAATTCATAATGCATACAAGAAAAGAAACAACAAGAAAACTCATCACTTAGATTAACAAAATATTACTTAAGATCCAATACAGGATATTACAGCTTTTAACAACTTATACCCTTGTATGAATCGCTTTACAATAAAGGGTACACAGATAAAGATACCAAAATTACAACACACTAATACTTAATACAATAGGACAAGATATCGATAAATCAGCTCCTCTAAATTTATTCAGCCTTACAATACAAGGAACATGAGTTAATAGACACAAATGACAACACACAGTAAAAGGAGAATACGAAAATACGCAATAAAATATCTTACCAGAGAATCAGATCCTAAAATGCACCCAACTAACGCTGACACCTCACTTAATACTAGACACGCAACACAAGAGTGACAAAATCCACAGCAAAACCAACATCTGTATACTGCTGTAAGCAGAAAATAGAAAGAGTAAAATAGTGAAATGCAACAGCAATTGCAAATAAGATGTCACGCCCTTCGACCACAGAGAACTTTTTCAACTGATTACATTAGGCTCAAAAGTGGTGTCATAGCGTTTTACAAACGTAACCAACAGTTGGCTTAAGTAGGCCAGCCATGACACAGTCGTATGCATTACACGATAACACCAACATGCTCTCTTCTAACTGTCGTGTCTGAAGACACACCACCGCAAGCAGTTCTTCACTTCTGGCCGCGCTGTGTTTTCTGGATCCGCGAAGTCAAGCACCGTCCACTGCTCTGGCCAGAATGACGCCCCAAATTGACCACAAGCCACCACTAGCGTCGGCTGTCCGTGCAACAGGTCGCCTCGCTGCAAATGGCTCTGAGCACTATGGGACTTAACTTCTCAGGTCATCATTCCCCTAGAACTTAGAACTACTTAAACCCAACTAACCTAAGGACATCACACTCGTCCATGCCCGAGGCAGGATTCGAACCTGCGACCGTAGCGGTCGCCCGGTTCCAGACTGAAGCGCCTAGAGCCGCTCGGCCACTCCGATCGGCTCGCCTCGCTGCACCTCGGCACGCTTCCTGGTTCATCTCTCCAGACAACTGTTCTAGTGGTCGAAATTGCTAGTAGTGTTCTGCTTCGCTGGCCATTCCATACTCTCCACTGAGGCTGTCCACCCGATGACGACCGCAGCTGCCCCGTCGTCCACCTACATGGAGCGGCACTACACTGTCAACTCGCTGAGACATTCACGCTGATACACAAAAACTTGGAAAATGTGCCACAAATAGCCACGGTGACGCACTGACGTCCGCTGCTGTCCATGCCCCCGAGCTGCTCGCTCGAAAATTTTGTTATCTCTATAGTTCCAGTCACCAGATTCCCCACTGCAGCTCCCTTAGGGGCCAAGCCAATCCACAAACAAGCTCAGCGCTTGTGCCATGAATGGCTCCAGTGCCACACTGACAACTTGTCCACTACTGTCCATGGCCACCATGTGCTGGCTCCAAAATTTTGTTGTCACTACAGTTTCAGTCACCAGATCCCCACTTAAGCTCCCAGAGGCTGCCACGCTGATACACAAATAAGATCAGCTGGTGTGCCGTGAATGGACCCGTTGCCACACTGGCAACTTGTCCACCACTGTCCATGGCCCTCAGCTGCTGGCTCCAAGATTTTGTTGTCACTACAGTTCTGGTCACTAGACTACCCATTGCAACTCCCTAAGCCAGCCATACCAGTACATAAACAAGCCAGGCTGGTGTGCCATGAATGGTTCCAATACTGCACTGATGACTTGTCCACCACTGTGTGTGCCCCCCCCCCCCCCACCCAGGTGCTGACTGCAATATTTTGTTGTCACTACACTTCTGGTCGCCAGATTACATACTGCTGTGCCACACAACCACAACTTCCTTAGACGTGGTTGTACATCGACGAAACTCGCTAATACGCACGCCTCCACTGGAAAAAGGGGCGCATAAGCTGTGCTGCCGCCATCGCTAGGTATGGAGGGAAACAACTGCTTTGTGAATCAGCAATCCATGGCACAAATAAAATATAGTAACAAACAAAACAACAAATGGTAAATATGCTATGTCCTCTTTTGTTGCATTGGCTCATTTTCATCGCAGGAGTAGTTCCATCTAGTAGCTAAAAATACTTGAGTATCTGTTGCAGGCAAAGACGTGTTTTGTAATGGCTGTTCAACACAATCCAATAAAAACGACCTCTCGTTTTCCATTCGTATATCTACTCTCCTTCCCACTTTAGTGCCTTCTAAACCTTTTGCTTTTTTTTCTTCTTCCACTTTTTCTTCTTCCCTCTCGTAATTTACCGTCTCCTCTTTTTCTTTCGCTCTTCCCATTTTCTTTCGCTCCTCCTCATTCTATTTTGCCACGGAAATGGCACCTGGGGCAGACGTCCCGACTGGCACACCCTAATTGTGCCACTGGTCACCTCTCCCTCGCCCCTTCTCCATGCTCAGATCTCATGCTCTGCTCTGTTCTCCTGAGTGTCGCTGACTCTGCACTCTGCGCAGTGGCGCGCGACTTGGCTGACCTGGAGCAGACGGACGAGAGCTCGGACTGCGACTGCGGGCCCGGCGACGCCGTCAGCGCCGACCCGGACCCGGACCGCGACGTGGACCCCGGCGCGCTCTCCTCGGTGGCGGCCGACGACTCGCCGGCGGCGTCGGCGTCGGCGTCGCCCGCGGGCAGGGCCGCCAACGGCGTGTCGCGGCGCATGCGCCGCTGGGGCAGCCAGCTGTTCCTGGGGCCCACCGGCGAGCCGCTCAGCCCCGAGCTGCTGGCGCGGCTCACGCGCTTCCGCCAGAAGCAGCCCAAGGGCTACATCGACGTCTGGTGGCTCTACGACGATGGCGGTGAGCACCTCCGCTCCGGTTACGGCGGTCTTCCGTGACCTGTCCTAACCTCACCTCTCTTTGCTTTACCCAACACAACACGATAACAGAACTTCAACATGTTTTCGCTTCAGTTACTTCATTTTTACACAGACTGTGTTATGTGATGTAGTTTCATAATAGATACTGAAGCAAAGTCGATTGCAACACCTAGCAACAGACTCTTTCATCCTAGCCTATCTCGATATTACGCAAATTCTATTTTTTTTGTACATAAGACATGTTTACAACAGCAGCACAACATTGCTATTTGATCGATAATTACATAGATACCGTATAATCCATCTGAAACTGTATTTTAAGATTTCTGTAAGAAATCCACATTTCGAATACTGGAAGTAGTTAAATTCATCACCCCCTATTTTGCTACCATGAATATAGGACCTATAACAAGATTATATACACTACTGGCCATTAAAATTTCTACACCAAGAATAAATGCAGATGATAAACGGGTATTCATTGGACAAATATATTATACTAGAACTGACATGTGATTACATTTTTACGCAATTTGGGTGCATAGATCCTGAGAAATCAGTACCCAGAACAACTACCTCTGGCCGTGATAACGGCCATGATACGCCGGGCCATTGAGTCAAACAGAGCTTGGATGGCGTGTACAGGTACAGCTGTCCATGCAGCTTCAACACAACAGTTCAACAAGAGTAGTGACTGGCGTATTGTGACGAGCCAGTTGCTCGGCCACCATTGACCAGACGTTTTCAATTGGTGAGAGATCTGTAGAATGTGCTGGCCAGGGCAGCAGTCGAACATTTTCTGTATCAGAAAGGCCCGTACAGGACCTGCAACATTCGGTCGTGCATTATCCTGCTGAAATGTGGGGTTTCGCAGGGATCGAATGAAGGGTAGAGCCACGGCTCGTAACACATCTGAAATGCAACGTCCAATGTTCAAAGTGCCGTCAGTGCGAACAAGAGGTGACCGAGACGTGTAACCAATGGCATCCCATACCATCAAGCCGGGTTATACGCCAGTATGGCGATGACGAACACACGCTTCCAAGGTGCGTTCACCGCATTGTCGCCAAACACGGATGCGACCATCACGATGCTGAAAACAGAACCTGGATTCATCCGAAAAAATGACGTTTTGCCATTCGTGCACCCAGGTTCGTCGTTGGGTACACCATCGCAGGCGCTCCTGTCTGTGATACAGCGTCAAGTCTAGCCGCGGCCATGGTCTCCGAGCTGACAGTCGATGCCGCTGCAAACGTCGTCGAACTGTTCGTGCAGATGGTTGTTGTCTTTCAAACGTCCCCATCTGTTGACTCAGGGATCGAGACGTGGCTGCACGATCCGTTACAACCATGCGGATAAGATGCCTGTCATCTCGACTGCTAGTGATACGAGGCCGTTGGGACCCAGCACGGCGTTTCGTATTACCCTCCTGAACCCACCGATTCCAGTCACTGGATCTCGACCAACGCGAGCAGCAATGTCGCGATACGATAAACTGCAATCGCGATAGGCTACAATCCGACCTTTATCAAAGTCGGAAACGCGATGGTACGCATTTCTCCTCCTTACGCGAGGCATCACAACGTTTCACCAGAAAACGCCGGTCAACTGCTGTTTGTGTATGAGAAATCGGTTGGAAACTTTCCTCATGTCAGCACGTTGTAGGTGTCACCACCGGCACCAACCTTGTGTGAATGCTCTGAAAAGCTAATCAGTTGCATATCACAGCATATTCTTCCTGTCGGTTAAATTTCGCGTCTGTAGCACGGCATCTTCGTGGTCTAGCAATTTTAATGGCCAGTAGTGTAGATACCGTATAATCCTTCTACAACTTTATTTTAGGATTCCTGTAAGAAATCCACTTTTCGAATACTAGAACTAGTTAAATTCGTGACCTCCTATTTTGGTACCATGAGTAGAGGATCTACAACAAGAATATAATACGATGGTAGGTTTCATAGGAGATCTATAAATTCATCAGCTCCTATTTTGCTACCACGAATAGAGGATAAATAACAAGATCATAATAGGATGATAGGTTTCATAGGAGACCCGATCATTTGGCTAATTCAAAAATTGTGGCACGTATCAACGAAAGTAATTATGCCGCAGAACTGAAATACAATTAAACGACTGTTTTCAAAAGTAAGGATCATTGAACCAGTGCTAGAGGGCAAAAGATAATGTTTTGCACATACAACTGTAGCCTAAATGCGTCAGATGAGTAAATATTAACACAGCATTAATCATGACATTAAATTCTCAATAACTTCGGAAACGTTACAGCTTCGCAAAATCTAAGACAGTTTTTGAATTTGCACAAAAATTACTTGTAGATTAGACATTTTACACATTATTTCACAGTTTTTTTAACGTTCGTAAAAATTATATTTATATTATTCCCCTAAGATGTTAGCAGGAGTTATGGAAAGAATAGTTGACTCAAATGTGCTTACCACGATATTAATAGGCATTGCAATTAATTTAAGGTACAAAAGAAAAACTCTATTGTGCTAAAATTAATATAAATTAAAATAGCGCTAGCCATTAGGCAGCTTGTTTCTACAACGAAGTAAATATTATACTCCGTTTTTGTGACCTCACATCCTTTACGCTGGTAGGGAGGGGCATGTCTATATTTAACAGTTTTAAACGATACCAAAAAGCAGTTCAAGATGAACGCATGTTGAAGTAGGTCAGTGAGACCGACAGTACCCGTGTTTCTTGGAATAGATGAAGCAGGGTGGCAGCAGTGAAAAAACTTGTTAATATCTGTTGTTATTGTGATTTCTGATTGTAAGTGCTGGCTACGTAATAAGAATCATAGAGTGAATACATGCTTCTGGCTTATTAATATATACTTAGCACAAATGAACTCGTGGAGTGGACTGAAGCCAGATTAATTCATCGTGTTGCAGATTAAACCCAAAAGTTGGACCTGTAGCTTCTATTGAATAGGGGCTCAGGAACGTAAATTTTTACTGACTTCGAGTTTACAAAACGCCACAACTACCTGAGAGGAGGACAGTCACCGTCGTGTAATGAAGTTCTTTTAGTATGTTTCTCAGCCTCAGTCACGCTGGTCATTACCGGTTTCGATTTCTTAATAGGTCTACGCAAGACAGAAAGTAGTAACAAACACTGGTGATGAGAAAACACGCGAGACAGGCGTTGGCAGAGGTATTAGACAAGGGTGTAGTGTTTCACCAACGCTTTCCAGTATTTATGCTGAGAGACTCATAGAAAAAGCATTTTAAAAAGCACGAAGCATAATCGTGGGAGGAGAAAGGATAAAGACAATGAAGTATACAGATCACCAAGTAGCGTTGGCTGAATCGTAGGAGGAACTGAAATTAGTGACTAAGAGGATACTAGAAGTGAGAAAGAGTATGACATGAGGATAAATGTAGGAAAGGCAAAACTGGTGAGTATCAGGAAGCATACCATTGGAATAAAAGACTTTGCAACAAATCAAGTCTTTTACGTACTCAAGAAATTTGGTGACAGAAATCGGAACTGCGTGGAGGAAATACTTAAGCAAAAATCTTTTAAAAAGGTGAAAGATTAGTTAACAATAAAAGGAATTCAGATAGAATTAATAAAGAGATTATGCAAGTGTTTTACTTGGACTATGAATGAAAAACACAAAATCATGTATGTTCTACAGGATTAATTTTTTAAGTTAACCGGTTTTCGGCTTTCACGGCAATTATGAAACTTTAACGGACTATCGTCGTCAAAGAAGTCACAATATTTGTAAACAACATTGGAATAGATGCTGTAACATAGAGTGAGGCACGAACCTAGAGAAAAAGTCGTATTTGACAGTGGAGTGGCACTGCAATTGGAGAGTTAAAAGCTAAAGAATAAATAAATATAAAATGAGCAAACCAGGAAAACATTAACACTAAATTCGAAAAACTTTGCCTCTACAAAATTTGAAATTAACCATCCCAACAAAATAAAATTAATAGTTGATAAGAGACCACGGAATAGCTTGAAGAGTTGTTACACATAGAAAGTGGTGCTGAGACAGAGTGAAAGATAGGAATGATAATTGTAAAAACAGAATATAAGGAGAACATAGGTAATTACAATAAAATAAATAAATACAGGAAAATAGACAAATAGAAAGGAACATCCAGTGTGGGAAACACTGTGAAGCCGTGAGGATTTTGTGAAGTTTAGAAAAGGTTATGTATTGAACAGTTTCTGTCAATTTAATATTAATTTTAAATACGTTACCACTCCACTGTCAAAGATGACAGTTACTCTGCGTTCGTACCTCACTCTAGACCGGTAACATCTTTTTCAGTGTTGGTTATAACAACACTGAAAAAGATGTTACCGGTAACGTCCTTGACGAAGAGAGGTAGTTAAAGTGTGACGATGGCCTTGTAAGCTGAAAACCGGTCAACTAACTAAATTTAATCCCGGTGACCAAACACAATATTTTAAATATTATTTTTAATTGCTGGATATCGCAATCAAATCACCTCATTTTTATATAAAGGCAATAAACATCTTAATTAAAAGCACGATCAGTTTCACGTCTGTTTTGGTGCATCCTCAGGTGATCTAAACATGGATTAGAAAGGAAGTATTTTACATTTTTCCTTTGTACGTATGCTTAGTGAATGTAGTAAAGTAGACCCGCACATTAGATAGTTACTTAATTATGTGTACAACATTATTTAACGCTTTTCTTGAAGCATCTCTCAGTCCTTCATGTCACTGACAAAATAGAAGCGTTAGTAAAATAGATAAAACGGGGTGTTCCTAAAACAAAATAAAACGAGTATTTGTTGCGGAGGGAGAAAAATAAGCCCTTCAAAGTGTGCGGAATTTCATGTAAGAACCAATAAAAACATACCATAATATCAGCTGAAGACTATGCGGGCTCAGCCATGAGAGACAATGGGCTAGCTACAGCCAAATGCAAGCAGCCATGAGGAAAACTGCGTTGGCCCTGGTATCTGAAAACACAGTGAATTGGCGCTAGAAAAAGTAGAGCTAGTGCACCGAACGGTGAAGCGTGAAAGAGGTGCTGTACATAAAATAATTACAGTTTCAATCATAAGCTGATATAAAACATCGACGATGCGTAGATTGGATATTGTTAATCCCGCATGATACAGGCTAGTAATACACTCCTGGAAATTGAAATAAGAACACCGTGAATTCATTGTCCCAGGAAGGGGAAACTTTATTGACACATTCCTGGGGTCAGATACATCACATGATCACACCGACAGAACCACAGGCACATAGACACAGGCAACAGAGCATGCACAATGTCGGCACTAGTACAGTGTATATCCACCTTTCGCAGCAATGCAGGCTGCTATTCTCCCATGGAGACGATCGTAGAGATGCTGGATGTAGTCCTGTGGAACGGCTTGCCATGCCATTTCCACCTGGCGCCTCAGTTGGACCAGCGTTCGTGCTGGACGTGCAGACCGCGTGAGACGACGCTTCATCCAGTCCCAAACATGCTCAATGGGGGACAGATCCGGAGATCTTGCTGACCAGGGTAGTTGACTTACACCTTCTAGAGCACGTTGGGTGGCACGGGATACATGCGGACGTGCATTGTCCTGTTGGAACAGCAAGTTCCCTTGCCGGTCTAGGAATGGTAGAACGATGGGTTCGATGACGGTTTGGATGTACCGTGCACTATTCAGTGTCCCCTCGACGATCACCAGTGGTGTACGGCCAGTGTAGGAGATCGCTCCCCACACCATGATGCCGGGTGTTGGCCCTGTGTGCCTCGGTCGTATGCAGTCCTGATTGTGGCGCTCACCTGCACGGCGCCAAACACGCATACGACCATCATTGGCACCAAGGCAGAAGCGACTCTCATCGCTGAAGACGACACGTCTCCATTCGTCCCTCCATTCACGCCTGTCGCGACACCACTGGAGGCGGGCTGCACGATGTTGGGGCGTGAGCGGAAGACGGCCTGACGGTGTGCGGGACCGTAGCCCAGCTTCATGGAGACGGATACGAATGGTCCTCGCCGATACCCCAGGAGCAACAGTGTCCCTAATTTGCTGGGAAGTGGCGATGCGGTCCCCTACGGCACTGCATAGGATACTACGGTCTTGGCGTGCATCCGTGCGTCGCTGCGGTCCGGTCCCAGGTCGACGGGCACGTGCACCTTCCGCCGACCACTGGCGACAACATCGATGTACTGTGGAGACCTCACGCCCCACGTGTTGAGCAATTCGGCGGTACGTCCACCCGGCCTCCCGCATGCCCACTATACGCCCTCGCTCAAAGTCCGTCAACTGCACATACGGTTCACGTCCACGCTGTCGCGGCATGCTACCAGTGTTAAAGACTGCGATGGAGCTCCGTATGCCACGGCAAACTGGCTGACACTGACGGCGGCGGTGCACAAATGCTGCGCAGCTAGCGCCATTCGACGGCCAACACCGCGGTTCCTGGTGTGTCCGCTGTGCCGTGCGTGTGATCATTGCTTGTACAGCCCTCTCGCAGTGTCCGGAGCAAGTATGGTGGGTCTGACACACCGGTGTCAATGTGTTCTTTTTTCCATTTCCAGGAGTGTATTTATAATTAATATTATTCCATGCATTGTGAGAACCAATGGAGAATTTATAAACAGCGGAAGTCTTAGTTCTGTCTAGGCGTTCAGGGTGAGCACCAGATACTCATTTCATTTTGTTTTAGGGACACTCCGTTTTATCTATTCGACAAGCGCTTCTAGCGGGTTTTAATTTTATCAATGGCGTAATGGGCGGGGAGAGATTTCAAGAAAATCGTTAAATAATATTGTACACACTATAATATAAGTACCAAAAGCGCGGGTCTATTTTACTCCATGTACCAGTATTCTCTAAGCCTATTAAAAAGAAAAAAATTGCAAATCTTCATCTCTAACCCTGTTTAGGTAACCTGAGGATGCGCCTAAACTAGCCTGAAACCCTTCGTGGTTTTAACAAATTTTCTACAGCCAGAGCGGTGTTTGTTGCCTTTATATAAAAGTGTATACAATACTGTGTTCCTCATTTGTAAGCAAGATGTTCTGCCAAAAAGCGACATAAGGAACAGTTAACATTTAACATCTGGAATTTAGTACTACACAGCACCGAATCATGGACAGAAGAAAAACCTAATTGGACAGTTTTCCAAGATGATCGTGGATAAAAATGCTAGAAGTGAAATGGACTCACAGAATGACGAATGAAGAAGTACTTCAGTAAGATGCATTCAAAAAGAAACTAGCCGGAGGCTGTAAAATTAAAACCGCTAAAAGGTATGGAATGTCGTTATTTGCGGAAGGAAGTGTGGTCCATAAAAGAACGCTGAGGCCCCAGACTCGTCGCTACGAGGACACGGCCATATACCCACATGAAGAAAGAGCGAGCACGCTCAAAAGTTGACCATCCACTGCACTAATTCGTACCGAAAACAGAAGAATGGATGTCTCCAAAGACGATGAAGTGGATGTAGTGAGTTTCCTGACAGCGGATGGGATGCTGCGAACGAAAATTCACCGAAGAGCGGCACAAGTGTGCAAAGAGGACATGTCCGCTGCAAGGGTCAAGGCACAAGAGATTCAGTGCAGCACGGACGTCGCTGGCCGACGAAATGCGGGGCGGAACGCCACACCTTAATAACAATGTCATACTCCAGGACTTAGGATCAAATGAGCAGAAAGAACAGATAACATTCCATCAGAATTTCTAAAATCATTGGGGGGAAGTGCCAACAAAACGACTATTCACGTTGATATGTGGGATGTATGAGTCTGGCGACATACCATCTGACTTCCGGAAAAATATCACCCACACAATTCCGAAGACTGCAAGAGCAGACAAGGGAGAGAAGTATCGCACAATCAGCTTAACAGCTCATGCATCCAAGTTGCTGACAAGAATAATATACAGAAGAATGGAAAAGTAAATTGAGGATGTGATAGATGACGATCAGTTTGCCTTTAGGAAAGGTAAAGGCACCAGAGAGGCAGTTCTGACGTTGCAGTTGACAGTGGAAACAAGACTAAACAAAAATCAAGACACGTTCATAGGATTTGTAGAACTGGAAAAAGCGTTGGACAATGGAAAATGGTGCAAGATGTTCAGAATTCTGAGAAAAATAGGGGTAAGCTATAGAGAGAGAGGCGGGTAATATACAATATGCACAGGAGCTAAGAGGGAATAATAGGAGTGCTCGGATTAAAAAAAGGGTGTAAGACAGAGATGTAGTCTTTCGCCCCTACTGTTCAATCCGTACATCGAAGAAGCAATTATGGAAATAAAAGAAAAGTTCAGGAGTGGAATTAAAATTCAAGGCGAAAGAATATCAATGATACGATTTGCTGATGGCATTTCTATCCCGTGTGAAATTGAAGAAGAATTAATGATCTGGTGAATAGAATGGTGTAATGAGTGCAGAATGTAGATTGAGAGTAAATCGAAGAAATACGAAAGTAATGAGACTCAGCAGAAATGAGAACATCGAGAAACTTAACATCAGGAGTGATTGTCACGAAGTGCGTGAAGTTCAGAAATTCTACTACCTAGGCAACAAAATAACCAATGATGGAAGGAGCAAGAAGGACATCAAAAGCAGGCTAGCGCTGACAAAAAGAGCATTCTTGGCCAAGAGAAGTCTACTGGTATCAAATGTAGGCCTTAATTAGAGGAAGAAATTTCTCAGAATGTACTTTGGAGCACAGCATTGTATAGTAGTGAAATATGCACTGTGGGAAAAGCGGAACAGAAGAGAATCGAAGCACTAGCGATGTGGTACTAGACACGAATGTTGAAAATTAGGTCCACTGATAAAATAAGGAATGAGGAGGTTCTGCGCAGAATTGCAGAGGAAAGGAAAACGTGGAAAATACTGACAAGGAGAAGGAACAGGATGATAGCATACCTGTTAAGACATCACGATAATAGAGGGCAGAAAATAATTGAGGATGTATGTTGGAACTGCTACTCCGACATGAAGAGGCTGGCACAGGAGAGAAATTCGTGGCTGACCGCATCAAACCAGTCAGAAGACTGATGATACAAAAAAAAAGTCCAGAGCGCGTATACCCTCATTATTCAACAATGGCACCAGCCATTGTCGCAGAGCTCAGATTCAGCGTCAGAAGTGATCACGCCTACATCAAGGACAAACTGAAATTTCCAGCCTTCAACCAGCACAGGAAGCGCATCGAACAGGACTCTCTCCCGAACATCAGCAGTACTATGCCAAAAAAGGAATGATTTCCAATCGCTAGTGGTTGCTGGAGACAAGATATGGTGTCATCGCTTAGAACCCGAATTAAAACGACAAAGTCTCTAGTGGGAGCATGCAGGGTCGACTGCGTGCAATGGACGGTCGACGCTTGCACGTGCTCGCTCTGCTCAAAATGTTCAAATGTGTGTGAAATCTTATGGCAATTAACTGCTAAGATCACCAGTCCCCAAGCTTACACACTACTTAACCTAAATTATCCTAAGGACAAACACACACACTCATGCCCGAGGGAGGACTCGAACCTCCACCGTGACCATCCGCAGAGTCCATGACTGCAGCACTCCAGACTGCTCGGCTAATCCCGCGCGGCTGCTCGCTCTGTCCTCAGGGGGGGTAAGAGCTTGAGTTCTTGCAGTGGAGAGTTTGGGGCCTCACCACTCTTATAGGAGCCGCACCTTCCTCCCCAGGCAATGACATTACGATTTTTTTTACCGGTGTCCGGCTCGTTTCTTTTTGTATGCAGTTCCTACTGTTAACACGCTGCCGAAAATGTCTCTATGCTCGATCTGAGTGGTCGCTTTTCGGAGGAACCATCCCAGAATTTGTCTTAAGTGATTTAGGCAAATCATGAGATACCTAAATCTGGGTGGTCGGACATTGATTTGGGCCACCGATCTCCGATCGCTAAACGTAGAAATGTTGTTGAGTGCCTACGCGGCATTATGTGCTAATTTTCGACACTGTTAATCAGTACACTGTCTAACAGAAGTGCCTTATTTCCAGGTTTAACGCTGCTGATTCCATACATCCTGAGCACGAGGTCACAGTTCTCTGGTTGCAAGCTGAGGATCTTTTCGTTAGCGAGCAGCAAAAACGAACTCGACAGAGAGCAGAGAAAGTAAGCACCGTACATTTTCTAACTATACCACGAATGTTACCCATTTTGAATGTTTATGTTCCAGCCCTTTATCACAGTAACATTTTTATAAAATCAGAGGAGATTCTAAGCACAGAGAATGTCAAAAATTGCATACACATTTCAGGGAAACAAATTAACTGTGTAGAGATGATAGAAAAAAAATTCATATCTACACTTACGCTCCGCAAGCCACCACAGGGCGTCTGGCGGAGGGTACTTTCTGGTCCACTGTCACTTCCCCCTTTTCGCAAACGATTCGCAGGAAGAACGATTGCTGGCAGTGGTAAGCCGCCGTATAAGTAGGAATCTCCCTGATGTTCTTGATCGCGAGATACACAGGTTGAAGCAATATGTTGATTGACCCTTCCAGGAACGTACGATCTCGGAAGTTTAACAGCAAAGCACATCGTGTTACAGGTTTCTTCGGTTGCAGCGTCAGCCACTACAATTGGCTGAGAGTCACTGTCACTCTTTCGTGCTTACTAAATAAATCCGTAAAGAAACGTGTTGCTCTTCTTTGGATTTTTCTGTTTCCTCTCTCATCTGGTACAGATGCCGGATTGTCGAGTAATATTAAAGTATACGTGGAAGGAGGGTTTCGTTAGGCTACTTCCTTTGTGTTCAGATCACAATTCCTGGTGATTCTTCCGATAAATCGCAGACTGGCATCTACCTTACCTGCGACTAGTTTTATGTTGTCTTCCAGTTCTGAAAACAACGACTGTGTTTAACCCAGCTCGCTCTGTTCGTCCACGAGGTCCAGGAAGCAGCAGATGTCGACAGACAGGTTGATTCTGTGTTCCTTGACTTGTGGAAGGAGTTCGATACAGTTCAACACTGTCGCCTAGTGAGCAAAATACAAGCTCACGGAAAAATTTCTAGCAAAGAGAACAAACACAGCATGCATTCTAAAGGGAGAGATATCTTTAGACGTAAAGGAACATCTGGTGTTCCCCAGAGGGAGTGTTATACGACCATTACTTTTCACTATATGGGAAACGTGTTGCTCTTCTTTGGATCTTTTCTACCTCCTCCATCATCTGGTACAGATGCCGGATAGTCGAGCAATATTTCCCTCCAGGGAAACATTGAGAAAATTTAGATAACCGGCAACTGAAGATGAGTGGAGAACGGCTCCACTGCCGCCAACGTAATTTTCGCGCAAGGACCATGGAGACAAGAAACGTTAGGGCTCTTATGGAGGCATATAGAGAGTAGTTTTTCTCTTGCTCTGTCTGCGAGTGGAAAAGGAAAGGAAATGATCAGAAGTAGTGCAAGGTAGCCTCCGCCAAGCACCATATGGTGGCTTGCGGATTATGTATGTAGGTGTGGGTGTTCAGTGATACTTGTCCTTGCCATCGTGAGGGCACAGGACGTGTGGAACTGTCCATTGCCCCGGCCTAAAAGCACCTCATGATGACCATGACGAAATCAGTTTTGTCCAGTGGTATACCCAAGAAACTAGCAGCCATCTCTAGCGCTTCAGTAGATTCAGGTTTCACAACATTTTTCATTTAATAAACAGAACTACTTCCTTTGTTAGGTTGACGACGGCATCTCGTAATTTGTTAAATCCGTGTATTATTTAAACATCGCATCCGTAAGGACTTCAAATATCTCGTGGGTCTTACAACACTGACGACTTCAGGTACCCTCTTTTCGATCTCCCAAACCGAACCGTATTCTGATACCCAAAATTTCTACCAGTTTGAAAAAACCGTTGGTGTCCTTCCCTGTTGTCTTACAATCTTGTACCATAATTTTCATAACCAAAATGAGATTGAGACTGATTGGGTCAAGTCGGAAATTTCATTTCAGTGACTGCCGAGCTTTGCCTACCTTGAGTGTGAATGTTACATGTTTCGCTTCTCTTTGGTAAATTTGTTTTTTTACTTTATATGATACATCAGCAATGTATATATCAGACAGTGTGTAATCTAAACGTTTAAAAGAATCGATTTGCTTTAATACTGAACTGTTTGTATAAATTCTAATAGGCACTTTCCCTCAAAGAAAATGATTTAACTTTTCGTTATTGGGACTACCTTACAACAAGCGTTTTTTTATATAACCTTAGCTGCTGAACAGAGTATTTCTGTTCGTCTTCAGTACTAGCAAAGAATTTGATCAATTGCATGTAGTATGGCGACGAATGTGTTGTTACCTTGAAACTGTATGTTGCCATCAGGAACTGTTCATGTTTCCAGAATGAGATTTTCACTCTGCAGCGGAGTGTGCGCTGATGTGAAACTTTCTGGCAGATTAAAACTGTGTGCCGGGCCGAGACTCGACTCGGGACCTTTGCATTTCGCGGGCAAGTGCTCTACCAACTGAGCTACCCAAGCACGACTCACGCCCCGTCCTCACAGCTTTACTTCTGCCAGTACCTCGTCTCCTACCTTCCAAACTTTACAGAAGCTCTCCTTTACAGAATCAGGAGAGCTTCTGTAAAGTTTGGAAGGTAGGAGACGAGGTACTGGCAGAAGTAAAGCTGTGAGGACGGGGCGTGAGTCGTGCTTGGGTAGCTCAGTTGGTAGAGCACTTGCCCGCGAAAGGCAAAGGTCCCGAGTCGAGTCTCGGCCCGGCGCACAGTTTTAATCTGCCAGGAAGTTTCACTGTTCATGTTCGTTACAGAAACACTGATACAGTTGTTGAGTACCTTAGTGATAAGGGACAAGTTGGTAGTAGCACACAATTTGTTGGCCAACATTCAGAAAATTCTATTCCTCATTTCATTGATCAACATTGCTGTCCAAAAGTTAAGGACGAAAATAGCTTTCGCATGATGTGTCACTGCCAAGTAACGTAGTTCGCTGAAATTTGGGACTAATCTTAGAAAGAACTGATAAAGATATTACAGAACGTAACTGAGAGAAATACGTAATGAGATGAACTAAAATGACACTTTTATTCAGAGACAGTAACTACACTGAAGTCACTGCTATTTACGATGGTCCTTCTGACATTACAAGCGACGGGATATGGTTCTTCATAGGTTGTGTGATCACAGCGGACGACATTGCATGCTCTGCGACATGCTACAATGTTGGTTGGCAAAAAGTTCTTGTGGAAAGATATTCCATTCCTCCACCAGCGTGGATGGCCGTTGGTGCGTGTGTCACAGTAACGTTGACCACTGAGTGTATGGTGCTCAAACATTCGGAGGTCAGCATGCCTATGCAACATTACACCTTCCCAGACCATAACTCCTGGACTACCAAAACGGTCATGTTCAACAATGCTGGACGTATCCTCACATGGCGAGATGTGGGAACACGAAATGCACCCAGGCACACCGTCGAACATGATCGTATTGGTAGTCCAGGTTGTATGGTGTGATGAGGCATAATATTGCGTGGGACTGGTGACTTCCATATCTTGGGACATGCTACACTCACTATCAACGTTATTATCACATTATACTCTTTCCCCACGTCTTTTCAGGGATGTATTCGGCCCTGATTTCATTTTTATGAATGACAATGCGCGACCGTATCGAACTGCGCACGTGGAGGCGTTCTTGGAACGAGAGGATATTCGGCCATTGGACTGACCTGCCCGTACTCCCGACTTAATCCCATCGAGTACATGTGAGACGCGTTGGGGAGACAACGACCCACCACAAGAAATATTACTAACCTTGTGGCCAGCACTCGGACACATGGCAGAGAATGCATTGCCGTCGTTGGTGATCCCACATCGTTATTAAGAATCATGTCTCGTCGTTAGCTCCATGGGATCATCATCAATCTCAGCGTAATTAATGTTTTTGAATAAAAGTGTCATTTCTGTTCATCTCATTGCGTATTTCTTTCCGTTAGCTTCTGTACTATATCGTAGCAGTTCTTTCCATGTATGGTCAAAGTTTCATCGAATTATGTGCCAGTGATACATCGTTCGAAAGTGATCTGATTACAAGTTACATCATTTCTAAAATTTCAATAAGGTTTTTTTTTTATTTATGGAGTTGTGTTCTGTCTATGCAGGTTAATGAATGGCAGTTAATGGTGTATACATAACACACCTCCATGAACTTTGCAGCAACTAAGGAACGACGGAAAACGAAGAGAAAAAAAAAAATATTTCTGTTTAATAATCAAATTCTTTCTCATAATGAATGAACTCAATTTGTGTTCCTCTATGAAAGCCTTCATGGTTTTGAGTTCTAAGTTTCAATCAGAACAAAACTTTTACTTTCGAAAACCAATTTGTTCTTCATCTAGTAAATTTTTGTACTGATTTCTCAGTTCAGTACATTTTAAATTCATTGAAAATTTTAATCTTCTATTGTCATCGAAATATTTGAAAAATGCAATATTAAATCTATCTGTAGATTATGTTTTATTATTTCTACACGACTTCAGACTTCAGTCACTGTTAATAATAGGAAGTATTACAATTATAGTTCATTATTATCATCAACCACCTTCGACAAATTTGTAAAATTTGTGCACAAAATCCTTGTAATTTAAAGCTTGAATAATGTTACCTTAACAAATAACACAAAACATGCGAGAGACGACGCACTGGCCTTATATACAAAGAACTCGTAGCATTTTACAGTTGATTTTCTCTGATGTTGTTATAACTATTAACAGACTTAATTAAACAATATTGCTCAATATTACGTCTAGAACAGATCTTTGCAGACCAGTATTCCATGAAAATCTTGTAATGTGTCCAGCTGGCATCACTCACCAAAGATAAATGTGTCATCTCTTTATTTCACATTCCTATCACATTCCCATAGAATCTCATGAATTTGTATTTTCAAGTCGGAGAGTCAATAATCGGAACACGTATCACCCTTCGTGCCCCTAACCTTGCGAAAAAATTAAATGACGCCAAAGCGTTTTCAGTATCAGCAGCCGATACCCATCAGCAGATGTATCCACTTGAGATAACCAGTGGCAATGTCTTCTCGACAGTTAGCAGTCCTCATTACGTCTTTGTACTACTTATCAGTGTTTTGCAATACTGCCGTCAAGAAAAGCGTATTAAGAGTCTTGTAATGTGTCCAGCTGGCATCACTCACCAAAGATAAATGTGTCATCTCTTTATTTCACATTCCTATCACATTCCCATAGAATCTCATGAATTTGTATTTTCAAGTCGGAGAGTCAATAATCGGAACACGTATCACCCTTCGTGCCCCTAACCTTGCGAAAAAATTAAATGACGCCAAAGCGTTTTCAGTATCAGCAGCCGATACCCATCAGCAGATGTATCCACTTGAGATAACCAGTGGCAATGTCTTCTCGACAGTTAGCAGTCCTCATTACGTCTTTGTACTACTTATCAGTGTTTTGCAATACTGCCGTCAAGAAAAGCGTATTAAGAGTCTTTCCTGCACAGATAAGATATATACTGTACCATTTTATAATTAGCCGCTTATCAGGTCCTCACCTGAAAAAAAGACAAACAACAGCACTCAATCCCTATCGGCTTTAAAGTGGTTGTTTCATGTGCTTTAGAAAATTACACAGAATATAGGCTATCCTGTCAACCGATTGATATAATCAAATTGTGTGTAGTCCCGCTTCATAGCTATTACCATCCTAACAAAGGGGTGCTCGTGCAAAAACAATATTGCAGCTACGTTACGGGACGTCGAATATTCTTCACTTACATTTATTACCAAGACCTTAAGTATTTATTCGTTATTTATTGGAGTCGTAAACAAATACAATACATGGTAATTGCCAAAACAAAAGAGAGGAAGAATTATTAAGCTACACTACTGTTGCCCAAAAGTTTACAACATCAATTCCGCTCAGAGCCGCGAGCAGAAGATCTCCTTCTATGCAAGATGCTGGGCATAGTTGACAGACCAGCAGGTGTTCCATGAGGTGTTCTGCTCTGCAGTGACAGTTGGTGGTATCCACGGAAAGTGCCATTTCTGGAGGTTACTCCGGGTCTTCCAACTTCAGATCGAAGGCGGCTGACTGAGCTCCAAATCATCCAGTTCTGTTCCTGCCCAGGTGGGAGGGTTTCCGAAAGGGGTGGCCAGATTGAGTGAGTAATTGTCAAGTCGAGAAATTCACAGTTGTGTGCCTCACGTAGCTGCTATTGTTTACAAGACTGAGGTGGTCTTGATGAAACTTCTTCTGGACCTCATACTTGTGACTACTGGAAAGTTCCCGTATAATGGATGGTTTTCTTAATAAGCCTGATTAGTTCCCTTCGCATTAGCGGCTACTTCACAAAGAATAACTGGTGGCCTTATGCCTGCCAGTAGAGTTCAACAAGTGCCTTAGGTTTCAAACATCCTGTAATAAGCGTACACCTTTCGTTTAGTGCCTTGCCAACTTTGTTTGTGTTGGTAGATTTGTACCAAACTGGGAACGCCTACTCTGAAAAACTGTAACATGTTGCTAGTGTCGTCGTTCTCAAGGTTTGCTGTCGACAGCCACACGGTATACCAGTGATCTTGCGGCGGGTATTCAATGAAATCCTATTATTTGATCTGACTTTTATGGGGAGTACTGATTTTCATGTGTAGTAGTGCTTTTAAGATAGGTCAAGGTAGCTGTTTCGAGGTGAGCATTTCATCTTTCATCAATGCTTAGACTCAAGGCAGACACAAACCTTTTATCAGCTTGCCACAGGTTTTTTTTTGGAGGGGTGGGGGGCTGGAAATATTTTAAATATTTAAAACTACGTTGAGTGAATTTCTAATCTAGTTGTTGTTGCGAGAGAGAAATATTAATACTAGCGATTTTCTGTCTTAGTCCATTCGCGTACTGAATGAGGGAAAATGACTATTCATGTAACTGTTTCAGCACCCTAAACTCTTGTTATCTGATTCTCTTGGTCCCTATGCTCTATATCAGGGTGTCCATAATTAAAGATCCAGTTTGAAAACGCTGTAGAAAGAGAACCACGCTAGGAGTAAGAATGAAGTCAGATTTGATCAGTATATTGTCGACGCGGAGGGAAACGTCATAGAACAAAAAAAATTAACGAAAATTTTACCAGTAGATGACGCTGTGCGCCTTAACGTGAATGGGGTCGGCGACAAATGACAGATGAATCGCAATACGGCGGCTATGGTTTGAGTTGCACATCACACCATCCGTACTGGTAATCTGCATCACTTCACAAGTTCGGCAGTCAACATTTGTGGCACTGTTCGTTATGTAAGCCTATCCACTGCGGCAAGGTCGCGCGCCACCGGAAGGGAAAAGTCGGTTTTTAACTATCCTGAAGCCAAAACCGCATAAAAAGCAAAATGAGATCAGTTTTCTGTCCAGAAACCAAAAATCGCATAAAAAGCAAAATGATATCGGTTTCTGCCTGTCTTGAGACTGGCGCAGGACATATTCAGTGTGCTGTCCATCATTTTCTGCCAAAAGTTGAAGTCAAAAGACAGCACGTTCCACTATAGACTGGAGTGCCTCGGGGCTCACTTTCAGAACGCGTTGCGCAGTACATGCCTCCAATTCGGCTAATTGCAGCACTGAACACATCTTTCAATAACCCCATAGGCAGAAGTCACACAGATTACGATCAGGTGGCCAGAGTGTAGAGAAATGACGGTTGATAATTCTAGCAGTTCCGAAATGCCTCTGCAGCAGCCGCTTCACTGGCTGTGCAATGTGTGTAAGAGTGCCATCTTATATACAAATGGTGCTACCCACACATGCACTCTGTTGAAGGGGTGGAATTCTTGGTGCGCAAAAACTCTTATAGCGTTTACCACTGACAGTACACGTAAAAAGGGCCTGCAGGACTCATCTCTTCGAAAGAATACGACCCTGCTACAAACGATGTTATCCATCCGCACTACACAATCCTCTTTGCAGAACGAAATAGTGCCGGTTGATGTACGTGCAGATTTTCCATTGCCCATGTTCTACAGTTCTGCGTATTAATGTACTTGGAGATGGAAATGGGCTTCATCTGTCCACAGAATGTTCCATGGCCATTAATTGTCCACTTTCACGCGAGCAATAAATTCCAGAGCGAACTCCTGAACATGCGTGATGCTGTGCGGATAGCAGTGCAGGATGTTTCGTAGGATTTTATGCACCGTGCTTGCAGGCATCTCCAACGTTCGAGCAGTTCCCATATGCACTGCATGTTTCCACAGCACCGCTCGACCCCTCATGCAGCAGTACTGTTGCCACATCTTCGACAGACGTCGGATCAACTGCTCTGCTCCCTCTGTCACAATGCACTTCAAAAATACCTTTTTTTTCGAATTTTGTAATCATTTTCTCCAGACCCTTAGCAGATATCAGACTCGTGCCTTTCTCCACACTGTTGAGTGTCTGGAACTTATGCTGGCTTACTGGTACACCGTCACCGTACTTGTACAGGGTGTTTCAAAAATGACCGGTATATTTGAAACGGCAATAAAAACTAAACGAGCAGCGATAGAAATACACCGTTTGTTGCAATATGCTTGGGACAACAGTACATTTTCAGGCAGACAAACTTTCGAAATTACAGTAATTACAATTTTCAACAACAGATGGCGCTGCGGTCTGGGAAACTCTATAGTACGATATTTTCCACATATCCACCATGCGTAGCAATAATATGGCGTAGTCTCTGAATGAAATTACCCGAAACCTTTGACAACGTGTCTGGCGGAATGGCTTCACATGCAGAGGAGATGTACTGCTTCAGCTGTTCAATTGTTTCTGGATTCTGGCGGTACGCCTGGTCTTTCAAGTGTCCCCACAGAAAGAAGTCACAGGGGTTCATGTCTGGCGAATAGGGAGGCAAATCCACGCCGCCTCCTGTATGTTTCGGATAGCCCAAAGCAATCACACGATCATCGAAATATTCATTCAGGAAATTAAAGACGTCGGCCGTGCGATGTGGCCGGGCACCATCTTGCATAAACCACGAGGTGTTCGCAGTGTCGTCTAAGGCAGTTTGTACCGCCAAAAATTCACAAAGAATGTCCAGATAGCGTGATGCAGTAATCGTTTCGGATCTGAAAAATGGGCCAATGATTCCTTTGGAAGAAATGGCGGCCCAGACCAGTACTTTTTGAGGATGCAGGGACGATGGGACTGCAACATGGGGCTTTTCGGCTCCCCATATGCGCCAGTTCTGTTTATTGACGAAGCCGTCCAGGTAAAAATAAGCTTCGTCAGTAAACCAAATGCTGCCCACATGCATATCGCCGTCATCACTCCTGTGCACTATATCGTTAGCGAATGTCTCTCGTGCAGCAATGGTAGCGGCGCTGAGGGGTTGCCGCGTTTGAATTTTGTATGGATAGAGGTGTAAACTCTGGCGCATGAGACGATACGTGGACGTTGGCGTCATTTGGACCGCAGCTGCAACACGGCGAACGGAAACCCGAGGCCGCTGTTGGATCACCTGCTGCACTAGCTGCGCGTAGCCCTCTGTGGTTGCCGTACGCGGTCGCCCTACCTTTCCAGCACGTTCATCCGTCACGTTCCCAGTCCGTTGAAATTTTTCAAACAGATCCGTTATTGTATCGCTTTTCGGTCCTTTGGTTACATTAAACTTCCGTTGAAAACTTCGTCTTGTTGCAACAACACTGTGTTCTAGGCGGTGGAATTCCAACACCAGAAAAATCCTCTGTTCTAAGGAATAAACCATGTTGTCTACAGCACACTTGCACGTTGTGAACAGCACACGCTTACAGCAGAAAGACGACGTACAGAATGGCGCACCCACAGACTGCGTTGTCTTCTATATCTTTCACATCACTTGCAGCGCCATCTGTTGTTGAAAATTGTAACTACTCTAATTTCGAAAGTTTGTCCGCCTGAAAATGTACTGTTGTCCCAAGCATATTGCAACAAACGGTGTATTTCTATCGCTGCTCGTTTAGTTTTTATTGCCGTTTCAAATATACCGGTCATTTTTGAAACACCCTGTAAAAGAGCTTTACCAGCAGCGCGCGATCTTCATGGAGGGAGTCATGTTGGGGTGCCTCGGACGCAAAATGAAAAACAACCGTGTGCCGCGCATCTATTGGTGTGCGTATTCTGGCGTTTACAGCTCCATCTGTTGGTCAAATTGTGGTTTTTTTATGACTTCGCCGGCCGGTGTGGCCGTGCGGTTATAGGCGCTTCAGTCTGGAACCGCGTGACCGCTACGGTCGCAGGTTCGAATCCTGCCTGGGGCATGGATGTGTGTGATGTCCTTAGGTTAGTTAGGTTTGAGTAGTTCTAAGTTCTATGGGACTGATGACCTCAAATGTTAAGTCCCATAGTGCTCAAAGCCATTTATGACTCCCTCCCCCCCCCCCCCCCCCCCTGCGTCAATAATATGCTGTTCCATTTTGACGACATTCTGAGCAGTGGTTCCCTTTCTACACCCTGCATTGTAGTGGCAAGAGGATTTAGAGGATTTTTGCACAGTATTTATCCAAGGCAGGTTATCAAGTTTACCCGACAATACTTCGCGAGATCAACATCGTTATTCCTTAATAGATTACCGTGAAAGCTCCCGCTAGTATCTCTATTTCACTTTTCTATGGGCTACACCGAACTGGTAGCTCAGCAGATTTCTGCTATTATGCCTACTTGATACAAACTCCAAAGGTGTGAACAGTCCTTCAGAATTGGTCGCACTTGCGCCTTCTAACCCGTTTGTACAGTTGAATTTCACTCTTCCCAGAACACTCCCAGCAAATCTAAGTCTTCCATTCGCCTCCCTTACTACTAATTTTGGACATTCGTTCCATTCATGCCGTTTCTTAGCATATCGTGCTGTGATGTACAGTCCGAAGACTGGTTTGATGCACCTCTGGTCAGAGTGGCTGAGTGCCATACGTAGGACCAGGGTCTATTCCCGGTACTGTCAGGGATTTTTCCTTTTTGGAAGGATTGGGACGGGGGTACACTCACGCTCGTGATGCCAGTCTTGGAGCAACATCAGGGAGCAGTATCTGTGCCATGTCTACTGAACAGGCATCGGCCGTGAGAGGGGGTGTGCTGATCCCCACCAACCCATACCGCATCCAAAAGATGTCATTGCCACGGCATGACATGGCAGTCGTTTAGTCTCAACTGGCCCGTCCGTGGCCAGAACGACAGTGCTTTCCTTTGCTTTTTATCTCTATATAACTCCTGCAGCGTACATATATTTCACCCTGCTTATTGTAGTCATGCCTTGCTTTCCCTCTATAGTTTTTAGCTCTCCACCCCCCTCCCCCCAAAAGCTTATTTCCATTACCAAATTGACGACACCTTGATGCCTAAAGATGTGTCCTACTTTTACTCAAGTTGTGCCACAATTTGTTTTTACCCCAGTTAGGTTCTATACCTCTTCACTACTTATTCTATCTGCCCATCTAATCTAATCTTCAGCGTTTTCCTGAAATTGAATCCCCTAACCAAATTTTCCTTGATTTACTTTCCTGTTTGCTTTATATGCAGATGGAGTGACGTCTGGAGAGGCTATACCACTGTCTCACTTCCTTCTCTGAAAATTTTAAGGTTACGTATCTCAACAGATAAAAACAGAAACCCTATAGGATCGCTTTGTTGTCTATCTGCCTGGCCGACTGTTAATAGACTTTTTCCTCAGCAATGGGTAGACGCATCGAGTTGAAATTTAAGTCACATGCTAAGATCTATTGTCCCTTGGCAGAGTAAAACTTTGAAGCTTGTAAGACAATGCAGTCGAAAGATACGCCCACTTGTGTCACTTATGAGAATACTCGCAAATTCAGTCAAAATCCATAGGGTAGTTCCGGTTGATACAGAATCATTAAATTTGGCAAGAAGCAATGTTTCACAGTACAAGTAAAGGAAAAAATCCGAAAATTATTAATTTGTAATTATATCAAACCAAAAAATATTTCTTTTGTCATTTGTTAAGCAACGTCAAACTTGAAACTAAAAGTTCTGCATTCACGCTGACCGAGTCGCAACGGTAAAAGTCAAACATCAGGCAAGGAATGACTTTATTGCTCATATGACGCGTTTCGGACTCCATCCATCATCAGATATCCAGGAGCGATTACTTCATGTGCAGTATCGCACGTGGGTATCTGACGATGGATAAATTCCGAAACACGTCGTATGAGCAATAAAGTCATTCCTCGTCTGATGTCTGTTACCGTAACGCGTCAGTCAGCCTGAATTCAGAACTACTGTTTATTATAATAATGGTCGCCTGCTTCCTTCATGAATTTATGGCACATTTATATTGTTGTTGTTGTTGTTGTCTTCAGTCCAGAGACTGGTTTGATAAAGCTCTCCATGCTATTCTATCCTGTGCAAACTTCTTCATCTCCAAGTAAATGCTGCAACCTACGTCCTTCTGTATCTGCTTAGTGTATTCACTTCTTGTTCCCCTCTACGATTTTTACCCTCCACACTGCCCTCCAGTACTAAATTGGTAATTCCTTGATGCCTCAGAACGTGTCCTACGAACCGATCCTTTCTTCTAGTCAAGTTGTGCCACAAATTCCTCTTCTCCCCAATTTTATTCAGTACCTCCTCATTAGTTACGTGATCTACCCATCTAACCTTCAGCATTTTTCTGTGGCACCACATTTCGAAAGCTTCTATCCTCTTCTTGTCTGAACTATTTATCATCCATGTTTCACTTCCATTCATGGCTACACTCCATACAAATAGGTTCAGAAAAGACTTCCTGATACTTAAATCTGTGCTTGATGTCAACAAATTTCTTTTCTTCAGAAACTCTTTCCTTGCTATTTCCAGTCTACATTTTATATTGTCTCTACTTCTGCCATCATCAGTTATTTTGCTCCCTAAATAACAAAACTCATCTACTACCTTCAGTGTCTCATTTCCTAATCTTATTCTCTCATCATCACCTCATTTAATTCGACTACATTCCATTATCCTCGTTTTGCTTTTCTACATCTATATTTATACTCCGCAAGCCACCCAACGGTGTGTGGCGGAGGGCACTTTACGTGCCACTGTCATTACCTTCCTTTTCTGTTCCAGTCGCGTGTGGTTCGCGGGAAGAACGACTGTCTGAAAGCCTCCGTGCGCGCTCGAATCTCTCTAATTTTACATTCGTGATCTCCTCGGGAGGTATAAGTAGGGGGAAGCAATATACTCGATACCTCATCCAGAAACGCACCCTCTCGAAACCTGGCGAGCAAGCTACACCGCGATGCAGAGCGCCTCTCTTGCAGAGTCTGCCACTTGAGTTTGCTAAACATCTCCGTAACGCTATCACGGTTACCAAATAACCCTGTGACGAAACGCGCCGCTCTTCTTTGGATCTTCTCTATCTCCTCCGTCAACCCGATCTGGTACGGATCCCACACTGATGAGCAATACTCAAGTATAGGTGGAACGAGTGTTTTGTAAGCCACCTCCTTTGTTGATGGACTACATTTTCTAAGGACTCTCCCAATGAATCTCAACCTGGTACCCGCCTTACCAACAATTAATTTTATATGATCATTCCACTTCAAATCGTTCCGCACGCATACTCCCAGATACTTTACAGAAGTAACTGCTACCAGTGTTTGTTCCGCTATCGTATAATCATACAATAAAGGAACCTTCTTTCTATGTATTCGCAATACATTACATTTGTCTATGTTAAGGGTCAGTTGCCACTCCCTGCACCAAGTGCCTATCCGCTGCAGATCTTCCTGCATTTCGCTACAATTTTCTAATGCTGTAACTTCTCTGTATACTACAGCATCATCCGCTAAAATCCGCATGGAACTTCCGACACTATCTGCTAGGTCATTTATATATATTGTGAAAAGCAATGGGCCCATAACACTCCCCTGTGGCACGCCAGAGGTTACTTTAACGTCTCTAGACGTCTCTCCATTGATAACAACATGCTGTGTTCTGTTTGCTAAAAACTCTCAATCCAGCCACACAGCTGGTCTGATACTCCGTAGGCTCTTACTTTGCTTATTAGGCGACAGTGCGGAACTGTATCGAACGCCTTCCGAAAGTCAAGGAAAATAGCATCTATGTGGGAGCCTGTATCTAATATTTTCTGGGTCTCATGAACAAATAAAACGAGTTGGGTCTCACACGATCGCTGTTTCCGGAATCCATGTTGATTCCTACAGAGTAGATTCTGGGTTTCCAAAAACGACATGATACGCGAGCAAAAACCATGTTCTAAAATTCTACAACAGATCGACGTCAGAGATATAGGTCCATAGTTTTGCGCATCTGCTCGACGACCCTTCCTGAAGACTGGGACTACCTGTGCTCTTTTCCAATCATTTGGAACCTTCCGTTCCTCTAGAGACTTGCGGTACACGGCTGTTAGAAGGGGGGCAAGTTCTTTCGCGTACTCTGTGTAGAATCTAATTGGTATCCCGTCAGGTCCAGTGGACTTTCCTCTGTTGAGTGATTCCAGTTGCTTTTCTATTCCTTGGACACTTATTTCGATGTCAGCCATTTTTTTCATTTGTGCGAGGATTTAGAGAAGGAACTTTTGTTGATGTTCATCTTACATCCTCCTTTCAAGACACTGTCCATTCCGTTCAGCTACTCTTCCAGGTCCTTTGCTGCCTCTGACAGTATTACAATGTCATCGGCAAACCTGAAAGTTCTCATTTCTTCTCCATGGATTTTAATTCCTACTCCAAATTTTTCTTCTGCTTCCTTTATTGCTTGCTCAATATGCAGATTGAATAACATCGGGGGATAGGCTACAAGCCTTTCTCACTCCCTTCCCAACCACTGCTTCCCTTTCATTCCCCTCGGCTCTTATAACTGCCATCTGGTTTCTGTACAAATTGTACATAGCCTTTCTTTCCCTGTATTTAACCCCTGCCACCTTCAGCATTTGAAAGAGAGTATTCGAGTCAACACATTTATATTACTAAAATTAAAACATTCTCGAAAATCTTGGAATCTTGGGACCGATATCTTGCCAGTATTAGTATCGGTAACAGGCAAAATGGTCGAGATTCTCGATTCCGCGGCCGGCCTATGTGGCCGAGCGGTTCTAGGCGCTTCAGTCCGGAACCACGCTGTTGCTACCGTCGCAGGTTCGAATGCTGCCTTGGGCGTGGATGTGTGTGATGTCCTTAGATTAGTTAGGTTTAAGTAGTTCTAAGTCTAGGGGACAGACGACCTCAGATGTTAAGTCCCATAGTGCTTAGAGCCATTTGAAACATTTATCGAATCCACGAATTGATGAACTCTTTGTATACATAATTAAGTTTGTATGCAACTCTCAGTGTGTGAACCCTACTCGCACCTGGCCAGTATCTTTCACTTTCTTATCCCTAGACTCATATAACTGCTGTCTGAGTTCTATACAAGCTATACTCGGCCCAATCATCTTAATGTGAGGTCCGCGGCTCGTACTCTTGCGGTAGCGTTCTCCCTCCCCGCGCACTGGATCCCGGGTTCGAATCCCGGAGGGGTAGGGGATTTTCTCTGCCTCGAGATGACTGGGTGTTGTGTGTCTTTCATCGTCATTGCATCCTCATTCACTCGCAAGTCGCCGTAGTGGCGCTAAAGAACGCTCATTATTATTTTAATGTGAGCATCTCCTATGTTCGACGTCAATAATCACTTACAGACGACTGGTGGGAGCATTAGCGGTGGACGCGGAAAACATTGCAGTCGGAACTGGGTGGTTCAAAATGGCTCTGAGCACTATGGGACTTAACTTCTAAGGTCATCAGTCCCCTAGAACTCAGAACTACTTAAACCTAACTAACCTAAGGACATCACACACATGCATGCCCGAGGGAGGATTCGAACCTGCGACCGTAGCGGTCGCGCGTTTCCAGACTGTAGCGCCTAGAACCGCTCGGCCACTCCAGCCGGCGGGACTGAGTGGTCATTGGCTTTCGAGCCAAGGGTGAAAGCATTTCCGAAACAGCTAGGTTTATAAATAGTAAATCGCCCACGGCAAAATGGCTCTATCCACAACCGGCGCTGTGACAACTGTGGTATACCACCACGGTCATAGATAACAGAGCTGAATGACGGCTGTGGAGATGGGGTACGGGCGAATAGCAACTGACCGCCCAGATAAAATAAGGGCTACCAACAGTGTCTCTCAAGAACCGTTCAGCGAACGTTGTTGCGAAAGGGCGTTCGCAGCAGGCGATCGGTTCATGCACCCATGCTGACTACCGTTAATCAGTGACGCAGGATGGAAATTGCACCTAAATACCGCACGTGAACGTCCACTGAGTGGCAATAGGTGGCCTTTTCAGATGAAACATACGTTATATTCCGTCGTAGAGATAATCGCTAGCGTGTGCGGTGAGGAACGTCAGAAAGAAAACACTCTGCATGCGTTATAGTCTGGGGAATGTTATCGTGGCATTCCTTGGGTAATCTCCCAATTCTGGAAGGTACAAAGGATCAACACAAGTATACTTCTATGCTTGGGGACTATGCCCAACCCTGCATGCAGATTGTTTTTTTCTCGAAAATGCACCTTGTCACCCAGTTCGCAGCATACGTGCGTTCCTCTGGCAGCCAAACTCCCCGCATTTAAATTGAATTGAGAATCTGTGGGTTTACCTCGATCAGCCTGCTTGTTCCATGGATCCTCAACCGAGAAACCTACAGCAGCTGGCCACGGTACTGCAATCGGTACGGCTCCATATTCCTGTCGGTACCTTCCAGAGACCCAGTGACTCTCTTCCTACATTTCTTGCAGCGGTCTGCGTTGCAAAGGTTGATTACTCGTTCTTCTGACAGGTGGTCACATGAAGGTAACTGCACAATGTAGACAACATTTTGCTATCTTTATTTTATACCTGTCACCATCCGAATTTCAAAGGGTATATTACAGTTAACATTAAAATGGTTAAAATGATACAGAGCGAGAGACGAATACAATAAGCAAGTTCAAATGGATGTAAGTCGCAGTAGTTATTCGAAGAGGCTTGCACAGGATAGAGTAATGTGGAGAGCTGCGTCAAACCAATCGTCTTGGACTGAAGACCACAACAACACGAACATTCTTCTTCAGTTCTAAGGGTACTTCACCTGTTGCATATATCATGCGCATCATATGGAATAGTTTTCCCCTAGATGGTTCTGCCAAGGATGTCAATAACCCTGAAACCCAGAGGAAATGTCATCTACTTCACATTCTCTGTTTCTTAGTAGTCGGGTTCTTTCTGTTGCTTGTGAGCATTGTCTTGCATTTACTCACATTGAAGATATCTGCCATTCGTTACAGAAACTGGAAATTTTGCCTAAGTCTTTCTTTACGATCGTCCGAAGATGGGACACTTTTCTGGAGGCACGAACAACTCGATAGTGCCGCTGACCCTATCTGATAAAATGTTCACGTATATTGAAAACATTAGGGAGTCTGTTAGCTTTATTGGTCCACATAGTATGTTTTCATTTCTGATCAACATTCACAGTCCAGTACTAGGTTCTACTGGCCAAACGTTCTTCTTCAAACAAATCATTTATCTATGGACATATCAGTACGATCCTGTTAGCGTAATATGGATAATAAGGGAATAATAAAACATCCATAAAATGACCTCATATTTCCTGGATCAAGTGTTGAATGCAAATGACCTGTTGTATGTAGAACTTAAACATATACATTTAACGTGCACTTATTATTCTAATACAAAAACTTTGTAATTAAAATGTTCTGTCACAGTTTAGCTGCGCTCCTGTCAAAATTCCGAATCGACTACAGCGATGTGGTCGTGATACCGAACATCACTCAGCAAGCACAAGAAAAAACAAGATTGGAATTTGAATCTCTGATCGAGAAATTCCGAATTAACAGCAGTAATGGAGAGAACTCTTCGAACGGTAAGAGCTTCTGGTTGTAATTTTACATCACAACACAAAGGATACTACTCTTACATTCTAAAGAAACTCTCTAGATTCTACTTAAAAAGATCAATAAACTATGAGTTTATGGTTCTGTGAGTCCATCATTATGAGCACGTTCCTCAAAAAATACATCTACTACGCATCTATTGCATATTCATAGTCGCCAACCATTAGCAACTAAGAAAAAAAAAATTTTCAATCTGGTATAGTTATTTCAGATGTTTTTAAATTTAAATAAAAAAACACGATTTGGAGCTTATTTAAAAATTCATTTAAGCCACTTTTGCCTTTTGTCATTCAAAGTATCACACTGAAACAAAATTAGTAAGTGAACTATTTACTTTGATATGCCATGCCAAATACATGGGACCGAACGCCATCTCCTGTGAGATTAATATCGAGATATGTAACACCACCATTAGACCAATTGGTATCAATAGCGCAGAAATATGGGAATTCAGGAAAGCAGATAGAGACAATCCTGACTTCTTTGAAAGAAAGATGGTCACATGAATACTAGGTCCAATCAAAGATGGGAAAGAGTGGAGACAGCGGAAAAATGGAGGTAAATGTGGCATGGCAGAATGTCAGCGGATCACAAATATGTTCAGGAACCCAGAATCAACTGAGTTAGCCATGTGAAATGAATAACGGCTGCGCTATGCCAAGAGCTATAACGGAGGGACTGCCCTCACGAGTTCGTAAAAGATTCAAACGAACTGGGTATTGAAGGACAGTGTTAAAAAGAAAGTTTTAAATTGACATAGATGGCAACTTGAGGTAATGAGTGGTCTTCAAAGCCGATGATCCTAGGGTGATGGTTTGATGATGATGATGATGATGATAATGTGTGCACTCCCGATCATCTTGAATGGAACCGTTGAGGGAATTAGGCATTATAGCTGTATATATTCATAAAATTTAAAGTCAAAAATGCATTACAGGTCACGAGGAATAATGGTGTCAATAATTACATTATTAGGAAAAGACGTCAGTCAAGCAATAAACGTGAATGATGCTGCTTACAAAGTCTTTCATCAGTTGCTTAGTGATAAAAGATATGGCAGACGGAAACATTAAATTTGTAAGCAATCTGAAAAAGTGTTCCGTGGTTAACTCGTATTCTATGGAAAAATGTTGTAATGAATTTTGTTGTTTACATCGTGAAAAACAAGAAGTTACACCAGGCCTTTACACCTGAGTACAATGAGGTATTAGCTCGTACACCCCAACCCATTATACCCCCCCCCCCCCCACCACCACCACCACCATCATCAACTTCAGTTCCTAAGTAAACTTTTGAATTAAAAAGAATTTTCTTTGGATACTTTTACTTGTAAATTAACGAAACTGAGTGACAGAGTATTTAGCTTTTTAGTTTTTTTAAACCTGTACTAATGAGACAATGACTACTGCTTACTTCGAACAACCTGTGTTTACAGTGTAACGAAGCAATTCTCGGTGCTTTGTATGTGCTACCTACAACCTTTTCTGAGAAAAGAAAGTTAACTATCCTCATTGATGGTAGACACTTGTTACATAACCTGACAACCTGATTCCTCTACATTAGTCCTCTTCCTAGCTACAGATGCTTATTATCACCTTGTACTCACATTTAAATCAACCACGTTAAAAGTGTGCACTGTGAGTTACATTTGTAAATCCCTTGATTTCGGGTCTCCTTGCTTCTGGACTGGCAGTAATTGGAAGCCTTCAGGCTGTCAGCGTTTTGTGTCTGACCACTGCCACTAATAATAATACTACTGCATAGGCCAGACAGCAATGCAGCAGCCATTACATAGCTACTATGATATTGTGTTGTCGATGTCATTTATCTGCTGTGAAGTGAATAATGAAGAAATTTCTGGTCTATTGCAGGAAGTTGGAGAACACATTTTCAAGAACAGTTCTAGTATATGTGACGTATATGTCCCAATTTTACTGCTATAGATGCATGCTAAAAAAATACAAAGTATGTGTGTACTGGTTGAACAATGTGAGGAAGGTGTTGTTCACGCATTCGTTTCACAAACTGTAACCTCCACCACATTGTGTCACGCGTTAATGCTAGAATTTGTAAAAAAAAATTATTGGCAATTTGTTTAATAGTCAATAGTCTTATAAGATATTGATAACAGTAATGTTCTTTTAAAAATAAGGTTGTTTCGTAATCGAAACAAAATCGAACCTTTTTGTTTTGACCCCTCAGAAAACTACGTTTTACCCCTCAGATCGTAACTATCCCCATTGTGGGACCACTGACTTACACAGTTCCCTTATTTATTATTATGTAAAGTGACATGTCATTATTTAACACGTAATCATATTCAAATAAATATTATACTACATATCTTATAGATCATCAATACAAATGTCGTACAAATTGGCAGAGTAAAATGTAACTTATTAAACTGTACAGTCAACCAAATATGAATATCTGCTATTATCTCATTGAAATTGTATGTTTCCGATGAAAAAAACATTCCTGTAACAATAGCTACAATGAAAGTTCGATTTCACTAATTGAACATGATATTATAAAAATATTTGAAGATCAATTCATGCACCCCAAAAATCCCTATGGATTGTTGAAGAAAGTCTGCGAGTTAGGGTACATTTTGTTTTCGTTCCGAGTACAGCTGTGAAATACAAGTTATTTTAATAGTTAAAATTCGTAGCCAATCACATCTGCAGTAAAGTGGATGTTTTTTCTTTTTGGGTAAGATTTTTCCTTTTCATTTATTTGTACTAGCATGTTCTCTATTTCATCTTATGCCCTCCTAATTACAGTAGTTACTGCATGTTGAATAGGTGCCTAAAAAACTTTCTGAATCAGTTAAAAATAACCTTAGAACACATTTCAAACTTTAATTTTATAAATAATAACCTTCTTATTTCATTTTTAAATGATGACATTCACTTTTTACGTCATGCAGTTTTTTTCTAAAATTAAAAAAGTAAAGTTTTTTCAAATGTTGAAACATGTTCCAAGGTACAACATGGTCAATTACCTAGAAACAAGTGTTCTATTGTAATTTAAAAGCGCTGCAAGCGAGAAAATCTTGTCAATTCTGAACTTAATAGCCTATGTGTTACATTATTACTCTACTATACACCAATAACCAGTACGTGAAATAACATCAAGCAGAAGTATTATCAAAAATCTGTTACAAATTAAACACGTTTTGAAATAGGAGCTGCTGACGACCAGTACAAATTTCTGTTTTCAAGGCACGTTAAATTATTAAGACATTAATAAAACTCAGCTGCTTTGCTTATATCACATGCTCTTTGTCAAAAGATCACCTTTCGTTTCAAGGTACAAGACGCTATTCACTAACGAAGTATGATTTAACCGTCCACAGGTTATATAATTAGTTTTAAAAATTATTAAATTTTACTTGCCACAAAAACATGTAACTGAAGAATTAACAACATATTCCAAACAGCATCAATATATTATATAATACCTAAACAAGCTGAGCTCGCAATACGAGGGCTGTCAGTAAATAATGTAACATATTTTTTCTGAAAGTAGATCGGTTTTATTCACGGTTCTAATAAATGGTATTATACTTCACTCTTTTGGCTACAGAACTTCATTTATCAACAAGCTCTCCTTTCAATGTGACGGCCGTACGCCACATTACTGGGAAGGCCTATTTACTCGCATGGCCCCACTCTATTGGTCAATGTCGGAACCAACGAGTGTGTCAGCACTCCCAAAAGAGGGGCCCAGGTGAGCAGGGAGGTGTTTGTATGCGATCCGGAGACCACCTCGAATGAGAGTATCCACTCGTTCCAACATTGCAAGAGCCACAGATATGTGCCTCCGACCGGCACGAAGGAGATCTGACAGGTTTGCGCGATCATGTTGCGATGATAGGAGACGCCTCGCCCAACTGCGCGTCATGCTGTTGTTCACTGTCAGCTCTTCGTAGCATCTACAAATATCTGCGATACTCAGCTTTTCCAACGAAAGATACTCAATGACAGCTCCTGCTTGTAACGCCCCTCCGTCTCAGACGTCATTTTGAAGGCTACGGATGGCGCCGTCACCAGTCGAAACTTCATGAAACTATACGGGCTGAAGCAGTAATATTCCACGACGCCCCACAATAAAGTCCGCATTTTTTTCAGTCGAAACAGGCCGAGAAAAAATGTGCGCATTGCTTATTGAACATCATTCGTATTTATAATTTCTGCACAAAACACAACGTCATGTCTAACAACTACAAAAATTGTAGAAAATGTCGAAACCTGCTTATGGCGGTCTCTAGTGCGCATTCCTTCACGTATTTCCAAAATCAGGCACTAGACTGAAGTACCGACGAAAAAGTAACATGGGCTCCAAGGTACACTATGTCGTAGGAACATCATCCCCTGCTGGTGACAAAGTTCTAGTACTCGTGTAATTGATACGATTTATTTGTAACTTTTTCCATGTAATCTTAGTTGGTATTACCTCAATGGTGTTGAAAGCACTGGAAGCATTAAATTTTTCTGACTAATGTAAATGTAACGTATATTTGTTGCAGCCAATCAAGGGATTTACATAACAGATTCTGAGCTGTTCGCTCTAAAGGAAAAAACGAACAGACATATGAGGCTGAGAGAACTGCTGTTGGAATATTCCATCTCGTCAACTTTTGTTGTAATGTGAGTTATTATTTCTAACAACTCCAATCCCATTTCCAGATCGCTAACTTTATTACAGTACTACGATTTATGTGAATTCATTACCGTATTATCATTCCAGTATATGTAATTAGTTTTTTGTGTTATTTATAGAATTCAACACTGTGTCAATGTGTGCGTGACCAACTGGAATTTAGGTCTGTTTACCTGTGTTTTGCTAAAACGACTTAAATATTTGGAAGTGCTTGGTAACTTCAAAACACCTCGTAATTTCACTAGATATCAGTGCAAATGCTGCATGTTCCAATAGAAACCAGACAGCTTCCCAGGAGAAACTGATAGCTCTCTAATCGATATGGAATTTCCTATGACGGGAAACCTTCAGAAGTACAAACTCCCATCTGATCACGAACTGTGTTTCAGGGCGCTTCCCATTCCACGGAAGGGAGTTGTGTCCGCACCTCTGTACATGGCGTGGCTGGAACTGCTGACCAGAGGGATGCCGCCGTACCTCATCCTCAGGGGAAACCAGACATCTGTCCTCACATTCTATTGTTGAAAACTTTGTTGCTAGTCCTAAAATTATAATTAGAACAAATTAATAGAGAATTTTTCGATTTCATCTGTCACATACATTATATTTGTTGCCTATTTATATTCATAACATGAAATGTACCAAATAATTACATCAAGAAATTTACTTTTGTAAATAAACTTTTTTATTTTCAAGGCTATATTTTTAAGCTTGAATGACGGAGAGCACTACTTCAGTAGTTGCAAGACCAATGCCAGTATCTTGAAAGAAACAAAGAGCGTTTTAGAACGTCAGTCTTCTGGACATGTATTAACTGGTCGTAAAGAGGCTAAAAAAAAATGGTTCAAATGGCTCTGAGCACTATGGGACTCAACTGCTCAGGTCATTAGTCCCCTAGAACTTAGAACTAGTTAAACCTAACTAACCTAAGGACATCACAAACATCCATGCCCGAGGCAGGATTCGAACCTGTGACCGTAGCGGTCTTGCGGTTCCAGACTGCAGCGCCTTAAACCGCACGGCCACTTCGGCCGGCGTAAAGAGGCTCGTTCTAGTGTTTTAGAGTTCTATCTAAATATTCAGTAATGACCCTATTGAATGATAACCCTTTCTGATAAAACATATCTTTTGCGAACACCAACCTGTCATCCACCACCAATACTACCTGAATTTAGAATCAGACACAGCGCTACACATAATCCAAATGTTACTAAGCATTGCTTAGGAAAGAACCACAATGATATACCTTTGTGAATAAGGAGAAAGCGTATGAAGTCTGCCTTGTTGACTAACAAGGTGCAGTTATATACGCAAGATTCAAGTTTACCACGATAGAAAAAAGCATTACACAGTCAGCAATAGTTTGACGATACGAATGATTTTCGGAACACTAATTTGCCCTAATGGTATAAAAGGCTACAACTCCTTTAAGAGAATTCCCAAGTATTAAACAGCAACAATGAAATATTGACGCAGCAGATCTGAGAATAATGTCCATTGTTATCTGAACAAAATATGATCTCTAATTACCGGAGAAAGTAATAAAGACACATTTCTCCCAGTGTCAACACAACACAGTGTTTCGTCCCCTCGTTGCCAAACAGTGTTATTGAAAGCATCAATACCTACAGTCTTTATGGAATTCAAAAACCGTGAAAAATTAGTTGTGTTCAAGACCATCCCCAAGATCTGAGTAAAGGAGAGAGGAACTCATACTATTTTTGAGGAAGTAGGAGAGAAGAAGGAAATGAAGTACAATTTCTTACAAAATAAAACTCAAAACTACTGAAAAACTGTGTTTATTAATCACCAAATATGCAAATACTATCACTCTATTATAGGTATCCACTATCTACAATGTACTAATTGAGTATAGCTTGAATGAGATTTGCAAGTATTGTTTTGCTGCCAGAAAGGTACATTTTAGAATCCTTTGTATATTCAAAATTTTAGTATTTATTTATTTGCATGTCTGGATGAACAGACATTAATGAAGATTGACAGCCGTCTGAAATTAATTTGGAATAAATTCCCTGAATGGGAATATCTTGGCATCAGCTGTGTCACGTACACGTATGAAAATCTGTGCCGGACTGGACTCGAACCGGATTTCCCAAGTATCACGAGCGGTGACTTTAATCACTTCGGCTATCCGTGCGGGCTTCCCAGACAGACCCAAACTTACCGTTCTGACACAAATTTTCATATGTCACAAATGGGTGGTGCCATATCTATATCTAACACAGCCGATGCCATGATATTCGCATTCAGCGAATTTATTTCGAATAATTTAAGTAGTTTTTGACGCTGGCTGGCAACACAAAAAAGAACACCGCGAAGTAAGGGAACGACGCTACTGGAAGATTGTAGAACAAAGTCATCTGGCACTTTTATTCACAAAAGAACATGATTGTGCAAGGCATTGATGAATGAAGCCTACAAACACATCACACCATTTTCGAATTAGCCTGGTCCCTAGCACCTTGTATAGATATTTCAGTAAAATGATCGCAATACAATGACTACACATTCAAACCCACCAGCTCTGTTATTCAAAGAAGCATTTCTGTTTACAATACTCTACGACATGCTTGAGAAGACACTAAGGACATCCAGTGGCTTCACATTTAAGACGGTTCTTTCAGTTATTTGCAAAAGATCAATAATGATCTGTCATCACAATTAAGAATATAATGCACGATACCTCATCTGACTGACATCAGCTTTTCAATAATGTGCGTTTGGGAAACCACGTTTCAAGTTTACCACAGTGGCTTCAGCTATCGGGATAGGAACTGGTCTTCCAGCACAGTCCGGACTTGCTCAGAGGGATGTTTCCTAATCACAGGGAGCTCAAGTGTTAGGCCTAGGACGGGGTCTCTAAGGGAAATAAGTCAGTTCAGAAAGGAAACTGTTGGGTACCTCTTTTACATCTCATAAACTCTGGTAAAAGAGTATAACGTCTCAGTCTGGCTAACTAGTGATAGAGCTGTATATATTGACGTTATATAAAAAAATCTATTTGGGCTGCGCTGAAATCCCACCGAGTGTGTATTATTTGTCTCGATCAAGTCAAGCAATTACGTGCTCCCCGGCGTATTTAAACACAGCTACGCGTAGGGATATATCAGTTCCTATTCAGGTATTAATCACAGTTTCATTACATGCACATCACCAATATCTCCACTAAAGTTTTTCAGTTTACTAGAGCCTAACAGTTCGTAACAGAGCGATAATTTGTTAATTCAGCAAGGAGTACCTATGCACGCCGCGTTCCTTGGACAATCAATGTCGTCGCACAGACAATTATTTACTGACTACACAATACTGAATGAATTGAAAGAAGTTATTAAAGCGGTAATAACACTGAATGCTGGTTTATTGCACTATTTTCACATCCTAAAATTGCCGTATGGAAGTAGCTTTTACTATCTGGGTGGAATTAATGACATATACTTCAGTCCAAGATATTATGCAAGTTCCAGAGTCCATTAACTGATTTTACGAAAGTTAATTCTTTTCTCATAATTCAGTTCCAAAGTTTAGTCTCTATATCGGTCCATCATTAATAGTTTCTAAGTTTGGATAATGTCCAGTCTTTTATTGAAAATGTGGGTGTTGGAGAAAACAATTCCTTTATACCCACATACATTTAGCAATAACTGAACACTACACACATGAATGAACTGTGTAGACATGAACAGCACGGAATAACTAACTAAAGCTAAGTCAAAGAATAACTATATCACTGCACGTAAATTAACACTTCACGGAATGTTTATGAAGCACTGTACACTTGTAGGGATCGATTGTCAGAAATAGGTCACTACAAAAATACTCAATTTAAGACATTTTCGAATCTTTCACTATCTGTATTCTACGTGATATCCTATTTGAAGTTGCTGATTTACTTCTTACAAGTTCAGTGCGTCGTAGTAGATCGCAAATCTTTAGCGTTCAAAAAACAATCTCGTCGCGCCCACGTGTACGAGCACACGCTGAGGTACGACTTGCTCCGGCCAACTCTCGTAACACAGTAACAATGCATGGCTCTTTCTTAGGTATTACACACGATTCTCAAAGAGTACTCATAAGGAGTATTCTTTGAGATCGTTCGTCGTACTCCGTGATTTCTAATTACGGTACTTTGTGATCTACTATGATTTTATTTTGAAACTAATGGGATTCTATCTTTTTTATTTCTTTCTTTTTCAAAACACTAAGCTACTTGTACTGAATTTCTTTTCTATCTACATGCTACTATTCAAGCAACATTATTCCAAAGGGACTTTTTTTCATGAAACTTGGAACTTGATTTTTGGGACTTTTGAGCTTTGGAGCACTATTTTTATATTCTTCATTTTTCTTCCAAAGGAAGCGGCGTTACAATAGGGAACCGAAAATTATGGTTCTCACTGTTAGCTTTTTGTTCCTTGACTAAGGAGTGATTTACTAACACGAACCTTCTACTCGGCTTTAACAAACGTCTCCAGGTATGTAGCATGTCATCATGTTGTATAGGCCAAAGCTTCGGCTGTTGTCGCTAATGGCCTTCGCCATACCACCCTTATCAAGTTCACATGTCACAGTAGCCGAAGCTTTGGGCTATATAACAATACGAACACGCGGTCCATGCTTAGAAACGTTTATGGGAGACGAAATGTGGCACACTTCTACTCAACTCATTACCACATTAACCTCAGTTAATTTTATTACTTGGTAAGCACTTGGCTAGACTTGGCAGAAATCATAAAAAAGTTCTGTGTCTTTTGCACTGCAGTTTACACAAAGCATAATGCTCTTTAGGCGGCAACGAAAAGCATCTGTCTACATTTGCAGTAATCATGGTGTATGGTTTGTCAACTTCATTTTACTCTCGACTACCGAGTTGAGAATAATTGGTATGCAGCTGTGCGAGATTGTTTAGTGACGATAGTGTGCATCGATTTTTTGTTTGAAATTCTCTACAGGGAAGCGAATGTAAAGGATGGTCCATAGTTGTTGAGAATTACCAAGCAGAATATTATTCACTTTTGGTTAGTCGGTCTATAGTCGGTCTACGTTTGGATGGTCGTTCTTTATAAGGAATGTGTGAGGAAAGTAATGAGACTGACAACGTTGCGAGCAATCTGGCAACGCTATGTTATTTTACTTGTGCATACCGGTGTGTTTATCCCTTCCTGATGCTCAGTCCGACTTTCAGCTCGGTACAGCCATCAGTTTACTTTTGAGAACGCCATCAGTGAAGTTGTATTTTTGTTGTTTGTTCCGAAAATGGAACAGCTGAATTTAGAACAACTTTATGCCACCAAGTTTTGTGTTAAACTTGGAGGAATCCGCGAGTGTGACCTGTAATTGGCGGACAAAAATCATTTTTGGAATTCCGAGAAAACGTTGAAGATGTACCTCGCCCAGAAAGGCCTCCAACTTCAAAAACTACGAAAACATCGAACATGTGCGTGCTCTTGTGGCACCAGACTGGCCTTTAACAATAAGGATGACCTGTTAACCTAAATTAAAGCAGATGAATAAACTTAATTTAAAGTCAAATCGTATGAACTGAGCTCTCGTTAGTTGTCGCTAATTATCAAGTAAAATATTATTTACGTTTGGATAGTCACGGGCACATAAAATTTTGACCGACGTTTTGCACATGCGAAAAGTTTGTGTCAAAATTGTGCCGAAAAACATCACAGCTGAGCAGCAGGACAATCGAGGAAACGGGTATGTTGATCTTGAGAGGATTGTCAAAGACCACGAATTGTTCTGTTGTGTGATCGTGAGACAAAGCGGCAAAGTCAGGAGTGGCACACTGAGACATCTCGAATGAGAAAATCAAAGATCAAAACAACGCTGATTTGCTCTTTTGACTGTATGGGTATTCTGATTAAAGAACTTGTTTCTCCAGGAAAACGGTCAACCAAATGTTTTACAAAGATGTCTTTGAAAGGCTCAGGGAAAGGGTGAATCGAGTGAGACCGGACATCGCAGACAAGTGGATGCTGCGTCGTGACACCGCCCCATGTCAAACGGCCACTTCCACTTTTTGACCTCAACAGAAGTTCCTGTTGTTGGTCCATAGCCCCCTATATTAACATGATGTGAGTCCTTGTGACTCTTTTTCTTTTCTCTAAATTGAAAAATGTCTTAAAAGAAAGTCTTTTTCATACTCTGTAGAACATTCAAAGGAAAACTTTGGTATATAACAAATCAGTCGCATTACTTTTCTCACACACCTCGTACGTGAGTTGGGAGTTATTAAAGTTTAATCTACCCACAATTGCAGATTAATGGAAAACAAATATCTTATGCATCATAGTAAATGTAGAGTGAACCGTGATGTGCTTAACCACAGGAATGTCTTACAATGAAACAGTTAAACTGTGTTCTCTTTACCTGAAGCCAAGTAGTTAAGGATTTCCTCCAGTTATCACCATTACAGTGCCACAAGCCAGCAACCAAACACATCCACTACAGCGGAAGAGACTTCTCTGAAGACAAAAGAAAAATTGTAAGGTGTGACTGATTTAGACTTCTCCTACGACAACCTTGCGTGTATGGTAGCTCTGTTACAACCAGAGGCCTATTACTATGTTACGTCTGACGATCGGTATTTGCGTATGTATAAGGTTCAGTTTTTTTTTTTTTTTTTTTTTTTTTTTTTGCTATGAGCAGCATCCACCCAGTGGTGTTCAAAAGCGCAATGTGCAACATTCAGTCAGTTCATAACAGCATTCATGATTCAATATTGCTCAAGCAGTGCTCTGAGATTATATAACGAGAGACTTATTTGAGGCACAAAAGAATTGCAGACAATGGTTGCGAGGGGGCATTGATTTAAATCCACGGGGAATGTCGGAAATTTGTGCCGAACTGGGATTCGAACCAGGATCCCCTGCTTATGAGGCAGAAGCTCTGACCATTAAGCCATCCGGACACACAGTCAATGCAATGACAAGAATGAAGAAAGTACAAATAAGGAGCAGCAGGTAAGTCCATGTCATGATAACAACACTTGTAAGTGACAGTATGGACGCATTTTACAACATAACTCATGAGAAAATTAGGGTTAGAGAAGGAAGACAGTGATCTACATCTACCTCTGCATCCTCAAACATTCTCTGCAAAACTCCATACGGGGCGTGGTGAAATGTACCCTGCACCACTTTTATTCAATTCGCAAATAGAGCGAGGGGAAAACGACTGCTATATACCTCCACATGAGCCCTAATTTCTCGTATCTCATCTTCGTGGTCCTTACTCGAAATGTATGTTGGTATCAGTGGAATAGTTAAGCTGTCAGCTTCAGATGCCGGTTCCCTAAATTTTCTCAATGGCGTTCCTCGAAAAGAACGTCGCCTTCCATCCGGGGATTCCCATTTGAGCTTCCAAATCATCTCCGTGAAAATTGCGTGTTGTTCGAACCTGTCGGTAAGAAATCTAGCAGCCTACTTCTGAATAGCTTCAACATCAGCCTTTAATCGGATTTGGTACGCATCCAAAACACTCGAGCATTACTCAAGAACAGGTCGCACTAGTGTCCTGTATGCAGTCTCCTTTACAGGTGAACCACACTTTCCCAAAATTACACCAATAAACCGAAGTTTATCATTCGCCTTCCCTACCACAAACCTCACGTGCTCGTTCCATTTCCTATCACTTTGCAACGTTACGCCTAGATATTTAAACGACATGAGTGTGTCTAGCAGGACACTACTAATTCCATATCCAAACATTTTGGGTTTGATTTTTCTACTCATCTGCATGAACTTACGTTTTTCTACATTTAGATCTAGCTGCCATTCATCGCGCCAACTAGAAATTTCGTCTAAGTCATCTTGTATACTCCCACAGCCGCTCAACTTTCACACCTTCCCACATGTCACAGCAACATCAGCAAACAACCACAGATTGCTGCCCACCCTGTCCGCTAGATCGTTTATATATGTAGAAGATAATAGCAGTCCTGTCACACTTCCCTGGGGCACTCCTGAGGATACCGTTGTCTCTGATGAACACTCGCCGTCCAGAACGACATACTGGGTACTATTTATTGTTTAAGAAGTTTTTGAGTCAGCACATATCTAGGAACCAATTTAATACACTCCTAACTTCGATAATAGTTTGGTGTGGAGCACCGTGACAAATAATTTCCAGAAATCTAGAAATATTGAATCTGCCTGTTGCTTTCATGTATAGTTGCTGTATATCTCGTGAGGAAAGGGCAGGCTGATCCATGGACATAAGCTTTTCGGTCTCAAGAAAATTTATTGTGTTCTAACTGAAAATATGTCCAAATATTCTGCAGCAAACCGCTGTTAGGGATATTGTTCTATAATTCTGCGGGTCCTTTTTTTTACCCTTCTTGTATACAGGAGTCACCTGAGCTTTTTTCCAGTCACTTGGGTATTAGCGATGAGGAGGAGGTTCAGGACATGGTCGTATTAGCAAAACACGATAAATACCATGAACCAGTTTATCTCGCTAAAGCTGACGCGATAAAAACTAACTCAGGTAGCGGAGAAAATCTGTACGAGGTTGACTATGAAGAACACAGTGATGGCAGTAACCAACAATAAAAACCTTCGCGGACACACAGCTTTTTGTCGGTATGTAATTGGCGATTCCAGGGGACCTGAAGCTACAGTAGTGTTGTTTTATTTATTTTACATTTCTGCATTATTGTCTACTCTCCTGCTTTCTATAAATCTATCAACAATACTCTTTAACTATTCATCTACGAGGAGTGAAGTTGAATGCTACGTAAAGCTCATTTATAGAGTAAAAGACTGCCGAGCTCAGTAAAAGGAGAAACTTTCTTTAACTATCCCTAACAACAAGGATGCAAATCTTTAGAAGTTGTGGAAATCACGAACATGAAATAGATCACAAAACAAAATAACACGTAAATGGTGCAGAGATGTCTAGTGCTGAAGTGACATGTTATCAGAAAAACATACCAAATATCTTGTTACATATTATCAATGACGCAACTATTTCAAATTCGTGCAGACATAAAATACACTAAAATTTGCATGAGCAATCAAAAATAAACACAATAGACATGATGATTAAAAGTTGTAAAGCAAAACAACAGGTAAGTGAATAGCCTCATGAGTGTAAATCGATATTTGCATTCGTAAGTCAAGAAATGCAAGTTCTATAGCAAACCAGCTGGGATATACAGCTCAGATTATTAGAATATTTAATACTGTAGGCAACCGATAATATTAAATACTGTAGGCAACCGATAATATTAAATACTGTAGGCAACCGATAAAGGGCCACAGAGTAATATGACACGGAAAAAGTGAGAGAAGATGAAATACAGTAAGCAAACGATAGTGTACCACAGATTATTAAGGTAGGAAAGATTCAATAATGTAAGCAACTGGTAATGGGCCATAATTGACTTAGTAAGTAGCTGGGTAGGTGAAGTAATTCCACAGTATAAAAATTAGCAAAACATGAGCCCATTAGCACTGAGGTATGGATGTGATACTGAACTTTTCAAGACGAACATACTGGGAAATACCAATAGAAATACTAACCATCGTTTGTTAGAGCAATAATAAGAAGAATATAAAGACATAACGATATGATAGCAAGAAGTACCTAATAAAACCTTGCGATGGTACTTAACGGTTACTTCTGATGTAGTTGCTCTTCCAAAAAGCATCCCATACGAGCAAACCAGTTTACCTGTGGTTACTTGTACCTAAAGTAAACGGCTCTGTTAAAAAGAATACACTATGTGATCAAAAGTATCCGGAAACCCTGGATCCACTGCAAGTACTACGAAGTGTAGACAACCTCCTAGATGGTGTATCCCGGGCAACGCTGTAACATGGCACAGCGGCGAAAAGTCTACACATCCACGGCGGCCGGACGCGACAATGCCTCCCGGCCCACACAGAGGCAAATAGAGCAGAGTCCTAGCATGAAGAAGCTGAACGTATGCCAGTTCAACATAGAAGGCTACACGAGGACCAAGGGAGAAATCATCGAAAAGATCTTAACGAGAGAACGAGTAAGTGTCGTACTCCTACAAGAGACCCACCTCACAGATGAAACCATCAATCGACTCAAAATACCAGGATTTACAGCTGTGAGCTACACTGGACACGATAAACATGGCATAGCCACCCTAGTGAAGAACGAACTCCTAAGGAATTTGGGCACCAAAGTGGTACCAGCAGAGCATGCGATAGGCATAAAACTGGGAGAGATGACACTGTATAATGTCTACAAACCTCCATCACAGAAATGGCCCACAGGTATCCTACCCGAGGCTAACCACCCAGCAGTTTACGCTGGCGATTTTAACTCTCAGCGCACCAGATGGGGATACCCGAGATCCACAGCTGAAGGGACTGGACTAAGTGACTGGGCAGACAACCGGGACCTACACCTCCTTTTCGACCCCAGGGACACAGCGACCTTCAAATCAAAGGCGTGGGGCACAACGTCAACACCTGACCTGACCTTCGTCACACGTGGAGCAGCAGGTACACCCGTGCGAGCTATAAGAAGGGTCCTCGAGGCGTTCCCCCGAAGCCAGCACAATCCAGTAATAGTGGAGATCGGACTATCAATCCCAGTCATAAAAAGCCCCCCAATCCCCCGGTGGAACCTGAGGAAAGCTGACTGGAATAAATACCGATCCTATGTTGAGAAAACGATAAACCGGATACCACCAAAACCTGAGAACTACAAAAGATTCGTAAACTTAGTACAAAAAGCGGCCCTAAATGCAATTCCACGAGGATCGAGAAAGGAATACACCCCCTGCTGGACGAAAGAGTGTGAAACACTACTGGAGGAATATGAGAAGACCGGGGACGAGGAGACTGCAGACCAACTGGTCAACGCCATGAATGAGGATCGTAGGAGTAGATGGAAGGAGGCGATGGAGAATCTAGATTTTACCCACTCCAGCAGGAAGAGCTGGGGCCTGCTGAGGAAATTAGGCGGTGCCACAGCGCCTAACAGGCCGACTCTTGGAACCAGCGCATCTGAGATTGCAGCTGTCCTGAAACAGACCTTCAAAATCCAGCTAAAAACAGCCGAAAAGAGAGAAATTTCCCAAGAGCTAAGCAGTTTATTGCTTAATAACCCAACCAACATGGGCATTGTAAAAGAAGTGGAGACAGAAGAGATATCCCAGGCCTTGAAGCTAATGAAGACAGGAAAAGCAGCCGGACCTGACAACATCCTACCAGAATTCTTAAAGGAATTGGGAACTTTAGGAAGAAGGTGGCTGGCTAAACTTTGTACGGAATGCATAAGCACGGGGGTTGTGCCTAAGGAATGGAAAGAAGCAAAAGTCATCGCAGTGCTGAAACCCGGAAAGACTGGAGATAATCCTAGGAATTACAGACCAATATCCCTGCTATGTACCTCCTATAAATTATTCGAGAGAATATTGCTGACTAGATTAACTCCATACATCGAAGCCAACCTCCCAACATACCAAGTGGGTTTCCGAGCAGGTAGAAACTGCTGCGATCAAGTGCTGTCCCTCACAACCTATATTGAGAAAGGCTTCCAGAACAAGATGAAAACTGGCCTGGTCCTCATAGACCTCACATCAGCTTACGACACAGTATGGATTGAAGGGTTACTGCTTAAGCTAACTAGAATCATAAAATGCAAGCAGACTTACAAACTACTCAAGAACATACTAACGAACAGGAAAATCAAGGTCTCACTCCATGGCACGAACAGTAAGAGCATGGTTCTGAGTAATGGTCTGCCACAGGGTTCAGCACTAGCACCCGCTCTCTTCAATCTATACATAGCTGACTTGCCAGAAACTAAATCACGCAAATTTGCATATGCAGATGACCTGGCCATCGCATATCAGAGTAAAAACTACAACGATCTCGACGAAACACTGAATGCAGACCTTGAAGTCCTGAACACCTATTACTCCAAGTGGCACCTACTTCCCAACCCCAACAAAACAACCAGCACTATAATGCACCTCAACAACAGAGAGACACACAGAAAATTACAGATCTTTTCGAATGGCCAAAGCATAAGACATGAGAATAAGCCTAAATATTTGGGAGTGAAACTAGACCGGACCCTAACGTACAGCTCACACCTCGAAGACACAAAGCAAAAACTAAAATCCCGCAATGCTATCCTTTCAAAACTGGCTGGAACAACATGGGGATGTGGAGCGAGCACTTTGAGAACTTCAGCACTAGCCCTTGTCTACAGTGTAGCTGAATACTGTTCACCAGTCTGGAGGAGAAGTGCACACGTATCTAAAGTGGATGTCCAGCTGAGGGAGACAATGCGAATAATCTCGGGAACACTCAGGGCCACCCCCTGTGCATGGCTTCCTGTACTAGCGAACATAGAGCCTCCAGAAATCAGGCGATCACAGCTAGCCGTAAAAACCTACAGGAAAATTATAGACAACCCGGACCTCCCTATCCACCAAGATCTGACACCGACAAACAGGCTTAAATCCAGATCACCCTTTTGGAAAATCGGTGAAGAACTACAAGCCTTTGAGCCGAGAACAGATTGGAACGAAGTATGGTCGGCAAGTGAATTTAAGAACAAAAATTTAGTACACGATCCGAACAAGAAGATTGATGGCTTCAACCTACCAAGAAGAGTGTGGACAGCTCTAAACCGGGTCAGAACGAGTGTTGGGAGATGTAAACACCTGTTGAACAAGTGGGGCCTGGCAGACAGCGCTGTATGTGAGTGCGGAGAAATACAGACAATGGACCATCTACTCGCGTGCAAAGTGTATGGCTATGGTGGTGAACTCATGGACATACATAGACTCAGTGACTCAGCCATAGAGTGGCTCAAAAACATATCTAATATAGTGTAGAATTATATTGTTTTCTTTCTTAGTATATAGTGATAAGAATATTTTAAATTATGCCTCTGTGATGCCGAACGAGTAAATAAAATAACTATGACAGTTGGGTGGGAGGACAGAAAACTTGGATTTCATGGTCGAAATGCTGCTCACAGCCGCGCATCACGCTGGTAAATGCCAAACGACGCCTCGCTTGGTGTAAGGAGCGTAAACATTGGACGACTGAACATTGGAAAAACGTTGTGTGGAGTGACGAACCACGGTACAAATGTGGCGATCCGATGGCAGGGTGTGGGTATGGCGAATTCCCGGTGATCGTCATCTGTCAGCGTGTGTAGTGCCAACGGTAAAATTCAAAGACGGTGGTGTTATGGTGTGGTCGTGTTTTTCATGGAGGGGGCTTGCACCCCTTATTGTTTTCCGTGGCACTATCACAGCACAGTCCTACATTGATGTTTTAAGCACCTTCTTGCTTCCCACTGTTGAGGAGCAACTCGGGATGGCGATTGCTTCTTTCAACACGATCGAGCACCTGTTCATAATGCACGGCCTGTGGCGGAGTGGTTACACGACAAGAACATCCCTGCAATGAACTGGCCTGCACAAAGTCCTGACCTGAATCCTACAGAACACCTTTGGGATGTTTTGGAACGCCGACTTCGTGCCAGGCCTCACCAACCGACATCGATACCTCTTCTCCTCGGTAATTCTCAGTCACCATTTGACTCCCATGGTGCTCCATCAGTGTCTGCTTTTCCATTGGTTGAAGGCTGTCCCCACCAAAAATACATAGTTCTTAAGCTCTACAGGCATGATTTCACTCAACAGCACCACTTCCCAGACTAAACTAAAGTATTACAACAATATTTAAATAAAGATATGCAGCACTCCATGAAGAATGGGCTGCCATTCCCCAAGAAGCCTTCCAATACCTGACTGAACATTGTCTGCGAGAGTGGAAGCTGCCATGAGGGCTAAGGGCGGGCCAACGCCATAATGAATTCCAACATTACCTATGGAGGTGGCCACGAACTTGTAAGTCATTTTCATCCAGGTGTCCCGATACTTTTGATCACATTGTGTAGCTCAATGAAGTCATAGAGTCGAGCCGCAAACATCTGCTTTCATGCCCCACAGCTATCTCGCTGCAAATAATAACCCGTAGCTGTGATCCTGCAATCAATTAGTCTATACATTGGCTAGAATTGCGAATTAATAAAGTACACAGAAATATAAAATAAAATATAAATGAATAATTTAATAGAATGGCTATATTGTGACGTCTGTAACTGACGTAGACGACAAAGAATTATGCTGAATAATGTTTACTCAAGAAAGAACCTCTCAAATAAATAGAAAGTAGTCCTACTACGATCAAGTATGATACAGACAGAAATATTCTTCTAAACTACAGTAAAGTTACGTTGAGAGCATTAAGAGGATGGTAGCAAAATCCCCAAACTAAACTGTAATCAAATATACGCAAAAACTAAGTCCATTTAGTGATCACAATACATGAAATATTCAGCAGCCCAAAACAGTTCAGAGTACAACATAACGGTTTACAAATCAAATTAACGCACATAATACAATGAATAGTAACTCCCACTCTGTCTGTCCTCAGTTCTGTAACACAAGTGAAAAAAAATTCTAGTCCTACAACGGATTTCATCTGGATATCTCGAAATATGAAGTCCCTTGAGAAATGAAAGCATGGTAGTGGCCGTTCACTGCCCGGAATTTATCACCCACTCCATCAAAAACCGCCTGATACCACAGGCAAGTCTACCTTCTTCCAGAACGAACATCCAAGTGCCCAGAATCGCCCCCTTAAACTCTTCATTCGGTAATTCCCAGTCACCATTTGACTCCCATGGTGCTCCATCACTGCCTGCTTTTCCATTGCCTGAAGGCTGTCCCCACCAAAAATACATAGTTCTTAAGCTCTACAGGCATGATTTGACTCTACATCATCACTTCCCAGACTAAACTATTACAACAATATTTAAATAAAGATATGTCATACACATTCAGTTACATTCAGACCATTTACAATAAATACACTACTGGCCATTAAAATTGCTACACCACGAAGATGACGTGCTACAGACACGAAATTTCACCGACGGGAAGGAGATGCTGTGATATGAAAATGATTAGTTTTTCAGAGCATTCACACAAGGTTGGCGCCGGTGGCGACACCTACAACGTGCTGACATGGGGAAAGTTTACAACCGATTCCACAACACAAACAGCATTTGACCGGCGTTGCCCGGTGAAACATTGTTGTGATGCCCCGTGTAAGGAGAAGAAATGCGTAGCATCACGTTTCCGACTTTTATAAAGGTCGGATTGTAGTCTATCGCGATTGCGGTTTATCGTATAGCGACATTGCTGTTCGCGTTGGTCCAGATACAATGACTGTTTGCAGAGTATGGAATCGGTGGGTTCAGGAGGGTAATATGGAACACCGAGCTGGATCCCAACGGCCTCGTATGACTAGCAGTCGAGATGACAGGCATCTTATCCGCATGGCTGTAACGGATCGTTCAGCCACGTCTCGATCCCTGAATCAACAGATGGCGACGTTTACAAGGCAACAACCATCTGCACGAACAGTTCGACGACGTTTGCAGCAGCATGGACTGTCAGCTCGGAAACCATGGCTGCGGTTACCCTTGACGCTGCATCACAGACAGGAGCGCCTGCGATGGTGTACTCAACGACGAACCTGCGTGCACGAATGACAAAACGTCACTTTTTCGGATGAATCCAGGTTCTGTTTACAGCATCATGACGGTCGCACCCGTGTTTAGTGACATCGCGGTGAACGCACATTGAAAGCGTGTATTCGTCATCGCCATACTGGCGTATCACCCAGCGTGATGGTATGGGGTGCCCATTGGTTACACGTCTCGGTAACCACTTGTTCGCATTGACGGCACTTTGAACAGTGGACGTTACATTTGAGATGTGTTACGACCCTTCATTCGATCCCTGAGAAACCCTACATTTCAGCAGGATAATGCACGACCGCATGTTGCAGGTCCTGTACGGGCCTTTCTGGATACAGAAAATGTTCGACTGCTGCCATGGCCAGCACATTCTCCAGATCTCTCACCAACTGAAAACGTCTGATCAATGGTGGCCGTGCAACAGGCTCGTCTCAATACGCCAGTCACTACTCCTGATGAACTGTGGTATCGTGTTGAAGCTGCATGGGCAGCTGTACCTGTACACACCATCCAGGCTCTGTTTGACTCAATGCCCAGGCGTATCAAGGCCGTTATTACGGCCTGAGGTGGTTGTTCTGGGTACTGATTTCTCAGGATCTATGCACCCAAATTGCGTGAAAATGTAACCACTTGTCAGTTCTAGTATAATATGTTTGTACAATGAATGCCCCGTTCATCATCTACATTTCTTCTTGATGTAGCAATTTTAATGGCCAGTAGTGTATAAGTAATCGTTGGTTCATAACAAAATAAGCCAGCGTTCTTGTGCAATTGTGCTCATGAAAAATTGACAACAGATTGTCGTTAAATATTGTTTGAAGATTTATTTATGCCGTCTTGACAGAAGCGTCTTTTGATTTTCTTTTCAGTTGTGGTGTCCGCTAATATACGTGATTGACCGCTTTCAAATTTGGACAGTTTTTTGACAGTATTTGCAATCAACATTTAAATAAACTTACTAGCAAATAGTAAACTGTTCATCAAGTAACTTCACAGTGTATGACAGTATGAGGTATTCAGGCTCTGTTCATTTGTTGTGTAATTGTGGAGGATATGATGTTCTGTCAAACATGTGCATAATAAAAAGATATAAAAGACATCATAAGTCAATATATAAAATAGATACAAATGAATAGCTTTCTGGTATGATAACTATACTCAATTCTGTTGTCTGAGATATTATTTGTTGAAATCGTATGAAGTGATTAAAGGTTGCTAATTCAGAGGTTCACTGTGAAAATGTTTATTCACTTTAAATTATTAACGTTAGTTGGTTTAAGTATATTGAAATTATTTTTGCCACATTGGATGCACATATTTTTCCTGCGATCGCCGATATATTCATATGTTCATTAATATTCGATTGCAGATTATTATAGGCTCTCAAAAAGCTGCAAGAAGTCATCTTTCACCCAGCCTGACACTCCACCGTTTTTGGAGTATTGTCTCCTGCACAGCGAGCATGCGAACAACAGTCGACCAAATTCCCAGCTTTGGGATTTACCCATTCCCGTTGATGCTGCTCGTCTTTGTACCTGGCTGGCCTGTAATGGTTGCTGCGTTTTGCCCAGCCGCGGCGCTTTGGCTATAAGACGACCACGCCGCGCCCTGAGTCCAGGCCCACACAAACAAGTTTACCTTACCTCCTACCAGCTCTAGACTAAAACTAAACTCCGCTGGGACACACCACGAAGGCCCAACGGTACCGAACGGCCGTGTTGTCATCCTCAGCCGACAGGCGTCACTGGACGCTGATATGGAGGGGCATGTGGTCAGCACACCGCTCTCCCTGCCGTATGTCAGTTTACGAGACCGGAGCCGCCACTTCTCAATCAAGTAGCTCCTCAGTTTGCCTCACAAGGGCTGAGTGCACCCCGCTTGCCGACAGCGCTCGGCAGACCGGATGGTCATCCATCCAAGTGCTAGCCCAGCCCGACAGCGTTTAACTTCGTTGATCTGAGGGGAACCGGTGTTACCACTGCGGCAAGGTCATCCCACCAACTCCAAGCGGCCAAATAATCCACGTACATACACGTAACGTTACAACCTGTCCAATATTACACGAAAGTTGATTACCACTTAAGTGGTGAAAAACGAGGTTAGAGAAACAGAAATATAAACCAAGTACTGAATAAGGTATTAAAACAAGAAGAAAACATTCTTTGAACGCAATATTAAGTGGGTAGGCACTGAATACCAAATGAATACCGTTGGTTATGAAAAAAAAGAATTCTTGCAGACTCGAAATAGGAACACACATCCGAATAATATAACAGAGTAGCGTGTTGCAGTGAGTCTGATAAAAATGCTATATTATGATATGCTAGCATATAAGTGGAAACTGACAACGGAAACACAGTCGATATTCGGACAGAGAAAAACAAGGTCAACTAATGGCTTTTAGCTGGTTACGGCACAGTGACCGCTAAGTGGGTTCACAGCAGCCTCGTAATCATATAAAGCTGTTTTCTGCAATACTTTGCAGATGTTGAAGTATTTCCCCCAATGTGATTTGCCCTTTTTGTCTCACTATCAGTTCATTTACTCACTGTAGGAGGTCCAGGTTCAGGCTATTGTTCAGGAACGTTCTTTTTTGGGTTGACATCACTTTTAATGGTTTTTCCGGGCATGGTTTGGCGGACAGTGTGGGCAGCATTCTGCGGTTGTTTGCGGATAATGCCGTGGTGTACGGTAAGGTGTCGAAGTTGACTGACTGTAAGAAGATACAAGACTACTTAATCAAAATTTCCAGTTTGTGTGTTGAGTGACAACTAACCCTAAATGTGGAAAAATGTAAGTTGATGCGGATGAGTAGGAAGATCAAGCCTGTAATGTTCGGATACAGTATTACAACTGTCCTGCGTCGCTTAGCCAAGTTATTTAAATATCTGGGCGTAACCTTACAAAGCAATATGAGGAGGAGCGAACATGTGAGAACTGTGATAGGGAACGCAAATGGTCGACTTCTGTTTATTTGGAGAATTTCAGGAAAGACTGGTTCACCTCTAAAGGAGAACGCATATAGGACGCTGGTGCGACCTATTTCTCTCGAGTACTGCTTGAGTGTTTGGGATCCATGCCAGGTCGGATAGCAAGAAGCAATTCAGAGGCGGGCTGCTAGATTTGTTACCGGTAGGTTTGAACACATTCCAGCTCAACACCAGCATCAACAACAGTGGTGAACACTATGTTGGTCTATGTCTGGGATGACGCCAGCTTCCAGACTAGATTCTTCATTATGCTGTTCACTGTCATCATACCATGCTGCACCTGAGATTTGGATACACTACACTGTTTGGACTTCACTCTTTGTTATTCTATGATCCTCAACGCTACACTAGACTAGAATTTTGCTATGGACGTGGTATCGCCTCTATCTGTCGCTTCCTTGTTGTTGTATTCCAGCTTCCAAATTTCAATCTTCATTGTGGATATCACTGTCATCATACAGTGCCTCACCCGAGATTTGGATATGTTTTGTTGTTTGGACTTCGCTCTTGGTTACTCAATAAACCTACAGCTCTATGCTGGACTAGAATTTGCTATGGACTTGGCATTGTCTCTGGCTGTCACTTCCCTGTTACTGTATTCCTTCCTTTCTTGTGTGTGGTTCAATAACCCAGTTAACTGTCATGTGTTTATCTGTATTCTGTGCCACAATATGAATGTATTGTCACTTTGTTGACCATGTACAGTCAAGCAACAATACCTAAGCCACACACAAGAATAGCTTTCAGCACCCGGTTACTGCAGCAATAACTGAACTGAAAGCCTCAAGAACAGAGTTGCGACCCCCTGTAACATTGTAGAGCGCTAACAGGTTCGGAAAAAACTAGAGCACAATCGGTCGTTCTCGTCACACAATAACGTCATCAGGATTGACCAACCGTTACAAATATCCTGACTTCCACAGCTTAGTTCTCACTTTGCAGCTAACCAGTCCTGAGGTGGGACCTGTGATACTCTATCTGTAGCCTGCTTAGGATCTACGATGCAACAGCCAGCCTGCCGTGAAGGACTTAACTGCCTTAGGCTGCTACCACCTCGATTCCACCTTCGTTGATGAGAAGTCTTGGACCCGCTGGAGGCTTCCCTCAGGACACCTGATGAGGTGCTGAACAACCATCAACCCATGGAAATGGAGTAACTGCCACCTCCCTAGCTATGTCTACGATTAGACACCGGTATCACTTGCGATTCTCTTGGTGAGAGGTCATGACGTAACACATCACGACTACAGCCACCTTACGCAGAGCTGTTGGCTGTCATTCCGGGGCAAGTCTATGATGATAACGAGAGCGCCCTTGTAACCAGCTGGCCGCCAGAGGCAGTGCGGGCAACACTGATCCAGATGTGGTTTACTGACCGTGACATCACGCATTGCTGGGTACGTGCCTCCCCCACTGCAGCAGCCAAGGCTGCGAGGCGCACTGGCTCAGCGCATATCAGCGTGACCAGTGCCCTTCTGCTCGCCTCTCTACTGGCAGCTGTGAAGAAAGGCAACAGTGTTTCCACGAATAATAAACTACTGGCCATTAAAATTGCTACACCACGAAGATGACGTTCTGAAGACGCGAAATTTAACCGACAGGAAGAAGATGCTGCGATATGCAAATGATTAGATTTGCAGAGCATTCACACAATGTTGGCGCCGGTGGCGACACCTACAATGTGCTGACATGAGGAAAGTTTCCAACCGATTTCTCATACATAAACAGCAGTTGACCGGCGTTGCCCGGTGAAACGTTGTTGTGATGCCTCGTGTAAGGAGGAGAAATGCATACCAGCACGTTTCCGACTTTGATAAATGTCGGATTGTAGCCTATCGCGATTGCGGTTTATCGTATCGCGGCATTGTTGCTCGCGTTGGTCGAGATCCAATGACTGTTAGCAGAATATGGAATCGGTGGGTTCAGGAGGGTAATACGGAACGCCATGCTGGATCCAAAGAGCCTCGTATGACTAGCAGTCGAGATGACCGACATCTTATCCGCATGGCTGTAACGGATCGTGCAGCCACGTCTCGATCCCTGAGTCAACAGATGGCGACGTTTACAAGGCAACAACCATCTGCACGAACAGTTCGACGACGTTTGCAGCAGCATGGACTATCAGCTCGGAGACCATGGCTGCGGTTACCCTTGACGCTGCATCACAGACAGGACCGCCTGCGATGGTGTACTCAACGACGAACCTAGGTGCACGAATGGCAAAACGTCATTTTTTCGGATGAATCCAGGATCTGTTTACAGCATCATGATGGTCGCATCCGTGTTTGGTGACATCGCGGTGAACGCACATTGGAAGCGTGTATTCGTCATCGCCATACTGCTGTATCACCCGGCGTAATGTTATGGGGTGTCATTGTTTACACGTCCCGGTCACCTCTCGTTCGCATTGACGGCACTTTGAACAGCGGACGTTAGATTTCAGATGTGTTACGACCCGTGGCTCTACTTTTCATTCGATCCCTGCGAAACCCTACATTTCAGCAGGATAATGCACGACCGCATGTTGCAGGTCCTGTACGGACCTTTCTGGATACAGAAAATTGTTCCACTGCTGCCCTGGCCAGCACATACTCCAGATCTCGCACCAATTGAAAACGTCTGGTCAATGGTGGCCGAGCAACCGACTCGTCACAATACGCCAGTCACTACTCTTGATGAACTGTGGTATCGTGTTGAAGCTGTATGGGCAGCTGTACCCGTACACGCCATCCAAGCTCTGTTTGACTCAATGCCCAGGCGTGTCAAGGCCGTTATTACGGCCAGAGGTGGTTGTTCTGGGTACTGATTTCTCAGTATCTATCCACCCAAATTGCGTGAAAATGTAATCACATGTCACTTCTAGTATAATATATTTGTCCAATGAATATCCGTTTATCATCTGCGTTTCTTCTTGGAGTAGCAATTTTAATGACCAGTAGTGTAAAAGTGTATTCTGACAACAATGTCTCATTAGCGTCTTCAGGCGTACGACACATCCTCAGCACCATACTCTGCTCCATGCCATCCTGGCAACATAGAGCTATTAGTTCTTGCCGTCTATAGTACTTCATAATGAACCTGTGACGGAATAGGCTGCTCGTTTATGGATCTTCTCCATTTCTTCTGCAAATCCTAACTCCTAAGGGTCCCAAGCTGAGGAGCAATACCAAAGTATCAGCAAATCCGGGTTTAGTAAGCTGCATCCTTCGTGGGTGGACTACACTGCCTGAGGATTGTCAGTCTGACATGTGCTTCTGTTGTTATTAGATTTATGTAGTCGCTCCACTTTGTATATCTCTATATGCCTCTTTTCAGTGTTTGTTGGGCAATCTTTTAATCATATAATAGCTGATCTTAGCACTTATTTATGCTGTATACGTTACATTTTTTTATCCTGAGAGTCAACCCCAAATCTCTGCACCAAAGGTCGACTTCGTGCACATATACCTGCATTTGGCAACCATTTTTTGCTTTTGCGACTTCTCTACACACAACAGCCTTATTCGTGAACAGCGCCATGGAGCTTCCAACGTTATTCCCTAGGTTATTCATACTAACCTACCCCCATGAACCATGGACCTTGCCGTTGGTGGGGAGGCTTGCGTGCCTCAGCGATACAGATGGCCGTACCGTAGGTGCAACCACAACGGAGGGGTATCTGTTGAGAGGCCAGACAAACGTGTGGTTCCTGAAGAGGGGCAGCAGCCTTTTCAGTAGTTGCAAGGGCAACAGTCTGGATGATTGACTGATCTGGCCTTGCAACACTAACCAAAACGGTCTTGCTGTGCTAGTACTGCGAACGACTGAAAGCAAGGGGAAACTACAGCCGTAATTTTTCCCGAGGGCATGCAGCTTTACTGTATGGTTAAATGATGATGGCGTCCTCTTGGGTAAAATATTCCAGAGGTAAAATAGTCCCCCATTGGGATCTCCGGGCGGGGACTGCTCAAGAGGACGTCGTTTATCAGGAGAAAGAAAACTGGCGTTCTACCGATCGGAGCATGGAATGTCAGATCCCTTAATCAGCCAGGTAGGTTAGAAAATTTTAAAAGGGAAATGGATAGGTTGAAGTTAGATATAGTGGGAAGTAGTGAAGTTCGGTGGCAGGAGGAACAAGACTTTTGGTCAGGTGAATACAGGGTTATAAATACAAAATCAAATAGGGATAATGCAGGAGTAGGTTTAATAATGAATAAAAAAAATAGGAGTGCGGGTAAGCTACTACCAACAGCATAGTGAACGCATTATTGTGGCCAAGATAGACACGAAGCCCATGCCTACTACAGTAGTACAAGTTTATATGCCAACTAGCTCTGCAGATGATGAAGAAATTGATGAAATGTATGATGAGATGAAAGAAATTATTCAGGTAGTGAAGGGAGACAAAAATTTAATAGTCATGGGTGACTGGAATTCGAGAGTAGGAAAAGGGAGAGAAGGAAACATAGTGGGTGAATATGGATTGGGGGAGAGAAATGAAAGAGGAAGCCGTCTGGTAGAATTTTGCACAGAGCATAACTTAATCATAGCTAACACTTGGTTCAAGAATCATAAAAGAAGGTTGTATACATGGAAGAATCCTGGAGATACTAGAAGGTATCAGATAGATTATATAATGGTAAGACAGAGATTTAGGAACCAGGTTTTAAATTGTAAGACATTTCTGGGGGCAGATGTGGACTCTGACCACAATCTATTGGTTATGAACTGTAGATTAAAACTGAAGAAACTGCAAAAAGGTGGGAATTTAAGGAGATGGGACCTGGATAAACTGACTAAACCAGAGGTTGTAGAGAGTTTCATGGAGAGCATAAGGGGAATAATTGACAGGAATGGGGGAAAGAAATACAGTAGAAGAAGAATGGGTAGCTCTGTGGGATGAAGTAGTGAAGGCAGCAGAGGATCAAGTAGGTAAAAAGACGAGGGCTAGTAGAAATCCTTGGGTAACAGAAGAAATATTGAATTTAAATGATGAAAGGAGAAAATATAAAATTGCAGTAAATGAAGCAGGCAAAAAGGAATACAAAGTTTCAAACTGAGCTTGACAGAAAGTGCAAAGGATGATGAGGCATATCTCACTACGGGTAAGATAGATACTGCCTACAGGAAAATTAAAGAAATTTCTTGGAGAAAAGAGAACCACTTCTACGAATATCAAGAGCTCAGATGGAAACCCACTTCTAAGCAAAGAAGGGAAAGCAGACAGGTGGAAGGAGTATATAGAGGGTCTGTACATGGGTGATGTACTTGAGGACAATATTATGGAAATGGAAGAGGATGTAGATGAAGGTGAAATGGGAGATATGACACTGTGTGAAGAGTTTGACAGAGCACTGAAAGACCTAAGTCGAAAAATGCCCCTGGAGTAGACAACATTCCATTAGAACTACTGACAGCCTTGGGAGAGCCAGCCCTGACTAAACTCTACCATCTGGCGAGCAAGATATATGTGACAGGCGAAATACCCTCAGACTTCAAGAAGAATATAATAATTTCCTTTACTGCTTGCTCAATATACAGATTGAATAACATCAAGGGATTGGCTACAACCCTATCTTACTGCCTTCCCAACCACCGCTTTCCTTTCATGCCCCTCTACTCTTATAACTGCCATCTGGTTTCTGTACAAATTGTAAATAGCCTTTCGCTCCCTGTATTTTACCCCTGACATCTTCAGAATTTGAAAGAGAGTATTCGAATCAGCATTGTCAAAAGCTTTCTCTAACTCTACAAATGCTAGAAACGTAGGTTTGCCTTTCCTTAATCTATCCTCTAAGGTAAGTCGTAGGGTCAGTATTGCCTCACGTGTTCCAACATTTCCACGGAATCCAAACTGATCTTCTTTCATGATTCTTGAACTAAGTGTAAACTATGATTAAGTTATGCTCTGTGCAAAATTCTACCAGGCCGCTTCATCTTTAATTTCCTACCCCCATTCCAAATTCCCCTACCACTTTTCCTTCCCTTCCTTTTCCTACTATCGAATTCCAGTTACCCATGACTATTAAATTTTCGTCTCCCTTCACTATCTGAATAATTACTTTTATCTCATCATACATTTCAGCAATTTCTTCGTCATCTGCGGAGCTGGTTGGCATATATACTTGTACTACTGTGGTAGGTTTGGGCTTCGTGTCTATCTTGACTACAATGATGCGTTCACTATGCTGCTCGTAGTAGCTTATCCGTGCTCCTATTTTTTTATTCATTATTAATCCTACTCCTGCATTACCCCTATTTGATTTTGCATTTATAACCCTGTATTCACCTGACTAGAGGTCTTGTTCCTCCTGCCTCCGAACATCACTAATTGCGCTATATCTAACTTTAATCTACCCATTTACCTTTTTAAAGTTTCTAACCTTCCTGCCCGATCAAGAAATCTGACATTTCACGCTCCGATCACAGAACGCCGGTTTTGTTTCTTCTGATAAATACGTCCTCCTGAGTAATCCTCGCCCGGATATCCGAAGGGGGGACTATTTTACCCCCGGAATATTTTACCCAAGAGGACGCCATCATCATTTAACCATACAGCAAAGCTGCATGCCCTCGGGAAAAATTACGTCTGTAGTTTCCCTTGCTTTCAGCCATTCGCAGTACTAGCACAGCAAGGTCGTTTTTCTTAGTGTTACAAGGCCAGATCAGTCAATCATCCAGATTGTTGCCCCTGCAACTACTGAAAAGGCTGCTGCCCCTCTTCAGGAACCACACATTAGTCTGGCCTCTCGACAGATACCCCTCCGTTGAGGTGCTTGAGGACAATATTATGGAAATGGAAGAGGATGTAGATGAAGATGAAATGGGAGATACGATACTGCGTGACGAGTTTGACAGAGCACTGAAAGACCTGAGTCGAAACAAGGCCCCTGGAGTAGACAACATTCCATTGGAACTACTGACAGCCTTGGGAAAGCCAGTCCTGACAAAACTCTACCATCTGGTGAGCAAGATGTATGAGACAGGCGAAATACCCTCAGACTTCAAGACGAATATAATAATTCCAATCCCAAAGAAAGCAGGTGTTGACAGATGTGAAAATTACCGAACTCCACTCCTGGAAATTGAAATAAGAACACCGTGAATTCATTGTCCCAGGAAGGGGAAACTTTATTGACACATTCCTGGGGTCAGATACATCACATGATCACACTGACAGAACCACAGGCACATAGACACAGGCAACAGAGCATGCACAATGTCGGCACTAGTACAGTGTATATCCACCTTTCGCAGCAATGCAGGCTGCTATTCTCCCATGGAGACGATCGTAGAGATGCTGGATGTAGTCCTGTGGAACGGCTTGCCATGCCATTTCCACCTGGCGCCTCAGTTGGACCAGCGTTCGTGCTGGACGTGCAGACCGCGTGAGACGACGCTTCATCCAGTCCCAAACATGCTCAATGGGGGACAGATCCGGAGATCTTGCTGGCCAGGGTAGTTGACTTACACCTTCTAGAGCACGTTGGGTGGCACGGGATACATGCGGACGTGCATTGTCCTGTTGGAACAGCAAGTTCCCTTGCCGGTCTAGGAATGGTAGAACGATGGGTTCGATGACGGTTTGGATGTACCGTGCACTATTCAGTGTCCCCTCGACGATCACCAGTGGTGTACGGCCAGTGTAGGAGATCGCTCCCCACACCATGATGCCGGGTGTTGGCCCTGTGTGCCTCGGTCGTATGCAGTCCTGATTGTGGCGCTCACCTGCACGGCGCCAAACACGCATACGACCATCATTGGCACCAAGGCAGAAGCGACTCTCATCGCTGAAGACGACACGTCTCCATTCGTCCCTCCATTCACGCCTGTCGCGACACCACTGGAGGCGGGCTGCACGATGTTGGGGCGTGAGCGGAAGACGGCCTAACGGTGTGCGGGACCGTAGCCCAGCTTCATGGAGATGGTTGCGAATGGTCCTCGCCGATACCCCAGGAGCAACAGTGTCCCTAATTTGCTGGGAAGTGGCGGTGCGGTCCCCTACGGCACTGTGTAGGATCCTACGGTCTTGGCGTGCATCCGTGCGTCGCTGCGGTCCGGTCCCAGGTCGACGGGCACGTGCACCTTCCGCCGACCACTGGCGACAACATCGATGTACTGTGGAGACCTCACGCCCCACGTGTTGAGCAATTCGGCGGTACGTCCACCCGGCCTCCCGCATGCCCACTATACGCCCTCGCTCAAAGTCCGTCAACTGCACATACGGTTCACGTCCACGCTGTCGCGGCATGCTACCAGAGTTAAAGACTGCGATGGAGCTCCGTATGCCACGGCAAACTGCCTGACACTGACGGCGGCGGTGCACAAATGCTGCGCAGCTAGCGCCATTCGACGGCCAACACCGCGGTTCCTGGTGTGTCCGCTGTGCCGTGCGTGTGATCATTGCTTGTACAGCCCTCTCGCAGTGTCCGGAGCAAGTATGGTGGGTCTGACACACCGGTGTCAATGTGTTCTTTTTTCTATTTCCAGGAGTGTATCAGTTTAACAAGTCACAGCTGCAAAATACTAACGCGAATTCTTTACAGACGAATGGAAAAACTGGTAGAAGCCGACCTCGGCGAAGATTAGTTTGGATTCCGCAGAAATGTTGGAACACGTGAGGCAATACTGACCCTACGACTTATCTTAGAAGCTAGATTAAGGAAAGGCAAACCTACATTTCTAGCATTTGTGGACTTAGAGAAAGCTTTTGACAATGTTGACTGGAATACTCTCTTTCAAATTCTAAAGGTGGCAGGGGTAAAGTACAGGGAGCGAAAGGCTATTTACAATTTGTACAGAAACCAAATGACAGTTATGAGAGTCGAGGGGCATGAAAGAGAAGCAGTGGTTGAGAAGGGAGTGAGACAGGGTTGTAGCCTGTCCCCGATGTTATTCAATCTGTGTATTGAGCAAGCAATAAAGGAAACAAATGAAAAATTCGGAGTAGGTATTAAAGTCAATGGAGAAAAATAAAAACGTTGAGGTTCGCGATGACATTGTAATTCTGTCAGAGACAGCAAAGGACTTGGAAGAGCAGTTGAACGGAATGGACAGTGTCTTGAAAGGAGGATATAAGATGAACATCAACAAAAGCAAAACGAGGATAATGGAATGTAGTCGAATTAAGTCGGGTGATGCTGAGGGAATTAGATTAGGAAATGAGACACTTAAAGTAGTAAAGGAGTTTTGCTATTTGGGGAGCAAAATAACTCATGATGATCGAAGTAGAGAGGATATAAAATGTAGACTGGCAATGGCAAGGAAAGCATTTTTGAAGAAGAGAAATTTGTTAACATCGAGTATAGATTTAAGTGTCAGGAAGTCGTTTCTGAAAGTATTTATATGGAGTGTAGCCATGTATGGAAGTGAAACATGGACGATAAATAATTTGGACAAGAAGAGAATAGAAGCTTTCGAAATGTGGTGCTACAGAAGGATGCTGAAGATTAGATGGGTAGATCACATAACTAATGAGGAGGTATTGAATAGGATTGGGGAGAAGAGAAGTTTGTGGCACAACTTGACAAGAAGAAGGGACCGGTTGTTAGGACATGTTCTGAGGCATCAAGGGATCACAAATTTTGCATTGGAGGGCAGCGTGGAGGGTAAAAATCGTAGAGGGAGACCAAGAGATGAATACACTAAACAGATTCATTAGGATGTAGGTTGCAGTAAGTACTGGGAGTTGAAGAAGCTTGCACAGGATAGAGTAGCATGGAGAGCTGCATCAAACCAGTCTCAGGACTAAAGACAACAGCAACAACAACATTCATACTAAATGTAAACAATAATGGTCCTAGAGTGATTTACTAGAGACATCAAAAGACTCTTCAAAAACAGTAATATTTGCTGATAATGCAAATCTTTCAAGTACACAGGAGAATAGTGAAACAGGTTTACAGCTTGTACACAGCAAACAGCTTAATCCTTAATCTTACGAAAACTCATATTAGCAATTCAAGACTAACAAAAATGATTTACAGATTTACCTGAAGAAAAGATGAATGCACCAAAATCTTTTTAGTAAATGAAAGTTCGTGTCTGATATTTCTAGGCATCCAGATGGACAACAGGCTGTGGCGCCGTCGGCACGTTTATAAGTTAACCAAAATCATAGTTCTGCCTGCTTTGCGCACAGAGATCTTTCTCATTATGTTGACCTGTAGTCGGGATTGCTGGCATATTTTGTACATTTTCACTTTGCACTTAACACTGCCCTTTGGCATAATTTTCTAGGGTAATGCACCTAAGATCATTAAAGTGTTTATTCTACAAAAACGTATGAGTACTGTATAAAGTTGATAACCGAACAGAAGGTGTTTGAGGTTTCTAATAATAGTTAATTTAACATACACTGCAATAGTCACAACCACAGTATTTGGAGTTAAACTTCCTAGTAGACTATGCATCCCTGTCTGCTATTCAGAATGGACTTCTATATTCTGGTGAAAAAAAAAATCTTCTTCGTGGCAGGCATGAAGCATGAAATTGAAAACCACAAACACTCAAAATGAAAATAACCCGTCCTTCTATAATTTACTTGAATGTTTTTGACTCGGAGATGTCAATCCGGTTAACGTTAATATTAATATTAAATAGATTTTAACGTTACCAATACAGTGCTGATTGTGTTCTGTGTGAAGAACCTAACATAGACGACTAGTGGGAAGCGCTAGGTAGAAACAGCAGCTGATTAATGTAACGTGATGAAAACCGATTTCTTTCTTTCAAGGCATCTACTGTTTTAAAAATACCACGATAATAATTTGAATTAATCCAAATCCCTGAAAGTCCTCCTTCAAAATAGGATTTATGAAACAGGGTGTGTAAATGAATGAACGATTATTATCGTGTTCCTGAGGTATTCCTGAAACAATTTGAGGCCCGTCACCGTCTCTCAGCGTCTCTCCCGGAAAGGAAATAGGCTCCTTGTGAAGAATGTTAATAAAATCCCATGAACCACCATTCAGGTTTTATATGTATCGATCTCCAAAATGAGTAAACCCGTTATGAGCGCAAAAGAGCTCTATTTTTATTTAGACAATAAAATCATTTTCCTCAGTCCCAATAGGTGCCTACTTTCACTCTCTATCACCGAAAATTTTTGAATTCTTCGATAAATTTGCTGTAAGTCCTTATATCACGTCTAGACTTTTTTAAGCTAGTATGTACTATGACCTGTGTCCCTTGCGACATTTTGCAAATCATATAACACAATGTTATTATCTGCCTAAATGTCTATTCTTGTACCACGGAGGCTATGCGTATCATGCAACCTTATCTCTTATATGTGTAATGAATACTTTCTTAAATGGAAAACAACAGGTGCTAGCTGTCACCGAAATACCAGTTCCAATGAAAAAGATTCCCACGTCGACAGCATTTCAATCATTTGTCTCCTTCCCAATCTCGTACATTTAAATCTTGTTCATCCAGATGGATTACTTTTATCAAAAACTTATCTTTAAATCCGACTCTTCAATCTGGTCATTCATATTCTGCTCCAGACAATATTTCTGATGGTCTTTCATAAATTTGAATGAGTTGATATCTAAAACGGTAGATACACAGACACTGATAAAGCTACTGATAAGGTACAGAGATGTATAAATAAGACATATCTGAAAGATTCATCTACAGTAAAGGCTTAGCATAATCATGTTGGAGAAGACATCAGCACCTCCTGGCGCCAAGCCATTCAGTAAGAAATTGCATACTTACTATATGTCCAGTCTTACTAAACTTACGCGTTTTATTACGTCGGAGTTTCAGTATGGTTGTAACTTAAAATGAGTAGTCACTCCTGTCGGTATAATTTGCTTAAGATATACGAAGAAAATAGCGTAGCTACTTTTTTGTTAAAGACCAGCTTTTTTACTCGGTATAATTTCGTTGCCCTGCAAACATAATTCACTCTATAGACAGTTTTGCAATGACATTAACTTGTTATACTTGGTAAATGCCGATTGTATGCATAAATGAAAATCGATTAACAATACCGTTTCTCTGTTGGGAGGGTTCAAGGAGCCGTCTATTGAGAGCTCATAGAAGGCCGTGCACTAGTTCATCTACGATAACGTTGTCCAATTAAACCGAGTACGATGTTGCTAAAATATTTTCTCAGCTCTCACTCAAAGTGGTTTTTCAGTAATTCTTTAATGAGAGAGAGTAGAAGCGATTTGAAATCTACTAATTTTGAAAACGAGCTCAGAATTTTGTTGCTAACAGGACGCTGAGGGCATAAGCACATTGAATATCACAATACTGTGGTAAAAGGGGAAAATAAAAACTTAAAATTTTGCTTAACTGGACAAGTAAACGATCATGTTCTGTCGGAGGGAACAATATAGAACTACTGGGTAAGCTACGGCTCAAATTTAGACTTCATCATGATTTAACAAATATGTTGCAGAAGTGGTAATATGAGAGACACCTCCTCAGTGTGCAACCGACACGTGAGCTGAATTACTCTCGGTTGCACGGAAACCATGTTTGAAATCAAACAGTCTGAAAACGCAAGAAAGCTCACTAAATCCTATTTTTTTTAATGTAACTTGCTGAAACTGCTTGTGAGGCAAGGATGAAATTTCATATAAGGGGCAGTTAAACGATATTCGAACGCCCACTACAACGGGACCATGGAATAGTTCCATTCAAAATTAATCACCGCACGCATTATGATAATTATCCCACTGGCCGACGAGACGATCAGTTCCTGTTTCGTCGACCGCTGACGGATCCACAAACTCACCTTCTCTTGGACTTCCTCGTTCCACTCAAACCGACGTCCACTTATGTCTTTCTTCAGGTCGCCAAAGATGTGAAAATGACACGGTGAAAGATCCGGGCTGTACGGAGGATGAAGCGTAGCCTTCCCCCAACTGGCAGTGTGGGAGCGGGCGTTATCGTCCGACAGGATATTTCCATCTGACAGCCTTCCTGGGCAATTTGACTATGTGGCGCTTCTGAGTTTCTGCAAAGCGTTTCCAATATCACTGCGCGTTGGTTGTGGTTTCACGCTCGAAAAATTCGACGATCAGAGGAAGCATCCAGTTGCAAGATAACGCCCGTGCCCACACCGCCAATCGCACGAAGGCTAAGCTTCGGTGATTTGGTTGTGAAACACTGCGACATTCTCCGTACAACCCCGAACTTTCACCGTGTGATTTTCACATTTTTGGCGACCTGAAGAATGACATGTGTGAACGTCGGTTTCAGTTGGACGAGGAAGTACAAGAGTGGTGTGGTTGTGGATCCGCCGGCGGTAGACCCCGTTCTATGAAACAGGAATTAACAGTCTCGTCTCCCAGTGGCGTAAATGTCTTAATGTGTGTGGTGGTTACCTTTGGATGGAACAATTCCATGGTGCCGTTCTAGTGTCTGTTTGGTTTTCATTTGACTGCCCCTTATAATTTCGTAGAGACTATATGAACACAAACAGGTAAAAACCACACGAAAATAGAAAATACAGGTTCCGTATTTCGTTTCAATATATTGTTGTTGTTGTGATCTTCAGTCCTGAGACTGGTTTGATGCAGCTGTCCATGCTACTCTATCTTGTGCAAGCTTCTTCATCTCCCAGTACTTACTGCAACCTACATCCTTCTGAATCTGCTTAGTGTATTCATCTCTTGGTCTCCCTCTACGATTTTTACCCTCCACGCTGCCCTCCAATGCTACGTTTGTGATCCCTTGATGCCTCAGAGCAATATAAACCTACAGCAAATACTGATATTTGAACGCTACATTTCTCAATATCTAAAATATAGTCTCTGTCAGAATTACAGTAATTAAATAAATAAATGAAGAAGATTTTGATACGGCATAATATAGAACCTGTTTAAGTTCTAGTATGACTTCTGCGGCCCATTTTAACACTGCTGTGATAGATAACGATCCTACGCGTAGAACACTGTATTGACAAAAGTCGGAACGCAAACCGGCGTTACCTGCGTCTGCGTGAGGACAGACACCTAGAAGCCACTCTCCGCTACTGAATTGTCTGTCACCTGCCATAATTCTTTGGACAGTACCACGTTAGAGACGCATTTATCTATCGGGAGTAAAGCTAACTACTCTGAAAGATAAAATGAAAGAAAGAAATTTCAACACCATATCGAAAGAGATTCGTGATTTTATCCAAAAGATTTCATCAAAGGCAGCGTACTACGCTAGATCCAGAGCTAAATACTGCCTAGCATTCTGGGCTGGGATGTCCTTTAAGGAATCTGCCGCTTTAAGGTTTTCTCTGTACAGATTCACTAGGCACTATCCCATTGCGAAATGCATGTGTCTTATCTTAAAAGTAACTTTTCCATGTAGGTGACTGACAATGTTTCCAGAGTACTTCGATGTAAAAGAGAGGAAGATTATGGTTTAAAGTAGCGCCGACGAGGAGTTCTTCAAAGACGGAGCATAAACTCTGGTTGTGGGAAGGATGGGGAAAGGGAGTCAACCGTCGCCTTTTTTCTGTAGGAACTCCCCCTCCCCCTATATTATCCGTTTTAGGAAAACCTCGTTCGGTATTATTTAATAGAGCCGTCGTGCTTAACGCCCGATACGACGGACAGATCACCATTGTCAGAATATCAATTCGTGACATGTTACATAAAGGTCTGAGATTTAATTATAGCATGTTGCGCATGGCCAAGTGATCCGAAACTTTACAAACCTAACTCTGTTCCAGTTGTAAAGTACTTGGCAGAAGGCACTTTCCATTGTACCACATTTCAATGCTTCTCCCCATTTCATTCACACATGTAGCATAGGACAACCAAATGCTTATATGCCTTCGCGAACTGTACTTAGCCGAATTTCACGTTTACGGCCCCTACGGTAGCGATATATATGACCCAAGAAAGGTGACAGATTATGCCATAAAAATGGTTTTGCTGTTTTCTAAGCACATTTTCTCAATATGTTGAGCTCTTTTTTGTTTTTCAGTTCAAAATTTGCGTCATTTCTGTAGCACCCTCCCACCAATCGAACAAGTATTCGAACAGTTTAGAGTCCCACATGAGTCGTTCGTTTTATAAGACCAGCTGCAGTTTCCAAAATCATATCAATGACTCGAATTCTGTCATTTTTTACGTCTAGAAACTAGACTCTGTAACCATTCGACTTCATATCCCCGAACGTTGTCACTTCCAGGTATTTCTATGATGTGTTTGACTCGAACTGTGACTGATTAGCCATATAGTCAAAAATTTCTATATTTTTACGTTTCACGGACACAGTTTAACACTTTTCTGTATTAAGAGTTGGGTCTATACCGTTTCAATGACTGGCTGAATATTATTACAGTCTTAAAGGGTAACAGTGTTTCACGTTGTTGTTATTGTTGTTGCGGCTTCAGTCTGAAGTCTCTCCATGCTATTCTATCTTGTGTAAGCCTCTTCATCTCCAAATAACTACTACAACCTGCGAATCTGCTTGCTGTATTTCTCTCTTGGTCTCCCTCTATCATTTTTACCCCCCATATTTCCCTCCAATACAAACTGGTGATACCTTGATGTCTCAGAATGTGTTCTCTCAACCAGTCCGCTCTTCTAGTCACATTATGCCACAAATTTCTTTTCTCCCCAGTTCTATTAGCTATGTGATCTAGCCCATCCAATATTCAGCATTCTTCGTAGCATCACATTACAAAAGCTTCTGTTCTCTTCTTGTCTAAACTGTTTATTGTCCATGTTTCACTTCCTTACAAGGGTGCATTCCACACAAATACTTTCGGAAAAGACTTTCTAACACTTAGGTCTCTATTCGAAGTTAACCAATTTCTCTCCTTCAGAAAGCTTTTCTTGTCATTGCCATTCTACATTTTATGTCCTCTGTGTTTTGGCCATCATCAGTTATTATGCCCCCAAACAGCAAACATCATCTACTACTATAATGTCTAGTTTCGAAATCTAATTCCCTCAGCATCATCTGACCTAATTCGACTACATTCCATTATCCTTATTTTGCTTTAGTTCATGTTCATCTTATATCCTCCTTTGAAAATTAACTGCCCTTCCAAGTCTTTTGCTGTCTCTGAAAGTTGTTACTTTTTCTTCCTGGACTTTAATTCCTACTACAAATTTTTTCTTTGGTTTCCTTTACTGTTCGCTCAATGTACAGATCGAGTGACATTGGGAATAGGCTACAACACTGTCTCGCTCCCTTCTCGATCATTGCTTGCCTTTCACACCCCTCGACACTTGTAGAAGTTGTAAATAGCCTTTCGGTCCCTGTATGTTACCCCAGCCACCTACAGAATTTAAAAGAGAGCATTTCAGTCAACATTGTCAAAAGTTTTCTCTAAGACTACAAATACCATAAACGTAGGTTTGCCTTTCCTTAACCTATCTTCTAAGGTAAGTCGTAGGGTCAGTATTGCCTCGCGTCGTCCTACATTCCTCTAGAATGCAAACTAATCTTTCTCGTGGTTGGCTTCTACTAGTTTTCCCATTCTTCTGTAGAGAATTCGTGTTATTATTTCGCAATCACGCCTTACTGAACTGAGAGTTCGGAAATATTCACAGCTGTGTCGGCCGAAGTGGCCGTGCGGTTAAAGGCGCTGCAGTCTGGAACCGCAAGACCGCTACGGTCGCAGGTTCGAATCCTGCCTCGGGCATGGATGTGTGTGATGTCCTTAGGTTAGTTAGGTTTAAGTAGTTCTAAGTTCTAGGGGACTGATGACCACAGATGTTAAGTCCCATAGTGCTCAGAGCCATTTGAGCCATTCACACCTGTCAGCTCCTGCATTCCTTAGGACTAGAATTGTTATATACTCCTTGAAGTCTTTTTCATATACCTACTTACACAAAGTCTGAAATTGCGGCCAACATATTCAGTTAAATCATAGCACACAACGTGATTAGTAGTGACCTTATCGCATTTCCCTGACGCACGTCCAAAATTATTTTTCTGGAAGATTCCAATCACATAATATGTTGTGTTGTCCTGTCAAGAGAAATTCAATGTACTCTCCAATCTATTAAGATGTCCTATACGGAACTGTTTTCGTTACTAATAATTAGTACAGCAATGAATCGAAAGCTTCTCCATACTTCACTTTACCCTTGTTTATTTATGATGGGATGTGTCGATAGCCGTCCGGGGTGGCCGAGCGGTTCTAGGCGCTACAGTCTGGAACCGCGCGACCGCTACGGTCGCAGGTTCGAATCCTGCCTCGGGCATGGATGTGTGAGATGTCCTTAGGTTAGTTAAGTTTAAGTAGTTCTAAGTTCTAGGGAACTGATGACCTCAGAAGTTAAGTCCCATAGTGCTCAGAGCCATTTGAACCATTTTTTTTATGTGTCGATAATTACTAACTGAGCGACCGAACTTGGTCAACACTTAAAGAAGCAGTAGACAGCTGACACAATGAGATATTTATACACACACCACCATCTTTATTTCGACAAAAAAAAAAAACAAGATTAATTTTATAATTTGTCTTTTAATTCAAATTTACTACTCCTGACATAGCATTCATGTGTCTTTTATCCTCTCGTGGATTCTAAATTTGGTGATATTCCTACAGAAACAGATTTTAGTCATTATTAACCCCGAGGCTGTGTAAAAGAGAACCTCTCTACATCACCTGCTCTAGATACCTGATACGACTGCGTCGTATAAAGCAACGCCTTCGAGATAGGCCTGCTGTGTAACGGCTACAATACATTTTCACTGGAGGCGGTTCAACCATACAGCACGCTAGAGGTCCCGTGCAATTACTGACCCCACAGCCGAACAACCGGTTTCTCCGGGGGAAAATTAGCTGTTAGTAGTTCTGGATTGAAAATAGTACTACTGTGTAGGATTATATGCTCGGGATTGTGCATAACTGGAAATATCAGATCACTGACATGTTTGTAATTTCGAACAATTGAAGAATATATTGACTAAAATTCCACAACATTTAATCATATTTTATGTACTACAAATTGACACAATAGTTTTATTTACATCTTACGAATCTGTACAGTATTGTCGACCCGAGATTGTTTACTTTATGTCTTTCAGTTTTCGCCTAAAAATCAATTGTTGATACACTCCCGAACCAAATGACGTGGGATGCTAAACGGAACAGTCGGACAATCGGAATTGGTTTGAATTAAGATTAGCCGTAACTTACATCGCTCAGTACTATTTTTGGGATCCTTTTCTACGTTCCTTTCACTAATCTTAAGTTCAACCGAAGTCCTTTTACAGTAGACCTGACTATCATGTTTCAATCCATTTCTGTGAAGTTTAAGTGTGCTTATTCCCAATTTCCTAGTGACGCAGTTTTAGTTTTCCAGTTTCCTGCTCTACGTACAACATATACCAGGTTCTCCCCACCAATGGTTCACGACCGTGTAAGCATAATTTTATGGAATAAAAAATTTTGTTATATCCACACGTCTAAACTTTATAAGCTTATAAAACGACGCACTGCACTTTTTAAGGTGAGTCGCAAGTAATTTCGAAACAGTCTGTACAAGACAGCGCCTGAAACGGCAGGTAATTGTTAGTTCTGCTTGCCGGTTATTTCAGCGGTGGTAAAACTTTGAACTATGGGTAATGGTGCAAAAATTTTATTTCTATTTCATGATGGAGAGCACTATTATCGGTGAAAGAAACAACCTAGAGCTTAAATCAGTAAAATAAAATTTCATCATACGTTATCTTCACATTTTATGTAAAAGAAAATTAATAGGTTAAAAAAAGGGGAAGTAGCCTACCTGCATATTTCTGAATAGGGGCTCCATAGTTCACGTTGTCCCATATTTGCACCGCTGTATCATGTCTCTTACATCAAGTTTCACAATCGCATTATATATTTTGCAGTTTCATTTTGACGAAGCAATGTGGCTGATACCACTTGCCATTCAAGAACAGCCTAAGGCGTTTAGATAATTTTTAGCACACACGCGATATTTAATCGACGCTGAATGGACACAATATGTCGATCACGCAGAACACGTATGCTCGTCGCCATATTATGTTCGGTTTGTCTTTCTTTAAAATGACAGACTGTGGGTTTCCTTGTTGCTACGGAGTGCACTGCACCATTTATAGCTTTGCTCGATTTTGCGTTATACATAGCACGTAATACTATTCACAACCCGCTTACTTCTGTACTTCTGATAAAGCGCGCTACCCGGAAATTCAAAAACAAATTTTACTGTTTTTACCCGTCTTTCACCACTTTTCACAAATCTCACATAGACTGCACTATATTAAATACTGGTTGAAACTATACGCTGCGCTTGGCCTTCCTTACCATTTGTTTTCTCAATTAGAAAAATACAGGCTGGGACAAATAAAAGTAGCCCTGAGAACAGAGTACCGGGATGCAAAGGGAAACAAGAGAGGAAAGGAAATGCAGTACTAACCCTACTATAACAGATGTTGAAGGTGACCACCATTCATCTCTATGCATTTTTGGGCCCTGGTCAGAAAGCTGCTGAAGATGGATCAAAACTGGACAGCTGAGATTGCTGCAATCTCGTCCGAAACGTTCTGTTGCAGTTCTTGAAACGACATGGGTTGTTGCGACATACCTTAGACTTGAGGGCTCACCACACAAAGTAAATGGCACGCTAACAGGTCAGGTGAACTGGGTGGCCAGCTAGGACCACGATTGTGTCAGCGCGTGAAGATTGTGTAAATGTGCTCCAAGGTTCGCCCGGCTGTATGAGCAGTTGCTCCGTCCTGTTGGAGGTAACTATAGGTCCTTCCTTCTTCCGTTAATGCTGCCACAGATTCACGTGCAATCGTATCCTCTATGAACATGACGTCAGACATCTCATTTTTCTAAGACTTAACTCATTGAAAGTAAATTATTATCAACTTCATTTGGTGTTCTGCTTTTGGGCGCAAAGATTCAAATGGTTCAAATGGCTCTAAGCACTATGGGACTTAACATCTGAGGTCATCAGTCCCCTAGACTTAGAACTACTTAAACCTAACTAACCTAAGGACATCACATACATCCATGCCCGAGGCAGGATTCGAACCTGCGACCGTAGCAGCAGCGCGGTTCCGGACAGAAGCGCCTAGAACCGCTCGGCTACTACGGCTGGCTGGGCGCAAAGAGGAAGTAGTTTTACCGTTGTTCACCATGCTGTATATCGCACGTGTAGTTGTACTCACGAGCAGCACAGTTGTTTTAAATTATCAACGCAACATTGGAATGTTTGTTCACCCACGCGCTTTATTAATAGTGATATTATACGCTGATCTTACCGGATATTGCAGCCAGTTAAAGCTAAATGGTAAATTGGATGAAATAAGTGGAATTTCTGGTATTGGGAAGTTTACGCTTTCGTCTCGGTTCATCACTGTACCAACCCATTTAAAATATTTTATCTTCATCTGGTACACTATTTTGTATTTGCTAATTTTTTGTTGAACTGCATCACTAAGTGTAGTAGTTTCTGCCTACAAGAGAAAATTTTATTGATAAGATGTTTCTTTGCTTTTAATACGTTGCACAAATCACAGGTTAAGACGTATTTTGCCGGCGTGTGCGGCAGTGCCATATGTGCCGTTTCCAAGTTCTATTCTAGAACATCCGAAAACATATATGAATATTCGTAAAAACTCGAGAAATTAGAGACCAATCTTGAATTTTTTCCATTGAAAAATACGTTGATACAAATGAGACATAAGATGTCCAGGGGATCACCACGATGTGATGGCAATCACTTCAAGCACTCATATCTGCACAACCACGGCAGTTAGTACCGCACAGCCACTACAGTGAGCAAGGGCAGCACCATACACAAAACTTAGTGACTGGTGGTCGGTGGTTTGGGACACATACTTGTCGCTGCCGTTTTTATTTATACACTGCAGGGCAAATATGCAATACCCCCAAGGATAAGGTTATTTTATTGATGTGGCATAACAGGTGGTTTTTCGTTGTAGACGTATGTGACGAATTCAGACCAAACGAAACACACACGTCTCAACAACGGGCGCCCAAACAGTCGCATCAGTCCACCGTCTACCACCCTCTGGCGGCTATGCAGGCGTGTATCCTCGCATGCAAAGTACTGAATGGTCCGCTGAGATAGATTATTCCAGACATCTTGCGTCTTTCGTTGCAATTCAGTAACGGTTTTTGCAGAGTAAAGAGAATGAGTAAGTTCTCACGTCATCATGTTCCACACGTATTCTACTGACTAGGAACTTGGCGATCTTGCTGGCCGGAGGAGTTATTGTACAATGTGTTCGAAGCAACCGCATGTCGACATGCATTGTCCTGCTGAAAACGCATACCACCTTCCTGTCGAAGAAATGGCAGTAACGTGGGAATAACAGCGTGTGCAATGTAGTGGGCACTGGTTACTTTACCAGGCAGAAACATCAGATGATGACCCCTCAAGGTGTGAAACCTGCTGTAGGACTTGTGTGTCGTGGGGGAATACATTCCAGAATAGGCACCTCACCAGGTCTACACTGTACATGTGTATGTTCATTACTGGCATGCATACAGAAACCACTCTCATCACTCAAGACAACAGAGTGCCATTCCGCTCTGCAGTCAATTCTTTCACAACACTAGAGTAGCCATGCTTAGTGGAGACTCGGTAACAGTGATAGCCTGGCCAGGAACGCATGCGGTCTGAGTCCTGTTGCAAGTAGATGGTTCTCAAAGGTCCTTGGTGACACAGCTGGTGCAAAATGTGCCTGGATTCCTTCCCTGAACGATGTTCAGTCAGCCACTTCTGCTCACACGATGTGTTGATGTCTGTGTATGTCTGTACTATGTGGATGTCTGTGAGTGTGGCAATGTTCCACAGATCACTGCTGAAAGCAGTGACACACTACCAACACACTGTGCCCAAAATAAGCATCAATCTGTCGACAAACACACCCAGCTTCCAGCAGGCCCACAATGTGAGCCTCTTCAAATGGTTGAAGTTGTTCTACAGGTGTAGGTACTCGTCAACAGGTGCATCATTTCACAATTTGATATCATGAACTAATCTGTTATTCTGGATGCAAAAAACTGACAGCAGTGGTGTGAGAAAATATGAAGAGACTGGAGACATACACTCACAATGAAGATACGTGGCAGGATGCTATGAACTGTAGCACTGATGTGTACAAAATAGTTCTATGACTTTTCCTGAAGAATCATTAAAAATTGTGAGATGCCTACCTGACACATTAGTAACAGGAGATACTGAAAGTTCAAACATAAGATATGAGCATACATTACACTACATGTCTGAAAAGTATGTGGACATTCAGTGTCATTTGTTCCAAAGATGAGTAGTAGATCAGAGGCGTATTTTACAACTTTTATAGCATTCGTCTTTGGGGACATCTTTTTACCAAACTCCATACAGGTGAAACTGACTTTTTGTTTCCATTCTTATCTGACCATTATTATCTAACCATGAAAGAAGTCATGAATTATCCTGTGGAAAACTACTCACAAAGTTTCAAGAACAAGTATTAAGTGAATAATCTAGAGATATGCTTCATTCACCTGAAAACTGCTTTAATAAGGACTGTGAAGAAAAAATTAGATAAATTACACCACACACACAAGCATTTAGGCAGTCATTATTCACATGATCCATACACAACTGGAACTGGAAGAAACCATAACACATGTTACATGCTATGTATTCTCTGCCACCACTTGACATTGGTTTGCAGAGTGTGTAATATGTAGATAGGTATGAAGAATCTGTCTGAACCTTGGTGAATAATTGGTGGGTGAAGTGATCTGCTACTGAGCTGATGCTGTACTCTAGCCAAACAATAACTGGGGAGTGTGATAAACATTGGGACTTTGAACAGGCCACTCCAACTAACCCATGCAATCTTTTTCAAAACTATGAGGGTCTTTGCTTTTGTATAAGGGGTTTATTATGCTGATATATAAGAGATGTTACTCCAAAATGTTACTACAGTGTGGGAAGTATGCTATCATCTAAATATGTTTATAAACTCATGAGACCATTCTGCTCTCAATGAGAATTAGTCCTATGTCCTTATGCTAGGAATAACATCACCAGACATTCACACCACATCCACCTAATTTTACTGCTGCCTTAATGAACTAAGATATCTGCCAGATCCATGTATGACAACTTAAGTTCCATATTATTTACTACTCCTATTTCAACTGCTCTGCTGACCAAAGGTCACCTTGTTTGAAACACACTAAACAAAATCATCTATTTATTCTTATGGTCAGTGGCTTCTGGTTCATGAAATAGGCTGTAGTTCCTATCTGTTTGATTTCTCAGACATTCTAAAGTGATAACAAAGATTATCACCTCCCTCATGTTTCCATTTTATTCTTAGTTGTGGACCAATGTTGATGAACACGGAGAAGAGTGACTTAGTAATCATCAACAGCAGGAACAGCATAAAATACAGGCGGCAACTGAGACTGTGTGATATCTCAACAAGACAACAATGCCAATACATAATGTGACACTCAGTGAACATATATCAGGTGACAAACTAAGTATTTTAGTCTCTGTTCAAGTTAAAGAGATAATGAAGTAAGCAAGAAGCGGCACAAAGGAGAAAGCATACTTGTCCCTTGTAAGAACTCATTTGTGCTCTTCTTCAATGATACGGGATATTTTGCCAAATATGTACCAAATCAGATAAAAGGAGTGCAATGGAAAGAAGGAGTCAGGATTGGTATAATTTACCAGGGGATATTCTTGGCACTTCCTCAGAAGGCATCACCAGAGTTAAATGTGATACACAAATGGTCAAATGCCCAACAAAAAGAAAATCAGGATAACTGTCAATTTCATAGTAAGTAGTAAAGTTTTCATAATAAAATGTTATTATGAAGGGTACATTGCTGCAAAATAATGCAGAGTACTGTGAGGCATACTAATGTTATGTTCTACAATTTGACAAAAGACAAACTGTGGGCTAATATGAAATGAGTTAATGGAAAAATAAAATCATTCAACTTTTGAAACCACTCATTTCATCACACTGATTTATTCTTATAGAAAATAGATCTATGATGTCAATGTGCTGAATCTACATTATATATCATCACATTTAATGTCTAATGTATAAAAAAGTGTATTCAATCAAGTCTTTGGAGAATTTTCACCCATTAGAGAGTTAAGTCCCTTTCTTGTTTTGTATTGTGTAACTAATATTTTGAAATTCTTTTGCAGCCTGCTTTCCAATAAGATATGCTGTGGCTGTGTTGGGGTTCCTTGGAATTGCTTTACAATACATGCTAAAGGTCACACTGTCAGTAGCAATTGTGGGAATGGTATCCAAACCTGACAAGGACGAAGATGCAGTTCTTGATGATACATGTCCCATCACAGTGACTAACACAAGCTCAAGTTCACAGGTAAACCTCATGCTTATTTCTTACAATGGAAACTAAAGGGAGCTCCTTCTTTTCTTTATTGATCACTAATTTCAAGGTGTCTGATTGATAATTTATCACAGTTTTATACTAAACAAATACATTATACTAATAGACAGAGCTCTATATTATTATTTAATTCTCAGTTGACTGAACACAAAACTCAATTACATACTGGATTTTTAACTTCCCCTCCAGTTGACTAAATGAATTTTTGAGTAATTCCATTCTTGAGCAAGCAGCATGAGCTGTCCATCAGAGAAACTGGGTCATCTCAAATTCACTCCAAAGTACTTCATAGACTGCCCCTGTGGTTTATTGACTGTCATCAGGAACACAAGTCTCAGTGGAAAGCGCAATCTTTTAAAGTTAAAAGGGAAATCTGTTGGAATGAGGGATACCTATAGGATAAATATTGTTTCACCCTTTCCCTTTATTGTTATGACTGCCAGTTCTATTAGATTACACAGTGTTTTCTTTACTGACCTAACTGCATAACTAGAAGTGTTACAGGTACCTTTGTGCCACAACCTTGTTTTTTTACCAAGTTTGGCTGAAAGTTTTTGAAACAAGCAGATGCCAGATCAAGATCCATCCAATGATTACCCTGGAAATGTCATTCACGCGTGAAAGAGACTGTTTACAAAACTCTCATTTGACCAATTTGTGAGTATTGCTCCTCAATTTAGGACCCTTGCTAGAGACTACTAACAGAGAAGATCCATACAACAGTGGTATGTTTAGTCATGAAGCCGTTATTATTATTGTTATTTCAATGTTCTGACACTTGATTTATGATTTTGCCTTCTTACTTCACAGTAGAATGTTGTTAAGTCTGAATTATTACAATCACTTAATTTTTTACACTCTTTTAAACATTCTTTGTTCATGAGAAAACCAATCTTGTAACACACAACACATTCTGAAGACAGCAGGATGAATATTTCATGCAGACAGATGACGAAAGAGTAATGTCCAGTAGTCAAGCAGAATATGACTACCGCTTCTCTTCTTGATCCATCAGGCACTACCATTTGATACATGAGATTTTTCCAGATCTTTCCCTCACATGAAATTTTATTGGAACTTTATAATTCTTTTTGAAATGTGTTAATAATGTGCTTCACTGCAAAATACAACATTTTAGTTTTACAGCCCGTTTAATTTTTGTGCCCTTCTTGGCTAGAAAATCTACTTTTTCTTTACCATCTAAGCCACAGTGAGATGGTACAAGCACAACAGTGTCATGTAGATGTTCATGATACTTCAGTGGGAAATTTATTTATTTATTTATTCATCCATAAACAAATTTCTTTGTATGGATGTCGTCATTATACATACATATGTACATTATTTTGTCACATAAGATAATGAAATACAAGCTATATACAATAAATTCATAACATATATATGTATATTACACACAAAATTTATCATTGAATTACATAGAGAGGCATTATGCACATTTGAAACTTAACTGTTGAAATTCTGAAAGCATAAATTCTTTCACACACAACTCTTGAAGTGATCATGACATGAAAATCAGAAAAATTTGAGTTCCTATATATGCTAACAACAGTCATTCTTCCCATGCACCACTAACGATTAGAACAGGAGGAGGAGTAAATCATTGTGGTTCTGGAAGTGCACTCTGTCAGTCACCAAAAGGTGGTTTGTGGAGTGCAGGTGTAGATTCTCAACATTTAAGATACGGAGGACGGGATTCAAATGTGCCACACTTCTCCTTAAGGTGTTGAATGTGAAGAATATAACAAAGCTGCAACTACAAATGAGAACACCAATAACATCCACAATGTTATACTGAATGATCAGTATTAAATGTGTATGAATTAACTGACATCATAGGCACATAACAAGAGAAGGTTTGGTGCAGATTACAAAATTGATCATGATCATGGATCAGTTAAGAGGAAGCTTTGTGAGAATGGGAGGGGGGTGCCACATTCGTTGAATACGGGAAAAAAGTTGCAAAAACTAAGGTATTAGTAGCATTTGTTCCATTCTGGAAAGAAATCAATACTTTTTGTGGATAAATTTTATCAGCCAGTATATTTGTGAAATGTATATTCCATTACACAAAGGGGATTATTCTACATGATTATACTGCATACAGTAAAACGACAACTGGTGGATACCATGCAAGCATTCTAGGGGAACTGAATGCAAAAAAATGCTAGGCAAAATCTGGATTTCAAAAGAAGAGACTGTCATTCCTCAGAACGATGTATTTGCCTCAAAGTTACTTTGGAAATGGGAAAATTGAGTGACCTGTAATAAAAACTGATGGAACTCCCACCATTTATATCAGATTTTGCTTCCTGTGATTTCCAATTACTCTCACATCTAAAGAAATTAGTGGCTGGAAATCCAGTGATAAGATTATGGCAGTCACAGTTGGTTATTTTGCAGACATTCTATAGTAAAATTTCAGGGATGGAATCTACTTACTGGAAAAACATTTGAGAAAGTATGCTGACCTAAAAAGTGTATATTTTGAATAATATGTACATATTTAACCTAAAAAATGCAGTACTTCCCTAGCTGATCAAGAACTTTTCACCTTGCTCTCATAAAGCCAAGCAAGAAATTAAAATTTGGTTGTTTCTTACCTGACTGAACAACCAACTCATTATACAACTAAAAGAATTACTGAAAACACATATGCATGACATTTATGCTATAAATCATTTGTAAATTCCATGAAATAAAGAAAAAATGAAACAAAAGTATACAAACATTTAGATTCCGACATGCATTATTTAAATGTTAATGGTTTGGTTCCATTTATTTCTTTGTAGACACACATCAATATCATTATTACTGTCACTCACACAGATTTGAATATGATTTTTCTGTGCCATTGTGGTGTTATTATTTTGGTTTAGTCTAACAATAGTGTGTGTGTGTGTGTGTGTGTGTGTGTGTCTAAGGCCTGCTTTTTTCTGTATGTTTGTATCTGGTGTGTGTGTGTGTGTGTGTGTGTGTGTGTGTGTCTAAGGCCTGCTTTTTTCTGTATGTTTGTATCTGGGCATCACTGAAATAACGTTATCATGAATTAATGCTGTTGGAGGAAGTACCTGTTAACAAAACCATTCTTTTGCAGACTGGAGAATTCGATTGGGATGAGGAAATGCAAGGTCATATTCTGTCCTCATATTATTATGGATATGTGGCAATGCAGATAGTTGGTGGCCACAGTGCTGCGAAGTTTGGTGGGCGGTGGGTGTATGGAGCAGGACTCTTTGCTGCAGGGCTCCTCACACTTTTGGGGCCACTAGCAGCATATGCTGGGCCTGTAGTCTTCATGGTCTCACGCATCGGTGTTGGACTTGCTTCTGTGAGTAAAGAAATTTCTTTGAATCAGAAAAAGCTGTGCTAGTTTTATGATTTAAATGTGCCGCATAAAAAAGAATTACAGCAGAGTTCCACACTAGTTGATGTGCTGGAATATTCAAGTCACTGCTTTTATCATATTAAGTTCAAAATGGTTCAGATGGTTCTGAGCACTATGGGACTTAACATCTATGGTCATCAGTCCCCTAGAACTTAGAACTACTTAAACCTAACTAACCTAAGGACATCACACAACACCCAGTCATCACGAGACAGAGAAAATCCCTGACCCCGCCGGGAATTGAACCCGGGAACCCGGGCGTGGGAAGCTAGAATGCTACCGCACGACCACGAGCTGCGGACTATCATATTAAGTGTTCATTTAATTCTACTGCAAAGAATTTTCCCTAAGACATTTGTTTAGTGCTTCATTCTCCTAGGTCTAATATTATGAGTAAGAATTCCAAGATTGATAAGATGTATTTTTGCACTGTATCACATACAGGCATCCTAATATTGTTATACCTCCAAATTCATTGAAATGAAACATCTGTAACTAGGAAATAGTGAAAGAGCAGCATCTAAATGATAAATTTAGCTAATCTGCAAAGCAATTCAATAATGAAATGGTTTCTCCTGTTCCAACAATCACCAAGTATTTAGGTAATTAATGACCCCTAAAGTCGCATCAAAAATTTCAGTTAGACTCTATGTTTAACATGAGTAAAATGAACTGTGTCATTATAACAAAACCATCTAAAGTTAATTCATTCATTCATTCATCAATAATTTTTCTGTGCTGATTTCATTTTCCTGGATCCCAAAGAGTATTATACAGGATGTTTCATTTACTGTCTAAACAGTAATGTCTACTATACGTGCTAAAAGGTCATTTTTATTAATTTGAAATCACAGAATGATAGGAATATTTTGGGAGTATTTTGAGTAAGTATTCATGTTTAAGAAATGTCTTTAACAGAATAATTCAAAGAAAATGTTCAAGAAAGGAAGCCCATTGAAACAAAGATAGAAAAATATGAATATTTCAAATACCGTCACACCTACAGGTATGCTATTAATCTACAGTGTGTTCATTTTAACTGAACACACTGAAATATCTCAAAAACTCCACATCAGATCAAAGAAAGTTATAATTCTAATGTGTTTGTCTCAGAGCAGAACATCCAATGATACCATACTCGACCCCTCATTCCACCCTGTGTGTGGGTGGAAGGAGGCAAATGTTTTTCATTGCAAATTACGATTCTATGGCAAAATCTACATACTTTTGTTTGAAGCATTTTCTTCAGTTCACCACATAGGGCACTGTAATTGGAGAAATAGAAATGGATAGGTAATAATAATTTATGACATGCTACTCAAAGACCCTTGAATATCCAATAGCACGTGGGCCCCCACCTCCATGCTGCAAGGGTAGGACAAGACAGTATTTCATAATTTCTCATTAGAAACACCATTCACAATGTTGTATTCCTCCAATATATTGAATAGGGGACTACTTGACATGCCTCTGCAGCCATGACTCAAGACAAATGCTGCTCTATTTCTTCAATTAGAGGAAGTGTTCAAACAAAGTACTGCCAACTTCAATACACTTAGTGATCCACTTTTCAAATGACCATATGCAGGAGAGAAGCATATCTTTGGGAATGTCAGCAGAGGCGTTTCTGATACAGTCGACTATGACCTCATCGCCTGTTGGCACTTGCTGGTAAACCTTATCTTTTAAATATCCCCACAGAAAGAAATCCGGCGATGCCAAATCTGGCAACCTAGTGGATCTCTGCTGATCCACCAACAAGTGTAAACATGATCTAATACCTCCCATGCTTCAACTGAGTAATGCACTGGGCAACCGTCATGCTGAACCCACATATTTTGTCAAATGTCCAGGACACCATCCTGCAGTAGTACCAGTAGTTCCTATTCCAAAAACATTTGATACTTGCGACCCTTCAACATCCTGTTGATAAAATATGGACCAATAAATTTGTTCCCCATGATGCCACACCTTATGTTAAGGATGTTGATGCTCAGCTTGCCACAACCAATGGTGATTGGCTACACTCCAGTAATGCATATTATGCCAGTTAATATTACCATGTTTTGTGAATGTAGACTCATCAGAAAATAGTTCCTCAACAAAGAATGTGGGTGTCATTTGCATTTGTTAAAATGCCCATTCACAAAAAAACTACTGAGTTATTGAAAGTGGCCACATGAAGTTCTTGATGCAGTAACACATGGTGTGGATGATTCTTATGATGACGCAATATTGTGAAAATAATACCTATGGACATATCGGAATCTCAGTGTAATTGCCGGATGCTTATGAGTGGGTTGGTGCACTCCCACTATTACAGCTATTTTGTTTGCTTCTCCTGTAACATGTTTGCTTCATTTCCTTTTGTCAGTGTTACACTGTCACCCGAGATAAAGGTACTCGCAACCCTGTAAATGAACAAATGAGACTGGGCTTTCTGTGGAAAATGCTCTGTATATGAGGCAACAGGAGCCCCGACATTTCTCCTATGTTCTCTGTAAATCAGGATCATTTCAGTTTTTCTTATGTGGTTGCAACATTCATCATCCATTTGTGCATCTGCACAAGTATTGTAACATTTAGAGCCACTACCTATTCTATGTCTGTTGTACAGTACTTGAGCTTTGGTCACAGTGTACTGTCTGTTATGATATGCAGTAGTTCGCTACACGGCCATGGTGGCACGTCGAGTAGTCCCATGTTCGATATGCTGGAGGAATAAAATGTTGTGAATGGGGTTTCCAATTAGGAGAGATGAAATACTGGCCTGTCCTACCCTTGCAGCATGGAGGTGAGGTCCCACATTCCACTGGATATTCATGGGCCATTGAGCAGCATGTCGTAAATTGCAAAATGGTGACTGTGTGGTGTGCAATGTCCAGTCACAGGTTAATTAGTGTGATATTCCTTGATGGCATGGTGACTACCAAATGGTATGTGAAGATTTTGCAAGATGATTTCATCCCCATTATCCAAAGTGACCCTGATTTTGACAAGAGGTGCTTCATGCAAGACGGAGCTCGACCCGATCGAAGCAGAAGACTGTTTTATGTCCTGGAGGAACAATTTGTGGACTGCATTCTGACTCTGGAGTTCCCAGAAGCCACTAGCATGGGCCTCAATTGGCCGCCATATTCTGAGTATCTGAACACATGTGACTCCTTTTTGTGGGGCAATATCAAAGATAAGGTGTACTGCAATAACCCTAAAACCATTGTTGAGCTGAAAACAGCCATTCAGAAGGTCATTGACAGCAATGATGTTTCAACACTGCAGCAGGTTAAGCAGAATTTTGCAATTCCAGGTCAAGCAGAATTTTGCAATTCACCCACGTCACATCATTGCCAATGGTGGAAGGTATATCAAACATGTCATAACCTAGATCCAAATATCTGTCACGACCTTTACATGTTGAATAAAGGGTGTGCTTGCCATAGTTTGTAATTATTTTTTTTTCATATAGTTCAATAATTGTCACCCTGTAAGTGATTCTTTTTTCAATACTGGTAATGTACGAACATGATGTGGGAAATCGATAAATCTAATGTAACTGATAGGTATATTTTCAACATAACACTGAAAAATAATTAAATAATACAAAATAAAGGATGTACAGTGTCTGAAATATAAGCATACAAAATCACACAAAAACTAACAAAAAGTAACACCAATATCAGCAAAAAATAACAAAAAAGTTTGCTAAAAATAACACCAAAACTGGCCATAAAATAAAACAATATTTTCCTGTCCCTTTTCACAACATTATATTGGAAAAATGTTGCTACAATATCATTTTCAGTTGTGTATAATTAGACATATTGACTTGTTTCAAATAAAAATTAATTTTAAACATAATACTGAAAAATAATGAAATCAGACAAAAATAAGGGGAGTTATATGGTATGGTAGCCCTCTAACCCCATCCAGGAAGAACATTGCCATTTTTACCTGAAGGGTGTGCTTTAGAAGATATAAGAGCTGGGAAGTTTTGCCCTCTAGAAATTTCTAGAGCATTCTAGAAGATTTGAGAATGTTTAAGAATGTCCCAGAACATTTGAGAGAATTCCACAATATTCCAGAATGTTCTGAAATGTTTCAGACTGATCCAGGATGTTCAGGGATAGTGTGGAACATTGAGCAAGATTCCAGAATGTTTGGGAACATCACACAACATGCCAGATCATTGTCGAACATTCCAGAACACCCTCAAATGTTGTGGAATGTTCTGGAACATTGTCTGCCATTTGAAGCCTTTCTAGTATGTTCTGGAATTCACCCTGGTGGGGCTACCCAGTGGTAGGGGTATAAAGTAAGACCTGTCGCAGGTTCAAGCATCAGTTTCTTATCAGTGACAAAGATAGGAACTGAAAAACTAGTGCAGTGAATAAATAAAAACAAACAGTGAAGTGTGAGTAGTCAAAGTGATACAGTGACTCCATATAAATCAAGTGTGAAAAATTTGTAAAGTGTACTTAGTGTATTTGTTAGTAAAAAGGTTATTTTATTTATACTTTAGTCAATGCCCAAATGTAAAAGAGGAGGAGCTTTTGCCAGTTCTGAATCAAAATGGCAAAAACAAAAAGAACAATGAAAAAACAAAACAGATAAAGAGTGCAAAGCATGTTTAAGTTCCCAACAAATAATAATGAGCGCCATGAAAAGCAGGGAAAACAAAGAACAACAAAATGAACAGATTGAAGAATCAATAATTGCAACACAGTCTTATAATAAAGGACTGTGAACTCAAGCCAGCCATGAAAATATCACCCTAAGAGAAGCACAGACAAGTAAACAGTACAACATAACAAATGAAGCATTTCACTATGACCCAACAAAATAATATAGCAAACACAAACATCTCGTAATTGGAAAAAATTAATAACATCTACCAATTTTGCAATGCAAAAAAATTCAATAGAGAAACATCAGGATTCTGTTGCCTGAATCAGAAAATTCAATTACCACCACTGAACACACCACTGCAGGCATTTTTACGTTACGTGATTGGGGAAACTCCAGATTCAAAACACTTCCTTCAAAATATAAAAGTGTACACCACCTGCTTCCAAATGATTTATTTTGGCACCACTTTGTTCAACACTAACAGAGATCAAACTGATTACTTTTTTTTCCCATTCAAGGACAAATCTATCAAAACTTGGGATCATTAATATCACTACCCAATGGAGACCGTAAATTTCTGCAAGTATGTTTCATCAGAAATGAAGAAACAGAAATTTATCAACAATGCACAAATATCAGTGGATTGAGATGAGAAGTAGTCCAAGATGTACAGAAGATCTTACACAAATACAATCAACTGTTTTACATATTCAAAACAGCAGTAGACCGAATGATTTTTGATGACTATAAAGTTATAATTTGAGCTGACAAAATACCACCAGTAGATGATGAAGATAGAACATGAACATCAATTTAATGCACCTCAGATAGACAAAGTTGCCACTGTAATTAAGACACAAGCGTGACATAATTGTACAACAAAGAAGAGGAGAACTACAATGCATTGCAGAGACACACTGTTCATTTGGTGCCCTCCAATATCCATTCATATTGCTGCATGAAGAGGATGGATATCATTTTTACATGAAACAAATCCAACCTGAAACAGGCGCAGAAACAAACCAAAAAGTCACCTCCAAGGAGTTCTATGCTTACTGTTCAATGATCAGAGACAATGAAACATACAATTCTTTGCATTCACTGTTTATTCTAATAATTCCTGGTAGATATGTATGCAAAAATAGAAGTGCAATGGATAATTTACATAAGACTAAATCAGAAGAAACTATGTATAGAAGACTACAGCCACCTTCAAGACGCAGTCATAAATTATGGAAACTCTGATGACATTGGAACAATAGTAAACTTACCCTCATCATACATAGGAAGTGCGAGGCACATCCACAAGCACTTTCAAGATGTCATGACCTCCACAAGAAAATATGGGTGACCTGACCTCTTCACAACATTCACATGCAACTCATTGTGGCCAGAAATCAAAGCACAACTAAGATATGGACGAGCCCGTCTGCATTGACAAGACATAATAGCCAGAATTTTCTGACAAAAACAAATGAGATCTATCATCAAAGTTATGACAAAATACCACATCTTTTGAACCATTAGATGCTGGATGTACATAATGGAATGGCAAATATGACTGCCTCATTCATACAATCTTATATGGCTGCATAACAGAATTCAACCAACAGGTATCAACAAAATCATCCAAGCAGAATTTCCCAATCCCAATATGATTCAGAACCAAAAGTGGTGGCTTCAGCAAAAATATGAATATGAGGCAGTGATGTACTGGAAATAGACAATCAATTGGTAAAAAATAGAAAGGAGCATATGGTGTTGTTGGCCTGGAGGCCTCACCTGGGAAGTCTCATTTCAGTCAAGAGGATGAAATGATGATGAGGACAATAACACAAACAGTCCAAGAGCGGAGAAAATCTCCAATCTGGCCAGGAATCGAACTCAGGCCCACTTGCATGGGAGGCAAATACATTACCAACCAGCTAAGCAAATCAATGGGTAGTACCGTATAACAAACTAATTTCCAAAATGTTCCAAGCACACATAAATGTAGAATACTGCAATTTAGTGAAATCCACCAAATATGTCTGTAAGTGTGTGAACAAAGCTAGTGACAAAGCAGTATTTCAAATACCCAGAGACAGCAGACAACAAAACAGAAATGGCAATATCCTCAAGTACCAAACAGGAAGATACATCAACAGTAATGAATCAGCAAGGCAGATTTTCGGTTTTCCCATACACGAATGCAAACACACTGTGCAGCATCTAGACATGCATTTAGAGAATGGACAGAGAGTTTATTTGACAGAAGACACCAACGGAAAAATTGCAAGTGAACCACCTTAGAATACAACATTAACAGCTTCTTATCAACTGTGACAAACAGATCCATTCACAAAAACATTACCTATTATATGTGGAACACAAGAAGAAAAATCTTTCAGTGATGAAAACAAGGTACTCCAGTAGAAGATCATCATGAAAACTGGTGCATTGGGCCAAGTATACGTCCAAACAGCACTGAATGTTTGTATCTCCAGATGTCGCTACATGAAATACAAGGACCAACAGGTTTCACAGATCTCAAGAGTGTTGACAGTTACCAATTACATACAGAGAAGCATGACAATGCTTAGTACTACTTGAAAATGACAACCACTGGGAATTAACATTACAAGAAGCCTCACTCACAGCCTCAGGTGAACGAATGAGAGACTTATTCACCATAGCTTTAATGACAAGCCCATCCTGAACTGACTATCAAATTCAATGATGACATCTTCAATGAAACACTCATTCACTTAGAAGATAAATTTTTAGCAACAAATAACCAGACCTTAGTACAACTTGGGGTGCAAACTCCATGAAAAGATGGTATCAATGTGCTAAACTTCGAAATTACAAAGGAAAAAAGCTACAACATCAATGAATTACTTCAATACGTTGCTCACAGCAAACCACTCGTCAAGGAAATTTACAATGTTGTCATGGACCAGATCAACATCAACAGTGGTGGAATTAGTTACCTGAAAACACCAGGCAGCACTGGGAAACCATTTCTTATAAATCTATTGCTGGTGGAAATGTGTGCTAAACAACACATTGCACTTGGACTGGTATCATCTGCCATTGCAGCCACATTAATGGAAGGTGGATGAACTGCCCATTCCACCAAACTACCATTGAATATAGCCAACAAACAATTCCTGATATGTAAAATCTCAAGATGATCTGGATGGGATGAACTTCTAAAGCAAGCTAAACTAACTCCTAAAGCGAGCTAAAATTATCTTCTGGTACAAATGCACAATGGCACACAAAAATCACTTGAAGCCATGGATAGAACATTACAAGACTTGTGAGAAAATTCTGAAGTGATGGAGGGAACTCGACTCATACTCTCAGGAGATTTTGAACAAACAGAAGCAGACAAGATCAAGGCATGCTTTAAAAACATCACACATACAAATACTTTGACTAACAAAAAATATGAGAGTTGAACTACTGAAAGGTGATACAACAGCATATTTTGTTCAACTTCTACCAATAGGTGAAGGAACATATCCTACTGACTGGATGATCGGCCTCATTAAACTCAGCAGTGATTTCTGCAACATTGCCACTGCTGAAAATGAACTCGTTGACCAAATTTATCCAAACATTGTTCACAACTATACTAATCCAGACTGGCTATTTGAAAGGGCAATTTTGGGAACTAAATATAATATTAGCGATGATATCAACTTTAATATTTAAAATAAAATTCCCAGTGAACAGAGAATATACTAACCAACTGAAAAGATGGTAAAATCATTGAAGAAAATGTGAACTTTCCTACAGAGATTCTAAACTCTTTGCAAGTACCAGGAAATCCATTATACTGTCTTCAACTTAAAATTGGATCTCTGATTGTACTACTCAGAAATCTCAACTCGCCAAAACTATGTAATGGAACAAGGATGATCGTCAAACAGCTATCAAATAACATCACTGAAGCTGAACTTATAACTGGAAAGTACAAAGGACGCACACTATTTATCCCCAGAATACCACTGATCTCCACTGAACTGCCATTTCAGTTTTAAAAATTGCAGTTTCCGATCAAATTAGCCTTCAGTTTTGCAGTTAACAAAGCACAAGGACAAACTTTAAAATATTGTGGCATCAAACTCAAAGAATCCTGCTTCTCTCATGGTCAGCTGTATGTAACTTGTTCTCAAATAGGAAATTCAAAAACTTTGTACGTATTCACCCTGGATAAGAAAATGAAAAATGCTTTTTATAAACAAGTATTGTAAACAGTTAGAATATGTTTTCAATGATTTTTTTACCTTGCATTCTTTAACAAGAATTGTAAATAGAATATTCTTTCACTAACATTTTTTTTACATCTTATACTTTACAGTTCATCATTTTATTCCAACAACCACACAGTCTCATATGAACTACCTGAGCAAAGTGGGGTACCGCACCTAGTTATTTGTAAATATTGTGTTACAGTTTTTAATCTACTGACAAATATGTATATTTCTTTTATTTTTTCAGGGAGTAATAATTCCAGCAATGCATGTGATGTTTACAAAATGGTTTCCCGAGCATGAACGTCAGAGACTATCTGGTGCCATATTTTCAGGTTATTATCAGATGTTTACTATTATATACGAATTGTTTACTTTTCATGAAGGAAAAGTAAGAGCTAAAGGTAGAATATCTATTTTTGCTGCTTGTTAGTGAGGTAACATGCAAAGTAATTTACTAAAACATTCATCAAATATTATAAAGCCACCTAATTTTCTTACGTACATTTTCAGTTACATGTTGAGCTAAGTGATGAGTAATGTGAGGTGTCATTAAAGATAGTGTTTCATAAATACATATCTTGTACTTATTGATGAACTATTCATAGAAAAGGATTGTGAAATTTTTACTTCCGCTTGTTTGCAGCAAACTACATGGGTACGCTACTTTCAATGGCAGTATCAGGAACAATGGTGAAGAACTTAGGATGGCCCTCTGTATTTTACATTTTTGGTGGTATTTCAACAGTTACAATAATTCCATGGGTATACTTTGTATACAGTGAACCCGAATCTCATCCAAGAATTACAGAGAAAGAATTAAGATATATTCTGGAAAATACTGGATGTAGTAGGGAAGAAAATCGTAGCAAAGAGCCAGCGGACAGCCAGGTACATTTCAATAATATTTATGGAAATTAAATAATAATCATCTCTCAAGCTTACCACTTTGTAGAAATAACTGAATTTGCTTAATTTATGGGGGCTATTCATAAATAAACTTCCAACTGGCTATTAAAAAAAAAAGAAAATGGTAGATAAAGTATTTTATATACAATCTGTACCTACATGCAGAAACTACTTCTCCACATAATTGCCACCCCTATTCAAACATTTGTCACCCTGTGACACCAGCTTCTGTATCCCTTCATCAAAGAATGTTGCTAAAAATGGCTCTGAGCACTATGGGACTCAACTGCTGAGGTCATTAGTCCCCTAGAACTTAGAACTAGTTAAACCTAACTAACCTACGGACATCACAAACATCCATTCCCGAGGCAGGATTCGAACCTGCGACCGTAGCGGTCTTGCGGTTCCAGACTGCAGCAGCTTTAACCGCACGGCCACTTCGGCCGGCAAGAATGTTGCTGCATGATGCTTCAGCCAGTTGTTGACAGCATCTTTGGGTGCAGCGTCAATCATGAAGTGATTAGTTGCAGCTCAACCTTCATCTTGGAAAGTGATGAAAATCACTTCATGCCAATTCTGGACTATAGAGAGAATGAAACTTCCTTGCAGATTAAAACCATGTGCCGACTGAGACTCAACTCAGGACCTTGGCCTTTTGAGGCAAGTGCTCTACTGACAGAGCTACCAAAGCACAAGGTAGGAAATGAGGTACTGGCATAAGTAAAGATGTGAGGGGGTGAGTTGCGCTTGGGTTGCTCAGCCAGTAGAGCACTTGCCTGAGAAAGGCAAATGTCCTGCATTCAAGTCTCAGTCCAGCATACAGTTTTAATCTGCCAGGAAGTTTCATATCAGTGCACACTTCACTGAAGAGTAAAAACGTCATTCTACAGACAGAATGCTGAAAAACCTTCCAGCCAAAAATATGAGATTTACTTTCATTCAGTTCTCATTTTGGGGTCACACATTGTTGTAAAGGAGAAGGACTTTTTCCCCAAACTGTTTGTTTCAGGTTGATCCTAGGAGTTCCATAAGAGTTTGACGGTAAACCTGTGATGTCACAATATTCTCATTTGTTACTCTTATGAATTTCATTTGATATCTTGGAAAACTGTAACCATCATTTTGCAGTTTGACAGCATTTGCTTGAATGTTTTGGATTCACTGGAGAAATGAGTGTGCTTCCACTGATGGACTGTTCATTATTATTGTAATTCATGTACTGCACCCATGTCTTGTCCTCAGTCATGATTCTGTTCACAAATTCGTCCTACATCTTAGTGTAGTGTTGAAGGGATGTCACACCCAAACCCATTTTTTCAGTTTTATGTATATCAGTTAGACATGTTGTTACCCACCGTGTACAAAACTCCTCATAACCTAACCTCTCTGAGACAGTGTTAAAGAGGGTCATCCTTGAAATCTGAGTCTTATCTTCATAAAGTTCAGAAATAGTGAGTCAAAGTCTCACATATACATTTTCATCAGCATGTTGCACAAGTTTATAAGTCACATCTGAATGTCTTTCCTGACCAATTTCATCATGAACATATGTGCAACCAGCCTCAAATTTTCTGTACTGCTCCCTCACAACACTATCACTCTTAACTCCATCCACATACACACTACACAACTGACAAAGAATCTCAGCATCATTGACTCCTTCTGCTTGCTTGAAGCGAATGACAGAACATAGCTCACAACTACAGGAGACGCAATGACATCATCTATTTAAATCACTTGCTGCTTACGCAGTGACAAACACAACAGAGCTGACTGACACAACATGACCTACAAAGTCTGTTTTTGAACCCCTCGCACAATGTAACTGCAAACATTTATTTTTAATAGCCAGTTGTGGGTTAATTTATGACTAGTCCTCATATTTATTTTTTCTGATAATATGTTATTAATCTAGTTATTTTCTTTTCTCGGATTTATGAAGTCCATTACATCCTTCTTATTTAAAAAAAAAATACACTTTGGACTTTATTAAATATTCAGTATTTCTGTAATTTATGAGACATTGTTTTCTTCAGATGAAAATAGATGAAAGATTTGTAAAAACAAAGAATCAAATAAAAATGTCTTTGCAGGAATAAAATTTCAAGTTTAGTTTCTTTATTTTTTATTTTCTTTATTTAATTTTATTTTTTATGTGGGACAAAGACTTAGAAATGAGAGGAAATTATAATGATGTAAGAGTTTAATAGCAAATGACAAAGTAATTAGCATTAGAGTAACATTCAAGTTAGTTTGGAAGAAAAGTCAACCAATGAATTTGTATAGTAGCAGGAAAGAGGTGGAATGCTGTTCATTTATTGGAACAATATTGAGGAGAAAATAATTAACTAGTCAGGAGGTTTAAAAGATGAACATATTAATAGAAAATAAAGAAAGAATAATAATCTTCATCATTTTTCAGGCCTCTTCAGTTCTCAATAGCAGATTTAAATGCCTCAGTAAATATTCTTTGACATTACAGTTACATCATACAAACTTCCGTCTTTCTGAAACAAATGTCACACAGTTCCATTTTTTTCCTCTTGCTCTCTTCTTAGCTCTTGCTGAAGAGGTGACCATAAAGCTCGAGATGTAGTATTCCTTTATATGCAAGTAATAACATTTTTTATCAATAACAGATACTTCACTTGTGTTTATAATCATCTGATGTCTACTTTTGAGCTTTTAATTTTCCAATTTAAGCTTTATTTACCCTGTATTAAAATTTGTATGACTACTGTTATTACAATAATGATAATCTGAAATTCTCACTTCTGTTAGGATAATTCAAACAGAACTAATCCATGGATTATGATAGTGTTGACTCCTGGCATGTGGGCACACTGTCTTGTTCTGTTTGCTGTTGGATGGGTCAACTACACATTGCTTTCAGAATTACCAACATATATGCAAAACATTTTACACTTTGACATTGATGAGGTAAGTATATTATTTACTTCGTATGTAAAATACTGTCCATTGATTACCATTACAAATGCTAGATGAGTCATTATTGCTTACATACAAGCAAACATGACAAATTAATTTTAGGTTTTCCTTTCATTTTTGAATAAGAAACAGTGTCTACCTCTACTATGGCCATCAGAAAGTTTGAAGATTATAGTTCACTGAATAATTATCATTAACTAAAACATTTATCTAAAATAAGTAGTATTCATAAGATTAGTTAAATCTTACTATTTATTAAAAAAGTACCCTTAACTGAATTTCTTGGGCAAAATACAAAATGTGAGCTACTGACAAACTGAATAAATGTAATTTTTCATCAATAAATTAGTATAATTTAGTTTATTTAATCAAAATAAGTGATGGTGAAAAGAGCTAAAAAGACCAAATGGGTCCTTCTGCTGAGTAGAAATGTATTTAATTGTAAATATTGTTTTCTGAAATGTATGCTTAGTACCATAAAAATGAGTGTAAATTCTTACCTGATGCAGTGGAATATAAATGTCTTAAAATCAAAATCTTCCAGCAACCTAAGCTACAATCTTGATGGTTTACAAATTCTTCACTCAGAATGTAAAATTATATAAACTGTTTGTTTAAATGAACATTGTCTTGGCTAGATACAATAATATTTTAAATAAAACTGAAAATTTCAAAATTGAAAGCAACTACTGCAAGGGAAAAAAATATTGTGGAGATTGCTGCATATTCCTGAATTCTGCTATAAGCCATGTAGTGAAAACACATTTCAATTACTTGAATGAAGATTGAATACTTGAAAACCTCTGCATAGAGCTTAAGGACCCAGTTTACAGAATTCCAGAAAAAGCATTAATTACACCATTCCTCTCTTAATTCCAATACATGATGGATAAACTAAAGAAAGAAAAATTTTTTAACAGTTGCTGATTTTAATAAAAAAATGCGAATGACAACAAAGGATCAACAAAATTTATTGATTCAATTAAAAAGCCTGGTTTTAAACTAAATTTTTCAGTGTTCACCAGAGAAAACACTCACTCAGCAACATGCACTGATAACATTGTAATAAATTATTTTTTTGATATGTACATAAATTCTGTTTAGACTTAGGACTTTCTAATCACTCAGCCTTGTTTTTCTCACAGTCAAAAACTGATAAATATAATACAAGAAACAACTTAGGTATATTACAAGAAGTTGCAATAAAAGAAATATTGAAATATTCTATGAGAAACTGAGTAAAGTTACATGGTCTGACAAGGACAGTGATTTAACAAATGAAAGCTTTAGTAAATTTTTAAATAGTTTTCTTGGAGTATTTAATGGAACTTTCCCACAAGAACATATTGCAATAAAGTATTAAGTAAGATAAGGTGGATCACACCTCCACTCAGTGAGAGGAAAAGAAAGTTACACAATCATAAGTACAACAAAGATTCTCATTTTGTAAAAGATGTTAAAACTATAAAATTATTTTTTAAAAAGCTGAAAAAGCTTAAAAACAAATGGCAAATAATAAAGTCATTTTAGGGTAAAAAAATAAAACAATGGCAGTATGGTCTTTAGTAAAGTCTAACTTGGGTTTAAAAAATTACAAGCAAGACATTTCAAAAATTAAACTTAAGGAAAAATCTGTTGTAAATCCAGCTCAAATATCTGAGTATTTCAATGAGTACTTCATAAATGTATAAAAATCTGATTTAGATGTACTGAATTATGAGCACAAAGTAAATACACTCCTGGAAATTGAAATAAGAACACCGTGAATTCATTGTCCCAGGAAGGGGAAACTTTATTGACACATTCCTGGGGTCAGATACATCACATGATCACACTGACAGAACCACAGGCACATAGACACAGGCAACAGAGCATGCACAATGTCGGCACTAGTACAGTGTATATCCACCTTTCGCAGCAATGCAGGCTGCTATTCTCCCATAGAGACGATCGTAGAGATGCTGGATGTAGTCCTGTGGAATGGCTTGCCATGCCATTTCCACCTGGCTCCTCAGTTGGACCAGCGTTCGTGCTGGACGTGCAGACCGCGTGAGACGACGCTTCATCCAGTCCCAAACATGCTCAATGGGGGACAGATCCGGAGATCTTGCCGGCCAGGGTAGTTGACTTACACCTTCTAGAGCACGTTGGGTGGCACGGGATACATGCGGACGTGCATTGTCCTGTTGGAACAGCAAGTTCCCTTGCTGGTCTAGGAATGGTAGAACCATGGGTTCGAACACGGTTTGGATGTACCGTGCACTATTCAGTGTCCCCTCGACGATCACCGGTGGTGTACGGCCAGTGTAGGAGATCGCTCCCCACACCATGATGCCGGGTGTTGGCCCTGTGTGCCTCGGTCGTATGCAGTCCTGATTGTGGCGCTCACCTGCACGGCGCCAAACACGCATACGACCATCATTGGCACCAAGGCAGAAGCGACTCTCATCGCTGAAGACGACACGTCTCCATTCGTCCCTCCATTCACGCCTGTCGCGACACCACTGGAGGCGGGCTGCACGATGTTGGGGTGTGAGCGGAAGACGGCCTAACGGTGTGCGGGACCGTAGCCCAGCTTCATGGAGACGGTTGCGAATGGTCCTCGCCGATACCCCAGGAGCAACAGTGTCCCTAATTTGCTGGGAAGTGGCGGTGCGGTCCCCTACGGCACTGCGTAGGATCCTACGGTCTTGGCGTGCATCCGTGCGTCGCTGCGGTCCAGTCCCAGGTCGACGGGCACGAGCACCTTCCGCCGACCACAGGCGACAACATCGATGTACTGTGGAGACCTCACGCCCCACGTGTTGAGCAATTCGGCGGTACGTCCACCCGGCCTCCCGCATGCCCACTATACGCCCTCGCTCAAAGTCCGTCAACTGCACATACGGTTCACGTCCACGCTGTCGCGGCATGCTACCAGTGTTAAAGACTGCGATGGAGCTCCGTATGCCACGGCAAACTGGCTGACACTGACGGTGGCGGTGCACAAATGCTGCGCAGCTAGCGCCATTCGACGGCCAACACCGCGGTTCCTGGCGTGTCCGCTGTGCCGTGCGTGTGATCATTGCTTGTACAGCCCTCTCGCAGTGTCCGGAGCAAGTATGGTGGGTCTGACACACCGGTGTCAATGTGTTCTTTTTTCCATTTCCAGGAGTGTAGTTTTGGGTTGAAAGACGGTGTCAGTGGATGTCTTATAAATACAACATGGTCTCAACAAATGGTATTAAAAATGTCATACTGTCCTTAAAAACCAAAGACTCTACAGGTTGGGATGGGTCACCCACCAAAGTAATTAAAGAAGGTTACAACATGATAGCTCACCCTCTATCTCTCATAATGAACAAAACATTTAAGGAAGATTGCTTTCCAATTCTTTTAAAACAAGTAGAAGTATTTTCAAAAGGTTCAAAAGATGATAGGTGAATTATTCTATTTCTATACTCCAAATCATATCCAAAATATTTGAAAAAATTGTTGCTTAACATATTCAAAGCTTCATTACACAGTACAATATCGTTTCACATAATCAATATGACTTCCAACAAGGTAAAAGCACACCAGATGCCATAAATGAGTTTATTGAAAAAATTTTTTCATTGTTAGCCAGGAAATCTAAAATTGCAGGAATATTCTGTGATCTTCCAAAAGCATTTGATTCTGTAAGCCATGCCCTGCTGTTTTTCAAACTCGATAGGTCTGGAATAAATGATATGCTTTGAATTGGTTTGAACCATATCTCACTGAGAAAGAACAAATGTTAATAATTACATCAAATGGAGCAGTTTACTTCTCAGAGTGGAAAACTGTATCACAAGGTGTTTCTCAAGGCTCAGTCCTTGGGCCAATTTTATTCCTGTTCTCTGAAAATGATTTGCCTCTCAATATAAATATTCATCCAACCGAAAATGTAAATGCTGAAAATATACCACAGAGTGTCATGAAGAACTTGGAAACATGGTTCACTCTAAATCAATTAATGTTAAACATTTCAAAAACCCATATGATGAGTTTTAAAACAAAAATGTCAAAACCTGAAGAAATGTTTATTATTCACAAAAATCAAAAAATAACTCAGCTCTGTCAAATTCCTAGGAGTAAATTTAGATAGAAATTTCAAATGGAGAACACATATAGAATATCTAGCAAATAAATTAAACAGGCTTTCATTTTCAATGGAAATTTTAGCCAGTGCAACTAATATAGACGACAGGGAAGTGTAATATTAAAACTTTTTTGAATCCATTATTAGACACACCATATTTTTTGAGGAGGCTCAGGAAACATTATAAAAATCTTAAAGCTACAAAAAACAATCATTCATAACATGTGCACTGCAAAGCCAAGGGCATCGTGTTGACCATTATTTATAGAACTAAAAATATTAACTGTCCCCTCATTATACACATTTGAGGTGATTCCTTTCCTATGCAGCAGAGCTGATCTATTTTAAATAAATCATTTTCAACACTTGCACTACACAAGACATAAAGAAAATGTTATGCTCACTTTACATCACTTAAAATTGTATGCACAGACCCCTTAATATATAGCCATGAAAATTCACAACAAAATAAAAGGGTGTGACATAACAAATATGAAGCTAAATACTTTAAAAAGCAAGTTACGTCATTTTCTAATTGAAATAAGCTACTACTCAGTTGAAGATTGCAATGACGAACTGATACTTTGAGCTGGACTCTTAAAATGAAATAAAAAGTTACCTGCTACTTATAGTGGATGCAAATTCTGCAAGAGCTTCAGGGAGAAGCTTGAATAAATTCTTCAAAGAGTAATATTTTAAGTTTGACAAATTTTAAATAAGTAAATTCTTCAACAAGTAATACTGTGTTTACCAAAATTTTTAAATAAGTAAACTGTGAGCCTGTCTTGTCTCCTGTATATCACTCTCATGTTTTGAAGCTCTGTATGTTATGAGAAAAGACATTTCACACTTCAAACAAGACAGCTATATGTGTTTTCCTCTGTGGCATTTAACAATTTATCTATACAGCTGAGAAAACAGAAAGTTTATTTTTAAATTTCAAGCTGATTTTGAATCAGCCCAGAAAGAATTAAAACACTCAAGAATTTTATACTGGAGCAATAATGTTGTAAATGTATTATATGACAAGATTAGAATGAACCCTGCCATTTAATCTGGGAGGTATGGCAAATTTTCAATATTTTGAATAGTTTTGGTGCTTTGAATTATTTTGACAAAACCATGCATATAAACAAGAGATTAGGTTGTTGGAAATAGCCCCAGTAAAAAGTCAAAGATTGTGGTCAGAGAGCTAAATGTGTCCTTCTAATAAGTGGCAGTCACAGATGTGTAATGCCAGAAACTGTTCATAAAACCCTGGATAAGAGCTACCAAATTATGATGATGATCCATACTCTGAAAACCTTTTCTTTTTATTTTTCAGGCTGGATTTATATCTGCACTGCCTTACTTATTTGGTTGGATGAGCTGCAGCATATACAGTTTCCTAACACAGTGGTTCATACAAAAGGGCATGCGTAAGATTGTTGCTTTCAAAATATGGGATGCAATAGGTAATTATTATTTTTATACAAAACTGTCTTCTGCTGCTCTTTTATTGTCAAATGGATGAAACTTCTTTATAATTTCTAACTCACTCTTATTGGCACAAAACTCTAACAGTTCCAGTAAGTATATGAGTAAAGATAAGCAAAAATCTGTCCCCCACATGTAATGGAATTGATGAGTAGAACATTTCTGCATAAAGTATATCCATAATAAAGTACAATTAAACAGTATTTCATCCATTGTAAGTGTATAAGTTTCTGCCCCATTCAGTACATTTGATGTATTATGTTTCTGTCTTCATAAAAATTTGCTGAAACCACAAATTACTGTTGCCGATCTGACATTTATCAGGTAAAATCTACAAACTAAGCAGCTATTTCTAGTCAGAGATTCTGTTTATAGTTTAGAAGATAGCAGAGGTGTTACTTATCATCATAAAAGCAACTGGATCACAGCATCCAGAAGGTAAGACCTATTCATCCTGTGCAGAAAAAAGAATGAGCAAGTGGAAAATTGTTCTTTTATATTGTAAAATATTAAAATAATCATTAACAAGAATTTTATTGCACTCACATATTACCTTCCACTGAAGCTCATCCTCTGTCATCTGCCAAAGCCAAAAAATGTTTTTATTTGTGTCTATCTTTTTAACAACAATGTAGGAAAAGACAGATTGCTACTTACGGTAAAGAAGACACATTAAGTTGCAGACAGGCACAATTAAAGGACACCTATATAAAGCTTTCAGCCACAGCCTTCACCAGTAAAAAAGAGACACAAACACCATTCATACATACAAGCAAGTGGACCTCATGGACATGACTGCCAACTCCAGCATCTTGAGCCAGAATGCAACCATCACATTGGATGCAAGCATCAATTTGGTGGGAGTGGGAAAGGGGAAGGTATGGTACTGTATTTGTGTAGAGAGAGATGAACACTGTCTGGTGGAGAGTACAGGCACAGTGTCAGGAAGTTGTGGAGAAGGGAGGTGGGGAAAAAATGAGCATATAAGGAGAGGAGTGGGGAAACATGGACAGATGTGTTGACAGAAGGCGGAAAATAAACAGGATGGGAGATGAGAATGGAGAGGAGATAACAAGACAGAGAGGATGGAAGCTGTTGGGTGGAGGGTGTGAGGACAGTATGCTACTGTAGCTTGAGAGTGGAATAATTATGGGAGTAGGGAATATGTTGTAAGGATAACTCCCAAATGTGCAGTTCAGAAAAGCTGTTGGTGGAGGAAAGGATCCAGATGGCTCAGATAGTGAAGCAGCCATTGAAACCAAGTGTGTTATGTTCAGCTACATGTTGTGCCACAGGGTGGTCTACTTTGCTTTTGGCCACAGTTTGGCAGTGGTTGTTCATGCTGGCGGACAGCTGGTTGATAGTCATACCAATGTAAAAAGCTGTGCAATGACATGGCTGCTTTCATATGTGGCCCAGCCCCTGATTGTGTAGGACAAACCTGTGACAGAACTGGAATAGGAAGTGCTGGGTGGATGGATTGGGCATGTTTTATAGCTGAGTCTTCCACAGGGAAAAGATCCTTGTGGCAAGGTGTTGGGATTGGGACTGGCATGGGGATGGAAAAGGATGTTGTGGAGGTTGGGTGAGCAATGGAACATTGCTTTAGGAGGGATGGGCAATATCTTGGGTAGGATGTCACTCATTCCTGAGCATCATGATAAATAATGAAAGTCCTGGCGAAGGATGTGATTCAGTTGTTCCAGTCCAGGGTGGTACTGGGTGCTGAAGGGTCACTCCTTTGTGGCTGGTTTTTGGGTGTGGTTGGAGGATTGGAGGTGTGAGGGGAAATGGCACGGGAGATCTTTTTGTGGACTAGGTCTCGGGGATAGTGCCTGTCTGTGAAGGCATTGGTGAGACCCTCAGCACACTGAGCAACAGAGTTTTTGTCACTGCAGATAAGCTGTCCCCAGGTGGCCAGGCTGTATGGGAGGGGTTTTTTGGTGTGAAAGGGATTACAGCTGTCAAAATGCTTGTACTATTGGTGGTTGGTGGGTTTAATGTGGACAGAGGTGTGGATGGAGCCATCAAAGAGGAAGAGGTCAACATCTAAGAGGGTGGCATGCTGGGTTGAGGTGGACCACCAGAAGTGGATGGGAGAGACGGTGAAGAAATGAAGATACAGTGTCTTGGCCCTCAGTACAGATCATGAAGATATCATCAATGAATCTGAACCAGAATAGGGGTTTGGTGTTTTGGGAAGCTAGGGAGGTCTCCTCTAGACGACCCACAAGATGTTAGGCATAGGAGGGTGCCATGCAGATTCCCATGGCTGTGCAGCGGATTTGTTTATATACCTTTCATTCAAAGGAGATGTAGTTGCGGGTTAGGACAAAGTTAGTAAGGTGTATGAGGAATGAGATAGTGGATTTGAGCCTGAAGGATACTGGGAAAGGTAACATTCAATAGTGGTAAGACCATGAGGATGTTGGTGTACAGGAAAGTGGCATCAACAGTGACCAGTAAGGATCCAGTGGGTGGGGATGGTGGAGAGTCAGTGAAGGAAGAGGTTGGTATCTCTGACATGGGAGGCTAGATTGTAGGCAATGGATTCGAGGTGTTGCTCAATGAGGGCCAAAATTATTTCAGTAGGGGCTCAATAACTAGCCACAATGGGGTGTCCAGGATTGTTGGGTTTGTGGATTGTGGAGAGCACATAGAAGGTGGATGTGCAAGGTGTCATAGAGGAGAGGAGGGAAATGTATTCAGGGGAAATGTCCCGAAAAGGGCCTAAGGCTTTAAGCAGAGACTGGAGGTTGTGTTGGACTTGTGGGATGGGATAACTCTGGCAGTTTATAGGCGGAGGAGTCAGATAATTGGCAGAGTCCTTCTGCCAGGTAGTAACTGTGATTCATAAAAACAGTGTTGGAACCTTAGTTTGCAGGTAGGATGATTAAGTCAGGATTTGTTTTGTGGCTGTGTATGGCTGTACCTTCTTCTACTGAAAGTTTGGTGTTCTGAGGAAGGGACCTGGAGGAGGATGGTGAGAATAAGTTAGAGATAAGGAATTCCTGGAAGATGACCAGTAGATGGTTAGCTGGGAGGGAGGGAGGGGGGTGAGGAGGATCACAGTTAGATGGTGGTATGAACTGGAAAAGGCAGGGTTCAATGTTGGAAATAGGGTGGTTTGTTTGAAAGGCGGGAAAAAAGTGCTTTCATTGCAGGGATTGGGAGAAGGAAAGTAGGTCTTTGACAAGTCCAGCATGGTTAAATATGGGTGTAGGGCTACAGGTGAGGCATTTGGATAAGACTGAAACTTCTGTGGAGCTTGGGGGTTTGGCGGAAAGATTAACAACAGTGTTACGGGGATGTCTTGGCTATGGATTTGGTGGAGAGCTGGTAGGGAGTTTTGGGGGATGTGCAATTTGAAAAGATCAGCTAGGCTGGGTTTTTCTGCTATGAGGGGTGGATGAGGAGGAACACTGTGGGTATGACAGGGTTTGGAAAATGGTGCCCCAAGGTGGCTATAGGACGTCAGCATGTTGGATAACTCGTGGAGGTGGTATCTGGAACGCTGCTCTAGGTGCTGGAGAGCAAGGGATTCAATTTCAGTGATGTGATGCATGAGATTGTAGAGTAGTAGTAGTAGCAGTAGTAGTAGTAGCAGTAGTATCTTGTGGAAGGAACAGAGGCGATTCTGGGTTGCCTGTGCCATATAGATGTGTTTTTGCAGTACCAGATTGATGACGGCAAGAGATTGTCAGAATATGAAAAGGTGTAGGTTATTGTGAAAGAATGGGTGGGATCCAGAAAAGGAATCCTTATGGTTAGGCCATTTGGGGGGGAATTCTGTGGTTTAGGCAGCCTGTTGGTGTTCTTGTCCCTGCATACTCCATCAGACAGTGTTCGTCTTTCCCACACCCTTACACTACTATCACTTCACCTTCAGTGCCCCCCTCCAGGTTGTTGCTTGCATCCCATGTGATAGCTGCATTCTGGCCAGCGACGCTGGAGTTGCCAGGCATGTGTGCATGAGGTGTGCTTACTTCTGTGTATGAGTGACATGTATCTCTCTTTTACTGATAAAGGCTACAGCCAAAAGCTTTATGCAAGTTTAACTTCTCATGGTTGGGATTCAGAGTCATATAATACTTCTTAAAAGACATCATAGTCGCCGTTGAATGTATGAAATATTTATTATTACGATTGCAATTTCGTCCTTAATGTCTTCCAATTGTATCTGTCTGCAACTTAATGTGTTTTCCTTATGGTAAGTAGCAATCTGTCTTTCCCTACATTGTTGATATTCCTACCTGGAGTTTCCATGGTTTGATTACTTTAAAATTTTTTGCCTACTAAGTAGATCCGAATAAACAGAACTTATGAGCATTTTACAAAGTAAATTGCACTGTTCTCACCATTCATTTTCTGAAAATTCTGCTTATGAGAGTAATCTCTATTTGATCATTAATAAAAATATAAGTGAAGTTAAGTGTCTGAAAGAACTCATGTTGCCCATTTCTTTTTTTCACAGCCTGTATTGGACCTGCACTTTGCCTGTTGGGAGTGACACTTCTCGAATGTGATGTGACAGGAATTGTTGCGATGTTTGTCCTCACAATGGTTACACGGTGTGCAATTTATGGAGGTTCATACCTAAACCACATTGATATGTTTCCTTATGCTGCTGGAACTGCAGCAGGAATTGCACAGACATTCATCACTGTCCCAGGAATTATAACACCACTTGTTACAAGTGCATTCATTTCTGGACAGGTATGTTACCTTAAATGGAAGACTTCCACTAATATTAACATGACAGGTGCCAAAATTTGCCAACTATGGCAGTATTTCAATTTTCCGCATTTATACCTTTAGATAAGAATTCTTGTTTGAATAGTAATCTGTTGCACTAGTGTGTAACGATATGTGTTCTTGTAGTTTACTAGTACCACATATGTCTACCTTTGATACACATTTATGTATCTGGAAACAAGAGGAACAGCTATTATTAATATTTCACTGCTGTAAATTTCTTCCAATAATCATAATTTTCATAACTCGCTGAAAAAACTATATATTACTGAATTTGACTGAAAACACACACATACACACACACAAACACACACACAGAGAGAGAGAGAAAGAGAGAGAGAGAGAGAGAGAGAGAGAGAGAGAGAGAGAAATATGAAAGACATGGGCTATGGTCATCATATGCTCTCTATGCCAGTGGTGAAAATTTGCCTAGTGTCCATATGGCATCCCTGACAGCTGAAGTTGACTTTGCCCAGCTGCTTTGCACTTTTATTATGACCAATCACATAATGTGATTTTCTTATGCTCCTTTGTGTATCACCACAGTGTTGCGACAGTTTAGGCAGCTATTGCTTTCAGGTAGCATTCTGCACATCACAGTAAAAGATGGCAATAATCCGACCAGCTGTCAGAGATCTTCTTTTGCTGTATGGAGTAAAGTAATCACAACAAAATGGTTTGTGTATATGTGCAGCAGAGGGTGGGGAGTGAATAGAAGAGGTATAGAGAAGCACAAAACAAAGGAAGGCACAGAATGAGACAAATGAATGAGATAAGGAGATGTAGGATAAGGACTAGCAGAGTGTAAATGAGATTGTGAGATTGGAGGATGTTCTAGATAGACCATTTCTATCTGTGCACGTCAGGGGATGGTGGCTGGTGGGAGAGGATTAATGTGGTATGGAAGCTGAAGTGACTGATAAAGTCACTGGTACAAAATGTTCAATTTCAACCTGAAGATTTCATTTATTTTCAAATAACTTGTTATTTGAAAATAAACAAAAGCAAAATGCAAACTGAAATTGGACATTTTTGAACAACTAAAGATCATTGACAATCCATAATGATGAACATGCCTACTTTTGATCAAATCACTGTTGGTGTTCTTGTCCCTGCACACTCCACCAGACAGTGTTCGTCTTTCCCACACCCTTACACTACTATCACTTCAGAGTGCCCCCCTAAGGGGGCAATCTCCATTCCTTCCGAACTGGCTATGCAAATGTAGACGAGATGTGGCTCAAATTCAAAGATATAGTAGCAACAGCAATTGAGAGATTCATACCTCATAAATTGGCAAGAGATGGAATTGATTCCCCATGGTACACAAAACAGGTCCGAACGCTGTTGCAGAGGCAATGGAAAAAGCATGCGAAGTTCAGAAGAACGCAAAATCCCGAAGATTGGCTAAAATTTACAGACGCGCGAAATTTGGCATGGACTTCAAGGCGAGATGCCTTTAATAGGTTCCACAACGAAACATTGTCTCGAAATTTGGTAGAAAATCCGAAGAAATTCTGGTCATATGTAAAGTACACAAGCGGCAAGACGCAGTCAATACCTTCGCTGCGCAGTGCCGATGGTACTGTTGCTGACGACTGTGCCGCTAAAGCGGAGTTATTGAACGCAGTTTTCCGATATTCCTTCACCAGGGAAGACGAATGGAATATTCCAGAATTTGAAACATGAACAGTTGCTAGCATGAGTTTCTTAGAAGTAGATACCTTAGGGGTTGCGAAGCAACTCAAATCGCTTGATACTGGCAAGTCTTCAGGTCCAGATTGTATACCGATTAGGTTCCTTTCAGATTACGCTGATACAATAGCTCCCTACTTAGCAATCATTTACAACCGCTTGCTCACCGATAGATCTGTACCTACAGATTGGAAAATTGCGCAGGTCGCACCAGTGTTTAAGAAGGGTAGTAGGAGTAATCCATCGAACTACAGACCTATATCATTGGCGTCAGTTTGCAGTAGGGTTTTGGAGCATATACTGTATTCAAACATTATGAATCACCTCGAAAGGAATGATCTATTGATACATAATCAGCATGGTTTCAGAAAACATCGTTCTTGTGCAACTCAGCTAGCTCTTTATTCGCACAAAGTAATGGCCGCTATCGACAGGGGATCTCAAGTTGATTCTGTATTTCTAGATTTCCAGAAAGCTTTTGACACCGTTCCTCACAAGTGACTTCTAATCAAGCTGTGGGCCTATGGGGTATCGTCTCAGTTGTGCGACTGGATTCATGATTTCCTGTCAGGAAGGTCGCAGTTCATAGTAATAGACGTCAAATCATCGAGTAAAACTGAAGTGATATCAGGTGTTCCCCAGGGAAGCGTCCTGGGACCTCTGCTGTTCCTGATCTATGTAAATGACCTGGGTGACAATCTGAGCAGTTCTCTTAGGTTGTTCGCAGATGATGCTGTAATTTACAGTCTAGTAAGGTCATCCGAAGACCAGTATCAGTTGCAAAGCAATTTAGAAAAGATTGCTGTGTGGTGTGGCAGGTGGCAGTTGACGCTAAATAATGAAAAGTGTGAGGTGATCCACATGAGTTCCAAAAGAAATCCGTTGGAATTCAGTTACTCGATACACAGTACAATTCTCAAGGCTGTCAATTCAACTAAGTACCTGGGTGTTAAAATTATGAACAACTTCAGTTGGAAAGACCACATAGATAATATTGTGGAAAGGTGAGCCAAAGGTTGCATTTCATTGGCAGGACACTTAGAAGATGGAACAAGTCCACTAAAGAAACAGCTTACACTACACTCGTTCGTCCTCTGTTAGAATATTGCTGCGCGGTGTGGGATCCTTACCAGGTGGGATTGACGGAGGACATCGAAAGGGTGCAAAAAAGGGCAGCTCATTTTGTATTATCACTTAATAGGGGAGAGAGTGTGGCAGATATGATACGCAAATTGGGATGGAAGTCATTACAGCAAAGATGTTTTTCGTTGCGGTGAGATCTATTTAGGAAATTTCAGTCACCAACTTTCTCTTACGAATGTGAAAATATTTTGTTGAGCCCAACCTACATAGGTAGGAATGATCATCAAAATAAAATAAGAGAAATCAGAGCTCGAACAGAAAGGTTTAGGTGTTCGTTTTTCCCGCGTGCTGTTCGGGAGCGGAATGGTAGAGAGATAGTATGATTGTGGTTCGATGAACCCTCTGCCAAGTACTTAAATGTGAATTGCAGAGTAATCGTGTAGATGTAGATGTAGATGTTGCAGTGTGCAGCGCATTCATTACCCAAATGGCTAGCCACAGTTTAGTGCTGGCCATATAACCACAAAGGATGATGCACAGCAGCCACAGTACAGCTGCTTGATGGCGTAACTGTTTTCACATGTAGCCCTAACTCTGATTGTGTACGAAAGTAATGTGAAGGATTAGCAACAGGAGGTAGTGGGTGGAGGAACAGCATAAAAATTGTATCTGAGACGTCTACCAAGGAATGTCATATGAGGTGTTGGGCTGGAAGTGCAGGTTAGGCAAATGATAGAAGACAAATTTAGAAGGAGAAATCATTATTTTGAGTAAGATATGCATCATATCAAGGAAAGATGAGAATTATTTGAGGGTCTAACAAAGAACATTGTTGAGTTGCTCAAGGCATACTGTTGTTTTTGTTGTTGTTTTATTCAGTTGTGGAGCACTTTAGCATGTATATTGGACATATCAGATGATACAGCTGAAGAACAAAAAACATAATTCATATGTACAAGGATTTACATTATTACAAGTCTAATTTAACAAGGATGGGAGAAGTAATCAGCTGTGGATAAAGTAGCAACCATCCCAACTTTGTTTGAAGGAATTTAGGGAAAATGTAGAAAACATAAAATAGGATGCCTTGTTATGGATTAGAGGTTCCATGAGGATCTTTGCATAAGAACAGGTGCCAGCTAGAGGCACTTATTTCATTTTAAGCTCAATGGGAGGGATATTAATGACCAGTTATAACTGCAAGGATATGTGGAACTGGATTTTCGAAAGTTTTGTGATCAGACCACAGATCTGCCAATGTACCATCCAAAATTCATGGTAGTGAGTGACAACATCTGCATTTTTTAAAGGTAGTTCAAGACCAGAGTGCAATGCTATGTGATATGCTAAAGTGAAAACTGTAATGTATTCCTCCAAAACAGAGCAATACCTTGGACCATAAATTATACAATACAACAGGCTCCCACAACTGTATCCAATATTTTAAAGTTCTGCCATGAAAAAACTGCTCCTTCAATTATAAGAATATCCAATTCATCATCATCAGTGACTTCAGTAAATTAGACCATAGAATTGTTATCTGATGACATGTTAGCTAGTTCAAATCTCACTGCTATTTATTTTTATTTATTTATTTTACTTATTTTCGAGTTCCGTGGATCCTGGACGCGAATCTATCACTAGGATGTAGAACATGTCAGGTTATTACAGTAACAGCCACATGTAGATGATCATGAGGCAACCAATTTAACATATATAAGCAGATACATGTAAAAGGACATTCATATGTCAAATAATTACACACAAAAATTCAGATAACAACACAGATAATAGTACTGTAATGACTGCTAAAATCACTTTTGCTATTATCTGTCTAGAAAAGTAGAAGACCTAATATCATATCAATTTTGGTTACTAGACAATGCCATGGTGATCGTAGGTGAATATCAGATCTCTGCACAATGCTTTCTAGACTGAGGATGTAACACATTTTTGTCAGTTATACATCCATTGAATAGTGACATGAATTATGACGATTTCACTGTGTCTTCATAAGAAGCAAAGCATTAACAGTGTGTTTCATACTTTGACAGGCTGGCCTTTTTTCCATACTGCACATGAGACTCCCCCACCCATAGACATACGCACATGACCTATCTGACAAAATTGGTGAATAAAGCAACATATTCAGATTTTGTTTCTTGGAATGTCCTGTGACAAACTATGGGACTGATAGTAAACAAAGATAACAAGCTGTCACACAAAAAAGTGAATTAAACATTAACCAACAGGTGAAAATAATATGTCATTAATGCCTGAAACAGTTAGTGCATATGAGACACACAGGGCTGCACTTGCAAATTATGTACAAAAATTATGTAAACAATATGAGAATGAAAGGATTATACTTATCATCAACTAATATCAAACTAATATCACATGCTAATGTGTAGTCTGAAAAGAAGTGCCACATCTTCACTCACTGTTAATCTTCACATGGTTTTGTAAAAAGGTGCTCTAGTCTCACAGACTATGGACTTTATTCACAACAAGATATATACATACAGGATGCCACTAAGAACAGTCCATGTTTCCAAGCAAAATTAATTTGAAGCTGTGCCAATAGTCCACCTATTACAAATAGCATCATCCACAATAACACTGTAGCCAATATCATAATACTCATGGCACACACTCCACTGCTCAAGTCAACGCTGCCTTATGCCAGCCTATATGTCAGAGTCTGGCGCGATCCCACCAGAGAGCATGCCCAATGATCAGTGTCATTTGAGTAGTGGCACCATATAGGTTGATAGTAGATTTATACCAGCTACTTGGTTTCAATGATAATGTTGGGTGGTGCCATTACTCTCTGTTCTCTTCCGAGCAGAAACTGATGGGGGACAAGATGCAGGTGGTACTTGGTCTGGATGAGCTATCATCAGTGAAGGCAGTGGGTTGATATACATGGGTGTTGCTTTGGATTGCCAAGGCAGGATAAGATCCAATGGGAAATGCCTGAGACACCATGGGACTTGAGATTCTGCCAGGGATGGGAAGCAGATAGCTGCCAGCCAGGGTGGTGAAGGTTAATCTGATTCCATTGCCACTGCAGAAGTCTGTGGGTGGAAGCCAGGGTATACAACATGGACCAATGGTGGGCACAGATAATTATGTATCCAGGTTGAGTGGCACCTAAACTGCCACATCCACATTGTAGTGCTCACTCAGAAGGCAGAGGGCTGGGCACTGGTCACAGTATATTTAAAATGGTGTGATGAGGATGACAAAAAACCACTCCAACTGCCTGCTGCCCTCAGCTGCAGTCATCCTGTAAATTGCTAGAAACCTACAGAAATCATTAGATGCGTTGTTTCACGTCATTTCCTTGTGCAGCTGGGTTTTAAACATGGGGATCTCTCTGTGTGATTGTTGGAGGCCAGATGAAAAGGTGTGGTGTGAATTTGTTGAAACCTATTACAGGTGGAAAAGCTTTTCTCGTAAGATCTAAACACCATCCCATTATGAGAAATCAAAATGCATGAGCCTGTGTACTGTGGCCGGGGGTGTGGACTATTGACTATGGGGAATAGGTGTTAGCATGTCTTCATGAGTGAGCCTATCCAGCTCTGTTTCAGTGTTGCCAAGTGCAATGGTTGGTCTTTGAAAAAAGGATGGACTGCAATCACTTTAAGCTTTAAAATAGTTGTTGTTTGGGTATGCATATCACATGCAGCCTTTAAGGCACTGCAAGGCCCTTCAGACTGCACAGTATGCAAAAGTGTGGGAATAGTCTATCCCAGAAACATTGTCCACTTTGGTCTCAGCTGCTACCCGAAAATTTACTGGCCAAGTGACTTGATTATAAGTATTAAAACAGCAGACTTTCCTAGCAAAGGCAAGTGATGATATCAACAAGCTCAAAGGTTTGTCTGCAACTCTAAACTTAAGTAGACTGATTTAAAAATGACACAGAAGTACCAGTGCCAAAAAGTAATCCAAGAGGGTGTTTGTCAATGACTGTGTCCATGTACATAAAATAAAGAAAAGGCAATAACTCACTTATAGCTGACTGGCACATGATGCATGGAAACACACAACAGAAAACAGTATTTACACTAGCTTTTGGGCTCTTGCTCTTTGTCTAGTTAAAGTACACACATTCATGCACACAATCATGCAGACACCCACACACAAACATCCGTGGCAAGAGATGTGTCCAATTACATTTTTTTGGGCTACATCTCTAGAACTGTCAATTCTACAGATTGCTCACTCACTTGGGGAGTAGGAGGGAGGGGTGGTAGAAGAGCATACACACGCAGCACAAGTTTCTGGCTTTGTGTATCTTACTTCTAGCATCTTGAAATACAGTTGTTTTGAAGAGAGCTCTGATGCAATAAACTCAAAATCAGTATGCTACATCTTAATCTTCCACTGTAGTGTTCATAAAAATAATTACCATCTTTTTATCAGCAAAAGTTGATAGCCACATGTAACATGTACAGTACAGAACTAACATCAAATACTGCCAGTTTGACAAACTCTGTGTTGTGTTTTGGACAGTGGGAAATGTGCCAGTTCATTTGAAATATATTTATACTGTGTATGTGTGTATTGTTCCTCATAACAGCTTAATTCATCTTCACCTAAAACAATATGACCATTCAAAAACACCTTGAAGTCACTGAAGTAATGGAAAATTGCCAACTCTTGTCTTCTTTATACAGCAAAATATTCAGCAGTGGAGTAAAGTTCTATATGTGGTTATGGGTGTATCCGCCATTCCATACTTGGCCTATCTGTTACTTGGGACAGTTGAGGAGCAAGAAACACGATGGATGAACAAAAGGAAGGAAAAGGATGTGCTGAAGGTCTAACAAGTGCTGCAGGTGAGTCACTAAAACATACTCACTTCTTCCTTGTATAACAAATTCTTTGTACATTCGAGTCTGCTTTATGACGACAGCATCAACATGAAGTTTCCATGACACAGACAGGCCGCAGAGGCTATCTATCTACAGCCCTTTGATTTGTTTTATATCTTTTATGCAGCAGTTACTGTTTCTTTAGAAATTTCTTCACAGAGACTTTATATCATAGAGAGCCTCCTGTCACAAAAGGTATATGTCTATCCAGTGCTTAGTCAAAGATTCTTTTAAACTTGAGCCACATGTCCATAGAGAGCCTCCTGTCACAAAAGGTATATGTCTATCCAGTGCTTAGTCAAAGATTCTTTTAGACTTGAGCCACATGTCCTTGACTTGCTCCTACTCAAGGGTGAATGTTACCACTGACAAGTTGTGAATGTGCTCTTACTAATGATTAGCAAGCAATAATACTAGTTTAATGGAAAATCAATAGTTTAAAAAATAATAATATTATTACTTAGCTACAAGTTGTTCCTAATTGTAGATGTTGTTATTTTGTAGCATTTATAAGCACAAATAAAATAAAAGTGTCATTCAGGATCATTTGTATTGCTAATGTCTCTCTGTCAATATATGATGGAACTCATTCCTTATCCCAAAATGGATGTGATCAATATAACAATCTATATAACACAGCAGAAATAATGACTGAAGTCCTAAACAAATATAGGGAACATTGACACAATAAAGAGGGGTCCTGACTGGAATACAGTAAGTGGAAGGAGTCACTTAGTGATAGGTACAAAGAAAAGAGTGAACAAGACAGTTACAAGCTGTAGTTATTTGTGTGTGTGTCTGCAGCTCAACAACTCAGCAGTAGGGGAAATCATTTGTTTTACTTCTTCCTTCATACAAATATCAAGAAATTTGCACAGTGTGTGAGGTTGAGAACCATTTACAACAATTTTTGGTTGGATGTCCAGAGCTTCAGTAACATTCAAAACATCAATAAAAACAGATAAAAGTAACAGCTTCCTAGAAACAATGTAGCTTTGTAGCTAATAGGTCAAAATAAATAATTATTGAATTGAGGCTTTTGTAATCAAATATCCTTTTTAGAAAGATGTAATGTTTACATAATGTGTGTTATACAAATACAGTGTGAAACAGGGTACAACAGAGTTTTGTACATTTTACTGGTTATTTCCTTTTACTGTTATTTCTTACTTAATTTTTAGCTTACATGGACTTTAAGCTTAATTTCACTATTTCAAGATTTTTTCTATGTTAGTGCAGTTTTGTTGACCAGATAGTTATCTCAAATTCAATAAAAAAGCTTTGTATTTGGTAAGCATGAAGTTAGTAGCATGTAAGTATTAGTAAACTAATTTTTTAAAGAAAATTCAGAGGTTCTTATTCAGAATGATACTACATTTTGCTCACATAAGAATTGTGAAGATAAGATTAGAAAAATAAATTCACACACACAGGCATTCAAACAATCATTCTTCCTGTGCTCTATATGTGAATGGAACACAAAGAAACCCAAATAACTGGTACAATGGGACATACCCTCTGTCTTGCACCGCACAGTGGTTTTCAGAGTATAGATGTACATCTAGATGTAGATCATTTTATTCTGTGATGCAGAAATTACTGAGTTCTTCAAATATTTTTCATTCTACTCAGTTTCATTGGTATCGCTACAAATTTGTGTACAGAAAACTGTTCACATCCCAGTAGATTTATTGATATAATGTCAAGCTATTACAAAGTGAAGGTAAAATGAGAGAGTTAAGAAGCTCTTTCAGCTTAACACTGAAGAAAAGGAGGAACACTCATAGTAATATGGTATACAAAGGAAAATTTCTTCAGAAATTAAAGATGAGGAAGATAGAAATCAAAACGAAAGGAGCATGATTAATTAGAGCATTTGCAAAATACGATTACAGACTGAACAATGTTAAAATTGAGTTGAATGACTCTTACAGAATAAAGTGTCATACATGACTTTTTTATGCCTTCTATTGTCTACTAATTTTTTTATTTCTTCTGATTTCTCCTTATCTCCTGAATAAGAACCTCTGAATTTTCTTTAAAAAATTAGTTTACTAATATTTACATGCTACTAACTTCATGCTTACCAAATACAAAGCTTTTTTATTGAATTTGAGATAACTATCTGGTCAACAAAACTGCACTAACATAGAAAAATTTTGAAATAGTGAAATTAAGCTTAAAGTCCATGTAAGCTAAAAATTAAGTAAGAAATAACAGTAAAAGGTAATAATCAGTAAAATGTACAAAGCTCTGTTGTACCCTGTTTCACACTGTATTTCTATAACACACATTATATAAACATTACATCTTTCTAAAAAGGATATTTGATTACAAAAGCCTCAATTCAATAATTATTTATTTTGATCTATTAGCTACAAAGCTACATTGTTTCTAGGAAGCTGTTACTTTTATCTGTTTTTATTGATGTTTTGAATGTTACTGAAGCTCTGGACATCCAACCAAAAATTGTTGTAAATGGTTCTCAACCTCACACACTGTGCAAATTTCCTGATATTTGTATGAAGGAAGAAGTAAAACAAATGATTTCCCCTACTGCTGAGTTGTTGAGCTGCAGACACACACACAAATAACTACAGCTTGTAACTGTCTTGTTCACTCTTTTCTTTGTACCTATCACTAAGTGACTCCTTCCATTTACTGTATTCCAGTCAGGACCTCTCTTTATTGTGTTAATGTTCCCTATATTCATTTAGGACTTCAGTCATTATTTCTGCTGTGTTATATAGATTGTTATATTGATCACATCCATTTTGGGATAAGGAATGAGTTCCATCATATATTGACAGAGAGACATTAGCAATACAAATGATCCTGAATGACACTTTTATGTTATTTGTGCTTATAAATGCTACAAAATAACAACATCTACAATTAGGAACAACTTGTAGCTAAGTAATAATATTATTATTTTTTAAACTATTGATTTTCCATTAAACTAGTATTATTGCTTGCTAATCATTAGTAAGAGCACACTCACAACTTGTTAGTGGTAACATTCACCCTTGAGTAGAAGCAAGTCAAGGACATGTGGCTCAAGTTTAAAAGAATCTTTGACCAAGCACTGGACAGACATATACCTTTTGTGACAGGAGGCTCTCTATGATATAAAGTCCCTGTGAAGAAATTTCTAAAGGAACAGTAACTGCTGCATAAAAGATATAAAACAAATCAAAGGGCTGTAGATAGATAGATGCTGAATGAAATGCATTTGGTTGCCAAAAGAGCACTGCAGGAAGTCTTCACTGATTACCAGAGCAGAATCTTATCAAAACATTTGGCTCAGTTTTGCAGTCACTGAAATAAAATCTTGTACCCTCTCAACTCATGAAGTTTCAGTTCATTTCTTTCTGCCCTTCTAGGTGCTTCACATTTTTTGTCAGGTAGTATAACATGCTAAAGATGCCTAGAATTTTAATAACAACTATAAAATATATACAATGGAAAATCCAGGATGGAATGCAACAATATTATGAAAAGGAAAGTTGCTACTCACCATGTAGCGAATGCTGTGTCACAGATAGACACAATAAAAAGACTGTCACAAACAAAGCTTTTGGCCAGCAATGCCTTCATCAAAAATAGATGATAGGAGTGTGCACTTGCGCTTGCGCATGCGCGCCCTCACACACACTCACACACTCACACACACACACACAGACACACACACACACAATTTTTATATGCACTACATATGTACTCTGTAAAACACTGTAAAGTCAGGTGTTGATCCAGCAGGTCATGATCCCCTGCACAAAGCAAGACCAAATTTAAATAAATTATTATGATCATATGATAATGTTACATATATTTATTTATGAAAAGGAAAGATGCTGAGTCACAGATAGGCACAACAAAAATACTATTAAAATAAAGCTTTCAGCCAGCAAGACCTTAATCAAAAATAGACGACAGCACACACACACACACACACACACACACACACACACACACACACACACAGTGTGAGCTGCATGTGCGTGTGCATGTGTGGGTGTGTATGTGTGGGCTGTCGTATATCTTCAATGAACGTCTTGTTGGCTGAAAGCTTTATTTGTGACAGTCTTTTTGAAGTGCCTATCTGCGACTCAGCATCTCTGCTATATGGAGAGTAGCAACTTTCCTTTTCATAATATAAATATATGCAACATTTTCATATGATCATAATAATTTATTTAAATTTGGTTTTGCTTCGTGCAGGGGATCATGACCTGCTGGATCAGCACCTGACTTCACGGTGTTTTACAGAGTACATAGGTGGTGTATATAAAAGGTTTCAAACTACCTGTGAAAAACACCTGCATGTAGTCCATTGCTTTCATTTATAACTACTGTGAAGTAATATTTTTCATTGTAATAGCAGATCCACTTGCACATTTAAGCATGATATCTGTTGATTGATGAGCTGTACATCCACAAATTGGCATTGTTAACACAAACTCTACATAATTTTCTTCAATAATTTCTAAAAATATGGATTTTTCACTTCTGCAAAAGACAATGGAAACACAAAAGACATGCATGGCAAGATACCAATTAAAATAAGATAATTCTAGAGTTGCTTTAATATATGTACCTCATATTTAAGCAAAACATTAATGAAACTTGTTTTTGACTACTTTTACGAGGGTTGGAACTTTAATAGTGGCAACTACTTATTTACAGCTCATACAAAATAGATACATGTTTCAAAGTTTTACTGACCTCCAAAGTAGTCACCACCATTGTGCCATTGTGTACAACCTGTTGCCAGCAATGTGAAAGTTGTAGGATACTCTTAGCAGTGCCAGTTGTGTTGACACTTTCTGCAGGACCTGACCATCATTTTGCAGGACAATGCTCAAGCGCGTACAGTGCAAGCTGTTACTGATTTGTAATTCTTCGAGCTTTCCCGGTGAGGCATTGTCATGTTGATTAATCAGGTTTCTGCCGGTTATTCGCATGTTTCCTGCACGATATTTCAACTGTGTGACTCATAGTCTTCTTCAGGTGCTGTCTAATACTGATTCCAGTGTGGAACGAGTCCTGTATTTATGCCTACGTTGTGCTAGGCGTGCCCACTGTGGGCTTTGCCGCATCTGGCATTCTGTCCTTGGTGTGTGCCAACCAATAACAACGGCTTAGCATTTTCTTCTAGTCGCGGCTATTCCGAATGCTGTGCGCATGCTTTGTGGTTATTATCCATTGTCAATATAGCTGAATTAAGTTCTGAATGGCGTCCAAGCGGTGCTAGACATTTATCTTCTGATTGTCATCATTTGAGTCCTTCTGTGAATTAGAACGTTCTGTTACCATGCTGTGCCGTGTTAGACAAGCTTCAACAAAGGAAGGGCAGACTCCTCAATTCTCTCTGTTTCCTGCTGCAATGCCGAGAAGAGGACGTGGTTCCAGTATTTGCTAGAACCAAACATCACCTCAATTCTAGAGTGGCCAACAGAATTAAACATCGAGTGGGCTTAGCATTGGTCAGGGAGAGAGTACATGACATGCACCACCGACTTGACGTGATGTCCAGAAAGTTGCTGGCTCTACACATTTTTATAGGAAATTCTCTAACCAGACAAGACTGGGATTGAGTTGATGGCACCTCCTGGTCTCTATCTGAGTTCATGAGGAAGAAATTGGCATCCTGTCAACAAGCCAAGTCTGAACGTCTTAACCACAAAGTGCAGCTGAATGAGGATGCTCACAATGTTGTCAACCTGAGTGAGAAGGAACTGGACGCGACCACCTTGAAAGTATTGGGCAGGGGTCTCAATTTTGCAGTTACCCCCAGAAATAGTCCAGTTGTGGCCTTTGTCAGCGCAGTAGGGCAGGTGGCCCTGAAACTTCCTGCCAGTGAGGCTGAAGAAGTCTGACGAGAGACACATAGGATGCTCACTAAAACCCAGCTGCCCAAATCAAACATCTCCGGTGACAAGAGGTTGGCTCTCAAACAAGTCCGGGAAGATGACAACATTGTGGTGTTACCAGGAGATAAGGGGAATTCAACCGATATCCCACAGAAGGCAGATTATGATAGCAAGGTGGGACAACTTTTAGACAACCCGGCATACAGACCAATAGAAAGGGACCCCACAGACAAAGTGGATAAGAAGACCAGGGCTCTTCTAAAGGAAACCAGCCTTCCAGAAAAGACCATTAAGCAGCTAAGGGTTGAAGCACCAGTGCCACCCAGATTTTATGGCTTGCTAAGGTGCGCAAGGAAGGGGTTCCTCTATGTCCAATAGCCAACAATATTGGCACGACCACCTGCCTCACTGCTCAACACCTTAAGAAGATTCTCTCGCCATGTGTGGGGAAGTGTGCCCATCACATTCACAACTCAGAGGATTTCCTACAACGCCTCAGGCAGCTACAGATCTTGGACTCTGACACTATGGTCAGTTTCGAGGTGGTCTCCCTGTTCACCCACATACCACTGAATGATGCACTTGAGCTCAATGGAGAAAAATTCAACGGTGCGCTCCTGGACTTATTCAGACACATACTGACTTTGATGTGCTTCCTGTATGGGGGTCAATTCTACAAGCAAATGGAAGTGGTAGCAATGGGCAGCCTGCTCTCATCAGTGGTGACCAATCTCTTTATGAATGATTTGGAGAAGACGCACATACATTGGCCCCAGATCAACCGAAATGCTTTTTTAGATACGTGGATGACACCTTTGTCATATGACCCCATAGGAGGGAAAGGCTTGTTTTCTTGGACCACTTAAACTCATGCCACCCTAGCATTAAATTCACCATGGAACTGGAGAAGTAAGGACTGCTCCCTTTCCTAGATGTACTTGTTAGGAGGAAGGGAGATGTTACCATCAGTCACGGTGTGTACTGCAAACCCACTGACACCGACTTGTACCTGCAAGCCAGCAGTTGCCACCACCTAGCACAGAAAAACAGTGTACTCAGAACACTGGTTCACAGGGCACAAACTCTATCAGATTCGGTTAATTTGGCAACAGTGTTCTACAAAAATGAGTACTCTTCTTGAGATCTTCAAAAGGTGCTGTGCCCTGTTTCCCCACGAGAGATTCCTGAAGAGATACAAGAAGAAATGCAAAAGATTGCACATTTGCCATATGTTGGGCCAATATCTGCCAAAATCAGAAGAATTCTCCACAAACATAACATTAAAAGTGTGTTCCATCCACCCACCAAGATTAAGGCTCTGCTACGGAGTGGGAAGGATGACCTGCATCTACAGAAACCGGGCATTTACCACATACCATGTGAATGTGGTATGGCATACATTGGCCAGACAACCAGGACCATTGACAACAGGTGCAAAGAGCACCAAAGCTACAAAAGACTGAGACAGGCAACCAAGTCAGCAACTGCCGAACATTGTTTAGAACTCAATCATTCTATGAAGTACAGTGATGCAAAGATTTTAACACAAACATTGAGATACTGGGACAGTGTCATCAAAGAATCTAATGAGATTAAGGTTGCAGAGAATCTCATTAACTGGGACACCGGTTTCCAGCTGAGCTCGGTCTGGAACCCAGCACTTGATGTTTTGAAGACGCAACGTAGACAACATCCAGACCCTAAGGGACACAAGTATTAGGATGGAATTAGGGATGACAGCCCAATACATGATACCAAGGACATACATGAAATGGCACCTCAGACAACAGACAAAGTATCTGAGGATGCTCTTCCGAGTCTCGAGCGACGATCTGAACACAATCATCCTGAAAATAATGCTGCAGCCACTCCTGGGGGACAAAAACTTCAGATGAAACACCTAACACAAGACAGCGCGGTAACAGAACATCCTAATTCACAGAAGGACTCAAATGATGACAATCGGAAGATAAAATGTCTAGCACAGCTTGGACGCCATTCAGAACTTAATTCAGCTATATTGACAATGGATAATAACCATAAAGTATGCACACAGTGTTCGGAACAGCTGCAGCTATAAGAAAATGTAACAGCCATTGCTATTGGACGGTGCTCACCACAGACAGAGTGCCAGACGTGGCATAGGCCTAAATACCGGACTCGTTCCACACTGGAATCGGTATCAGACAGCACCTGAAGAAGACTGTGAGTCATGCATTTGAAATATCGTGCAGGAAAGACGTGAATAATTGGCAGAAACCCGATTAATCAACATGTTACTGATTTGTTAGACTGATGGGGCTGCTAAGTGCTATACCACCTACTGCACTCCCCTGACTTAAACCCTCATAACTTCAATTCGATTTCTAAACTGAAGCAAACACTTCACGGCATACACTTCAGAACTGCTACAGATTTGTCAGGCAATAGATCACGCTGCTTTAACTGTCAACACAACTGGCACTGCTAAGAGTATCCTATGACTTCCACATTGCTGGCAATGAGTTATACACAATGCTGGTGACTACTCTGAAGGTCAGTAAAACTTTGAAACACGTATCTATTTTGCAAGAGCTGTAAATAAATAGTTGCCACTATTACAGGTCCAACTCTCGTATTTCTTGTTACTGGGTGTTGTAGTAATTTGAATTATAACTTTCAATTGCTTCTTGTTTATCCTCCTTAGTGCCCTGTGAATAAATCAGAATGGGGGGGGGGGGAGGGGGGGGATTTAGGTGATATTAATTGAGAAGTCATCTGTACCTGTATTTTGCAGAGAATCAATTTAGTTCTATAACTTAAAACAAAAAGTATTTCAGGTGTGTGCTAATTCGAACATAGGTTTGTATAAATTCTTGAACACAGTTTTTGTAACTGTGGATATGTCAGTTACTGAATGCTGGAAAGATATTTAGACATTTAAATCCAAGCATGAATTCATATTTAGATGAGTCCATAATTAATGCTACTGTCAAACTATATTAAGTAGAGTATGTTTTGTTTCAACTACTAAATAAATCCACCTGAAAAAGACAGACCCTACATTTTGGTACCTCTGTAAAAAAAAGTATAGATTATAAATGACAATAATGACCATAATTAAATCAACAATTCTTTTCAGGTATGTTCCAGGAGACAGTATGCAGCACAACATGTGAAGAATAATAGAAGATGAAAATTTTTACAACAGTATCTATGACTTGAAGATTGCTCAAATTCATTGTAGAATCTTTCCAACTTGGAGTGAAAATAGGCCTCAGTACTGTTGGAAGTAAATTACTTCTACCTGAGAGGGAAAGTATTAATAGGCTAATTAAATCACGAAGCAAAATAACAGACAAAAAGTGGAAATTTTCCATATGATTGATAACTGTATCAAACAGTAGGAGCACATGACCATGACAGTCAGGGTGCCAGAAATAGGAATCTCACAGTTTTTAGTGAAAATAAGAGAAATGGCCATGGCATGAAGCCAGTGAAACAGATGGAAGGCAAGAGGAAGTAATAGAATAGTGGAAATGAAAGTGGCCACAGAATAGAATAACATGAAATGAAAAGGGAGTTACAGGCAAGAGCTAGGGAAGTTAAATGTAGTATGTAAACACAATGATTGTAACAGACATAAGGAAAGAAGTGTGCAATTGTCTGAAGGCAATATATTATTTCTGCTGTCACATGCAATAGCAGAAGAGGACGTACAAGATAGACCACAATATTACTCATACTTCTAAATGAGTAATAATGAGACAGAATATGTGTTATGAGCACATATAAATAATTGTAATGTATGTAACAACATATAATTCAATCTACATTGGTGTGTACTTTGAAATCAACTCATCTAGTCTGTTCTTTATATCACTTATATAAATACTACAAGAAATATCTATTTTTTCCAGTGCAAATCTGTATATTTCCATCATGTTATGGATTAAATAAAATAATGTTTAAATTTAAAATCATATATTTTCATTTGTATTATTATAACCGACCAGCACTGGATTCCAGACATAATATGTGCCTGTTGTTGCTTTTGATGTAGATTCTTCGTTATGCACTATTTCACCAGTGCTATGTATCCTTTCAAATTTTCAGTACATATCTATATTTTTGTCAAAGAATATGTCTAATGTTGGATTTCAGTATCAGTATCAGTAAAATTATATTTCATGCAATACAATATTCATGAAACATTAAAAAGTATACACCAAAACGTCCTTCATAGATTTCAAAGCTATAAAAATTAAAAAATTAACAATGCCCTTTGGAGCAAAAACAACTGTTAACATGATATTGAGAGATACTACTACAAAAATGTTAATAAATATGTAGCACTTTAACCTGCAATCATCTGGCAAAAACCACACACGATAAATAAAACTGACATGGAAAAAATAATTATAATTTTCAAACAAAATCCTTTAAATCTCTTCGGTAAAATTATATTTCATGCAATACAATATTCACCATTTAGCAGACAGGCCATACTTGACTGACCGTACTAGAGCTGGTAATACAGCACCCAGCAGTTCTCTTCTTAGAACTGAAGTATTATGCAATATTAATCAAAATTAAGGACTCACATTTAATAATCAACTACTATGACAACTGGTTCTAATGCAATCCAGCGAAATACTGTATATTTACATTTTACATTTAGAGTTTGTTTATCTCTTATTGAATTGCCTATGCACACCAGTCAGAAATGTCGGTAAATATATGTGATGTACTTAAGATACGTCTAATGCAGTTCTGAAAAATGATTTCCTTATTAATTATTACCTTGGCTCTCAAGCTTAACAACATAACTCCAAAATATGCACTTCCTAAATAGTCTACTTGCTCACAAAGCTAAATTCACACATAACTTGAGTCAATCTGCAGTATGCGATACTGTCATTAAAAATGTAAGAATAGCAATGGTATTTGAATTGACAACAGGAAAAAAAAGGAAAAACATATGTATTTTTCCTCTCATTGAGACATAGCTCCCATTGAACTAAACTTTTAACTCAATATTGACAATAGTTTTACAGCAAATTATGTAAAATCCTACCTAAACTTCAAAACAAATGCTCATAAACAGTCACATAATAACAGTCCATGGGTTTATTGGCAGTCCATAGTGTCCAATGGGCACAGTATTTCAGCAATCAGACATCTCCGACTGTCTGATCAACAAATACACAGGGAGAAACTGAAGAATCACTGTCACAGAACAATTAATTACAATATTTCGGTGATCAGACTTCCCTGGCTGTTCAATCTACAAATCAGCCTTCCTTACTTAAACAATGGAAACTCCACATAGGAATATCAACAATGCAGGAAAAGATAGACTGCTACTTACTGTAAAGAAGACACATGGGGTTGCAGACAGGTACAATTAAGATACACTTAGACACAGGTTTCAGCCACAGCCTTCAGCAGCAAAACAGAAACATAGAAACACACACCATTCATACACACAGGCAAGCACACCTCACACACACATGACCGCTAACTCCAGTAGAACACGTGCAGTGTCAGGAGGTCTTGAAGCAGGTAAGTGGGGAAAAAAAGGAGCAAAACTGAGAGGAGTAGAGAAAGGTGTGTGGGTGAATTGGCACGGGGCAGCAAACAAAGAGGCTGGGAGATGAGAATGGGGAGGAGGTGGTAGGACAGAAGGGGTGGAAACTGTTTGGTGAAGGGTGTGGGGACGATTTGTTACTTTAGGTTGAGTCAGGGATAATTAAGGAAGTGGAGAATGTGTTGCAAGGTTAACTCCCATCTCCGCAGTTAAGAAAAGCTGTTGGTGGAGGGGAGCATCCAGATGCCATGGGTAGTGTAGCAGCCACTGAAATATACGTGTTATGCTCGTCTGCATGTTGTGCGACTGGGTGGTTAGTTTGCTCTTTGTCACAGTTTGGCACTGGCCATTCATCCTGGTGTACAGCTGGTTGGTAGTCACATCAATATCAAAAGCTGTGCAATAGTTGCAGCAGAGCTTGTAAATGACATAGCTTCTTTGACAGGTGGTGCACCCCCAAGAACCAGCCACAAAGGAGTGCCCCCTTCATCACCCAGTACCACCCTGAACTGGAACAACTGAACCACATCCTTCACCAGGGCTTTGATTACCTATCATCAAGCCCTGAAATGAGGGATATCGCACCCGAGGTGCTTCCCACCTCTCCTAAAGTTATGTTCCATTGCCCATCCAACCTCCAAAACATCCTCATCCATCCCTATGCCATTCCCACCACCAATATCTCTCCACAAGGATCCTGTCCCTGTGGAAGACCCAGGTGCAAGACCTGCCCAATCCACCCAACCAGCATTTCCTACTCCAGTCCTGTGACATGTTTATCCATCCTATCAGAGGCTGGGCCACTGTGAAAGTAGTCACATCATTTACCAGCTCTGCTGCAACTATTGCACAGCTTTTTATATTGGTATGACTGCCAACCAGCTGTCCACTGGAATGAACGGCCACACCAAACTGTGGCCAAGAGAAAAGTGGACCACCCTGTACCACAACATACAGCTGAGCATAACATGTTTGATTTCAATGGCTGCTGACTACCTGAGCCATATGGATCCTCCACTCCACCACCAGCTTTTCTGAACTGCGCAGATGGGAGTTATCCTTACAACACATTCTCCACCCATGAAATTATCCAGGCCTCAACCTACGCTAACATATTGTCCCCACACACCCACCTAACTGTTTCCACCCACTCTGTCCTATCATCTCCCCATTCTCATCTCCCAACCTCTTTTGATCGCTGTCCTCTGCCAACACACCTGCCCATCTTTCCCTGCTCCTCTCCTTTTTTCCCCATTTCCCTGCCCCACAACTTCCTGAAGCTGCGCCTGTCGGCATTCTAGTCCCTGCACACTTTGCCAGACAGTGCTTCTCTGTCCCCCATCTTTACACTATTATCCCTTCCCCTTCCCCAACCCCTCCAGATTGCTGCTTCCATCACATATGATAGTTGCATTCTGGCCTGAGCTGCTGGAGTTGGCAGTCATGTGAGCATGAAATGTGGTTGCTTATGTGCATGAATGGTCCATGTTTCTCTGTTTTTCTTTTGCTGATGAAGGCTGTGGCCGAAAGCTTTGTGTAAGTGTATTTTAATTTGCCCATCTGCAACTTAACATGTCTTCTTTACTGTAAGTAGTAGTTTGTCTTTTCCTACAATGAGTTACTTAAAACACACTTAATTTTTTTGAAGTACAGTTCATTTATACACTGTTAATGGGAGATGGAGCAATAAGTGTTACTTCAAAGGGAAATAACAAGAGAGAGAGAGAGAGAGAGAAAATGGCTCTGAGCACTATAGGACTTAACATCTGTGGTCATCAGTCCCCTAGAACTTACAACTACTTAAACCTAACTAACCTAAGGACATCACACACATCCATGACTGAGGCAGGATTCGAACCTGCGACCGTAGCGGACACGCGGTTCCAAACTGAAGCGCCTAGAAGTGCACGGCCACACCGGCCGGCAGAGAGGGAGAGAGAGAGAGAGAGAGAGAGAGAGAGAGAGAGAGAGAGAGAGAGAGAGGAGGTACTTTTTCTTAGGCTTGTGTTGATGGTCAACACAAAATAATTCTGATACATCTCTGTCTATAAGTTGAACAGTGAAACTAATCCATCATAAATGTGCAGTTACAGGCATGATTATTTTCTCTCTATCTCAACACCACGACACCATCACACCATGGCTGGATTTAGCTCACAGTGGTCAAATGGCACTGGTGCTATGTACCACATGTTCATAAAACGTAAAAATATAAGAGGCCCTAAGTACCTCACCCTCAACATTTAATTTAAAACTAAAAATACAAAGTTAATAGCTGTATTATCATCATTCTTGTGTGATGAAAAAATCTGTATGAAAGATTGTAAAAACACTCGAAAAGAAAATAATTTTGTTTAGAAGACAGTCCCTAAGTAAGTTGCCCCCTCAAACAAAAAATGTAAATCACAAAGCCTGCCTCACAACCATAAGCTGCAGTGCCTCATAGACATATGCAGGGGCATCTGTTTTTGCAGACATCTAGCCCTTGATCCACAGCCAAATTGCCAACTGTAAGCTACATGTTAGCAAATCCGACAAACCGCACTGCAGCTGGGTGAAGTTGCTGGCACTCTCTCAGTATTTACAGTGGTCTTTTGTATGTGCTATACATTCAGCCTTCTCAGTTAATGAGAGCATTTTGCTGGTTCTGAAACTATACCAAGTAGTTACAAGTTCTAGTACCAATTGGTTTTTATCTCTTCAATTCCTCATCGTGGAAGAGCTCCCATCAGGTTTTACAAAAATATTACAGGGAAACCTAACCCTGAAATTTTCAGTTAAATTTCAGACATTGAAGTTGGGATGCCAATCAATATGAAATTCTGCAACTATTTTTTAGTAGATAGTCAATATGTATCAAAATTCTGCCACACTGGATCCTGATGTTGTATCTGTATTTTCAAGAATACTGGATGTCACTCCTTACTTAGTTTGAAATCTGTATCACAACTGACGTCACCACCTCCATCTAGATAGAAAAAACAAGGCAAAGGCGCAAAAAAAGTATATTTTATAATGGGATAAAACTGTATAACAAATTACCACAGGAAATTAAAGAAATAAATGAGCCCCTCACTTTCAGACAAAAGATTAAAACCTTCTTAGTAAGTAAAAGTTGTTATATAGTAAAAGAATATTTAACATAAATGTAGATTATTAGCAACATATGACATTATCACCAAAATATAATGTAATTATAAATGTGTGTCCGACTAGTTATAAAAACTACACAAAATATGAGAAATGTGTTTCATTGTAAATGTAAATGTGTCCTCATGTATTATAAACCGACGACATCCATACAATATACATTGTTCCACGGATGAATAAATAAATAAATGAAAAACTCCATTCCAGTGGATTTTGAGTTTGCAGTTGTCAAGCATTACACTGTATTCTGGACTGTAAAAGTAATTCCATGAGCAAGAAAGTAGTCTGTTACTACCATTTACACCTGACCTGAAATTTAAATCTTAAGTTTCTTCTTAATGTTTATATACTACACGATACAATCTGAAAGGATGTATGATGAAATATAATTTAGCATCATTGTCCAGCTGTACAAATGAGAAGAATATAAAGTCATCTACACACTGTAATGTATCTGTTCTTTTCCCTCATACTCTTTCTTGAACACTGTTGTATTGGGAGTTTGAGAAATCCATGTACCCCTGTTGTTGTTGTACAACTGGGCACAGATACATTTTGTTTTATTGCTATCCCTACTTTGAAGCTGATAAAAAGCATTGTTGTCAGTAGTGCACTGTTTTGGTAGTCAAGCCATGGCTGACGTTAGCACTCACAGTTACACTGTTGAAAAGTGATCACTAGCATTCATGTGGGTGCATAAACAACAGGTCAAACAATAACAGAATCTTGACATGTCTTTAGATTGCTTTAGCAAGGTCGCACCTGTTGAAACAACTCTGCTTCATTGGGAGGCATATGCTCTACCATCGACTAAACCAGACTGTGATACTGGCAAAAGCATCTAACCCAAAAAAAGCAGCAGAACCAAGTTCCACACCTGAAGATATTCAAGATACAACAAGAAGAACTGGGCACTGGAAACCAGAAGCAGTACCTACAGGAGACCCACTAAGGACATCAGCAGATCCAGTCTCAAAAGTATCACCAAAGGAGACCCACTAAGGACATCAGCAGATCCAGTCTCAAAAGTATCACCAAGGACATCTAATTTTACATGTATCAGTGAACACCAACAATCAACTACTACCACCCCAACAACAGGAGGAAGTTCAGCAACTCCAGTGAGAAGAAATGTAGGGCGACGATGTCATCTACAAGATTTTTTATTCCCAAAAAGCCTCAAGACCAAATTAGAATAACTAGTGCACCTATCAACACCACCCCCAGTAGCAGTCCTTGCAGTAAAGACAGAAACCACCTCAACATCGACCACACAAGTAAAATGACCAGAGAGATGGAGAACAGCCCCTTTTCACCATCAGGACATTTTCTTATGACCAATGGAAAAAACCAGCTCACGCTTCTAGATGAGAATGAAGATTTCTCACACAATTTAAATTCATGAATAAAGGTAAGTGGTCAACCAAGTACAATCAGAACAAACCTAAAATATTACCAGGTCACTCTTCTTCATCAGAATATACAGTCACTTAGGAGTAAAGTAAGAGAGCTTGAAATCTTGCTATCAAGTGAACTCAGATATGTTAATATACTGTGCTTAACTGAACACTGGCTGAAAGAAAATGAGTTAAAGACAGTGAAAATAACAGATTATGTGTTAGCAGCACAAACTTGTAGAAATCAGTTTACATGTGGAGGGAACTGCATATACATAAAGAAAGATATCTAATTGAATAACTTAGACAATGTTGAATCCTTAAACACTGAGAAAGATTTTGAAATATCAGGCATAGAAATTCCAGCATTCAAGTTAATTGTAATATGTTTATATAGATCTCCAGATACCCACCTAAAAAAATTCAATACTCAGCTTGATACTTTACTAAATGAAGTAGTAACAAATCGAAAATCAGTTCTTATATGTGGAGATCTAAATGCAGACTTTAATAAGCAAAGCAATTCAAAATCTGAGCTGATGAACATATTAACAGCCAATAATTTGGAGATTACAATCCACTCCCCTACATGTGAAACGAATCATTCTAGTACTACCATAGACCAAATAATAATAAGCTCCAAAACAAAATATAAATCAGTTGTAATTAAAGCTGGACTGGCAGACCATCATGCACAGGCTATAAGCTTTTGTGTAAACACTAATCCATCCTATAATTATATGAGGAAAACTACACACATGGGCAGAACTTTCAGTAATACTGCAGTTCAAACATTCCAGAATTATCTCCAACATGAATCATGGGAGATAGTGTATAGTACAGAAAATATTTCTGATAAGTTCCAGACATTCATGAATATTTTTAAATATTATTTTGATCTTGCTTTTCCATTGAAAGCCAAAACAACTCAAACCACTAAAAACAACAAGTGGATTACTAGTGGTATAAGGAAATCTTGTGCTAGAAAACAGTACCTTCACAATATTGCAAGAAGCTACAACACAACTCAGGAGTTTGATAGTTACTTTAAAATATATATATCTTAAATAAAATAATAAAGGAGGCAAGGAAACGAGTCAATGACAAACACATAGAAGATGCTTCAAACAGAACCAAAGCAATCTGGCAAGTTGTAAAAAAAGAAACCAAATCTTACAAAAATAGAGTTACTAATATAGTTTTAAAGGCTGGCTTGGAAAACATTAATAACCCACAGGAAGTAGCTACTATGTTTAATAACTACTACCACAGACTTTTAATAGAAAACAGCATACAGAAACAGGGAAAAAAGTCTCAAGCAGATCAGTGTTTCTGTACCCAACAAATGTAGAAGAAGTACAGGTTACAATAAAAAGTCTCGAAATGAAACACTCTGCAGGTGTAGATAATATACCTGATTTCATTATAAAGAAGTTTGGGGATTTGAGTACTGAGCCCTTAACCCACCTATGTAACCTATCTTTTGCTACAGGAACTTTTCCTTCGTGTTTGAAAATAGCAAAAGTAAAGCCATTATACAAGAAAGGTAACAAAGATGATATTTCCAACTACAGACCACTGGCACTTCTGTCTGTTTTCTCAAAAATATTAGAAAGGCTTTTCAATAAGAGGCTAACAGACTTCTTAGAGGATAATGGCATTCTGTCAGAATCTCAACATGGATTTAGAGCAAACCGCTCAACTGAATCAGCAGTTCACTCCTTTCTATTAGAGGCACTGATAGCATTAGACAACAAAAAACTTACCATGGGCATATTTTGAGATTTGTCAAAGGCATTTGACACCATAAATCACGACAAAATGCTACAAAAGCTAGAAAATCTTGGCATTAGGGGAACAGCTAACAACTGGCTCAGCTCTTATCCTAAGAACAGGGAACAATATGTGGAAATAGATCAAGAAAGGGACAATGTCATTAGGAAATATAATTCCAAGCTACTGACTGTTAAATATGGAGTGCCACAAGGATCAGTAACGGGTCCTGTTCTGTTCTTACTCTATGTAAATGACCTAAACTTGCTGATGATATGAGTGTTCTTATTACAGGAAACTCAGAAGAAACTCTTGTAAAAAACATAAAAGAAGCCACTGACAGGCTAACATGTTACTTTGATGACAATGACTTAATAATAAACACTGAAAAAACTGTAGCTATGGATATACACACAGCACAAACAAAAAATCTGATATCACCCAATCTAGAGCTATATGGACAGACAATTGCCAAAAAGCCTGTACCAAATTTCTTGGACTTCATCTACAAGACAACTTGAAATGGAAAGCACATATTGAGCAAATGAACAAAAAATTAAGTACATCTTGTTTTGTGTTGTGTACATTAAAAAATTGTACCAGCTACAACACCCTTCAGTGTGTATATTATGCAGTTGTACACTCTCACCTCCAGTATGGGATTGTGTTCTGGGGAAATTCTGGAGATGACATCAAAACATTCAAAATTTAAAAAAAAAAATTATAAGAATGATGGAAGGGGTAGATAATCGCAAATCATGTAGACCATTGCTTCAATAAAGGATGATGATCCTGCCACTTCCTTGCATATATATACTTGAAAATATAATGTATTTAAAGCAAAACTTACATACAAAAAGACCACTCATCACTCAAAATCACACAATACACAGCTATGATACAAGACAAAAATTGGATGTATATGTTCAAAGTGCCAACACAAAGTTATTTCAAAACAGCCTTATCCATCCTAATATCAAACTATACAATGCCTTACCAGATACCATTAAACACATACAAAACATTGGCCACTTCAAATCCAAACTGAAGTTGTGCTTTGTTGATCACTGCTTTTACACAGTAAATGAATACCTACAAAACTAAATTTTTGTGTGTTTACCCAATGTAGTCTCATTCAGAAGAACATTTGTATTTTATCTCTCTGTATATAGCGAAACAACATTTATTTAAGTATTCATCATTAATTGATATATTAATGTGTGTTATTATGTACAAAGGTATATTATATGTAAAACTGTTAATATTAACAAAAAAATCCAAATATCTCTTGAACATTGTGCAGCTGTAGATGAAAATGGATCAATAAATCAATCAATCAATCAGGCAGTGCAAAAGTTTGACTGTGTAGTGCACATAAGAAAATGGGAGAGGAAACAGGAGCTGCTGTCGTACAGTCAGTTGAGCTATCTTGAATGAAATCCATTCTCAGAAGTGCAGCTGAACTTCAAAAACTGCAGTCACAAATGCATTAGCACATTAAAATAGATTTGAAAATGAAAGTATTTACATTGATGTTTCTGAATGGATTATCTGATGTCAGCATGGAGCCTGCAATGGTCTCTCAAGGGTATTACGTTCTTATGAATGGGTAATTTAACACAGTACACACAAAGAGGATGTGGTTTTCTGAGTTACTAAAAATCCCCACTGTATGCAACAGTGGGAAAGGAACCCTCTTCATATTATTATGGACTGGGATGGCTTCACAATAACTGTTTGAACCATATTTTGTTCAAAGGTGCATGAAAGGAAATTCGTATTTGGACATCTTTCAAATGTGGCTAATACATCAGCTTGAAGACTAGGAAATCATGGCTCATGTGTGTTTATAGCAGTACGGGGCTCCAGCACACTTTGCTGTTAAGGCACACGAGTTCCTTGATGAGTAATTTCAAAGTGTCTTGAACTGGACATGATTCAGCAAAATCTCCAGCCCTATTTAAAAGACCACCAAGAAGCCCTGACCCTACCACACTAGACAATTGGTTATAGGGGATAATAAAATCCCATGTTACCCAACATCGGTATAAGACTAGCGAAATCCTGCAAAAAAGTGCTGAGGATGCATTTCAAAGCCACTCCTGAAATGCTCTGCAATATGTCGAGGAGGACAAGGAGACAAGTCTGTGTAAAGTACGGTGGCATACATACAGGTCTGCTGGATATGTTGTTTTTAGATTTAAGTACATCAATATAAAATATTATGTTTTGACCTATGGGTTCAACAACTTTTCAAACACACTGTACTTATGAGACCACTCAAAGGCCTCATTATATCGGCAAACTCAGAATATTGTTTCATTCTATCCACAGATTATACATTGGGGTCCTCAGCCTGAACACAGCAACTATCAACGATTTTGTTAAACCATCACACTACTTCGATCTGGGATACCTAGAGTTCATTCTTTTTGACTGAAGAAATGCAAGGAGGTTTCAGTACAGCAATACTGGCCACAAATAAACACAGAAACATATAAAGCAACCACAAAGATAAATTAGTCACTGAGAAAGAAACATGCAAATAGAAACAGAACTATAAAAAGAAATTGTTGAAATTCAATTACTTGGCTTTTAAAATCAAAAGTTTTCATCAAGTTTATAATATGCTGCACCATCATTGGAAACATATTTAAGTGATAGTGCACCATTGTTCACCTTGCTATCAAAAACTCAATAAGTCATTTCTACTGAATCCTGGTACTCACTTCCTTATTATTACAAGGGCATGCTGAAAAAAATGCCTTCAAATTTTTTATGTGAAAACTCTTAAGGCATTTTGAATGAAACAAAATTTATTGACATCCTACATCTTTTATTTCTTGTATAAATATTTATTTCCCAACATAGCCATTATGACAATGAACACAGTTCCCCCAATGAGAGACCATTTTGATGATACCATCATTGTCGACAGCCTCACTTCTGCTTGCACCACTTCACCTCTATCAGCAGTAAGTCCTCAAAGGTACTCTTTAAGTTTTGGAAACAGATGAAAATTGGATGAGGTCAAGTCAGGACTATATGGAGGATGATTGATGATGGTGAACCAAAGGCGTCACATTGTTGCTGATGTCACAGCACTCATGAGTGGTCTGAGCTCTCTGGATTCGTGTTTACAGTTTTCCGGGTTTTCAATTTTTGGACCAACATAATTATGTTACACACCACCATGTTACATGCTACAGTTTGGAGACCCCTTGCAGCAGACGGTTGTAACTTCTGTTAGAGAAGTGGGAAAGTCGGCTGAGTAATATGCATGAAATGTAAAACGTCAACCAGTATTTAGAACAGAATTAAAAATTTGGAGGCATTACTTTTCAGCATTCCCTTGTACTCGAATGCCTGTACCAGAATGTGTTAGTATTTCCTACTTACAGAGTCTCCTGTCACTTCTTGCTAGAAAAATTTCATTTTTAAAATTGAAAAACAGACATAATGCTTTTTTGTTCTACTAATATTTGTTTATTATGAACCAGTTTTCAGTTTATTATGCCATCACCAAGAAACAACTGACTAGTGCCACTTAGAGCATAATAGGAACAAAATTTACAAACAAAGATCATCTCAATACACATAGAATCTCTGGGCATGAAATTAGGTGAAGGATGTTAAATTGAGAGCTCATCACTCATATCAGGCACCAAACATGTTAAATTATATTTTAGAAGATGGATAGTATCCAATACAGTGCATAATGAAAACATACAATATTGAAATATACAAGTTGTATAAATATAACACTAAAGGTTGTGAGGGAAAACAAAGGTATGCGTATGTAATCATTGGAATCTAGGTCTGTAAGTATTTAGCTGGTGAAGCTTAAGGTGGGGGTGTGGTCAGCCGTAACTGATCATTTAGAATTGGGTGAGGGCTTTGAGCTAAATGCGTATTTACCTCAAGTGCTTCAAACAGGTTACGTTTTTCTCTCTTCTGCGTCGACATTATTACTCTGCAGTTCACAATTAACTGCCTATCAGGGCTATTTCTCTACCATTCCACTCCTAAACAGTACATCAGATAAATGAACATTTAAAGCTTTCTATGCAAGCTCTGATTTATCTTACTTTATTATGGTGATAGTTTATTGCAGTATAGGTGGGCACCAGCAAAATATTTTCACATATGGAGAAGAAAGTTGGTAATCGAAATTTCATGAAGATGTCCCGCCGCCACAAAAAACACCTTTGTTTTAATGACTGGCACCCCAATTCATGTATAACATCTGTGGCACTCTGCCCTAGTTCACAGTAATACAAAATCAGCTACTCTTCAGTGTCCTATACCAATCCTTTCTAATATGGATCCCACACCAAACGGCAGTACTCCAGAAAATGACAGACAAGTGTGGTGTATGTAGTATCTTTAGCAAACTTGTTGCACTTTCTAAGTGTCCTGCCAGTAAATCATAGGCTTTGCTCCACTTTCCCCACAACATTATTTATGTGGTCATTCTAATTTAAGTTATTCATAATTTTAATCCCTGCATACATAGTTGAATTCACAACCTTTAGATTTTTCTGATTTACTTTGTAACTGAAATTTAGTTGACTTCTGTCAGTAATTTTGTGGATGACTTGACACTTTTCATTATTTAGATTCAGTTGCCGATTTTTGCACCACACAGATATCTTGTCAAATTGTTTTACAGTAGACAGTAAATGAGGACATTATCTGCAAACAGTTCAAGAGGCTGCTCTGGTTGTCCGCTAAATCACTGATATAAATTGGGAACAGCATTAATCATTGACTTTACATCAGTTACTATGAACTGTGACCTTTCTGGCAGGAAATCACAAATCCAATCACGCAACTAAGATGATAGTCCACAGCACACAATCTGATTAGATGTATCATGTGAGGAATAGTGTCAAAAGCCTTTGGGAAATCTAAAAATACGGAATCAATTCAACATCAGATGTTGATAGCACTCATTACTTCATGAGAATAAAGGGCTAGTTGTCCTTCACAAAAATGATATTTTCTGAATATGTGTGGCTATTTGTCAATAAATCATTTTCTTTGAGGTAATTTGTAATGTTCAAACAAAGTACATGTTCTAAAATACTACTTCAAATTAATGTTAGTGATATGGGTCTGTAATTCATTGGATTACTCCTATTTCCTTTGTAGGGTATTGGTGTGATTTGTGCAGCTTTCCAGTCTTTGGGTAAGGATCAATCTATGAGTGAGCAGTTAAGTTGTATATGACCGCTAAGTATGGGGCTATTGTATGAACATGTTCTGAAAAGGACCTATTTGGTATACTATGTGGACCAGAGACCATGTGTTTATTAAGTGATTTAAACTGCTTCACTACACCGTGCATATCTACATCTATGTTGCTCATGTTGGCAGTTGTTCTCAACTCAAATTCTGGAATATTTACTTCATCTTTTTTAGTGAAGTAATTTCGAGAACCATGTTTTGTAACTCTGCTTTAGTGGCATTGTCATCAGTAACATCACCATTGCTATCATGTGGTGAAAGTATTGAGTCTTGCTGCTAGTGTACTTTACGTATGACCAGTGTCTCTTTGGACTCTCTGTCAGATTTTGAGAGTGTGTTTCACTGTGGACTCTATTAAAGGCATCTCACATTGACACTAGCTCTAAATTTTGAGCTTCTGTAAAACTTTGCCGATCTTGGAGATTTTGCATTCTTTTAAAATTTGGCATGCTTTCTTCGTTGCTTCTGCAATGGTGTTGTGACCTGCTTTATGTACCACAACAGATCAGTATCCCCTCTCATTAATTTATTTGATATATATCTCTCAATTGCCTTTGTTGACTATATGTAACGTTTCTGAGTGGACTTTGTATCTATGACATTCCTTCAGCACATGTTTAGCAGAACTGGTCTGACTTATGTAATCTGCAGCTACGTTCATACTCAGTTAGTCTAGTGATTATAGCCCTGCCTGTATAAAATTTTGCAGTCAATGCCCCACTATTATTTAATAAATCTGTTTTATCCTTGCTGTGTAAGACATGAACTGTGGTGCCTCTTACATACAATGCAGTTCTATAGTGCTATATTTGAGAGTTTTGGCTAATTTGTTGTACAACTTTTCTAAATATGGGATAGTACACCAGTTGATTTTAGTTGTGACTGTTACTGTAAAAGGAGCATAACTGTTGGGTAAGAGCTTTCTTCTTTGGTATTTATGCAGAATGTCATCAAATAAGTTAGGGCTATAGCCATTGCTAGATGCAGTAAATTTAATTTGTTGTGTTTGACATTGGTATGGATGTAAAACAATGCACCATAGAACGATCTATCAACAAAGTTTCAAGAAACAGCTTTAAATGATGACTCTAGGAATATATTACTATCCTCAAAAATTGCTCCAAAAGGGATTGTGAGGACAAGATTAGATTAATTACAGCATGCACAGAGGCATTTTAACAATCAATCTTCCCGTGCTGCACATGTGAATGGAACACGAAAAGGCCCTAATAACTGATACAACATGCCACATTCTCTCCCATGCACTTTACAGTGGTTTGCAGAGTACAGATGTAGCTCTAGATGTAGATGTAAGAAGGCCGCATATTTGTGTGTCACTGGTTGCTACGTACAACAAGATATTTCAGTATCTGTTGTATGTTGTATCTTTTCTCCAAATTTGGAAATAATGTGTATTTGTAGCAATGTCTACATTATGATCCAAGAAGCTAATGGATTTTTCACTAAGTTTCATGATAAACTGTATGTTTTTGTGTTGCGAGTTTAGATGTTCTAACTGTGTTAAGTTGTTTGGTGATGCCATTCCACAGACAAATTACATCATCTATGCATTTAAACCATTGTTCAACATTAACACTAAAGTTTTCTTCGTCTACGATACATTTTCGAAATGGTGCATGAAGATTTCTGCTAAAAAAAGGACTAAGAGGAGACCACATTGCCAAGTCGTCTAATTATACACAGTTCCTAGAAACTGAAAATAATTTTGTTACAAACATGTCTTGGTGGTCAGCCTTACATCTTATGCTACTTGTACTGCTCTGCCTCCATATTTTCTACCCAACTACACTTGACAAACACAGACAAAATAGTTTAGTTTTTTACTTTTTCATGGATTTGATGGTAGCTCACTACCCAACCCTGTACACATTCACTGTTGCACTCACACTGTCCATGTTCTTTCAATGTCCATGTGCAAACCAGACCACCCTCACCTTCAGTCCTGATCCTCTTGATCACCTTTCCCCCCTACTCATCTACTTGAGTAATCACAGGTTTCAAAATTCCTGCAGAAAAAACACCATGGATGCATCAAAATTGTTAATAACAATTTTTAGAATTAGTGTACATGTTTTACTTATCTGCACAACTTTGAAGATACACTGCTCAAGCCACACCCTGGGAACCACATTGTTCAGGTTCTCTCATTTGTGGATTTTTCACGGCTGCAAGAACATTCACCATCTACCCCAGGTGTGTTATCCAGGCTACCAGTTATAACATCTAAACCTCCATTACTCTGTTCAGTCACTACACAAAGCAAGCAGGAATACCAGGATGCATTTTAGTGCAGTTTATTTGTAAATCCCTGGAAACTCTTGTCATGACAGGAACTATGAACACGAAATATTTCTGTCACATTCTTTGCACTTCCCACCAATCATTCTATTCTGAATTCCAGTTGCAATCTCCAGTATCGTAAGAAGAGGCATTACAGCTTATTGTATTGCCTCATGAAAAATATCTGATGCAAAATGAGCTCCTTCCCATGCCGTGGAGGCTCAAGGGATGTCCACCGGCCACGGTATCATTCTTTGTCTTGCAGCATCATGCAGACGTGGTATGGATGGGCATGTGGTCAGCACACAACTCAGCCAGCCATTTTGCACACTTTCCAGACTGGGGAGCCACTACTAGTTAGTGCTGTGCAATTGGCATCATGAGGCTCAGTGCACCCCATACCCGTCGTCTCACCAAGGAAAAATCCTTGACAGTACCAGGAATCAAACCTGGGTTCTCTGCATGGCAGCCATCTACATTGACCACTCAGCTATGGAAGCAGACAATATGTGATAGGCACACACCAATTTCTTGAACATTAAGTTTCATTCTCTTTTCAAAAGGCTAAGGATAGGTGCAATGAAGACTGCCTCATTTAACACTAGGTGTATTTTATGTTCTGTTTTTAATATCCTTATGCTAGTATGTATTTGTCCTTACTGCTGATGGAATTTTCCTAAGACCTCAGCAATGCCTCTTCACAGAGTAGATGTGTGCTCTTGTGTAGGGTTGTCGTCTCATTATCTGGTTCTTCAAAACTAACTGATGCTAATATAGACAGGGTGGAAGTGGATATCTATAAGACGGAAAGTTTGCAATGTAGGAGTGTGTCTCGATTTCTTCTGTAGTTAGTGTTGTACTTTTAGCCTCCATATTTTTAAAGTTCTCTTTATTAGTTTAGAACCTCGAGGTCCCATCTTTTATTGTTCATATACTACTCTTGCAGCTTTGTTGGGAGCCATTTTGAACATGGTTCTAAGTACTCTCCTTTCTGTTGTGCATGGCGTGCATGTAACATGGTTGTTGCGTTTGTGTCCTTTCTCCTGCCTCCCATGCGTTTTTTTAGTCCCCACTATGTGTCTCACATTTTTGCATTTATCTTCTAAAGGTTTTCCTTTTTATCTAGTGTTATGCCAAGATATTCCGTAATTTCCTTTGGGGTGATATTGTATCCCCAAAGCACATTCTGTATTCTGTCTTTTGTCTATGCTGGAAGACTATTATGTCTACATCCACTTACATACTCTGCAAGCCATCAGATGGTGAATCGCAGAGAATACTTTGTGCCACTACAAGTCACACTATTTATGTTAACTTGATTTCTTGGTCCTTAGACAACATATACATTGGCAGCAGAAGATTTATACTACAGCAGCCACAAATGTCAGTTCTCTTAACTTTCTCTATAGTGTTTCGCAAGAAGATCATCGTCTACACTCCAGGGATTCCAATCTGAGTTCACAGAGCATCTCTGTAACAATCACACATTGACCAAACCTACTGGTAAAAGTCTAGCAGCACACCTCTCAATTGCTTTGACATCTTTACAAATGTTCTATAGTAAGTCTCCTTTCTAGATGTGCTAAAATTTCCTAGAATTCTCTCAATAAACCTAGGTAAACCCTGCTACCAACCATATACACTTGTTCCAATTTACACTGCTTTGTAATGTTAAGCCTATATATTTAATATTTAATTGATGTGACTGTGTCAAGGGGTCCACCACTATTACTGTATTTGAGCATTACAGAATTGTTTGAAGGAAACAATATCACGTGCTAGCCAAAAATTCACACACCTACCCCCCTTCAGTTTCATAATCAACTACTATTGAATAACACCACATAACTTCAAGATCAGATCTATAGGTAGCTAGTATATTTTTATGGCTGATGTCACAAATCACATCAAATCGTACACACTACAAAGGCACCTTTTGGAGAGATTTTTTAATGCAGTGTATGTCAGCTTCAATGCATACTTAATATTTTTCGCACTTTCCGATATAAACTAGAGATGTTTAATGTTTCATGTGTGTTCAATATGCAGTGCATATGAATTCGTGAGACGAAACAGTAGTGTTTCCGTGGTCTTGCCGCAGGTCTTGTGTTGTGATTGGCTTATATAAGCAACCAAACGGTATAAAATAATTGCTTCAAATGCTTTTGTGAAGCTATCATACCACATGTGTTGGTTTTGTATTTATACTTGTATATTATGAAAACATCGAATTTAAGCGATATACAGCAACAAAGATCTCGCCAAAACACATCATTTTTTGTATGGTTTGTTGTGGCAGCTACAAAGCAGGAACTGCCTCTAATCATTTACTACTGCACATTCTGCTTATTGTAATTCATTTGTTTATAGAAGAAATCAGTTTGTCCAGGTTCATCTCCTCTTTTGCGTTGCAAAATGGTCTATGACCATTTCTTTAACACCTGGACAATTCAATAGTTCTTTTTCAAGATTATGTTTTTACCTAATAAATTGTACACTGAATTCACATTGTGTTGTTTTCAGACTCGTGATATGCTGTAGTTATTTGCAAAAAAATGACACCAACCAGAACTCAGGCACAATACACTCAAAAATGAAACTTGCTAACAACAGTAACAGAACATTTTCCCCATGCATATTTCCTCCTCACTAGGTGGTGGCATGCATGTTACATTTTACTGTACTCTGATGAGACATTTACAAATTACACTGGATAAATTTGCAGTGCTACAAGCAAAAATCCTATCCAAGACATTAATATTAAATATCAATTACTGATATACCGAGACAAGGACAGGGATTTGATAGCGAATCCACTCTGTTTGCTTCCTTTTCATGTAGCAACAGAATGTGAAAATTACGTGGAAGGTGGTAGGACAACCTTAGGCTCTGCTAGTCGAGGGTTTGGAGGCCAATAAGAGCTGTATTCTGTAGAGGCGACAACCCAGAGCCCCTACTACAAAGAGCTAGGTGGGGTTTCAAGGTGCACCTTAACATTAGCTACTATCAGTTTGATAAACATCACTTAACAGTTCCAAAAAAGATTCACTGCCATAATTCACTTAGGAAATATTCAAAATGCATCCTAATAATTTAAATTCTGTACTATGTTATTAAGAAATATATTGAAATATATATTTTTGGGCAGCTGCGCCTCAGAACCTTTAACCACAAGAGGTGCCTGATTTTTGGGTGGGGGTAAGGAGTAGGCTGGGGCAGAGAGGGGGAGGGATAGTAGGGAAAGGGTGGTGGACAGTGAAGTACCGCTGTGGAGCGCGAGGTGGAGAGAGGGCAGGACAGCTATGTGCAGTCGGGAGGTTAGACAAATGGCGGGGAAGAGGTGGAGAGAGGAAAGGGAGTAGCGGGAAAGGAGAGAAGTAAAAAGACTGGGTGCAATGGTGAAATGAGGGCTGTTTAGTGCTGAAATGGAAAGAGGGAGGGTCTGGGTGGGTGAGGACAACGGTTAATGAAGGTTGAGGCCAGGAGGGTTACAGGAACATAGGATATACTGCAGGGAAAGTTTCCACCTGCGCAATTCAGAAAAGCTGGTGTTTTTGGGAAGGATCCATATGGCACAGGCTGTGAAGCAGACATGAAATGAAGGATATCATGTTTGGCAGCATGCATGGCAACCGGCTTCTGGAGGAAGCTAAGGGCTCTGGAGGAAGCCTTAGCCCCACAGAAATATCAGTCCTTGCCAAAGGCCTCACCTTTTGCCCCACTTCAAAATTTAATCATGCAGGACTTGTTAAAGAGCTCCTCTCCTTCTCCCAGGCCCTACAGTGGAAACACTTTTTCGCCACCAACCCTACCAATCAGACTCAACCAAAGATCAATGTTGAACTCTGCCTAACTCAGTTTGCTCCTCCATCCAACTGAGATCCATCCCCACTGTTCCAAAATCACCCCATTAACTTTCCAGAATTTCTTAGCCTCGAACCTTACCTCACCATCATTCCCCAAATCCCTCAACATGCAAACTAACCTTACATCTGCAGAAAGAACTGCTCTCCACCATCTAAAAACTGATCCTGACCTTATAATCCTAGCTGCGGACAAAGGCTCCACCAGCTTTGTTTTGAACTGCAAGGGCTACTTGGCAGAAGCACTCTGCCAGCTGTCAGACACATCCATCTACAAACTTTGCTACAGTGAACCCATTCCAGAAATCCAGCAGGATCTCCAGTTACTTCTCAAATCCTTAGGCCCATCCCAGACCCTCTCCCCAGAGTTCATCTCTCTGCTCATCCCTCTCACTCCCTGCACTCCTACCCTCTAAAGACCATAAACCCAGCCACTCAGGATGCCCATTGTGCTCAGTTACTGTGCCCCCACTGAAACAATCTCTCCTCTCACAGACCAACACCTTCAACCTATTACCCGGTAACTACCCTCCTATATTAAAGATACCAACCATTTCCTCCACCGACTCTCCACAGTTCCTATCCTTTTACCACACGGTGCACTGCTCGTCACAACTGATGCCCCCTCCCTTTACATTAACATCCCTAATGTCCATGGCCTTACTGTTATTAAACACTACCTTTTCCAATGCCTGATGGGTTCCAAACCAACACCCTCCTTCCTAATTGCCATGACCAACTATATCCTCACCCACAATTACTTCTCCTTTGAAGGCATTAACTACAAACAAATCTGGGGTACAGCTATGGGCACCCGTATGGCACCATCATATGCCAACCTATTCATTGGCCATCTAGAGGAATCCTTCCTCAACACCCAGAATCCTAAATCCCTCACCTGGTTCAGATTCACTGATGACATCTTTGCTATCTGGAACAAAGGTGAGAACACCCTTTCCACATTCCTCCAGAACCTCAACAACTTCTTATCCATTTGCTTCACCTGGTCCTACTCAACCCAACAAGCCACCTTCCTAGATGTTGACCTCCACCGCAAAGATGGCTACATCAGTACTTCTGTCCATACCAAACCTACAAACCACCCGCAATACCTCCACTTCAGCAGCTGCCACCTGTTCCACACCAGAAGTCCATTCCATACAGCCCAGCCACCCATGGCCGCCACGTCTGCAGTGATGAGCAGACCCTCTTAAAATATACCAAGGGCCTCACTGAAGCCTTCACAGACCGCAATTGTGCTCCCAACCTTGTATAAAAACAAATCTCCTGTGCCTTATCTTTCCAGTCTCCCTCCATCTCCCAAAGTCCCATCGTCCAGCGACAGAGGAGCATTCCACCTCATAACTCAGTACCACCCAGGACTGGAGCAACTGAATTACATTCTCTGCCTGGGTTTCGACTACCTCTCATCATGCCCTGAAATGATAAATGTCCTGCACACTATCCTTCCCACTCCTCCCACAGTGGTATTCCGCCACCCACCGAACCCACACAATATACTCATCCATCCCTACACAACCCCTGCTCCCAACCCCTTACCTCATGGCTCATAACCCTGTAATAGACCTAGATGCAAGACCTGTCCCATACATCCTCCTGTCACCACCTACTCCAGTCCGGCCACAAACATTACCTATCTCATCAAAAGCAGAGCTACCTGTGAAACCAGTCATGTGATCCACAAGCCAAGCTGCAATTACTATGCTGCATTCTATGTGGACATGACAGCCAAGAAGCTGTGTGTCTGCATGAATGGCCACCGACAAACTGTGGGCAAGAAACAAGGGGATCATCCTGTTGCTGAGTGTGCTGCCAAACATGACATCCTTCATTTCAATGATTGCTTCACAGCCTGTGCCATTTGGATCCTTCCCAACAACACCAGCTTTACTGAAATGCCCAGACGGGAACTTTCCCTGCAACATATATCATGTTCCCGTAACCCTCCTGGCCTCAACCTTTGTTAGTCATTGTCCTCGCCCATCCAGTCCCTTCCCTGTTCCCATTCCAGCACTACACTGCCATCATTCCACCATTGCACCCAGTCTTTTTACTTCTCTCTTTTACCGCTACACCTCTCTCCCCACTTCTCCCCTGCCATTTGTCTAGCCTCCTGACTGCACATAGCTGCCCTATGCTCTCCCCATCTCATCCTCGCACGCTCCCCAACAGCACTTCACTATCCACCACCCCTATCCTATTGAGACAATCTGGAAAAGGTCCGGATTTGTGGTGGAACAATTCATGGTTTTCTGCACCATGACAATGAACGTGCTCACAGTTATTTCAATGTTCATGAATTTTTGGCCAAAAACAACACTATAATGATGCCCTAGCCTCCATATTCACCTCATTTGACTCTTATGTACCCAAAAATAAATAAAACCTTCGACAGTTATTTTACAAGCATAGGTGAGATTGAAAATGATATGATGAAAGAGCTAAAAGCTATCTCAAAGACAGTGTCCAAGAACTGTGCTAGGAACTGGAGAAAGAGGTGACATGAGTGTATGATATGTAATGGAGAATATTTTGAAGTGGGTAACACTGATATAGACCAGTAAATAAAATTATTTTAAAAAAATAAAAATTCCCTTAATATTTGGATGCACCTTGTGTCTCAAACTTTTTACATTTAACTTGAGAGCCAGTGTGCACATTTTGAAGGAAATTTTAGGAATGTACAGCATAGCTATTGTGTACATGTTTTACGCAATGTTCCTTATTATCAGGTGAACAATAACTAAGGTAGAGATTTAGTGATGGAATCCATTCAGGTGAGCCATGTCTCATAAGCAGCAAAGGTTTGACACAACAGAAACACATTCTATTAGCAAAAAATTAATGATTTTGAGTATAAAGTTCTTAAATTATTGCTGGTTTTGTACAAACAATAATAAAAATGTTTATTTCTTCGGACCAAGTTTGACTGCATTTATCTTGGAAAATTTTATAACACTTTTGTCATCATGTAGTACATTCATACCAAAATAAAATGTAAACTGTATGAAAATGGAAATGTCTGAAAACATAAACAACACATATTTAAAAAATTATATTATTTATTGCCCAAATATGACATCTTCAACAATATCACTGTCTTGATCATCGCCAATTGCTAATGAATAATTATGGCATCTACTTGCATTATCTCTTCTTAACACCATCCTGAACCCAGCACACTTTTTCAAGTTTCTCTATGTGCAGGTAGTATGCAATCCACTCATCCTGAGTGATAGTTTTCAAACCTGAAACAATTGGGGGTAAGTGACAATATATGCTTTTTCTCAGTTACTGAAAATTGGTTTGGAATAAAAAAAGAAAACTCACAAAATTACTACACACACCTTCTTTCACCAACTGTAGTAACTTCATAATGCAAATTTTTCTTCTTCTGACAACATTTTTAAGCTTTGCCCATGCCACTTCAACTGGATTAAGGCTGCGGTTGTATGGCGGAAACTGCAGCACAGTATGTTCTCGGGTTTCAAATATTTTATTAATTTTAAATACTTGGTCTTTTTGCTTAAATTGTACAATTAAGTGAAATATTATTGTTTTTATCACTGACAAGTCAGCAATCATATTACTTTTTAACAACCACTCAATTATTTCCCCTTTTATTCAAGGGCCAAATTGGGAGCTTTGTTATGAAACTTATTGCGATATGAAGCACTGTCCATAGCAGTAATACTGTTGAGAGGTAGATTCATAACTATTTCAGCCTAAATCCAACCCAAAATAATTCTTAGGTTCATTTTGTTGTGATAGTCCTATGGGGCACAAGACCAGCATCAGATCCTATACAGACAACAATAATTATGTTTCTGCCACAAACTGTCCATGATTCTGTCGACGTTTTCTGTTATTAACGTTGTTCTCCATCCAAGCTTCATCAATATAAAGAACTTTGTCTTGCTCACTTAACTTCCTTACTTGCATAAAGTACTTGCATCACCAGTCAGTTACATCAGTTCTCTCTACCAAAATCTTCCTTTTACCAACACTTCTCTTCCAGATAAATCTCAGTTCATGCAGTGTCATTGGCTAAGCATCTTTCTGCAAAGAAAAATGAATTTTCTGTTTTACAGCAGTAATTTGCATAATGTTGACACTATTTTTTGATTTTTATGAAAGTCCAACAGCATTTATCAAGTTACCAATTTTGTAAAACTGCCTGTAACAATCGCTTCTTAGCACCCTCTCTTGGCGATTTCAGTAAACAATGTGGTTTATTTTCACACTCCTTTCTGATACGTACTATTGTGGCATGTCTGACTTTTGTATAAATTGCAGTTCTTTGGAGCTGGCAATATTACCCAACAGTTCTTTGCGTATTGACTCTTTAACGCAAGCTGTAATTACGTTACAAGTTGTCAGAAACTCTTAACTCGACAAATACCTCCTCTTTGTATGAGGTGTGGCTAGAAGAAAACCGGACTAGTACTGGTGAAACAATAAAACGAATGCAATAAGGCTGAAAGTCGCGTGGCCTGTCACGTGACTCTCGCTCCGCCTACTGCTCGAGTTTCATCTGCCTCCTGCACTCAGTCTGCCCGTGGCGTCTGTTTTAAGTAGTTGACGTTTTGTCTGTGCGTCGGAAAATGTTGAGTGTACAGAAAGAACAGCGTGTTAACATCAAATTTTGTTTCAAACTAGGAAAATCTGCAAGTGAAACGTTTGTAATGTTACAAAAAGTGTACGGCGATGATTGTTTATCGCGAACACAAGTGTTTGAGTGGTTTAAACGATTTAAAGATCGCCGCGAAGACACCAGTGATGACACTCGCACTGGCAGACCATTGTCAGCAAAAACTGATGCAAACATTGAAAAAATCGGTAAACTTGTTCGACAAGATCGCCGTTTAACAATCAGAGCAGTGTCTGAGTTAACAGGAGTTGACAAGGAAAGTGTCGAACAAGTTTACCGATTTTTTCAATGTTTGCATCAGTTTTTGCTGACAATGGTCTGCCAGTGCGAGTGTCATCACTGGTGTCTTCGCGGCCATCTTTAAATCGTTTAAACCACTCAAACACTTGTGTTCGCGATAAACAATCATCGCCGTACACTTGTTGTAACATTACAAACGTTTCACTTGCAGATTTTCCTAGTTTGAAACAAAATTTGATGTTAACACGCTGTTCTTTCTGTACACTCAACATTTTCCGACGCACAGACAAAAAGTCAACTACTTAAAACAGACGCCACGGGCAGACTGAGTGCAGGAGGCAGATGAAACTCGAGCAGTAGGCGGAGCGAGAGTCACGTGACAGGCCACGCGACTTTCAGCCTTATTGCATTCGTTTTATTGTTTCACCAGTACTAGTCCGGTTTTTTTCTAGCCACACCTTGTATTGTGGACATTTTCTTGTGATGTAATAAGCTTATCCATCACTTCTGAAAAACTAAGTAAATCACCAAATATACAAAATGAACTGTGTGGCACTATCATACAAACGAAATCGACATGAATCGCCGCCTGCTGTACTTCACTACTAACCAGGAAATGGGCAACTGATTTCTGGTGTGCCTGTAAGGCAGTTGCAGGACTAGTGACTAGTTTTGTGATACTGGCAGCATAAAGGACAAGTACATGGCAATGATCAAGTCGCAGTGCACTGCAGGTGTTTAGTATAACTCATGTGGTGTGTGGAAATAGCTGTGCAACAATGTATTGCTGAACACTTCCTTAGAATTCAGCTTTCTAAAAACATCACACCTTACTATGGGTAAACATGAGAATTTAGTTTGCTGTTTTGAGGAAGCAAGGGTACATTTTACCTTTTGTGTAATGCATCCTTTCAGCTCCTCTGTTTAGAGGCGATAACAATTCTGGAAGCTCTTGCTGTGTGGCACAGTGCTCGTAAGTGGAATGCAAATGTTACATAACTGTTGACCATCATGCTGCATAAAATCTGCCCATTTGCAAATAATTAATAATTAGCAACAGACTAATAACTGTTTTCAACAATGTCAAATATGTTGGTCTACTACAGTGAGGAACTTTGTGCTGTCTACAGTGATGCAAGATGCGAAAACTTTTCTTATTTTTCACACATTAAACAAAATGATCTTCCACTTGGTTCACTACTCAGACAGTAAAGAGAAATGTGTTTGATCAACCTGATATTCTTTTTTTCCTTTACAATTAATTCTCCTTTACCCTCATATTGTCTTGTTGCCACATCTGAAATATGTAAAATCATGATATGTCATCAAACTTCCAGTAGTACCCCAACCCCATCAAAGTATCAAAAACATTTTATGTAACACATTTTATTAGTTACAACATTCCACATATTTTCATTCATCATCATCATCAAATTTAATCTTCTTTCCTTGAAATGCATGAATATTCAGCTGTTGCTGCTGCATTTTCTTTTTTGCCTCCCAAGATGGATGTAGTGATACTCCTGCATCTGAAGTTAAAACAACATGTTAAAAACAGAAATTCAAGAGAAAATAAATCACAAAGCTCTACACAAACAAGGCATTTAAACAGACGTACCATTCTGGCTGGTTTTCAGTTCTGTGTTTTGTCTCTTAATATGGGTGTTGAGTGTATACTTTCTCTTGAGAGGTTCCCCTTGGAATCTTTTCCTCTCTTTCTCCATTCCTGTTCTTCTTCCCTCATTCGTGTGTCTATATTCATCTGCCGCTCTCAATGGACCTTGTAACTCATCATTAAAGGCATTTTTGGCTGAAAACACAAGACACTCATGTTTAGTTTAGTGATAATAGCATATAACCTACATTTGTAGTCCCAGATGAGGACTGATTACACGAACAATTTATAAATGAAGAAAGGATGGAGCACAGGTAACCACCCAACGTACAGCTGGGGTTTTGAATGGTCAACATGCACTGAAAGATATCAAAAATCATTAAGAATTTGGATGAGTCTTTCCATAGAGCTTACTGACTAATGAACTCAAGACTACAGTGCAGGGAACTGTAGCTGGCTGGGAAATGTAACTTAACTGTACATAAAGACACTGAAGCGAAAAAGAAACTGGTACAGGCAAGCGTATTCAAATACAGAGATATGTAAACAGGCAGAATATGGCGCTGTGGGCGGCAATGCCTATATAAGACAACAAGTGCCTGATGCAGTTGTCAGATCGATTACTGCTGATACAATGGCAGGGTATCAAGATTTAAGTGAGTTTGAACACGGTGTCATAGTCAGCGCATGACCGATGGGACACAGCATTTCCGAGGTAGCAGTGAAGTGGGGATTTTCCTGTATGACCATTTCACGAGTGTACTGTGGATATCAGGACACCGGTAGAACATCAAATCTCCAACATAGCTGTGCCCAGAAAAAGATCCTGCAAGAACGGGACCAACGATGACTGAAGAGAATCGTTCTACGGCAGAAGTGCAACCCTTCTGGAAATTGCTGTAGATTTCAATTCTGGGACATCAACAAGTGTGAGCTTGTGAAGCATTCAAAGTAGCATAATCACTATGGGCTTTCAGAGCCAAAGGCCCGTTTGTATAGCCTTGATGACTGCATGACACAAAGCTTCACATCTTGCTGGGCCCGTCAAAACCGACATTAGGCTGTTGATGACTGGAAACATTTTGCCTGGTCGGATGAGAGTCTTTTCAAATTATACCGAGCAGATGAACATGTACAGGTATGGAGACAACCTCATGAATCCATGGACCCTGCATGTCAGCAGGGTACTGTTCAACCTGGTGGAGGCTCTGTAATAGTGTGGGGCGTGTGCAGTTGGAGTGATATGTGACCCCTGATACCTCTAGATATGACTCTGATAGTTGACACATACATAAGCATCCTGTCTGATCACTTGCATCCATTCATGTCCATCGTACATTCCAATGGACTTGGGCAATTCCAGCAGGACAATGCGACACTCCACACATCCAGAATTGCTACAGAGTGGCTCCAGGAACATTCTTCTGAGTTTAGACACTTCTGTTGGCCACCAAACACCCCAGACATGAACATTATTGAGCATATCTGGGATGCCTTGCAACATGCTGTTCAGAAGATATCTCCACCCCCTTGTACTCTTACGGACTTATGGACAGCCATGCAGGATTCATGGAATTCCCTCCTGCACTATTTCAGGCATTAGTTTGAGTCCATGCCACGTCATTTTGTGGGACTTTCGTGTGCTCGTGGAGGGCCTACACAATACTAGGCAGGTGTACCAGTTTCTTTGGCTCTTCAGTGTATTTATGGTGTGTTTCTGTTAATCAGTCAGAAGTTTAGGGACGATTTTGATCTTTCCCATGTGTCTGACAATCACTCAACACCTCAACTATAAAGTTAACAATGCTCGTATCATTAGTTTATTCCCTCCAAGACTTTGCAATACGATGTTAATACTATATATACAGTTTGCATTAAGTGGAAATACAAAAAATGTGGTGTGCAATGCAAAAGAGATAAAATGGATGTTACAGAAAAGTGCATTTTTTTAAAAAAATCATTACAATCACACAAATCTGATCCATAGAAAAAAATGTTACAACTAGAAATTTTTTTCACATACTGATATTTAAGATGAAAATACCGCAAACGTAAAGCCTCCCAAAAGGTGGTCGTTGCCTACAGTTAATCCTGCAGTCACTGAACAAATTTAAGTACATGTATGGGCAATATTTCAGTAATAATAACCTCACAATTGACTGCAATCATGATATAAAATATGTTTTCACTGTCTAAAACTGTCAATAAGACCAATTCATACAAACATAATTATTTTATTAAATCTTATTTCTAACTGCCTGCCTTCCCATGGGAAAGCAAGCTACATTATACTGAGGCACAACCAATTAATGGTAGGTAGCACTTGTACAGCTCAAAGTCACAACTTAACATTTAGAAAGTGCAGAAATCTATACAACACAAGTTTAATGCACTGAACATCTAATTTGATTCTTATGCACACATGTCAAACTACATACAGCTTACATTATCAGTCAAATCATTCGGAGAGAGAATACTACTGTAGCTTTGACACTGACAGCCTTTGAAGAAGCTGTGGCTTCGCTGTTGACGACTCTCCAAGATAAATCTGGAGTAATCTACAACAACAACAGAAAACTCTTTATCAGGAGAGCTCCACAAGGGCTTCAACCCAGCTCCTCATGATGTAACTGTAACATTTAACCACTACTCAGTTCATAAGACTATCAAAGTTATTTGTCATGTATTACATCAAAAAGTGTGTGTTCAAGACTGCTCGTATGCCACTTTAAAGTAATCTCTTCCAACTTTTTTGTTGCTATTGCATGTTATTAATGCTCTTGGCAGAGGTTTGTTCTTTTGTTTTTTCAGGATAAATTATTTTGTCATCCCATATGTGACTACTTCTTGAGATGATTGTAATTTATTGATCACTTCACTGCAGTGCAGATCCTTCTACAGATTATTTGCATGACATACTGGGGTGCTGAGTGTCACACACACATCAGTACTTGCTGTCTACACACACATCAGTACTTGCTGTCTATTTATAACAGAATATATACAACTTTGAAAAATACTTTAATAAAGCTAGAGTGTGTACTACACTTCTTACTTTAGTATCATTACAATAAAAAATCTTTTCTATTTGTTAACATTTTACATCATTGGGAAGGTTATCATAAGTTTTGTCATAACATAATTGAACACTGTTTCGAGCGAAATTCAACTTCAAGGAAGTGTAAGGAAAGTCATATTTATTTTGTGTCGTATGTTATGGACATTATTATTCATTTTGAGCTGTGAATGATCATCTACTACATATTTCATTACAGAATATACAGTTGTGTTGTGAAGCTGCAGGTAAGTGCCTAACTTTGACCATTTGACACTGATTTGACAGCTAGATTTTTGGAAATACTGTCACAGTTTCAATTGAAAAATCTATCTTTTGGTGTATGTGAACTCACATATCTTAAGCTCTCATGTGTACTTTCAGACAATTCCGAACGGACAACATATACAGAGCGTTATCCATTACTAACTGACCTTTCAAAACCAATCATAAACACCACATATAAAATTAATTTTTCTCTAAAGTTACTGTTATGAAAAGCCCATTTACAAACACACACACACACACACACACACACACACACACACACACACACAAACTAAATTTTAACTACTTCCTCTTCTCTCTAGATTTCTCTAATCGAGACACACAGTGCACTACTTACATGGGCATCTTACTTTCTCCACTTTTCATCAATAGCTTCTCTAAACCTGTCACACTGAGTATCCCTTTACACTAATCTAGCTGCTGCGTCTCTGAAGTGCATTACACTGCAATGATGAGCTGTCATATGACTAGTTTTATGCATGTGTATCTGTATTCGAAAGGAAGGGATCATCTCTCTTCCACAAGCATATATTTCAACAATATTATGAGAAGGAAAGTTGCTACTCACCATATAGTGGAGATGCTGAGACGCAGATAGGCACAACAAAAAGACTCTCACAATTACAGCTTTCGGCCATTAAGGCCTTCATCAACAATAGACAGACACACACACATGTTGACAAAGGCCTTAATGGCCAAAAGCTATAATTGTGAGAGTCTTTTTGTCGTGTCTATCTGTGACTCAGCATCTCCGCTATATGGCGAGTACCAACTTTCCTTCTTATAATATTGTTACATTCCATCCTGAACAAGCATATATTTGTCTAACATAATTTTAGAAAGCCACAGAAAATCTGAAACAATATCTAATTTCACATCATTCCAACAAAAAGTGAAATGATTTAATATACTGCCACTTGATTACAATATTGGGGTTAACTGACACTTTGATACCACTTTGCCCACTCACATTCAAATTGCCATCTTTCACCCTAACTTAGGGTTTGGGCTACACTACAGATCAGTATATCACCACAACTAAGATTTTGTATTTGCATTTGTTCATTTCACCTACTCACAACCAAACTGTCACTTTTCAACCTAACTTATACGTTGATCTAAATTACAGATCAGCCTACCACCAAAACCTACACTCCAACAAAAAATATAAACACAAAAATTTTGGCTCTGTTCTGGTCTCTTCGTGTATATGCTTGTATGATGCCACAAGCAACAACACCATTATGGCATATTTGGTATCGATAGGTTCAGTTGACCCTAGTATTGTATTTTGTGACATACGTCACACCAAAAAGTCTGAGTACACATATAACACTGTTTTTTGTTCTTGGTTCTAAACAATCAAGTGCTTAGAACAGTGCAACTTAGATCCGTGTTAAATTGTTAATAATGAAGACAATGGACAGGTATTATGCCACCAGTATTTTTTCACATGTATAAGAAGAATTTCTTCTTCAATTAAACAAAAGAAAACAATATAGGTATTAAATTCCAGTTAGTAATTATACAGGATTCCATATGTATGCCCCTAATTTCTGTACCTTTCTGATTTCTATTCATCTTGGGGTATTTTGTAGACACTCTGCTGCTAGAATTTCCAAGTTTTTTCATAGTCTGTTCTTCACTGTTTACACTTTCACTTTTTACAATACTGCTTAAATATTCTCCTTCATCTGTTAAGAAAAAGGGATCCGGCTGTAATGATTTTAAGTTTTCACTGGTAGCAGATCTTATGACTCTTTCATGAGGCAAATGTTCTCTCTCTTGGTCTGATGATTCACTGAAATTGTTATTGTCATCAGATGAAACATTTTCTTCACTTGCAACATTTTTCCTTTTTACACAACGCTGAGGAACATCAGATGCCACAGGATTAGTATTTTTAGGTTTACTTTTATTTTTCTTCACTGAGTTATTAACACCTACAGCTGCATCTGGATATATATTAGGTTTTTTAATGTTATGATCCCATTTTACCTCATCTGATGTCTCAATTTCCTCACTAATTACCACATCAGAGGTAAGGTCTTCGCTGCTAGAAGTATGCCTTATCCTGACAAACCTCCCAGGCTCATATTTTTGCAGATTTTCATTTTGTTTTGTCTTTTGCTTCTTGTTCTTCTTTTTCTTCATTTTTGTCTGAGATCCGAGATCATCTAGAAGCGCTACCCAGTCAACAGGTTCAGATCGTAGTTTCCGTACATGTGCCTCCACATCAGGATGACAAGCCAGTCGTCCAAGGGCACGCTCAAGACAGGATGACTGCAGCTGTTGCACAAGGAGAGAAACAGAAAAAAAAGTTGTTCACTGAGACTGAAATGACTGCAGTAACCCACCTGTACAAAAATACTTATATCTGCAATGAAATTAAACATATAGTAAATTAGCTGTGAACTACATAAAAGAATATGGATAACTACTAAATAAATAATTAATTGTTAACTAACGTACAACAATACAATGCAAATGTATTTACATGTTACAATCCATATCAATTATCTGGGGTGACATTAAATGTGGGCAAGTGCTCTACCTCTGAGCTACCCAAGCACGACTCACGACCCATCTTTACAGCTTTGCTTCTGCCAATATCTCATTTCCTACCTTCCAAACTTTACAGAAGAGCACTTGCCCGCGAAAGGCGAAGTTCCCGAGTTCGAGTCTTGGTCCGGCACACAGTTATAATCTTCCAGGAAGTTTTATATCAGCACACACTCCGCTGCAGAGTGAAAATCTCATTCTGGAAACATTCCCCAGGCTGTGGCTAAGCCATGTCTCCACAATACCCTTTCTTTCAGGAGTGCTAGTTGTGCAAGTTTCACAGGAGAGCTTCTGTAAAGTTTGGAAGGTAGGAGACAAGAGACTGGCAGAAGTAAAGCTGTGAGGACAGATCACGAGTCGTGCTTGGGTAGTTCAGATGGTAGAACACTTGCCCGCAAAAGCAAAGGTCCCAAGTTCGAGTCTCGGTCCGGCATACAGTTTTAATCTGCCAGGAAGATGTTGGATATAGTTATTATATAAAGATGAAGACTCAATACAACACAGGAAAAGGTGAAGAACAGCACCAAACGAGTCAAAAGACTGATCACTAACCAGTACTGTGTGCGCCACATCCTACTGTCCTCATGTGATTCTTTCGCTCAACATGTTCTGTATATTCCATCAAGAATGGATGTGGAGATAAGTGCATTGTAAAAATTTAATCTGTATTAACAATAAATTATCACTATACTGCTTAATGCTAGTCAAGCATATGTCATCTAAATTAAACCTAGGAAGTTAAAAAAATGCTACTTTGGAAAATGTTGCTACCTTCTCAGTTATACTAAACAGCTGTTGTTGGTAGCTTAATGTTTACTTTATGACACACGACTTTTCAAAGAAAATATTTACCTATATTTGAATATACTGAAACCTATTTGTAGCACATTACTACTTGTCATGCACTTTTAAAGTGAAGATTCTTATGCATACTATGTAAGAGTTAATCCCCAGCTTTGTGTTATTTAGGTTGCTGTAGTCTCTTTCCAGGCAGGGGAATGCAATTACAATTACTTGCCTCATCCTCGAAGTCAGGATACTAGTCTCCATAGCAAATAACATTCAAAATGGCAAGGAAGACTATTCAGATTTTGAACCATTATTTTGCTATATGCTTCTGTGAATTATTAACTGTGGAGCAGCATCACAGCTCAGGATAACACAATGAACAGTTTGCACATGGGTGTGAGACTACAAGGATCTTCAGGGTGAGAGTGTTTAATTCATCTCCTCTTGATGGACTCTTGGCAAGCTTATAACTGATTTTATAGGTAACAATGATACAATGAAATCAGGATACTAATATATGGATCACTTCCTTTGGTGTCATTCTTTGAAAACATCACTCCCCACTACAGCAGTTACTAAGTATATTTCATTTTTTTCCAAGTATCATTAGTGTTGACTGTGAGTTATGACTTGGTAGCTCAGTGATAAAGTGCCAGATTACAAATCCAAATATCTGGAATTCGATTCCTGGTCAATCCCAGGAATTTTTTGCTGAGCAAAACTACTCACATTTATTCCAATGTAATTTATGTATGATGCAACAATACGAGAGAAGGGAAGTTGCTACTCACCATATAGTGGAGATGCTGAGTCGCAATAGGCACAATAAAAAGATTCACTCAATCCTAGCTTTCGGCCATGAAGGCCTTTGTCAGCAGTAAACACACATACACACACGCACTCACGCAAGTGCAACTTGCACACACTTCTGCAGTCTCAGAGAGCTGAAACTACACCCTGATACTTTGTTCCAACATTCTCCACTACAAACAACAACATAAACCTTTGGCTTACTTATCAACCAGGATAGAAGTTTTAATAATCACCCTGCATTAATAATCACACGGAATAATTTTCACTAAGAATGTTGAACATGATTAGGCATTTCACAATCTAAGGTATGGTGTACACTGAAGTACAATAATAATCTGTATCCTTATCACAAACAAAAAGTGTATCATTTACATCCGGGAGATCCTGCCCTTTGCTTGGAGTTGTGCAACTGGTTAAATACTAATCTGCAGTTACACAAATACATTTTATTTACTGATGAGGCACACTTTACTTGAGATGGTATAAACAATTAACATAACGAGCACATATGGTCTCAAGCAAACCCACATACAACAGTGCAATGCAATTTCTAGCCGTGATTTACCATAAATGTGTGGTGTGATATAATCAACACACACTTTATTGGACCATTCATTTTTCCAGGACGTCTAACTCGTGAGTCGTACCTACAATTCCTTCAAGAAGAAATTCCCCGCTTGCTCGAAGACGTTTCACTTGCTATGCGATTGCAAATGTATTCTCAACATTACGGCACACCTACACATTTCACCAACATTATTACTACACATTTAAATGAACATTTTCCTCCGGAATGGATTGGTCGTGGTGCTACACGTCTGTGGCCACCCAGACTGGCCGATTTAACACCAATGGATTTTGGTGTATGGGGATGGCTGAAAGACATAGTTGATGAGAACAAGTCAATACATGTGAGGCATTACTTGCTCACATTCTGAATGCAATAGATGAAATTAAGAACAACCCTGTGAAATTGAAAAGAGCAACAAAATCTGTTTATACACGTGCAGCTAAATGCATTGAACTCGGTGGAGAAATTTTTGAACATCTATTGTGAATGTATTGTGAAATTGTATGTGCTCGATAAAACTTCCTTAACGCTGAGCTTTATTTTTTCCAGTTTAACATGAATTCACGTTTGTTATGTATTAATAAAAGCAGATTATCTGACACATTCATACAGTTTCAGTTAACATTATTACCATCGTTTTTCTAAAATTAAATTTTCTACAACTTCTGCTGAAAACTTTGTGCAATTGACTGGAATTTAAAAAACAAATTGGACCAAATAGTAAACAAAATAAAATTTTTACGAAATTACATCTTTGCTTCTTTGGCTGTTCTGGAAAACTACTGCAGATATATGCCTGGGACATGTTTTATTAGATTCACCAAACCAATCACAAAAAAAACAAACAGAAGTCATGCTTTATTTTAACCTCTTACAGTTTTGCGATGGCTTTATATTAGCAAACTTGCTAAAATTCAGGCAAAATCTTTTATTAGAAGTAGCTCCGTAACTAAACATTTGCAGACCTATGTTTATATGAACTTTTTTCTTTAATTTTACTTGTAGAACAACCTATTAAAATATTTGCATAACTGCATGAAACACCCTGTATACAGTTTATTTTCAGAACATTTGAGTTCAAAGATATAACTACTATTCTCCAATGCATGTGATGCAGTAACTATCTTCATCGTTTTGTCACATTTGCAAACAACATATCCAGTAAAAACCTTGGGACTTTTCAACTTAGCTGGCAACAGGGTTTGTTGCAAACATAAGAAATGTTAGAAGGGATGAAAGAGAGGAGAAGAAGTTAGTTAGTTACATGTTCTATGGATCATTTTGCACAACATGTCATAATGATGTGGAAAAAGCCATTTTAGATTTACATTGTAAATTAATTTGTGCATGCAGGTACATTCTGAACATTAAAGAAAAAGATATACAGGTGTGAATTAGTAGCAAATACCCACCATCTTTTTACACAATGCTATAATAAAAGTAATTCTACAGAATAAAAGGAGTTGTCAAAGAGAAATTTTCACAGTTAGTTTTCAAATTTTGCTCTGCTGTACGTCAAACATTTTATAACACTGGATAACTGATCAAAAATTTTTATTGCAGCACTGTACACCCCTTTTTGTACTAAAGAAAACTTTAATGCAGAGTAATGAATGTCATTTTTCCTTCTGGTATTGCAATTATGTACATCATCGTTCCTTTTGTTTTGAAGTGGGTTATCTACAATAAACTCCATGAGCAAATAAATATATTGTGAATAAAAGTAATTAACACATGTAGAACCTACTCACACCATGCTAGAAGAGGGGAAAGGACTGTTTGAAGTGATAAAGGATATGAGTAATAAAGTTTCTGGTCTTCTTTTCACAACTTTATGTAATGTATATGACAAAGAGAGAAAAGGAAACTTGAGTATGGTATGCACTGCACAAATAACATGATAAGAAACAGAGAAGTCTTTAAATCATATAACTGTACATATTTCCCAATTTTTATACATATTTTAAAATAAGAAATGTGTTTAATGTATTCATATAGTCATATTTGGCCAACAAAACAGATTCAAATTCTACTGGACTGCTGGACCTTTATACTAAGGGGATCCAGATTAAATACACTTACATCAGTCAATATTTCTTGTAGTTCTCTAGTATTTTTGATTGCAAACTTCGAAACATCATCTTCTTTAAGTTTCTGTATGGGGAGAAAAACGAAATGAATTAATGACAATAATATCTACTACAGGCCTTGCCACATATTTCAAATAAAACTGGACAAACCTTTATATTTTGCAGTTCTTCTATAAGTCTTTCTGATTTCCTTTTACACTTTTCAACTTGTTTTTCATTACCTTTCCTATTCTTAAGTTTGTTAATTTCTCTGGTCAGTCTATGAACAATGTGCACTTGGGCCTTCCTGACGCTGTGTCTCATAGACACTATCTGTTTTAAGTACAACAATAACATTAGATCATGAAGTAAACACTAAACAACTGCTTTGTCAAAATGTGTCTCCCTAAGATTTTCAAACTGTTAAACACAATCAGACTTAGCAGCCACAAACTACAATGTCATAGATGATAAAAATGTGAAGAAACAATAATCATAGATAGAGCAACTGAAGCACATAATGCATAGTGATATATGGCTAAAATTTATTATTGGCCACCCACTAGTTGCACTTAAGCATTAAGCAATGTACAAACAGATGATGGCAATAAGTCATCATCACGTAAGGACGCAGCCTGTCAGAGGAAGCTCTAAGGTAGCAAACTACAAACTTTTTACCCAAAAACACATACACTGGGGAATATGAATCACTTGGATTGTGTGAATGGCCATTCCCTCACACTGTGTGTTGCTTCATGTTGATGTATTTGTTAGTGATGTATCAAATATTCATCCGTTTTATTCAATTGTTATGTTAAATTAGTAATTAATGATTTCACCTGCAATAAAAAACTACTTGAGTGTAGCCCATGGTCCAGGTTGGATTGACAGGTAATAGCTTTATTTGCTAGAAACAACTGAAAATACTACCTGTACTCATTCTTGTGAATGTATGAAAAAGTTAACAATGTAGAGGTACAGCTGGTTGATTGAGGGGGGCGGGGGGGGGGGACTTGTGCACTAATAATGAGTAAAATATATTCTCTAGGGAAAACTGCAAAAAGTGTGGACAAGATACGATCAAAATATGACTGACTTCAAACACGCCAAATCTGTCATGAGAATGAATGATGATGAGCAGCAAAAGTGATAAATTTTTACATCAATATCCTGCAAACCACTGTCATGTGCATGGCAGAAGGACTTCCTATTGTATCATTCATTAAGGCTGCTTCCTGTTCCATCTCCACATAGAGTGCAAGAAGAATGACTGTTTAAGTGCATTTGTGTCTGCTATAACTAGTCTAATGTTGTCTTTGGGATCACTGTGGGTGCAATATGTAGGAGGTTGTAGGATATTCCTAAGATTCCTCACTTAAAGCTACTTTTTGGAACTTTATTAGTTACCTATTGTTAGATAGTTTGCATATATCTTCAACCACCTGCCAGTTCAGTTTTTTAAGCATTTCTATGGTGCTCTCACATTGGTCAAACCAACCCGTCACCATTTGTGACATCCTTCTTTGTATGTTACATATGGGTCAATCCAAATGGAGTTGTCCAATAAAAATTAAGTTGGTTGCTTGATCATTTTTAAATATTTTAATTATTATTATATGTGATTACCCTATAATTGAAAAGTTCAAAACAGTATTTAAAAAAATTTTACATATCACCTTTACTGAATGGTGGCCATTTTCATTTGTAAGTGCGCAATGATGTTTCAGTTTAGAGATGTTAGCAAAAATATGAAAATCTCTGCACTGGGTTAAGTTACAACACTGCAATCGACGTGATTGTTTTTAGAAAAGTGTCCTCCACAACATTGTCTATTACACAAAATACCCTAAACTCAAAATAACCAGTCAAAATGACCTCTAAAGTTTGGTATCCAAATTTTCAAAAATCCACTTTTTAGGCCGAAAAATAACAAACAAGGAGTAATTTATGAGAGTCTAATGTTTCCCATAGTTAGATATTATACACTACTAGCCTCATATAGAGCAAGAACACTTACAAATGTTTCCTTAATTTTTATGAATTTTTGAAATTTGATAATTTTAATTTTTTGTTAAGTTTGGGGTTAGTTACCTCAGGTGCGACTGAAAATAAGAATATGATTTTTGCACAGTTTGTACACCTATATGATAGCAACGTACTGTAAAAATTTTAACATTGATATCTGACTGAACAAAGATATGAATTTTTGAAAATGAGGAGATAATTCACCGATAACTCTACAACTGATCTTATGGCTGTTACCTATCATGTGTGATATTGGTGGGATATAATCAATTATTATTGAAGTAAGGTACTGAATTATATACAAAAAGTGGAAACATCACAGAAATTAACATTTACATTATTTTGAAATAGCTACTTAAAATAAATATTTTCAGCCGTAAGATCAGTTGCACAGTAATGTGAATTATCTCCTCATATTCAAAAATTCATATCTTTGTTCACAGTCAGATATCAGTGTTGAAATTTTTACAGTACGTTGCTATCATATAGGTGTGCAAACAGTGCAAAAATCATATTTTTATATTCAGTCCCACCTGAGATAACTAACCCCAAACTTTACAAAAAATGAAAATTTTCAAATTTCAAATTAAGGAAACATTTGTAAGTGTTCTTGCTCTATATGAGGCTAGCAGTGTATAATATCTAACTACAGGAAACAACAGACTCTCATAAATAACTACTTGTTTGTTATTTTTCGCCTAAAATGTGGATTTTTGAAAATTTGGATATCAAACTTTGGAGATAATTTTGACTGGTTATTTTTGAATTTCGGGTATTTTGTGTAATTGACAATGTTGTACAGGGCACACTTTTCTAAAAACAATCATGTAAATTGCAATGTTATAACTTAACCCCGTGCAGAGACATTCAAATTTTCGGTAATGTCTCCAGACTGAAAAATCGTCGCGCGCCTACAAATAAAAATTGCTGCCATCCAGTAAAGGTGCAAGATAAATTATTTAAAAAAAACTGTTTTGAACTTCCCTAATATAGGGCAATCACATGCAAAAAAATTAAAATATTTAAAAATGGTCAAGCAACCATCACTGGACCACTTCATATGGATTGACCCATATCCAAATTCTGTACAGGTCCCATACACTCAATATTCTAGGCTGGATCACACGAGTATTATGTAACTAATCTACTTTTGGACTGATTGCGTTTTTCTAGTATTCTACCAATGTATTAAAGTTTGCAACAAGTATTACTTATGACTGAGTCTAAATGATTATTTGGCCAGAGTGTGGTACTGGGATTGGACTCTACCTGAAATACTGGTTGTAGTGTGAGGATGAAGTCTAGCTTAGGTTGAAAGGTGATGATTTATTAAGGGTTGGTAAATGCCAAATCATGGTTGCGGCAACAGCATGACCTGTAGCCTACCCTAATTTTGACGTCAGCGTCTTATAAGTGAACGCAAATTCAGGATATTTATATTAGATAGCTGACAAGTTTCCGAGTGTTTTGATGAGTGTTAGTAACATTGTCTCATACATAAACTAAGGAAATTGGAACAGGTGTCCATTACGTAACTTTTACCAATATTTATTTCCTAGCCCTACGAACTGTCGTAATCAACACTCACTGATATTGTAGTCATGAATACCATGTCCGTTCGTTTTGTGAATCGCAGAATTTTACATTTCTGTATATTAAAGGCAACTTACCAATGTTTGTACTAGTTTGAAATCTTATCGAGCTCTAACTGAATAACTATGCAGCTATTTTTCTGTCACCGAGATTGCTATTAATATTGTCTGCAAAGTTGTACATTGTGACCGGTAATGATAAATCAAATAAAAACAATCGCGATACAAATCACTAGAAACAAAATTGTTATATCGCAGAAAATCAATAGCAACAAGAATTTTGCCCGTAAGAGGAGGAGAGGTTGGAAAACAGACTTACAATTATGTTCACAATACGCTTTTGTAAACCGCTGTAATCTAGAGAAAAAAGTGCGAGTGACAAAAGTTACCGCTGCAATTCAAGTACGATAAAAATATTTCTACAAAATGTTCTATATTTACAACAAAACACGGCCGAACCTCATTGTTCAATGTTAGCTTCTCCATCGTACACAAAACACAAACATTACACCCACATGTCCTGCAATTGTAAACAATATCAAAGATCAACCAAAAAGATGTCGCTGTCGGTGATATCCAGTTCTAGAGATTACGCAAACGCTACGTTGTAACACGAACCGTGGAGGTCTTTGGTGTAGTTACTAAACTGCACAAAGTTATTGGAAACTTCCGTACTATCAAAAATCTTTATTTACTATCATATTTGAATAACTCAAGGAATTCGTCCCGATAGACTCGTCTAAAACCAACCATCATTTTCAAGCCATGAACTGCATTATTTTTAGTTCACACTTAGACATCGCTTCACATTTTTAAATATCATTTTTGTTCCATTTACATACAGTAATTATGTTATATTATAAAACCGATGTTCTGGCAACCAATTTTTCAATTCAACTGTGTTTTTTAATTTTGATAATGTACAGATTTTAACTCTGACATCTACAGATTCTAATTAAGTATTTTTAGAGATAAAAGTTCATTACAAAAATCTACTGAATACAGTATGCGCATATGTAATGTAACAAATGTACCAGACACCACCTGTCGGTAATAGTGTTATAATAAATATAAATGATGTGCATTCTGTCAACCAATTTTATGTGACGCAGCATGTGAAAGTTGCTGTGTTTTGGACAGGTTACTCCTGTAACCGAAATAACATGTGCGTTCTGGTACATTTTATGTTGATTATATAGGATGAAAAAGGTTTGCATACGTGAAATAGTAAATTAGTATCATTATCGTTACAGATCTGAAGATCGTTCTAGAGGAACTGAAATCGGTCACATGAATAAACAATTTGCAGTCAAGACGGATTATAAGTCACATTGTAAAATCACTGATTGCGGCTATCCTATCAGACATTATGTCTGTTTTTGCAAAACTAACGCTACTTACACTAACCATGTGACTATTATGGAAATGAAAGCATTCTTTGGGTTGTTGCTATTATCAGGTATATTCAAATCTGGCCATGAAGCTATGGAAAGTTTATGGGCAACTGATGGAACAGACCGAGATATATTCAGAATAATGAAGTCAGTAAAGCGATTTATGTTCCTGTTATCCGCTTTGAGGTTTGATTATGTGAATTATAGGGAAAAGAGAAGAACTAATGATAGTACTGCTCTCATCTCAGAAATATTTGGAAATTTCATTCAGAACTGTCAAAAAAACTATAGTTGCTCAGAATATTTGCCCATTTAGAGGGAAATGTTTTTTCAGGGTTTATATGCTATCGAAGCCTCCTAAATATGGCATCAAGGTTATGCGCCTTCGCAACACTAATACACACTATACATACAATGCTTTTATCTATATTGGAAAAGCAATCACTAATAAAACAAGCTAACTTTCAGTTCCAGCACAGAATACACTGCAGCTTGCAGAACCTTTATTTCAAACAAACAGAAATATAACTGCCAATAACTGGTGGAGCTGGTTGACAAACTGATTGAAATTGGTTGACTTACATTGGAACAATGCTCAAAAATAAAAGGGAAATACCACCACAATTTTTATCCAGTTAAAAACGGATAGTAGTATCTATGTTATTTGGCCTCATGAAGGTTAAAACATTGACATCTTATGTCCCAAAAAAGAATGGAAGCGTGGTGGTGATTTCATCAATGCACTATGACAATTCAGTCAATGAAAACAGTAGAAAATTGAATTTTAAAACAGAACAAAAGGTGGTGTTGATGCATTAGGTCAGAAAAGAGCCAATTATTCAGTCTCTAGAAGAACTCAACGATGGCCATGTGTAATTTTTTCAGCAATATTGAATGTTGCAAGTGCAAATGGATTCGCATTATGGAAGGCATCAAATGGAAAATGTATGGAATGTAATCATTGCATAAAAGAAATTGGACGAAATTTGATAAGGCCATTTGTCAGAGAAAGAAAGATGGAGTATTCTTCATTTACAGTAGATTTGAAGAGAAGGCTAGATAATTTTCTAGGGGCAGCTAATGATCCACAAAATGACCTACAACTAGAAAATTCACCTTGTAATCAAAATGGTTCACGAAAAAGAGGAAGATGTTATTTATGTGGTCCTAAAACTGCTTTGACTTTCTAAAATATACAGATTCCTTTTCTCGAGCTTTTTGATAGTGTGTGAAATTCCCCTTCTGTACCACTTACAAATGAGGGTTCCAGCATCAAATTACATAAACTACTGCATTGTGTACGTGCACTTCACATGTAACAATAACTAAAAATCATCTTGTGAAGATCGCAATTCCCGTAACACAAACAGCTGAGAACAACCGTGCGAGTTGTGATCACGTGACTTGAATTGACTCGACATCGAGGCCCACGAGAAAGACAGGCCGCGGCGCGTACGTCACGAAGGTAGTCCTGAACTCGCTCGCTCTCTCAGCTCAGCAGACAAAATGCGTTTCTAAACCTGTTAACTAGCAGCTGGGCATGTCAGTACTAACGAGAATTGCATCTTCCACTGGAATCTGCTATTATGAAGTCTTACTGATTAACAGTACTACAACAAAGTTTAATTTAATATCAATACTCGATATAAATGGTATAACGGCGTGTTTATAGCAATTAGTCTCTTCTGCTTAACAGTACTCATTACATGCTGGAAGTGGTGCCTTATGCAACTGATACCCATTTTAGCATGATTTTATTTTATTGTACGTCAGTACAGCCGTAACAAATTATAAGTAGGCCTATGGACTTCCCATCATTATAGGACTAATAACAGTAATATTCCATAATAACTGATTCCTGTAGAAGATTCAGTTTTAGTTTGTTTGGACATGCCTAGTTACGAGTTAATAGGTGTGGAAACGTAGTTTGTCTGCTCATTTGAGCGAGTGAGCGAGCGCAGGACTACTTTCGTGACGTACGCGCCGCGGCCTGTCTTTCTCGTAGGCCTCGCTCGACATGCTATGACGTGATGAACAGTGACTACCACAGTCTAACATAAAGTTGCGACACTTTGCCTCGATTTTGTTGCCTACTATGCCAGCAGCACCCTAAGCGGCCAGTAAGTAAAACTGTTGAGTTCGGCGAGATCGTGAGAGGAAAAGCGAATAGTAGCTGTTTAGTTTCGTTTGTACAATGGTTTTTACAAATGGGATGGCTTGCAGCGCAATAAATTGTAGCAGCAACAACAACAAGAAGACACCACATATGTCTGTTTTTCTTTAGGTTTTTGAGGACCCTGAGAGGTATGTATATACCATCATGTTACTAAACTGTATCGTCAGCATTCGCTTGCAAACTACGTGTAGTAATAATTAATGTTTCGTTTTAGAAATAGAAAATCGCTACTGAGTAGCAGAAGAGAAGATCTTCTGAAGAAAGACCCTGCTTTCCTTTACAACAATGCTAAGCTTTGTTCGCCATGAACCAAACCAGTTCATGAATGTAGACAATAATAAACTCGTGTGGAATGCAATATCCACACTGTTTAACAACCCAAATACGCCACTACAATTGACAATGAAGAGGAAACTACCACATAGGTTCGAAATCTGTCTAAAGCTGTAAAACAGTCCTATGGCACAGAAGCAGCGAGTTCAACTCTCCGTGTATCAGTGCCAGATTCATCTGAATCGTCAACACAGATCTGCTTTGACAATTAAGTGGTCATATTAAGCGCAGTTATCTGTGTCTTGCAAAAGTGTGTGATGTGTCAGAATGTGCAGATCGCTAGATTACGTGCAAAACTATTACAGAACAGGGAAAGTTCCCATCATTTTAAGTACAGACAGCAACAGAAACTGTATCAAAAGGATCAAGTGAAGAAGGACAAACAAGTTTTGAAGACTATAGGATCCTGATATTTTAAAAAAAAGATGCCCTGGACTCATTGTTAAGCCAGATTAGCACGTCACTGAAGGAGAAACTTGCTGCAAGATGGAAAGACGAAAATAAGCTGCTTGCTCTACATTTATTACATTACAGCGCTCAGTCACACACGTTTTGTCAGAATGATTTATACTTTAGAAGTATGTGGAAGGCATATAAATACAATGTGGAGTAAGTAACAATATATTCCACCTTTGAAGCAAAAGGTACAGAATTTCTCTGATACTAATAAACTAGTGAACTGTTATTGTATGAAACGTATCTAATGGCAAATTTAACACATGACAGCACTTATGGCAGTGAAATTGGCTTTGAGGACTTGGGGTTTACACGCACAGCTTATTTCTCCCACTATTTGGCAGTTGCTTGCCCCACTTAGAATAATATAAAGATGAAGGTCTTACTTGTCGCAACAGGCGACAATGACTAAAACACAGTAGGCATATGAAACGGAGGGCATCGATCCCTTTTGCACATAGAGGTCCATGCCTGTGCTTCTCATATGTGAATCTTTGTGTTTATATTCTTTTGATACCAACATAGTAAGCTATAGTTCTATCCAATGTCACAAGTATTTCTTCACGAATGTGTTGTAGCTTGCTACCGGATTCGTGATTTTTATCCCTACTTGCACTTATTTTAGAATCATTTTTAGAAACATGTGTCTTCTGATATTATACAAACTCTTGGAGGCAAAAGTTATTGAAATCCTTTTTAAATCACGTACGAAGGGGATGCAAAACTACACTATGCTTACGACGCATCTAACGTTCTCCTTTCTCGCCACTTGGAACGCTAGTGTCGCTCCAGCTGTCAAATGCTAATAACTTTCCCAGCAGTGAGTGTCGCGAGTCGCGACTGTTATGTTAGACTGTGGTGACTACATTTACATGTGACACATCTTCCGAAAGACGAAAATCGAATTTTGAATACCGTTGTCCGCTGCCGTGTTTACTTTTTAAGATCTGAAGCGGATTTGCTAGCCCAGTTATATATGGCGCTTGGAAAACAGCTGTTAAAGTTTCTGATTTAGTCAGCACAATCACCAGTTCGCTTCAATTAGACGATTGCACCCTGTGCTCGCATTTGGGAGGACGACAGTTCAATCCCGCGTCCGGCCGTCCTGATTTAGGTTTTCCGTGATTTCGCTAGATGGCTCCAGGTAAATGCTGGGTTGGTTCCTTTGAAAGGGCACGGCCGACTTCCTTTCCCGTCCTTCCCTAATCCGATGAGACCCATGGCCTCACAGTTTGGTCTCTTTCTCCAAACAACCCCATTAGACGAGGTGTCAACAGCTTCAGTCTAAAATTTCCACTTATCCTTCACTGCACAAAAAGCCACTCCGTCCATATTAAACGAAAATGTTTAAAAACAAGACGAAACCTGACAGCCCAAGTACGTTTAAAAACCGGTTGCGTTTACATGATACCGAACATCGATTGCGAGATTGGAAAACCGACAGCTAGAATCGGATTTCCAGAATCGATTTCGAAGCGTTAAGATGACCACCCAAAAGCGGTGCTGCGGAATTGGTTTACGAAATCTGGGTTTGGGAGCTCTATGTAAACGGAGTGAGTGTGAATACAAACTGCAGTGACTGTGCTGTTACGTGACGGTGCAGTGATGTCTAGTGTGAATTGGTCTTTAAAGAGAGGTCGACAGCGGTTTATTTGGAAAGCCCTGGTTATTTCCTGTTTAACTTTTTTGTTGCATGTTCAGCATATCACAGATAAAAATAGCAACCTTTATGACTTAACAGACTGCATGAGACCAAAATATATGACTTTAAATATCCACAATAGCTACATCTCTCGGTTTCCACACAAGTTTGTTTAACTTTGATGCTCTTTTGCAAATATCGTTGATATTTTCTCCACAGATCAATTAGGAGTCAATTTAACTAATTAAATACGTTCTTTAGTGTACTCTTCAAGCTCACCATCAAAACGTTTTCTTTTATTTGCGTAGTGTTTAAGTAACAGCGAAAAGTTTGTTTGTTTACTTGCTGCTGCTTAGGTATAATTTTTCTAGTGTGCATATTTAGCGTTATACCGAAATTGTAATGCTCAAATGGTTCAAATGGCTCTGAGCACTATGGGACTTAACATCTATGGTCATCAATCCCCTAGAACTTAGAACTACTTAAACCTAACTAACCTAAGGACATCACACAACACCCAGTCATCTTTTGTAATGCATTTGCTATAGTTTAACTAATTAAATACGTTCATTAGGGTGGTTTTCAAGCTCGCCATTAAAGGTTTTTCTTTTATTTGCGTATTGTTCCAGTAATCGCGAAAAGTTCGTTTTGTTTACATTCGGCGGCTTTGCCTTACTTTCCGAGTGTGCATACTTAGAGTTATACCGCAATCTTAAGTGCATTTGCTACAGAGTACTTGATTAAATACGTTCATTAGTGTGCTCTTCAAGCTTGCCATTAAAGGTTTTTCTTTTATTTGCGTATTCTCCCAGTAATCGCAAAAAGTTCGTTTTGGTTACATTCGGCTGATTAGGCCTAATTGTTGAACGTGCATATTCAGCGTTATACCACAAATTTAAGTGCATTTGCTAATAGTTTACTTACATATTAGTTTCCAAAACATATTTAGTGTCCTTTTACTTCTGTATTTAATATATTATCGTTATCACTTAGTAAAGCTGTTAACTAATTTCCAGGCTACCATGGATACTAAGTGTGTGAGGAAAGTTAGTTCAGGGGTTTTGTGCAGCTGTTGTGAGAGGTGGTTTCATTGGGGAAATTGTAGCGGCGTGGGAATTGGGAAAGCAAACGAGACTCTTCCATTCTTTTGCAGGGTTTGCTCGAGAGACACCATAATAGCTGAACAGGAGGAGAAAATTAGAGCCCTTCAGGCTGGTTTGGACAGAGCGAGGGAGGACCTGAAAAGGTCAAGGGGGGAGGAGGGTAAACAGCGGTGGGAAGTGGTAGCTGGGAACAGGGGCCACAGAAAGAGAACAGTGTATGACAGTTTCCCAATTGGCACAACCAATAGATTTGCCTTGCTACCACAGTTAAGTAAGGAAGAGACACCAGTAGAAGTAGATGTGGTTAAGATGCAACAGAATCTCACTAGGAAACCAACTGTTTCAAAAAAAGTAGAAAGTAAGAGGAAAGTTCTGTTGTTAGGTAGCAGCCATGGAAGAGGCGTGGGACAGATTTTGCAGTAAAAATTAGGTGGCAGGTACCAGATAACAAACTTTTTCAAGCCAAGTGCATGTGTTAGCCAGGTGGTAGACGATATAGGCTCCTTGTGCAAGGGTTTCTCAAAGCAAGATCATGTGATTATAGTGGGTGGAGTGAGGAACAGTATTGATAGGGATCAGGGCTACAGTGTTGAGTGTGACCTGGTGAAAATAGCCTCTGCAACGACCCATACCAATGTTGGACTGGTGCCTGCTTTCGTGCGGCTTGTTCAGCCCCAGTTGAACCGCTCTGTCAGGAGGGTAAATATGGAGTTGGATTAGTTGCGTAGGGCGGCCACTCTGACAGACATTGAATTGGTTCCTGTCAAGGCTATTGATAGGGTAATTTCACAAGGCATGGGTTACACTTCAATAGGAAAGGGAAGGGTAAACTAGCAGGGTTGTTAGTGAAATCCATAAGGGGGACACTAGTACTCATGGGTGTAGCTCTTTTTTAGACTAATATTAGTGTCCAATGAGAAGTTCAGGCAGGCAGGTGCTAAAGTGTTTCAAAACTCACAAGATTCTCACCACAGTAAAGTAAATAATAATGTTACCATATTTAACCAAAATATTGGTGGATTAAAAAAAATTAGATTCTCACAAAAGTAAAGTAAAAAATAATGTTACCATTTTTCACCAAAATATTCCGGGATTGAAAAATAAATTAGATGAGCTCCTGGTTTGTTTAGATGACATTGCATCTGATAATGTAACGGATATACTAAGCCTGTCTGAGCATCACATTGTGTCTGATATGGAAAAGGTAAATATCAGTGGTTATAAACTAGCTGCACATATGAGTAGAGAGAATAAGGTGAGAGGAGGAGTTGCCATATATGTCAAAAGTTATCACTGTGTAAAAAGCTTAGATACAAAAAAGTTTTGTCTAGAGCAACATATAGAAGCATGTGCCTGTCAGCTTAAACTGAAAGAGGGCTCTTTTATAATTGTAACAGTATATAGGTCCCCTTCAGGAAACTTTCATTTATTCCTGGAAAATTTGGATGCCTTGTTGTGATATCTGTCAGATAGGGGAAAGCAAATTATTATTTGTGGGGACTTCAGTGTTGATTCACTGAAAGAGTGTAATAGAGACCTGAGTCTTGCTCAGTTCTTTCAATTTGACATCTGTCATTGATTTTCCTATTCGGGTAGTAAAGCACAGCAGCACATTGATAGTTAACACGTTTGTAGACCAAGATAAGTTTATAAACATAAATTCTTGTCTTGTTGAGAATGGCCTTTCTGATCATGGCGCTCAGCTAGTTACAGTATATGACACAGCTCCATTCAGTAATTCAAAACTACCCTCCAAAGTTGTGTGTTCAATTAATGACTCAACAAATAGAAATTTCAGGGAAACTCTTCAGCAGTTAGACTGGGATGAGATGTACAAGGAACCCAATGCTAATTTAAAATATAACTTATTTCACGATACACTTGTAAGAGAATCTGAAAACTGTTTCCCCAAGAAAGTAGTTAAATGTAATTACAAGAAACCATGCAAAAAACCTTGGCTCACTAAAGGAATAAAAATATCTTGTAACGACAAAAGGGAACGGTATCTAACAACAAGAAAGAGTAATGACTCAGAAACAGCCAAATAATATAAAAACTATTATACTACATTAAGAAAGGTTATTAAAAAGTCCAGAAGCATGTGCATCATGTCTGAGATTAATACTTCTGATAACAAAATCAAAACAATTTGGAATATTATTACAAGGGAGACAGGGTTAACCAAGAGTACAGGATGATGGCATTACCATCAAAGTGGATGGAAACTTGACAAACAACAAGCCAGAAGTTAAAAACATTTTGAATAATCATTTTTTAAATGTTGTAGGGAAAATAGGCTCTAAATGTTCATTAGAAGAAGCAAGGCAGTAAATGGAAGAGGCTTTACCCGCACAATTTGGTACAATTAAAATTCCACCCACCTCTCTTTCTGAAATTAGGAAGATAATAAACTCTCTCAAGAATAAAAGTTCACATGAAATTGATGGCATTTCCAGCAGGATAATAAAAGCTTGTTTTCAAGAGGTAAGTGGGATTCTTAGCCACATAGGTAATAGCTCTATGAAGAAGAGTATTTTGCCAGAGAGACTGAAGTATGCCATTGTTAAACCACTGCATAAAAAAGGGGATACGTCTGATGTCAGCAACTACTGCCCAATCTCTCTTCTGACTGCCTTATCCAAAATTCTTGAAAAAGTAATGTATTGTACACTAGCTTCACACCTTTGTAAAAATAAAGTTTTAACAAAATGTCAGTTTGGTTTCCAGAAAGGTTTTTCAACGTAAAATGCTATATATACTTTCACTAATGAAATATTAAATGCTCTGAGTAAACAGAAGTCACGTGTTGGTATTTTTTTGTGATCTCTCAAAGGCTTTTGATTGTGTAAATCATGGAATACTTCTAGATAAGCTCAAGTACTGTGGTATAAATGGGACAGCGCTCAAATGGTTTAAATCATACATAACTGGAAGAGTGCAGAAAGTTGAAATACGCAGTTCACATAATATGCAAAAAACTGGTTATTTCTCAAACTAATGACCAATCAAGAATGGGGTGCTGCTAGGTTCGGTCTTGGGTCCTCTGCTGTTCTTAACATATATTAATGACTTACCATTCTATATTCACGAAGATGCAAAGCTGGTACTTTTTGCTGATGATACAAGGATAGCAATCACACCCAACAGACAAGAATTAACTGATGAAATTGTAAACGATGTTTTTCAGAAAATCATTAAGTGGTTCTCTGCAAATGGGCTCTCATTAAACTTTGACAAAACACAGTATATACAGTTCCACACAGTAAATGGAATGACACCATTAATAAATATAGACTTCGATCAGAAATCGGTAGCTAAGGCAGAAAAAATCGTGTCAGAGCAACTTGTAATAAAACTGAATACCAGACAAAAAAGGAAACAGTGAAGAAGAAGGAAGAAATATACATATTATCGACGAGTCATGGTAAGGGACTGGCTACAATCATGTCTGATATGCAGTCCGAATATAAAGTGACTGGAATTTCGAAACCTGGTGCTCCTCTACGAGAAGTGCTGAAAAACTGTGAAAGTTCCGTGAAAAGCGACGTCAACTGTGTCATAATCGGAGGGGGAAACGATGTTCTATAAAAACGAAAGCAGCCTTTTGTAAGAACACTGAAAGAATTGCTAGGAAAAATTTCACAGGCGAAGGTATTTATTGTAAATATTCCCTACAGACACGACTTAACAGAAGACTCGTGTGTAAACAGAGAAATCATCGCAACAAATCGGAAATTCAGGAAGATTTGTAGCGGTTTTGTGCACACAACTTTCATTGAAGCAAGGAGTTCAGTAAGAGAGCATTTTACGAGACATGGACTGCACAGAAACAACATAGGCAAGAAAGTTCTGCCCAAAGAACTTCTCCAGGTGATAAAGAAAGCAGGAGTGGATACCTATGTAAAAATAGCACTACCTGCAACAGGTTTTCTGCCAATGACAACAGAAAAGAGAAGTGCACCAACAGCACATGAGGAAGAAACGTCTGCAGATACAGTCTATGATGAAAAAATTACATCTGTGCAAACATGTAAAGCGTCACAGTCACCAGTGGCATTATCAGTAGCAGCAGTGGAAAAGGAGTTAACAGTAGCAGTAACAGCACAAGTTTCACCAGCAATAGTAACTACAGTGCCTCTAAAAGGAGAAAAGAGAATTGCAGCAGGAGAAGCAGCATCAAGTGTTACAGGCAGATGGAAAACAGCACCTCCTCTCTGTCTAAATGCTTTTTTAGTGGAAGGCAGTAAGATGATGAGGCCCACGAGATAAGTAGTGTAACAAATTTCATAACACCTCTCCAAAACGTGCAATCTAAAATAAACAACAATTATGAACTTAAAATTTGCTATCTGAATATTCAAGGACTAATAGATAAAGAATTTATTGTAAGCAGTTTTGGACTAGATAACAAATTTGATATTTTCTGTCTGAGTGAACATTGGGCTACTGACAGTGTACTTCCAGTTGTCAAACTTGATAACTACACTCCTGGAAATTGAAATAAGAACACCGTGAATTCATTGTCCCAGGAAGGGGAAACTTTATTGACACATTCCTGGGGTCAGATACATCACATGATCACACTGACAGAACCACAGGCACATAGACACAGGCAACAGAGCATGCACAATGTCGGCACTAATACAGTGTATATACACCTTTCGCAGCAATGCAGGCTGCTATTCTCCCATGGAGACGATCGTAGAGATGCTGGATGTAGTCCTGTGGAACGGCTTGCCATGCCATTTCCACCTGGCGCCTCAGTTGGACCAGCGTCCGTGCTGGACGTGCAGACCGCGTGAGATGACGCGTCATCCAGTCCCAAACATGCTCAATGGGGGACAGATCCGGAGATCTTGCTGGCCAGGGTAGTTGACTTACACCTTCTAGAGCACGTTGGGTGGCACGGGATACATGCGAACGTGCATTGTCCTGTTGGAACAGCAAGTTCCCTTGCCGGTCTAGGAATGGTAGAACGATGGGTTCGACGACGGTTTGGATGTACTGTGCACTATTCAGTGTCCCCTCGACGATCACCAGTGGTGTACGGCCAGTGTAGGAGATCGCTCCCCACACCATGATGCCGGGTGTTGGCCCTGTGTGCCTCGGTCGTATGCAGTCCTGATTGTGGCGCTCACCTGCACGGCGCCAAACACGCATACGACCATCATTGGCACCAAGGCAGAAGCGACTCTCATCGCTGAAGACGACACGTCTCCATTCGTCCCTCCATTCACGCCTGTCGCGACACCACTGGAGGCGGGCTGCACGATGTTGGGGCGTGTCGGAAGACGGCCTAACGGTGTGCGGGACCGTAGCCCAGCTTCATGGAGACGGTTGCGAATGGTCCTCGCCGATACCCCAGGAGCAACAGTGTCCCTAATTTGCTGGGAAGTGGCGGTGCGGTCCCCTACGGCACTGCGTAGGATCCTACGGTCTTGGCGTGCATCCGTGCGTCGCTGCGGTCCAGTCCCAGGTCGACGGGCACGTGCACCTTCCGCCGACCACTGGCGACAACATCGATGTACTGTGGAGACCTCACGCCCCACGTGTTGAGCAATTCGGCGGTACGTCCACCCGGCCTCCCGCATGCCCACTATACGCCCTCGCTCAAAGTCCGTCAACTGCACATACGGTTCACGTCCACGCTGTCGCGGCATGCTACCAGTGTTAAAGACTGCGATGGAGCTCCGTATGCCACGGCAAACTGGCTGACACTGACGGCGGCGGTGCACAAATGCTGCGCAGCTAGCGCCATTCGACGGCCAACACCGCGGTTCCTGGTGTGTCCGCTGTGCCGTGCGTGTGATCATTGCTTGTACAGCCCTCTCGCAGTGTCCGGAGCAAGTATGGTGGGTCTGACACACCGGTGTCAATGTGTTCTTTTTTCCATTTCCAGGAGTGTATAATGTAGCAAATACCAGAATGAGATTTTCACTCTGCAGCGGAGTGTGCGCTGATATGAAACTTCCTGGCAGATTAAAACTGTGTGCCGAACCGAGACTCGAACTCGGGACCTTTGACTTTCGTGGGCAAGTGCTCTACCAACTGACCTACCCAAGCACGACTCACGCCCCGTCCTCACAGTTTTACTTCCGCCAGTACCTCGTCTCCTACCTTCCAAACTTTACAGAAGCTCTCCTGCGAACCATGCAGGACTAGCACTCCTGAAAGAAAGGATATTGCGGAGACATGGCTTAGCCACAGCCTAGGGGATGTTTCCAGAATGAGATTTTCACTCTGCAGCGGAGTGTGCGCATATATGAAACTTCCTGGCAGATTAAAACAGTGTGCGGGACCGAGACTCGAACTCGGGACCTTTTACTTTCGCGGGCAAGTGCTCTACCAACTGAGCTACCCAAGCACGACTCACGCCCCTTCCTCACAGCTTTACTTCCGCCTGTACCTCGTCTCCTACCTTCCAAACTTTACAGAAGCTCTCCTGCGAACCATGCAGGACTAGCACTCCTGAAAGAAAGGGTATTGCGGAGACATGGCTTTGCCACAGCCTAGGGGATGTTTGCAGAATGAGATTTTCACTCTGCAGCGGAGGGTGCGCTGATATGAAATTTCCTGGCAGATTAAAACTGTGTGCCGGAGCGAGACTCGAACTCAGAACTCGGGACCTTTGCCTTTCGCGGGCAAGTGCTCTACCAACTGAGCTACCCAAGCACGACTCACGTCCCGTCCTCACAGCTTTACTTCCGCCAGTGCCTCGTCTCCTACCTTCGAAACTTTACAGAAGCTCTCCTGCGAACCATGCAGTACTAGCACTCCTGAAAGAAAGGATATTGCGGAGACATGGCTTAGCCACAGCCTAGGGGATGTTTCCAGAATGAGATTTTCACTCTGCAGCGGAGTGTGCGCTGATATGAAACTTCCCGGCAGATTGAAACTGTGTGCTGGACTGAGACTCGAACTAGGGACCTTTGCCTTTCGTGAGTGAGTGCTCTACCAACTGAGCTACCCAAGCACGACTCACGCCCCGTCCTCACAGCGCACACTCCGCTGCAGAGTGAAAATCTCATTCTGGAAACATCCCCTAGGCTGTGGCTAAGCCATGTCTCCGCAATATCTTTTCTTTCAGGAGTGCTAGTCCTGCATGGTTCACAGGAGAGCTTCTGTAAAGTTTGGAAGGTAGGAGACGAGGTACTGACGGAAGTAAAGCTGTGAGGACGGGGCGTGAGTCATGCTTGGGTAGCTCAGTTGGTAGAGCACTTGCCCGCGAAAGGCAAAGGTCCCGAGTTCGAGTCTCGGTCCAGCACACAGTGTTAATCTGCCAGGAAGTTTCATGTAGCAAATAGTTACTGTAGAAAATTGCATATACGAGGTGGTGTGACAATATATATTAATCAGTCATTCAGCTGCTCCATTGTTAATTTGGACTTAGATTATTTATGTGTGGAACAGAACTTTGAAGCCACTGGTATACTTATGGACAGTTTTAAGTTAGTAATAGTATCCCTTTACAGGTCACCTAAGGTATCATCAATGTATTTCTAGAAAAATTGGGCATGCTGTTAGATGTACTAAGAGGGACCAGATGGTTGCATTAGACATAGTAATTGGTGGAGATCTGAATGGAGATTTTGATATAATAACACATAAACGTACTGTGACTGAGTTGAAAAACCTTCTAAGACAGTGCGGTTTGCACTCAGTCAATGACAGGCCCACAAGGGATAAAACAAGTCTTGACAATACTTTTGTCAACTTTAAAACTACAGAAGAATCATGTGATGTTACAGCGTTTCCATTTTCAGATCATGACTCTGTATCTTTAAACTATACAAGTAGGTTCTGTATTGATAATGGTAATATTCCTAAGCCTGTCCCAAAAGTTATAATCACGAGACCTGTCACAGAACACAAAATTGTTCAGCTCTGTAACTCCCTTGCTGAGAGAGACTGGTTCAACCAATGTCATGGTGATGCAAGTTATAGTCTTAGTGCTGATTTGTCAGGGAAACTATTATTTGAGAGATTTTTTAAAACATTTCTGACACAATTTAATGACAACATCCCCATAAAGAAATGCAAATTAACTGACAAAGGCTTTACAAACAGGGCTACAAACAGACAAAACTCATGGTTCACTAAACAATTATCAAATATGAAAAACCAAGTTATGGTGTTACACAATATATGTAGCAATCAGACAACAGAACATGCCAGATTAGCCTATATAAAATGCAGGAATGAGTATAAAAAAGCCATAGTGGAAGCCAAAAAAGCACATAATTTCAATACCATTGATAATTCCACAAATAAGTGCTAAGCTGCATGGAAATTAATAAATGGTGTTGCTAAAGATGTAAGAAGCAAAAAAATTAATATAAGTCCCCAAAAATTCAATGATTTCTTTATTAAATCTGTTGAAGATGTAGGAAATACTACAATCAAACCTGGTATCAGTTTATCAGAGTTACTTTCTAAAAATGTTTGCAGAACACCAACAGACACAGGTACGTTTATGTTCTCCAAGGTCTCACCTAGTCATGTCCTAAGCATTGTAAAATGGTTGAAATCTTCAGACAGTGTATATATATATATATATATATATATATATATATATATATATATATATATGACATATCCTGTAATTTACTAAAGAAAGTAATAGACTATATTGTGTACCCCTTAACATTCTGTATAAATAAATGTATATCTGATGGATATTTTCCCGAAGAACTCAAAGTGGCTAGGGTAGTTCCAATACAAACAAAGGGAGATACAGACTCACCTTCCAGTTACAGACCAATCTCCATAGTCCCAGCTTTTTCTAAAATACTGGAATGTGTAATTTACCAACAGCTATCTGTTTATTTTGAAAAATTAGGAATAATTAGTGAATCTCAATATGGTTTTAGGAAAAAGTTGTCTACTGTGGATGCTATAGACTTTGTAGTCAAATACTTACATCAAGTGTTTGAGGATAAGGGCTATGCTCATCTCACATTTTGTGATCCAAGCAAAGCTTTTGACTATATTGTGTACCCCTTAACATTCTGTATAAATAAATGCAAAACTGATGGATATTTTCCCGAAGAACTCAAAGTGGCTAAGCCACTCCTAGAAAAACTGGAATTCTATGGCATTAGACATAACAGCCTTAAGTTAATAAAATCATATCTTCAGAATCGTAAGCAAGTTGTTTGTGTAGGGAAAGAAATGTCGAGTATAGAACAAGTACAGGTAAGTGTTCTGCAGGGATCTGTGCTGGGCCCCTTTTTGGTCCTGATAATGACAAATGATCTGCCGTCATTTATCAACTCCACCACTGTGTTGTATGCAGATGATACAGCATTTCTTCATGCTAGTGATGATTTTAATAGCCCTAAAACTTGTGCAGCAAAGACAATTGACCAAGCATCCTATTGGTTCCAGGCAAATGGATTCCTGCTGAATGAAAACAAAACAGAGCAGATGGTTTGTAGTCTTAGAGACAAGCTTCTGTCAGATGATCCATGTTATGTCAAATTTTTGGGGATATACATAAATGATAAATTATCTTGGAGATCTTGGGGCAACATGTACAATATATTAGTGGTAAGTTGTCAAGAGTTATTTACCTGTTAAGGCGACTTATGGATTGTGTTCCTGAAAAATATGTTAGAACATCCTATTTTTCATTCTTTCAAAGTATAATAACATATGGAATTATTTTGTGGGGGAACTCTAGCTGTGTACATGACATATTAATACCGCAAAAAAAGCTGTTAGGATAATTACTAGTTTTGCATATAAGGCACTCTGTAAACCATTGTTCTATGAACAGAAAATCACGACTGTTATAAACTTGTACATATACTATGTTCTAATGTATACAAAGAAGAAATTACCAGAAACAAAAACCAGAGAAAATATACATAGCCACAATACAAGAAGGAATAGGTGCCTCTGTATTCCTTACTACAGATTGTCAAAGTCACTCAACAGCAATGAAATCATGGGTTACAAATTATTTAATAATCTTCCTCAATCTGTTCAAGAATTACCTGAACAATTATTCAAACAAACAATTCATGACTGGCTAGTCCTCCACCCATTCTATGATATAAGAGAATTTATCAACTGTAATATAATACTATAATATTAACAACAAACCTGATCTTTCTTTCAAACTATTAACTGTATTTTAGTATGTATATGACATTGTATGTATATGACATAGTTTGGACAAGAAGAGAATAGAAGCTTTCGAAATGTGGTGCTACAGAAGAATGCTGAAGATTAGATGGGTAGATCACATAACTAATGAGGAAGTACTGAATAGGATTGGGGAGAAGAGAAGTTTGTGGCACAACTTGACCAGAAGACGGGATCGGTTGGTAGGACATGTTCTGAGGCATCAAAGGATCACCAATTTAGTATTGGAGGGCAGCGTGGAAGGTAAAAATCGTAGAGGGAGACCAAGAGATGAATACACTAAGCAGATTCAGAAAGATGTAGGTTGCAGTAGGTACTGGGAGATGAAGAAGCTTGCACAGGATAGAGTAGCATGGAGAGCTGCATCAAACCAGTCTCAGGACTGAAGACCACAACAACACCAATGACATTGTCTATTGCTGCAATGGCCGAATGACAATAAAATTGTTATTATTATTATTATTATTATTCAAAATTTCTAGGTGTATGCATTGATGAGGGGTTGAATGGAAAAAACACACTGAAGATCTGCTGAAACATTTGATTTTAGCTACTTACGCTATTAGGGTCATTGCAAATTTTGGCGACATACATCTCAGTAAATTAGCTTACCACTCCTATTTTCACTCTCTGCTTTCATATGGCATCATATTCTGCGGTAACTCATCATTGAGTAAAAGAGTGTTCATTGCACAAAAGTGTGTAATCAGAATAATTGCTGGAGCTCATCTGAGATCATTATGCAGACACTTATTTAAAGAGCTAGGGATCTTCACTGTAGCCTCACAATATATATATATAGTGAGGCTACAGTGAATATATATATATATATATATATATATATATATATATATATATATATATATATATATATATATATATATATATATATATATATATATATATATCTTTGGACATCTCTGCCCAAACTCTTTGCCTTTACAAATGTCTGCTTGTGTCTGTGTATGTGCGGATGGATATGTGTGTGTGTGCGAGTGTATACCTGTCCTTTTTTCCCCCTAAGGTAAGTCTTTCCACTCACGGGTTTGGAATGACCTTCTCCCTTAAAACCCACATCCTTTCGTCTTTCCCTCTCCTTCCTTCTTTCCTGATGAGGCTACAGTTTGTCGCAAAAGCTTGAATTTCATGTGTATGTTTGTGTTTGTTTGTGTGTCTATCGACCTGCCAGCACTTTCGTTCAGTAAGTCACATCATCTGTGTTTTAGATATATTTTTCCCACGTGGAATGTTTCCCTCTATTATATATATATATATATATATATATATATATATATATATATATATATATATATATTCACTTAGATCTGAACGAGTTCAAAAGTAATTGCAGTGTGCATACTTACAACACTAGGAGAAAGGATCATCTTCACTACTCAAGGTTAAATCTAACTTTGGCCCAGAATGGAGTAAATTATGCTGCCACAAAAGTCTTAGGTCACTTACTTAATAGCATCAAAAGTCTGACAGATAGCCATATAGAATTTAAAAGGAAATTAAAAGAATTTCTGAATGGCAACTCCTTCTACTCATTAGACGATTTTTTTATATAGTAAGTGGGTAATTTCCCCACTCCCACCAAAAAAATTAAAAATATTAAGTGTCATGTAATAATTTGTGCAATGTAATATCTTGTATAGACACCTTTTATTAACCTGACACATTCCACATTATTACGAAGTGTCGTATTTGTGATCTATGGAACAAGTACTAATCTAATCTATATAATCCTGAAAGTCTAGTTGGCGTATTTTCTATATCTGATATCGCTAACATAAAACGATGGCTCCTATGCGGGTTAAAATGAGGTTCACTACTTCCTCAAGAATTTTTTGTGAAAATTGTTCTAAGGCTGATGGTGGTTAATGAGTGGCAACTACAGTTGTGTCATCTGGAGGGCACACCACAAAATGAAGTGGAAATACTTAATCACTATAATGAAGAATGGTTCATGAACTGAGCCCTGTAGTAAGCTGGTCTCAACAATTTCCGTAAAACGGAATCGTTCTCAAATAATAGCTCATAAAGTCTACCATTAAAAGATTTATTACAGTCATATAAAACAATAGAGACCTTATCCTTATTTTCAGTAGTTATAGTTATTCATGATATGCTGAGGTGGTACCTTTTCCTGACCAGTAACCAGACTGATTGTTAGAAAGCAAGTTACATGTTGCAAAACAATCATTCTTTGATTTTAGAGCAGGATTTTAAAATATTTTGGAAAACACAGGAAATTCTAAAAACTGCCAATAATTTTAGGACAGATATTTATCATGCATTTTCAAAATTGTTGTTATAATGGTCAAAATGTTTATTATGTCAGAGAAAATTCTAAACTTTAGGATTTTGTTAAGGGGAGCTGGAGGTGCCTATGCTGCCCATGTTAAAATCACTAAGTTTGAGGAACATTTATGAATAAACTACCAAATAGAAAAATTTGAATTTTTTTAACATATAGAGTGGTTTAGTATTGCAGTTATGACTGAGGGATTTTGGAGTATCTTTTCTAGTTTCCTTCCAATTATTTTTTTTTATTTATGACCCAAATTTTTTTTACAAATAAATGCTTTATAATTAAACTGAAATGAAACTACTGAACATATTGCCAAATGGCTGTGTTACAATGCAAGTTTGACCACTAGGAGTGCTGTATAAAAATTTCATCTCTCTAGCTTGAGTGGATTTTGAGAAAATGTTCCTTATATTCGAAAAATTCTAATTTACGGAAAATGGCTATCAAAGTTTCTCAATACATTCCTGCACTATAGGATGGATTATCAGGGTCTTCTTCTTCATCATCCAAAAGCTTCCTCTTCTGTCTTCTTTTCTGGCCTTTTGTTCCATCATACTTCATATGCCTTTCTCTTCTTTCTGCTCCTCTTATCCTTTCTCTTTCAATATTTCTTAGTGCTCGTACAGTGTTCACCCCAGCTGTAAATCCTAATGCCTTCAGAACTTCACACTTCACACTGTTCCCTTGGTTGTAGGTTGCTATTGCATCATAAATGCCAAAGTGCAGTGTTTTTATGCTTACAAACACCTTTTAGGAATCACTTTCCAAATCAAATTGTTTATGCTCTCATTAGGATTCTGCATCTTTCCGTGTAGACATTTGTGTAACAATTCTGGCTGTGCTAAGTCATGAAAAATTGATTTTATTGCATTTATCACAGCTGCTGGCAAACCATGTTTGTGATCATAGTCCTTTTTTGCATTATATTTGAACCAGGAATCTTTTGGACACAGACTGTGTTGAGGGCATTCATTGGAACAATGCCCACACTGCTTTTCACATGTCACTAACATTACTAGTATTTTGCCTTATAGTATATCCATAGTATCTCTGTAGACATTCAATAACCTCATCAGTAAGCCTGCCTCCCCCTCCTATTGTCTTTCCATCACTGAGCTTACTTGAACCCAAAGTTTGTTTGAGCCTTCGAAGCTGTGCACCCATACGCTTTCGCACATGCCCAATGCATTCCAACTTTTCAACTACAAATTCATTTCCATATGGTTTCAGTTCCTCCATAGTCTTGAAACCTTTGGAGTCACCATCCCCAGGGTAGTATTTGTACCTAACGTTGTATCTGGGAACTGGACGTTCAAAAATTTGTTTCACTCCATCCATTTCCATTGCTCCACTTGATCCACTAAAATTTGCCTCACAGATTCCACTGTGCTCTCCTTTGATTTTATTTTTGCACCTACAATGTTTTGATAATATTGCAACATCTATCACTTATGCACTATCCCCACAAGTAGCAGTTACAACCCCATTCAGGGATTTATGACCCCTCTTTTGCCAGGAACCATCTAATGCCACTACCAAATCCCTAGAACCACCGTTCATTTCTACAGATTCCTCCACTGCTTCCTTCATGGTTTTCAAAGCCACATCTTCAACAGAGGATCCTACCAGTTCACAGTAGTACCCAAATTTGCTTGGAGGCAAAGGCAAGTTCATAATACCACAAAACAGTTTAACAGCAGCAGACCCTTTTCCAATGGATCAAAGACCATACACAAGTCGAACATTCACATCAAACACTCTAGATCGTCCAGTTTCAACAAAGAGACTGGCATGTGAATTGTAGAAAGTCACTTGATACTTGCAACATGCACAGATTATCTTCATCTCACAAGCTAAACCAAAGTGCTTTATCTCTAGTCCCACTCCTACACTTGAACACATTTTGCACAGAACAGTTTCTTTCAGCACAGAAGATAATAATCCAATATTCAGTACTTCATTGATATCATCACTGTCACTAACATATTCACGAAATCTGTCACTTCCACCAGTCAGCTTCTTGCTAGAAGATGTCACAGGGCTATGGCCAACCATGTGTTGCTTAGCAGAAGAACGCACTGTTTCAGTAATTGTAGTATCGCAACTTGGTATTAGTGTTAATTTTCTTTTCCCTACGTTCTTCCTCTTCTTATATACACGGTTACTAAAACGTGGCGTCGTAACCAGAGCAACGCTTTACACAAGAAGTATAATACTACCACTAACAGGCGCAACACTGTACTAACTCGAAACGGTAAACAGCAGAGAGACGATGTTCCGCGCTCTTAGCGCTTCATTTGTCACAGAAAACAATGTAGCCAACCCTTGCACACTCGCTGTATGCGTAACATAAGGCGCTGTATGTGTAACAGGCCGAGAAAATCCCAAGCAGTTCGCCAGGAAGTCACGAGAGGGTGTTAGATGCATTCAGCGGCCGCCCATTTCCTCCGCAGGCGTGGGGGAAAATGGTAATAACTCCACTTCTAGGGCGAGTAGAACAATAATTCAAAGTTTACATTAAAGAGGAATGTTCCAATTAATTTTCGGTAGCAAAAAAAAATCGTACTTTTTTGGATTTGACCACCTCCGGCTCGTCTTAAATGTAAGTGCTGAAGGTTCACAAATCAAGTTAATTGTTTTCTTGGTGAAGCAGCTGGATAACAAGTAATTACCTGTACTTTAGAAGTTAGACAATTTTGTGGCTGCATTTATAATTGCTGTAGATATGACACTGCTGAAAAACTGTCTTACTAGCCACTGTTAACCAAGTTGGTCACTTGCAGAGGTATCACTTGAGATGACGTCATTTCCAAATTATTTCACTGAAGACACAAAGAATTCATTTAATTTGTTATATTGAAAATAAAACAATCGCAACAGCAAAATGATTTTTATTTAAAAATAAATTGTTTCGTCATGATTAGGCATCATCAGATTATGTAAAACAGCCAAATGAAGTTCATTGTGCCAGCTACCAAAGTTCTGCATCAGCCATATACATATAAAACTGTCTGGGTGAAAATCCGATCGTCAGAATAACTAAAAGGAACTGCAGGAACCTTTGAACTGTCATGACAGCAAGTGGAGCACAGCATAGAGCCACACCAAACAGCTGAGCGAGTGCCACTGTCAGTTAGAATGCTTAGCTGCTGGCATTCAGGCCAACATGTAGGTGCGGCTCTAAGCTGTGCTCTACTTGCTGTCACAACAGTTCAAGGGTTCTCACAGATCCTGACCACCAGATTTTCATACAGATGATTTATGTGTTTGTGGCTGACAGAGTTTTGGTAGCCAGCACAGTGGGCTTCATGTGACAGTTTTACATAATCTAATGATTCCTAACCATGGCAAAACACATTATTTTTAAATAAAAATAGCTTTGCAGCCATGGCCGTTTTATTTTTAATATATCTATGAAAACCAGTCGCTGTATCAATCAGCCAATAGTGGAATAGAATAAATACTACATTTAATTTGTTTTGTTCAAGCAATAATTATTGTCTGTGTGTATGAGACTGTTATTGTGTCATAGACTCCCATGTTTCTTGAAACCCATGGAGAGGGAGTTTGGCTTTGTACAGTTTTTTATACTTCACATATGCATAATAAATTGAATCTACCTGTTGCATACCAAATTAACAGTTACTTTTAAATATGCTGTGTAGTAACAACATTGTCCCCTAATGCTGTCAATATCACAATCATACAATTTCTTTTAGATTTAAATTTAAAATGAGTCCTTCATAGAGGGAGAAAAGGAGAACAAAACCTTGTGTGTTCCCTAATTAATCTACATTCCTGGAAATGGAAAAAAGAACACATTGACACCGGTGTGTCAGACCCACCATACTTGCTCCGGACACTGCGAGAGGGCTGTACAAGCAATGATCACACGCACAGCACAGCGGACACACCAGGAACCGCGGTGTTGGCCGTCGAATGGCGCTAGCTGCGCAGCATTTGTGCACCGCCGCCGTCAGTGTCAGCCAGTTTGCCGTGGCATACGGAGCTCCATCGCAGTCTTTAACACTGGTAGCATGCCGCGACAGCGTGGACGTGAACCGTATGTGCAGTTGACGGACTTTGAGCGAGGGCGTATAGTGGGCATGCGGGAGGCCGGGTGGACGTACCGCCGAATTGCTCAACACGTGGGGCGTGAGGTCTCCACAGTACATCGATGTTGTCGCCAGTGGTCGGCGGAAGGTGCACGTGCCCGTCGACCTGGGACCGGACCGCAGCGACGCACGGATGCACGCCAAGACCGTAGGATCCTACGCAGTGCCGTAGGGGACCGCACCGCCACTTCCCAGCAAATTAGGGACACTGTTGCTCCTGGGGTATCGGCGAGGACCATTCGCAACCGTCTCCATGAAGCTGGGCTACGGTCCCGCACACCGTTAGGCCGTCTTCCGACACGCCCCAACATCGTGCAGCCCGCCTCCAGTGGTGTCGTGACAGGCGTGAATGGAGGGACGAATGGAGACGTGTCGTCTTCAGCGATGAGAGTCGCTTCTGCCTTGGTGCCAATGATGGTCGTATGCGTGTTTGGCGCCGTGCAGGTGAGCGCCACAATCAGGACTGCATACGACCGAGGCACACAGGGCCAACACCCGGCATCATGGTGTGGGGAGCGATCTCCTACACTGGCCGTACACCACTGGTGATCGTCGAGGGGACACTGAATAGTGCACGGTACATCCAAACCGTCGTCGAACCCATCGTTCTACCATTCCTAGACCGGCAAGGGAACTTGCTGTTCCAACAGGACAATGCACGTTCGCATGTATCCCGTGCCACCCAACGTGCTCTAGAAGGTGTAAGTCAACTACCCTGGCCAGCAAGATCTCCGGATCTGTCCCCCATTGAGCATGTTTGGGACTGGATAAAGCGTCGTCTCACGCGGTCTGCACGTCCAGCACGAACGCTGGTCCAACTGAGGCGCCAGGTGGAAATGGCATGGCAAGCCGTTCCACAGGACTACATCCAGCATCTCTACGATCGTCTCAATGAGAGAATAGCAGCCTGCATTGCTGCGAAAGGTGGATATACACTGTACTAGTGCCGACATTGTGCATGCTCTGTTGCCTGTGTCTGTGTGCCTGTGGTTCTGTCAGTGTGATCATGTGATGTATCTGACCCCAGGAATGTGTCAATAAAGTTTCCCCTTCCTGGGACAATGAATTCACGGTGTTCTTATTTCAATTTCCGGGAGTGTATCAGGCATAGTTTCAACATTAGTTTTTTCATCTGCATTACATACAACATTCGACTTTTGCATTACTTAGCGTAACAGTGGGCATGTATACACATTCTTCTTTCTCTCCTATCAATCATCTTTCTACATCTTGCTTTTGGGTAGAATTGATAGTCTGAATTGACTATTACATATAGAACGTGACAATAATGGTTTGTGGTCATAAAATCATCCATGTACATGACTGGTGGTGCAAATAACACTAGGAAATCAACAACAATACTATCCAGGCAAGCTTTTTAGTGAGTAGCACTTCTGTTTATATAAAATAAGTTTAATAATCTGAGAATATTGAAACAATCATCATGACACTGGCTTTTTAGAGTCTGACATATTTGTTTGAACATCACCAGAAATAGTAATGTTTACTTTTGTCTTTAGTACTTTGTAGTCATAATGCAAAAATTTTTGAAAAGTATTTCTTCAACCCCATTTGGAAACCCATAGAGACTTATACCTGTCATATTCTAGTTTGTTAAATTTACATAACTGAACTCTGAACTCTTCATCTATATAAGAACATGACTGGCTTACATCAACTTTGTGATTTTGAGACTAGCACTGATAACAAATAGAGCAACACAATTTTGTCTCTATTTCCTACATTTGAAACTTGCAGGTACATAGGACTGACGAATGAAAATGTATACTTCAGTTATTGTCTGCAATTGTTCTGATATGCAAACAACAGCAAGATTCATCCTTCTACAATATTCTTATTGTTCAAATAGTTCATTTATGGTGAGGCTTAAATTGATTTTCAGCACTGTAAATGTGTTTCCTTTGTATCAGTTCGTACTAGGCCTCACTGAATCATATATAGTGCTATGTGTATTATCAGTACATGTTAAGTCAGTTCCTCTCTTTTTGTGAAGAAGAAAATATTCTTTTTTTCTTACTGTGGTCTTCTCTTGTATGAATTTTTTGGCACATGGTGTGATGTAGACAATTACCATGCTCCACAATTCACAGTGAATTTCATGGAATGGAACATAAAATCAGAACATTCCACAAAGCATTTGAAGTGGACACACACACACACACACACACACACACTGTCAACAAAAAGGAGAGCATGGCAGTATCAACTATTGTCAGGAAGAACATTTGAACTTGACATTGTTGGGTGGGGGAGGAGAGAGGGAGTAGTTTTGTCTGCCAACATTGAAAGTTAACCTCATTTCACTGTGCTCACTCTTCTTATGGAGGTAGAGTATGAGTTTTAGTATCTTTATTTTATGAATTTCTTTACTGTTGTGACATTTTACAAATATTCCATGAGGACTTCCTTATTTTGCTTCCAAAAAATGTCAAATACCTGAAGAAGAAAAATGAATTACCTTTTTACAATATGTGAACCAAAAAACCATAAAATTTCATAATAGAAACATAAATTAATGAAACAATTTTTATTTTCATGATGTGGAATCTACATCTTATATCATTCTGATGTACATTTTCAGTATTTAACTGTTTGCATATTATTTTAATAATACACTTACAACATATATTTCTCTGTTCACACAAGACCACAATGGCAGGTCATATCATTGTGGAATGCCAATATCAGAAAATTTTTATGAATCAAGTGTTCTAAACACTTTTATAATTGCTCATTGCTGGAAAAGTCACTGATTAATCCAAGCAAAAGAAAAATATCTTAAGATAATTTATTGATTTCTGGCAAGTAGACAAGTTTTCTTATGTCAGACAAATGAGCACCACACTCAGAAAATGATGTTTCCTTTCCAGCTATTTTTTCATTGTTCTGAATGGAATTTCCATAGACCATGCTTGTCAGTAAGTGCAATAAATTGTCTTGGAATTTTTGATATTTTACAACAATGGGTTTGGGCTATGACTTTCACATGCAATAATATGTATCTGAAGCTTTCATTGAAACTGAGATACAGCATTTTCAATCAATTTTCAGATATTAAGCCACAGGACAGATGCAAGCATCCTCAGATATTCATTACACATTTGAGTAACAAGCACCACTTGGTACTATAATCAGTTTGAAATGGGATCAGTTGTATCTTTAACCCTTGGAACCATGATGGGGGCCTTTCAGGCAGGGGAGTGAATTAATCACCCATTTAATTATATTAAAATCACATATAATTGGAACTTACTTTATGTAATCTTTAAAAATACGTTAATGACTAAGAAACACAATAAAGTTGTATTTAATGTCGCAAAAATTTTATGAAATGAGTGTTTTCTTAATGGTATGTGCATAATGCATGAAGGGGGCCTTCCATGCCTGATGTATTCTAACGCTTTAGCGAGCGCTTTTCTTCCAGTTTATGAATGTGGTACCTGGGATATTTTTATACTTGCAATTGTTGTCAGAATCCAGCAACAACAATAATGGACTTACTACTCAATATAGAAGTTGACCTCAAATGTGAAAGAAGTCTCTCTCATAGATGATGTAAGTAATTGTGTTTGTCATTCTTTCTGTTTTCTTTTCTTCTCTCTTTCTCTGACAAAGTAATTATTTAGACTCCCTCTCCGACAACAGAATGTTCGTTTCTTACAGTATGGAATCATCCAGTATATCTCGAAAGAGAGAACTTCATTCTGCTATAAATGCAGATGATTCAAATTATTTAATGATTATTTCTGAATGGTTGGATGAATGTGAATCTAGTATTGCTTCCGAAGATGTAACTGATCCTCCCTATAGACCTTTGATGAACAGCTCAAAATCTAAAGAAAGTAGTAACGAATATTCCCACGTAAGTGAAGCAGGCTTACCAACAAAAGTCTGGCTGATAACAGACAGCTGCCAGCAAATTCAAATAATGTAGCAAGTACATAACAGCCTGCAAACTTTTTTATTGGGCGCGATGGGACTCACTGAAGCAAAACACTACCTCTTTCTAGCAGAACGCTTACCCATAATCTAATGAGAATTTATCCAGGGCCTGTTAGGGGAAGTTACACGCAAATGCCAAAAGATAGTTGGAGTTACTTCATCATAGATAATATTGTGAATGGAATAGTTCATTGCACAAATCTGAAAGGACGACGCTCAGCAGCTATAAAAGGTCAGATATGATGTAATGTCACAGATGGGGAAATGAATGCATTTTTTGGAATTCTCCTATTAGCTGGCGGTTACAGAAGCTAGGATGTTCGTATAAGGGAATTATTTCACGGCTCTTCTGGCAACCGTGTTTATATGACAACTTTTTTTATAAACAGATTTGAAGAAATAACGAGAGCCGTAAGATTCGGCTATAGCCGCACTCGACAAGCCAGGAGCCAAGATGATAATATGACAGCTTTTTGCAATGTGTGGGAACTATTCAAAAGCAATTGCAGGCAAAGGTTTCATCCAGGAGAGAACTGCACAACAGATGAACAGCTAGTCTTTCAGAGGGCATTGTAAATTTCTACTGTTTATTCCAAGAAAACCAGGAAAATATTGAATGAAGATATTCTGGCTCTGTGACTCTTTGACATCATACACTATAGATGGGCTAGTGTGCTCAGGAAAAACTCCAGATCGCCCTCATGAAGTTAATGTTGCAGCTCATGTGGTAAAGTCTCTGGCAAAGACAGTCAGTGGAAGCACAACCAACATCACAATGGACAACTACTTTACCAGTGTTTCCCTGTTTCAAGATTTATTGAAGGATAAAATTACAGCAGTCGACACTCTTCACCATAACAAACCACAAATTCCTCCTGAAATGAAACAATGTAAGACATGAGTGGTTTTATCTTCAACATTTGGATTCAGAGATGATTTGACTATTGTGAGCTATGAACGAAAGAAGAATAAGAGTGTGGCGCCATTCCATGCATCACGTCGCCACAGTTGATGGGACTCATAAGAAGAAGAAATCAAAAATGATTCTATTTTATAACAAAACAAAATCAGATGTAGATTCTGTTGATCAAAAGGTACATGCATACACTTGCAAAAGACAGACAAGGAGATGGCCTTTTGAATTATGGGCTAATGTAATGGATGCAGAAACTATAAATGCTTTTTATTTATTCACAAAACAGCATCCTGAATATTAAAATGGAAAACCACATAAAAGGAGGCTTTTCTTGAAAGGCTTGGCTCTACAACTTATTCATTCACATATGGAGTCCAGAGCCAAAACTCGAAATTTGCAAAGAAATATCATACAATCATTGCATAGATGTGGCGTCAAAAGGTGCCAGGAAATGGACATCAACCACCAAAGAAAAAGGCCCAGAAGAAGATGCTTTTTGTACCCATATGAACTGGAAAGGAAAATCGCTCAGTGTTGTTCCAAATGTTCTAACAATGTATGCAATGAACGTAGTGTGCTTGTTTGTGAAGATTGTTTATAGTAATGTGTAAAACTTACTGACAGGCAGTCTAATCTTTATTTGCATAATATGCTGTGTATCTTCGTTTTGATATCCCATGTTATATGCAACTTAGCATTTTCTTTCGTTCTATTTTGTATTCTTATGCTTTATCCACACTGATTTGCATTGTACCTCTCCAATGTACAATTCATAGTTTATTTGAATACCAATGTAAGTTATTATATACAATAATACTAAAATTAGTATTCATTCAATTAAAACTAATTCCACTGCAATTATTGTCCACAGCTTTTCTTTAATATTTTTCTACTTAAACTAGATTAGGACAATTACAAGCTGGACTTACGATTTAGCTTGTCATAATATAAACAGGTATCGTATTGAAATAATTTTTGTATCTAGTTTTGGATGATAGGGAGATAACATGTGTTGTCGCTATATTCTGCTAGTCCCGTCATTGCTGGTAGATAGCCATTGTCAGTGTCATTTGGATATTTTAGTGTATCTATTTGTGATGTAGTAGCATTGCTATACGATCTCGAATTTTTTGTATAGCGAAAATGCTGTTTGTTATTTTCTAGCATTTGTGTCTGCTGTCTCGTCAGTGTTTATTATAGTTGCAGTTGCTAATCACCAAAGGGTTGATCTGTATTCAATTTGTTGTCTAAGAGTGCAACTACTGTACAAGCTAGGCTTCAAGTGTTTGCAAGGCGCTCAACTAACTTCCAAAAGTGCTGACTGAAAATTTCCTGGAGCTGAGGAGAATCGAGACACTTAGGCGGTGTGCCTGCAGACATACCATAATTTTTTAGGACGCTGTACACAAATATACGATAGTTGCATTGCTAGTGTGAACGCGTATGTGTTGAAGTGTAAAATTACTGTGGCCAGTGATCCGACGTTTGTAAAAGAATGGTGTGGGTGGGACTACATTCGTTCATAAGGGAGGTATAGGTATGACATGATAAACTGTGACTGCAATGCATTAATAGCCTTAAGGGTTATGAAAGATTTTATGTGGAACATTATGTCCAGTCATAAGGAGAATATCGATTTACAGGGGAAATAGATATTTCCAGAGCCACAGTCATCAGGAGGAGGTATTTTGCTCACTTTTTAATGTCACCGGATTGGTGCTGTAAGCGTAATATTTAATTGTAATTAAACTGATGATTACTCACATGTGGCTGATTTCCTAGCACAGCTCTGCCTGGCGTTCGTGCATGTGGCAGAGATAGCCAGTAGCGGAAAAATGGACATTTCCAGTTTAAAGCATAAGCCATCACTGAGCCTCTCAAACTGGTCAGATGTGGTATGAGGATGCAGTTGACCTCACTGTGTTGCCTCAGAGATGGTGAATAGTGAACTAATACTCAGTACGTGTTGGGCTGCATTCGTGATCACATGTGTTGTCATCCTGGTCATCCATGACATCCTCCGTGACCAGGCAACCCTCTCCAGCTGGCTGAGTCCATCTGCTGGCCTGGTACAGTCACGGAGACTCATGTCCACTGTGGCAACTAGCACTGTGTGACCTGTGGCCTGATGTGCTGCATGTGAACATTGGGACATAAGCACATGGGATATGTGAATGTTTCAGCAAACTCTGACCTCTAACCATTACAGCTACTACTATGGAATGGTATACGGTTTATGTCTGCAGTGTTCACTTCTTCTCAATACAGTCCACTGTACTATGCCTTGCAGTGGAAAGGTGGGACTTGTTTGTTGTTGCTACTATCCTATCATGTGATAGATCCATCCTCCTCATTCTTCATCCTGCTGTAGGTGAGAGAACCAACTTAGGGATTATATAGTACTTTAATAACCAATAGCAACGTCGAATTCCCTACTGATCAGTTTATTCTTTGTGCTAGTGGTATTGTGAGCACGCATACCAGTCCAACCCAATGCCCTGTCTCCCACAAATTGTTTAAGGACATCGCATGCAATTGAGCTGAACCTTGAAATTTTCATCTACCTCCAACATAATGGACTTTCTGCCAAATGCCCTAGCTGTGCCAGCATCCATCCACAGGATGCAAGGAAAATGCAGAAGGGGGTAAGAGTAGGGTTTGGAAACTGGTTGGTTATGGGATTGATTCCCAGATAGCCTCAGAATTTCAAGCCAAATATGCCAATCCAAGTGTCCACCCATAAGAAGCAAGGAATCACTTAGAGAAGGTATCGATTTAATTAATTAGTCAATAAATATGATAGAGTGTGGGTAATGGACTAATTCCAAAACATCCAAAGTCGGATATTTATCAGGTATCGACTACTTTATTCAGGACAAAAGAGGAGTTAGTGCGGTACATGACAGATGTTCACTGGGTAGCAAGCAGCCACTTGAGAGAGAGAGAGAGAGAGAGAGAGAGAGAGAGAGAAGGAGAGAGCATGTGTTTCAGCAGGAATTCCCCAGGTATCAGTGTATAAGACATATCACCACTTGTATCAAAGATGTACTGCCACCTGATGATTTGTCCAACGGGAAATAACCAGAGGGGTGAGAGGCAGGGGACAAGATGTGGGAAGGTTGCTTTTTCCAGCGTCCTCTGCCAGTGGTATTGTGAACTAACTCAGTAAGTGTATGCACAGCAGGGTGAACATGTAGAGCAGTTGTTTCGATGCACCTAGTATGGAAGGTGTGTGTTTGGGAGCATATTGTGCATTTGCTGCAACCAGAAGTAGTCACTTGAGGTGGGAATCGCCCAGTGAAGGACGCTACAGTGAACAAAGGGAAGCATGGCTGTTGGGTGACCTGGTTGCCAGATAGTCATAGAAAATGTATCTTGAGTCTGCTGTCATGGGCAACAGAGCTTGTTGGTCCCTCAGTATGCATGACATAATTTCAGTAATGATTGACAGTCTATCTACAGTCAACATGCTAGTGCTGGGAGGCGTGAGCTGAACAGTAGATGCCTGGCAGTCCCTTACAGTGCATTGTGGTGTCACGAACCTGGGTGCGTCACAGCTTCCAGCAGATGGTGTGTGCTTGCCTCTTGGCCAGCCTGAGCACTGCAGTGGACAACAATGTGTGGTGCAGCCCAGTGAACGGCGTGTGTGCATGTGCGAAGGCGCTATCAGGATGTTTTTAACAGCGTAATTGTGTGTGGTGAGGTATGTCGATGGCGATTTGAGGACGGTATTTCTCACGCAATCGGAAAAAAGCGATCTATTAACACATTTAATTACTTCTTTTTGAAGTATTTTACAAGACCTGCACCTTAGAAAATTAAGTAAACAGCAGAGACTGATGAGCTTTTCCAACCAAATAAAGAGCTTTATCTCCTGAAAATTGGTATGCTAACTGAATTTTACAAACAAACAATATATTATTATGCCCTCTGCATTGTAGTTGAATTTCCTGTCTTGTTATCCTTCCTCTCCAGCCCAGACTGAGTCTTTTTCCTGCAAATTTCGAGGTGGAGGAGGGGTGGTGGGAAGTGGGGGAAGAGAAGGGAGGGCTGTGGGATTTCCCAGAGAGGGAGAGATTAATTAATTGATCAATTTAATTAATTAATCAGTAAATTTGATATCAAAAATGTGCTTGTACTCGCGAGGGGGGGCGGGGGTTTGGGGATTTACCAGAGGATTAGGGGAGTGGGAGATGGAGGGGGGATGAGGTGGGGAATACTCAGAGGGCTGGATTATTCCCATGGGTCATAAATCAGTTAGCTTAACAATAGGTTAAAGGGGGAAGGGGAGTGATGGTGTGTTTCTCAGTGGGATGGATTATCCCCAGGATGATGTAAATCATTTATCAGAACAAAGCTGAGGGGAGCAATTATGTGGAAAACTACTTGCAGAACAAGAGGTTAATCTCATAAATCAATAAAGTTTGCCTCTGAATGTATGCAACCTGCACAAACCAAATCAGCCAGCACCCTCTTTGCATTACTACTCACAGAATATGATCCATCATGCTCTCCCCCAGAGATGTGCTGTTCTGGCCTGATGCTACCCATAATGTCACTGTACGATGGTGCTGCACTCATTCTGAGATTGGGTAGTCAGTCCATTTACTTAGAGCACTCTACCCTTACAAACGTGTTTTGTCTACAAATAGTGCCATCCATAGTGTTGGAAAGACTGAACAGATGGTTGCCTTATGTCCAAAGTGCATATAAAGACATTTTGAACTATCTCCATATATATAGTATGCGTGTAGACTAATCAGAACACCATATTGACAAGAGACCAAAAGAAGAAGCTAAAGGCATGCCCATCACTTTCAGGTAAATATACAATGATTTCTGTGCATACAAGAAACCATTATTTGCTAAATACTATACTTGTGTGAAGAAAGAACCAGTGGATTTTGTTGATGTACCAAGTCCTATGTACGATTACTTAAGTGTAGATAAAATATATTATGAAAAACCTTTTTGTTTTTCTTACCTCACTCGTAACCTTCTCATTATTGTAACCATCGTAGTTCAGTAGGTAAGGTGTTGATTGTGCTGTAATGCTACATATTTTATTGCAAGTGTTTGCTGTAAAACGACTTTGCACTCCAATACCTGTTGTAATTGATACCATGGCTGGATGAGTGAAACACCAGAGCTTTGCTGTAAGCAACTGGTCCTGTGTGGAAGGAGACAAGAAGGTGGAGAATGATAATATACAAGCGATAGTTGTAGGTCTAGCTAGTTGTGGCAAGACGAATGTTTCCATGTCGATGCTAACACTCCCAGATGGAGTAGATTGAATGTATTTTTAAAAATACTGTTTCAACCCAAGTACCAGTTGTGGCACAAAATACACAAGGTGTCGTTTGTGTAACAAACACAATTGTAAAGGTTGATGGAACTGAAAAGGAAGTACAGGTTGATGGAATTAGGCAAAATGTATATAAGGTGCAAATTATGAAGCAGTCCACTTGATATGTAACAAGATGTCAACTAAGCATAAGGCCATCACTGACCAGAAGTCAGTTTGAGAGAAGTTATGACTGCTACGGCTAGGGCAATTGAATCAAGGGCACACTGAGAGAAACCTTTAATCCAGTTACAGAATCATTCGATGAAATCCCAGCGAAATTTTGCGCTAACGAGGAAATTGTTGATTTTATTAACAGCCACAGTGACAATAGGAAAGACAAAAAATTTGGTGTCAGTGGTGAAAAACTGCACATGGTGGGCATGCAACCTACAAGTTTAAAAGAAAAAACAGTACAGATAGGTGATAGGGAATTTCAAAGAACAATTGTCTAATGAACCTCATATTCCCAAATCCCTCAAAAACTGTAAATCTGGAGATGTATGGTGAAATACTTCAAATGCCTGGTGTACTTAGGAAAGCAGGAAAGCAATGCAGTGAAAAATACAAAACCATTATAAGACCTATATTAGATGCTTGACACAGCATTGGTGATGGTATTGACACCAAGCATAAAAGATTCAGCTGGTAATACTGCTCATTCAAACGAAGTTGTTTCAGTAATTTCTGAGCATAGAGAGAGACATATAATCGAATAAGAATGGAGACAGTGGTACGAGAACTGCACAAATCAGAACATAAAATATACCCTCATAGACAAGTTATGAATAAAGATTTGGATGACTTATGGCAGGCTTATCTTCTAGACGTGAGGGAATATGCACATACCAATAATGAATACAGATATATTTTAACTGTCATTGAAACATACTCTAAATTTGTCTTGGCATTAATGGTTAAAACAAAAACAGGGCAAGATCTTGCATGGGTGTTTGATCGTTCGTTGCAGACGGGGTTGAATCGATACCTGGACAACCTTCAAACCAATCAGTGTGGGGAGTTTTACAATAGGCATTTCACAGACGCAAAGTAGCTGTATGAAATAAACCACTATTCAACATTCACCTACCTGAAGCCGAGTATCTGAACAGAACAATAAAAGATTAAATGTGGATGCATTTTAATCTTCGTGGCTCATACAATACACTGTTATCCTCCCAGAAATTATTTCGCAATGTAATCAAACCAAACATAATAGAGTAAAAATGAGACCAAACAATATTCATGATAATTGACTCATGGAGATAGTGGACTGTGGTATTAAAATACTGGATCCATGTAAACAGAAATTTAATGTGGGTGATTTGATGTTGTTGTTGTGGTCTTCAGTCCTGAGATTGGTTTGATGCAGCTCTCCATGCTACTCTATCCTGTGCAAGCTTCTTCATCTCCCAGTACCTACTGCAACCTACATCCTTCCGAATCTGCTTAGTGTATTCATCTCTTGGTCTCCCTGTACGACTTTTACCCTCCACACTGCCCTCCAGTACTAAATTGGTGATCCCTTGACGCCTCAGAACATGTCCTACCAAACGATCCCTTCTTCTAGTCAAGTTGTGCTACAAACTTCCCTTCTCCCCAATCCTATTCAGCACCTCATCATTAGTTATGTCATCTACCCATCTAATCTTCAGCATTCTTCTGTAGCACCACATTTCGAAAGCTTCTATTCTCTTCTTGTCTAAACTATTTATCGTCCATGTTTCACTTCCATACGTGGCTACACTCCATACAAATATTTTCAGAAACGACTTCCTGACACTTAGGTCTATACTCGATGTTAACAAATTTCTCTTCTTCAGAAACGCTTTCCTTCCCATTGTCAGTCTACATTTTATATCCTCTCTGCTTCGACCATCATCATTTATTTTGCTCCCCAAATAGCAAAACTCCTTTACTACTTTAAGTGTCTCATTTCCTAATATAATACCCTCAGCATCATCTGACTTAATTCGACTACATTCCATTATCCTCGTTTTGCTTTTGTTGATGTTCATCTTATATCCTCCCTTCAAGACACCATCCATTCCGTTCAACTGCTCTTCCAAGTCCTTTGCTGTCTCTGACAGAATTACAATGTCATCGGTGAACCTTAAAGATTTTATTTCTTCTTCGTGGATTTTAATACCTATTCGGAATTTTTCTTTTGTTTCCTTCACTGCTTGCTCAATATATAGATTGAATAACATCGGAGAGAGGCTACAACCCTGTCTCACTCCCTTCCCAACCACTGCCCCTCTTTCATGCCCCTCAACTCTTATAACTGCCATTTGGTTTCTATACAAATTGTAAATAGCCTTTCGCTCCTTGTATTTTACCCCTGCCACCTTCAGAATTGGAAAGGGAGTATTCCAGTCAACATTGTCAAAAGCTTTCTCTAAGTCTACAAATGCTAGAAACGCAGGTTTGGCTTTCCTTAATCTAGCTTCTAAGATAAGTCGTAGGGTCAGTATTGCCTCACGTGTTCCAATATTTCTTTTGAATCCAAACTGATCTTCCCCGAGGTAGGCTTCTACTAGTATTTCCATTCGTCTGTAAAGAATTCGCATTAGTATTTTGCAGCCGTGACTTATTAAACTGATAGTTTGGTAATTTTCACATCTGTCAACACCTGCTTTATTTGGGATAGGAATTATTATATTCTTCTTGAAGTCTAAGGGTATTTCGCCTGTCTCATACATTTTGCTCACCAGATGGTAGAGTTTTATCAGGACTGGCTCTCCCAAGGCGGTCAGTAGTTCTAATGGAATGTTGTCTACTCCGGGGGCCTTGTTTCGACTCAGGTCTTTCAGTGCTCTGTGAAACTCTTCACGCAGTATCATATCTCCCATTTCATCTCCATCTACATCCTCTTCCATTTCCATAATATTGTCCTCAAGTACATCGCCCTTGTATAGGCCCTCTATATGCTCCTTCCACCTTTCTGCTTTCCCTTCTTTGCTTAGAACTGGGTTTTCATCTGTGCTCTTGATATTCATACAAGTGGTTCTCTTTTCTCCAAAGGTCTCTTTAATTTTCCTGTAGGCAGTATCTGTCTTACCCCTAGTGAGATAAGCCTCTACATCCTTACATTTGTCCTCTAGCCATCCCTGCTTAGCCATTTTGCTCTTCCTGTAGATCTCATTTTTGAGACGTTTATATTCCTTTTTGCCTGCTTCATTTACTGCATTTTTATATTTTCTCCTTTCATCAATTAAATTCAATATTTCTTCTGTTACCCAAGGGTTTCTACTAGCCCTCGTCTTTTTACCTATTTGATCCTCTGCTGCCTTCACTATTTCATCCCTCAAAGCTACCCATTCTTCTTCTACTGTATTTCTTTCCCCCATTCCTGTCAATTGTTCCCTTATGCTATCCCTGAAACTCTGTACAACCTCTGGTTTAGTCAGTTTATCCAGGTCCCATCTCCTTAAATTCCAACCTTTTTGCAGTTTCTTCAGTTTTAATCTACAGTTCATAACCAATAGATTGTGGTCAGAGTCTACATCTGCCCCTGGAAATGTCTTACAATTTAATACGTGGTTCCTAAATTTCTGTCTTACCATTATATAATCTATCTGAAATCTGTCCGTATCTCCAGGCTTCTTCCATGTATACAACCTTCTTTTATGATTCTTGAACCAAGTGTTAGCTATGATTAAGTTGTGCTCTGTGCAAAAATCTACCAGGCGGCTTCCTCTTTCATTTCTTACCCCTAATCCATATTCACCTACTACGTTTCCTTCTCTCCCTTTTCCTACTACCGAATTCCAGTCACCCATGACTATTAAATTTTCGTCTCCCTTCACTATCAGAATAATTTATTTTATTTCATCATACGTTTAGTCATTTTCTTCGTCATCTGCAGAGCTAGTTGACATATAAACTTGTGCTACTGTAGGAGGCGTGGGTTTGGCGTCTATGTTGGCCATAATAATGTGTTCACTATGCTGTTGGTAGTAGCTTACCCGTATTCCTATTTTTTTATTCATTACTAAACCTACTCCCGCATTTCCCCTATTTGACTTTATATTGACCCTGTATTCGCCTGACCAAAAGACTTGTTCCTCCTGCCACCGAACTTCACTAATTCCTACTATATCTAACTTCAACCTATCCATTTCCCGTTTTAAATTTTCTAACCTACCTGCCCCATTAAAGGATCTGACATTCCATGCTCCGATCTGTAGAACGCCAGTTTTCTTTCTCCTGATAATGACGTCCTCTTGAGTATTCCCTGCCCAGAGATCCGAATGGGGGACTATTTTACCTCCGGAATATTTTACCCAAGAGGACGCCATCATCATTAACCATACAGTAAAGCTGCATGCCCTCGGGAAAAATTACAGCTGTAGTTTCCCCTTGCTTTGAACGGTTCGCAGTACCAGCACAGCAAGGCCGTTTTGGTTAGTGTTACATGGCCAGATCAGTCAATCATCCAGACTGTTACCTCTGCATCTACTGAAAAGGCTGCTGCCCCTCTTCAGGAACCACACGTTTGTCTGGCCTCTCAACAGATACCCCTCCGTTGCACCTACGGTACGGCTATCTCTATCACGGAGGCAAGCAAGCCTCCCCACCAACGGCAAGGTCCATGGTTCATGGGTGATTTGATATGTATCTCAAATCACGAGACAACATTTGAGAAGTCATACCTCCAAAACAGGTCAAGTGACTTATCACAGTTTCCAAAGTGCAGAGGACAAACCCGAGAACTTACATCTTAAAGGATGGCAGTGGTACTGAAATTTAAGGATGCTTTTACACAGAGGAAAAGCAGAAGAGCTCATAATCACACAATTCTCATAGAGCATGTTGTAAGACATCGAGTGAATAGAACACTAGTTAAATGGTTTAGTTTTCCTGCAACAATAAACTACTGGATTGATGCTGACGACTTGCTATGTAATGGAGTGCACAGAGCATAACCAGCACAGTGGCATAATGTGCTTGATAAACGACACATTATAGAAGGTAGTGGTATTATTCTCAAAACTGCAGTTGAATTGCACATTCTGGGGTATAACTACTGTCGACCTGGTACAAAATTTAAAAAACATTTGTGGTGATAAGAGGATTAAACTGATTGATGAGAAGTGTTTGGAACACAACACCGTGTATGCAAAACATAAAGATCTCCCAGGATATCAGCTGCAGATCGAATGTTAGCTGATAAAGACAATGCAATATATGTACATGCAAGTAAGGGTGTTGTTACAGGACAGCCCATTGCAGCATTTGTAGTTGATAAAACCATGCATGGTAAAATTAAGTTGTGCTTGGATGTCAGTTTCGAGCAAGTTATGAATGCTGCACATCGTGCACTGAAGAAGAAGACAACAATGAAGAAGTAGAAGGAGAAGAGAGTTTAAAAGACTGTATCCTGTCAGCAATGTATGCAGCTAAAAAGTGCCCTGAAGCATAAAGGACCGGTTACAGCACCCTGGGTTCTGTCAATACCCAAGAAATCATGTAGAATTATCCCCTTTTTTATTCCTGCCCTCGCATGTCTGTCAGCAATGGGTTCACTGGCTGGTGGTGATGCAGCTATTGCCAGAACGGTCAAGAATGCATGGAACTCACAGGAGCAGCTAGAGCGGGCAGGGAGACGTAACCACATGATGGAAGCAGTAGCCATCGGGAAAGGACTACACCTGAAACTAGCAAGAAAGGACTGCGTCCCTTCATATGTAAACAAAACAAACAACCTGTTAACCATCCTACCAGATAGACAGCTTAAAAATACAGATTTGCTCAAGTTTTGTGGAAAAAAATTCAGCATTCCATGATTCTGCGCTGTGTTTACACGGGACACATTACCAAAGACTATATGGGAACCCAGAGAATGTGGAACTGTGAATTTAAATATTGCTGGGGGACCTGGAACCTTCTGGGTAGCATTTGTTAAGAAAAATACAAATAGTTTCTACTATTTCGACTCATTTGAGCATTTGGAGACCTGCAACTAATATAGAGTTACAACGATACTTCACTGACAGGAGATGTGCGCTTCACAATTTTTATCACAATGAAGACTTTAATACTTACCTATGAGGACGTCTATGCATCATGTTTCTCCTAACGTTTACGAATGAGGATATATAAGGAGGTGCACTAAGCATCCACTCATCAGTTGAGGTTCAGATGCAATGTCGTATACATTGACTTGAGAAGAACGATTCTCTGTATTATTCGCAAATTATTTCCCGTCGACTGATTTAAGCAATGGAGGATGGAGCATTGCATTGATTGGACTGGAGACATACAACAGCACTCCAAATATCACAGAGGCCAACAACAAACTTCATCTGGAAATTAATGGTCGAAAAGAAGTCGTGGATATATATAACATGACACATATGATATTGATGATTTAAACGAAATTTTAAAACAGTTTGGAAAAGGAATTGTGCTACATGCAAACATCACCACACTTAAATCTTAAATAAAGGCAGAAAATGCAATGATTGACTTTAGACGGAATTTTCAGTAGAATGACTGTTGGGTTTCACTAAAGGAAGGTCCTAATAAATTTTACAGATCTCATCAGTCAGTAGACATACTTCCTGTCAGTATAATCCACGTCAAGTGCAATATTGCAGCAGACTCCTATGTATATCAACAGCAGACTGATTCATACAATTTACGGATCCTTCCCATCATTTGGAACTGAGTAGAAAATTACTGACACCCATACCAACGCTATATACCTACCAGTAAAAGTTCAGACAATGGACTATCTGGAGGTGCGTATTGAGGACCAGGATAATCAACTTGTAGACTTTTGTGGCGAGGAAATAATTGTACGACTACATCTAAAGCGGAACCACAAGTGACCTCTAATGTGCAGAGACCAGCAATGACCTTCAACCAGTCATGACTTGCAGTGGACCCGCCTCCAAACTCTTGGTAAGAACAAAGACACCACCTTGGCAGGAAACCAGAAGTGGCAGCAGCAACCTTCAGCCAGCCAAGTCTTGAGGCACGCCGCAGTTCAGAAAGCAACAATGTGTCTGAAACCTTGCAATGACGTCACTTGATACAACTAAACAGGACAATATGATGAGCATATTATATGTCAGGACCACTTTTGCATAAACCTAATGCTTCAACCCATGCAGGAGCTTCATATATCTTGGTGGATCATTTACGAAAAGGGATGGTACTGCTACAGTGGCATCGAACTTAACACATAATGCTTTAGCATTCCTGTTTCATGAGGTACAGTATGATCTTAACGGAGTTGAGAGTGACCATACATGCAATGCAGGCATATCATCAACTCTTAAAACGCATTTCTTTGCTTCTCCTTCGGATCTGAGCGATTTAGAAATTACTGGATGGTTCCTAGACGAACCAGTGCGTAGAACAGCTGAAGAGTACAGGAGATTTACTGCATGTATACTCCTAAAACTGCTTAAGTGATACTATGAAGACATGCAACGACTTATTTTGAAAGCTAAACATGAACTTATTCTGGTATGGAGTGCAATGGACAACAAATCAAACATTTAGGGATCACAAGAGGAGAATGAGATAGCCATCAATAAAATAATATGGAAAATGCCACACATCACTGCATGGGATGAGCAGTGTTTGAAGCTTTTAGAAGCTTTGAATGCAGTTGTGTTTCTACCATTATCTTTCTGTTTTTGGATATCCAGTTCTACCGACTGCAAGCAAACAAAGTTGGGCTATTAAAACCTCTGCTCAATTGGAGACACCTAGATTCATCATATTTGCGTTCCAGATTAACAGAAGAGGGAATATAGCAAATGATTCCACCAGATTTGATGATTGAGGCTTAACTAATCCCAGAGTCTACCTGAATTCAGAATTCTAGCAATATGATAATTTACACCTGCAGCGGAGTGAAAATGTAAACAGTTTAGCATTTGACATGCGTGTGCACTTCCACACTGCTCATTGTGAAGAGGAAATATGTCTACTCAGCCCAAAGAAATCCAAGAAGCTGGCACCAATCATCATAATAGACTGCTCAAAACAGAGCGAGATAGTTACATCGGTGACTATACATGTCAGAACTGAATTTTAATTTTCAGCAAATTTCCCAGAACCCAGTGCAGCTTATGCTCTAGTTCTACATGATCGTGTGATTAACTATTGCCTTCTTGTTGGTGTTGGGCAACGAGCTATTTAAATGAACAAGTGGTATGCCACACCAGAGGCATTTCACAATGGCATCTCTAGGTGTGAACATCACTGCCAACGTTCAGGGTTTTCATGATGAACAGCATGGACAATTCAGTTCATGTTTAAAGAAATTGCATTCATAGCGTACACAGAAGATTCTGATATAATATAGACATGCTCAGCATGCATTGCATAACCAAGGTCTTTCAAGATGTGAAGTGTTTAAAAACATGTAGGAGTGCAAACCGACTAACTCATTTCTGCCATGCAATTCACTGGGCTGATCCTGGTATACACTATAAAGATATGACATCGCTTCTATTATCTGACCACATGGTTACCCTCATCTACATCAAAGACGAGGAGTAGGCCACATGGATGCGTCGAATCTTTAATTTTTTTGCTATATAAGACCTGGAATTCTATGGGTACCCTGCTCTCCATTCACTCAAGAAGAAGATGTGTGAAAAGAGTTTTGCTGCGTCTGCTTATGAAAATGTAAAATGACTTTTAATTCAGAAGAGAAATAAGTGAATTTTTACCTCATAATCTGTGTGTAGTGTCTTTTCGTTCACACTTTGTCAGTATGTAACTTTTCCCAGGTACCTTGTCTGTAATTTTCCTCAAGCACAGGTGATATATTTTTAGATATGTTTGCTATGTTTCTTTGGAAGCAGATACAGTCACGGGCCACCTGCTCCCACAACAAAACACATTCAGCACAATACTCATAGTCCCATGCAACCATTACATATATTTCTTTATTCTACATCTTAAACATCACCTCCTTAGTAGAACTCATGTTCGAAACTAATGTCACTTGTCTCCTACACGTCCTTTATATATACAAATGGGCTAGGCTTTCTGTAAATAACACAACAAAGACGTATGGTAAAGAATTTCTCCTTTTACTCAGTTCTTACAGTTACAATTTGATCGTTGAGATGCAATTTAGTTCTTGAGGTAGAATTGGTTCTTTTAGAACAGACACAGATGCATGCCAATGCTCAGTAATACTATTTGGTTCGTTCTACACATTGGTTCCCCAGATTCGGTACGCAGATAGAATTTGTTTCATATGACACAATTTAGTTCTTTTTCAGGAAACACACACATTTTTCTGCTGTTGACAATAGCAGCATGTTAACATGCAGCTTGCACTGACCTATAAAATTGGTTAAATGGAGGGGTCTGACGACTTTGTGAGTGATTTTACCATTGTCGTGTGACTTGTTATTCCCCAGACCAAAAACGTTAACCGAAATGCCCTCATTCTGCCTCTTGAATTTGAGTATGTCCTGAAGTTTAATGGGGAACTCGATACTGTCAAAGCTGTAACATATTTTAATATCAAAATATCGGGGTATTTGTCTGGAACTGGATGAAACTTATAACTTTTTTCACAAGCCAGGACTCACCACGTGAAACAGTCGTTGTCTGTTTTATTCTTGACATTAATACACGCCTGTTTGCCTACTATATCTTTTGGTAACTCGATATAGCTGGACCCTCCGTCCATTGGGTCATAGAGTTGTGAGTGGATGTCGACATGTAGAACGTGGATGAGTGCTTTACCGGATCCTCTACCAGCCATCTCTGAAAGCCTCGTCGTAATAGCAACCAAGATGAGGTCATGGAACCACTCAGTGATCGACGAACTCAGCGATATCACACCGTTTCTCCTCGGCAGCGCCTTCTTCTTTGGGAGGATGTGATGGTTTGCAGCATTTCATAGAGGGATATCGCGGATCATTTATGAATTTCGTGAGCTCTGTCTCCACGGCATGGTAGCACGCCAACAGGAAACTTGTAACATCCTTGTACCATCCTACCGGATTTTCAAACCTTGTAAACGAGATTAGTTAATCAAATGCGCACTCGATCATTGCGTAGTCTAGTTCCAGCATGACGTTTGTAATCAGATGTCAAGTAAAAGAACAGGGGAGGGGACTGCTACTAGCTATATCACTGTCACCATTACTACTACTACTACTACTACTGCTACTACTACAAATAACTAAAGGTGATTGTGGGGTGATGGCATAGGACGCTGGTGCGGAGGGAGTGCTGCCACCTGGCTTAGCAAACAGCCAGGTTCCAGAAATGCCGTCCATTGCGGCTGTGGCTGAGGGTTGTGGCGCCACTGTTTCTCTGGCCAGTGGCTGGTCCATGACAGCTTCCGTTGACTTGTGTGAGGGCCGTGCACACGGCTCCCCCAGAGGGTTTAAGTGCGGAGGTTGCCACCGCTAGATACTGCCTGTTGACTAGCTGTAGAATGAAAAAGTACAGTACTTAAACAGATAGATGAGCCGGCTGTAGAGAGAGGAAGAAAAATACATTGATTAACACAAACACAGATGCTGCAAAGAGAGAAAACGTGAGAATATAGTAATTTATCTGAGTCAGCAGCGCTGCCAATGTCGTCGTTTTGATGCCAGGAAGCTATCATTCCCGCCAAAAATCATCAGTCACCGCATGGGCCCATTCAGGTAGCAGCAGCTTGAACCCTGATCCACCCTGTCTCTCGGGTAATACCAACTTCTCAGAGTCTGAGCTACTCTGCAGCTGCTGGTCAGCTATGACGAAATTGGGGGCTACAACAACATATTGATTTGTTAGAGCAAGACATCCTCTCTCCTATACTATGGACACAAACAGAGTTTATTTTAGCACTACAAATTTTTTTTATTTTTACTTACAAGGCTGCTCAGACGTCTCATTGTCTGCTGGAGACTGTTCCAGTACCTGTTGTTGCAGGTGAACAGTCTCCATCTGCCTAACTATGAAGTCAAGCGCCTCTAGAGTAGTTGCTGCAACAATAAGAAACACAATTTTTTTAACATTGAACTACACACGCACATACAGAAGGATTACACAGCTAATACACAGATACCAGGGCTATTCAGAAAGAAAGTCCCGATTGATTGCGAAATGGAAACCACTTTGAAAATCAGAAATATTTTATCTACAACAGTTAGCTACAGCTTCCAGCCACTGCTCTACATAGCCACCACTCATTCTTAGACATTTGTCGTAGCTTTGTACCAACTTTCCAGTACCTCGTCATAGAAAGCAGCTGCCTATGCTTCCCGCCAGTTGTCTATGCTCATCTATAGCTCGTTGCCTGTGCGAAAATGTTGTCTTCATAGCCACTAGTTAATGTGAGCAGAGGGAGCCACTTACGGGCTGTAGTCCGAATGATTAAACACTTCCCATCGAAAACGCTGCAGGAGCATTTTCATTGCCCCTGCAGATTGCGACCGAGAATTGTCGCAAAGTAGAAACAGTATGACAGTTCTATAATGTGGGCTGCATAACATCAGGCGAAATCTCTCACCAGGACCTCATACTTGGCGGGAGACACTATTTTCTACGCATCCTTATGTGCTCACCATGAGCTCAGAACTGAAAAGAGCGAAGTGATCGACAGGCATACTAGAGACACTGTCGAACACATATGTGCAAAGCTTTATTAAATTTTCACAGTGATTTCCATTTCTTGACCGATCGGAACTTACTTTCCGAATATCCCTCGTATTTATTTCTGTACTTAAGCGACTGATGCTGCTAAGCATTCTCTGCTGAAGGGAATTCCACAGCATGTTGCTGTTGTTTCTTTACAGCTTCCAGCATTATCTCCAGTTTAGCCTGCATTCTTGGCATGTAAACTGTAAAAAGAACAAGCGTGAAACAAAACTTTGGACGTTAAACCATTGCTACTGCTACAGCTACTACTAAGAGAACAAATTACAGAATGCTTTTTATACTTACAAGACATTCCTGGCTGTGGGTTTTTCACAGGAGGCTGGACCTCAAGAGGAACAGGCTGAACAGTCTGCCATGGTCCATCCTCCACGTCTTCCTGTTTCTCCTCATACTCCAGAATAAATTCCTCGATCTGTGATGTAATGAGCGAAAGGAAACGGAATTAGTGACGAGAAATTCACAATAGAATTTAACACACGGAATTTTCACGATTTCCACACCATAACCACAGTTCTATGAAAACAATTATTTACTTACGTGATAGTTCGTCTTCTACAAATCTTCGACGCTTGCTGCTAATTTTGGAGTTGTTGCTGCTGCATTTCATTTTCAAAGACACACACACACATTGACAGACAAAACAGAAAAATAACTGCAGCCACCACAGCGGGCAGGAGCAAATGAGGATGAGAGAGGTGGGTTGGGGCTTATATAGACTCACCACGTTTCACAGGCAGCCAACCAGAGGCACCGAATTTGAATGGACGCCTAGTCACGAAGGGGAGCTGATGAGAAGTTCCGAAGGAGTATTTTCAGGATCCAATGAAATTCGAAGTTTGACAAAAAGTTTCAGAAATCCCTTGGTCGACTGTAATGTGATGTGATCCATGAAGTCACATTTTTCAGAATGAGACAAGTCTCTCTCTCTTTCTTTCTCTCTCTCTCTCTCACCATCCAGCAGGTCTTTGTACTGGACTTGTCGTCCATTACAACGCACCCCATTCAGCAATGGACAGCAGTCTGGTTCCATTTCATAAAAGCATGCACGGTGGCAGGAGGCAGTATCCGAAGCTTCTCCTGGATTGTGAGAGATGTTTCGTGATTATTATTACCATGGGAATGGGGGGTTCTGTCGAGTAGGATGGTGCGTTGCAGTTATTAGACTTTGTTTCTTTCGCAGTTTTCTCGTCTGTAAGACTGTCCCACGAATTCCATTGGCTTTTGAAATACGTGTTGATTGTGAGCTTTGTGATCGTGGAATAGGAAGCTCTCCCACTGCAAGATAAAAGGTAATTGTTTAAATAAAGATGCGAATATTCCTACTACACAGCGTACATTTTAGACTTCGTAACAGACGATGGCAGTGGCCACAGATGTGATTCGCCAGTTGGAGCGGTAATAAAGTGTTTTTCGTTGCCAGACATAACAGAAAAGAATAGTTTTCTTTATCGGATGAATCAATACTTTGAGGAAATATACACTATGACATACTGCTGTACAGGATTTTCGCGCTACTTTAGCGACGTGAAAACGTAATTTTGCTCAGTCGCTAGAGATAGGGAGTGGGATACACGTTTAGAAAGTGGTGGTCAGCAGACAGGTATTTTTCTATTGTTCACAAGGCCGGCATGTGTTGCTTTGCAGAAAGCATTTCCCCCTCAGTGTTCAGGGATGTATTTGAAACCAGAATATTTAACACCTTGTGAGATATGTAGACAAAGAACTGTTTAGCTTCGACAGGTATTACCTCTCTCTCCCTGCTGCAGGTGCTGAGAAAGCTTTTAGCATTAACAGCAGAATGCTCTGGAAATAGCCGTATTATTGAAGGCTGCTGTAGAAAGTTTTGACATCAAGGAAGTTGGAGAGCTGTATCTCAGGAAGGACTTTGTGAAAATGATCGACAGATTCTGTTATTTATGAATGGAGAGGAACGCTAACTGCATACCCTACCATACACACACACACACACACACATACACACACACACACACACACACACACACACACACACAGAGGTGTTGCGAAAGTATGCTATTGTTCTAGGCTGGCGACAGTTTCTGTTTGCTCTCGTCCATCTGTACAAGTGAGGCTGAGTGCATATTTGTGTTTGGATCCTACGAATAGACTGTGTCACTCTTGTGAAATCATAACAGGAGTCTGAACGCTGTCTCACATGTCAGCACTAAGTGAGTCACAGCTATCGTGTGCGGCAGCTCTGCTACAAATGGCTCTTAGCACTATGGGACTTAACATCGGAGGTCATCAGTTCCCTAGAGCATAGAACTGCTTAAACCTAACTAACCTAAGGACATCACAAACATCCACGCCTGAGGCAGGATTCGAACCTGCGACCGTAGCGGCGGCGCGGTTCCAGACTGACGCGCCAGGTCAATTTTGTCCGATATTAAACAACAACGGTCTTCTTTTCGATCACTGGATTCTTCCAAATAGTGCTGTTGCGATTTATCGTTTCTGCCTTCTTCTCCCACCGGCACGGTGCGTGTCTACTTGCCGCCAGGAGGCGCTGCCCATCATCTCGCGCACGCGTGGTGCTCTGTTCGTGGTGTATAAAGGTTTCCGTCGTTGTGGCTGGAATTTAGTTCCGGCGAGGCAGTGCACTAGCATTAAATCACCTGAAGATGGCGGCCAGCTGGTCCGCCGAAATATTGCGTCTGGACGACGACATGATCCGGCTGCAAACCCGTAAAGAATATCAGAAGTTATTACGCCGGGAAAGTCTACGAAATCACATCCAAAGACTCTACGGGGAGGAGATGGTGAGTCTTGTTAGAAAGTTGGATAATTTTCGCAAGAAGAAAGGGAAGTTACTGAGTGCACTTGTGTTTTTATTGAGATGTCGGGATGAGCGTATTATCCCAAAATTTTCCAGAATTAATCATTATATTGACACAAAAGCGGCCAACAAAATCAAGAAGCGGGCCAGTCAAGCATTGGTATGGGAACGTATTTTGTTTTACGCAGCGACAATTGGACTTTGTATCCAAAGATTTACATCATTTGCACTTGGAAATTTCTTCAAGACTGTCTGCCACATCGTGGGAATGGGTGGATAGCGCTTCATGGGCTTTTTCGGACTCAGTGCAGAAAATTGCTGTTAGTAAACAGTCATCTAAGTTCCAACGTCTCTGTGTTTCTACTATTATGTATGGTGACGACACCCACCAACGGGTGGTTATTAATCTTACGAATCAGGAATTTGATGATGCTACATTATCTGTTTTGGAAGAAGGTTTAAATTTTGCACCTACTCCTAAGAGAATTCCTATTACGGATTTTATTTGTGCTGTAGAACAAGCTGTGGCCTGCTTTCCTGAGAACAGGGCAGAAGAGATGAGGCAGGAGGTTGGCTGTAAACTTCGTCGAGCTCGCGCTCCACGGAATAATATACCATCTTGTGAAAGTGCTGCTACTCGGTCTCTGAGAGAAAATCGGGATCTAATAATGCTTCCGGCTGATAAAGGTAATGCCACGGTTATTCTCTCACTTGAGGATTATGTCGCCAAAATGGATCTTCAGTCCTCAGACCATATGTGATAAAATGTGAACACCACATATCAAATTCGTCCGACTTTATTCGACGATTAAAATGTTTGTACTGTGGTCCTTCTGACTTGCTCGTTAGCTTTGATGTTATTTCTCTCTTTACTCAGGTTCCTCTTGAAGAGGCCCTGTTACTTATCGGTGAGAAACTAGATGAAGAAACTACCAAGTTATGTCGTCATGTGTTGACTTCAACGTATTTTCTTTTTAATGATGTATATTTTGAGCAAACTGACATGGTGGCTATGGGGAGTCCACTCTCCTCCATAGCCGCCACCCTTTTTATGGAAGACTTTGAGGACATGGCACTCAAAACTTCGTTTCTTAAACCAAAGAGTTTTTTGAGATACGTAGATGACATTTTTATGGTTTGGTCACATGGAACTGATGCTCTGAATCGCTTCTTAGATCATTTCAATTTTCTACATCCAAGTATTAAATTTACTATGGAAATTGAAAGTGGTGGTAAACTTCCATTTCTTGATGTTTTAGTGCAAAGAAAGGATGGTGGGACTTCTGGACATAGTGTGTATCGGAAACCCACTCATACTGACCGCTTACTTCACGCGACCATCTGTCATCCACCACACCAACGTAGTGGAGTTTTGCGGACTCTGGTCAAAAGAGCTTATGCCATTTCTGACGACGAACATTTCAAAGAAGAATTTGATCATTTGAAGATTGTTTTTAAACAGAATGGATATACGGAACAACAAATATGCCGTGCTCTTCAGTTTGGTCCATCACATGAGCCCATAGAGGATACTTTTGAAGCTGTTGCTTATTTACCCTTTGCAGGAAGTATATCATCCAAAATTTCAAGAATTTTAAGAAAATATAATATTAAAAGTGTTTTTACGCCAGTGGCCAAGACTAGACCTCTTCTTGGCTCAGTTCAAGATAATCTGGGCTTGAGGAGGCCTGGGTTTTATGAAATTCCGTGTCACTGTGGAAAGAAGTATATTGGTCAAACTATTCGAACTATTCAGGACCGGTGCGTGGAACATCATCGGCACACTCGGTTGTTCCAGCCTGAGAAGTCGGCAGTGGCGGAACATTGCCTTAACGAAGGACACAGGATGATGTATGACAAGACACAATTGATCTCTCCTGCTTCTCGCTATTGGGAATGTGTTCTTAAAGAATCCATTGAAATTAGATTATCCAGTAATATTATTAACAGGGATAAAGGTTTTCTTCTAAGTAAGATATGGAATCCGATTTCGTCCGACATTAAACGACAACGGTCTTCTTTTCGATCACTGGATTGTTCCAACTAGTGCTGTTGCGATTTATCGTTACTGCCGTCTTCTCCCACCGGCGCGCTGCTTGTCTACTTGCCGCCAGGAGGCGCTGCCCATCATCTCACGCACGCGTGGTGCTCTGTTTGTGGTGTATAAAGGTTTCTGTCGTTGTGGCTGGAATTCAGTTCCGGCGAGGCAGTGCACTAGCATTAACACACTTGAAGATGGCGGCCAGCTGGTCCGCCGAAATATTGTGTCTGCGATGACATGATCCGGCTGCAAACCCGTGAAAAATATCAGAAACTGTATGTCTTAGTTCCATCTGTAGATTTTTTAGGCACAAAGACAATGCCCGCTCCCCAGCAACTATTACTATGCTCTATAGACCGTCCGCAAGCTGCTGATCAATGAAATCCTCCACAATCGGCTGCCAATACCTCGGTATTCTGTATGGTTTACAGTAAACAGGTGCTTCATTCCCCATTGGTATCCTATGTCCAGGTAACGGAATTGCTGTCAACGGCCCATGTGAAAAAAACAAATCATTAATTCCCCATAATAATTCTTCCATATGCTCTCTTATTCCTCCTTTCAAATGGTTAATTTTGTTATGCAGTGCAGTTCTATCGACAGTTAGTGGTTGATCGCTTCACCTACCTCTCGAACACCAGTCTTCGTCATCTGACACATCCAAATTTGCTACTAAAATTCCTTTCCTCAAATTTGTGTCTACAGCGCTAAAATTATCCGAGTTCACGGGAACTACTCGCCCGTCGTTCCCCTCCTCTACGCGTACAACACTACGTTTCACAAAACAACCCAATGAAACCAAATCTTCATTATCCTCCAATGGTTCAATAACACATGCTGTACTCAGAGGTAGATTCAACTCCACACTTACCCAAAGCGACTTCCCGGTGCCACTAGACGCACACTCATGTGAATTAATCCTTAATGCTAATGTATGCGGTTCAATTGGTTTGTTCATTACGTTGAACGCCTCTCGTGATGACTCTGCAATGACAACAGTTTCCCCTAGCGGAAATAACATTCCACCAAGTTCCACAGTTCTTTGTAAAAGGTCAATTTTGGCAAGATGCTGATACAAGAAATCTACTCCTAGGATCATGTCGTAGCCCTAGCTCACCGTTGGTACCACGTCCATACTTGCATTAAATCGGACTTTCCCTATGCAAAAGTCTACTGTCACCGACCCCAAAGGCGACTCCAACTAACTTCCTTCGTCCCATTATATTCTTATTAGCCACTAACACTTGCGCCCCTGTGTCCAACAAAATCTTAAACTTATTAGTTCCTACAGATCCAACCACTGAACGTTCCACCTCTGCATACACATTCGTAGCATTGAAATTAAACGGGAGCTCCATTAGGTGGGTCTTGGGCCCCCTCTGCCTTTTAACGCTTGTCCACCTCTCCTATTTCCACTTCTCCATTCTCCACGCTGTTGTCCCCCTTCCTCTATTCCTTGGTGATGGGGTACATTGCTGCTGCACATGTCCCATACAACCACAGTTATAACATTTTATACCTGCTGCAAATACTGTTTGACTCTCGCGTAACCCTTTTGCCACGTCTATTTCCTCACACTGAACTGCCAGCTGAATGGCCGAATACAAAACTTTCGGATTCCCTTTACGCACTTTCCGTGACATATGCGCCGGTAACCCTCTAAAAAATACATAAAGTGGCCTTTGCTCAGCCCCCTGCAACAGAACACTATTCGCTTCATCGCTCTGACCCAAGTCGTAAGTATACTCATTAACTTCCCTTATCCTATCCGCAAATTTCCCCACCGACTCCCCCTGTCTTTTTGTCATTGTACTTAACCTCTCCCTAAAGTACCGAGTGCTATTCTGTTTCTTGTACCTTTGCAAAAACCATTCCTTTAACTGCTTGAACTGTCCTGCCTTCCTTGAGGACTCAGAACACCTTACATATGTTTTCGCTTCACCCGTTAATCTAATCTTGGCTATATGTAACAACAGCTCATCAGACCAACCATTCATCACTGCTGAAGTCTCCGAGTCCACCACAAACGATCGCACATCCTCAGATGCCTTGCCAGAAAACGGAATAATCCAACTTGAAGCATCCTGCACCCTAGACAACAACGACTGATCAGATGCGGTTTCCCCCTCACTTCTAGATGTTAATTCATTTCTCAACTGTGTATTGTCCTCTGTCAATTGTGCTATCTTTTCCATCAAAATCCGCACCGCTCCTGGTTCTGACTCACCTTGCCTCCTTGAATCTGCCATTGTGTTGTTTTCATTCCAAGTTAGTCATTTTGTTTCGGGACTAAGTAGAAGAATAGCCCGATCTCCTACAGCTCTGTATCGTCATACTCAGTATCATCATACTCAAATTACCACAAAAGTAATTAAACGACACAAAAAATGTTATTCTCTAAACATACTAACACTTATTCTGACAAAATAATATGTCTACGCAAACATCTAAAAATGTGGCTTTTGACACTACATACGCAAAAAACAAACAAAAAAGAAAGCAAACATCCAACACTCAAAAAAGAACAGTTTTGTCAGCACTCAGCAGATCTTGTGACTGTACTGCAGGCGGTGGGCTCTAACGTCGTACTGGACAGACGACGTCCGCTATTCTGACACCAAATGTTGTGGTACCCGACGCCAAATGTAGCATATTGACACCAAATGTAGTGGGTGAATGCCAGGAGTGTCCATATTAAAACTCGGCGAGAACTTTCCAAATGATGTATTTGTTTCCACTACAATGCTCCCTTCACCTCGGTCCACGTCATTGGGCCCAGCAATGCTGAGGCCGCCGCCCGAGCGACACAGTGCAACGCAATACCGTGTCGAGTCGGCCTTGTACGTCAGCGGAGTGCGTCGTCGTCAGGATGCCACAGTTGACTCGGCGGTCTGCGTCCCTGCCAACTCGGCGCAGCTCGATGTGAGCTGCAGGCGGCCAGCTGCGTTCTTCTTCTCGATGGCGTGGCTGAGATCGCGGTGACGACCAAACGCTCGCTATCTGGCGTCCGCATCTGCGGCCCTCGCCTCGGAAGTCTTTGGAGAGTGTCGGCAGCCGTGATGACTGCCCGTGGTAGCGAGCCAAAGAGTGGCCCGCCCTGGCTGGCTGCGGACCCCGAGTCGGCCTCAGAGCGTTGAACTAATGACCCACCGTGGACTGGGATGCTGTCGCCTCATCTGTTTCTGCGTGTAGCCCAGCGGTGTGTCGCCATCCAGGAGAGCTGCCACACTTGAATGAATCTCTTTAGAAACCAACACCTATTTATACTTGGCTGTGCGCCTCTGTTTCGCTAACATACCACTTTGCGTCACACATGCATAACACTTAGATTGGCCAGTGGCCCTCTTCTGCCTATGACTTGCGCCATGGAAACTATTTTGTGCGCTCTCTCCAGGAGTTCTATGCACCCGTGGCCTCTATTTGCCTTCGCAACTGCTGGTATGCGCTACTTACTGCATTCCGGTCCACACCTGGCTGTAACTCGTGCTCCGAATATCGCACAAAACTAACTTTCCCTACTCTAAATGGTGGTGCCGCTACAATATGTGCACCCACTCCCATGGGTGCTCAGAATTAATCCCGAAAGACTGATGAGGATAAGCATGATTTGGTGTACTTATATGGGTCTTGCAGATCTTATGTTCCATCTCACTGTCGATTATGGGCCAGCGTGCATGATGTCGAACACTTACCTTCATTCGACACGTCCCAAGTGTATCTGCTGCAGCATCTGGAGGATCCAGGACTGGAGCAAATCAATGGTCAGCAAATCAATGGTCAGCAAATCAATGGTCAGCAGCAGGAACACAGTGTCCGATGTGATGAGGTAATATCACAGCTAAAAATACGTTTTGAAGCATGTGTCTGTATCCGTGAGTAAGTGCTCTGACGACGCACGCTCAACCAACGACATAATCCTACAAAGTCGCGGATCCTGAACTGTACTTCATGAGCAGTAATAGGAAACAACTGCAGTGTCTGGCAATTGTCGTCGCTGATAGTGAAGCATAAGGCTTCTTGTAACTCTTCAGGCTTTCCCGGCGATCTAATGACATCTTGGGTTGTCGGGAGTTCTGCCGGATATCAGCGTCGTACTTGCACGATATTTCGGTCACGTAGCTCGTAACCTTCATCAGGTGCGACCTGAGACTGCTCCTCGAGTGGACCTGGTCCAGTATTTATGCCTATGGCCTTCCCCCTCCACCAACGGCTGCAGGCGCTTCCTCTGTGGTTCGCGCCCATTCCCTGCGACCTGCTGGAGCGCTGCTGCTCCGTTTTCGGTCCGCTGCGGTTCTAGGTGTTCCCTCTGCGGTCCGCGCCCACCAAACCCGCTCCTGAGGGTTTCATCTACGGTCTGGGGTACCAAGCGTTCCCCTTGCGGTCCGCGCCCGCTCACCACGACCTGTTGGAGCGTTGCCGCTACCAACTAAGCAGAGCAGAGCATGGGATCCGGCTCTGGAATTGTTAAAGGAGCAATGGGGCCAGCTGCAACACTACACAAACAGAAGAACCAGAGACATGGAGATAGAAAACGAGCCCCTGACGGACTGCCAGGCGCACCAGACCGAAGATGGAACACCCAGAAGTGGGACTGGTGGGCGCGGACCGCAGAGGGAACATCCAGAGCCGCAGCGGACGAAAAACGGAGCGGCAACGCTCCAACAGGTCGTGGTGAGCGGGCGCGGACCGCAAGGGGAACGCTTGGTACCCCAGACCGTATATGAAACCTTCAGGAGCGGGTTTGGTGGGCGCGGACCGCAGAGGGAACACCTAGAACCGCAGCGGACCGAAAACGGAGCAGCAGCGCTCCAGCAGGTCGCAGGGAATGGGCGCGGACCACAGAGGAAGCGCCTGCAGCCGTTGGTGGAGGGGGAAGGCCATAGGCATAAATACTGGACCAGGTCCACTCGAGGAGCAGTCTCAGGTCGCACCTGATGAAGGTTACGAGCTACGTGACCGAAACATCGTGCAAGTACGACGCTGATATCCGGCAGAACTCCCGACAACCCAAGATGTCATAAGGCTTCTTGTTTGTTGAAGTCCTTATCCAGGCCAATAGGCAGGCGAGGCTAAGCAATGGCGTTTACGTGCTGCTCAGTGGTCCTATGATGTAAGTCATAGGTGTAACTGGTCAAAAACAAGACCAACTGCAGCAGCCACTGTGACATTTTCTCCAGCAGCCTCAATCAGGGACCGAACAATAATATCAGTGGCTTATAGTCAGTTATCAGTGAAATTTGGTGCCGTACAGGAAAACGTGAAATTTTTTGATACAATTGATCAAGAAAGCACAGACCGTGGGCTGTGTGCATTCGCTCCCAGAAAGGAGAAGGTAGTTCAAAAATACACTCCTGGAAATTGAAATAAGAACACAGTGAATTCATTGTCCCAGGAAGGGGAAACTTTATTGACACATTCCTGGGGTCAGATACATCACATGATCACACTGACAGAACCACAGGCACATAGACACAGGCAACAGAGCATGCACAGTGTCGGCACTAGTACAGTGTATATCCACCTTTCGCAGCAATGCAGGCTGCTATTCTCCCATGGAGACGATCGTAGAGATGCTGGATGTAGTCCTGTGGAACGGCTTGCCATGCCATTTCCACCTGGCGCCTCAGTTGGACCAGCGTTCGTGCTGGACGTGCAGACCGCGTGAGACGACGCTTCATCCAGTCCCAAACATGCTCAATGGGGGACAGATCCGGAGATCTTGCTGGCCAGGGTAGTTGACTTACACCTTCTAGAGCACGTTGGGTGGCACGGGATACATGCGGACGTGCATTGTCCTGTTGGAACAGCAAGTTCCCTTGCCGGTCTAGGAATGGTAGAACGATGGGTTCGATGACGGTTTGGATGTACCGTGCACTATTCAGTGTCCCCTCGACGATCACCAGTGGTGTACGGCCAGTGTAGGAGATCGCTCCCCACACCATGATGCCGGGTGTTGGCCCTGTGTGCCTCGGTCGTATGCAGTCCTGATTGTGGCGCTCACCTGCACGGCGCCAAACACGCATACGACCATCATTGGCACCAAGGCAGAAGCGACTCTCATCGCTGAAGACGACACGTCTCCATTCGTCCCTCCATTCACGCCTGTCGCGACACCACTGGAGGCGGGCTGCACGATGTTGGGGCGTGAGCGGAAGACGGCCTAACGGTGTGCGGGACCATAGCCCAGCTTCATGGAGACGGTTGCGAATGGTCCTCGCCGATACCCCAGGAGCAACAGTGTCCCTAATTTGCTGGGAAGTGGCGGTGCGGTCCCCTACGGCACTGCGTAGGATCCTACGGTCTTGGCGTGCATCCGTGCGTCGCTGCGGTCCGGTCCCAGGTCGACGGGCACGTGCACCTTCCGCCGACCACTGGCGACAACATCGATGTACTGTGGAGACCTCACGCCCCACGTGTTGAGCGATTCGGCGGTACGTCCACCCGGCCTCCCGCATGCCCACTATACGCCCTCGCTCAAAGTCCGTCAACTGCACATACGGTTCACGTCCACGCTGTCGCGGCATGCTGCCAGTGTTAAAGACTGCGATGGAGCTCCGTATGCCACGGCAAACTGGCTGACACTGACGGCGGCGGTGCACAAATGCTGCGCAGCTAGCGCCATTCGACGGCCAACACCGCGGTTCCTGGTGTGTCCACTGTGCCGTGCGTGTGATCATTGCTTGTACAGCCCTCTCGCAGTGTCCGGAGCAAGTATGGTGGGTCTGACACACCGGTGTCAATGTGTTCTTTTTTCCATTTCCAGGAGTGTAGTTCAAATGACTCTGAGCACTATGGGACTTAACAACTGAGGTCACCAGTCTCCTAGAACTTAGAACTACTTAAACCTAACTAACCTAAGGACATCACACACATCCATGCCCGAGGCAGGATTCGACCCTGCGACCATAGCGGTCGCGCGGATCCAGACTGAAGCGCCTAGAACCAATCGGCCACAACGGCCGCCTGGAGAAGGTGGACCCTTGTAGGAGTTAGTTCTTTTGAGCCACACCAATCTAGCTGGCATTTCGGCAGGAGGATCACAATATGGAATAATAACTTCTCTGATGGCATGTTATTTTTTAACTTGTGGAACATTGTAGTTGCAGGAACAGGATCAGTACTGGGCCTCCAGGAAACGAAATTGTTTAGTTGTCAATAGTTTGTGTATTCTACAGTGCATACTTGCATCTCTGAGTTTCATTGGCCTTTTCATTAATGCATTGAACTTTCTGCAACAAAGGTAAGCAATAATTTTATGTATTTCTGTAAATCTGTAAACATTTACTTTTCGATCGTCAATCAATAATAATACACGAAAATTTTATACAGCTATCGTTTTTAGCATATAGACATATTTCTCTCTTCATAGTCGTTGATGTGAAGATTCGCTGTCCCCACCTGGAGAAGGTCTAAAATTAAACCTAGACTTGATAAAGCAGGACCAAGTAGGAAGTGCAAATTACAGGATGAGAAGTGGTAGTGTCAGGATAGTTGTAGAGAAAAATTTTCGTTTTGTGCAGTTGCTGAATACCACCATTAGTCTCATTTGCAAAGGAGCTGTAGGCTTCCCATAGCAAAACAAGTGAAGAACACGCTATGAAGTTTGCAACTTTTCCCCTTACGCAATCACAGTTAGCCTACGATACTAGCAAATTTGCACACCCCTGCCATATATTGTTGCCAGGGCTTCATTTTCTACCTGTGAATACCTTAACTGTGCTGCTGATACTGATTTAGAAACGAAAGCAAGTGATTGTGCAGTTATTTCAGCCTTTTCTGCGACAGTACAGCACGTATCCCATAGTGCAATGTGTCCATTGCAATTACGAGGTACTCACCTGGCGTAAAAGGAGGCAGACACGATGCAGATTTGAGGTACTTTTTAGGGTTCTGTACCTTAATCGGTAAAAATGGAACCCTTATGGGATAATTTTTTAACTGGAGACACACTTTATGGCACTCTTCTGATCGTACAAACACATTTTTTGCGTAACTGCTTTAATGGGTACGCTATTTGGGCAGTCTTTAGAGTGAACTTCGTGTAATAATAAATTTTACTCATAAAATACTGTAGCTTCTTAGGATTTCTAGGGAGAGGAAAGAAAAATATGACACTGAACTGTTCGCCCATAGGTTTAGATCCGTTCTTGCTTAAAATATAGTTCCTGACAAAACAAATGAATCACCTGGAAGGTCAGGAGGACGCGGAATGAAATATCATTGGTTGAGATTGTATGTGATGTTACTGCAGCGGTCACAAAACAGAGTGAAAGTTACAACTCACTTGGCAGTATGAGCCAACTTATCAGTATGATGTTGCACTCCATCTGGCCTAGGTACACACACTGTTTCAGTTGGGTACAGTGCTGCGAAGTCGTTTCATCCCCTCCTGAGGCAAGGAGGCCCACAACTGTCGTAAATGGTCCTTCATATCCAGGATACTGGCACTGGGGTGGAGGTGACGTCCATGCTGGTCCGACATGTGTTGTACTGGGACTAGATCTGGGGATCTTGCTGGCCTCAGGAGTGCCTTAACATCACACAGACATTTCACAGACACACGTGTCATGTGATAAAAAGTGAGGTGATGCATATGGAGGGGGGATGTCCAAGAAATACTGTTTCCGGCAACAGGTTCCCTCAGCCACTACCAGCCATGGCCTGAAATCGTTTCCACTGATTAACTACACCATGACGTCACGAATAACACCACTGTCTCTCTTCAAAACATTGGGGAACGGTATTTCTCCCCATGACGCCACCACATTCGTCAACACGCGTCATCTGGGGTAGAGCAGAACCGCAATTCATTGCTAAATGTGATGCCTAGTCATTCATCAGCAGTATATGCTTCGCAGTCACGGTTCCACTCCAACTGCATCCACTTCTGTTGTGGCGTTAACGGAAGTCTATGCATAGGATGGTAATTCTGCAGCCCGACCGCTGCCAGTCTCCAACCATTGGAATGGATGCCACAGAAAGTTGCGGGACGTCAGTTATTTGTTCTCAGGTGGCAGGTGTAGATGTAAAGAATTATAATGTGTTTGGTGCACAATAGGGCGATCCTGCCTTGCTGTGGTCAGACACAGTCGCCCGGAACCTTGACGACGAGTTTATCTGCTCTTATGTTCCCTTGCAGTTCAACATTCGGAGACTGTCACATCTGCTAGCCCAGATACCTAACTGAGTAGGTACTTCTCCTCTGTGACACAGTAATTTGCAATGAAACAGAAAATATTGGCATACGGTATCACCTGACTGAATGTAACGATTCGCGGCGCAAAGAAACAGAAACGCAAAACAAAACGCGTTGTAGAGAAATACATACAAGAAATAAAAAAAGAAGATTTAAACCAGAGCGCAAAGGACAGTTTTAAACTAAATGTTTTCAATGTTATTGTAGATGCAGTTATAGGAAACTTAACTGTAATATACTCTGTCTTAGACAATATGGAAATATTTGGTTTCTTATGGAACTACATAAGCCTAGACGATTCTACACTATCAGATCGCGTAGAAAACATGATACTTTTGTACAGCATTAGACGTTAAAGAACAAATTTTTCAGATAAAGAAGATCCATGCAACTAATTTTGGATCTGAGCTACTTCGCTCTCCGCGCCTTCACCACTCTCTTCATAACTACTATTTTAATAATATATTTCCAAATTTAATGGCAGCCTTAGGGATTTTATGCACTTGGTTGTTACTGTTGGCCAAGCAGAGTGGTCATTCAACGTTCTTGCAAGAGTTAAGAATTCTTTTAAGACTACAATATGGCTTGCTGGATTGACTATAACAGTAGTAATCAGAGTTAACCCAGTCGTTAGATTATACTGGGACTATAAAAGAGTTTGCATCTAAAAAAGCTAGAGACAAGGAACAGTTTCGTAAAATATGGAATTTCTGTGAATTGTGTGCATTAAAAAAGTTTCTTTAAATAAGTCGTTGCTTGCTTTTTTGCTTCAAAATGTTCGGACTGTCCAAAAAATCAAAGTTTAAAGAAAAAAGTTTGAGGAAGGAATCTAAGAATGCTTGCCTGGGGCCCAAAAATCCTAGTGCCAGCCCTGTTCACGGTTATAATAAACTATCCCGACAAGTTGAAACCCATGGTACAGAGTTTAGCAGAATATGGTGAATACAAACGTGAGAATGACTGCCAGTACTTAAGGCCAAAAATTTTTAGTATGCTAAACGTTCATGAGTCAGTGTGTGTTACTCTGCACCAACACATACGAATGCTTCAATGCACACAATGAAAACTACACAAAGTATGGAGTTATCAATCGTAATAAAAGCAGGATTGGGTTATTTTCTGACAGCGATGGTAGAACTATCATCGAAAATTTGCACTACCAGCGTGCGCTGGAAGCTACCTGGCACACGTAAGCAAGATACATTCAAGAAATGTTGGGGCTGTAAATAATGAAAGTGCGTTATGGAATCAGTCCATTACTATTCTGAATTGAAGGAGAGGACTAAACAAGTCAGTACGTGATTTGACACGTATTCAAAGTGAAATATAGAATCTAATTCTTGATGTGACAGACAACCAACACAAGCATAACTTTACAGATTGCTCCTGCGCCAGGAGGAAACTAAGAAAACGAACAGGATGTATAACAAAGTCTACCAGTCAACTTCAGACGCATTATTTATCGCCACAGGTGACTTAGAAAAAATTCGTTTCGCAAACGATGGGCTGCACCTGGACAGAAAAGGCCAGTCACATTTAGGTCATAGACTCTTGAATCTGCTGATACAGTTCAACCTATTCCCCTATTGCCAGAAGGATCATTTTCAAAATCTCACACGAGCATGGAACGAGGCAATTGCAGGCCACTTGTGCAAATTTTTCATAGCTGATACAGAAAAAGGGGCAACAGCATCAGCTCCTGTTGTGAAACGTCAGACAACATTACTGACAGTATAAACAAAAGTGGTAGCAGCAGTATCAATTAAAAAAACAATACCAGTTTCAATAGTAGCAGTGGCACCAACAATAATAAAAAAAGGCAAAAATAGTAACGATGACAGTAGACGCACGAACAGAAACAATTACAGCAGCAGCAGAAAAACCAGTCGCTACACAGTCACCATCAGGGTGAACAATTACAACATCAACAAAACTATCGTCCGATTCACAAACGATGGCGGCTCGCGCATGGGATTGCACTGTTGCCAGTTCCAAGCGACAGTTGTCGTACGTGTATACTCGGCTTTTCCGGTTGAAGAAAACATGTATCCTGCAAATTATGTCTCTCTCTTGCTTATGTAGAATTTATCCCTTATCTCCACCATCAGCGATGACAGCTCGCAACAAATGTAGCAAAATTTCACTAAATAATTCGGTATTACCAAGTTTAATGCTGATATTGACTACGACATTCACTGTGGAGCGTTCAGAACAATATTGAACGCTCACTGTCTGTAGGAGAATGCACAACGTAGGTGTGCAGAAAAAAACCTAAACTCGAGCGCCATCTTTTGTAGCTCCAACTATAATGACATTAACTAACTTTGAAAACTACACCAAAAACATCTTTAGTACAAACAACGGTAGCAGAAGCAGTCCCAACAACAGCAGCTGTAGCAGAACTACTGCAAACAGTAACAGAAGTTCCATCAATAACAGCAACAGCAGCACCATCAGTGTAACTAAAATGAGGGAAGAGCTCTACAGTAGAAGAAGCATAGTCAAGTGTTATGAGTAGAAAGAAAACAGTATATCTATGGGCTCTTTGACATTTGCCCATCAGATTACCTGCACACAGTGGCAGGACCTTATCCACATGCCAAATAGCAATGACATCACCAATGACCTTGAATGCATGACACCATCAAGATGTCATATGGAGAGAAATTTAAATATCCAGGAAGGTGGACGCCAGGAAATTTAAAAATCCAACGTGGTGGATCGTGTGAAATATAAAAATTAATGATTGCAGATGGTGGGAAATTTGAAAGTTAAAGATGGAGGGGAAATAAAAAGAAAACAAAAAATCTAAGATGGCAGAACTATCTCAGTTGTGCTTTGTTGCATTTCCCCACTTTCCCCTCTCCTCCAATTGGAGCCTAAAATTTTAAGACCATTAACATGAGACAGTCAGCCACAATGCAGTCATCTTGGCCAAGCTCAAAAGTATTGAATGATCTGAATTTTTTAATGCCATATTTAAAAGTGTTTACCTAGAAAATTACATAATGGTTGTAACCTGCATTATTTTTGGTCATGCTCAGAACTGTCTGAATGCTCCAATTTTTTTTTAAATTTTTTGTTGCACCATAATCAAAAGCATTTATCCAAAAAAGTACATTAAGGTGTAATTAGCAATATTTCCACATCAAAAAGTACTTGGCAGGTCATTAAAATGAAACAGCCAATGACAATGTAGTCATCTTATACAAAAAAATTGTGTAAAGCAGGACTTGCAAGCATGCAAAGTTCGTTTCTGTATCACAGATTGCGTAAGGCACAATGGAATCTCATTAATTATTTTCCACATCTAAATTGTTCTACGATGCTTGTCAAAACAAAAGGGGCGATAAGATAAGCAGGCTGGCATCAGCAAACCTTAATTCAAAGACTGGTTGTTTTTGTTGTTCTAATAAGCCTTGTCTTGCTGATATCCAATGCATTTGACTCTTGGATTGGCTTAAAATGACATGTCATACCGCACACATTGGCATTGCTGCTCATCTAACATTCAGCTTAAAGTGCACTTGTTGACGAGAATAAGATGTACTTATTGACAAAAATAACCATAGTAAACAATTTTATTTCCATGTCTAAATTCACAATAGCTCATTTCTAAAACTGATATAAAAACCAAACTTTATAGTGACCTTATGTTAGTATATTAGCTTCGTCTTGAAGTTCGAAAAATTTATCATCTTCTACTGTCACACAATGGAAACTACACGACACTTTGATGGAGTAACATACTAAACAGTAGTAATACACATTTGTGTAGGTAAAAATAGGGGTTGTTGGGCTTTCAGAGTAAGCCAAACGTTATACTGATTTCATATTAGGGTATTAACTTTATGTTGCAATGCAAAACGTTTGTCATATTCTGCTAATAATGACAAACATTACAGTACAGTAGTAATACACATTCATAGAGGTAAGAAATGAGGGTTGCTCTATATGCCAAAATTGGTGCCTGAAACGTGACTATCGTCTCTCAAATTAGGTACCCCATGCCATTTTAATGTCTAATTTACCTTTATTACTTTTGTATAACAGTGCAAAAGCCATGCAGCAGGCAGTTAACAGTTCCACCTAAGACCAAATGAATGTCTGTAACCAGTAGTGCAGAAATGATGTATTATTTATGTAACATATGTAAGCACACAAACATTGATTATGTCAATGTGATTACCATGTCTAAGTCGTTCTATGAGACTCATGTATAGCTAAAATAACGTGTAAGTAATGGAAGAGTGCAGTTAATGACGCCTAAAAATGTGACTATAGTCTCTCAAATCTATTGCCACGAAATTATATAAGGTCGAAATTGTTCTATAACAGTAGAAAACTTATGTGGTAGCAAGTTTATCCATCAAGTGTGAAGCTACGGAGAAAAACATGTCTACCTCTGTACCAGGAAAACTTATCCTCCATCACAATACATACACTTTATTTCCATTATTGTACAGATTGATCACTTGTATCAATAGTGTTAAATGTACCATTGTCTGGCTGACATATCTGATTTCAGTTAGCCTTCCAAGAGCACTAATACATGTAAAATAATTCTATTGTGAGATAAAAAATAAGTATGGGCTTGCTTCCAAGTGAAATGCTTTATCATCAGCTATATAGTTTGTCTGGTCAGATAATGTTTAATCTAACACCATACAATACTTATTCACATAGTTCTCTAGATAGTAAAGGAAATCCACTATTAGGTTGCAGCAGAAAAAGAACAACAGTGTAAGTCAGTGTCTTTTTGGTCAATGTACTCGTATTTTTTCCATCTTCTATATGCATTTAGTTGCCCACACCATACTTCAGGAACTACAGTACAATTCACGAATTTTCTACTCAGCAATTAGCATATTTAGGGATCAGATAACTTCATATGAGTCAATACACATATTTGCTATTAGTTCTGATTAGCACAGTGTGACACTGAAGTAACTGTTTACTTCTACTCCTCCTCGTAAGCTCAACACTAAGTATGGTAACTCTAACATTAATCTGTCGGCAATCAACTTCCAAAAGTGATTATTAATTCCAAGATCTGATGTCATTCAAATTGGGCAAGAATATATAGCGACACAAACTTTTTAGCTGCTGTGAAGCTGAGTAGCACAGTCACCGTAGTGTAGTGCTTATGATACTAGACTGTTGCAGGGTCGTGAGTTCAAAAAGTACCCGAGCTGTAAACTTTTAATTTCTATATTTGGTTCGAGTACATTCTAGAAGTATCCACAAATGTCAAGAATCGTTGTGCTGGAATGTTCTGTAACTGTATATATACCTTATGTGTTCTGGCCGGAGGCAGTTCGCTCCGCGCTCTTGTATGTGCAAGTGCTGAATAAGCCTTCGTTAAGTGAAGTTAGTGTACGTCATTCATCTAATTACACATTCTTCTACGTGGCATTATTCTGGTGGAGACGCTGGGTATTGGAACTTGTGATAGCGCGCATTGTCGACGACACAGTGGCTCTCATCAGGCCACTACAGAGCCGCCGTTTACGCGGCGAAAAGCCTGAGTTCGAGCCATATTCAACAGATCGCAATCTATCGGAGACAGAAGAAGAAGAGGACGTTACGATGACAGCAACTGTGTGTCACCACATGAGACATCCTTCCGGGTTCTGTAGCAACGATGGCCAAGATCCAAACAAGTGGCTGAAGGTATATGAGCGTATGGCCAAATTTAACAAACGAGATGACACCGTGTGTTTGGCTTACGCATTTTTCTACTTGGAGGACACTGCCAAGCAATGGTATGAGAACAACGAGGGGACGTTCACAAGCTAGGAAGTATTCCAGGCGGAACTGCACAAATATTTCGGCGACATACAACGACAGAAGTGCAAGGCTGAAGATAAATTAAAGTCCTGGGCACAGCGTCCAGGAGAAACTACAGCATCCTACATTCTTGGAGCTATGTAAAATAGTGGATCCTAGAATGAAGGAGGAAGATAAGGTTGCACATCTCATGAAGGGTTTTGCTGAGGGCATGTATCAAGCCCTACTCCTGAAGGAGGTTTCAACAGCAGACGATTTCATAAAATGATGCCAGTATATCGAGACAATGCATCAAAAACGAATTTCACGCAACAAGTTTTAACGGCTTCCAAACATCTGTGATGGAGGAAGGAAGTGATTTCACAAGTGTTCTTCATCAGATACAGAGAGAGGAAGTTCAGAAGGCACTTGGATTGCACGGCAAGGAAACCACCGAGACGCTTCAATAGGTCATAAGGGAGGAAGTGGAACAGACACTGAATCCAATTCTCGTCCTTTGTTTCCCTTTAAAACGGTGAAAAATTCGAGACCCAGGCGAAGTTACGTTCCTACAATGCCGCATGAGGAACCTGTTTGCGCACCAAGGAAGGCAGACGTCTGGACGACCCAGGATAACCAACCAGTGTGTTTCCACTGTGGACGACCGGGACATGTGGTGCGCTATTGTTGAGAAAGGCGGCGGATATTTGATGACGCCCGCGCCAGAAGACAGCAGACCGATCTTAGCCGACGCCAACTCCTGGACGACGAAGATGAGCAGGAAGATGTGGGTGCAGGACGACATAGGTCACCATCGCCGCAAGCTAGTCGCTGGAGAGGACGCTCCCCAACACGCCGATCAAAGTCTCCATCGCCGTTTAGAAGCTCCAGCTGGTCACCTAGCTGCTGCAACCTGGAAAACTAAAGGGTGCGACCTTCCTTGGAGGTGAGGCTGCCGAAGAGAAAAATCCTCCGCATTCGATCACTACAAAAATGATAGGAAACTAAGTCGATACCCTCATGGATGGCCCACCAGCCCAAGCTCTTGTGGCCTCTGGAGCATCATATTCAGTCATTTCGGAGAAGTATCGTTGCCAGTTGCAGAAAACCGTATTCGTCGACAGCAAAACATCTCTGCTGAAGGTGGCTAATGGGAAACATGTAAAACCTGCAGGAAGATGTGTCTTTTGTGTGGGTATAAGTGGCCATACACAGCCCTTAGAATTAATCATCTTACAAGAGTGTAGTCATGACGTCATTCTCGAATGTGACTTTTTGAAAGCTTCTCAGGCAGTTATAGATTGTGGTCGCTCGAAGATTATGCTAGACGAAATGTGATACTGTGCCCAAGAAGATGTGCATCCGAGTGTGTGGAGACTATGTGTGCTGGATGAAGTGATCATTCCTGCAGTCAGCGGTAGAAAGGTAACTGTCATGTGTCATGCCATGCATCAACCCATGGATCTTGTAGTGGAATGTAAGAGAAGCATACCACTGAAGAATAACTTGGTCATTCCAGCCTCTGTCGTCTCATTTAAGAACGGATTCGGTGAATTGTGGATAGTTAACTGTCGCTGAGAACCGCAGATACTTCCAAGACGCAGGTGCGTAGAAAACGCTGAGCCGTTAATTGAAGAACAGCTGAGCATCATAGAAACCTCCCAAACCGAGCCTGTGGGCGAAATTAACGCTACCACTTCGAGACAAGATCTAGTTCGACTATCGCCAGGTCTCACTAAGCAACAACAGAAGAAGCTACTTGCCATTCTTCAAGAGTTCTCTGAATGCTTCAATCCACAGGTGAAGAGCAAATTAGACAAATCGACGGCGAAGCACTGGATTAGCACTGGAGACCATCAACCAATAAGCCAGAGAGCATACCGTCGAACAGTTCGCGACGAGGTAGAGAAATAGATGAATAATGACAACATTCAACCTTCGCAGAGCCCATGGTCGTCACCAGCGGTTCTCGTCAGGAAGAAGGATGGCAGTTGGCGCTTTTGTGTTGATTACAGGAAGCTTAATAAGATAACTAAAAAGGACGTTTACCCTCTTCCACGAACTGACGATACATTAGATTGTCTGAAGAGGGTAAGTTTTCCTCAACCACTGTACTGGCAAATCGAAGTATATGAGAATGACCGTGAGAAAACTGCATTCATCACCCCTGAGGGCCTGTGTGAGTTTAAGGTAATACCGTTTGGTTTGTGTAATGCACCAGCAACTTTTGAACGGATGATGGACAATCTTATAAGTCACCTGAAGTGGACGGTGTGTCTTTGTTATCCAAGAACGTGTCTCCTTGGAGCAAAAGAAATCAAAATACTTGGACACCTTGTGTCAAACGAAGGTGTTGCGGCCAGACCCAGAAAAGGTGACATCTATAACGTAATTTCCTAATCCTAAAAGTATTAGGGATGTGAGAATCTTCCTTGGATTATGTTCTTGTTAACGTCCTTTTACCAAAGACTTTTGTATCAAAGCCAGGCCACTCCAACAGTTGTTAAAAGCCAATGCTAAATTTGTCTGGGGTGGTGGTCAACAGGATTCTTTCGATGTGCTGCGAAAAGCTCTGACGACTGACACTGTACTTGGTCTGTATGATGAGAGAGCACCTACAGAACTACACACAGATGTCAGTGGGTATGGGATCGGTGCTGTTCTGGTGCAAATTTCGAATGGAAAAGAGAAGGATATAGCCTATGCTTGTAGGACACTTACAAAAGCCGAGAGAAACTACTCAACTACAGAAAGAGAATGTCTTCCTGTGATCTGGGCCATGTGCAAATTTCGACAGTATCTCTATGGAAGGCCATTCACAGTCGTTACAGACCATCATTCACTTTGTTGGTTGACAAATCTTAATGATCCAACAGGACGACTCACCAGGTGGGCATTACGTCTTCAAGAGTATGACATTACCATAGTGTACAAAAGTGGAAGAAAACACCAAGATGCCGACTGTCTCTCAAGAAACTCTGTGCAAGTCCATCAAGACTTTGATGAAGATAGTCTCGCTGCACTCCAGGATCTCTCTGCTGAGCAGAAGAAGGTGCATGGGGGCTTAATTAAAATAAAATGAAAATAATTTTTAATTTTTAGTTTTAGTAGCTGTCTGTCCGATTACGAAGTCTCGTAAACGGTTGGCCCTGACTAGTATTATTACGCTATCTGACTGCATAGAACAATAACAAAGAATGAAATGGAAATTTTCATTAACACAATTAATTAATTAAGTCCCCAGCAACTATAAAACCTACGAAACCAAAGCACAAGTATAACTGTTCTGTGTGTGGAAGTATGACTCAACGTACGCATCTGGCACGGTTCTTCTTCAACAACACAAGAAATTTTAAATATCATTTATACTGAATTAATTAAAGGAAATAGAAATACCATAATTACTCAAGAAAACCAGAATTACACTCTAATCCCAGAACACAAGCCAGATGCTTTGTTGACTGAACCTGTAATGAAGCATTATTTACGACATTAAATAATGAAAAATAAATCAAGTTTCGTTACCTTCATATACTGACCAAAATCACTCTAATCATTACAATATATTTCCACACCGACTCGCTATTACCACATCTCAACAAGAACTTTTCAGTATCACATCTCAGCAAGCACTCCCTACTAGCACATCTCAAAAAACACTCTCTGCTACGAGTTCTTAACAAGCACTGACTACCACGAGCTCTCCCCAAGCACTGACCACTACGACATCTCAATAATCACTGCCAGTGGAGGCGGCGGAACAATACTCTCTAGCGCGATCTCTGGCGCTGTGGTTCAGTGTAGCCACCTTTCATATGCCCCTCCTCCACAGGCTAGAATTTGATGGTATTTTTGCCAGCATTGGTGGTGAAAATACCACCAAATTCGTCAAAAAAAAATACAGACAAAAATAAAAGATAATATTAATGCGTAAATATCATATAACTAGATAAAATTTTGGCTTTGCACTGACCTTTCAATAACCTAATATATAAAATACAGTAAGCAATACAAATTCTTTCATACATGTGACTTTACATAATAGTTTACACAAGTATTATGTGGTTAAACAGTTCAATCAATAGCGTCAGCAATGACGAATATGTGCAGGTAAGAGTCTCATAACTTTTCACAAACAGTAATACACAAAAAATCAGTTTATACAAATATTCACATAAACGCTTTCCATAGCTCAAGAATAAGCAGTTGACAGTTCCAGCAGTAGCACCCAGCAATGGTCAACAGGTGCAAAAACCAACAAGTGACATTTTTTCAGTAGAAACAGTCCATCAGTGTCACCCAGTAATTTTGAATAGGTGCAGACACCAACAATTAACACCATTTCAGTATAAGCAGTTCCATTACTGGCACCAGCAACGTTGAACAGGTGCAGACACCCACAAGTAACATCTTTTCAGTAGAAGCAGTCCATCAGTGGCACCCAGTAATGTTGAATAGGTGCAGACACCAACAAGTAACACCATTTCAGTATAAGCAGTTCCATTAGTGGCACCAGCAATGTTGAACAGGTGCAGACACCAACAAGTAACACCATTTCAGTATAAGCAGTTCCATTAGTGGCACCAGCAATGTTGAGCAGGTGCACACAGCAACAGGTGACATCTTTTCAGTAGAAGCAGTTCCATTAGTGGCACCAGCAATGTTGAACAGGTGCCGACACCAACAAGTGACATCATTTCGGTAGAAGCAGTCCATCAGTGGCACCCAGTAATGTTGACCAGGTGCTGACCGCAGTCCATAAAATTCACTATCACTAATCACACTGTTCATCAGCAGAAATTAAACATGTCCTAGTGGCACCAATCATGTAGAAAAAGTGCAAATAACAGTCCATACTATTCCCTATCACTAATCACACAGTCCATCAGCAGAAATTAAACATGTCCTAGTGGCACCAATCATGTAGAAAAAGTGCAAATAACAGTCCAAAATATTCCCTATCACTAATTAGACAGTTCATCATACAAATAATAATAAACACACAAATGATATCAGATAATTGTCATATTAACTATTACAATACACAAATAGCAGTAAACCTATAATATTTAAGGGTGTCAGTGCAAGCCACAACAGACAAGTAAAATAATATTTAGGAGATAGGTTGGGATCGCTTCTCTGGGATAATAAAAGGAAAACACACAAAACACACTCACTCATCTTTCATCCACATCTAGTGCTACTGTGTAGTTGAATAGTGTTAACTGTGTAAATGCAATTCTGTCAAAATTTTATGTTCATCATGTGTATCAAGTAGTAGTGGCAGCAATGTATAACCGTCAATAATAGTTAGTCAACGTCATAGTCATCATGTCAAGACCAATGTTTGCCAAGCCAGATCAAAATGTACGGTTGCTGAACAACTGTCAGTGAGCCAAGATATGCAATTACTTCCTCTCTCCAAAAAAAAGTATATACTGCTTAGTGATTTGACAAAGTGTGTGTGTAGACAATCTTCTTTCTACTTGAGTGTTCTAGTCTGCCATCTTCATCCTCCTTGTTCCATATAGACCAACAAAAAAATATGCTCCTCACTTACTTTACCTCTTATCCACCAAACTCCAATAATCATCAGCATCACATAATCTCAATACTTCACTAATACCTCTTCAATACGTCGATCATCAATATCATTTACCTTACCTCTTGTCCACGAAAACTCCAATAATCATCAACTTCACATAATCTCAATACCTCAATCATACCTCTTCAATACGTGTATATATATAAACCTCATTGCCAATATCATTTCACTTCCATAACAACTCTTTCCTCTAGTCAGTCTCCTCGAACAAGTGCAGACAAAATCCTAATGCAAACCTCAATTCATCATCTCATACAATCCGAAGACACAATGTCAACACACAACCTCTCGTGTAATCCATCTGATCCAAATCTGCTACTCATTATAAATTATAAGATACATTTTGTTTACCTTGTCCATCATTAAATAAAAGAAATGCGTACATGACCTCTAACAGACTTAGTTCGAATAACTCTCAGTAATTAATTACGATTACGGAGTGTGAATGATCATAATATTTCACTGTGTGTACACCACTTCAAGAATCATGGCAGAAGCAAACATGTGGAGTATTTCTTGTCAAGTGTCACTTCCTATTTCAATTGCTCACGAAGAATGCAGTGTAATAACTGTCAATGGTCTAAACCTAGTGTTGGTATGTCACGTCGTTAGCTTCCTTCCTATTAGCATAAATTTATACAGCTTCCTAAAAACCTCCAGCTCATGTGACTTCTATGTAGTTTCTTGTACCAATGTCGTTCGTAGAATTCTAGCAGTTCATTTTCTTATCTTAAAAATATAAGGCACTGAGCGTAAGCAAAACATGCAATAGCGCGTAAATATACCAGTAGAGAACAGAATGTCAACAAGTGGATGCAGCACAATCCCTATAACGAGGCTCTGCCAAGCGAACAATCTATAATTAATACCATAGTGTGACCTAAACTCTATGTTTGTACACAGTATATGAGCATTTCTATATACCAACTTATAGTTAAGACAACAAAACAGAAGTGTGTAAATATGCAATCCATACGCACAGCAGCAAACATATATCTTACGTAATAAACAAGTCATTAGCATCATTCAGCATAAGCAAATAAATGTTCATATGTAATCTTAATAAGTAAACATGAAGGCGCAAGCAGATAAATCACAAAGTGTAACCTACATACCTAACTACAGTCAGCACAATTAATCAGGTGACAATTATAATTTAAATAAATAAGCACAGCAGGCACATAATAGAAAAATATGACATCAGTGAAAAAGCAGTGCAGCCAAGCGATGCATAATATATACAAATAACAAGCCTGTTCATTAATCAATCATTGTCAAAATCAGTTAATGTGCGTAAGTACGTCGCTTCACAAGTAAATTCATAGAACATGAAATTTAGCACAAAGTATGAGTCACGTAATCGCAAGCAGCAAATTACGTCTAAAGTACGTACCTAAGTGGAATTATGTTACCTGAAAAATAAACTCAATTAATAGTTACCCTTTTTAGTTTATTACTTTTTTCTTCGAAATTACATTCTTCCTGAAATTTTCTCCATAGCAAGTCGTTTTAACGTCGGACACGCACAGAATTTACCTGAAGGTCTTAAATATTTTACACAACCGTATCCTGAAAAATACTGAACGTTAATAACATAATTTATGAAGTCACCATAGCTTTGTACAGAATTTAGTCGGAGAAATTAGACTGTGTATTTGTTTACGTCTGTCAGTGCATTCGCACTGAGCGCTCGATCAGCTGTAGGCGCGTGACGTAGGAGGTGATTGTTTGCGGTCAACTTCACTGTTGCTTTGAGTATCTGCCGCCGCCGGAAGACGGCGCGGTATCCTTGCATTCTCCGCATGTTTACTTATAACTGTTGGTTTCTCAAAAGTATGTCATTCCACAAAAATTTTTACGTTCGATATGTGATGTATTCCCTTAGAGCGCCGAGATTTAAGAGTTTCTACTTCAACAGTATTATCATGTATAATTTTTTGAACTCTATATGGACCGTTATAAAGCAGAAAAAATTTGCGATATAAGCCTTTTCCTTTATGAGACAAACGATGAGACTTAATTAACACCTTTTGACCAACTGACAAAATTTTTAAACGACCAGGACGTTTAGCTGATTTCTCTCTTCTTGCAGCCGCAGACGCAATATTTCGTAGAGCCAGGTTGACAACTTCAGAATGCCGCAGTTTCCGTGAAGGCGGAAAAGGAACGATTTCAGAAATCCGATTTGTTGGTACTTTATTTTTTAATATCAATAGGGGCGGTAAAGAAGTTGAGTCATTAGGAAGTTCATTCAGAATGTTTCGAAAAATATGAAGATACTGATCCCAAGTTCTGTGATTCTGATGACAATAAAGACGGCACAATTTATTGATTTCCTTCGTCCATCTCTCTGAAGCATTAGATTGAGGATGAAAAAGTGAAATGAAAATTGGTTTAATCTTACGACGCCGTAGAGTACGAAGCCAAATTTTAGAGCGAAACTGTGATCCATTATCTGATATAACCTTATCAACATGACCAACTTCTTTAAGAAAATGTTTGATGAAAGCATTAGATACTGAACGAGCTGTTGCTTTGCGTAAAGGTGTAAAACACACATATTTTGATGTTAATTCCACTGCTACGAAAATATACCCAAAACCATTAGTAGAACGAACCACTGGACCGAACAAATCGACTGCAGCCATCTCCTTTAATTTCGCTGGAATGATAGGAAACAACGGTGCTCTGTGAGAAATCGTTGGTGGCTTAGCCTATTGACATAAATTGCATTTGGCAAGAACCGATCGAATACGTTTTTCCATATTACTGAAGTAGCAATTTTCTCGTAATTTATGATAGCATTTTCTGGGACCAAAATGTGCATAACTGAAATGTGTAAACGAGGTGTGGCCAAATCATCCAATCTAACAAGCGTCTAAGAAAATTACAGACACCAAGGAAACTACGAACATCACGTTTTGTGGTAGGAACAGCGTAATTACGAATAGCGTCTAGTTTCTCTGGATCAGGAAGAATACCTTCTGTAGAAATAATGTGACCGAGAAATTTCACCTGAGAACGACCAAATTCAGATTTTTCCAAGTTCACTGTAATGCCAACTCTTGCAAAAATACGTAATAATGAATCCAAAATTTTGTTGTGCTCACTCCAAGAACGTTTAGCAATAAGAATATCGTCAACATATGAAGTAATATTGTCACGAAGATAAACAGGTAAAATTTCATTTAAACTACGAATGAATGCTGCAGAAAATATAGTAAGTCCAAACGGCTATTTCCGAAGTCACTTTCGGGTAAAACAGTCAAATCAGGTTATTCTTTACCTACTGTCTAGATAGATTGATAGTAGAAGAGTTGTTTTTTATAGATACAAAGAATAGTGAAATGAGTAGGCAGCGGTGCAGAAAACTAAAAGGGAAATAGCACCACTACAGCTCGGGGCCCTGTGAACGCTACGGCACATATTCACTTAGTATAGTGAATCCCCTGAGGACCTTAATAGCTGCACATAAATTTCAGTTTGTGAATTAGTGGCAAATTTGGCGGAAGTACGTACGTAAATTGATAAAACCATGAACATGGATGTATGTCATTCTTAGAATTGCGGAAGATCTTAAATTTCCGATCAGTCAAAAAGTGTTTATAGTCAAACTTTTCGCCTCGTGGCGACAAAGACCTACCGCGTCTGTCCCAATCCCAATGTCGCACCTGGCGCTCTCTTGTTGCATCCCGTAAATGAAACAAATTATTTACATCGAACCCCTCTGGTATCTGTGATTCCAAATTTCTTTTGCTGTCTTTTCTTACAATTTCGCCTTCGATTTGTTTGACTTGCATTCGTAATGCCTCAAATTCCTTTTTAACGCGTTCATTAAATTTTGCCGGATTTTCAACATGCTTATTTATGTTCTGGTACTCTTCAGTTTCCGCAAATGGCAATGGAGCTGTATCATCCGAATCTCTGTCCCCAATTAAGCTAAGACTTATCGATTTATCTGTAATCTCCTCAACTCTTTCCGATAAGTCACCTATTTGTTCTTTCTGATTATTTATGTCTTCCGTAAGTGTCGCGACTCGGGTTTCGGTATTGTCACATTTAGTAGTTGATTGTTCACACTGTTGCGTTAAGTCATTTGGTACGGATTCCTCGATTCTTTCAAATACTTCTTCCTTATCGTGTGCACGTTGTAAATTTATCTCTGAAAAATTTTGTACTATCACGCGATCTTTTTCTTCCCGTTCTCTGTCCTGTTCCTCTTGTCTAATCCCTGTTGAAATTAAACTATTATTGTGAGCCTTCAAAATCGGTTGTACTTCTTCTCTAATTTCTTTCTTTGATTCGTCTTTCATGTTTTTGAAACATGTCCCTATTTGTGAGCCTAACTGTATTGTCAAAGTTTCTATCTTCGTGTTAATTCTTCCTATTCCTGTTTTAATTTCAGATCGCAAAGTTAATATTGCACTCATCAACTGCTCCATCTCTTCTGTCGTTAATTTCGTATTCCGAAAATTTTTCGATTGTGAAAAATTTTGAACTGTTTCCGGACTATTTTCCCGACTTATTAAATTGTTTTCCACTTCATTATTCATATCACTGTTCTTCTGTGTTGGCGAGTTCGCCATGTTAACAATTTCGGTATTCTGACTATTCATCATTTTCACCTTTTTCATCGATCGCGTAATCATTTACAAAACATACAAAACTCGTCACAATACGAAAATTACAGAGAATATAACACGTTATCACCAACAATACCATTCACACAGAATGCTTCCCTCAAACACGATTGACGAACAATTGAAATAATTGCACTAAATTATCAAACCCGTAGACAAGACAACAAAAAAAATAAATTTTGCAAAATACCATTAGAAGAATGCCAATTACCAAATCTACACATGCAATATAGACTACAATTACTAAACTACAAATTACTACAACAATACTACTGTCTACTATTTTTACAATCAGAAGAATTCCAAGGGACGATCCGAAGCAGCGGTCGCCACGTGCATGGGGGCATAATTAAAATATAAAATGCAAATAATTTTAATTTTTAGTTTTAGTAGCTGTCTGTCCGATTACGAAGTCTCGTAAACGGTTGGCCCTGACTAGTATTATTACGCTATCTGACTGCATAGAACAATAACAAAGAATGAAATGGAAATTTTCATTAACACAATTAATTAATTAAGTCCCCAGCAACTATAAAACCTACGAAACCAAAGCACAAGTATAACTGTTCTGTGTGTGGAAGTATGACTCAACGTACGCATCTGGCACGGTTCTTCTTCAACAACACAAGAAATTTTAAATATCATTTATACTGAATTAATTAAAGGAAATAGAAATACCATAATTACTCAAGAAAACCAGAATTACACTCTAATCCCAGAACACAAGCCAGATGCTTTGTTGACTGAACCTGTAACGAAGCATTATTTACGACATTAAATAATGAAAAATAAATCAAGTTTCGTTACCTTCATATATTGACCAAAATCACTCTAATCATTACAATATATCTCCACACCGACTCGCTATTACCACATCTCAACAAGAACTTTTCAGTATCACATCTCAGCAAGCACTCCCTACTAGCACATCTCAAAAAACACTCTCTGCTACGAGTTCTTAACAAGCACTGACTACCACGAGCTCTCCCCAAGCACTGACCACTACGACATCTCAATAATCACTGCCAGTGGAGGCGGCGGAACAATACTCTCTAGCGCGATCTCTGGCACTGTGGCTCAGTGTAGCCACCTTTCAAAGGACGCCAAGATATCTCAAATTATGCTTGCTTTAAATCGGTCAGAGGATGTGAAAGAACAATTTAAAGTAGTTAATGGATTACTTTGCAAGAAAAACTTTAATCCGTTTGGAAAGAAGAGGCTACCAGTGATTCTTAAACACATGCGCTTTGATATTCTATAGAAATTCCATCATATTCTATAGAAATTCCCAGGAAATGCCCTGGGAGGGTCTCTGCAGACATCAAGAGACTCTGGCATAAAATGGGGGTGATACGCGATTATAAGAACTCAGCAAGAGAGTTCTCACAGCCTCTGTCACCTCAATTCTCCAACTTCCTACCTACACTTGGTGCCCCTGTTAAGCCGAGCAACTCAACGGAAGTTTGGGTAACCAACCCCAGCAGGAAACTGAGTCGGTGAGCGGATAGGAGTTGGAGGACAGTGGAAGGCAACGGGAAACCACCACTGAACTATTTCAAGAAAACCCCATGGCTTCGCTCAGCTCAAAATGTTCCGGAGTTTCAAGTTCCCCGATCGGATCTCCGGGGGGGAACCAGGTTGAGAGGAGCTTCGCGAAGAGTAAGATGGTGCAAAGAGAAGCACTGCATGGGAACATGGAATGTAAGATCCATGTATCAAGGAAAACTAGACATAGTGAAAACAGAAATGGAGAAAATTAACATCGACATATTGGGAATAAGTGAAATGAGGTGGACTGGCATGGGAGAATTTGCTTCGGATGGCCATATGGTGTATTATTCTGGGCACGATAACAACAGAAGTAATGGAGTAGCCTTCATAGTTAGTGATAAAGTGAGAAAAGCTGTAATGGGATGCAAATATAAAAATGACAGAATTATGTCCATCAGACTTCAAGGTCAGCCCCTCAACATCACAGTAATTCACGTTTATGCACCAACAACCGATGCTGAAAAGGAAATTATTGACCAGTTCTATGGAGATTTACAAGAATTACTACTGTCAACACCAAAAAAGGATATCGTCTTCATAGTTGGAGATTGGAATGCAAAAGTCGGAAATGAAGCTGTAGAAGGTATAACAGGGAAATATGGTTTTGGTACAACAAATGAAGCTGGACAGAGGCTCCTAGAATTCTGCCAAGAAAATTCATTGATAATTACTAATACACTGTTTCAACTACCAAAACGACGCCTATATACCTGGACTTCGCCAGATGGCCAACACCGGAACCAAATTGATTACATACTTTGTAATCAGAGGTGGAAGAGTGCGGTTCAGTCAGCTACAACAAGACCTGGGGCTGACTGCGGATCAGATCATGAGCTCCTGATTGCAAAATTTCGACTGAAACTTCAGAATGTAGCAGAAAGTATCCCAACTTGCAGATACGACCTTAACTCTATACCCTCCGACTATGTTGTAGAGGTACAAAACAGATTTAATGTATTACAGCTGGAGGACAAAAGCTCGCAAGAGATGTGGACAGAAGTAGCTAATACTGTCAAGGAGGCCGCAGAGAAACACATTCCCAAGAAAAGGAACAGTAAGAAGGCTGGATGGCTATCAGTTGAGGCACTGCAAGTTGCAGAAGAACGAAGGAAAGCAAAAATCAAGGGAGAAAGATCAGCTATGTTTGAATTAAATAAAAATTTTCAGAAATTAGCTAGAAGAGATAAAAATATATTCTTTAATGAACAGTGCAAGGAAGTTGAAGATAGTAACGGAATGGGGAAGACAAGAGATCTTTATAAGAAAATTAGAGAAATTAAAGGAAAATTCCAGGCAAAAATTGGAATGATAAAAGATAGAAACGGGAAAGATCTGAGTGAAGCAGAGGATGTTAAGGAAAGATGGGCAGAATATGTAGAAGACCTATACAAGAAAGAACTGCATCATGACAGGGCTCCTACTGCTGATGTTAATGTTAATTTAGAACTAGAGCCAGATATTTTGGAGAGCGAAATCCAGTGGGCCCTTGAAAATATGGCTGATAACAAAACTAGTGGACGTGATGAAATACCAGCAGAATTGTTTAAAGTCACTGGAAAGGATGCAGTGAAAGTGCTGCACTCAATATGTCAAAAAATATGGATCACGCAGCAGTGGCCAGAAGACTGGAAAAGATCAGTATTCATCCCCATTCCAAAGAAGAAAAGTTCTAAAGAATGCTCAGATTACCGAACAATCGCACTTATTTCACATGCTAGCAAAGTTATGTTGAAAATCTTACAAAATAGACTTCGCCAATATCTAGATCGAGAGCTACCAGAAGAACAAGCTGGATTTAGGAAAGAAAGAGGAACTAGAGATCAAATTGCTAACATTCGGTGGATTATGGAAAAAGCGAGAGAATTCCTAAAAGATGTGTACCTCTGCTTTACTGACTACGCCAAAGCCTTTTACTGCGTCGATCACAACAAATTATGGAACGTACTGAAAAACATGGGTGTACCAGATCACCTCATTCATCTGATACGGAGTTTATACCTTGACCAAGAAGCCACGGTGAGAACTATGTATGGAACAACGAAATGGATAAAGATTCAGAAAGGGGTCCGGCAAGGCTGCATACTGTCACCGTACTTATTCAACCTGTATGCAGAACATGTTATGAGGAATGCGAGGCTAGATGAAGGAGAAACAGGAATTAAAATAGCTGGAATAAATGTAAACAACCTCAGGTACGCGGATGATACGATCCTGTTGGCAGAAAGTGAAGAAGAATTGAGAACACTCTTACTGAAGGTGAAAGACGAAAGTGAAAAAGCCGGTCTTATGCTGAATGTGAAGAAAACGAAAATTATGGAAACTACACCTACCAATTCGTGGGATATAGCAGGAGAAACCATGGAGGTAGTGACCACATTCAGTTATCTCGGTTCCCAGATCTCTGCTGACGGCGATTGCAGCCATGAAATCCGGAGACGTCTGTAGACAGGCGATGTCAAACTTTGACAAGGTTATAAGGTCCAGAGATATAACACAAGCAACAAAGATCCGTATTGTGAGGGCTATGGTCTTTCCAGTTGTGATGTATGGATGTGAGACCTGGACCATTAGAAAGGCTGAACGGCGAAGAATTGACTCCTTCGAATTGTGGTGTTGGAGGAAACTTCTTAGAGTTCCATGGACTGCAAAGAGAACCAACAGATCAATATTGAAGCAAATTAAACCAGATTTCACCATGGAAGGTCTAATGTTAAAACAAAAGCTGACCTACTTTGGACACACAATGCGAAGGCATGCCTCGCTTGAAAAAACATTAATGCTGAGGAAGATTGAATGAACTAGAAGAAGAGGACGTCAGAGGATGAGATGGATCGATGGCATCACAGCAGCAATGTGTTCCAACCTGGAAGGTCTACGGGAGAAAGTGCAAGACAGGAAAAAGCGGCGTGATTTGGTTCATGGGGTCACGAAGAGTCGGAACCGACTAAACGAATAGAGAGAGAGAGAGAGAGAGAGAAATTCCATGAGACACCTGAGGCCGGACATTTAGGATTTATTAAGACATAATATAGGATCCGCAAGAGATTTTTCTGACCAGGTTTATTTAGGAGTGCCCGTCACTATGTGTCGCACTGTCGATAGTGCCAGAGGAGAAAGGCAGTTCCTCAGAAACCACCTTACCGACTCATACCAATTCCACCAGCCGAAACGCCATTCCAGCGTGCTGGGGTTGACCTCCTCGGACGATTTCCAACGTCTGATAATGGCAATAGATGGATTATTGTTTGCACTGATTATCTGACACGCTATGCCATTACAAAAGCCGTGAAAACAGCTGAATCATTCGAGGTAGCCAAATTCATCGTGGAAGACATTGTATTAAAACACGGTACCCCAAGGTCGTCAATTACGGATCGAGGTAAAGGAATCTTGTGACAGAGATAAACTGTCAGTGCAACATTACTCATCACATGACGACTGCCTACCATCCGCAAACTAACAGGGCTTAGTGAACGCCTTAATAAGACCTTGGCCGACATGCTATCAATGTTCATCAATGTTGAGCAGAGCAACTGGGATGAGGTGCTACCCTTCGTGACGTTTGCCTACAACACCGCCAAACAAGACACCACAGGATTTACGCCATTTTTCCTGGTTCATGGGTGTGAGGCAAGTACGACGATGGACACTGTGTTTCTGTTGCAACCTGATGACGTGGACGACGACTAACTCGGCCAGGTTTTAACCAGAGCAGGGGAAGCTCGGCAGTTAACTCGACTCCGAACGCTGCAGGCTCAAGAAAACGATCGCCGAAGGTATGACGCTAGCCACCGACCGCCCTGTTGTCTACCAGCCTGGTGACGTCGTCTGGATATTCACTCCTGTTTGGAAGGTTAATCTCTCTGAGAAGCTCCTCAGGTGCTACTTTGGACCTATAAGGCTGTAAAACAGTTGTCTGATGTTACTTATGAAGTTGAAGATTTCGATCCCGACACAAGACGACGAAAGATCAGAGATACGGTCCATGCCCTTCGAATGAAGCCCTATAAGGATCCTGCAAGCCAGGGTAATTCGAAGCTCCAGCGACAGGCAACAAGCGGAAAGGTAACGAAGAGCGTAGCGGCAAAGGAAGTCCTAAGAAGATCACCGCCAGGGCGAGTCGGAGTATGCAGGACCGATGTCTCGTTCCCGGACTAGGAGGACGTAACACCGAGATGCTGTTCTCTTAAGGAGGGAGCAATGTTGCAGACGAAACTGACAAGGGAACCTTCCCATCGCACCCCCCTCAGATTTCGTTATAAGTTGTCACAGTGGATAGGCCTTGAAAAACAGAACACAGATCAATCGAGAAAACAGGAAGAAGTTGTGTGGAACTATGAAAAAATAAGCAAAATATACAAACTGAGTAGACCATGCTCACATAGCCAACATCAAGCATGATCTCATCGCAGCAGCGCCGTGGTCCCGTGGTTAGCGTGAGCAACTGCGGAACGAGAGGTCCTTGGAGCAAGTCTCCCTCGAGCGAAAAATTTCTCTTTATTTTCGCAAAGTTATGATCTGTCCATTCGTTCATTGACGTCTCTGTTCACTGTAATAAGTTTAGTGTCTGTGTTTTTCGACCGCACCGCAAAACCGTGCGATTAGTAGACGAAAGAACGTGACTCTTCAATGAGAACCGAAAACATTTGATCGCAAGGTCATAGGTCAACCGATTCCTCCACAGGAAAACACGTCTGATATATTCTATACGACACTGGTGACGGCATGTGCGTCACATGACAGGAATATGTTGTCGACCCACATAACTTGTACACTTGGCGAATGGCTAAAAACATTCTTCTACGTTGCCCGATTTAGGTTTCCTTGTGGATGTGATAATTACTCCCAAAAAAGTGATGAAAACATAAGAGTTTGTCACATAAACTGCAAAAAATGAATCCAACAGTTTCACAGTCGCTCACTTTACCTTGTGCTCTGTTAAAACAAATGTTTTTAACGTTTTCAAATTTTTCCGTGTGTAGACCGTCAAATCCTGCATATGTCCAAGCAAATCTGAACATGTCCTGGAATTTTGGAGAGCAAAGTTGATTATGTGTGAGTGCCTGAACTTTGATAATTGTCTGAAAATAAAAAATTAAAATTTTCGCTGAAAGGAAGATTTGAACCAAGGACCTCTCGCTCCGCAGCTGCTCACGCTAACCACGGGACCACGGCGCTGCTGGATGCTTTCTCTCCCAGATGTTGCCTATAATTACCATGGATTACTCAGTTTGCATATTTTGCTTAATTTTTCAGAGTTCCACACAACTTCTTCCTGTTTTCTCGATTGATCTGTGTTCAGTTTTTCAAGGCCTATCCACTGTGCCAACTTATAACTAAATCTGAGGGGGGTGCGATGGGGAGGTTCCGTTGTGAGTAGCATTGTCACCATAGTGTGGTGGTTATGATACTAGACTGTTGCATGGGGAGTCATGAGTTCAAAACCACGATGAACTTTAAAATTTTAATTTCGATATCTGGTTTGAGTACATTCTAGAAGTATCCACAAATGTCAAGAATCATTGTACTGGAATGTTCTGTAACTGTATATATACCATGTGTGTTCTGGCTGAAGGCAGTTCGCTTCATGCTCCTATATGTGCATATGCTGAATAAACCTTCGTCAAATGAAGTTAGTGTTCGTCACTCATCTAATTACACCTTCTTCTGCGTGACAGTCTCAGTAACTCACTAAGGAATGAAAAGAAAGCCAGATATACACTGCAAGCTCACTTTACTGTAAGTTGCTATTGATGCTCAAAAAAGAAATCTTTTACACTTTCAATCTTTAAGTTATAGTAAAATGTGTTTTATCCAGTTTGTGTTAAAATTAAATAGGCTTCACTGCCTTCTATTTTAAATTTTACTGCTGCACTGAACAAGGATAAGTTTCTAACAGAGCCAGAGATAAAGTACAACCTATCTTCTTTTGGTTAGCATTTTACACAAAAACTTTCTTTTTTGTTTGCTTTGTTTCTATTGCTTATTTCTTTTCACCATTCAGTACAGTATTTGAGCTTATATTTATTTTTCTTTTACAGGGCAAACTGATTACTTCTTTATTTCTTATCTCTTTTCAAGATGAATATCATAATGCAGTTCGTTTTTTTTATCAAAGTGTGCTATGACCTTTGATCACCTAATCCAACAAAATACAAGGAGCCCTTAACTACTTTAGGAGATACTGAGCAGTACTACCATTCTTCTAATATAAAGCCAAATCAGAACAAAGCAGATCCCTAAATCAGTCAATACCAGATATTAATGTGTCCAATGACACCTTATCAAACCAAACATCTGTGGATAAATTCCACTAGACTGAAAACCACCTCTTTATCTCCCAGTGTTTAATAGCTCTAAAAGGAACACAGAATTTGCATATACACCATCTGTTGCATAGCTCCAAACTTCCACACAAAACTAGCGCCAAGTCACGCCACTTAGTTGACTTATCACCTCATTATCTTACACACAACCATCCACAGAGTCAACAGTTCCCTTGGCCAGTTCTCCAACCTGGTACAAACTGTAACCTACTTCTCAATCATCATGTTAAAACAATTCTGAACCACGAAAAGGAACAACAGAACATCATGACTTCTTTTAACAAATACTTAATTATTTCCAGAATGAGATTTTCACTCTGCAGCAGAGTGTGCGCTGATATGAAACTTCCTGGCAGATTAAAACTGTGTGCCCGACCGAGACTCGAACTCATTCTGGAAACATCCCCCAGGCTGTGGCTAAGCCATGTCTCCGCAATATCCTTTCTTTCAGGAGTGCTAGTTCTGCAAGGTTCGCAGGAGAGCTTCTGTAAAGTTTGGAAGGTGGGAGACGAGATACTGGCAGAAGTAAAGCTGTGAGTACCGGGCGTGAGTCGTGCTTCGGTAGCTCAGTTGGAAGAGCACTTGTCCGCGAAAGGCAAAGGTCCCGAGTTCGAGTCTCGGTCGGGCACACAGTTTTAATCTGCCAGGAAGTTTCACTTAATTATTTGTCTGCGCCTGCACTCTGCCTGGCTGTAGAACATAAGATCCATCATCAAACGGCAATCCCATTGTACATCAGCTATCTACAACATTTTTTCATACATGAAGTAAATAACATGTTAGTAATACGAAATAATATGGATGATTGCCTACCTAACAGATGATAACTTATGTATAAGTTTAGGCTAGTCACTTGGCAGTGATATGTGTCACATGTTTAGTGTCACCCAACAGAATATCAAATTTTCTGACACTTTACCACAAGAAACAATACTAAGTATGATGCTTTTTACAACACCAATTACACCTTACATCACATAAATTGTATACTTTCGTAATACAGAGATGAACTTCATAATCCATGAAATTCGAAATGAGGACATTTCTCACAACGACCAAAGTTGGTACAGGTGGTGCAACAAGAAAGAGTTGAAACATAGTAAAAGATGATGGTGCAACAGGACGGAGATGGAATGTTGATATCCCATAAATAACATCTTTAAAACCAAGATAAAATTATTTATCGTTTATCAACTTCAAAACAGATGCAGGTTGCTTATATGAAATGTAAGTATAATTACAGATCTCAAATTGAAAAAGTAAATTCAAACTATGCAGCAAAATACAATTATTTCTCTAAATATGGAAGTCTTCAAGCACAAAACAGATATGGCAGTACTGATGCAATTTAATTAATCTATGAAATTTTAAAAAATGCACGTAGCTTGCATATTAACACTACTGATAAGACTTTTAGATTAAGCAGCCCTTGTTAATGACTGGAGTTCGATTGTTGTATCACACATTGTAAGCACAATGGACCCTGAATTTAAATATTTCCACATATCACCTGTCTGTATTACTCTTTAAATTCATGCAACTTGGATATTGGAACTATTGAAATAAATTATAGGTTAGTCGGAAAGAATAATTCGATTTTTCTGCCATATGCTAAATTCAACAACATAAAAAAATTGGTTCCACAGCATTCCAAAACACAGCTGAGTACTTCTGCTAATCTAACTAGTTGCTTAAAGTCCATTTGTCGACAAGAATTAACAAATTGAACAATATTATGTACTTCAGTTTTCTTTGTGTTGTGAGTTTCTTATTTTTTTCCTATTTTGAAATTATCATAAGGGAATTGAGTGCGACTCTCACCACATGAAGAGGAATGAGCGATCACAGTCGCTCTTATGACAGTTCTGCTTTCTTAGGAGCACAGAAAGCGGACGTACGATGAAAACCATGCGAGGGGGAGGAGTAGTATTCTCTCCCATACCGTTCCTCTCCCCTCTGACACTCAAAGTTCTCGTTTGATCCACTGTTTACACAATAGTTTCCACAGTGTGATAGCAGAAAACGACAAGTGTTTTGAACTACAGGTTGAAGTTATATGCTAACATAGAGTCATTATACTACTTGGCTGTGTTTTATATCAGTTTCAGAAACGAGTTTTGGCAATTGTAGACATGACCACATCATTGTTTACTTTGGTTGTTCTCGTCATCAAATGCACTTTAAGCCGTAGATTAAATCAGCAGGTGTCTTCTGCAGTAAGACATATGTGTCATTATATAACGAGCTGAGTGAAATGAATTGAATGTAACCTAGACAACACTTGTTGGAAGCACATTACAGAGTACCTGACGGCTCAACACAAAAGTTTTGTCTCAAGTACAGATCAGTGGACAAAGTTCAAAACCATCGTACAATATGCGTTAGATGAGTATGTGCCAAGCAAGATCGCAAGAGATAGAAAAGAGCCACCGTGGTACAACAACCGAGTTAGAAAATTGCTGCGGAAGCAAAGGGAACTTCAGAGCAAACATAAACATAGCCAAAGCCTTGCGGACAAACAAAAATTACGCGAAGCGAAATGTAGTGTGAGGAGGGCTATGCGAGAGGCGTTCAATGAATTCGAAAGTAAAGTTCTATGTACTGACTTGGCAGAAAATCCTAAGAAATTTAGGTCTTATGTCAAAGCGGTAGGTGGATCAAAACAAAATGTCCAGACACTCTGTGACCAAAATGGTACTGAAGTAGAGGGTGACAGACTAAAGGCCGAAATACTAAATGTCTTTTTCCAAAGCTGTTTCACAGAGGAAGACTGCACTGTAGTTCCTTCTCTACATTGTCGCACAGATGACAAAATGGTAGATATCAAAATAGACGACAGAGGGATAGAGAAACAACTAAAATCGCTCAAAAGAGGAAAGGTCGCTGGACCTGATGGGACACCAGTTCGATTTTACACAGAGTGCGCGAAGGAACTTGGCCCCCTTCTTGCAGCGGTGTACCGTAGGTCTCTAGAAGAGCGTTGCGTTCCAAAGGATTGGAAAAGGGCACAGGTCATCCCCATTTTCAAGAAGGGACGTCAAACAGATGTGCAGAACTATAGACCTATATCTCTACCGTCGATCAGTTGTAGAATTTTGGAACGCGTATTATGTTCGAGTATAATGACTTTTCTGGAAACTAGAAATCTGCTCTGTAGGAATCAGCATGGGTTTCGAAAAAGACGGTCGTGTGAAACCCAACTCGCGCTATTCGTCCACGAGACTCAGAGGGCCATAGACACGGGTTCCCAGGTAGATGCCGTGTTTCTTGACTTGCGCAAGGTGTTCGATACAGTTCCCCACAGTCGTTTAATGAACAAAGTAAGAGCATATGGACTATCACACCAATTGTGTGATTGGATTGAAGAGTTCCTAGATAACAGAACGCAGCATGTCATTCTCAATGGAGAGAAGTCCTCCGAAGTAAGAGTGATTTCAGGTGTGCCGCAGGGGAGTGTCGTAGGACCGTTGCTATTCACAATATACATAAATGACCTTGTGGATGACATCGGAAGTTCACTGAGGCTTTTTGCAGATGGTGCTGTGGTGTATCGAGAGGTTGTAACAATGGAAAATTGTACTGAAATGCAGGAGGATCTGCAGCGAATTGACGCATGGTGCAGGGAATGGCAATTTAATCTCAATGTAGACAAGTGTAATGTGCTGCGAATACATAGAAAGATAGATCCCTTATCACTTAGCTACAAAATAGCAGGTCAGCAACTGGAAGCAGTTAATTCCATAAATTATCTGGGAGTAGGCATTAGGAGTGATTTAAAATGGAATGATCATATAAAGTTGATCGTTGGTAAAGCAGATACCAGACTGAGATTCATTGGAAGAATCCTAAGGAAATGCAATCCGAAAACAAAGGAAGTAGGTTACAGTACTCTTGTTCCCCCACTGCTTGAATACTGCTCAGCAGTGTGGGATCCGTACCAGATAGGGTTGATAGAAGAGATAGAGAAGATCCAACGGAGAGCAGCGCGCTTCGTTACAGGATCATTTAGTAATCGCGAAAGCGTTACGGAGATGATAGATAAACTCCAGTGGAAGACTATGCAGGAGAGACGCTCAGTAGCTCGGTACGGGCTTTTGTTAAAGTTTCGAGAACATACCTTCACCGAAGAGTCAAGCAGTATATTGCTCCCTCCTACGTATATCTCGCGAAGAGACCATGAGGATAAAATCAGAGAGATTAGAGCCCACACAGAAGCATACTGACAATCCTTCTTTCCACGAACAATACGAGACTGGAATAGAAGGGAGAACCGATAGAGGTACTCAAGGTACCCTCCGCCACACACCGCCAGGTGGCTTGCGGAGTATGGATGTAGATGTAGATGTCATTATACACACAGCCGAGTCGAATGAATTGGATGTAACCTAGACAAAGCTTGTTGGAAGAAGCAATATGCGCAGTCAGTGAGCTCAGTATTCAAGATGCCTGCCTTGTGACATTGTTTTTAACAAGCATCACAGAACAACTTAGAAGTAGAAAATAATTAGTTTGAGATCCTTACTACCTTATACCATCTACAGTGCACAATTCAAACTTTGCAAATACAATTTTTTGAAGAAATGCCTTTGAGCAGGGCACAAAAAGTTCAGAGCATTCGGATACTTTTGATTACAGCCAGGATGACCACATTGTTATTGGCTGTTTCATTTTAATGGCCTCTAAATTACTTTTAGATACGGAAAAATGGAACCATTTATATAAATAATTTTGAATGTGGCACAAAAAAATCTGAACCTTGAGATACTTTGAGCACAGCCAAGATGGCTACATTGTGAATGACTGTTTCATTTAAACTGTCTTTAAAACGCCTACACCTGATTGATGGAGAGGGGTAGGGAGGTTAAGTGTTACAAAACATAGGAAGCCTAATTCCGCCATCTTAGTTTTTTTAAATTTCCTGACATTTTTAATTTTTAAATTTCTCACCATTTGCCACCTTGGATTTTTTAATTTACCACCATCCACCCTCTTGAATTTTTAAATTTCCTGTCACCCATCATCTTGATGAAGTCACCCATTCCAGGTCATTGATGACGTCACTGCCTCTTGTGTAGAGGTATGCCTTAGGCAACCTGATGGGCAAAGTGAGCTGTGGGAGTAGTGGGCCCCGTAGATGTACTCCTTTCCATCTGCAATAGTTCTGACTTGAAACAGAAAGAGGAAGAGGGCCAACAAAATAAGTAGTGTAAAAAATTTAATAGCCCATCACCAAAACATTCAGACTAAAGTTTTTTACTTTAATAATCGGTAGTTTTCAGTTAGTTGTAATATCTTTGTATTAGTCACTAATGTGTATCATTGATATATTCTTAGAAGAACTGGAAATGCTGTTAGATGTATTAAGACAGACTAGATGGGTACAATATGGTACTGTAATAGGGAGACATATGAACTAAGACTTTGATTTAACAACACATAAACATCATGTCACTGACTTGAAAAACCTACTAAGACACAGTAATTTACGCAGGGCCAATAGTGCACCTATAAGAATTTAATTATGTGTAGAAGATATTTTTGGTAATTTTAAAATTACAGTTATATCATGTGATACAGCAATGTTTCCATTTTCTGATCATAATTCTGTATCTCTGAATTAACCAGTTCGATCCCTCTCGATAAGAGTAATATAAATAGACCTGTCCTAAAACTTGTGATTACCAGACTTGTCACTGATGATAAAACTGTCAGGTTTGGTAATTCCCTTGCTAACATAGACTGCTTTGACCAATGTTATTATCACATAAATTGTACTTTAAGTATTAGTTTTTCACAAAGGATAATATTTGATAGATATTTAGTGATAATATTCTCATGAAGAAATGCAGCATAATGTTTCAGAACAAAGCTTCCAAATGGACATAATCCTTGGTAAATTAAATAAATGACTAAACTGAAAAATCAAATTATATTTTTGTACAACACATATAATAGATTGAATACTGACCAAGCCTGATTAGCTTACATTAAATATAAAAATGAGTATAAGAAAGCACTGTAGAAGTCAAAACATAATCTCAGAAGTACTGTGAAATCCACCGATAAATGAATGGAAACCAGTAAGTAGTGTGGTTAAATAGCCAAGAAATAACAAAATTAATATCTCCCCCCTCCCAAAATTCAATGATTTTTTAAATTAAATCAGTTGAAGAAGCAGGAAATAACTATCATCAAGTCTGATAGCAGTTCATTCACTTGCTTTTAAAAAATGTTGTGCAGTGTATCGTGGGATCAGCATCACATAGTATTGACAGAGGACATCGAAAAAGTTCAAAGAAGGGCAGCTCATCTCATGTTAACGCGAAATACGGGAGAGAACATGATGGATATGACAAGAGAGTTGGTGTGCCAATCATTAAAACAAAGGCGATTTTCGATCGGCAGGATCTTTTCACAGTCTCCAACGTTCTACTCCGACTGCGAAAATAGTTCATGACACCTACCTACATAGGGAGAAATGATAGTTGAAATAAGATAAGAAAAATCAGGGCTCGTACGGAAAGATTTAAGTGTTTGCTTTCCCAGAACTCTGTTAGAGAGTGAAAGAGTAGAGAAATATTGTGAAAGTGATTTTATAAACCTTCCATCAGGTATTTAAGTGTAAATTGCAGGGTAGTCATGTAGCTGTAGATGCATAGCGTATTATTTATCCTTTGTGGTATAAACAGGTGTCTAGCTATTGGATATTATCCTGATAACGTAAATTGTCTAGGGCAGTTGCAGTACACAAAACAGGAGATACAGGCTCTCATTCAAGTTACAGGCGAAATTCCATAGACACAGCCTTTATTATGATGGAATTGTGATTTACCAACAGTTATCGATTTACTTTGAAAATCTAGTAATAATTATTTGATCATGATATGGCTTTAGGAAAAACCTGCCAACTGTTAATTCCATAGACTATGTAGCCAAACACTTCCTTCGAGTGTTTCAGTACAAAGACTTTGGTTTCAAATAGTGCAGTTCATGACATAAGTTCATGGGTTGTAGAAAACAAACTAACACTAAATCACAGCAAGACTCAATTTTTACAGTTTCTGACACGCTATTCAACAAAACCTGACGTTTTAATTTCACAGAATGGGCATATGGTTAATGAAACTGAACATTTCAAATTTCTAGGTGTTCAGGTAGATAGTAAACTGTCGTGGAAAACCCACGTTCAGTATCTTGCTCAAAGTCTTAATGCTTCCATTTTTACTATTCGAATGGTATCTGAAGTAAGTGATTGTTCGACACGAAAATTAGTCTACTTTGCTTGTTTTCATTCGCGTATGTCGTATGGTACTATATTTTGGGGTAACTCTTCCCATTCTAAAAGAATATTTTTGCCTCACAAACGGGCGATTCGGGCAATAAGTGGTGTAACACTTTAACATAGACAATAAGTGGTTTAACATTTTAACATAGACAAATGTAATGTATTGCGAATACATAGAAAGAAGGATCCTTTATTGTATGATTATATGATAGCGGAACAAACACTGGTAGCAATTAGTTCTGTAAAATATCTGGGAGTATGCGTGCAGAACGATTTGAAGTGGAATGATCATATAAAATTAATTGTTGGTAAGGCGGGTGCCATGTTGAGATTCATTGGGGGAGTCCTTAGAAAATGTAGTCCATCAACAAAGGAGGTTGCTTACAAAACACTCGTTCGACCTATACTTGAGTATTGCTCATCAGTGTGGGATCCGTACCAGATCGGGTTGACGGAGGAGATAGAGAAGATCCAAAGAAGAGCGGCGCGTTTCGTCACAGGGTTATTTGGTAACCGTGATAGCGTTACGGAGATGTTTAGCAAACTCAAGTGGCAGACTCTGCAAGAGAGGCGCTCTGCATCGCGGTGTAGCTTGCTCGCCAGGTTTCGAGAGGGTGCGTTTCTGGATGAGGTATATAATACACTCCTGGAAATGGAAAAAAGAACACATTGACACCGGTGTGTCAGACCCACCATACTTGCTCCGGACACTGCGAGAGGGCTGTACAAGCAATGATCACACGCACGGCACAGCGGACACACCAGGAACCGCGGTGTTGGCCGTCGAATGGCGCTAGCTGCGCAGCATTTGTGCACCGCCGCCGTCAGTGTCAGCCAGTTTGCCGTGGCATACGGAGCTCCATCGCAGTCTTTAACACTGCTAGCATGCCGCGACAGCGTGGACGTGAACCGTATGTGCAGTTGACGGACTTTGAGCGAGGGCGTATAGTGGGCATGCGGGAGGCCGGGTGGACGTACCGCCGAATTGCTCAACACGTGGGGCGTGAGGTCTCCACAGTACATCGATGTTGTCGCCAGTGGTCGGCGGAAGGTGCACGTGCCCGTCGACCTGGGACCGGACCGCAGCGATGCACGGATGCACGCCAAGACCGTAGGATCCTACGCAGTGCCGTAGGGGACCGCACCGCCACTTCCCAGCAAATTAGGGACACTGTTGCTCCTGGGGTATCGGCGAGGACCATTCGCAACCGTCTCCATGAAGCTGGGCTACGGTCCCGCACACCGTTAGGCCGTCCTCCGCTCACGCCCCAACATCGTGCAGCCCGCCTCCAGTGGTGTCGCGACAGGCGTGAATGGAGGGACGAATGGAGACGTGTCGTCTTCAGCGATGAGAGTCGCTTCTGCCTTGGTGCCAATGATGGTCGTATGCGTGTTTGGCGCCGTGCAGGTGAGCGCCACAATCAGGACTGCATACGACCGAGGCACACAGGGCCAACACCCGGCATCATGGTGTGGGGAGCGATCTCCTACACTGGCCGTACACCACTGGTGATCGTCGAGGGGACACTGAATAGTGCACGGTACATCCAAGCCGTCATCGAACCCATCGTTCTACCATTCCTAGACCGGCAAGGGAACTTGCTGTTCCAACAGGACAATGCACGTCCGCATGTATCCCGTGCCACCCAACGTGCTCTAGAAGGTGTAAGTCAACTACCCTGGCCAGCAAGATATCCGGATCTGTCCCCCATTGAGCATGTTTGGGACTGGATGAAGCGTCGTCTCACGCGGTCTGCACGTCCAGCACGAACGCTGGTCCAACTGAGGCGCCAGGTGGAAATGGCATGGCAAGCCGTTCCACAGGACTACATCCAGCATCTCTACGATCGTCTCCATGGGAGAATAGCAGCCTGCATTGCTGCGAAAGGTGGATATACACTGTACTAGTGCCGACATTGTGCATGCTCTGTTGCCTGTGTCTATGTGCCCGTGGTTCTGTCAGTGTGATCATGTGATGTATCTGACCCCAGGAATGTGTCAATAAAGTTTTCCCTTCCTGGGACAATGAATTCACGGTGTTCTTATTTCAATTTCCAGGAGTGTATATTGCTTCCCCTACTTATACCTCCCGAGGAGATCACGAATGTAAAATTAGAGAGATTCGAGCGCGTACGGAGGCTTTCAGACGGTCGTTCTTCCCGCGAACCATACGCGACTGGAACAGAAAAGGGAGGTAATGACCGTGGCACGTAAAGTGCCCTCCGCCACACACCGTTGGGTGGCTTGCGGAGTATAAATGTAGATGTAGATGTAAATTCGCAAACCTCTTGTCGACCCCTGTTCACTAGTCTGGGTATTCTGACTTTGGCCTCTCAATATATATATTCTTTATTGTCATTTATTGTTAACAATATCAGCTTATTCCCAAGACTAAGCAGCTTTCATTCAGTTAATACTCGGCAGGAATCAAATTTTCATTTGAGTCAGACTTCGGTAACTCTTGTGCAGTATATTGCTGCATCCATTTTCAATCAAGCTACCACAAGAATTCAAAAATGTTGGCAGTAATCCAACGGTTTTCATATCGAAACTGAAGACAAAAAAATGGCTCTGAGCACTATGGGACTTAACATCTTAGGTCATCAGTCTCCTAGAACTTAGAACTACTTAAACCTAACTAACCTAAGGACATCACACAACACCCAGCCATCACGAGGCAGAGAAAATCCCTGACCCCGCCGGAAATCGAACCCGGGAACCCGGGCGTGGGAAGCGAGAACGCAACCGCACGACCACGAGATGCGGGCTAAACTGAAGAGTTTCCTCATGGGTCACTCCTATTCTGTCGAGGAGTTCCTTGAAAAATTAAGCTGATTCTAATGTTGTATTGTTGACTGCGTTTACTTAAACTTATGGCTTGACTTTTTTTGGGTTCATAAACATTTTATTTTTATCTGTTATTACTTTTACGTTGTAATTTCATGTACTGACACTTTCCATGACCTTCGAGATTTGCTCCTCACTACGGAACATGACATGTAAATAAAAATAAAAAAAACGAGTTAAGGTAGTTTTTATTCAGCAAGAATTCCGAAGGGATCTGTACTGGACCCTTTCTTATTCCTAATAATGATTAGTGACCTGTCATCATCCATTAAACCCAGTACAGTTCGTGTATGGACACGACAGGATGGGACGTGAGTCATGCCAGGGTATATCAGTCGGCGGAGCACTTGGCTGCGAAATGCAAAGGTCTGAAGTTCGAGTCTCGGTCTGTCACATAGTTTTAACCTGCCAGGAATTTTCATCTCAGCGTACATTGTTCTGAGAGTGAAAATTCGTTCTGGAAACGACTTAGGTTTACAATAGGTTATATTTGTTATTTTCAGGTCACCTAACCATGGAAAAGCTGTAGAACAACTAAGGGATCTTGACATTTAAGTCAAAGGTGAGTGTGATACACTTTTGCTTGCTCTTTGTGATGTACACATTTAACATAAAATTAACAGAGAGCAGAGTTCTCTAAAATCTCAATCAAACTTACACAAAATGACGCTTACTCTGGCGGTGGGGTACCAAATTATGTGAAGACTGTATGGCGAAAAAGCAGCAAGATCTACTCATCTTGGCAGCTCGCTAACTCAAAGTTAACGTGACAGAAGGGACGAAATATTATAATCAAATAGGCAACACAAGTTTGGTAGCAGAACAAGTAAGTTGTGAGCAGCTCACAATATGGACTGCACTACACAAAATTGCAACAATTACATTTCCCCAGAAATAAGGTAGGGCGCGCCACTCAGATCTACACGGCGGCCGGGCGGAACTATACGTGGAGTGGACGACTCAGTGTTGTTGCCAATGTGCCGATCAACATACCACTAATTTCACGAAAAAAAAAAAACAGGGGAATGCACCAAAACTTCTCACTCTTGGCACACAAAAGACACATTAACAAACAAGAAACTGCATTCACTGATAACAGCGGTTGCTGGCGAATGTGAAGGGGATTGTGATTGACAAGGTGTGACACTCGTCTGCGATCTCTGACAGATATTTTTACGACCGCTCTTTGTTCGCGGTTTTACACAGCTGTGAGCAGTGCATCACTCTTCGTAAACACGTTGGATAGATCGCCTTGATGACAACTTTATTCGCCGTATGATAACGAGCACAATCAAACACGATAGCTCCTTACTGCCTTATCGACCCAGCTTACTGTGCTGATTCCATGCATCGACAGTGGAGGGTAATAAGAGCACCTGGTACGTTTATACAACCTACAGCCTGACAAAACGACCACTGTGTTGTTTTACGTAGGTGACGAATATTTTGCCTGTTGAGCTTATTTCAAATAACTCACAGCCAGAATTACTTCAGTAAGCAATTCTGTGTATCTATTATCCGGTGAGATTTCTTCAATTACGTGAGGCCTACTACACATAGAGTCCAATAATCCCACTCAGGATATTCAAAATCTACTGCCTCTTACACTGAGGTGACGTAAGTCATGGGATATCTCTAATATCGTGTCGGACATCCTCTGGCCAGGCATAGTCCAGCAACTCGGTCCATAATGGCGACAATGTTGCCAGTGTAGGATTTTCTGCACGAAATGACCTCTTGATTATGTCTCATAAATGTTCAATGAGTTTCACGACGGGCGATCTGAGTGACCAAATAATTCGCTCGAATTGTCCAGAATACTCTTCAAACCAACCGCAAATAATTGTGACACAGTGACATGAGTGGCTGCAAATGGTCTCCAGGTAGCCGAACAATACCAATACTAGTCAATGATTGGTTCACTTGGACCAGAAGATCCAGTACATTCTATGTAAACACAGCCCACACCATTGTGGAGAGACCAACTTGCATAGTGCTCTATTGACAACGTGGGTCCATGGCTTCGTGGGGACTGCATCACACTCGAACGCTAACATCTGCTCTTGCCGACTGAAACCGAGGCTCATCCGACCAGGCTACGGTTTTCCGTAGTCAAGAGCCCAACCAATATGGTCACGAGCTCACGACGGGAGCTGCAGGTGATGTTCTGATAGCACAGGCACTCGCGTCGGTCGTCTGCTGTCATTGCCCATTAACGCCACATTGATTTCTGCGGTTATTTCAGCAATGTTGCTTGACTGTTAGCCCTGAGCCGGCCGGTGTGGCCGAGCGGTTCTAGGCGCTTCAGTCTGGAACCGCGCGACCGCTACGGTCGCAGGTTTGAATCCTGCCTCGGGCATGGATGTGTGTGATGTCCTAAGTTCTAGGGGACTGATGACCTCAGATGTTAAGTCCCATAGTGCTCAGAGCCATTTGAATTTTGTTAGCCCTGACAACTCTAAGCAAACACCGCTGCTCTCGGTCATTAAGTGAAGGTCGTCGGCCACTATATTGTCCGTGGTGAGAGTAATGCCTGAAATATGGTATTTTCGGCACACTCTTGATCTGTGGATCTCAGGATACTATATTCTCTACCGATTTACGAAATGGAGTATCCCATGCGTCTAGCTCCAACTACCATTTCGTGTTCAAAGTCTGTTAATTCCCGTCGTGTGGCCGTATTCATGTCGGATACTTTTTCACATGAATCACCTGAGTACAGATGACAGCTCCGCCAATGCAATGCCCTTTTATACCTTGCGTACACGATACTACGGCCATCTGTATATGTGTACGAGGTGCGGCTAGAAAAAAACCGGACTGATGCTGGAAAAAACATTTATTTACAATTATTTACAATTTCATGTTATCTCCTTCAATGTACTCTCCTCCTCGGTCTCTACACCGCTCCATACGAATTTTCCACTGTTCACAGGAATGCTGCAGATCATTTTCGGTAAGTCCATACATTACTTCCGTCGCTTTTTCTTTTACTGCTTCAACAGTCTCAAATCTAGTTCCTTTCAAAGCTGACTTGACTTTAGGGAAAAGAAAAAAGTCACAGGGGGCCAAATCAGGTGAGTAGGGTGGATGATCTAAGATGGGAATGTTGTGTTTTGCCAAAAACGTCTTCACTGACAACGCACTGTGAGCTGGGGCATTGTCTTGGTGAAGGATCCATGGCTTTTTTTTCCACAAATCGTTCCGTTTTCTCCGTACTCGCTCACGTAGGGTAGCCAGGACGCTAATGTAGTAATGCTGATTCACTGTTTGTCCCTCTGGTACCCAATCAATGTGCACAATCCCTTTGATGTCAAAAAAAAAAAAATCATCATTGCCTTGAATTTCGATTTTGACATTCGTGCTTTTTTTTGTCGTGGAGAACCAGGAGTTTTCCAATGCATCGATTGGCGTTTAGTTTCGGGATCGTAAGTAAAAAACCACGATTCATCGCAAGTAATAACATTTTGTAAGAAGGTGGGATCACTTTCAATGTTTTCCAGGATGTCAGAACAAATCATTCTTCGGCGTTCCTTCTGTTCAATTGTGAGACACTTTGGAACCATTTTTGAACACACTTTGTTCATGTTGAAACTTTCATGAAGAATCTGCCTAACACTTTCCATGTCAACTCCTGTTAACTCAGACACTGCTCTGATTGTTAAACGGCGATCTTGTCGAACAAGTTTACCGATTTTTTCAATGTTTGCATCAGTTTTTGCTGACAATGGTCTGCCAGTGCGAGTGTCATCACTGGTGTCTTCGCGGCCATCTTTAAATCGTTCAAACCACTCAAACACTTGTGTTCGCGATAAACAATCATCGCCGTACACTTGTTGTAACATTACAAACGTTTCACTTGCAGATTTTCCTAGTTTGAAACAAAATTTGATGTTAACACGCTGTTCTTTCTGTACACTCAACATTTTCCGACGCACAGACAAAACGTCAACTACTTAAAACAGACGCCACGGGCAGACTGAGTGCAGGAGGCAGATGAAACTCGAGCAGTAGGCGGAGCGAGAGTCACGTGACAGGCCACGCGACTTTCAGCCTTATTGCATTCGTTTTATTGTTTCACCAGTACTAGTCCGGTTTTTTTCTAGCCACACCTCGTATATTACTATCCCATGACTTGTCACCTCACTATATTTTGAACCTGTCTCAGGTCCGATGATGCGTATTTCTCATGTGGGGTGTTCAAAAGAAGAGGTACGAAACAACGCTGTAGGTATAACTGAAGTCTTTATTCAAAAGTAATCACCAGACGCCTGAGCACAACTATCCCACTGTGCCACGAGCCAAACGATTCCCTGCTCCCAGAACTCCTGTGGCTGTGACAGCAGCCAGTTCTCCATTGGATCCATTTCGTCGTCCGAGTTGAAACGGATCCGTCTGAGATGTTTTCGTAGCTGACCATGCACATGGAAGTCACAGGGCAACATGTCCGGGCTATAGTGACGATGCTCATCTTGCTCCCAATTGAACTTGGCCATTACACTCTGTGTGGCCTTGGAGACGTGTGGACGCGTATTATCGCGGAGCAGAATCACCCTCCCCGTGAGCAGCGCAGGTCGTTAGCTCTTGAAGGACTTGCGAAGGCTACGGAGTGTCTCACAGTATACGTCATCGTTAACGGTTTTTCCGTGCTCAAGGGATTCGATGGGTATCGAAAAAGACGGCGCAGCTACGTATTTTTTAGCGCGAGGTGACGATGCATGCTACCATGACCTAGGTGTCTCACTACGTTATCCCAAAGCGGCGTATGCAAATTGCGACCGGTTTGGTTGTCATGAAGTTCCGTACCTGTTCATTTCAACACTCCCTATACTTTCAGCTTGCCATGATTTGTAAAAGTTGCTTCACTGGTAAAGAGAATTATTTCAAGAAGGAACCTATTGTTTTGATGTGCATCAGAACAGGATAACATAATTCCATGTGTCTTCTGAAATCTTGTGTGGGTAATATACCAATTAAGTGACACATGATATAGGTGGAAACTGTTAGCGCACAAAATGCGAAAAACCCTTGACTGACGTATTCCAGAGGCACTCGAAGTTTCGATTGTGCTAATTTACGGATTAGCGAGCACAACTCTCAGAATACTTATTTCGTTCGCTCTGCTCGCTGCTGGTTTGCCACTTACCCTCAGATAAACATTTCAGTGCTCTTTCAAGTATAGTTTTTTTAACATTTGCTGAATTGATATTTCTGTTGGACTTAGCTGGTCGGGATACTTTTGTGTGTAAAACTCAACTGTTCACTTCGAGTATTTTCTGCATTATTTGTAAAGAAGTAGAATAGCTAATTTCTCTTGGTTTGTGAAACACGTTTTTTCTAATGTATCCATCACTCTGTACAGTTGTGAGAAGTACGCTGAGACAGAATAGAAATCTGCATTTGCCCTGAGGTCTTTTTATATGTGTGATGTGGCGGTACATCACTTTCTTCCTAATCTTAACATGAAATACTTCTTTATTTTGGTGTGAAAACACGAACTTCCGTAATCTGTTCGATGTACAAAACAGTGAAATCCTAAGTTCTCAGTATTGTAATTTGTCTGAAGTTACTAATCAGATTTTGAAGAGTGAAACTCAGTTTCAGAACTATCGTATTATCAGCATAAATATTTATAATATTACTTGAAAAAGCGACGTTGATATCAATATCTCAATAATTAATATAGCTACGACAAGTTCCTCATCTTTCAAAAAAGCCAGATTTCTGTAAAAGTCCATTCCTATTTGTAAGATGCGAAACACTTTTGGAGACAGAACACATCGTAATTGCTGTAAATGTTCCATTCCACATTCCTCAGTTTGCTGAAATATAAAGATCAATTTTCAAATCCATTCCCAAAAATATTACCGGTTATACAAAGGTTTGATATTTTACACTGTGTGTCCCCCATAGTAAAGCCCAATCTGTAGCTGCTGCGTACATGAAGCACTCAGTAATCACTATCTCTCACACTAAAAACATCATGTGGTGCAATGACAGGAGCTAAGAATAACTGTGTGACCTATGTCACTTTCTGTAATGATGATATCGTAAATGATGCATCTGCCATACACAGCATAGGGTCTCAGATAATGAATTATCAAACAGATTTCCTCACTCACAAATGTATTATACATAAATGAAGCGTTTCCCATGTCGCAGCACGGTGAAACAATTCGCTTACCCTGCAGTGATAAACTGTTGCACGGGTTTATAAATAAAAGTGAAAATACACTCCTGGAAATTGAAATAAGAACACCGTGAATTCATTGTCCCAGGAAGGGGAAACTTTATTGACACATTCCTGGGGTCAGATACATCACATGATCACACTGACAGAACCACAGGCACATAGACACAGGCAACAGAGCATGCACAATGTCGGCACTAGTACAGTGTATATCCACCTTTCGCAGCAATGCAGGCTGCTATTCTCCCATGGAGACGATCGTAGAGATGCTGGATGTAGTCCTGTGGAACGGCTTGCCATGCCATTTCCACCTGGCACCTCAGTTGGACCAGCGTTCGTGCTGGACGTGCAGACCGCGTGAGACAACGCTTCATCCAGTCCCAAACATGCTCAATGGGGGACAGATCCGGAGATCTTGCTGGCCAGGGTAGTTGACTTACACCTTCTAAAGCACGTTGGGTGGCACGGGATACATGCGGACGTGCATTGTCCTGTTGGAACAGCAAGTTCCCTTGCCGGTCTAGGAATGGTAGAACGATGGGTTCGATGACGGCTTGGATGTACCGTGCACTATTCAGTGTCCCCTCGACGATCACCAGTGGTGTACGGCCAGTGTAGGAGATCGCTCCCCACACCATGATGCCGGGTGTTGGCCCTGTGTGCCTCGGTCGTATGCAGTCCTGATTGTGGCGCTCACCTGCACGGCGCCAAACACGCATACGACCATCATTGGCACCAAGGCAGAAGCGACTCTCATCGCTGAAGACGACACGTCTCCATTCGTCCCTCCATTCACGCCTGTCGCGACACCACTGGAGGCGGGCTGCACGATGTTGGGGCGTGAGCGGAAGACGGCCTAACGGTGTGCGGGACCGTAGCCCAGCTTCATGGAGACGGTTGCGAATGGTCCTCGCCGATACCCCAGGAGCAACAGTGTCCCTAATTTGCTGGGAAGTGGCGGTGCGGTCCCCTACGGCACTGCGTAGGATCCTACGGTCTTGGCGTGCATCCGTGCGTCGCTGCGGTCCGGTCCCAGGTCGACGGGCACGTGCACCTTCCGCCGACCACTGGCGACAACATCGATGTACTGTGGAGACCTCACGCCCCACGTGTCGAGCAATTCGGCGGTACGTCCACCCGGCCTCCCGCATGCCCACTATACGCCCTCGCTCAAAGTCCGTCAACTGCACATACGGTTCACGTCCACGCTGTCGCGGCATGCTACCAGTGTTACAGACTGCGATGGAGCTCCGTATGCCACGGCAAACTGGCTGACACTGACGGCGGCGGTGCACAAATGCTGCGCAGCTAGCGCCATTCGACGGCCAACACCGCGGTTCCTGGTGTGTCCGCTGTGCCGTGCGTGTGATCATTGCTTGTACAGCCCTCTCGCAGTGTCCGGAGCAAGTATGGTGGGTCTGACACACCGGTGTCAATGTGTTCTTTTTTCCATTTCCAGGAGTGTAGTTGGCCATAAGTTGCACTGGCAAGGCAGTCGCTTCACTCTCAAGGAGTCCAGATATACATCAAATATTTTCGGAGTCTTCAGCTATAACATCAGTAACTGCTTCGTCCACAATTAATTTCAAGTAAAATACGAAGTTTTGTTGTAACCCTGCAGAAATGTTCTTACTGGTTACGTTGAGAGCATCTTTCACACTCAGTATATCATGTGCAGATTCTCCTTTATATCCATTGAGTAAGCATGTTGAGCTGGAAGCAATTGTTGCTGACATCTGTTACAACATGTGGTGCAATCACTGGATACTATTGTCATTCCTTCTCATTTTAAATACCACAGACTCCACCTCGAGTGAGAATTCTCAGGGATGTAAAAGGACCTGAAAAGTATCCTACATTAACGCCAGCGGTGAAGATCTTTTATTGTTGGATTACATTGATTACTACTAATAATAATTAGAGACATGGCTCTGCGCCATTTGTCACAAGTATTTGCCATACATATTTATATTTTAAAGATGCCTTGACCATAAAAAAATTGGTTCATTATTAGTTGCACAGCTCGACTGCTGAATCTACTACAATACCCTCAAAACTACCTAAATGCAAAGAAACCGTGTACAGAATGTTGAAGACTCATTTACAATGCGTAATGTGTCCCGCAATACTTTCAGATAGGGATTTGTTACACCAGAATACAACTATCCGAGGATTTATAAAAAGGAGCAATAAGACAAACTTTTGATTTAGTACTGAATTTGTGAAAGAATCCATAATTGTGTGTACTGGGCTAGTGAAAATCCGTGCATAACTAGAGACAGGCATGTTAATATACCTGCAGTGTAAGTCTGATGTGGCCTGTCATCTAGAGAGTTAATCAGGTGGTACTTCTTTGAAAGGACTTTCACAGATCGTTCTTATCTACAAAATGTTGCATACGATAACTCCAGGTCTGATTGATATTTGTCAGTGCGGATTATTACTTACAATGGGATGGGGCACCATCTCACTTTCAACCTGATGTGAGGTAATTTCTCAGTCGCACATTTCCTTCAAGATGGAGAGCACCAAGAGGAAGCGCTGTGGAGCATTCAGCTCTGTCGCCGGATTTATCCCGTTTAAACATCTATCTCTGGGATACTGCAAAGAAGACAATTTCTGTCGCAAAAACAACAAACACTGAACAATCTAAGAAGGGAAATTGATCAATATGATTAGTATGTCAGTCTAAATAGTTGTGTCCGCAGCTCGTGGTCTCGGTATAAGTGTTGTCATCATTTCATCGTCATTCATGAAAATGGAGAGTGAGACTGAGCAAAGGTTGGGAATTTGTACGGGCGCTGATAACCGCGCAGTTGAGCGCCCCACAAACCAAACATCATCATCGTCATCATCATCATCATCATCTAAGAAGTGGTCGATGCACTTGGCTGGAAGGTGGTAATATTGAGCATACATCGCTCACATCCACTCTCCTTCGGAATAGAAGACTCCAGGTCTTTCTGCAGGGTAAGAGGACGAGGTAGCACATACGAGAAAAGAGTGGCCTACCACAACACATTGTGCTCGCCGTCGTGCTTTTTAACATTTACACCAATGATCAGCTCATTACAGAACACTCCAGGCATTTCATCTACGCTGATGACACAGCATCGTAAGCCAAAGCGTAAGACTTTTGAAGAAACAGAACAAATTTGACTTCATCTTTGGACACACTTGGCATTTATTATGAGGTCAGGCATCTAAGGCGAAATTCCAGCAAGTCTCAGGTGTACACATTTCATTTACGATACAGAGAAGTCCAATATGCATTGTATGTCATATGGCCAGGTAAACGACTTCAACATTGACCAACACCTGTATATCTGAGTGTTATTTCTGACTATACACTGTCCTTGAAGAAACATTTCTATAACACCAGTTAAACGTCAGCGCAAGAAATAATATTTTCAACAAAACTGACAGCCACTACCTGGGGAGCTAGTCCCCATGACCTAAGAACCTGTGCTCTTCCTTTGTGTGTGTCTGCTGAAGAGTACGCCTCATCTGTGTCGTGTGCATGTACTCTAACATCAAGCAGCTTGACACTACTGTCAACGAGACTGTCCGAAACTTATATGAACGCAGATAGATGGGGCTCGGTGGGAGTGTGGATCGGCCGTGATGCGTGCCGATACAGTCCATGCAGTTGCGATAATGCTGTGTCCCGGATGGTGCAGTGGTTACCACACTTGCCTAGTACGCAGGAGATCCCGAGTTTGAATCCCAATCCGGTGCACATTTTCGCTCGTCGCCGCTAATTTCGCATAATGTACCGCTGCAGCTGACAGCAGTGACCCCCCCCTTCAATTTACATATAATACTCGAAACTTGTCAGGTTGTATGAAGGCAACTCCAACTGACAGACTCAACCAGATAGTTGAAATAGCTCTCCCCACTGTCAGAAGGATCATTGGTGCCGATGTGAAGAGGGCAAAACAGATCAATGACCCCCATCACCTACGCATGATCATCAGTCTAAAGTCCGTTGATTGAAATCTAAAAAGAGCTACATAGTTATAACTCAACCACTCAAGCGACATCAGAGTCTAACAGCATTACCAGGTGGAGAAGTAAGCTGTCATCAGATATCCCAGCAAAGGAAACGAACGATGTGCGCACACTCTTTGGAGATAACTCAATCGTCTTAGGATGGGCATCTCCACATTGCAAGAGCAACATGCAATACTGGGATATCTTTCCAACTGATGAATACATGTGCTGAGGGTGCATCACAACACAAGAGCTGGGCCACTTGCTCATATAGCCTCTAATGGAACAACCTTGGACAACACAAAACTTGGTCAAGGTAAATAACAAGGCCATCCGAGTTGCTACGTTCTGGAAATTCTGATTGGGTAGAGGAATGAATTACTGAATGAATTATGTTTAGCAGAAGTACCTTCCAAGGTGGACATGGATGAAAAATTTAAGAATTCTTTGGAAAGTTGTTAAGTTATCAGTCCTATAGCTACTTCCTGTAATCATACCAAAGGAAGTAAGACTATGGTTCAACGAGATGATTAGAATCGGAGCACAAGGTAAAAGTCTCATTGGATTTGTCCATGGAGATCTCTGTATTTTCGATGCTATTTTCTACACTCTCTTCACTTTTCCATGCTTCTTCAGCTACCGTTTGTGTGTGGTATACTACGTTACTTCACTTACCTGGCGTTATTTGCACCAATAACTCCTGTAATAGATTTTTTGAATTTCTGCCACAGTGAAGTTTTTATTATTCGTTGCCACGTAATGTTCGACCTGCGTGTGGTGGAAGCCTAAGAAACTTGTGGCCTTGTTCTTTAGCCACCTCGTCAACAACATACTGTTGCAAATGTGGCTTATTGTTTTTCACTAGTTTTATCAGTTCCGCATTACATAAACCATTCTGAACTTTCACACTGTGGCGTTTCAGCTGTTCAAGAATGTCGGCTTCTTCGTTGGCATCTTTTGTTTCATAACTGAATGGCATAGGGCAGTATCCTGTACAACAGCGGCGGCCGTCGAACGTTTTCCCATAGTTGTCCCTTGAACCAGTTCAGAAAACTATCGTGCTTCATCTCCTCGTGGTAGTCGTTTGTTTTTGGCGACTTGTAATGGAGGAGACAGTTCGGAACCAAAATATCTTTCAAAAATCGACAACACCGCGCATTGTTATCGCCTCTCTCTAATACAGTGTTGACTCCATTAATTAATTAGTTAATTAATTTTTTTTGTACAGAAGATCGAGGGCTCTGACATCTATTAAAAACGAATTCTTGCTGCCACTGAATAATTCTGCCTCGCAAAGAGTAACCCACGGTTCTTTTTTTATTGTTGGATGTTCTCGATCCATAAATGTGGCGACAACCAGCATCTTGTTAGAATGAAACCAAGTTCGTTATTCATTGTTCTGCGTTCCTCTTGTCCGTAGCTTAGATAAACCAGCAGCCCCTTCTTCTTCTGCATAGTATTTTTGCTTACAAACTTGACGACTGTGTTTTTATTTATCTCCAAAGAGTATGCAGTTCTTTCCACTACCTTTGTTGGAGGCAATAGAATCGCACCACTCTCCTTTTCGAATTATCCCCGCACCGAGACACAAACTCACGTGTCTGACCGAGCAGACCATGGCAGGTCGCTGAACTTTCCGTTTAGCATTTACAGTTTTCTGCATACTTCCGCTGCAAGCTTCAGACAGTCTGCAGTGCAAAACAAATTCGACGCACAGATAAACAAAACATAAAACGAAAACTGATCATAACTGTTACAACCAGCCAGAAGCGTCGTCTGCAACTGGCTGTAGGAGCCGCAGCACAAAGAACACTAAAATACGAGAAGTGCAAGGCCCAGGTTACGGTAGAGAAACAGAACCTGACAGTAGCACTCCAAGTGGACTGGCAGTGAACCTCGAATTGGATGTTATGAAGTCGTTTAAAAAAAAAGAAGTTAAAACGTGCCACTGATGTGCTAACCAGATGAACAAACTACTGTCAGACTGAACATGTGTGCATTAAATGTTAAATAACGTACCCCACCGGTAACTATTAAAGTTTAACGAGCAAAATACATTTGTCCGGAAATTCACACAGTAATTCGTAGACGCTTCGCCCAACAACTCACCATGTCTTTGTTCACTGCCAGGTCACCGTAGACATTCTGCAAGCGGATATGAATGTCTGCAATGTTCTGGTTTCCCGCTAGGCTAAAATCAGTGAAACCTCCCTGCTTGGAACGCACATCCTTTACAGTCGCCATTTTGAAGGCTACGTATTGCGCCGTCACCTATCGGAACTTCATAAACAATAGGAGCTTCAGTGGGAATACTCCACAACGTCCCACAACAAATGCCGCATTTTTTTTCAATCGAAACTGGCTTAGAAAAAATGTATTTCATTTCTTATTTAAAGTCCTTCGTATATGAAGAAGTTATTAAATTCTGAGAGGTCTAATAGCAGAATACTTAGAAGACGTTACTTAACGAAATACTATGTAGTGTTTCGAGGAGAGAAAAGATTTACGAACTGTATATTGACAAAATTAAAAATTGCGTTTTTTTGGGAATTTATCCTATGGTATTATTCAATTGCAATTGCTGATAAAGAAGACAATGATTCACTGCCTTAATGGAATGCTTGTTTAAACAGGTTTCCTGTTGTCTGGGCAACGAATAAAATCAGTAACTGTAATTTACGAATATTTGTCGAAGTGATCACAGAAGAGACTCTTTCTTTCTTTCTTTCTTTACTTTGGTCTTTCTCAAATGACACGGAACTGCAGATATAAAAGAAATTAATTACTTATAGTCAACGGATTTATTTACTTAAAATAGAAGTTTGCCACATTCATAATCACAACGTAGGTTCCGATGTGGAGGACCAGTCGACGTCAACGTTAAAACTTATCAACCCCAAAGAGAGACTGAATCATATTAGCGATGCAGTATCGAGTACTGTATCAGGTATCAGATGTAGTTGTGGTTGTGGCAGAACACCAGATGGTCGGTATTTAATAACTTATATTCCTCGTCACTTTTCAACTATTTCACGTTGTTTAAGTGTGAGATGTGTATCCATAATACCACCAGCAACATGTACTCATCATATCTTTCTCAACTGACTCAGCCAACAGGTTAGTGTGCCTTGTAGAGAACACAACAGAAATAAGAGTCTTCCACTGTGCTGGGACTCACAAGACATTTTCAGTTAATTCGGCCGGGTAAGAGGATACACTTGCCCATATTCCCACATAATATGTGTGCTGCTATACTTCTGAACTGAATCACACTACTGATGTTTTTGACAAGTCTTCCTTTAGGTATATTGAATGCCCATGAGTAAACAGATTGTTTCTAACTATTTACAGTTGGTGTTCCTGGGATACAGCTTACGTCACATTCCCGTGCATTCCTGACGAAGCGGTGCAGTTGAATGCACTCTCAGCATGACAGCCTTTAAGCCACTCTGATTTATGTATGTTACTTGAAATCCACGTTATCTGACAACAGGGGTGAAATGCTGAAGCTGCGTCATGTGCTTTAGGAGTGGCTCATTAACTGATAGCAATCTCGAAGATAGAACCTCAAGTCTAGCCAATATTGCTGTCACAGCTGTAGTTGGGAAATCTGATACGTGAATGATGCAGATGAATTATTCGTTACGATGACGAAGTCCTGCAGTTGCTCAATATGTTAACGACAATTTAATATCGTGGGTTGGGCAGAGAGAATCTGCGCTGTATCATACGTTCTACAGCCGATACAATTATCGCGCGAATAAGTGGGTGACAGTTGATCACGCCCAGCCATCAAGAAGTGGCGCCAGATAGTTCTTATATCTCTAAGAAGCCCAACGCGCTTAGTGAGATACCACATTATCAAGAGGAGAAGAGATCGACTGAATATTTCTCCTTGTAAGCGACACAAGGGAAACAATAAACTAGTAGGTGCACTTTGTTCTGAAATTAAGTAAATATCTGGTATGAGCCAGATGAAAATACAACTCTTGGTTGCCTTGTGGTGTTGTATTACCAGTTGTTATCAATGCGACGTACATCTTATATTGACCAAAAGTTGAAGCTAATTCAATAGCCTTTGAGATTACGCTAATACATAAGAGGCTAGAACATCGACCCTCTTATGCAATGGATGCTCTATGTACATATTTCACTCAAGATATTACGAAGAACAGAAGAGTCTATATCCTCCCCTTATCAAGAGAAAAAAAACCTGCATTTCACAGATTGTGTGTGACTTATCAGTGCTGGTTTTCACAGATTGTGTGTGACTTATCAGTGCTGGTTTTACGCTGAAGGAATGACTGCTCGGGTACTTGAGAATTTCTTTAATATTATCGTCACAGTAACGTGGGACGTAGTAAAACGTTGTTCGAATCCATTTATAATTTTAAGAGTAGAAATTTTCATAACTTGTGATGATGTGAAAGAATACCCGAATTACTTGTTTTGATTCTCTATGAATTGATGCAGACCAAGGTGCTGCTTAAATGTTGCCAAGTCTAATCCATATTTGTTCCAAAATATAATATTTTATACGCCATGAGAGCCAAGCATCCAATATTCTGACATTGTGATATAATTCCAATTACTTTTTGCACTACACTAAGGTTGAATGTTGGATAATGGACGCCATTTCTTCTTATAGTATTGCATACATCGATGTTACCGTTCTTTTTGAATTGCGAATGATAACTGACAACGAACTTCATAATGGACTTAATGTAGGGTGACGCCGTCTATAGTAGGGGTGTTATCTCCGTTATTTCTTGCTGTACTCAACCTCCTGTGGTTTTGCTGGTTCAATTACGGGCTCTCGAACCTTGTTGAGACCCAACTGTTCAAGGAGCTTCAGTTCAACTTAGTTCAAGGAGCTCTACGAAAAAAGGTCTAGAGTGGACACTATAATGCCCAGGCAAGAAAAGTGACAAGTCAAAAAACGGCAATTTTTAGTTTTGTCACCGAAAGAATACTTGTGAAGGTCCCCAACATGCACGAAAAACGTCACACCTCCATCTCGCAATTTGTCCACTCCGAAACGTACGATCGTTAGGACAATAATGACATGAAGTGCGGACCTTAAGTGTCAGACTGTCACATTTACAGACTTACACAAATTTCTGTTATCTGGTAATTTAGAATTCAATTTATTTTACTGATTCATATTCCGTCATTAATTTCATTCCGACTTCAGCAAGCATACATATATCTCTGCGCTGGTTCGACTGTTACTAATCGAAACTTGAATATAAGACATGAAAAATTCTCATTTTGTAATTTTAGGATAGTTTTTGTAGGGTTTGGAATTAGCATTCCATTTGTATTTACGTAATAAACTTACAGAAATGTTAGGAACATTGTCCAACTAATAATCTTCATGATATAAGCAATTTTATTTAAACATTGTTAGAGAGCATATTTTACGAATTTCAATACTAAAAGCTAAAAGCCGTGTACAGCTTTATGTTGCAGTGTGAGAGGAACGAATTAATGCGTAACTGAACGATGACAGTCTGTGTACACTAGCAAGATTTTGATGTAATCCATAAATTTTTTGGTTTCTAATAATGGATGACATAGGTAGTACTTGTTACAAATATGCATAAGTAGTGAAGAATCAGCCAAGTGCATGTCAGTTTTCCGACAGTTTATGTGAGCCAGTGTTGTTACAGCATTGCGCAATAAGTACGTGATTTTGGAAAAGGACACCATGTCAGCCTGAGTTTCTTGAAGTTTCTCTTAGCACTACCAAACCAATACCTATACTGTCAATAAATCAACAAGGTGCAGAAAATTTTTGTGGAACATAAAACTCTCAAATTGTTTTGCAGCTACTGCAGCATCAGAGAACACCGAGAAATGATGATGAGTATTTGCTAATTAATTGTTAAGCCCTGGTATACTTCAACTTCAGGGCAGATGTGTCGATTTTGTTGTAGATTAATTCATGGTGCGCCACGGTAAAAACAGTGTTGCGTCAGCATTGTTACTGACAGGTGGGCACGGCTCATTCACGAAGAGTGGCAAATTATGAGTTGTGGAACTTCTCATGTATAAGGTAACTTGAATGTAATTGTCAATATCGTTGATTATTATGACAATGTCATTGTTTATACAGTGTCTGCATCACATTACAGTGTCCTTCACATGTGCCTGAATGTCTGACATAACAGTTGCTGTTTTGACGCTTACAGGTGTTGTAAATATTTTGTATGTTCCAACGCACAAGGAAAAGATGGACATTTCTCCCATAAAGAAAGTTCATATCGAATCCCTTTTATCGGCGAATAGTATTCCTTCATTATGCAAGCACATTTGTGAGTCTATGTTTTAGTAGACTGTATTCCTTAAATTGTACCTAATTGATGTTCTTTATTGGTTGTGTTAATTTTCATAAATTACAGTTTTGAATTTGTATTTTTATAATGTTGTTGTTGTTGTGGTCTTCAGTCCTGAGACTGGTTTGATGCAGCTCTCCATGCTGCTCTATCCTGTGCAAGCTTCTTCATCTCTCAGTACCTACAGCAACCTACATCCTTCTGAATCTGCTTAGTGTATACATCTCTTGGTCTCCCTCTACGATTTTTACCCTACACGCAGCCCTCCAATACTAAATTGGTGATCCCACGATGTCTCAGAGCATGTCCTACCAACCGATCCCTTCTTCTAGTAAGTTTTGCCACAAGCTCCTCTTCTCCCCAATTCTGTTCAATACCTCCTCATTAGTTATGTGATCTACCCATCTAATCTTCAGTATTCTTCTGTAGCACCAGATTTCGAAAGCTTCCATTCTCTTCTTGTCTAAACTATTTATCGTCCACGTTTCACTTGCATACATGGCTACACTCCATACAAATACTTTCAGAAACGACATCCTGACATTTAAATCCATACTCGATGTTAACAAATTTTTCTTCTTCAGAAACGCTTTCCTTGCCATTGCCAGTCTACATTTTATATCCTCTCTATTTCGACCATCATCAGTTATTCTGCTCCCCAAATAGCAAAACTCCTTTACTACTGTAAGTGTCTCATTTCCTAATCTAATTCCCTCAGCGCCACCCCACTTAATTCGACTACATTCCATTATCCTCGTTTTGCTTTTGTTGATGTTCATCTTATACCCTCCTTTCAAGACACTGTCCATTCCTTTCAACAGCTCTTCCAAGTCCTTTGCTGTCTCTGACAAAATTACAATGTCATCGGCGAACCTCAAAGTTTTTATTTCGTCTCCATGGATTTTAATACCTACTCCGAACTTTTTTTTTCCTTTATTGCTTCCTCATTACAGATTAAAGAAGATCAGGGATGGGTTACAACCCTGTCTCACGCCCTTCCCAACCACTGCTTCCATTTCATACCCCTCGATTCGTATGACTGCCATCTGCTTTCTGCACAAATTGTAAATAGCCTTTCGCTCCCTGTATTTTATCCCTGGCACCTTCAGAATTTGAAAGAGAGGATTCCAATCAACATTGTCAAAAGCTTTCTCTAAGTCTACAAATGCTAGAAACGTAGGTTTGCCTTTCCTTAATCTTTCTTCTAAGATAACTCGTAGGGTCAGTATTGCCTCCCGTGTTCCAACATTTATACGATATCCAAACTGATCTTCCCCGAGGTCGGATTCTATCAGTTTTTCCATTCGTCTGTAAAGAATTCGCGTTAGTATTTTGCAGCTGTGACTTATTAAACTGATAGTTCGGTAATTTTCACATCTGTCAACACCTGCTTTATTTGGGATTGGAATTACTATATTCTTCTTGAAGTCTGAGGGTATTTCGCCTGTCTCATACATACTGCTCACCAGATGGTAGAGTTTTGTCAGGACTGCCTCCCTCAAGGATGTCAGTAGTTCTAATGGAATGTTGTCTACTCTTGGGGCCTTGTTTCGACTCAGGTATTTCAGTGCTTTGTCAAACTCTTCACGCAGTATCTTATCTCCCATTTCATCTTCATCTACATCCTCTTCCATTTCCATGATATTGTTCTCAAGTTCGTCGCCCTTGTATAGACCCTCTATATACTCCTTCCACCTTTCTGCTTTCCCTTCTTTGCTTAGAACTGGGTTTCCATCAAAGCTCTTGATATTCATATAAGTGGTTCTCTTTTCTCTAAAGGTCTCTTTAATTTTCCTGTAGGCAGTAACTATCTTACCCCTAGTGAGACAAGCCTCTACATCCTTACATTTGTCCTCTAGCCATCCCTGCTTAGCCATTTTGCACTTCCTGTCGATATCATTTTTGAGAGGTTTATATTCCTTTTTGCCTGCTTCATTTACTGCATTTTTATATTTTCTCCTTTCATCAATTAAATTCAATATTTCTTCTGTTACCCAAGGGTTTCTACTAGCCCTCGTCTTTTTACCTATTTGATCCTCTGCTGCCTTCACTATTTCATCCCTCAAAGCCACCCATTCTTTTTCTATTGTATTTCTTTCCCCCATTCCTGTCAATTGTTCCCTTACACTCTCCCTGAAACTCTGTACAACCTCTGCTTCTTTCAGTTTATCCAGGTCCCATCTCCTTAAATTCCCACCTTTTTGCAGTTTCTTCAGTTTTAATCTAAAGTTCATAACCAATAGATTGTGGTCAGAGTCCACATCTGCCCCTGGAAATGTCTTACAATTTAAAACCTGGTTCCTAAATCTCTGTCTTACCATTATATAATCTATCTGATACCTTCTAGTATCTCCAGGGCTCTTCCATGTATACAGTCTTCTTTCATGATTCTTGAACCAAGTGTTAGCTACGATTAAGTTATGCTCTGTGCAAAATTCTACCAGGCGGCTTTCTCTTTCATTTCTTAGCCCCAATCCATATTCACCTACTATGTTTCCTTCTCTCCCCTTTCCTACTCTCGATTTCCAGTCACCCATGACTATTACATTTTCGTCTCCCTTCACTATCGAATAATTTCTTTTATTTAATCATACATTTCTTCAATTTCTTCGTCGTCTGCAGAGCTAGTTGGCATATAAACTTGTACTACTGTAGTAGGCGTGGGCTTCGTGTCTATCTTGGCCACAATAATGCGTTCACTATGCTATTTGTAGTAGCTTATCCGTACTCCTATTTTTTTATTCATTATTAAACCTACTCCTGCATTACCCCTACTTGATTTTGTATTTATAACCCTGTATTCATCTGACCAAAAGTCTTGTTCCTCCTGCCACCGAACTTCACTAATTCCCACTATATCTAACTTTAACCTATCCATTTCCCTTTTTAAAATTTTCTAAACTACCTGCCCGATTAAGGGATCTGACATTCCACGCTCCGATCCGTAGAACGCCTGTTTTCTTTCTCCTGATGACGACGTCCTCTTGGTTAGTCCCCGCCCGGAGATCCGAATGGGGGACTATTTTACCTCCGGAATATTTTACCCAAGAGGACGCCATCATCATTTAATCATACAGTAAAGCTGCATGCCCTCGGGAAAAATTACGGCTGTAGTTTCCCCTTGCTTTCAGCCGTTCGCAGTACAAGAACAGCAAGGCCATTTTCGTTAGTGTTACAAGGCCAGACCAGTCAATCATTCAGGCTGTTGCCCCTGCAACTACTGAAAAGGCTGCTGCCCCTCTTCAGGAACCACACGTTTATCTGGCCTCTTAACAGATACCCCTCCGTTGTGATTGCACCTACGGTACGGCTATCTGTATCGTTGAGGCATGCAAGCCTCCCCACCAACGGCAAGGTCCATGGTTCATGGTTTATAATACGAAAATGAAACTTATTTTCATTTTTTAAATCAACTTTAGTACTAATTCTGCCTGACAGAGGTTTGAATTCCATATTATATTGCAGTAAGTAAACAAAAAATCTATTATTTGGGATGGAAGGGTAGCAAAAGTATTACATGGAGGAATATAACAAAAACCAAATATTTTTTTAGAAAATCAAGAAACGTTACACAAAGAATTAAACAATACTTGCGAGATAACACCTCACATTCGATGAGAACGGAACTGCATGTCCTTAGTACTATTGTAGAGACCATATGGGAATTTACTAGCAAAATTACTTCCTCGAAATTTAAAGAACGCTCGTACTATTTCAATATACGTTTTATAGAATTCTTTAAGACTATTTATCTCAAATAGCACAATTTTTAATTGTGTCACTGTTCTCACTGGGGTACAATTTGTTATCTTTAGAACGGATACAGACTTCTGCATATCAAACTCTTTATTCCCCAATGAATAATTTCTTCAGAACGTGATGCCATAAGATTTTTGTGGGCGGTGTAATATTAGTAATTTTCGCCTCACAAACATTAATATACGCTCTATAGTAAACGTCTGATGGCCTAAAGTTATCGAACAATTGTAAAGTAAAAGAAATGAACCATCGCATAGCAGCGACAGAATCTATTATTCTTTATCTTTGCCGTTCTTGTGCGGTGCCTGTAAATCTCTATGTACATGTATCGATTAATGATAAAAAAAGAAGTCTGTTGTTTCAAGACAAATGAGGCATTGGGCGCCTCACCTCACTGTTTGTATTCCATGAAAGGCGGACGCAGACCATCGTTCCGTATCGGTATTTTATATTTTATGTGAAAATATTCAGTAAATATGCTAATTGTTATTTTTCCAATCAGAGAACATGTTGTTCCTTGTCATTGATTACGAACAGACAGCATCAAGAGGACATCTTGACTGTTACGTATGGTCATCTACTGTAATTTAATATGAAAAGGTACGTAGCATTCAAAACGTGTGTTATAGAAAGGTGTGCCGGTGCCGTGCTTATTTCAGTAAATTAACCTTGATGATTTCCATCTCCTCATTTACTAGAATGTTAATTATTTTGTGTTAGTTCATCACCAGAAATTACGAACACGCTGATGGACCGAACGCAGCAAGGGCAGAAGGAACATTATCGTTTTCCTATTATTTCTGAATCAGCTGTTTTTTTTAATTGTGTAGTGTTGCATTTCTTGTTAAGTCTATAAATCTTCTAGTCCCTTAGTGTTGTTCCGGGTATGACTACATCGCGACTATAAAAATGCACAGAAATGATAATGTTTCTTCCAAACGATCTCAAATACATCAATCTGCTGCTCTTGTTCAAAATAATCCAACCAGATATTTAATGCTCAACGTATTTTATTATAATAGTGTAATCAATCCCTGATCTGTTGCCAAGTGGCCCACCAAAATATTCACTTTTTCGACATTTTTCAAAAAATATAAAATAGCAATTCTTTCTCTTTTCGCCTCCCAAGAGCAACGCTACACTTGGCGCCCGAACAAGGACTTGATCAAAAATCATCTTACAAATGTGTTTAAAAAGAAAATAAAAATTCTGTGCTTGTTCTAATAATTGTTTAATTTTTTCATGTGGATGCAATTCAACCGAGAAAGAGAAGTGGGACAAACCTTTAATCAATTCAGAAGAACGACTTAAGATAAGGCTAAATTACGGGAGTAACCAGCTGTACAGCCATCAAGACAGCCATTGTAAGTGAAATTTTCATACACAGTAGCCAAGATTTTGTAGTGACGTAGCATCTTTCAAGTTGATCACAAACGTAAACCTGCCTTTCCTCGCCTTGAAACAGTTTTATTTCAATTTCTCCATAGTCCATTCTTCTGTAGTTAAATTCAGTGAAAGTGTACCATTGTTGTCAGTGCATCAAAAAACTTTTACAATATGGCGGATAATTACGCTCAATACAGGTAAAACGTGTGATATTTCATTTGTTTGTAATTAGTAGGAACCATCTTGTCTTCTTGGCGTACTTGAATGTCAGTTGTTACCTCAAGATTAGCTCAAGATTTGCCTGAATGGCGTCAACGGATAGTTGATTAAGTTCGTACACTAAAATGTCAAGTTGAAAATTCCCCACATTCCGCTTCAGGAGAATGGAATAATTCACCACCATGTGATGAACAACAGCAGGTACATTACCGTTCACCACCTGATAACGCTCAAACCCATAGTTCTACAGAAGCACAATTTAATCAGAGTACCAGCCCACCCACTTTTGCCAGTTTGATGCAGGAGGAAAGCGTGATCAAACATCGTGTTTTTCCGACCTTTCACCCGCAGAAAAGAGAAATTCATCCTATGGCATTCCTCCGAAATTTTTCAGGATTTTTTTCCGCCAGCGAATTCAGTTCGTTACTGGATTTACCGAAGGCGATGCGTCCTTATGGGGAACCGAAATGGTCGACTCTTGTAAAAGTTACACAGAGTTTGAACAGATGTTTTCCACCCGAGTTCGCACCACAAAACTAATACCAGTTCGAGACGGAAGAAACTTTAAGAAATATAAATCAGCAGGAAAGTAAGCGTCGAGCGGAAAATTAAAAGCAGCACCTTTGAGCCTCCTAGAGGATACTGCACGTTTGGATGGGGGCACCCTGTCTATTAGTCCACATGAAATTAAAGCAATTAGATATGACAAAGAGACAAACTTACGGGATGATCTAGTAGCAGACACTGAGACGAAAGAAAATGATGACGAATGGGACAAACAAGTTCAAGCTTCCATAAGAGTATCAATTGCCAACATACCAGTAACAGCCATCGTAGATACAGGAGCTAATATAAATGTCTTATCTTTATGTTTATTTAAGCAAGTATCCTCTGCATGCAAAGTTTTATCACTTTCAATTCCAGGTTGCACCGTTTCGGGAGCAATTGGTCCACTAACACAACGTGTAAATCTTCAGACTCAGCTTCGAATCCAGATAGAGTCTATTTCAGTAACATGCATATTTCTTATTGTTAAAAACTTATCAATGCCATGTATCCTGAGTATGGAATTCTTGAGACAGACGAAAGCTAAAATTGACTTCGAGTGTGGAATCTATATTCTTGTAGCAGGTCAGCAACAAGTAACAGTAAATTTGTTAAGAAGTAAGATGAAGACAAACTTCGGTGTGCTTCAAATAGCAGTACGACCATGGACTAAAAGACAACAGTACAGTAAGACAGGAGACATGACAGCTCTTGAAAGTGTTAATGACGATGAGTATAAAGACCTAATTCCCGGTCAGAATGAATTACACGTTAAAGCTAGTGACTGAATTATCCAAACAATAGAATAATGAGCTTTACAATTTGTTAACAGATTACGTTCAAGTATTTTCTAATAAACCTGCCCCATTCAACCATCTGTAGAACAAGCTATTCCATTCCATATGCGAGACGCGAAGCTGTCTACGTGCGAGATCAAGAAAATGTTACGCTGGAATGTGATAGAAGTGTGTCAATTACTTTATTCGAGTCCTTTATTGTCTATACTAAAATCAGATGGTAGCGTAAGGCTAGTCTTAGATGCAAGATTAATCAATAAAAAAAAGTGAAATTAAATTTTTAGGACACATCATCACTCCTGAAGGAATTAAACCTGACCCGGAAAAACTGTCTGATATAAAAAACTTTCAAACCCCTTTTACAAAAAGGCAACTGAGAGGATTTATCGGTCTTACGTCATTATTCAGACGTTTTGCTTTCAATCAAGTATTGTACAATCCCGCTCTTCACAACCTTTTGAAAAAGAATTCACATCGTAATTGGATGCAGGAATGCCAAGACGGATTTTAGAAAATTAAAGACCGTTTGGTTAACAGTAACATTCTCCGTCATCCTCAGATGGGTAAGGAATTTTGCATTACTGCAGACGCTTTCTTTGTGGGTATCGGCGCTTGTCTTTTCCAGATTCAATTAGTAGATGAACACGAGCAAATCCAAGTGATTAGCTTTGCAAGCCGAGTGTTATCTGAGTGTGAAAAGTCTTATTTGGTTACGGAGTTGGGGGCACTCGTCGTTCTATGGGCTTTTAGGCGATGTAACTATTATATCTATGGAAGAAAAATTAAAGTCTATTCAGACCATCAAACCTTATCATTTCTCCTTACATGCAAGTTGCAATATCCCTGTCTTACTCGATGGTGCTTATTCCTACAGGAATATAACTTTGACATTGTATACATAAAAGGCAAAGATAATGTTATAGCAGATGCAGTTTCTTGCTCACCTGAGGGCTTACCAGAATCCAGCTAACTGGTGGAACAAACGTCTAATTATACAATTTTGTTAATGAAAGATCCAATTCACAGAAAGTATTTTCTTCAGTTATGTAGGCAGATTCAGATTATTCAAAATACAGATCCAAAACGGAAAAAGATTAAACAAATTCTTCACGAAAATCCATCCCACAAGTTGTCAAAATTTTATAAAGTTCATAACCAAGTGCTATTTCATAAGACGTCAGCGTCATCTGAGAGGTGGTGTGTTTGCATCTCTCGAAATTTCATTGAACATCTTCTACAGTACATTCACATTTCATGGGGTCACTATGGACCAGAGAAATGTAAAAGTAAAATCTCGACTTACTGTTATGTTCCGAATCTACATCAGAGAATCCATAAATTATTGAGAAACTGTGTCATCTGTCAAAAGGCAAAATCCTTAAACATTACCACTTCAATCCTACTAAATCCAATAATTGCTGAAATGCCAAACCAGTTTCTTAGTATTGTTTTGGCAGGTCCACTACCCACCGGTAGGGGAGGCGCTAAATACGTAGCAGCAGGACTGATGATCTTGTAGTTTGGTCCCTTTATACCCAAAACCAAAACTTAGTAGCAATCCTGGACAATTTTTCTAAGCACATAAGACTGAACGCAGTGAAATCATCTTGTGCAAATCCCATAATTCGTCGCATTGAAAATGATTATTTCCCACGATTCGGGGTTCCTGAGTCAATCTTTTCCGATAATGCTTCAAACTTCACATCAAGCTCGTGGCGTGCATTTCTTGCTCGCCATGGAATCAAACAAATTTTGATATCCCAGTTTCGGCCGCAATCGAATCCGACAGAAAGAATCTTCAAAGAATTTAACTGACTTATAAGGACGTACATTCCGGATAAGCAATCTAAGTAGGCAGACGTCGTAACACCTTTCGAACAGATTGTAAACCACCTTCCTCATCTGTCGAGTGGATTCACGTCACAAGAGTTAATGTCAAGATCAAAAGAAAGGAATGAATGGATAGATCCCCTTCCAAAGTTACAAGACAACTAATTGGACCTAGACGCAAAAATCAGGCAAGCTCTCATATCACTGACAACGTTTGCTAACCTCCGAAAAAAGGCATTTGATAAGAAGGTAAACAGAGTTATCAATTACAAAGAAGGAGGAAAGGTATTAGTCAGGACTCACTTCAAACCATCCCTGTCGTTAAAGAAGAATCGTAAGTGGCAACACATTTATGAAGTTCCCTTTGTGATAATGAGGAAACCACACATTGGTAGCTATTTGTTATCTGACCCTGCCATGAATAAAATCAAAGGACTGTTCCACCATCATGATTTAAGAAAATTTTATAACGCTAGGAATTAAATTAATTTAAGCTGAAAGAAAATTCTAAGGTATTTGAGATCAGGAGTAACCAATGAGTGACAAGAACAGAACTGAACTATGGACGTTAACCGGTGCTAAAAGGAAACCTTATGTATTAAAACAAGTTGTTTGGAAAATAAAATACATAATAAGTTGTAGACAAGTATTTAAATGAATAATTTTTATGTAAACAGGAGGACATGTCCTAGAGGCGATTTCCAATTTTAGTTATAAGTTAGTATGTAAGAAAAATGATGTACTCGAGAGGTATTAATTAGCCCTGAGGTATTAAAATGAGGAAAAAGGAAGGAGCTAATAATGCACTTCTCTCATTAAATAGTAATATGAAAATGAGGAGGAAAGGAGCGCATAATGCACTTCTCTCGCTAAATAGTAAATATAAAAATGATGATTATATGCTCTTAGTATTAGTAAGTGAAATGTAATCGAGGACAAATTAATGATCTGTTTTGAAAGAAAATACTTAACGTCCAGACATAGGAGGACAGTAGTGTGAAAAGATTCGATTCCGTGAGGTTACTCCCTAATTTCTAATGTGAAGTAAATAAGGCGCCACCTGTTAGCGCAAAGCAGTTGGTAGATTTAACTTGTAAGTTCCAGCAAAGTGCTCTGCCAGCGATAAAATAAAATCTCTTTGAAGTAAACAGATACCTAGGATTAAGCATGAACATATTGATAACACAGCGCAATTGTTCTGAAAAGACATGATGTTAACCTTGAGTAAAAGCGTGATGAAATAAAAAGGAAGTTAATTATATAAAGCAAATTAAGACGAGTCCAGACTATAAACAAGCTGAGTAAAAGAACATATGAGTAACATGGTTTATTATGGCAACTTCACGGTACTATAGAGCATTAGCGATACTGCAAACTCTTAAATTTTCGACCTTGTTGAGGAGTAATTTAAATTCTGTCGACGATCCGTGAGTAGGCCCTCTTTGCCCACTATTCTTTTTCAACTGTATTTCTACACGAAATCCAGAGGTGGATTTACCATTTTCTAATCCGTCCTCGAATTTTCTTTAAGGACAAGCACATACGAGAGAAACTTTGGCATAATGGAGCATCACTCACTAGTCACTAAATAAGATGAGCATTAAAAAATGTATTGGGCCTACAAAATGAATAAGCAAGTGTGATGAAGATTACTATGAATGAAATTAATTTGTAGAGGAGATTGGAATGAATTTAGTCAAAGAAAAAGGACTTTTAATAGCTTACCTGAGACCGTAGGCATAAATGGTAAAAGAAAAGACTAATTAAGAAACAATTGTTCTGATTGAAAGTGGTTAATTAGATTATTTCTTGATTTAAATGAACTCTTGTAAATATTAGTATGTAAATCAACTTGTAATCACAGTGTGATGTTATGAAGTGGGAATTTCAATGAATACAACGTTCATGCAGACGCTCACCACAGTTCAAGTGAAGTTGTAAAGTTCGACATTATCAGTGGCAGTATTCTACTGACCAAATGTGTGAAAAATTCATTGATGTGTGCGGTGCGCCATAATCAGTGTCATTCCACACATGCAGTTGCAGCAGTAGCTATCACTTACCTGTGAATCCGCAACTGGATAGTGGACATGAAGTGATGTGAGGCAGTTTCGGTGGCAGAAGCTCCCTCCAGCAATCTAAAAAGCACAAAGCCGCGATCCGACGAACAAAAGCGATGCACGGCACCTCAACGCAAAATCAACGCTCTGCAAGTAAGTTCCTGTGATGTGCGCGCACAGACTGAATTTCAAGACTACTCGCAACACTGGAGGTGGAGAGCCACCATGTGACGAAATAATGCAGACATTCAACCACCAACAGCAGTTGCTGTGCGCTACATCCTGTAGCAAAAACATTGACACCCAGTACTGAAAACATTTTTGCATGTATTAACGAGAGGTCACGATTCGAATGAAAATAAGCACACGAAAAAACGTCAAAGGATCCGATCCTTCCTATATCCCATCCCACACGTATATAAAATTAGTTTTGTAAGCTATTCTAATATAAGATATTTTATCTGTTTCATATGTGAAATAATTCGGAGAGCCACTCTCGAGCCCTGAAAGTGAAAGATAGGGACTTCCTTGGTGAAGCCATCATCAGTGGCCGCTCTACAATCCAAGTTGATCATAAATAGTGTATGTGCGACGAAAATAAGTGTATAATTAAGTGCGATAACTGACAAGGCAATCAACTGACAAGACGATGACAGAAAGTTGTGTACCAGTTGTGATAGTCAAATTACTTTTGCAACGGTGAAAAATGAAGTGTGACTCTTTTTCCTTATAACTTTTGTAAATTTGTGTACTTATAGCCTTAATTTTAAGAATCATCAAGAAAGACTGAATCCATCAAAGACTGATGGAAGCGCAGAACAAATTCACAATGATTTACCGTCAGTAATTACAAATTGTAACGTCAAGTCTTTTATTATGGAATGAATGTGAAATGAAAATTTTAATAACCTGTATGTTACACCCAGTAATTACAAATATTCCAATGGGCATGAGGATGAAAGTAATACCTTCGGTATTCTTTCCCTCCTGATGGGCGACAGTGTAATATTAGTAATTTTCTCCTCACAAACATTAATATACGCTCAATAGTAAACGCCTGATGGCCTCAAGTTATCGAACAATTGTAAAGTAAAAGAAATGAACCATCGCATAGCAGCGACAGAATCTATTATTCTTTATCTTTGCCGTTCTTGTGCGGTGCCTGTAAATCTCTATGTACATGTATCGATTAATGATATAAAAAAGAAGTCTGTTGTTTCAAGACAAATGAGGCATTGGGCGCCTCACCTTTTACTGTTTGTATTCCATGAAAGGCGGACGCGGACTTCTTGCGTTCCGCGTCGGTATTTTACATTTTATGTGAAAATATTCAGTAAATATGCTAATTGTTATTTTTCCAATCAGAGAACATGTTGTTCCTTGTAACTGATTACGAACAGGCAGCATCAAGAGGACATCTTGACTGTTATGTATAAAGTATTTAACCGCAATAGTCATCTATTGTAATTTAATATGAAAAGGTACGTAGCATTCAAAACGTGTGTTATAGAAAGGTGTGCCGGTGCCGTGCTTATTTCAGTAAATTAACCTTGATGATTTCCATCTCCTCATTTACTAGAATGTTAATTATTTTGTGTTAGTTCATCACCAGAAATTACGAACACGCTGATGGGCCGAACGCAGCATGAGGCAGAAGGAACATTATCGTTTTCCTATTATTTCTGAATCAGCTGTTTTTTTATTTGTGTAGTGTTGCATTTCTTGTTAAGTCTATAAATCTTCTAGTCCCTTAGTTTGTTCTGGGTATGACTACATCGCGACTATAAAAATGCACAGAAATGATAATGTTTCCTCCGAACGATCTCAAATAAATCAATCTGCTGCTCTTGTTCAAAATAATCCAACCAGGATTTAATGCTCAACGTATGTTATTATAATAGTATAATTAATCCCTGATTCTGTTGCCAAGTGGCCCACCAAAATATTCACTTTTTCGACATTTTTCAAAAAATATAAAATAGCAATTCTTTCTCTTTTCGACCCCCAAGAGCAACGCTACAGTGGATGTAAGAGAAATTAATCTCTTTTTCACATTTTCATCTTCAAAATTTGCTAGTAGTCATAATATAAAAGATGTATAACTTAGAAGTTGGAAAGACCAATAATATGAGACTTCCAGCTCAGAATCGTATTAACATAAACACCGAATTATTTAGAGTGTTCTGTTTATTATATTTCCGTATTATTCTAGCGGTATGGTGAGTCCTATTCTGTACAGATTTGCATGCGTTGCAGTTATTGTAAGATCACTGGCAGTCCATTTGTAGAGAAACATTTTTAAAAATTCCAAGAGAATTTTATTTCCGATTTCAAGTGTAACTTTCTCCATTGGTTTTTATTATAATAATGTGCACCATCAACAACGAGAACTATTTTAGTTTCTTCAAGATACGATGGGAGATCATTTGTATACAGGATGACCATAAAATCTGTTAACATTTGAAAATGCAATGCTTTGTGGAATAATGTAGGCAGAAAGGTAGATATTGACACACATGCTTGGAACGACATGGGTTTTACTGAAAAAAAAAAAAGGAAGAAGAAAAGAAACAAAAATGCGAAAAGTGACCAGCAGATGGCGCGTCATACAAAAGCAATGATTAGCATAACAACTGATTTGAGCAAAATCGATGTTCTTTATGCAAACGCTCAACATGTCGGCCTTCATTCATCAACAATGCCTGCAGTCGAGATATAACACTACCGGCTACTACTAAATTAGCAACACAACGATGTTATTCCTATGAAAGGATTTTTATTTGGCAGACAACATGCTTAATGGAGACCTATCGGACTACTTTTATTTTTTTTTTTAAATTTCTATAGAAAGGAAGCATTAGCAGAGCAAACGGAAATCGAACCAAGGTTCTATCAGTAATTAAGTAAACTGTAATTATGTAAAAGGAAACAGTCGCCAGCCTAATAAGTCATAGTTGTACCAAGTACTAGCATCGTTCATAAAGAAAGTTAACTATTGAGTTTGACTTTACTTGATACTGAAATTCTGTTTTGCTGACAAGATACAAGGCATTAGCGCAGTTTAGCAAGTAATGTACTAGGATTTGACAGGTTCTTTTGTCAGTTTAACTATTGGAAATTACTAGCATGAAAATATGTGCCAAGTAATTGTATCTTTTGTAGTGATCATTGTTTGTATTCTCAAGCTGCTTTTACTTCCTTAAACTACCGGGTGATCAAAAAGTCAGTATAAATTTGAAAACTGAATAAATCACGGAATAATGTAGATAGAGAGGTACAAATTGACACATATGCTTGGAATGACATGGGATTTTATTAGAACCAAAAAAATACAAAAGTTCAAAAAATGTCCGACAGATGGCGCTTCAACTGATCAGAATAGCAATAATTAGCATAACAAAGTAAGACAAAGCAAAGATGATGTTCTTTGCAGGAAATGCTCAATATGTCCACCATCATTCCTCAACAACAGCTGTAGTCGGGGAATAATGTTGTGAACAGCACTGTAAAGCATGTCCGGAGTTATGGTGAGGCATTAGCGTCGGATGTTGTCTTTCAGCATACCTAGACACGTCGGTCCATCACGATACACTTGCGACTTCAGTTAACCCAAAAGGCAATAATCGCACGGACTGAGGTCTGGGGACCTGGGAGGCCAAGCGTGACGAAAGTGGCGGCTGAGCACACGATCATCACCAAACGACGCGCGCAAGAGATCTTTCCCGCGTCTAGCAATATGGGGTGTTTTTGTTTGGTTCTAATAAAACCCCATGTCACTCCAAGAATGTGTGTCAATTTTTACCTCTCTATCTACATTATTCCGTGGTTTATTAAGTTTTCAAATTTACACTGACTTTTTGATCACCTGGTATTTAAATCAAATGGGACATGTGATACCTGAACCTATTATAGTTTGAATAATGGTGGTTATTTGCTTACTGTAGTACAAACAATTTATAAAATACTGTTACTGTAATATGCAATTTAAATCTGGTTCAGCTGTTGGCATGGGAATCCAGACTAGTGTATCAGTAGACTCTGATCTAAGCTGAACATCTTAGTCACAACACGATTTTAGGAACACTGTTAACTACATAACACATGAAATTATAAACACTGTTATTTCAATAAGAAGAACCTATAAACTCAATGATTTAAATCTCCTCTGAGCAATAGTACTTTGACGAAACTATAACTATCCTTTTAAGAAAATTATGTGGATTACTTCAAGACTTATGCTCACTGAATAATTACGAAATTTATTACTCCACAAAGTTTATTCACTTAGTGAAAGATTATTGAAACGACTTTCCAGTTCAATAAAATAGGATACTAGGAAAAACTGTAGCACTTGGAACAGGACCCTGTCTAGGTAAACGACTAAGGGTAGAATATGGGCGCTCAACACAGAGTTTATAGAGGACACACTTATTATTAAAAAAGAAGCCACATATCTTGTCCATGCAGTTATACAGCACACAACCGATAATTTAAGATGATGTTGGTGGCAATGTCGGTCTCCTGTGCAGTTAAAATAAAGGCGGCAAAAATATCCATGGCTCTTGTTGTGTAATTAGCACTGAAAACTCTCTTCTTAGCGTCGGATTTTCGTAGTACAGAGCAGCCAAAGTATGCCATGAATAATAAGCCAAATTACATCCACATCTGAGGCTATGTTATAAATCTTGCAGTTCTTCTCGCCTCGTTCAGTTCACAAGATGGGCACACGTTGCCTGCTGGCCACCGACAAATTCCACACAGGAGGCTTGTAGTTCGACGGCCAGATCCACCTTTTGTATCCTCGCCGAGCCAGTTCCATTGTGGAGAGACTTCCCTCCAAGAGTTACGTGGTTACAAACCTACTTTTCCTATATGCCTGAATCAGTATTACAAGTAAAGTTTTTACGTTTTCATTCTTTTACAGCATATTACTTTTGAAATTACATCCATAGATTAATTACAGTTACATACAGGGTGATAATTATTGAATTATATGAAAAAATAGTTATAAACTAAGGCGTGCCCACGCTTTATTTAACATGTATACGTCACTACAGATATTCGAATTTAGGTTATGACATGTTCGACGTGCCTGTCATCATTGACCATGATGTGGCGCAGACAAATAGCGAAACTCTGCGCGACCCGCAGAAGTGTCGGAACATCGATGCTGTCGATGACCTCCTGAATGGCTGTTTTCAGCTCAGAAATGGTTTTGAGGTTATTGCTGTACACCTTGTCTTTAATATAGCCCCACAAAAAGGAGTCGCATGTGTTCACATCCTGTGAATATGGGGGCCAGACGAGGGCCATGCCAGTAGCCTATGGGTACCCCAGGGCCAGAATGCAGTCACCAAAGTGCTCCTCCAGGATCTCAAACACTCTCCTGCCTCGATGGGGTCGAGCTCTGTCTTGCATGAACAATATATTGTTGAAATCAGGGTCACTTTGGATAATGGGGATGAAATCATCTTCCAAAACCTTCGCGTACCATTCAGTAGTCACCGTGCCATCAAGGAATATCGCACCGATTATCCCGTGACTGGACATTGCACACCACACAGTCACCCATTGAGTGTGAAGAGTCTTTTAGATCGCGAAATGCGGATTCTCAGTCCCGCAAATGCGCCAGTTTTACCTATTGACGAACCCATCCAAAAGAAAGTGAGCTTCGTCGCTAAATCAAACCATATTTACATCAAAGTCCTGTTCATCAGTTTTGTGGACAACAGCATTGGCGAAACACAACCGATGTTTCATATCCCTGGGGCTTAATGGCTGATTGATTTGAATTTTGTATGGGAAGAGATGCAGATCTTCAGCAAGAATTTGTCACAGTGTCTCCCTGTTGATTCCCACCTGTTGTGTAGCTCGACTGATCGATTTCCTGGGGCTCGTTTGAAACACAGCGCGTCTTCAGGCGTTTTCACTCCTTTTGGACGACAGACATTGCCAAAACTGTCATCACGAACGCTAACCCTTCCGTCAAACTTGCCCATCAAATTATTGATTGTTAGCACACTTGGACCGGATGTCTTCAGCGTGAATTCGCTCGCTCGGAAACGCTCGCTTTGAGCCGCAGTAGGCCTTCACAAGCGCTACACGCTCAGGCACGCTGTACCGTAACATTTTCACGTGCAAACGGCCGACAGCAAAAAGTCGCATGCGCATGCACGTACTAGTTCCCATCATGCCCCGCGGCCAACCGTGCAGTTTGAACGTCCTAACGCAAACCGTTCGGAAGTTATGATTTTATTTCATATAGTTCAATAACAGTCCCCCTGTAAATTATCGTAGATAATGAATAAAACATTTACATGGATGTAACTTCAAAGAGCATGATTATACAGAAATCACATTAAGCAAAAACAGACAAAGAAGTTAGATAAGACCGTTATAGGTAATTCCGATAATAGTGTTACAGAGGGACAATGTTGTGAACGGCAAAGTACAGCATTTCAGTAGGTATGGTAACATACTGACGTCGGATATTATCTTTTAGCGTCTCTACTGAGATCAGACGACCGTTGTAGACTTACGACTTTAGGCAACTCCACAACCAATAATCACACGGGTTCAGGTCTGGAGACCTGGAAGGCCAAGCATGAAGGAGGTGGCGGCTCAGCACGAGTTCCTCACCAAACGATGTACGCGAGAGATCTTTCACACGTGTAGCATTGCAGGGTGGAGCGCCACCCTACAGAAAAGCGTACCTTCCAACCGATGTTTATCAATGAAGTTAAGGGATGATCCGACATCCTCTCTCACTACAGCCTATTTTACACGCGATTCTCATCTGGCGTCACTGACTTGTTGCTGCCTAGCGCCATCTTTTGGCAGATTTTTGCATTCGTTTTTATTTCCTATAAAACCCTATGTTATTTCAGACATGTGCGTCCATTTTTATCTTTCTACCAACATTATTCCGAGAATTAGTGCATTTTCAAATGTTAACGAACTTTTGAGTCACCCCGTGAAAAAAGAACAGATTTAATACTGATCAATGTACTAGACACATCTGCAGTATTGTTTCCCACGCTGAATGTCGCTTTGTGTACACTTCCTGGGCTTGTCTATGTGACCCTTGCGTTCTGTTAGACATGATGAAAAACTGTTACCAGCGAGACCTCTGGTTTGCGGGGCGCTCAACGGCACAATACCAACAGTTGCGAGAATACGTTTTCTCAAATGAAAAAAATTCAATATGCATTGCAACTGATACTTGAGATGAACATTTACATTAGTTTCTACGAATGAGTGTAACTAGCAGGAAAGTTGACGTCGCCAAGCTGCCGTCAAAGATTCAAGCCCAAGCATCGAGTTGCACTTCAAAAACTGCCCACCGTTTGTAACCTGACAGTGTACCTGATCGCTTTCACATTTCAAAGAAACTTATATTTTAGGTGTTTTAATGCAAAAGTGTGAATGTTCTGAAACGGAGTATGTACTGTTTTGTTCGACTATTTTCTTCTATTATTGAGGTGAAAACACAATACATCTCTGTACAACTGCTGTGATTTCTGGGCGAAAAACTGTGAAAGCGAATTTTTCTCGTCTCTTTTGAAGTCAACTTTACATCACTGAGTTTTATTAAAGACATAAATAAAGCATAACCTGATAGTACAAGGACAGGACTGTATTGTTGAGATGTCGACTTGAAAAGGTCTGTTGGTTTTTGAAGCGTCATCAGAAATATGTGGATGTCCCGTTTGAGTTATAGAAGACGGCGCAGTACCTTTCGTACTGATCAATTCTGTTCGATTTATTCAATATATGCTTTCCAACTATTGACCACAGAGTTCAGAATCTAACGTTTGAGCTAGTGCTGGACAAATAAATCCTACCTCCCCCCTTCACCACCCCGCATACACATGACAAAAACGGTTTCTTGCACCAGTCCTCGTTCTATAACATATTTTTAATGAAAAATTGCTTGACTTCATACTAAATAAGTTGTATCGTCCAAACTAGGTGGGTGAAGACAGTATACGAACTGTCAGAGAACGAGTTAACTTTAGATTGTCGTCAGGTTTCCGATGACGTCACCATGCAAGCTTGCCAAGGGTTCTCAGGCGAATTTCCCTGTATATAAACGACCAGAAAACTCAAAAATTGTCAGGAAAATTCAAAATACCTGAATTATGCTAAGCGTAAAATGGAGGGAAATTGAAAGATCCAAGATAGTGAGTCCAGCCCAACTGATTTACTAGTCTTTTCCGCAGTCTTACTACATCATCCAAGGTAGTGGATCCAGGGATATGGGCCCAGGTTGCATGGTTGTCAGATTTCCTGGACTTTAGTCAGTCCCATAAAGTCACAATCGGAGAAGGTGGAGGTGAGGATACTGGCACAGACTGCCAGGTTTCCGATGATGTCACTGATAACGTCCAATATGATGATCCATGATAGTAGACCTGCATGTACTTGTGTCGCCTGCATGGTTGCACAGATTTCCTGTCTTACTGGCACAGCCTGCATGGTTGCCACATCGCTTGTGCTGTGCAACTTCCTGGCAGATTATACTGTGTGCCAGAACAGGACTCAGACCCGATACCTTTGCCTTTCGTGGGCAAGTACTCTACCAAATGAGCTATCTGAGCGTGACTCACAAACCATCCACAGAGTTTTACTTGTCAGCACTTGTCCCACACGTTTTACAGGAGAACTTCTGTGTAGTATGGAAGGTGGGAGATGAGGTACCGGCAGAAGTAAACTGTGAGGACAAGCCATGAGTCACGCTTGGGTAGCTCAGTTACTAGAGCACTTACTTGCGAAAGACAAAGGTCCTAATCCCGCTCTGTGACACATTTATGTTCTGTTAGGAAGTTTCATATCATTGCACAATCTACTGCATAGTGGAAATTCATTCTGGAAACAATACCACAGGCAATACTCTTCGCGATATTCTCCAGAAGTGTTAGCTCTGCAGATGTTGCAGGAGAACTTCTGAGAAGTTTGAAAGGTAGGAGACGATGTATAGGCGGAATTAAAGCTATGAGGGTGCCTTGTGAGGCATGGTCGAATACTTTAGTTGGCAGAGCAATTGCTCGCACAAAGCGAAGGTTGTGGGTTAGAGTCCTGATCTGGCACATAATTTAATCTGCCAGGAAGTTTCATATCAGCACACACTCGCTACAGAGTGAAAATACATTCCGCTTGTGCTGTCTTTAGGGTCTGATTCTAGGTTTAAAATTGTGGAAAATTAAAACTAATTAGTTTTCCCCTCTCCTATGTCATTACAATTTACTTATGATAAGAATCCACGTACCATAAGTTTAAAACAGTATAGCTTGTATGTTCAAGCGATTTCCCTCTCAACACCCCTCACATCACAGTTCAGATGTTTAAGCTTCTGCCACCCTGAGTGTAGGATCCCTATGTTCCTGGATGCACCGCATGGTCCCACGTCTTGCCATATGAAGGTACATCCATCACTTTTGGATATGTATTATGGTGTGGGGAGGCATAATGTTGCATGGGCACACCGACTTCCAATTCTTTGAAGATGATACCCTCACTGGTTAACGTTATTATAGTACTACTCTCCTTCCCCATATGCATCTTTTCAGGGGTGCATTTGCCCTTAATTCCTTTTCATGGATGAGCTTTTCGTGGAGGATCTCTTGGAATGAGAGGATATTTGGCGAATGAACTTGCCTGCCCACTCTCCTACTTTAAATCCCATGAAGCATGTGTGGGAATCGTTGGGGAGACACACTGCAGCACACCCATATGCAACAACAACTACAGCACTGGTGGAGGAATGGAACACCCTACACAACGTCGCGACAAGGATGTGGCACATTGCAGAGCATTCATTACAATCCGTGGTGGTCGCACACTATTCAAAATCATGCCCCACTTTCTGAAACGTGCATGGATCAACATAAATGTCGATGACTTCAGTTTAATCATTGACTTTAGACAAAAGTTAAAAAAAGTGTGTGAAATCTTATGGGACTTAACTGCTAAGGTCATCAATCCCTAAGCTTACACACTACTTAATCTAAATTATCCTAAGGACAAACGCACACACCCATGCCCGAGGGACCAACCGCACGGTCTTAGATAAAAGTATCGTTTCCTTTCGTCTCATTGCATATTTTTTTTACTTACCTTCTGTACTATACTGTAGCAATTCTTTCTATGTATGATTCAAGTTTCATCGAGCTCTGTTACTTGGCAGTGACACATCATGAAAAAGTTACAGTCATCCTTAAATTTTGCACACCAGTGTTTGTATAAGTTTATCACATTAGATATAGCACAGAATTGCGTTCTTATTTGAATAATTACATATGTCTAGCTAAATGTAAGAGCATAAAAACAAATGAATTGTGTGTGTATGACATACGTGTTTTTTCCCTATAAAAGCGTGCTGATGCAGTTATATAGTATTCACCATGTACTGGCAGAAGAAACACCTTCTTCATAACAGCTTTATGGTAACCGATTGGACTGAGAATAGTGCAGACAACAGAATGAGAAGAAGAATGAATCACTACTTCCAGACAGCATCAGACTGATAATTCTAGGACCATTGGATTGTGGTAAGACAAATGTTCTGATACCTTTGATAATGCATCCAGATGGTACATATACATATATTTTGAAAAATACTATTCCAGACTAAATACCAACTGCTGGAGGAGATTGATGGCGCTACATACAAGATTTTCACCAAAAGTTGCAATTTCCTACAACATGAAGGAGTGAAACCGAATACTTCGTTCATATTTGCTGATGTAGCAATAGTAATCACGTTTAAATACAAAATACATCTGATTTGACCGACATATAGTAACTGATGTCTTTTACCAAAATCAGACATACTCTAGCATCTCTAAGCTATTGATAAGAGATATAGCAAACCTTATTATTTTCAAATAAGATAACATTAATTTAAGACACATTTACCATCTCCATGCAACAACCGACATGAGATTCGACGAATTTACATCATATATTGTTGGAATCATGAAAGGTGGCTACACTGAGCCACAGCGCCAGAGATCGCGCTAGAGAGTATTGTTCCGTCGCCTCCACTGGCAGTGATTATTGAGAACTCGTAGTGGGCAGTGCTTTGGGAGAACTCGTGGTAGTCAGTGCTGAGATGTCGTAGTGAGGAGTGTTTGTTGAGATGAGCTAGTAGGCAGTGCTTGCTGAGATGTGATACTGAAAAGTTCTTGTTGAGATGTGATAGTAGCGAGTCGGTGTGGAGAGATTGTAATGTCTAGAGTGCTTTTCATCAATATAAATTAAGGTAACAAACTACTTTTCTTTTCTTTCTCATTATTTCAATGTCCTGAATAATGCGTCATTACAGGTTCAGTCAACAAAGCATCTGGCTTGTGTTCTTGTATTAGAGTGTAATTCTGGTTTTCTTGAGTAATTATGGTATTTCTATTTTCTTTAATTAATTCAGTATAAATGATATTTAAAATTTCTTGTGTTGTTGAAGAAGAATCGTGCCAGATGCGTACGTTGAGTCATACTTCCACACACAGAACAGTTACACTTGTGCTTTGGTTTCGTAGGTTTTATAGTTGCTGGGGACTTAATTAATTAATTGTGTTAATGAAAATTTCCATTTCATTCTTTGTTGTTGTTCTATGCAGTCAGATTGCGTAATAATACTAGTCAGGGCCAACCGTTACGAGACTTCGTAATCGGACAAACAGCTACTAAATCAAAAAAAATTAAAATTATTTGCATTTTTTTATTATTTTAATTAAGCCCCCATGCACGTGGCGACCGCTGCTTCGGATCGTCCCTTGGAATCTTCTGACTGTAAAAATAGTAGATAGTAGTATTGTTGTAGTAATTGGTAGTTTAGTAATTGTAGTCTGTTTTGCATATGTAGATTTGGTAATTGTCATTCTTCTAATGGTATTTTTTTTCAGAATTTAATTTTGTTGTCTTGTCTACGGGTTTGACAATTTAGTGCAATTATTTCAATTGTTCGTTAATCATGTTTGAAGGAAACATTTCGTGTGAATGGTATTGTTGGAGATAAGGAGTCGTTGTGTGTAATTTTCGTACAGTGACGAGTTTTGTGTGTTTTGTAAATGATTACGCGATCAATGAAAAAGGCAAAAATGATGGATAGTCAGAATGACGAAATTGTTGACATGGCGAACTCGCCAACACAGGACAACAGTGTGATGAATAATGAAGTGGAAAACAATTTAATAAGTCGGGAAAATAGTTCGGAACCATTTCAAAATTTTTCTCAATCAGAAAATTCACAGAATACGAGATTAACGATAGAAAATTCTGGAATAGTATCGAACACAGATAGCTTTACAGCTATGACGAATGAAACTGGTTTTGCGGGAAATGTTAGGGGCGAAAGGAATTTCGAACAAGTTAATACAGAGCAGTTGATGGGTGTAATATTAAATTTGGCATCTGAATTTAAAACACAAATGGGAACAATTAAAACAGAGATTGGAACTTTGGCAACACGGTTAGACTTACAAAGGGGAACAATGGAGCAGTTAGGATCTGAATTAAAAACAGAGATAGGAACAATTAAAACTGATATGGGAACAATGGAAACACGGTTTGACTCACTGGGATCACAGTTAGGATCTGAATTAAAAACAATGGAAACACGGTTAGATTCGCGAATAGGGACATGTTTTAAAAACATGAAGGATGAATTAAAGAAAGAAATTAGAGAGGAAGTACAACCGATTTTGAATGCTCACAATAATAGATTAATTGCAGTAGAGATTAGACAAAGGGAACAAGATAGAGAACAGGAAGAAAGAGATCGCGTGATAGTACAAAAATTTTCAGAGTTAAATTTACAACGTGCACACGATAAGGAAGAAATATTTGAGAGAATCGAGGAATCCGTACCAAATGACAGAATAAATAATCTAACACAACAATATGAACAGTTAACTACCAAATGTGTCAACACTGAAACCCGAGTCGCGACACTTACGGAAGACGTAAGTAAACAGAAAGAAAAAATAGGTGACTTATCGGAAAGAGTTGAGGAGATTTCTGATAAATTGACAAATCTTAGTTTACGTGGGGACAGATATTCGGATGATACAGCTCCATCGCCATTTGCGGAAACTGAAGAGTACCAGAGCATAAATAAACATGTTGAAAATCAGGGAAAATTTAATGAACGCGTTAAAAGGGAAGTTGAGGCATTACGGAAGCAAGTCAAACAAATTGAAGGCGAAATCGTAGGAAAAGACAGCAAAAGAAATTTAGAATCACAGATACCAGGGGGGTTCGAAGAAAGTAATTTGTTTCATTTACGGGATGCAACAAGAGAGCGCCAGACGCGCGAACTTGACAATAATCAACACTGGGACTGGGACAGACGCGGTAGGTCTTTGTCGCCACGAGGCGAAAACTTTGACTATAAACACTTTTTGACTGTTCGGAAATTTAAGATCTTCCGCAATTCTAAGAATGACATACATCCATGTGCATGGTTAGATCAATTTATGTACGCACTTCCACCAAATTGGCCACTAAGTCACAAACTGGAATTTATGTGTGGATATTTAGAAAACGAACCGGCGACGCGGATGCGCGCACTCATTAGAGATTGTAATAATCTGAATGATTTTTATCATGCATTTCTATCGGCATATTGGTCCGAAAACACACAAGACAGAGTCAAACATAGTCTGATTATGCAGCGTAATTTTAAACAGTCTGAGCTCCGCACGCCGGCAGAATACTTTGAAGACATGATTCGAAAGAATCAGTTCCTGTCCAACCCTTATAGCCCGACTGAATTAATTCGCATTTGTTTAACTAAGCTGCCACAATCCATAAGACAAATTGCTTTAGCTGGAAGATGTAAAGACGACATTGAGACTTTTAAGACTTTGTTACAAGAACTTGAGTATGACAACGACGACGGGACTTCTTGTAACTTTTTCAGTAACAGTAATTACGATAGATTTTCAGAGAAAAGGGATAGTGATCGGAACGGGCGTTATATGGGTAATTTTGAGAATGACAGACGTAACAGACAGGACAATAGATACCAGCCTTATGACAATAACAGACGTTCTAACAGAGATTACACAGACAATTATAATAACGGTAATTCGTACCGGAATGATCAATCATACGGAAACAGTAATCGGTATCATCAAGACAGAAATTATTCATACAATAATAGAAATTCTTACTACAGAAATAACCAGGGTAGTAGATACAACAATAATTTCAGAAGTGACAGTCGAAATTATACAAGAAGTAGTTATGCAGACAGACAGGAAAACAGAAATTTTAATAACAGACACAACCAAGAATTTGCATCTAACAGACAGGAAGGACCTAATTGCCATCCTCCGCGTGACAGAAATTCAGAGAGACAAGTGGAAATAGTAGAAATTGATCCGCGAAATGTCGGGAATAATCAAAGACGTGACGCAAACAATCGACAATGACTAGCAGCTTCGGCTTCTGGCAGCAATATAGACGGTTCAGAAAGTAATGACACTACAACTTTACACTACGTACGCCTGGAAGATATGAGAGACATTTTGCTAGGCGAAAAGGAAAATAATGTAGACGCATTTTTACATCCTGTTATTGAAGTATGTGTGGGTAAGAATAAGTTCACTGCAGTTTTAGATTCTGGGAGCCCATTGAACGTCATTAGTGAATCAGTTTTTCGTATATGTGAAAGAACTATTGCCTGTCCTGTGTTACCTATTTCTAAAACTACAATTCGAGGAGCGATTTCTGGAAAAGGTGTGGAAGTCAAACAGCAGACCAACCTAAATTTCATTTGTCAAGGATACGAATTGTCTGCTAATTTTATTATTGTTCCATTACTCAGTACACAGATTATATTAGGTATGGAGTTTCTTAACACACATAAGGCAATTTTGAACTTTAAAGAAGGAAGTGTGAATTTGACTGTTGCCGGAATGCCGAAATGTTTGAAATTTTTCGAGTGTTTAGCAAGATCTGAATCAGATACAAAATGTTTAAGGTTTCTTACTTCTGATGTTTTCGTTGAGCTTTATGACGACAGTGTGTTTATTCATGACAATGACAATAGATACAGAGACGCGATGGAGGATATAATTAGTAGCGAAGAATTAATTAATGAAAAGGTTAAAAAAGCTGAAGTGCCAGATGACGTTGCAAGAGAAGAGCTGCACCATATTTTGACTTCACATGCTACAGTGTTTAGTCATCACACAGGAACTATACAAGGCTTACAATATTTATTTAAAGTAAAAGAACACACACCATTTCGCGGGAAAACGTACGCTATTCCTTTGGCTTACAGAGACAAGGTTAAGAATGAACTTCAATACATGTTAGATCAGGGCATTATTGAGCCAGCAGTCAGTCCTTATACCAGCCCATTACATGTCGTTCTTAAAAAGGATGGGTCAATTCGTTTGGTTCTGGACTCCAGACAGATAAATAATATTATTATTCCTGAAACTGACCGTCCACAAAATTTAGATGAACTTCTTCAACATTTCCATGGAATTAAAGTTTTATCTACGATTGATATGCGCGCAAGTTTTTGGCAAATAGAACTCCACCCTGATTGTAGAAAATATACTGCCTTTTTAGCCTTTGGTAACTGTTACCAGTTTCGGAAATTACCGTTTGGACTTACTGTATCTTCTGCAGCATTCATTCGTAGTTTAAATGAAATTTTACCTGTTTATCTTCGTGACAATATTACTTCATATGTTGACGATATTCTTATTGCTAAACGTTCTTGGAGTGAGCATAACAAAATTTTGGATTCATTATTACGTATTTTTGCACGAGTTGGCATGACAGTGAACTTGGAAAAATCTGAATTTGGCCGTTCTCAGGTGAAATTCCTCGGTCACATTATTTCTACAGAAGGTATTCTCCCTGATCCAGAGAAACTAGACGCTATTCGTAATTATGCTGTTCCTACCACAAAACGTGATGTTCGTAGTTTCCTTGGTGTCTTTAATTTTCTTAGACGCTTTGTTAGATTGGACAATTTGGCCACACCTCGTTTATGTGAACTATCTGGAAAAAATTCTAATTGGTGTTGGGATGAGGAAGCTCAGTCAGAATTTGAACAACTTCGTGATGCTTTAGTTGCTGCTCCACTTCTTTCACATCCGGATTTATCTAAAGATTTTTGTTTGGCGACGGACTCATCATACAAAGGCCTAGGTGCACATTTATTTCAAGAGATAGAAGAAAACGGCGTTGTAGTACAGAAGACTATTGCATTTGGAAGTCGTGTTCTCTCTAAATCCTAAAAGAATTATTCGATTACGGAACTTGAAGCTTTGGCTGTTGTTTGGGCTTTCACAAAATTTCGCACATTTTTGTATGGCAGACATACTAAGGTTTACACCGATCATCGAGCTCTGGAATTTCTTATGTCGACAAAATTAACTCATGGAAGATTGTCACGATGGGCGCTGTACCTACAGGAATTTGATTTTAGTATTGTTTACATACAGGGATCTTCAAATATTGTTGCTGATGCTTTATCACGTGCACCTATGGGTTTGAAACAAAGTGCTGAAGAGGACTGCAAAGAAAACCATTATTGTTTGATGTACATTCAAGGTGTTGCGTTTGAGAATTTTATTTCTTCTTCGCTCCAGGACATCGCTAAGGAGCAAAATAAGGATCCCATCTGGAAGGACATTAAGGAGAAGTGGAGGAGAAAGGAAAGCGTAGCGATCAGACAGTATTATTTAGTTCGCAATGACATTCTTTTCAAACGAAAATCGGTCGACAACTCTGTTTGGTTAGTTTGTATTCCTGATGAGTGGGTCAATAAATTGATTTGGTACACACATTTTAGTTATGCGCACTTTGGTCCCAGAAAACGCTTTCATAAATTACGAGAAAATTGCTACTTCAGTAATATGGAAAAACGTATTCGATCTGTTCTTGCCAAATGCAAATTATGTCAAAAGGCTAAGCCGCCAACTGTTTCTCACAGAGCATCGTTGTTTCCTATCATTCCAGCGAAATTAAAGGACATGGCTGCAGTCGATTTGTTCGGTCCAGTGGTTCGTTCTACTAATGGTTTTGCGTACATTTTCGTAGCAGTGGAATTGACATCAAAATATGTGTGTTTTACACCTTTACGCAAAGCAACAGCTCGTTCAGTATCTAATGCTTTCATCAAACATTTTCTTAAAGAAGTTGGTCATGTTGATAAGGTTATATCAGATAATGGATCACAGTTTCGCTCTAAAATTTGGCTTCGTACTCTACAGCGTCGTAAGATTAAACCAATTTTCATTTCACTTTTTCACCCTCAATCTAATGCTTCAGAGAGATGGATGAAGGAAATCAATAAATTGTGCCGACTTTATTGTCATCAGAATCACAGAACGTGGGATCAGTATCTTCATATTTTTCAAAACATTCTGAATGAACTCCCTAATGACTCAACTTCTTTACGGCCTCTATTGATATTAAAAAATAAAGTACCAACAAATCGCATTTCTGAAATCGTTCCTTTTCCGCCTTCACGGAAACTGCGGCATTCTGAAGTTGTCAACCTGGCTCTAAGAAATATTGCGTCTGCGGCTGCAAGAAGAGAAAAATCAGCGAAACGTCCTGGTCGTTTAAAAATCTTGTCAGTTGGTCAAAAGGTATTAATTAAGTCTCACCGTTTGTCTCACAAAGGAAAAGGCTTATGTCGCAAATTTTTTCTGCTTTATAACGGTCCATATAGAATTCGCAAAATTATTCATGATAACACTGTTGAAGTAGAAACTCTTAAATCTCGGCGCTCTAAGGGAATACATCATATATCGAACGTAAAAATTTTTGTGGAATGACATACTTTTGAGAAACCAACAGTTATACGTAAACAGGTGGAGATTGCAAGGATACCGCGCCGTGTTCCGGCGGCGGCAGATACTCAAAGCAACAGTGAAGTCTGCGCGCCGCAAAAGGCAGTCGTTGACCGCAAACAATTACTTCATACGTCACGCGCCTACAGCTGATCGAGCGCACAGTGTGAATGCACTGACACACGTAAACAAATACACAGTCTAATTTCTCCGACTAAATTCTGTATAAAGCTATGGTGACTTTATAAATTATGTTATTAACGTTCAGTATTTTTCAGGATACGGTTGTGTAAAATATTTAAGACCTTCAGGCAAATTCTGTGCGTGTCTGACGTTAAGACGACTTGCTATGGAGAAAATTTCAGGAAGAATGTAATTTAAAAAAAAAAAAAGTAATAAACTAAACAAGGTAACTGTTAATTGAGTTTATTTTTCAGGTAACATATTTCCACTTAGGTACGTACTTTAGACGTAATTTGCTGCTCGCGATTACGTGATTCATACTTTGTGCTTATTTCATGTTCTATGAATTTACTTGTGAAGCGACGTGCTTGCGTACATTAACTGATTTTGAGAATGATTGATTAATGAATATGGTTGTTACTTATGTATATTATGTATCGCTTGGCTGCTATGCTTTTTCACTGATGTCATATTTTTTTATTATGTGCCTGTTGTGCTTATTTATTTAAATTATAATTGTCACCTGATTAATTGTGCTGACTATGGTTATCTGTGTAAGTTATACTGTGTGATTTATCTGCTTGCGCCTTCATGTTTACTTATTAAGATGACACACGAACATTTGCTTATGCTATGATGCTAATGACCTGTTTAGCCGGCCGAAGTGGCCGTGCGGTTAAAGGCGCTGCAGTCTGGAACCGCGAGACCGCTACGGTCGCAGGTTCGAATCCTGCCTCGGGCATGGATGTTTGTGATGTCCTTAGGTTAGTTAGGTTTAACTAGTTCTAAGTTCTAGGGGACTAATGACCTCAGCAGTTGAGTCCCATAGTGCTCAGAGCCATTTGACCTGTTTATTATATAAGATATGTACTTGCTGCTTTGCGTATGGATTGCATATTTACACATTTCTGTTTTGTTGTCATAACTACTCTTTAATTTGGTGTATAGAAATGCTGATATACTGTGTACGAACATAGAGTTTAGGTCACACTATGGTATTAATTATAGATTGTTCGCTTGGCAGAGCCTCGTTATAGGGATTGTGCTGCATCCACTTGTTGACATTCTGTTCGCTACTGGTATATTGTCGCGATATTGCATGTATTGCTTACACTCAGTGCCTTATATTTTTAAGATAAGAAAATGAACTGCTATAATTCTACGAACGACATTGGTACAAGGAACTGCGTAGAAGTCACATGAGTTGGAGGTTTTATGGAAGCTGTATAAATTTATGCTAATAGGAAGGAAGCTAACGACATGACATACCAACACTAGGTTAGACCATTGACAGTTATTACACTGCATTCTTCGTGAGCAATTGAAATAGGAAGTGACACTTGACACAAGAAATACTCCACATGTTTGCTTCTGTTTGCCATAATTCTTGAAGTGGTGTACACACTGTGAAATATTATGATCATTAACACTTCGTAATCGTACTTACTTACGGAAAGTTATTCAAACTAAAGGCTGTTAGAGGTCATGTATGCATTTCTTTTATTTAATGATGGACAAGGAACCAAAATGTATCTTATAATTTATAATGAGTTGAAAATTTGTGTCAGATGGATTACACGAGAGGTTGTGTGTGGACACTGTGTCTTCGGATTGTATGGGATGCTGAATTGAAGTTGCACTAGGATTTTGTCTGTACTTGTTCGAGGAGACTGACTACAAGAAAGAGTTGTTATGGAAGTGAAATGATATTGGTGCTGAGGTTTATATGTATCGACATATTATTGGGGTATTGAGATTATGTGAAGTTGATGATTATTGGAGTTTCGTGGACAAGAGGTAAGGTAAATGAGGTATTATTGAAGTATTGAGATTATGTAATGCTGATGATTATTGGAGTTTGGTGGATAAGAGGTGAAGTAAGTGAGGAGCATATTTTTTTTGTTGGTCTATATGGAACAAGGAGGATGAAGATGGCAGACTAGAACACTCAAGTAGAAGGAAGATTGTCTACACACACACTTTGTTAAATCACTAAGCAGTATATACTTTTTTTTGGAGAGAGGAAGTAATTGCATATCTTGGCTCACTGACAGTTGTTCAGCAACTGTACATTTTGATCTGGCTTGGCAAACATTGGTCTTGACATGATGACTATGACGTTGACTAACTATTATTGACTGTTATACATTGCTGCCACTACCACTTGATACACATGATGAACATAAAATTTTGACAGAATTGCATTTACACAGTTAACACTATTCAACTACACAGTAGCACTAAATGTGGATGAAAGATGAGTGAGTGTGTTTTATGTGTTTTCCTTTTATAATCCCAGAGAAGTGATCCCAACCTATCTCCTAAATATTATTTTACTTGTTTGTTGTGGCTTGCACTGACACCCATAAATATTATAGGTTTACTGGTATTTGTGTATTGTAATAGTTAAAAGGACAATTATCTGATATCATTTGTGTGTTTGTTATGATTTGTATGTTTAGTGTAAAAGCATTGTATGTGTATTCAAACTATTGTTCATGCCTGAACTGTCTGATTAGTGATGGTGCTGCACTTTTCAACATGGTGGATGCCACCTGGACATGTTTAATTTCTGCTGATGAACTGTGTGATTAGTGATAGGGAATATTATGGACTGTTATTTGCACTTTTTCTACATGATTGGTGCCACTAGAACATGTTTAATTTCTGCTGATGAACAGTGTGATTAGTGAAAGTGAATATTGTGGACTGCGGTCAGCACCTGTTCAACATTGCTGGGTGCCACTGATGGACTGTTTCTACTGAAAAGATGTCACCTGTTGCTGTCTGCACCTGCTCAACATTGCTGGTGCCACTGATGGTCTGCTTCTACCGAAATGATGTCACTTGTTGGTGTCTGCACCTGCTCAACATTGCTGGGTGCCACTGATGGACTGCTTCTACTGAAAAGATGTCACCTGTTGATGTCTGCACCTGCTCAACATTGCTGGGTGCCACTGATGGACTGCTTCTATTGAAATAATGTTACTTGTTGGTATTTGCACCTGTTGACCATTGCTGGGTGCTACTGCTGGAACTGTCAACTGCTTATTCTTGAGCTATGGAAAGCGTTTATGTGAATAATTGTATAAACTGATTTTTTGTGTATTACTGTTTGTGAAAAGTTATGAGACTCTTACCTGCACATATTCGTCATTGATGACGCTATTGATTGAACTGTTTAACCACATAATACTTGTGTAAACTATTATGTAAAGTCACATGTATGAAAGAATTTGTATTGCTTACTGTATTTTATATATTAGGTTATTGAAAGGTCAGTGCAAAGCCAAAATTTTATATAGTTATATGATATTTACGCATTAATATTATCTTTTATTTTTGTCTGTATTTTTTTGACGAATTTGGTGGTATTTTCACCACCAATTCTGGCAAAAATACCATCAAATTCTAGCCCGTGGAGGAAGGGCATATGAAAGGTGGCTACACTGAGCCACAGCGCCAGAGATCGCGCTAGAGAGTATTTTTCCGTCGCCTCCACTGGCAGTGATTATTGAGAACTCGTAGTGGGCAGTGCTTTGGGAGAACTCGTGGTAGTCAGTGCTGAGATGTCGTAGTGAGGAGTGTTTGTTGAGATGAGCTAGTAGGCAGTGCTTGCTGAGATGTGATACTGAAAAGTTCTTGTTGAGATGTGATAGTAGCGAGTCGGTGTGGAGAGATTGTAATGTCTAGAGTGCTTTTCATCAATATAAATTAAGGTAACAAACTACTTTTCTTTTCTTTCTCATTATTTCAATGTCCTGAATAATGCGTCATTACAGGTTCAGTCAACAAAGCATCTGGCTTGTGTTCTTGTATTAGAGTGTAATTCTGGTTTTCTTGAGTAATTATGGTATTTCTATTTTCTTTAATTAATTCAGTATAAATGATATTTAAAATTTCTTGTGTTGTTGAAGAAGAATCGTGCCAGATGCGTACGTTGAGTCATACTTCCACACACAGAACAGTTACACTTGTGCTTTGGTTTCGTAGGTTTTATAGTTGCTGGGGACTTAATTAATTAATTGTGTTAATGAAAATTTCCATTTCATTCTTTGTTGTTGTTCTATGCAGTCAGATTGCGTAATAATACTAGTCAGGGCCAACCGTTACGAGACTTCGTAATCGGACAAACAGCTACTAAATCAAAAAACATTAAAATTATTTGCATTTTTTATTATTTTAATTAAGCCCCCATGCAATCATTCACAGCATAGCTTTCCGGTTTCTGAAAATCGGCGACTGAATGACAGTTGATATGAACAGAACTTTCAGGAAGGTTTCAAAAGATGAAGGCAGGCATATATGGTGGAACAACAACATCATTCTACATCTTTCTATGAACAGATTTGGACGCATATCCCCTAACAATCAGTCTGAGAGGCAGCGAGGAGTCCTGGTAGTACAACTGGACAAAAACTTAAGCACACTCAGTTCTGTCATGGAAAGATCGTAGGCACAACTCCAGCGAAACACACACACATATTATGTACACTTATTCAACAGTAAATTAGCAAAAATAACAATCTGAATAATTTACAAAACTTTTTAATGGCTGTGAACTTGGCATGCTACGAACAGTGTTGCTTCCAACAAATAACCCCTATAGCCTTGCTGACCGCTGCCTTAATAGAGTAAATTAACATATGTTGGGCACAAAGAAACTCTAAAAAGCACATATATTAAAAAATTACAAAATGTACACTGGCAAATAATCATTCAATATAATTAAAGGAAACCTTCGTGAAACTTACATAGCTAATCTTGGAGCACCAATTAAATTTAATTATATGAGTTTAAGAACTAGTAAAAAAACTAAATATTCACTAAAAGGGTTATGCCCAGAAGTGTCAAAGAGCATATTTAAATGAAAATACACTGTTTTAAGATAGAATTTTAAAATTTGTAAGTTGTATATACTCAATTTCAGGTCAGTATAACCAGATGACAGAGAGCAACAAAGCACCACAAGCTAACTGTAAATCACTTCAGGCATCATAGTTATTTAAATTCAAAGCAACCACAGAAACTTTGTCACTAAAATAGGTTGGGCTATACAATAATAACGTTTAAAAGGTGTTGTTAAAACAAACACATAATAAAATTTAGACAGTTTAACCTCTTTTCTTGAAAGAACCAATTCTTAAACCAAGAAAAGCCTTAGGCCCAGTTATATTCAGTAATTTCAAAGCCCAGACACACATCCAAACGAGTAGGGCACAAATGAGCGTTTTGGCCTAATACCAGAAAAAAATTATTTACATCCAAATATGACGCTCTTCATGCGCTGAAGTGTTGGTTTGTTGTCCATCAGCATGTCTCGAGAAGCATCCACAGGAGGTGACTACACTACTGGCCATTAAAATTGCTACACGACGAAGATGACGTGCCACAGACGCGAAATTTAACCGATGGGAAGAAGATGCTGTGATATGCAAATGATTAGCTATTCAGTGCATTCACACAAGGTGCAACAACATGCTGACATGACGAAAGTTTCCAACCGATTTCTCATACACAAACAGCAGTTGACCGACGTTGCCTGGTGAAACGTTGTGAGGAGGAGAAATGCGTACCATCACGTTTCCGACTTTGATAAAGGTCGGATTGTAGCCTATCGCGACTGCGGTTTATCGTATCGCGACACTGCTGCTCGCGTTGGTCGAGATCCAATGACTGTTAGCAGAATATGGAATCGGTGGGTTCAGGAGGGTAATACGGAACGGCGTGCTTGATCCCAACAGCCTCGTATCACTAGCAGTCGAGATGACAGGCATCTTACCCGCATGGCTGTAACGGATCGTGCAGCCATGTCTCGATCCCTGAGTCAACAGATGGGGGCGTTTGGAAGACAACAACCATCAGCACGAACAGTTCGACGACTTTTGCAGTAGCATGGACTATCAGCTCGGAGACCATGGCTGCGATTACCCTTGACGCTGCATCACAGACAGGAGCGCCTGCGATGGTTTACTCAACGACGAACCTTGGTGCACGAATGGCAAAACGTCATTTTTTCGGATAAAGCCAGATTCTGTTTACAGCATCATGATGGTCGCATCCATGTTTGGCGACATCGCGGTGAACTCACATTGGAAGCGTGTATTCGTCATCGCCATACTGGCGTAATACCCACGTGATGGTACGGGGTGCCATTGGTTACACGTCTCGCTCACCTCTTGTTCACATTGACGCCACTTTGAACACTGGACGTTACATTTCAAATGTGTTACGACCCGTGGCTCTACCCTTCATTCGATTCCTGCAAAACCCTATATTTCAGCAGGACAATGCACGACCGCATGTTGCAGGTCCTGCAGTGGCCTTTCTGGATACAGAAAATGTTCGACTGCTGCCCTGGCCAGCACATTTTCCAGATCTCTCACCAATTGAAAACGTATGGTCAATGGTGGCCGAGCAACTGGCTCGTCACAATACGTCAGTCACTAACCTTGATGAACTGTGGTATCGTGTTGAAGCTGCATGGGCAGTTGTACCTGTACACGCTATCCAAGCTCTGTTTGACTCAATGCCCAGGCGTATCAAGGCCGTTATTACTGCCAGAGGTGGTTATTCTGGGTACTGATTTCTCAGGACCTATGCACCCAAATTGCGTGAAAATGTAATCACATGTCAGTTTTAGTATAATATATTTGGCCAATGAATACGCGTTTATCATCTGCATTTCTTGTTGGTGTAGCAATTTTAATGGCCAGTTGTGTAAAATAGGGAGTGGCTGACAACTCCGTCTGATGTTTCTGGTCACTGACGTGCAGCACAACTTTCAATAGACTCTATCTGGCAACAGTTCATTGTGGCTACCACAGTTACTCCACTGTTAAGCGCACTACGTCAGTCAAGGAAGAACACCATGCATCCAACTGCGAAAGGGCCACAGCACAACTCCTACGTCATCTTTATTCAACTGCAACAGCAACAGACTCACCGGTGCGGACACTACTCGTCCGGCGTCACACTGAGCAATGCCTGCAGGTGGGTCATAAAGAACCCTTAGCTGCGCCATGTGAGCTATTTTGTTTTTCAGATTCGTGACTATCGCCTTCTAGCGAGGCGGGAGATAGCACGGACTCAAGCACGGCCCTAGATCTTTAACAATCGATCACGCATCGTGTCGTTCTACCTACTCCTATGTGCTTAAAGGTTTTTCACGTACATCAAGTCCCCAGCATGACGTTAATGCCCACTATGTGCTCGAGTTTACCACTTGGTCTGCCCTCGATGTGAAAGACAGATATTGCAGTGTGCCACATCCCATTTCTTCCTAATACTGTCCGGGTTCACTTTCTCAAGTAGGTTGTCGTCGGTAGACCACAGACTACTAAGTAGGGAATTAATGTGGTAAGCCAGCATACACTTGGTGGGTGTAGTGTTATGGGTATGATGAACATGGTATTAAAGGCAAAGGTCAACCACTTGATCCCACTGTGCCTGCTTATTAGGGTTATAAATAATAATTACTGTGGACTTCAGATATCTGTTAAAGGATTGAGCAAAACATGTCTATGGAAAATAAGGTATGACGGTCACATGACAGATCGCATGATCAAAACAAAATCATCAAATGAGACAAAGAGATCATCACAGATCAAGAGCTAAGGTGGGCCACAACTGCCAAAAATTGTCTAGAGATTTGACTGGCCACATCTGTAGTAACTGACGTACTGGGTATCAATCAGAAAAATCCACTAAATGCATCTGCTGTCATGAATACTTGCTGATACTTAGCCTTAATATGTGGCAAGAGCAGTCAATGAACATTTCATCCATGGGATAACTTTCTCAGGAGGAGCATAAGAACCCCATTGCAGGTACTGGAATTTGGTTTTGCCATTTTGTACATTTTTGCAGGTATTGGAATTGGGATTTGCCATCCTGCCAGTTCACATTGCCCAATCAGACTTTTAATGTCATTCATAAGCCCGTTCCATGGAAGGTGTTCTTTAATCTTCTGGACAGTTTTAGAGTAACCAACATGTCCACCATACAAACAGTCATGGAAATACTAATGCACCACTGGTATCAGCCTCTTGGGCAAGAAGATTTTCATGCAGTCGTTACATTGGGTTTGGTAACACAATGGCTTCTTTGGAATGCAATATCAGTTAACCGTCTCTCCTCAATCCAAGCTTCACATTAGCAAACAATAATGAGACCTGAGTCAAGACAATAGCAACCCTTCTGCAGGGTGTTCCAGGCTATCAGAAAACAAACTGGATGGCTCCTCCTGAAATATGTAGTTCAAGGCGTTGGCAATTGATTTCCAGTGCTACATATGTGTTTGACTCGAAATACGAACCACCTAATGGGCGATCCGGCCAGTTTAGTGGCCCGCTCAACGCCCAACTCAGCGCCTGGTTATCAGTTTCTAACGTGAATTCCTTATGTTCAAGATGAAACTTAGATTACTTGAGTGCAAAGGTCTATCTCATGTTCCAACTCTTAGAGCAACCGTGAGGCATAAGTGAGTGGCCTGCACTCATCCTCCTCCTCCTGAAACAACAAGGCAAAAAGTCCACCGTTTGAGGTATCAGTTTGCTCCATTTTCGTTGGTGATAACCTAAACTGGGTGTGTCTGATATATGTGTGATCAGGTAATTGAATGTGGTCTTGTATCTTATTAGTGACTCTCAGACTGTCAGAGTGTACTCCAGGAAATTACTCAAGAAGACGTAGCACATATTCAGCTTGATTATTGGTTAACTAAGTCACGTTAAACATACTGGCCTCTCTATTGGCCGCACAAAGCCTTTGCTGGGTGTTATACTGACAAAAGGAAGCTTGTGCCGTCTCCTTAAATTAAAAGAAAATAATGTTTTCCAGCATAGTTTGACATATATCCAGTCCTAGTTAAAAAGTTACACACCAGTATTACCTGAGTAGTCAACCCTTAGACCACAATAAATCGGAGAGTCCACAACAACTAACAATCTTCATCTTGAAGTGGCACTGGCCAGCTATCGAAAGAAAACAACCATTAGTTGTAAAACACTTCCTCTGCATGTGGGTTTTTGGCCCAAACCCCCCAACACTGCCATATCGAAAATAATACTTGCTGTTCACTAAAGATACTGAACTGCCACGATCGACCAATGCACAGACCAGTCCAGAATTGAAAAAGAAACAAACAAATGCAAAATAATTTACATGTAACTCACGAAATTTCGGTTTGCGGCGCCCTTGATGCCGCGCCACCGACCGAGAGCATCGTTTATTCCTAACTGTGCCGTGTGGTTGTTGACAGTCAGGGACCACGTGACCGGGTTCGCGGCAACGAAAACAGACTGATTCTTGTAATAGTTTTCATATTTTACTTGGTGGTCGCACACTTTCAGTGTAAAAAAAAAATGGTTCAAATGGCTCTGAGCACTATAGGACTTAACATCTGAGGTCATCAGTCCCCTAGAACTTAGAACTACTTAAACCTAACTAACCAAAGGTCGTCACACACATCCATTCCCGAGAAAGGATTCGAACCTGCGACCGTATCAGTCGCGCGGTTCCAGACTAAAGCGCCTAGAACCACTCGGCCACCGCGGCTGGCCTTTCAATGTCTCGCACATGTCTGCCTCCAAGGCTAACTGCCATTTTTGGTCTGCTGACCTAATGTTTACAGTTGCTGATATCATCCCATACAGATCAGCGAACGAACTTTGTTTATCACACCTCACAGAAGCGACCCTGTGGAAGCATTCCGGTAGGTTGGTTGGTTTAAAAGAGGGGAGGAGGGACCAAATTGCTAGGTCATCGGTCCCTCATTCCGATTAAAATAATTGCACAAGGGTGGGAGAAAATAATCGAGACATACAAAAAACAGCTGGAAGAAAGGAGAAAACCACAAGAATGACAGAAGGGTAACAAACTCTAAAATGGACAAAAACGGACAGCAAACATGTAGAAGAGATCAAAACAAGAAAGCAGATTACCATGGCTGGCTGACCATGAGAATAAAAAGGAGAAGCCAGCCACTCTGCAACACATTAAATCCTCCACCCTAAAAGCACTAGCGTGGAAGACACAGAGAGACAAAGGACATGCGCTAAAACTTAGAGCAAATGATAAACCCACCCTCATGAATAAAACGGAGCTGCTGTTGATGCACTGTCGCCCAACACAGAAGGTAGGGTGCTGGGAAAGTTGAAAGTTGAAAGTCTGCCGCAGAGTGGCTATAAGTGGGCAGTACAGATGTGGACGACCGTCATTTGTGAGCCACAGCGACACCGAGGGGAGTCCTCACGAAGGAGGAGGTAACCATACATTAGCCACGTATGGCCGATGTGGGGCCAGCAGAGGACAACTGATTCCCTGCGAGAGGACCACATGGAAGACTTCCACACATTCGTAGTCTCCTTAATGACACACAGTTTGTTATGAGTACTGTTATGCCATTCCGTTTCCCAAAGCTGAAAAACCCTGTGTCGTAATACAGAACGCAGGTCAGTTTCGGATATATTCATCTCCAGAAGCGGTGTCCGCGTAGCCTGTTTGGCCAGCCTGTGAGCAAGTTTGATGCCTGGGATTCCGACATGTCCTAGGGTCCATACAAACACCACTGAATGATGGGAGCGTTCCAGGGCATAGATGGACTCCTGAATAGAGGCTACCAAAGGATGGCGAGGGTAGCACTGGTCGATAGCTTGTACGTTGCTCAAGGAGTCAGTACACAGGAGAAATGACTAGCCAGGGCATGAGCGAATGTGCTCAAGAGCACGAGATATGGCCGTCACTTTTGCAGTGAAAACACTTCAGCCATCTGGTAAGGAGTGCTGGACTCCAGTTCAGACAGATGGGACAGGACGCCGACCGCAATTGTAAGCCCTGACCTGGGCCACCGATGCGGGAGATGAACCGCCGTGGTTGGGAAAAGGAGACGGTAATTCGGATGAGCAAGATAACTACGAACATGTGGAACATAATTGGCGAGCAGTTGCCTAAACTTTAAGGGAGGGACATCGGTCTCGACCAGGATACTGGTCACCAGACTCGTTCTAAAAGTTCCAGTCGCTAGGCGAACGCCACAATGGTGCACTGGGTCCAGTAAACGCAACGCTGAGTGAGCCGCTGAACGGTAAACCAGAGTCCCATAGTCAAGGCTGGATTGAACAAGGGCTCTGTAGAGCTGCAGCAGCATAGAGCGATCTGCACCCCAGTTTGTGTTGCTCAGGCAGTGGAGGTGATTGAGACGCTGCCAGCACTTCCGCTTAAGCTGACGAAGGTGCGGCAGCCAAGTCAACTGGGCATCGAAAACCAAACCTAAGTATCGATATGTCACCACCACAGTTAGTGGATCGTTATTAAGGTAAAGTTCTGGTTCTGGATGAGTGGTGCGACGCCGACAGAAATGCATGACACACGACTTCGTGGCTGAAAACTGGAAGCCAAGGGCTACAGCCCATGACTGCAACTTGTGAATGGCTCCCTGTAGATGCCACTCAGCAACATCAGTACTGGAGGAGCAGTAGAAAATGCAAAAGTCATCCACATACAGAGAAGGTGAGACCGACGGCCCTACAGCTGCTGTTAGACCGTTAATAGCCACTAAAAATAGACATTCAATACGGAGCCCTGTGGAACGCCATTCTCCTGAATATGGGGGTGGGGGGGGGGGGACTATGGGAGGCACCGACTTGGACATTGAAAGTACAGAGCGATAGGAAGGTTTGGATAAAATTCGGGAGCGGACCTCAGAGACCCCACTCATACAACGTGTCAAGGATATGGTGTCACCAGGTCGCGTGGTACGCTCTATGTAAGTAAAAAAAAAGGAGGGCAACCAGACGTTGGCGTCTGGAAAAGGCTGTTCAAATGGCAGACACGAGGGACACAAGATTATCAGTGGTAGAGCGACCCTGGTTGAAGCCGACCTGACATGGAGCCAGTAGGCCATGTGACTCCAGGACCCTACCCAACCGCTGACACACCATACGTTCCAGCAACTTACAAAGAAAATTGGTGAGGCTATCCACATCAAGCGGGTTTTGAGCGGGTTGGAGCACCGGAATGATGGTGCTCTCAGGCCACTGCGATGGGAAGACGCCATAGCACCAGATTCGGTTGAAGATGACGAAGAGATGTCACTTGTAGCCAGACGAGAAATGTTTAATTATCAGACTGTGGATCGGACTGGGCCCAAGAGCTGTGTTGGGGCAATGTGCAAGGGCGCTGAGGATCTCCCACTCTGTAAATGGGGCGTTATAGGGTTCACTAAGTGAGTTGTGAACGAGAGGACGTTTTCCTCTGTTTAAGGGTGTGAAAGGCTGGAGGTAGTTCTCCAATGCAGAGGCTCGAGCATAGTGCTCAACAAAGTGTTCGGCAGTCGCGTTTGCGTCGGTAGATAACACACCGTTTATGTTAATGCCAGGGACACCTGTTGGGGTCTGGTACCAAAAAAGACGTCTGATCTTCGTCCAGACTTAGGAAGGTGACATAGCATCCAATGGTCGACACGTACCTCTCCCAACACACCGTTTTCTGTCGTTTTATAAGCTGGAGAACGCAGGCACGAGGCCGCTTAGAGGCTATTAGATGCTCTAGTGAAGGATGTCGCTTATGTCGCTGTAGAGCTCACCGACGCTCTTTAATTGCCTCAGTGACTTCCGGCGACCACCAAAGGACTGTCTTTCGCCAGGGGCACCCTAAAGAACGAGAGATGGCGTTTTAGGCCGCAGAAACGACCATTGTAATGACCTGCTCGACGACAACATCGATGGCACCATGTGGGGGAGATTCAGCAGTGACAGCAGAGGTGAAGGCTTCCCTGTCTGTCTTGTTTAAAGCACATCTGGGTAGGCGGCCGTGGGCATGACGCCGGGCGAGTGACAGGAAGATGGGGAAGTGGTCACTACCACACAGGTCGTCATGTGCTCTCCAGTGGATAGAAGGCCAGGACTGCAAACCGAGAGATCAATGGCCGAATATGTGCCATGTGTCACACTGAAATGTGTGGGGCACCTGTATTTAAGAGGCAGAGGTCGAACTGAGACAGTAAATTTTCGACTCCCTACCTCGGCCAGTAAACAGGGCACCACCCCACAAGGGGTTACGAACGTTATAATCTCCCAAAAGTAGGAAAGGTTTAGGGAGTTGATCAATTAGTGCAGCCAATACATTCAAAGGTACTGCACCATCTGGAGGAAGATGTACATTGCAGACAGTTATTTCCTGCGTCGTCATTATCCTGATAGCCACAGATTCAAGAGGGGTTTGAAGGGGCACAGGTTCACTACATACTAAGTTCAGGACATAGGCGCAAACTCCACCTGACACTCCGTTAAAGTCGCTACAGTTCCTGTAATATCTCTTATAGCTGCAGAAGGCAGGGCCACATTGCCGGGAACCAGGTTTCCTGCAGGGCAATGCAGAAAGCAGGTGTAAAGCTTAACAGTTGCCGTAGCTCAGCCAGGTGGTGGAAAAACAGCCACAATTCTACTGGAGGATTACGTAATCGTGAAACTGCGACGGCATGAAACACTCAATGAAGCAGTCTACGATTCAGGGTCACCTGCTGCCACCAGATGAGTACCTGTGCGATCGACATCCATTGTGTCTGAGGGCCCAGCGAGACCTAGGTCCTCAGTGGACGCCAGAATCTCCACCTCACCCTAAGACACAGAGATTGTAGGTAGTGGTGGTGTGGGTGCCACCGCAGTGCCTTGGTTCTTTAGGGTCTTTTCCTTTTCAGATTTCTCTCGCTGCTCCTTAGGTTTGTTCAGCTGGGGGAGCTCCACTGATTCAGTCTCAGGGACTGAGGAGGAGCGTGAAGCCCTATGATCTGTGGTTACTTCAGCCACTTGTGGGTGTCAGCTTTGCCACTAGTAGGAACCTGGGAAGAGAGTGACCCAAGGGAATCCTTTCCGGCGAGAGGACCCGAAGAAGACTTACACTTCTTCAGCTGAGAAGTGGGGACAGACGTCCCCAATTGTTTGGGAGGGGGGGGGGGGTGTTGATCCTGAAGTAGGTTGTGCAGGAGCAACAGGAGTGACCCCCCCCCCCCCCCCTACCATCAAGGGGGCAGGTGTAGTCTGCCGGTTCTGAGAGCCAACTGTATTCAGCGGAACGGAAGATTGTAGAATTGTTGTCATAGTGGCGATGTAGGTTGACGTCATCTGCACAGGATATAGCCTATCATATTTTCTCTTAGCCTTAGTGTAGGTCAGTCGGTCCAGGGTCTTGTATTCCATTATTTTTCTTTCTTTCCAGAGAATCCTGCAGTCTGTCGAGCAAGGCGGATGGGGCTCTCTGAAGTTGACACAGATGGGAGGCGGAGCACAGGTAGTATTAGGATGTGAAGGACGTCCACAATTCCGATGCTGGAAGTACAGCGGGAAGACATATGGCCGAAATTCCAGCACTTAAAGCACCGCATCGGGAGAGGGATATATGGCTTTATGTCACAGCGGTAGACATTCACCATGACCTTCTCGGGAAATGTGTCACCCTCTAAGGCCAAGATGAAGGCACCGATGGAAACCTGATCATCTCTCAGGCCCCAGTGGATGCGCCAGACGAAATGGACACCTTGCCGCTATAAATCGGCGCGAAACGCTTCGTCAGACTGCAAAAGAAGGTCGCTGTGAAATATGATACCCTGGACCATATTTAATCTCTTATGGGGCGTGATGGAAACAGAAACATTCCCCAGCTTGCCACAGGCGAGTAGTGCCCTTGACTGGGCAGAGGATGCTGTTTTGATCAAGAACGACCCTGACCGCATTTTGGACAAGCCCTCCACCTCCACAAACTTGTTCTCTAAATAGTGATTAAAATTCTTCTGGGCATTATGCCGCGTCATTGCTAAAAACTAACAATAATAAACTAAAACCGACGTTTCGACAGAATTGCAACGGCCTTCGTCAGGGCACGACTGGTTTTGCATGAGGATAGGTGCTTCTATTTATTACCGACTACCGATGTCTGACGTCACTGTTGTAAAACTTTTAATTGGCGCTCTAATATGATTGGCTGGTCATGACGTAAGGGAAGATGGAAGGAAAGAGGTTATTCGTGGATGTCCTTGTCGTCAATGATTGGTAGCTGTCCGCCAATCAGCGTTCGGCTTCTGGTCGGCAAGTTTTCCTCCTGGTGTGCGCGGAAGTGGACTGACAGTTGCTCTACAGCTGTTTGTGCAGATACGTCCGTGTCCCGTGTAGCTCCGTTGGACTGGGATGGCCGGCAGCCAGGACGCAGGGAGTTTGTAGCCATCTTCTCTGTTGATGTTGTCAGGCTGATAAATAATTTCGATCGCCTCCCGTACTTCGCGTTCTTGCGTCCACGATTCTTTCGCCAGTACTCGGGCTTCCTGTAACCTGATAGGTTGTCCACAGTCACGGTGGTGTTCCGCTATCGCCGATTTATTATGTTGTTGTAATCGTACATAGCGTTCGTGTTCTGCTACTCGTAAGCTGACAGGTCTCCCTGTTTCTCCTATGTAGGCAGCTCCGCACTCAAACCGTAGTTCGTAAACACCTGCAGTGTTATTTGTTGACTACATCCTTGGTGGGACCTATCATTTCGTGGATACTGTGGCTGCTTCGAAAAATCGGTTTGAAATCTCGTCGGCGGAGGACGTTGCCTCGCCGTTCACTGACGCCTTTTACATATGGTGAGTGTACCAGTGGAAGCTTCTCTTCTTTGCCTTCTTCTTGTGTTCTGCTTCCTTTGGTTTTAGCTACCTTTCTTATGATGTTGTCATCATAACCGTTGGCACGAAACGTGTGTTGTAGCTCCTTTAATTCTTCTTAGATGTTATTTTAATCGCTTATCCGATAGGTCTGGCAGTTAACGTATGCAGAACAGAATACTTTTGAGCTGGATGGTGGTGGCTCTCCGCGTGCAGGCACCGATAAGTGTGCGTTGGTTTCTGGTACACTTTGTGTCCCAGTTTACCATCGACAGCTCTGTATACTTCCACATCCACAAACGGCAAGGTACCACTGTTTTCAGTCTCATGCGTGAACTTTATATTTTTGTGCAGGCTATTTAAGTGCTAGAGGAAGTTTCCCAATTTCGCTTCACCATGAGGCCAGATAACGAATGTGTCGTCCACATATCGCAGCCAACAACTGAAACGTAACTGAGCAGAAGCTAGGGCCGTTTGCTCAAAGGCTTCCATGAAGATGTCCGCAGCTACAGGGGAGAGTGGGGAACCCATTGCCACTCCATCTAACTGTTCGTAATATTTTCCCCACCAGGTGAAGTACATAGATGACAGGCATAAGCGCACCAGATCGCAGATATCTGGTGGGATCCGATCCTGTAGAATGCGCATAGTCTCCTCAATAGGTACGTTAGTGAAGAGAGACTTAATGTCAAAACTGACCACATTGCCTGATGGCTTTATTCGCTGTCCCCTAATCAGTTGTATGAAGTGGGAAGAGTCTTTCACGTAGGAGTCTGTTTGTCCCACAAGACGGCGTAACTTAGGTACCAGATGTTTCTCATCATAATACGTAGGTGAATCTATTCCGTTCACTATGGGTCTCAGCGGATAACTCTCCTTATGGAGCTTAGGTACTCCGTAGATTCTAGGAGGAACAGGCACCTTGGTAATTAGTCCCTTGGCTGTGTCAGGATCAATTCTCGACTCCTTTACGAGGGCCTTCGAATTTCTGCCTATCCTCGCCGTCGGGTCACTCCTTACTACTTTGTAAACGAGATCGCTTAGCAGTTCGTCCATCTTCTTTTCATATACAGAAGTTTCCATCAGAACCGTAGCGTTTCCTTTGTCCGCATGAAGGACCACAATATCATTGTTATTCCTGAGCTCCTTTATGGCCTGTCTTTCTTCATGTATGATATTGGCTCTGGGTGTTTTTGCTGTTTATAAAATATGAAGTTCACACATGAGACTGAACACAATGATACCTTGCCATTTCTGGATGTGGAAGTATACAGAGCTGTCGATGGTAAACTGAGACACAAAGTGTACCAGAAACCAATGCACACTTATCGGTACCTGCACACAGAGAGCCACCACCACCCAGCTCAAAAGTATTCTGTTCTGCATACGTTAACTGCCCGACCTATCGGATAAGCGATTAAAATAACATCTAAGAAGAATTAAAGGAGCTGCAACACACGTTTCGTGCCAACGGTTGTGATGACAACATCATAAGAAAGGTTGCTAATACCAAAGGGAGCAAAACACGAGAAGAAAGCAAAGAAGAGAAGCTTCCACTGGTACACTCACCATATGTAAAAGGCGTCAGTGAACGGCGAGGCAACGTCCTCCGCCGACGAGATTTCAAACCGATTTTTCGAAGCAGTCACAGGATCCACGAAATGATAGGTTCCACCAAGGATGTAGTCAACAAATAACACTGCAGGTTTTTACGAACTACGGTTTGAGTGCGGAGCTGCCTACATAGGAGAAACAGGGAGACCTGTCAGCTTACGAGTAGCAGAACACGAACGCTATGTACGATTACAACAACATAATAAATCGGCGATAGCAGCACAACACCGTGACTGTGGACAACCTATCAGGTTACAGGAAGCCCGAGTACTGGCGAAAGAATCGTGGACGCAAGAACGCGAAGTACGGGAGGCGATCGAAATTATTTATCAGCCTGACAACATCAACAGAGAAGATGGCTACAAACTCCCTGCGTCCTGGCTGCCGGCCATCCCAGTCCAACGAAGCTACACGGGACACGGACGTATCAATGACACATGCCGCGGAAGCCTACGTTCCTCTAAATGCTCCATGAAAATACTGAGGTTTCATTGCGAAGAAAGATTCCCCATTAACTCTCGTACATACTACGTACTGGGGTGAATAAGCTTCGCTGCCATCCTTAGCCTGGCGTTCCTCCCATGGTGTGGTGAGGGCGGAGGGGGGGGGGGGACGATTGGGGGTCGTATTTCTTAGGATTGAAGTTAGACTTTGACCGCTTAGAGATTGCTGGTGTTTGATCAACAGGAGATCATGGTGTGTCATCTGCCCTGATGCGACCCAATCCGACCAGGGGCCCTCCCCACAGGTGCCACCAAGCCGCAGCAAAGGCCACCTAGCAGGATGGCCGTTGCCAGGAGTCCCCATGCCCCAGGGTGATGGGCATCTACTCCTTGGCATACGTGGGGAGTTAATGGTGCAGGCATCGGCAGAGTGATCCCTATGTGGTCAGGGGGCTGCAACCATCAGGGTACATAGTGGCCCCACTGTGGTGTCACCGCCAGACACCACACTTGCTAGGTGGTAGCCTTTTAAATCGGCCGCGGTCCATTAGTATATGTCGGACCCGCGTGTCGCCACTGTCAGTAATTGCAGACCGAGCGCCACCACACGGCAGGTCTAGAGAGACGTCCTGGCACTCGCCCCAGTTGTACAGCCGACTTTGCAAGGAAAGGTTCACTGACAAATACGCTCTCATTTGCCGAGACGATAGTTAGCATAGCCTTCAGCTACATTTGCTACGACCTAGCAAGGCGCCGTATTCAATTGATATTGAGATTCTACGAGGGCAGTTCAATAAGTAATGCAACACATATTTTTTCTCGGCCAATTTTGGTTGAAAAAACCGGAAATTTCTTGTGGAATATTTTCAAACATTCCCGCTTCGTCTCGTATAGTTTCACTGACTTCCGACAGGTGGCAGCGCTGTACGGAGCTGTTAAAATGGCGTCTGTAACAGATGTGCGTTGCAAACAACGGGCAGTGATCGAGTTTCTTTTGGCGGAAAACCAGGGCATCTCATATATTCATAGGCGTTTGCAGAATGTCTACGGTGATCTGGCAGTGGACAAAAGCACGGTGAGTCGTTGGGCAAAGCGTGTGTCATCATCGCCGCAAGGTCAAGCAAGACTGTCTGATCTCCCGCGTGCGGGCCGGCCGTGCACAGCTGTGACTCCTGCAATGGCGGAGCGTGCGAACACACTCGTTCGAGATGATCGACGGATCACCATCAAACAACTCAGTGCTCAAATTGACATCTCTGTTGGTTGTGCTGTCACAGTTGTTCACCAGTTGGGATATTCAAAGGTTGGTTCCCGCTGGGTCCCTCGTTGTCTAACCGAACACCATAAAGAGCAAAGGTGAACCATCTGTGCGGAATTGCTTGCTCGTCATGTGGCTGAGGGTGACAATTTCTTGTCAAAGATTGTTACAGGCGATGAAACATGGGTTCATCACTTCGAACCTGAAACAAAACGGCAATCAATGGAGTGGCGCCACACCCACTCCCCTACCAAGAAAAAGTTTAAAGCCATACCCTCAGCCGGTAAAGTCATGGTTACAGTCTTCTGGGACGCTGAAAGGGTTATTCTGTTCGATGTCCTTCCCCATGGTCAAACGATCAACTCTGAAGTGTATTGTGCTACTCTTCAGAAATTGAAGAAACGACTTCAGAGTGTTCGTAGGCACAAAAATCAAAACGAACTTCTCCTTCTTCATGACAACGCAAGACCTCACACAAGTCTTCGCACCCGAGAGGAGCTCACAAAACTTCAGTGGACTGTTCTTCCTCATGCACCCTACAGCCCCGATCTCGCACCGTCGGATTTCCATATGTTTGGCCCAATGAAGGACGCAATCCGTGGGACGCACTACGCGGATGATGAAGAAGTTATTGATGCAGTACGACGTTGGCTCCGACATCGACCAGTGGAATGGTACCACGCAGGCATACAGGCCCTCATTTCAAGGTGGCGTAAGGCCGTAGCATTGAATGGAGATTACGTTGAAAAATAGTGTTGTGTAGCTAAAAGATTGGGAAATAACCTGGTGTATTTCAATGCTGAATAAAACAACCCCGGTTTCAGAAAAAAAATGTGTTGCATTACTTATTGAACTGCCCTCGTATTAATGTATCATCAAGAGCGATGTTCTACAAATGTGGATTAAAGTTAAGTATTCCAGAAGCTACGTACTTTTCTTTATAGCATTCATTACGTATCCTGTTTCAGACCTCATGCCAGCCTGCGTGAGTTTAAGCGCGTGCCTTTCGGCTTCCTCTCAATGTGTCTAGGCTGTCTTGTCTAGACACAACACCCACCACAACGGATTGGCTACCGTACTGGAAAACAGGCCCAAACGAGCTAGGAAGCCCATTATCGTAGACAGCGTAGAAAGAGATACTGCACAGATGATGGAGGAAAACGCATCCAGGAGAGCGAGCTCGCCCAGCAGCTGGAGAATGAAAGAAAGTGCAGATCCACGTCGACGAAGGATACGAGAAGTCTCAGTGCATGATGTACATTATCCACCATGCAAGGCACCCTTCCCCAATTGGCTCGCTCTTCGGGAAAATTTTGAAAAATGGCGGTCAAACTCTACAGAGGACAATCACATAAAGGCCGAAACGTGTGAGACTCCTTTTAGTCGCCTCTTGCGACAGGCAGGAATACGTCGGGCCTATTCTAACCCCTGGACCCGCAGGGGGGTGGAAAGCATTCCCTCAATGATCCTGCATACCACCTCAGCTTCTGACAATTTTACTGACAACACAATACTAGCTTACGAATATCCTTCACATAATTACTCATCCCTTCTTGCGTTCCCTGCACTCGAAAAACATACTCAGTTATTAGATCCTCCATCATATGGACACCCAACTTACCATGAACAATTTTACTACAGAGATACTATATTAAAATACCACTCTCAAAGGCTTCAGCCACTAATTTATTGAAGAATCTTACACTGAACACAGTACTTCGAACACAAAATTATGTGAAAGCCGTAAAACGGCACCTGTTCATTGAACTTGACAGTTAAGAAAAGCACTTTCTTACTCCCCTTACTGTTTTCCAAGAATAAATCTTTACATCTTCTCATAATCGATATTAACAGGTTTGGTAATTTAGCAAAACCCTGCCAAAATTGGGCTTGTTCGCTACCAGTTTGCTGATCGGTACCTTGACGTAACTGCAGTACATTACCTTCCACCTTTTCTTCCCAATTCAATAAACTAATTTTCTGTTAGAGTAAACATCTTGAAACTGTTGAATCTATGGACGACAGGCGACTTCCGTATTTGCGAAACTCAGATCCAATGTGTGATTGTATAAATGATTACACTATGCCCGCACATGCTAAACCTGCCACTGTGAAGGGCCCACTTGCTCTAACATTTCAACACTGTCTCAGCCATCACGCAACAGCTTAGTACAAGCAGTGCAAGCGGTACTCACGTCCCTAACGGTGTTTTCGGGAATCTTAATCAGCCAGTCCAAGAGATCCTGCAACCATTGGACAATTTGGGAAACAGTACCTTAGGTAGAGGCATCTTGTATATGAAGTTCATATATTAAGCACGCCTTCTTCAAATACGTTAACTCCCACTACCATAGCGGCGCAAATTATTTCTGAAATAGTGGCAAAACGACAAGTACCCAAAACTACAGGAGTCCAAATGTATGCCTGCTCCTTGTACGACCGAATTTGTGTCTACTACCAATGAGCAGTCCTGGTAGTACTACTAGACAAAAATTTAAGCTCACTCATTTCTGTCCTGGAAGGGCCGTGGACACAAGCCCAGAGAAACAATTTATTCAACAGTAAATTACTAACAAATAACCATTTGAATAGTTTACAAAAATTTTCAATGGCAGTGAAGTTGGCACGCAATGAACAGTGTAGCGTCCAAGCAAATAGACCCTATAGCTTTGCTGACAATTGCCTTAACAGAATACACTAATATATGTTGGGTAAAAATAAAATATAAAACACACATATATTAAAAATTACAAACTGTACACAGGCAAATAATCATTCAGTAAAATTAAAGGAAACCTGGTTGAAACATATACAGCCAATCCTGCGGTACAAATCAAATTACACTACTGGCCATTAAACTTGCTACACCAAGAAGAAGTGCAGATGATAAACGGGTATTCATTGGACAAATATATTATACTAGAACTGACATGTGATTACATTTTCACGCAATTTGGGTACATAGATCCCTGAGAAATCAGTACCCACAACAACCACCTCTGGCCGTAATAACGGCCTTGATACGCCTGGGCATTGAGTCAAACAGAGCTTGGATGGCGTGTACAGGTACAACTGCCCATGCAGCTTCAACACGGTACCACAGTTCATCAAGAGTAGTGACTGGCCTATTGTGACGAGCCAGTTGCTCTGCCACCATTTACCAGACGTTTTCAATTGGTGAGAGATCTGGAGAATGTGCTGGCCAGGGCAGCAGTCGAACATTTTCTGTATCCAGAAAGGCCCGTACAGGACCTACAACATGCGGTTGTGCATTATCCTGCTGAAATATAGGGTTTCGCAGGGATCGAATGAAGGATAGAGCCACGGGTCGTAACACATTTGAAATGTAACGTCCAGTGTTCAAAGTGGCGTCAATGTGAACAAGAGGTGACCGAGACGTGTAACCAATGGCACCCCGTACCATCACGTGGGTGTTACGCCAGTATGGCGATGACGAATACACGCTTCCAATGTGAGTTCACCGCGATGTCGCCAAACATGGATGCGACCATCATGATGCTGTAAACAGAACCTGGATTTATCCGAAAAAAAATGAGGTTTTGCCATTCGTGCACCAATGTTCGTCGTTGAGTAAACCATCGCAGGAGCTCCTGTCTGTGATGCAGCGTCAAGGGTAACCGCAGTCGTAGTCTCCGAGCTGATAGTCCATGCTGCTGTAAACGTCGTCGAACTGTTCGTGCAGATGGTTGTTGTCTTGCAAACGTCCCCATTTGTTGACTCAGGGATCTTGACATGGCTGCACGATCCGTTACAGCCATGCAGATAAGATGCCTGTCATTTCGACTGCTAGTGATACGAGGCCGTTGGGATCCAGCACGGAGTTCCGTATTACCCTCCTGAACCCACCGATTCCACATTCTGCTAGCAGTCATTAGATCTCGACCAACGCAGGCAGCAATGACGCGATACGATAAACCGCAATCGCGATAGGCTACAATCCGACCTTTATCAAAATCGGAAACGTGATGGTACGCATTTCTCCTCCTTACACGAGGTTCAAATGGTTCAAATGGCTCTGAGCACTATGGAACTGAACATCTATGGTCATCAGTCCCCTAGAACTTAGAACTACTTAAACCTAACTAACCTAAGGACATCATACAACACCCAGTCATCACGAGGCATCACAACAACGTGTCACCAGGCAACGCCGGTCAACTGCTGTTTGTGTATGAGTAATCGGTTGGAAACTTTCCTCATGTCAGCACGTTGTAGGTGTCGCTATCGGCGCCAGCCTTGTGTGAATGCTCTGAAAAGCTAATCATTTGCATATCACAGCATCTTCTTCCTGTCGGTTAAATTTCGCGTCTGTAGCACGTCATCTTCGTGGTGTAGCAAGTTTAATGGCCAGTAGTGTGTGTTATTTGAGTTTAAGAAACAGTAGGTTAGGATTAGGTTAGTGTTTTTTAACGTCCCGTCGACAACGAGGTCATTAGAGACGGAGCGCAAGCTCGGGTTAGGGAAGGATGGGGAAGGAAATCGGCCGTGCCCTTTCAAAGGAACAATCCCGGCATTTGCCTGAAACGATTTAGGGAAATCACGGAAAACCTAAATCAGGATGGCTGGAGACGGGATTGAACCGTCGTCCTCCCGAATGCGAGTCCAGTGTGCGCTACCTCGCTCGGTAAGAAACAGTAATAAAACATAATATTCACTAAAAGGGCTATAACAACGAGTGCAAAAGATAATTTTTAAATGAAAATACTATTTGTTTTAAGGTACAATTGTAACCCTTGCAATTTGTTCAAACACAATTTAGGCTCAGTATAACCAGCTGGCAGAGGGCTACAAGGCATCACAAGCTAACTGTAATCCTTCGTAACTCGCTTCAAGCATCACGATTATTTAAATTCAAAGAAACTAAGAAAGTCTATCTCTCTCTCTGTTTGTCTGTCTGTCTGTCTGTCTGTCTGTCTCTCTCTCTCTCTCTCTCTCTCTCTGTCTCTCCCTATCTCTTTCTCGCCTCTACTTGTGTATGTGTGTATATAAATTTTCACGTTATAATTATAGATTGTTGAGACGTTCTTGCAGTAATACTGGACGATATGGACCTTCCAAGAATCATCGATGTCATCACATGCAACTGCAACTAGGCATTCACAATTGACAACACCTACTTCACTACCTGCACGGATTGCATCCACAACATAGGTGGCCGCACCAGCATCCGGATTGCTGTGAACGTAAGTGCTTACGTTGCCCATGCCAGTGCAATGCCCAGACTTTCACGAGCAGTCGTGCTATTAATGCCCTCACACCCAGACCATCACAAACACTGACATCTGAAGAGATCTTCGTAGCTTTAGTGATGATCATGTGTCAGCCAGCAGCGTCCCTACCCATTTGGTTAGTAAGGATGATGATCAGGTATGCCACACAGCTTTACTGCAAGTGATTCAAGATGCACCAGGGGACAAGATATTGTTTTCCTGCATCAATAATATGGTCGGGTATCAAATTCTGATACTTTTCTTAAATATATACCTACCAATTTTTGAAAGGGAACTTTCGAAGATCATAAACGCTCTGCAGTGTCCTACCATTAAGTGTAGTACAATGCTACGCAGCGAGTTCAATCTCCAAGCTAAGAAGGATGTGTCCAGAAACAGTATCGTAGATATGCTGGGTGGTAAAGATGTGATATTATTGGTCACCACATATGAGAGTATTATGTGTCGTAGTAGCGATTCCGTAAGGATGTTGGTTAATGATTTTGTTTCAGCTTATTCATGTGTGAAGTCTGTATAAATTGTTTAATTCATGTTGTAAAATAATGAGAAGTGTTAAAAACTGGAATTAATATGACCCAGAAATTTTCTTTCTGTAAACACTATATTTATCTCCTTTTCTCTACTAATGATTTTAACAATGCCAATACCAGGAACAATATCTCAAGCGAACTTATATCCTTTTTTACGCAGTTCAGTGAGTGGGGTAGCCTTTTCTACAAATCCATTTATGAATTTTCGAAAAAATGGCTTCATCAACAAATCGAGCAACCTGCTTGAGATTACGAGACTGTGGAAATTGCTTAACAGTCCTATCCTGTCTGGGTCAATCCAGATTCCTTTACCCAAAACCTTATGCCCTAAAAATTTCATGGATGAACAGGCAAACACGAACTTCTGTGAGTTTACAGTAATATCTGCCCTTCTTAAACGTTGGAATACCTCTCTCAGATGTTGTATACGTCTGTGAGTAAACGACTCTATACCTCTAAATCATCTAGGTTTTGGTACACGTATTTAAATTTGATGTCGGAAAAAATGCTGTCCATAAGCTGAGGAATTACTGCCGCCCCTGTTGCTAATGTTGTAATTATTTGTGCTCCTCGAATCGACCCAAAGCAGGAACGTTAGTCCGGTAGTGGCAACAATCTCAACAACCTTTCTATTCAGTTCACGGTAATCCACTACTGGACGATCTTCATCATTAGGCTTGGGCGCCAAGAGTATTGAGGTTGCATATGGAAATTTGGACGGATGGATAACTCTTTGCTCTAATGTCCTCCCTGTAAGCTGCTTTAATAATTTCATCTTTCTTGGTTATAACCTACAAGGCGCCTTACTAACAGGGATCCGATAAGTTAATTCGACCCAGTACTCAACGTAACTGGTCGCTCCCAGCTCCTCCATCAATACATCATGAAACTCTGCACACTGATCTTTAATTTTTTCCGAATCTGTCTAGGTGTATCAGCTATTAAAAGTATCCTCAGTTATGGCTATGATTCCTCATTGTAGATGGCTACAGAATTCCCGTTGGTTCTTGGGGCTGAATTAAAAATAAAGCCACTGGCCTGCCCAATCCGGAATTAAACCCACTTTGGCAATAAAGGCGGCATCCAAAATACATTCTGTAGCTAAATGTTCAATTACCCTCATTGTAATTTCCCAGATATACTTAACAATTGTGATCTTAACCTGTGGCACTCACTTTACTGGCAGGTTCGATCTATCAGCAGTGACGTATTTCTTCATATCCATTGTAACTTTCGCCACTTGCAGATAACCTGATGTGCTACTACCTACCGCTAACCAATAGCTGAAATTCTGCTCCTCAGATCGAGCAGGACACATACCAGTTAACAGCAGCATACACGAAAGGCAACTGCATCATCCCAATAGTCTTTATTACATGCATGCATGCATGCATTCCTTCCTTATATGACCCTGCCTACCACACTTCCAACATGCTAACTTTGATATCATTCCATTCCATTTCGTTAAATATGGTCTACTCTGTCGTGGTCTACTACAATATAGCTGTCCTTCCCCTTTTACGAGTATCTGGCTGCTAGCCATCTCGACCTTTTTCACATAATGTTCCTCTTAAGGCGCATTGGGTAATTCCATAGCTTGTATGTACATTTTTACTTAGTTTAACTGTGCAAACTTTCCGGGAATCTGACAAAATATCATTCGTCGTCTTTTTTCCGTGTTCAGCCCACCTAAAATATGCCTCACAACTTGTTCTTCAGTGTATGCCAACTAAAATGCTACCATATTTTGCTTAACTCACTTCACGTATTTTATTAGTGGCTTTCTAGTACCTTTTTCGCGCCAGTATTGATTGTAAATAATTTCTTGCATGGCGTTTAGTGGGATTAGCTCACAGATTTTACGTAGGAATTGCTGTCATGTAATATTCTTTCACAACGCCTGTAATACTTCCTGCCGTAAGTTACCCTTCAGAGAGACAGCTTCTAGATCACTCATCTGCAGTGCTTGTGCTCTATTCTGTAGTTCCAACGAGAAGTTCAAACATTCAACTACATGGTCGAAACTGAGACTAATGTCAACTTGGAACACTCTTGTGACGCATTTTGCAATAGATTTGGCAACTTAGAGATTACGGCATCTAAAACAGTCCACCTCGTGTTGTCAGCGTGGTCTATCTGATTTATTTTCTCACTAATTTCGCTCGCATTACCGTCCTGATCCTGTAACCATCCCTTAATAATATTACTATTTGCAAGCAACTGCTGCGTCTGATCCCTCTCCACACCTACGAATTCATTTATCCTACGCAGGTAGTGCTCCAAACGAGTCTGCAACCTATGGGTGTGGATAGGAGTACAACTAGGCTGGCTCTGCACGATTTCTAACATTTCCTCAAATGCCGCAATGATAACGGCGGCAGCCAAACTCACCTCACTGGGGACCGTTGTTTTTTGTGCGGGCAGATGACTTTTGACGCACTTGATGACCAACTCACGAACAGTTCCCTTTGTCTCCATCTTCCGTCTCTCTAATTCACACTCCGGCTCACTTCTCAAACAAGCCGGGTTCTTTACATCTGCCATTCTGAAAAAAGCCAGATGCCTAAGTCAACAGTTACAAAATACAAGCTATATTTTAATCAATCGTTAATCAATCGAGCTCTCTCGGCTGACACAAGTGTTATCGGTAACAGGGCCACAGTAGGAAAAGGGTCAAGCGATTGATTGAGTTTGGATTACATTTGCATTTTTTAAAACATATCTTAAAGGCCAAATTTGCATAAAACTTCGGTCACTGATGACTGCACAAAATTTTTTCATTAAAGTGGTCCACTGTTACTCTAACAGTGTTAAACATGGGAACAACAATTATTTTCAAAAGTAAATAATTAAAAACAATACTTTAGTTCTGAAACAAACCTTAGAAAGGAACCGAGAAACCTCTCAGTTAAATCAGTAAATTTAATAAAGGAACGAAAACTTTATCCTACAATAAATTTCAATGGTGTTTACCTTACGCAAACATTAAAGAACTACCTCTCTCATACTGACTTATGCGGGCCACATAAACATAGCAACTGATATCAGTACCAGTCAGTAACGAATTAACAGTTTCACACTACAGAGAAAAATCTAAAGCAGTAGATACTAATGCTCACTGATCAGTGCATAATCTGAGATGGAACAAGGCCTCCCTTGTTTATAAACGGCTGGTCATGTCCCGACCAGTGCTTCATCATTGAGAGCTTCATTAGAATCCACCGTAGTGTATGTCAAATGGTTCAAATGGCTCTGAGCACTATGGGACTCAACTGCTGTGGTCATAAGTCCCCTAGAACTTAGAACTACTTAAACCTAACTAACCTAAGGACAGCACACAACACCCAGCCATCACGAGGCAGAGAAAATCCCTGACCCCGCCGGGAATCGAACCCGGGAACCCGGGCGTGGGAAGCGAGAACGCTACCGCACGACCACGAGCTGCGGGCTAGTGTATGTCTCTCTACAGAAAAGCAATATCAGATCTTACACCTGTAGCAAGTATTCCATAAACACAACAGCCGCATTTCACTTCACCTGTCTGTTGTGAAAATGCTATGTGCAGGCAGCCTGCTGCAAGCCACAGTGTCCGTCACACACCAGGCGATGAGCTAACCGCTCTGTCCAGCGTAGTCTCCAATAGACAAACAGCGGCGCTCCAAACATGCGCCCCGCCCAGCGTGCCATCCTCCAGCGTCTGTCGGCAAAACTGTTACATACTCTGCTGCCGGATACCTTTTTCCTCCATAGCTCACTCGTTCGGACAGAGAAACAAATCTGAAGCAAAGAGGACAAGGAAGTATCAGCAACCTAGTTCGACAGTTGCCGAACTAGATCAAAATGTCCTGCACGACTCAGAAGGTTCGACAAGGGCAGTCAATTAACTTTCCAGACTACGCTCGTTTACTACACACGTACACAGCACGTGATAACAGCAAATACGTATCACAAACAGATATTACTAACTGAATGACCACAGGATGAGATAATGATCTTAAGAGCAGACCTCCGGCGGATCTTACGGAAACTACGCATTCTAGATAAAAAAAAAGCTAATTCACTTAATTTATATTGATAAAATCGTGACATCTTTTAAAAAATGGAATTTTTCAGTTTCTTGATGTCTCGTTCTCTGAGTGCCCAGCACGTTTCGCGTTCTGTGCAGATGTCATCGGGCGATGAAGGTCGTCACTTATATCTGGCTATCGATCCGCAGAATCGAAATGGCATTTAGAATTAATAAAGAAATCGTTTTTGACCGTCAGCAAGTTTCATTTTTAACTGAGAATGCTCTGTTTTCAAAGAGTTTAACTGTACTAAAACGATTTTCTTATCTTGAGAACCTGTTTTGTCTTCTCGGAATCTTGCATAGACTGCTTCATCGTGTTATAACAGATGTTGGAAGAGCGCTTTGTGGATAAACCAATATCCAACAGTTCAGTAAATTCGTCTAAAATAGGTGTAAAGGATATGATGTAGCTCTACTGTTTTCTACTTCTTTCCTTTTTTTCTTTTTTTTCTGACATCAATCTTATGACTGGTTTCATGCAGCCCGCCACAAATTCCTTTTCTGTGCCAACTTCTTTATCTCAGGGTAGCACTTGCAACTTACGTCCTCAATCATTTTCTGGATGTATTCCAAAATCTGTCTTCCTTTGCAGTTCCCTCTAGTGCCATGGAAGTCATTCCCTGATGTCTTAACAGATGTCCTGTCACCCTGTGCCTTCTCCTTGTCAGTGTTTGCCACATATTCCTTTCCTCTCCGATTCTGCGCAGAACCTCCCCATTCCTGAAATTATCAGTCCACTTAATTTTCAATATTCGTCTGTAGCACCACGTCTCAGATGCCTCGATTCTCTTCTGTTCCGGTTTTCCCACAGTCCATGTTTCACTGCCATACAATGCTGTGTTCTAAACGTACAGTCTCTGAAATTTCTTCCGGCAGGTTAAGACCTATGGTCGATACCAGTAGACTTCTCTTGCCCAGGAGTGCCCCTTTTGCCATTGCTAGTCTGCTTTTGATGTCCTCCTTGCTCCGTCCATCATTCGTTATTTTGCTGCCTAGGTAGCAGAATTCTATAACTTCATCTATTTCGTCACCATCAATCCTGATGTTAAGATTCTCTCTGTTCTCATTTCTGCTACTTCTCATTACTTTCGTCTTTCTCTGATTTTCTCTCATTCCATATTCTATACTCATTAGACTTCATTCCTTTCAGCAGATCATGTAATTCTTCTTCCCTTTCACTCAGGATAGCAATGTCATCAGCGAATCGTATCACTGATATCCTTCCACCTTGCATTTAATCCCACTTATTTCCATCATTGCTTCTTCGATGTGCAGATCGAACAATAGGGGTGAAAAACTACATCCCTGTCTTACACTCTTTTTAATCCGAGCACTTAGTTCTTGTACTTTTTGTACATTACTCGTCTCTCGCTGTAGCTTACACCTATTTCTCCCAGAATTTCGAACATCTTGCACCATTTTACATTATTGAACGCTTTTTCCATGTAGACAAATCCTATCAACGTGTCTTGACTTTTCTTTAGTCTTGCTTCCATTATCAACCGCAACGTCAGTATTTCCTCTCTGGTGCTTTTACCTTTCCTAAAGTCAAACAGATCATAATCTAACACATCCTCAATTTTCTTTTCCATTCTTCTGTATATTATTCTTGTCAGCAACTTGGATGCATGAGTTGTTAAGCTGATCGTGTGATTATTCTCGCACTTGTCAGCTCTTACAGTCTTCGGAATTGTGTGGATGATGCTTTTCCGAAAGTCAGATGGTATTTTGCCAGACTCATACACTCTACACACCGACATGAATAGTCGTTTTATTGGCCCCATTGACTTTAGAAATTTTGATGGAATGTTATGTGTCCTTTCTACTTAATTTGTTCTTAAGTCCTCCAAAGCTCTCTTACATTCTGATTCTCGCAATACTGAATCCACTACCTCCTCTAAAAAATGATTCAAATGGCTCTGAGCACTATGGGACTTAACTTCTAAGGTCATCAGTCCCCTAGAACTTAGAACTACTTAAACCTAACTAACCCAAGGATATCACACACATCCATGTCCGAGGCAGGATTCGAACCTGCGACCGTAGCGTTCACGCGGTTCCAGACTGTAGCGCCTAGAACCGCACGGCCACCCGGCCGGCTACTACCTCCTCTCAATCGACACCTGTGTCCTTTTCTATCATATGAGACAAATCCTCACCCTCATGTAGGCCTTCAGTACATTCTTTCCACCTATCCACTCTCTTCTCCGCATTAACAGCGGAGTTCCCATTGCACTCTTAATGTTACCATCTTGCTTTTAATTTCACCAAAGGTTGTTTTGACTTTCCTATAAGCCGAGTCTGTCCTCCCGACAACCACTTCTTTTTCGTTTTTTTTTCACATTCTTCCTGCAGCTACTTCATCTGAGCTTTCCTGCATTTCCTATTTATTTCATACCTCGGCGATTTATTAATATTTCTGTATTCCAGAATTTCCGTGGACATTTTTGTATTTCCTTCTTTTATCAATCAGCTGAAGTATTTCTTCTGTTACCCATGATTTCTTCACAGTTACCTTCTTTGTACCTATGTTTTGCTTTCCAACTTCTGTGACTGGACTTTTTAGAGACGTCCATTCCTCATCAACTGTACTGTCTACTGAGCTATTCATTATTGGTGTATCTATAGTCTTAGAGGACTTCCGACGTATCTCGTTATTCCTTAATACTTCCGTATCCCACTTCTCTGCGTATCGATTCTTCCTGACTAATGTATTAAACTTCAATCTATTCTTCATCACTACTAAATTATGATCTGCGTCTACATCTGCTCCTGGGTATGCCTTACAGTCCAGTAGATGATTTCGTAATCTCTGCCTGACCATGATGTAATCTAACTTCTTTCCCACGACACTCTGCTCTGCCATGGAAAATACTAGAGCGGCAGCAAACATAGACTCTTTTAAAACAACCAAGCCAGCTTCCAGATAGAATTATTCAGAAACACAATACACATCTTAAGTAAGAATCCGTTGACCCCCACCCAAACGCCGATTGTCTTTGACCCTCTTATCTTCATCGCAGCCACAGTTAACGCTATTGACTAATTTCCTGCAGTACAGTGATATTATTATAATGGTCTAGGAAGTCAGCTGGAAAGTTTTAAAATTTATGAGTTATCTTAATTTTGAGAGCAATAAATTGATAAATAAGTATATATGTTGTTACGAAGTCATCTAAATAATTTACTGCCGTTGGTAACAATCTAGCGTGTCTCACAAATAATGCTCCTTTATTTACTGGAGAGAGATTAAGGGTCACGTCCCGTCGGTTGCGGCATCATTAGAGACTGTGCCTAAACTTGGGATGATTGAGTATGGGACAGAAAATCAACCGTGTCCTTCACAAAAGAACCCTCCCTCAGTCTTTTCAGGGGATTATCGGAAACTATGGGAAACCTAAACATCGCGAATGTGAGATCAGCGTCTTGAGGCAGGGCTTCCACATTCAGGTGGAAACCCCCAGAATATGAGAGCGACGAGCGTCACCCGTGTCAAATCCAGCATAGTCGTCAAATGAGGGCTGTCTAGAAAACCTGCTTTCTCGGATCACTAGACAACATTCAAACTAGCCGTATTAATTAATTTCATTACAAAAGGAAAAGATTACATCACTGAACTTTGTGATTACACAGATGTGTCGCAAGCAAAGGGCGATACACGAAATACTCAAGTTTCTTCAGTATAGACAATGCTACGAGGGGCGTTTCAAAAACCCTTGCAAAGTCCGAGAGATGGCACCACCGGCGAGTATCCAGGCCATGTTCAGTTAGTAGTATCTTTGGAAAGAACGCACACCAAGTATCAGCCATATTGGTCTATTTCTTTGTGTTTACCATTCGTGTGAATCAAGGAAGTCGAGTGATTGTTAAAAAATGGACGAAAAAGAGTTTCGTGTGGTGATTAAACATTACTTTATGAAAGGCAAAACGCCTCAGGAGACTAAAGAGAAGCTTGATAAACACTACGGTGACTCTGCACCTTCGATTAGAATAGTTTATAAGTGGTTTCAAAATTTTCGGAATGGCCATATGGGCACAAGTGATGCTGAACGTTCTGGACGCCCTGTGGAGGTTACGACTCCAGAAATCACTGATAAATCCATGATATGGTGATGGATGGGAGAAGAGTTAAGTTGCGTGAGTTTCCTAGTGCTGTGGGCATCTCAAATGAACGGGTACATAATATTTTGCATAAACATTTGGACATGAGAAAGCTATCTGCAAGATGGGTTCCGCGATTCCTCACGCTTCACCAAAAATGGAATCGTGTGAAGTGTTGCAAGGATGGTTTGCAGCTGTTCAGGAAGAATCCTCAAGACTTTAAGCGTCGTTTCGTCACTGTGGAGGACACATGGATACATTACTATACTCCTGAGACCAAAGAACAACCAAAACAGTGGGTTACCAAGGGAGAATCTGCACCAAAAAAGGCGAAGACCATTCCTTTGGCCGGAAAGTTTATGGCGACTGTCTTTTGGGATTCGCAAGGGATAATCCTCATCGACTATCTGGAAAGAGGTAAAACTATTACAGGTGCATACATCGTTATTGAACCTTCTGAAAACCGAGCTGCAAGAAAAACGCCGGCGATTGGACCGCAAAAGAGTCCTTTTCCATCAAGACAATACACCAGCACACACCTCAGCAGTTGTGATCGCAAAATTATTAGAAATAGGATTCCAACTAGTTTCACATCTCTCCTATTCTCCAGACTTGACTCCCTCGGACTACTATTTGTTCCTCAATTTGAATAAATGGCTGGTGGGACATAGATTTTATTCAAATGAGGAGGTGATTGCAGCAAATAATAGCTATTTTGCAGACTTGGACAATTCCTATTATTCGGAGGGATTAACAAATTAGAACACAATTGGACGAAGTGTATAAGTCTAAAAGAAGACTATGTCGGAAAATAAAAAAGGTTTATCCCAAACACGTAAGTAGTTTTTATTTTTGCATGGGCTTTTCAAACACCCCTCGTACACAGTACAAGCGAAATGACTAGTCTTGAAGGCACTCTTGAACTGGCCGCCACCATTCAGGTGCAGCGCTTATGTCTTCTTTGAGCAGTGGCCGCTGCAGTTGTGTTGTCATCCTGGAGAGGGCGGTCAGTGTGTAAGTGGCTGGCATTTTCGCATAGCCCTCTCTGCTCTACCGTTCCCGACTGGCGTGCCGGCGCTTGACTTTATGCCGTAAAGTTCCTCCTCCACCCCCCCCCCCCCCCCCAAAGAGACGGACCGTCGTCATATAAGGAGCCTGCAACAGGACGGGAGGCAGGAGTGTGGATGCTGCGATAGACTGAAAGCTGTGGCTGCAGGGAACGTCAGACCTCCAGTCGTACCCCGCCATCTGGCATTTGCTCTGGTGGAAACGTCCCCCGGAAAACGACCAGAAGGATACGCGTCCACCACCTGAGGCCCATAACCAGCTGTAGAAGGCGTCAGCTGCTGCGGCGTGGGCGGGTCCAGCTCCATCGGTAGGACGAGAGGAGGCGGAGGAGACGAAGGCTCCGTGTCCATGGGGTCGTCCGTCAGTGTCATGATGACATCCTCTGGCGGCTGCTGTGGCCGCGCTGTCCTCGGGATCCGTGAATCTGGGAGAAGAGATACAGAAGAATCACCGTGCACATGACAGTGGCGAATTTGATTGTGATGTCGGCGCTGCAATCCGCCTGGGCCTGAAATGAGATGCTTGCCTGCGCCAAGTCGACGAAAGATCTCGCCTCGCGCCCACCGTCTGCTGCCGCTAAAAACCCTGAAAAACACAATATCATGTGGCACGAAACTATACTTACCGGATGCTGAGGAGGGTGGAGCAGGTGGAGCAGTGTCCGATGACGACGGCCGTGAAGCAATTCCGTCGGCGTTGGTCCATCTCGTGGATGAGAACAATAGGGGGCGAGAAGCAGTTTCAGTGCTTGATACCTGGTGTGTGCGGTGCGAAGTTTGGCCATCTGCTGCTTGAAGATGCTGACAAAATTTTACGCTTCGCCGTTTGACTGTGTTGGATGCTGTATGTCGTTGGGTTCATAGAATGACGTGAACTGAGGGCCATTGTCAGACACTATGACGTCAGGTAAACTTCGAGGCAAAAAATAGAGGACAACACCTGAATTGTGCTACGTGACTTTGTCGAGTTCATTGGCACAGCAAAAGGAAACTTGCTATAAGAGTCTACCACAATCAACCAACTGGTGTTACAAAAAGTTCCCTCAAAGTCTATGTGCACACGTTGCCATCGTGATTGCGACTTAGACCACGCAGAGAATTTTTGTGGTGTAGTGGACTGATTTTCCACACATACGTGACACTGTACCGCCATCTGTTCTATTTGTGAGTCCATACCGTGCCAAGTATAGTGTCGACGCGCTAACTGTTTCGTACAAACAATCCCCCAGTTTCCTTGGTAAAGTAGGTGCAACACTTGTTTTGTGAAGCTTTGGGGATCAACACACGTGACTGTCCACTGTCATTTTGAACAAGAATCACACCTAGCTGTATAGCGAGGCTATGCCTACGCGCAAAGTATCGGCACACTACAGAGTTCCTTACGCGATGCAATGAACGAGGCCAAGATGTGCGAATGTATTCCGGTAAAATGTGCAAATCTGAATCAGCTTTCGTGACCAGTGCACTTTTCCTATAGTTCAGAGGAAAGGTCTGAAGCAATTCCAAATCCTGAGCATCGATTTGACAACAAGATGCAACAGAAACGTCGAAGTCTGTATCAGGGACAATCAGAAGACGTGAAAGCACGTCCGCATTACCATGTTGAACTGTCGGGCGATACACAATTTCTTACTGATATTGAGACAACAACAAAGCAAACCTTTGCAATTTCTGGGCAGTTCGCACAGGAACCAGCTTCATCAGATGAAATAAGAACTGCAATGGCTTGTGATCCTTTACTCAGTAGAATTTTCTGCCATACAAATAGTGGTGAAATTTGGTAACACCATACACAATTGCCAATGCGTCTTTCTCTATTTGTTAGTAGTTGCACAGAGCTTTGGACAACTCTTTTGATGCGAAAGGAATAGGACTGTCTTTATCACCAAATCTGTCCGAAAGCACTGCACCAATTCCGTAAGAGAAAGCGCCAACTTGCACCACAACTGGTTTGTCAAGATAAAAGAGAACTTAGGATCGATCACTGAGCAATGCATCTTAAGTTTCTGAAAAGCTCCTTGGCACTCATCTGTCTAACAAAGATTACATTCTTGCGATGCAAGCGACGCAATGGAGCTACGATTTGTGCAGCATTCGGTATGAACCGAATATAATAGTTCATTTTCCCTAAGACTGATTGCAATTCCGTGACATTGCGAAGAACTGAGAGGTCACGTATCGCTAACAAATATGACTGAAGAGGGTGTACGCGTTGACTGTTTATGACTTGACCAAGATATTGTAACTCAGGTTTTAAAAAATCACCCTCGTCCAGTCTACATTTTAGTCCTGCATCAGATAACACACGAAACAAATCATGCAAATTTGCAATGTGATCTTCGGGTATACGACCTGCCACGACCATATCGTCCATATAGTTTGAACAGTTTGGTACTTGCGCAGTCAGCTGTTCCAAATACCGTTGGAAAATGGCGAGTGCGGAAGCACTGTCAAAAGGCTAATGCAAATATCTGAACAAGCCCAAAGGAGTTCTCACAACACACACTCTTTGAGATTCTTCATCTAGTGTTATTTGAAGGTATGCGTCGCGCAAATCAATTTTTGAAAAGTTGCGACCATGAGATCCTCTGGGCGTGGCAATGGATAAGTATCAACCACAGTTTGTAGGTTACCTGTACACTTAAAGTCAACACAGAGGCGAATGCGACCTGAAGGTTTGGGGAGCAAAACCAGTGGACTTGCCCAGAGACTAGCTTGTATGAGTGCAATAGCTCCGCTTTCTTGCAATTCAAGTTCCGCAGCGACTTTGTCCCATAATGAAATGGGAACAGTTGTGGCCTGCCAAAATTTTGGCTGTGCATTGTCTTTCATAGTAATATGAGCAACAAGGTTGTTTGCCTTGCCTAAACCTTCAGAAAAGAGTTCAGGGAATTCTTTCAGCAAGCTGTCTCTGGCAATGAATACAGTCACTAACAACACAGTGTCCTGAATTTGAAAGTTAAACAAATCAAACGAATCAAGGCCAAATATGTTCTCACAATCGCGTGACTATAGCACAGTGAAAGTCATAGTTCGCGTTTGCAAGCGATACATGACAGGCAAAGTACATTTTCCGAGAACAGGACTGTCTTATCTATTATAAGCCATGAAGTGCATGTTTCTTTTAGCCAGGCTTGGGGAGCCTAACAGTTCATATGTGCTACAATTCAGCAATGTACGAGTGTTCCACTGCAAACATAAGGATTGTACTGGACCTTTCTTGTCGCAAGTGTACACTGTGCTTGGGACAGGCAGTTTTGGCGTTTGTGCTTTGAATAGCACCGAGGGCATGACTTAATTCTGTTTGCCTGAGTAGAGGACTGTTTACACGGTGTGGTGCACGGGCTGTTGCTACCTAATGGGCCGGTCCCGAACAAGAGACGACTCAACCCGGCAAATTGGTGGCTGCTCAAAGTTATTGGCTGACAAGGCAGCTGAATCGTACTGATCTAATATTTGCACTATGTATTGAAATGATGGATATGACTATTTCAGAATCTTTTCTCTAATTTTGACACCAGTTACGTTGCACATGATCGCTTCGCACAACACGTAATCCTTATGTATAAAATTCTCGTGTCACAGTGTTAGTTGCCATACTCCTCCGAAACGGCTCGATCGTTTCTGATGAAATTTTATATCTATATTCGGTAGGTCTGAGAATCGGTCATAATCTATTTTTCATACCCCTAAGTAATAAGGGTGGTCAAATAAGTACCCCGCTCGTACAATTATAGTCGGAGGTGAATTCAATCTACCCTCGATATGCTGCGAAAATTATACGTTTAAAGCCGGCAGCAGGCATAAAACATTATTCGAAATTGTACTGAATGCTTACTCAGAAAATTATTTTGAACAATTAGTTCATGAGCCCACTCGAAGCGTAAATGGTTGCGAAATCATACTTGACCTTTTAGCAACAAATAATCCTGGACAAATAGTGAGTGTTGTGACGAATATAGAGATTAGCGACCACAAGTCAGTTGCTGCTAGGCTGAATACCGTAACACCTACAACCATCAAAAAGAAACGCAAAGTATATCTGTTTAAAAAAGCTGATAAAAATGCATTTTAAGAGACAGTCTTCACTCCTTCCGATCTGATCATGTAAGTGTAGAAAAGTTGTGGAATATTTTCAAAGAGATAGTATCAACAGCTATTGAGAGATACATACAACATAAATTAATAAGTGATGGTACTGATTCCCCATGACACACAAAACGGATCAGATCGTTGTTGCAGAACCAACGAAAAAAAGCATACCAAATTTAAAAGAACGCACAATCTCCAAGATTGGCAAAGTTTTACAGAAGCTCGAAATATAGCGCGTACTTCAATGTGAGATGCTTTTAATAATTTCCACACCGAAATTTTGTCTCGAAATCTGGCAGAAAACCCAAAGAGATTCTGGTCATACATAAACCACACCAGTGGCAAGACGCAATCAATACCTTCACTGCGCGATAACAACGGTGAAGTCACTGATGACAGGGCCACTAAAGCAGAGTTATTAAACAGTTTTCCGAAACTCCCTCACCAGAGAACACAAAGTAAATATTCCTGAATTCCAATAAAGAACAACTGCCAAGATGAAAAACATAGAAGTATATATCCTCAGTGTAACAAAGCAGCTTAAATCACTTAATCCGGTCCAGATTGTATACCAGTCAGGTTCCTCTCAGAGTATGCTGATAAAATAACTTCATATTTAGCAGTTATAAACAACCACTCGCTCACAGAAAGATCCGTACCTAAAGACTGGAGAATTGCTCAAGTCACAGAAACACGCAAAAAGGGAAGTAGGAGTAATCCGCTAAATTACAGGCCTATATCACTAAAGTTGATTTGCAGTAGGGTTTTAGAACATATACTGTATTCGAACACTATGAAGTACCTCGAAAAAACCGATTAATTGACATATGGTCAGCACAGATTCAGAAAATATCGTTCTTGTGAAACACAACTAGCTCTTTATACTCATGAGGTAATAAGTGCTATCGATAGGGGATATCAAATTGATTCCATATTTTTAGATTTCCAGAAGGCTTTCGACACCGTTCCTCACAAGCGTCTTCTAACCAAACTGCGTGCCTACGGAGTATCGCCTCAGTTGTGCGACTGGATTCGTGATTTTCTGCCAGAAAGGTCACAGTTCGTAATAACAGATGGAAAGCCATCGAGTAAAACAGAAGTAATATCCGGCGTTCCCCAAGGAAGTTTTATAGCCCCTCTATTGTTCCTAATCAATATTAACGACATAGGAGACAATCTGAGTAGCCGTCTTAGATTGTTTGCAGATGAATCTGTCATTTACCATCTTGTAAAGTCATCAGATGATAGAAACGAATTGTAAAATGATTTAGATAAGATATCTTCATGGTGCGAAAAGTGGCAAGTGACCCTGAATAAAGAAAAGTGTGAAGTTATTCACATGAGTACTAAAAGAAATCAGCTAAATTTCGATTGCGCAATAAGTCACACAAATCTGAGGGCTGTAAATTCAGCTAAATACTTACGGATTACAATTACAAATAACCTAAATTGGGATTATCACGTAGATAACATTGTGGGTAGAGCAAACCAAAGACTGCAATTCATTGGCAGACCACTTAGAAGGTGCAACAGGTCTACCAAAGAGACTGCATACACCACGCTTGGCCGCCCTATTCTCGAGTATTACTTGGCGACGTGGGATCCGCATCAGGTGGGACTGACGGATGACATCGAAAAAGTACAAAGAAGGGCAGCTCGTTTTGTATTATCGCGAAATAGGGGAGATAGCGTCACAGACATGATACGTGAACTGGAGTGGCAATCATTAAAACAAAGGCGTTTTTCGTTGCGATGGGATCTTCTCATGAAATTTCAATCACCAATTTTCTCCTCTGATTGCAAAAACTTTCTGTTGGCACCCACCTACCTAGGGAGAAATGATCGTCACGACGCAATAAGAGAAATCAGGGCTGGCACAGAAATATTTAAGTGCTCGTTTTTCACGTGTGCCGTTCGAGAATGGAATGGTAGAGACACAGCATGAAGGTGGTTCATTGAACCCTCTGGTAGGCACTTTATTGTGTATAGCAGAGTAATCATGTAGATATAGAAATGAATTTATAAAACATAAAAACTAAATTAATAAAAATGGATCCAAAAATAGGAAGTTTAATTAAACAATTTAATGAGGAATTACATAATATTTTAAAGCAATGAAAGGATAAATTGATTTTAAAGTTAAAAAAAAAAACTATAAAAGATCCAGCAAATTATTATGATGTGGTTACGAAACAGTACTTAGAAAATGAGCAAACCAGTCTTGTTACAAAATCTGAATACATAAGTATTCTGACACAACTCAGTAATTAGGTCACTACTAAGCAACTTACAAAAAAATTAATGAAAATGAACTAATTACTTTAAAAGGAAAGGAAATAGAAAAAATTTTACAGATTAATTCTCAAAAACAGATTTAACTCTGTACTTAAATGATTTAAGTAATCTTAAAGATAAAACGTACCATAAACAATTTATTGAATTTACTTTTATAAGTGGAGGCAAACAAAAAATGCACAACTTCAATAAATATGATTTTATTCTTAAAAAAGTTGTTTTTTGGTAAAAATATAAACAAAGTGTTAACTATCAATGTTTTAAATACATTCCAGAATGAGATTTTCACTCTGCAGCGGAGTGTGCGCTGATATGAAACTTCCTGGCAGATTAAAACTGTGTGCCTGACCGAGACTCGAACTCGGGACCTTTGCCTTTCGCGGGCAAGTGCTCTACCAACTGAGCTACCGAAGCACGACTCACGCCCGGCCTCACAGCTTTACTTCTGCCAGTATCTCGTCTCCTACCTTCCAAACTTTACAGAAGCTCTCCTGCGAACCTGGCAGAACTAGCACTCCTGAAAGAAAGGATATTGCGGAGACATGGCTTAGCCACAGCCTGGGGGATGTTTCCAGAATGAGATTTTCACTCTGCAGCGGAGTGTGCGCTGATATGAAACTTCCTGGCAGATTAAAACTGTGTGCCCGACCGAGATTCGAACTCGGGACCTTTGCCTTTCGCGGGCAAGTGCTCTACCAACTGAGCTACCGAAGCACGACTCACGCCCGGCCTCACAGCTTTACTTCTGCCAGTATCTCGTCTCCTACCTTCCAAACTTTACAGAAGCTCTCCTGCGAACCTGGCAGAACTAGCACTCCTGAAAGAAAGGATATTGCGGAGACATGGCTTAGCCACAGCCTGGGGGATGTTTCCAGAATGAGATTTTCACTCTGCAGCGGAGTGTGCGCTGATATGAAACTTCCTGGCAGATTAAAACTGTGTGCCCGACCGAGACTCGAACTTGGGACCTTTGCCTTTCGCGGGCAATACATTGATGATTGTTTTTTACAAACTTAACAAAATACCTTCCGATATCAAATCAATAAAATAGTATGAATAACAAATTTTCTATCTATAAGATTAAAAGACTCTGTTAAAACTGTTCCAGTTGATGTAAAGTTAGTTATATTTGGTGAAATAATTTAATTATTCATTATTATATATAAATGAAGAGTCAAGATCACATCTACTCTTCGAAAGGTAAAATGTTTAATGACATATATAATATTCATAGAGTAAGAACTAAAAATGGAAAACAAAGAACTGAAGGTATTTGTTCAATTTGTAAAATTAAAAAAAGTAAATTTGTCAATTTCTAGGTAATGGATTAAGCATCTGGGAGGAAATTATTGGTTAATTACATAAACAAACGTATAAAAATGAAACCAAAAGATGTAAACAAAAAAATGAAATATTTTATTGAAAATAGTTCATGTAACAGGTTTGTTGGATACTAATGCAAAATATAAAATTAGGGAATATAAGTAAGAATAAGTAAATTAAAAGGAAGTTTTAAAGAGAGATACACTGGTAATTAGTCAACAGAAATTTTTGAAATTGAAGATGTTACTTATTCTAATCCAATCACATATAAATTAGAAGATTTAAATGGTGAAGTAACAAAAGAACGTTTTTATGAACAAGAACTATTGGGAACGAATTTTCGAATTGTTTATCTTGTTGAAACAGTTTTGAAATAGAAAAATAATGAAACAATTTAAAATGGTTACATTTTGAAATTGCACACAATAATTGGGTAAATAAAATTAATGTAATATCTGAAAATTTAATAAAATTTTTAATATATAAATGTCGTTAGTTACTGAACATTAAAACATGTTTCATATTGAATATAATATTCATTATGCTTCTTGTTTCATTGAAGAAAATAGAATTGATTTAGATATTCAAATAAAGGTTAACAAAAATTATTTAATGTTGAAGTTATTTCAATATTGTTTATTTTAATTAATGGAATCAGATGATTTTAATGAATTTTGCTTATTAGATACATCTAAGAATCGTTCTTAATGTTATTTAAAATTTAATTATTAAAACACAGTTGGAAATTTAGTTTTATACTCTAAGAAATATCATTGACTGATATAAGTATACTGAATTTGGTACATAATTAATTCTTCAAAATTCTTCACAATTTGAATGTCTATTTGTGATGGTATTTATTTGTTTTCGAAACGTAAATTGTGTTCTAATAATGTAGTAGTTATAATTATAATCATATAATCTTAAAATAACCAAAGAAGGTCTTAAATTTCGATCAGTTGTTTGAGGAACAACTTGTGGTAATAAACTACTTGTTCATTTCTTTCAGAGAAATTTTCTTCAGTTCTAACATATATTTAATCTGTTTTCTTATATAATTATCCTTAATTTTATTCAGATCTTTTCAATGGTTTATTCAATCTTCATACAATTGTGTTACATTACTCTTTAATTTATATTCGCCATTTTTTCGAATTAATGATAAAACTTCTTCATAAACACAATCTTGAAATTTTTCTACAAATGACACTTGTGAATTCATAATTCATTAATAAATCTTGAATGAGAATGAACATTTTTAGAAACCAACATTTCATCGCTATTGAAATTTTCATATGTTTTGTAACATTTTTCTTTAATATGTTGTTTTACAGCATCTCAAGAACGTTAATGGCATAAGATATCATCAACCTGATTTGCATAAAACGATGGACTAAAAGCAACTTCATTTGTTTATAATCTAATTTAGTATATTTTTGAATTCTAATAAATTTTCCTTTATGAATGGACAGTGAAAATAAAATGGTTTGTTCCTTGTGCAATGAAGAAAAAGAAATTCATAAAGAAAGACGTTGGTAAGATGGCGGACAGTGCAGTGCAACATATTGAGAATGCTCTTATGAAGTTCAGAAAAGTGGCATAAGAAGGAGGATATATGAAGAAGGAATTGAAGAACGAATTACTAGAGGCGGTGAGTGAAATAAAAAAATTCTTAGAATCTCGGAAAAGCGAAACAAAAGCAAAGAAGGAGGAGAATATGAATCGTATGAGAGAGGTTAGGAACATCCAACAAGAGGAGATGAGAGAGGAAGAAGACAACTGCACTGCCAGACATCTAGCGACATCTATCGGAGAAACGCAGGAAACAGCACATAATGGACAGTGGACTGCTGGGCACCTAGTGACATCTATTGGGAAAACTCAGGAAACAACACATAGCGGACAGAGGCAGACAGAAGAGACACCTACAGGATCTGAGAAGAACTTCAATGGAGACATCGGAGTGGGTAGCTCTCTGGAAAAAGAAAAAAAGAAGACGAAAATAAGACGGAAATGGGAGAACTGAGATATAAAGTGGAGGAGATAACTAATTTCCTAAGAAAGCATCTAGAGATATTAATACAAGAGCAAATAAAGAAAACTCTAGATAAGGAAAGTCACCTACAACGAGAGAAAACCAAAACTGGTGGAAATAACTTACAAACTAAACACAACAACAAAGATAAACCAGGGGGAACGACAATATACAGGAATCCTCTGCTCCAGCAACAAAATGAGCTACAAGTCCAAATCATGCACATGAGCAACATACACTCCTGGAAATGGAAAAAAGAACACATTGACACCGGTGTGTCAGACCCACCATACTTGCTCCGGACACTGCGAGAGGGCTGTACAAGCAATGATCACACGCACGGCACAGCAGACACACCAGGAACCGCGGTGTTGGCCGTCGAATGGCGCTAGCTGCGCAGCATTTGTGCACCGCCGCCGTCAGTGTCAGCCAGTTTGCCGTGGCATACGGAGCTCCATCGCAGTCTTTAACACTGGTAGCATGCCGCGACAGCGTGGACGTGAACCGTATGTGCAGTTGACGGACTTTGAGTGAGGGCGTATAGTGGGCATGCGGGAGGCCGGGTGGACGTACCGCCGAATTGCTCAACACGTGGGGCGTGAGGTCTCCACAGTACATCGATGTTGTCGCCAGTGGTCGGCGGAGGGTGCACGTGCCCGTCGACCTGGGACCGGACCGCAGCGACGCACGGATGCACGCCAAGACCGTAGGATCCTACGCAGTGCCGTAGGGGACCGCACCGCCACTTCCCAGCAAATTAGGGACACTGTTGCTCCTGGGGTATCGGCGAGGACCATTCGCAACCGTCTCCATGAAGCTGGGCTACGGTCCCGCACACCGTTAGGCCGTCTTCCGCTCACGCCCCAACATTGTGCAGCCCGCCTCCAGTGGTGTCGCGACAGGCGTGAATGGAGGGACGAATGGAGACGTGTCGTCTTCAGCGATGAGCGTCGCTTCTGCCTTGGTGCCAATGATGGTCGTATGCGTGTTTGGCGCCGTGCAGGTGAGCGCCACAATCAGGACAGCATACGACCGAGGCACACAGGGCCAACACCCGGCATCATGGTGTGGGGAGCGATCTCCTACACTGGCCGTACACCACTGGTGATCGTCGAGGGGACACTGAATAGTGCACGGTACATCCAAACCGTCATCGAACCCATCGTTCTACCATTCCTAGACCGGCAAGGGAACTTGCTGTTCCAACAGGACAATGCACGTCCGCATGTATCCCGTGCCACCCAACGTGCTCTAGAAGGTGTAAGTCAACTACCCTGGCCAGCAAGATCTCCGGATCTGTCCCCCATTGAGCATGTTTGGGACTGGATGAAGCGTCGTCTCACGCGGTCTGAACGTCCAGCACGAACGCTGGTCCAACTGAGGCGCCAGGTGGAAATGGCATGGCAAGCCGTTCCACAGGACTACATCCAGCATCTCTACGATCGTCTCCATGGGAGAATAGCAGCCTGCATTGCTGCGAAAGGTGGATATACACTGTACTAGTGCCGACATTGTGCATGCTCTGTTGCCTGTGTCTATGTGCCTGTGGTTCTGTCAGTGTGATCATGTGATGTATCTGACCCCAGGAATGTGTCAATAAAGTTTCCCCTTCCTGGGACAATGAATTCACGGTGTTCTTATTTCAATTTCCAGGAGTGTAATAAAACCCAAAATCACGTTAATGAACTAGAGGAACCAACTTTGAGTACTGTGGTAGGGAGGAGCTGGTGCAGAAGAAACCAAAGTAATAATAAAACCATAATGGGTACAAAAAAGGCGAAGAAATGCAAGCATCAGAAATAATAGCATCGCTATATATCGGTGACCTGAAGACAACCACCACAACTGATACAGTAGTGAAATACCTTAACAAGAACAGAATACTGGGACAACTAGAACGTGAAGAACTTCATACACTCGGCGACAAAAAAGGTTTCAAAGTTGGCATTCCGTTTGAAAATCTACAAATCACAGAAGAACAAGAATTCTGGCCTGAAAATTATTAAAATTTTTAAAATCTACATTTCCTGTATAAATTATTACTATAGGATGCATCATCATGAATATAATAAATATGTTAAGTATAGTACTGTAAGGAGCTCACATTTAAGATGTGTAAGAAGAAAACAAAGAGGAAAAGGTAAGAAAGAATAAAGAAATGGCTTCAAAGATGAATGTGAAGTGAAACGATTAGGTAGGGCAAATATGAGAAATCATTTGGTAGGGCAAATATGAGAAATAATTATGCAATACAAAGATGAAAAATAATTAGGTAGGGCAAAGACGAGAAATAACTAGGTAGTGCAAAGATGAGAATTGGTAGGTAGAGCGAAAATGACAAATGTTTCAGTAGGGCAATGGAGGAAAATAATATGAACTTACGAGAATATATGAAACATATGACAGAAAGAAGCAAAAGGTACAATAAACAGTGGTAATTGTTGGAAAGTTTGATGAAATTATAGGTGAAAGGATTAAAAGGTACATGAACTAAAGGATGAAATATAACTAAATAGCACACTAATTACTAACCATATTAGGTATCAGGGGCAGCTTCTGAGGTAGTGTTGCTGTGCCACGGCACCACTTGTATAAAAAAGAAAGAAACAGAAATCTGTGCAAACTGCACATAAAACATAGTTTCGAAGTATGTATTTCCTGATTTGAAGAGGCGCGTTTCGCCTCATGCACTCTCACGGTAGTTTTCTGAAGCTTGGAGCCAACTGTAATTGGCACCGTCTGTCCTCATAAGAGCTGTGTGAAAGGCTTGGCTGTTGGTTTCTACACGCTTCTTGTGGCGTAGGTGGTGCCACAGCTAGTCTGACACAGAGCTTTACTTTCCTTCCACCAGAGAGCAATAAAGTGCAGGACGTATAGAAGCACAATGTGCCATCAGCCGATCATGTTAGAATACATCGGGGCGCAGATTTCTTGTAATTCAGTTTTACAATCTTTCTGCAAGTTAATGCTAACGCATTCCTAAACGCTAATTAATGCTTAATTAAATCGAATACAGAAATAATGCACTTAAATATTGTCATAAACAGCTATATCTAATTTGAATATAATTACACCCTTAGATTTTGAAACTAAAAGATATTATTTCCATATTGGTATGTTTCACAACAGCAGAGCTATTTCTACAGAACAAAAAAAAGCTAATGTATTCACCATCTGTTGAGCATCTGTTTTCCAAACAAAGGGAGTTGTATTCGTGTTTATACTCGTCTATATTGTACAAACACTTTGCAGTTATTGCGAGGTCAGGTAATTGACAGTATATAGCTGTCTACATAGTGTTACCTGTAAGGGAAAATTCAGTTGACTGGGAAAATAGCAAACATGAACAAAGTAAAAGAGTTATTGGAAACGTCATTTAGCGACAGGACTCTCAGATAAAAAACACTAGGTAGGCCACTCCCGAATCTGAATCAGCAGCAGCAAACAAAAGATCGATACCGTAAGTTCAGTCCAGAAATTTACCAAAAGAAGAAATGAATATGTGGTTGTGAAGAAAGCTGGCCTGTTTTTTGTTTTCCTAGTTGTTATTTGGGGGAAATGTTCATTGGTGTAAGACCGGAATAACTGATATTGGGTAGCCCGCATCTCGTGGTCGTGCGGTAGCGTTCTCGCTTCCCACGCCCGGGTTCCCGGGTTCGATTCCCGGCGGGGTCAGGGATTTTCTCTGCCTCGTGATGGCTGGGTGTTGTGTGCTGTCCTTAGGTTAGTTAGGTTTAAGTAGTTCTAAGTTCTAGGGGACTGATGACCATAGATGTTAAGTCCCATAGTGCTCAGAGCCATTTGAACCATTTGAACTGATATTGGGCATATATAGTCTAAAATGAAAGTACATGAAATGTTAAAGCGACACATGAATAATGTGCTTAGCCTTTCATTTGTAGGCAAAACCAACATTCAGCAGAAATTAGATTCGCAATGTAGACAATCAATTGCCAGCCACAACAAACGTGTAGAAAAAAATACATATGTACTAGCTATACCCGGCGAACTTGGTTCCGCCTCTGAAAATCTTTATATGTTATAGCTGACCAAGCAAACGTTGTTTTCCATAAAAATTACCTCTAGTCTATAAGAATAATGTATACGTGTAACACAATGTATACCCGGCGAACTTCAGTCCGCCTCTGAAAATCTTTATATGTTGTAGCTGATCCGGCAAACGTTGATTTGCCATATAGATTATCTCTAGTCTATACGTGTAACACAATGTATACATGTAACACAATAGCTGTTGTTGGAGGGAGTTCGTGACACAAACAATAATAATGGCCGAAAACTGTGTAGGGAATGAGAAAAGGCTTAGGGGGAAGTCCGGCGATATCGGCCACTATTAGTTCTAGCGATTCTACGGTAGATCTCGCGAACTTAACAATTGCAACCGATACACGGCTCGTCCATGAGCATACAAACATAGCGGCAATTTCGTGTCGAAACGTTTTCGCCAGCATTATGAACAAGGCCAAAAGTACACGCATCGATTTTTATCGTACGTAAAAATATTGTACGATTAAATTCTTTTAGAGGAACAAAGGAGAGCATAGGAACTTCTTTGTTCCACTAAAAGAATTTGATCTTACGATATATTTCCATACGATAAAAAACGATACGTGTGCACTAGGCCTAAATGTCGGTTTGGCGAATGATGCGTGCTACCTAGTTAAACTTCTCGGTCTAGTGACATCGATTCAAAGAGGGATATTCGAGTCGTTGCTTTTGGTACGTTTCCTCAATTACCTATCTATCGAATAGTGAAAGTCTATCACTGGTAGACACCTGACGGGGATAACTGATCAAGTGATAATTGATCCGTTATCGACCGGGATTGAAAGTTATTAAATTACTAAAATCGCTATTAAAAATAGGGGTTGGTGGTAGTAGGGTGAAAATTTAGGGTTGAGTGTATTAGTAATGCCACATCATGAAAAAATAAAAATAAGAAGTTCTGTCCAAAAAATAAGAAAAGAATTTTTGGGGTGCACCACCATTATCACTTATGGGTATGAAAATAAATTACGACTGATTCTCAGACCTGCCAAATATACATGTAAAATTTCATCAGAATCTATCGAGTCGTTTCGGAGGAGTATGGTAACTAACACTGTGACACGAGAATTTTATATATAAGGAATGGATGTATTGAATTTAACTGTAGACTGTATTCGGTTCCGTGGTGCTTTGGATCTGGTACTCAGGGCCCACGATGAATCTGATGCCTCTCAAAATGAGTGGGTTTTTCGCAAGCTAATTCAGTTCAGCGCGAAATTGGAGAAAGATCTTCAGGTTCAACTCACTCAAGCATCGTTGTTCAAAGGCATTTCTAAGACTGTTCAGAACAAACTATTGCAATGCACATTGGAAGTGTACCATGATGAAGTCCGCAAAGCAATAAAACGTGCCGATTATGTTACAATAATCGCAGATGAAAACACAGATTTGTCTTGAGAATTTCAATTGGTTATTGTTTCGCGTTATGTTGTCGAGGGAAAACCTGTTGAAAGATTTTGGAACTTTGTTAATCCAGAAAGTCAGAATGCTCATATATAGCTGAGAGTACTCTGAAAGAAATTGAACCATTAATTGGCGATGGTCAAGCAAAACTAATAGCTCAGAGTTACGATGGAGACACGTTGCGAGCGGCAAGTCGAACGGGGTTCAGAAATTACTTAAAGACACATATCCAAATGCAATTTACATCCACTGTTACGTGCACTAGTTCAACCTTACGTGTACGGCAGCCTCTGTTAATCGCAAAGCCCGCATCTTTATTGCACACCTTTCAGGTAATTCTTCTTTCTTTTCTAGCTCGCCACAGAGATCAAAAGTGTCGTGCTCCGTGTGTGTGACGACATGGAATTACCATTCGCGAGTAGTACAAGATGTTTCTGAAAACAGAGAAAAATCTTATTACTGTTATGGAAGTCACTGAAACAAGTGAGAGCAAAAACAATCTTCTACTACTGAAAAAACTGTTTCATACAAACAAAAACTGAAAGATAACGAATTCATTTCCTGGCTTTCATTTTTCTATAAGATACTGCCTCGGCCGACGTACTTTTTAATCAGCTTCAGAAGAAGATAACCGAATTGACCACAGCAACGCAAGGCAACCAGAACTTTGAAACTGTGATGCAAAACATCAGAGATGACATTTTCTCCATCCTTAATGAGATTAGTTTCGTAAATGACGAAACGATGCCTGCCAAGAAGTCACGGATTCGTGAACGGCATAAAAAAAGAGATGCTTTGGAAGTGTACGATGCCGTCCCTTCTGAAATAAAATTACGTTTTCATTTCACTGGACACATCATTGCAGCCAACTTATTTGATGTAAATCAATTTGACAAATACATAACAGATTTTCCAGACAAGTACCTTGAAATTAAAGACACATATACATTTCTGGAAAAAAAAGTTTGGAGGATGAGCTTCAAGTCTTCTGTGCTAGGCCTGAGTTGAGAGCAACTGCTGATATAGTTCCGTTTCTTTGGCTAATACTAGAGGATGAACTTCGTGATACATTCGATGAGACTGTTAAAGTTTTGAAACTGCTAATCACAACGCCTATCCCGACATCAGAAACTGAGCGGTGCTTTTCAATGCTCAAGAGCATTAAAACGTTCCTACGAAACACCATGAAAGAAGAATGACTGACTGCCTTAGGGATGCTATCCTCTGAAAAGTCATACGTGAGTAAAACTGAACATTTCAATTTGAGATGACAGATTTATTTGCCAACAAGACCGAGAGATGAATCGATTTACAATATCGTTCCTACTAATTATTTTGAAGCTGTCTTCAAAGTCATGGCGTTGCTGCTTTTGGTGAGTACAATGCTTTTAATTTTAAATGTTGGTAATTTGATTAAATGTGCTTCGCAAAATCCAGATTACAACTTCTAATAATTTATACATGCTCTGTTATTCCTCGTAATGGCACTCATGTTGTAGCAGGCACTTTTCTGGCAGTCAGCCGCGAACGTTAAACAGTCGGCCGCGAACGTAAAACAGAAGAGGAATTCTGGCTGTCGAGATGAGAAGAGCAAAGTGGGGCGACAAGCCACGCCTCCCTCTCACAGGGCTGGCAGCCTACGTCCGTGTCCTGTGCTCCTGGGAAGGTAGAACCGATGTAATAATGGACATATGGATCGCTGATTCCATCTGGTGTTGTGAGAGTCGTATTCGAACCCTGTGACAAAGCAAGATAGCTCTCTGCACTCATTTGAAAATAAGGAAAGGAAATAACCAGCAAGTACAACTCAAAGCAAAGCGGAGCACATAAATCATTTGGTAACGGCTGGAGCGCAATTGTTAGCTGAGGTTAGTAGTGTCGTTACGTGGTAGTTCGAACCCGATCTCCAGCGGCATCTTAAGCAACTATACATCAAACACCCCCTGCTTACGACTGACACTGAAAAGAGTCCAAACCCCTATAAGGAGTGAAGAATTGTGCTGTTGATATGTGTGCGTGCGTGTGCATTTGTGTATGCGAGAGAGATTTTCGGAGTTGTGTTACGTTTTATATCTTACGGAGACATGCGAAAAAGATAGCAAAAGCAACCTCTCTCTCTCTTTCTCTCTCTCTTATACAAACACTTGCTATCATGATCTCCAGGAATATATCAAACTCTTACTGTCCATAACAAGGGCTCTGTTGTAATACGTGTTTATTTCTGTTTCTGTGTACATTTTATTTGACATTATATATATATATATATATATATATATATATATATATATATATATATATATATATATGTGTGTGTGTGTGTGTGTGTGAAGTATCGACAAAATTCTGTAGCACATTGTATGATACCAAACTAAGTGTTTTTCGCCACCAATGGAATGTCTCAGAAGCCGCCACTGTTAGGTACAATCACAGACTGACATTTGACTGGCTGTATAAAGTGTTCTTTGATGTGAACCTTGGTTACTCCCAAATCCATTTTTTTTCTAAATATATATTTGTGTTCTCCTTATATGTGTGTGTTACCATTATCTTTAGGTATTTATTTCTAGTGTGTATGTCTCTTTCAATCTTTCGATATTTTTGTTTATTTCACTGATGCCCACACAAACATTTATTTGAATAGATTTAGAATCTTATGTAGGGTCATTCTGTGCAGATATTATAATTGACTGTTATGCCTATTACCGTACATTGTTTCACATGATTTACATGTCTGATGTTTCTGTAATTCATTATTGTAAACCCATGATGCTATTTTTTTCTTAGATTTTTTATAGAGATAGAAATCTGTTGTTACCATTACACTACATGTGCATTCCATATATACAACAACATAAACTCTTATTACTCCTGTCTTAATATAGGTAACTGTATATTGTAAATGTAACAAATTGGAACTGATTGACCATTTACCATAAATTATTGAGACTTGCCAGGACAGAAGAAATATGTCTGCTGATTATACACCGAAACATTCTGTCATATGTTGGCATACTTCACTGATACAAGCTGCAACTGACTTGCATAAGGAATTTTCCGATACTACAAGATGGTTTTGGAGCTATCAATGGATCTTCAGTCTGCTTCAAGCAGATACTACAACATTTATTGTTTGTGCATGTGTGGGGTAGTCAGCTGAGAACTGTGCTTGGCCTAACTGAGTCTGCTTCCATATAACTTTCCACAATAGCGAAATTATTTGAACGAACTAATGAAAGTTTGGCCGTTCGTGACCAGGACACTCTTTCACCTACTTGCAACATGCAAATTACTACTGCCATATGTGCTTCAGAAATGTAGGCCTTCTGTAATATAGACACACTAACCTACTTCCTGTGTGCCACAAAAACAATGAAGATCACCAATACTACGTACTTCAGTACAAAACATTATATATAAACTTCCAAAATAGGCCTGTACAGAACGTTCTCATAGACATCATAAAAAAATGACAACTGACCAGTGAATTCTATTGAGTAATCATTCACATGGTCTTCAATTTTGTAAATATTTATTACTTATTGTTCTTTAACTCATAATCTTGTAAAACTATTTTCCTCTTTCTATTTGTAACATGTTTTGTATATTCCTATACTTAATGTTTGTAATTTTGTCCTCGTCCCATTCCTATCTGAAATGACCCTCGTACAAAATTCTACTGTGGGAAGGTGGAGAATATGTAAGATGGACATGTCATTTTGATTTTTGTATGTCATCGATTGGCAAGTCAGAGAGAGAAAGAGAAAGGGACCTTACTGTTAAGCAATCTTTGGTCTTGTTGTGACACAATGTTTGCCTCTGCGCAGTCTGATACATTCTTAGTTGAAGTGTGGTAGGTGATGGATGCATTCTCTGGTACTGTCTTGACTTGTGATGGTACCTGTTAGACGAAATGAAAATGAAATGTCGTGTGGCGAGGGCCTCCCAGTGGGTAGACCTTATCGCCTGGTGCAAGACTTTTGAGGTGACACCACTTTGGCAACTTGCGCGTCGATGAGGATGATTGATGATGATGAAGACGACACAAACACCCAGTCTCTGAGCGGAGAAAATCTCCAATCCAGCCGGGAATCGAACACAGGCCCTCAACATGGCTCTCTGGCGGGCTGTCCATTCAGCTATGGTGGCGGGCATCTGTTACATGAAGAAAGACTGATTGGAAAGGACAGCAAGGACGAGTAAGATTAATACATTAGGAAGCGAAGAGAATATATACTTTGGATTATGTTATTAGTGTGAAGAAAAGGAGTTTGAGATAAGACTGCAGCAGTGTGCAGCTAGGAATGACTATTGTCAGCTATTTAACTTTCTCAGAGCTGAGAGAAAGACCACCCCACTTCCCTGAGTCTTAGATTAACATGTTAGTTGGTTAAGCTGTTTGATTTTCATAGAAATTCGCTCTTGACACTATACCCTCTTTAAATCATTGTTCACTTTGTTGAGCTTAATATTGTTCAGACCTACGCTATGTGTGAAGATCACATGAAGTACTGCTCTGTCTTTTTGAATATATAATTCATTCTGAAACCGCTGTCTTGGCATATTATTTCGTAGAAATAGTTACTCTCCCCACAGCACTGTTTATCATTACGCATTACCATATGCAACAATTTGAATATGTATTTAGAAACAGAAAAGGTAATCTACCTTAGCCGTTGCCCACTTGCTGTTTGCTGTTGTGCTTTCTAGAAATCTGCAACAATGTTGTCAAGGCATTGAGGTAAGTGGAAATTTACGCATTTAATATAAAGACAAGTTGCTTTCAAATTAGTTACAGTCCAGTTCAAATTAGGTTCTGTTTAGTCAAACGTTAGCATACGAGTTTAAGCTGGATAACAGTTTGTGGGTACAAAGTTTTGGCAATACATAGAATTTTATTGAGTGGGAGATAAACTGGGGCTAAATTTCAGACAGGTACAAATTTAGTGGGAAGATTATACCGCAATGGAACGCAGAATGTTTACCAGAAACTTCAAGCAAAATTAAGCAAATCACTTGTTGGTGATGACCATTGTGCTCACGTTTTGCAGCAGCAAAATTGTCTGCCAATTGATGCTGAAGTGATTGTCTTCAAAATTTACAAATGTTTTGAAACATACATTGTTAGAACCCATGACTTACAAGAACTGTGAGTTAACCAGTGTTGAATACAAGTCCGTATTAAGTAAGAGCAAAAGATGTTGGCTGCCTCATCTTTCTGCCGTGCGGAGGATCCTGGATATTCTCGAAGGATGTAAGTCATACTTGTCGTCCATTGACAACAGTCCTCAAGTTTTGCTAAATTTCTTCTCTAATAGCTCCTCTGCATTATGGGTGGGATTTTTAGCGGATCAGTTACAAGTTTTTGTTGTTACTATTAAACAAGTCGAGAACCAAAATATCTTTGTCATTGAAACTTCTTATTTAATTCGCAGTCTTATAGAAAAATTAATTTCTAGAAGGGTCAACATGTTCATAGTAACAGCCTGTTAAAGAAATGTTGAAAAATCCTATGGCATACGACTTATTACAGAAAAAGAGTTCTTCAAGTCTTTCAAAACATTTTATGATAACTGTGAATTACTTAAAGAAGCGAGCCTTAGGTCAGTATTCAGACATATATGACATATCTTTGACTCATTGCAACAATCTGCCTTGCTGGAGAAATGTTCAGTATTCTCTTAGGATTTTGTCTCAATATGGTATTCCTCTGTCTGTTTTCAGAGAGAATTCATTGTCTGATGAGTTTGAATATGTTAAGAACATAATAGAACAGCAGACTAAAGGTTTGGAAACGAAGAAAGTGTCTCTAGAAGTAAGATGGATTGGAATACTTAAAATGTGTGAAATTTGCAATGTTTCTTCGGGAAAGTAGAGAAAAATGTTAGTTTTGAGTTACCTCTCCCAGGTGCAGATGGTGCACTAGAAACGGTTTTCAGTTTCATTAACATGTACTGGCATGATGAAAAAGATCACACTAGTTTTGAGGCAATGACAGCTATTATAATTGTGAAAATTCGTTTAAATATATCTCGCACTGAATTTTATGATTATCTCTTTCTGACAAGGAACTTCTAGAATCAAGACAGTCTTCTGATAAATGTAGCGAAGGTAAATCTAAGGATTAAATGTGTAATTTGTATCTGATTACTGATTAGCAATATTACATAGTTTTTAGGATTAACAAGTTGTACCGATTTAAATAGTAAATGACTAAGTATTGCAGGGAATGTATCCAGGCTGTTATAATAAAAAGTATATATCAGTCTTCTTTATTTCTGAAGAAAAGAATTTTACTGATGTGTAACGTACCAACATTTTTTTTTTTTTTTTTTTTTTTTTTACAATTCAGAAATGAAGATGCAGTCTTGCTATGGGTTTTTCAGCTGTTGGATCGTCATAGCCCTATTATCGATTCCAAAATATCATGTTAACTGACAAGAAGGCAAGCGTAGTTGTGGGTAACGAAGTTAAGTATAAATACAAGTGTCCAGTTGTTTTCTCTTCGAAATCTGGTCAACCTATACCTATTCAAAACTAGCTGTGGAAACATGTGGATTGAGCAGTTCCAAATGAGGAGAAGATCCAAGCGTCCTCAGACAAGGTGATACTGAGTGTATTTTGAGACTGCCATGATCTGGTGCTAACAGATTATGTTCGTAAGTGACTGACCATCGCAGGAGCACACAGCGGAAATCAGCTGACGTAGCTACTGGGGAGGGGGATTTTCAGGATGAAGCGTCACGGGAAGCTGTCCAGTGGAGAGTTACCAAATTTTTCCTCATCATCGTATTGTCCAGCTGTTGCTCCCAGTGATTATTTTTTCTTTCTTCGGACGAAAAAGTAATTACGTCGGAGGCATTTCCAAAATCACGGCGAAGTGATTTTCGAGATGGAACGTTTTATGAACAGCCAAAAGCCAGACTCTGCGGTGTAACCGCCTTGCTGGGGATGAAACATTAGGAAATAATTAAATATTAGTTTTGTAAATAGTAGCTGAAATAAATATTCTTAAAGTTGGGTGTAGCTCAGTTTTTTTTTTTTCAAAATAAACGTTGTCCAGATGGCTCTTAAGTGAAGGCAGTCCAGAGAACACCATGATTCTCAAAAGGAGTGAAAAGTCAATGTTTGAGGAAAATTTATAATGTCACTCACTCAGAGCTGCACGAGATCTTACATTGGGCCCCTAGACGATTTCTCACGGTCAATGAGATTTTCACTCTGCAGCGGAGTGTGCGCTGATGTGAAACTTTCTGGCAGGTTAAAACTGTGTGCCGGACCGAGACTCGTACTCGGCCCCCTTTGCCTTTCGCGGGCAAGTGCTCTACCAACTGAGCTGCCCAAGCACGACTTACGACCGGTCATCACAGCTTCAGTTCTGCCAGTACCTCGTCTCGTACCTTCCAAACTTCACAGAAGCTATCCTGCGAACCTTGCAGAACTAACACTCCAGGAAGAAAGAATATTGCGGAGACATGGCTTAGCGACAGCCTGGGGGAAAGTTTAACTGATGTATTGTTGGGTATAGTAAATGTTCTAAGTACAATTACAGAAGTTGTCGATAATTACAAAAACTGTTATCATCCTGTGCTTACAATTGAAATGCATGGAATTAGCTACAAAGACAAATACAGATGTTTTGTTTTCATGGGAAAAAATTGAAACGATACGAATAAACAATGTTGACGGCTTTTTTATTAATTTTTTTGTGAATCTTACCTTATATGCGACGGATTTTAGTGTGAGGCGACGACTAAGGAGACAGGACGCGTTCTACAAACTTGTGGTCGAAACCTGTGTTCCGGCCCTCACCGAAGGTTCGGAAAAAGTTCTGCCCTGTTTAAGACATCGTTGGTCTTTGAAGTGCTAGGTGCGCTCGGAAGTGCTAGGTGCGCTCAGTAATCCCTGAAAATGCGGCTGTGTTTACGTGAGACAAAACATCTGCTGAACGCAAGCACCACATAAAACAGAGAGACCTGAACAAGTCGGCGTGGCAAGAACTTGTCTTGAGACTGACCACATCAAACTATTTGAGAAGAGGTGGATGCTGACCCAGACGATTGCATTCTGGGTTTCTGCTATAAAACAAGTAGCCGATATTCGATTACGGCGCAGTAACTTTAACAGAAAACAGGGGTACATACTTAGTAGGCATAGTGACAAGCTGTAGAACCCGAACAGAAATACAGTAAAACGCTTGAGAATTACACATTGGGCGGGAGCAAGACTTTCGAATTTGGCGCCGAACTCGCACTCCTGTTGACGTCATCGGAATCGTGGAGGCCCGGACTGGCGGGCGAGACAGCTTCTTTCCACCCGAACGACCACAGAAATTGACGACAAAATGACGGAATCTAGCGCCCACGTTAAAATGTAGTTGAGCAGAATGCTGTCATATAAAACGTAATTGTTCCGTAATATTTAATCCGTACTCCGGTTCCTGCCTAACCACCACGTCGACACTTTCTGAAAAAAAACCTAATTTTTTTTAAAACGACCAGTCGTCACATCGTTTGTGCATCCTGGCTGTTTAACTCACCCTCCTGCGCATGCATTAAGTCTGCTCACCTCTGGATTGTTCCATACGCTGCTGGACGCACACAGTCCAGAATGGAGGCAAGAAATATTGCTGTGGTTACTTGGTGTAAAGTGATGACCTGCCTCACAAAACGAAAAACTGGCGTGGTGGCAATAAATCTGAGCCGTTAACGGCGGAAATGTTTCACATTCAAGGTAATTGGCATACACTGGTAAAAAATAATACCACTTTGCTGAGCTTGATTATCCAAAAATTCCGTGGACATTTTCAAAAGTGATATTTCGAAGGGTAATCTGAAGAGAATTTTGCGCAGCAACAACAGCGAAGACTGAACCACAGATCTGACCACTCAGACTATCATATTTTATTGAACTATACCCCCTTCGTAAGCTTAAAGGAAGTATGAGAGGGTACCTAGTCCAGCTGACCAGTTGGTGACACATTAATTATTGGCATAATACCTTTAGGAAAAACACAGTGGCCCAAAGATTAACTGACAAATATTTAATCAGTCTAGATCGCAGCGAAGATAATTTCGCATAAGCGATTTCGCCCAATTCCGAATATCAGCTAATGTTGTGATCTAATCAGTAAGTTATCTTCGTTGCAATCTGGACTCAATTAATATTTGCCAGCAGCAGTTAATATTTCTTGGGAAGGAAACACATGATGAACGAATAACTCTGAATGCGAAACGCTTAACAAAGAATATATATAAAATCTTATTGAAACGAACTTGTACCGCTGGTTGGCACTATTGCAGTCGACGTCAGCTGTGTGAAAGATATCGCGAGGCCAGGTGACATCTTCGGCACGTTATATGAACGGTGGGAAGCGACGAACAGGCGGCGAACGGGTGTGGACGTTCCGGCTGGAGAGACAGTAGTGTATTTATGAGTTTTAACTAATGGTGGGATGAGCGTACTGAAACACAAACTACGTACACTTTACATATTATGCTATATGTATTCATTGCACTGTTTATCTTTAATTATTAGTGTATGGTTATTTTACGTTTTAATGTAGTTAAGCTATTTACAACTTGTACAGAAACCAGATGGCAATTATAAGAGTCGAGGGACATGAAAGGGAAGCAGTGGTTGGGAAAGGAGTGAGACAGGGTTGTGGCCTCTCCCCGATGCTATTCAACCTTTATATTGAGCAAGCAATAAAGTAAACAAAAGAAAAATTCGGAGTAGGTATTAAAATCCATGGAGAAGAAATAAAAACTTTGAGGTTCGCCGATAACATTGTAATTCTGACAGAGACAGCAAAGGACTTGGAAGAGAAGTTGAACGGAATGGACAGTGTCTTGAAAGGAGGGTATAAGATGAACATCAACAAAAGCAAAACATAATGGAATGTAGTCGAATTAAGTCGGGTGATGCTGAGGGAATTAGATTAGGAAATGAGACGCTTAAAGTAGAGAAGGAGATTTGCTATTTGGGGAGCAAAATAACTGATGATGGTCGAAGTAGAGAGGATATAAAATGTAGACTGGCAATGGCAAGGAAAGCGTTTCTGAAGAAGAGAAATTTGTTAACATCGAGTATAGACTTAAGTGTCAGGAAGTCGTTTCTGAAAGTATTTGTATGGAGTGTAGCCATGTATGGAAGTGAAACATGGACGATAAATAGTTAAGACAAGAAGAGAATAGAAGCTTTCTAAATGTGGTGCTACAGAAGAATGCTGAAGATTAGATGGGTAGATCACGTAACTAATGAGGAGGTATTGAATAGAATTGGGGAGAAGAGAAGTTTGTGGCACAACTTGACCAGAAGAAGGGATCGGTTGGTAGGATATGTTCTGAGGCATCAAGGGATCACGAATTTAGTATTGGAGGGCAGCGTGGAGGGTAAAAATCGTAGAGGGAGACCAAGAGATGAATACACAAAACAGATTCAGAAGGATGTAGGCTGCAGTAGGTACTGGGAGATGAAGAAGCTTGCACAGGATAGAGTAGCATGGAGAGCTGCATCAAACTAGTCTCAGGACTTAAGACCACAACAACAACAACAACTTAACAACATGTTTTTTCGCTGGAAGATTATGAATCTGCTTTGAAATATCGTCAAAGGGATAAGTTTTCTTTCGCAAAACAATTCCATTGTTATCCAGTAAGCATATTTGAGGAGAGACTTTTCTTGTCCAGGTATATATGTACAAGGTAGTAACTAGTTTGGAAAAACTTTGTAGACCGTCTGAGCAGAATCAGTTAGTGCTGTTGTTAATACGAAAGCATGTCACAAAGTAAAGGTAATTTTTAAAAATAAACTTTTTATTTGGAAAACGACATCGCAAGTCATATAATTTCTGTACGTAATCTCCCTCAACCTCTATGCACCTTGTCCACTTCTTGACAAACTGCCTAGTTCCGTGCTGGAAAGAGCTCTGCGGAATCATGTGCATCGACTCTTGTACCGCCACTACAAACTCGTCTTAAGACGAAAATTTGAATTCGTGTAGGTGCTCCATCATCGTACCAAAAATGTGAAAACCAGTTGGAGCTAGGTCAGGACAGGTCCAGGAGCAATAAATCAAGATTCCGAATGCTCTGGATTGTTTTTCCAGCTGTTTGAGAGCGGGCATTATCCTGTAGCCAGATCACGAGTTTTGAGACCTTTGGGTTTCAAAAATCGCAGTAACTTACAGAACCAGTCATTATTCACTGTTTGAACTTCAGGAGCGTAGTGAATCAGCAGTGGTGCTTCCACATCTATCTGCTCCATTATCCACGAGCTCGCCGACTGATGCCAGAGCTGAATTGGCGAGTAATTTTGCTGCACCCTGACCCGTCTGTCTGCTTGGCACAATGGCAAGTGGAGAGCATAGTTTCTGGACGATCTCAGCCATGAATATTCCATGCGCGAGGCACTGGCTGCAACCACTACGCTGTCAGGCGTCTTGCTCACACTACATGCGACTGTAAGCTGACGACCACGTACCTCTCAAGTGACATGCTGTTCGAATTCATTCACCGTGGCAATATGACATCCTCCTTCCCATCATCTATGATTAAATTGCTTATTTGTATCTGGCTTTCTAGGTCCACTCCTTTGCTATCTGCCTGAAGAGGCGAAATTCCTCACTTTTTGTTTATTTTCCGTGCGTGAAGCACTTCACGATGACGAGCAGACCTAATTTGAGCCTCATCGAGATCGGAGTGCCATTTGTAGCCACGATATGTGCCACTTCGTGCCTCGTTCGCATTGCTGCATCAGATGAAGATTTCTTAACTTCTGCCATCTAATTACAAGACACTCAGGAGATAATGCAAGTGTGTATATAGAAATAACATGCGCCAACTCTACATGAGAAGAACATCTGTCTCAAATTTACCTTTATATTTGCTATGGTTGGCCCTTCAGAAAGGCACTGAGTGCGTTCACTGCATTGTTGTCCAGGTGACCAAACTTGCACTGTGGTGAACACTTGATGACACTGCACATCTTAATCCGCGTACATGCTCTGCAAGCCTCTGTGAAGTGGATGGCAGAGGGCACTTAGTATTGTACCACACGTTAGGGTTTCGTCGTAGCTTCAGCTACAGATTCTATGTACTGTTCGCTAGTAACCAAAGTTTGCGACTCCGGAACAACTTCTGTTCTAACCACGTCAGAATAAACATTGCCTTCGCCGACCATTATTACTATGGAAGCATCTGCCTGGTTTTCTAGCTTTACCACTGCCAAACTAACCAAATCCACTAATCATGACCTTCCTGACTAAATAAACAGTTCGAATATACAACTACTGAAGTTCTTTGTCGCTTCTGCTTTTTGTTGCCTCTCGTTAGCGCTGTGTCCATCCTCCCCAAAATTCCTCGTTACCCGTTACAGCCTCTATTGTAAATATCTGTGTCTCCTTTTCTGTCAATGGATACTACTATCTGTTTTGCACATTTCTTCTGCGATTCTAATCTTTGCAAGTTCGTTCTCCTCGCTTCAGTCTCTTCAGTCGGGAGAAAGTTTAGTTATCCGACTGCTGCCTGGGTCGGGCACCATTTTGCTGGCTATCGCCATTATGCATACTATTGTTCGCAATTCTGTTTCACTGCTGATCCCAATTCCTTTCTGCCCGACTATTCCCAATACTGTTTCGTGAACCATTTCCTCTGTATCTGTAGCAAATCGCGTTATACATGCGCTCCACGAAATCAAGGAACTCGTCTATCGACTCAGTATGGCTATGAACCAAATCCCGCAGCAGAAAGTCTTGCAAGCGCCTCTGTTAGCATTCCTAGCGGCTTGTCCAAATGCAGTAATTTCTGCAGTTCCTCTTGGCAGAACTTGTACATACATCTACATCCACGTTGATAGCATTCACTTTAGGAAAGCACTCTGCAATTCCATTTGTCTTCCTAATCCCGGGTACTAGTCAGACTAATGTTTCTAATGTACCGGTACCGTAATCGCAAAACGGCGCAGCGTTCGGGGGCCTATTCTGTACCGTTCATACCGATCGGTGTAGTAGGTTAGGCTCGGTAGTGACGTCATTTTTGGTTCTTTATCGAAATATCCTATTCAGTAAGCTTCTGGCACTTGTTAACGAACGGTCGTCCCACCGATTTTACGACAATTGTACCGAGAGGTTTTGGATTTCGGTCTGGCCCTGTCGATCGGTGAGCTGTGGTTTATGTACACCTATAATTTGTTATCTTAAACATATTTAGCGGTTTTAGCTTTGGATTTAGTGATTACGTTACTAAAGAATCACCAGAGGTCGCATCCAGTTGGAAAGTGAGTTCATAATAGACTATTTTCCTTTGTTAGAAATATGGTTAGGTTAGGTTGTTCAAATGGCTCTGAGCACTATGGTTAGGTTGTTACTGTGAATGATTACATCCAAATAGGAAACGTTTTCGGTCAATATTCTCACAAAATACGTGTTATTTTAATGCAAATAAGAGTTTAAAGATCATTAAATAGCAAGACATCGGCTCTGCTTACGTATATTAAATGATTGTGAACTGACGTTACTAGTGACTTTGTGTACTTTTTCCCACAAATGGTTTAGTTAGTAATTATCGAAACGTTTCTACAACTTTCAATTAACAATGGAAAGCAATTATGTAAAGCCTGATACTAGAAACCTTCCAAACTATTACGCATTTCTGACTTATGCAACATCGTTTGGCAACGAGGTCAGCCAACGTTCAACGCAATAGCACAAGAATTGAGAGATGTGTAGTTGTTGTCTAGCGTAGCCAAGTGGTTAGCGCGCGGGATTATTACACGTTTCGCGCAAAGATGGGTGCAAAAATTTTTTTTTCCTCTTCATATATGCAACACGTTCTGAGACATTGTTATTCGTATAAGTTAAGATTTTTCTACAATATTACTTACATGTAAGAGCGCACTTCCTCAGTAATGATTTCGTGATTTCTGCGTGTTTAAAGTACGAAATATGAAATTGCTGGAGGTGAAATTGCTGTGAGTGAAACAACCGACAGTGACCTTTATATTTTTTCTTGTCAGAAATAATTCACCATTTTTCCGAATATGTAGTGATTTCCGAGTACGCGGTTAGACAGGAATCTAAGAGCACAACTTAAATTACTGGGAATGTAACTAGCAGCAGTCATCTTCATTATCGTGCTTGTCACAAGTCTTTATCTGCAATCGAATCGTCAACAACAGTAGATGGAGATGAAAGACCTCCGCCGTAATATTTTTAGACTGTAGCACCATATACGAAACATTTTCATTCATGAGATGCATGTTATAAACTTCGACGAACTGCAGGAGCTCTCGAAAACGCGTTTTTTCAATTTTATTTTTAAGAGGTGGGGGCTCATGTATTTATGTGAGAAAAGGACTACTGATCATATTTAGGAGTGACATGATTTCTCTGAGTGAAGAAAAACATTTTGAGCTTTCAGTAGTAGAGTTAAAAGAACAAAATACCCTTAAAAATTGTATATACTGTGTTTATATAGCTCTCCTAATGGTTATGTCGAAACCTTTTTCACTAAATTAATACAAGTGTTGGACAAAATATGTAATCCTAAAGTACATATTTTTATTTTTGGAGATTTAAATATCAGTATGCTGAAATTGGGTGAAGTCAGCACCAGGTTCTTGAATATCTTGTAGAGTTATGGTATCTCACAATGGTAACAAATGCCGCAAGAGTAACCAAACACTCATCTTCAATAATTGACCATATTCTAACAGATATTAAACATAAATGCTGTGAAGTAACTGTTAAAAACCTTGGGATATCAGACCTCTTTGGTCAAAGTGCAAAACTTAAAATATCTACAAAGTTACAAGCAAAAGTTCTTAGCTACAGAAGGGTTTTTTCTAAATCGAAAAGGTGTGAATTTGCAACACAGATGACTGGCCAGACATGGTCCGAAGTATATTCAGCAACACATGTAAATGAAAAATTCAACAAATTCATGAATATATTCAAGTTAAAATGTGAGGAAACCTTTCCTAAAGTACTTCTTTCTGTTGGGGGCTCTATTAGGAAGACTTGGGTAACAAAAGGTATCAGAAAATCCTCTGAAACACTCAAATATCTGAGATCTATCAAAAATGATAAAGTGTCCCAGCCTTCTTACAGTTTTTTCTCAGGTACAAGAGGACACACAGAAAACTGTTGCAGGAAGCAAAGAGAATCCAAAATGAAAAGACCATACAGAACTCAAACAATAAAAACAGAGCCATTTGGAATATAGTAAAACATGAAACTGGTAACTCAAAATCAAAGCAGATGAACATAAAAATTAGAAATAAAGATAGTTTAATAGATAATCCTAAGGGCCTGGCAAACTTTATAAACAACTACTTTAGTAATATCGCAACAAAACTGCAAGAAAAGCTTCCTAAAACACAACAAACAATGGCAAAGAACTATGTATCTCACACAATGCTATTGGTACCCACCAATGGAGAGGAAATTAGTAGCATTGTACATAAATTCAAGAGTAAATCATCCACAGGTTTAGATGAAGTTCCAATGTGTATACTAAAAGACTGCATTAGTAGCATAAAAGAACCCTTAGCAGACATTATAAATGAGTCGTTCTCATCAGGTTCCTTCCCTAATTATCTAAAGCACACAAAAATTCTTCCCATACACAAAAAGGTGATACAGAAAATATAGAGAATTACAGACCAGTTTCATTGCTGTCTTCTTTTTCAAAAATAATCGAAACTATTACGAAAAAAAGACTTATGGACTACTTAAATAAATACCAACTCCTATGCAAAGAACAGTTTGGTTTCAGGACTGGATAGGGAACAGAAGCAGCTATAGAAAAATTTATAAGAGTAGTTCTAGAAGCCCTAGATAAAGGAGAACAAGTAACAAGCATTTTCCTAGATTTCAGCAAAGCATTTGATACAGTTGACCATGAAATACTACTAGGTAAACTTGAAGCATTAGGAATCATGGGGGTTGTAAATAAATGGTTTAGATCTAACCTTGCAGACAGAGTGCAGAGGGTGGATATATGTCAAATTTCAAGTAGCTCAAATTATTTAGTGAAACATCTTTCAGATGAAGAATATTTGAACATTGGAGTACCTCAAGGGAGTGTGTTAGGCCCAATACTATTTCTTATTCATATTAATGACTTCCCACCGTGAGTAACGCAAGGAGAAAGTGTTGTTCGCTGATGACAGCAATATAATAATTACAGACAGGCCACCAGAAATGTTCAATGTAAAAGTTGAAAAGGCACTTATGGAAGTTCACAACTGGTCAAATAACTACAAAGTAACTCTTAATGTGAAGAAGACTAATAACATAAACTTCTATATAAAGAGAAAACCGAATATGACAAAACCAAAAGTTCAAAATGAAACCGTAGAGTATGTAGCCAGCACAAAGTTTTGGGTATGTATGTTGATCAACAATTAAAATGGAACATATTAGGATGCTTGGGAAAAAAATTAGCACAGCATGCTATGCCTTACGAATATTAGTCGCTGTGTGCAATAGTTCATGCCAGAGAATAACATACCTTGCACATATACATTCTATAATAAGTTACAACATAACATTCTGGGGTGCAAATAACTAAAATGTGAAATATGTGTTCAGATTGCAAAAACGAGCTATCAGAATAATGAGCAAGAGTCACTGCAAGAGCACACTGCAGTGAGCTATTTAAAAAATGGGGTATTCTGACAATCTCAAGTGAATATATCTTGCAAACTACAGTTTTTATTCACAAAAATATTGAGCAATATTTAGCAAACAGCTGCATACATGACCACCAAACCAGAAACAGTAATTGGTTATACCTAGACAAAATGAATAAAACTAAAACCCAAATCACTATGTTTTACCAAGGTGTCAAGATATACAATAAATTGCCAAAAGAAATTAAAAAACATAAAAGAACTCTGTAAATTTAAAGCATTCCTTAAAGAATATTTATTAAAAATAGTTTTTACTCGATTAGAGAATTCTTGCAGCATAAAATTGGCATAAATAAATAATCAGGTTAATCAATTATAAAGTGGGCATTCTAGGTTGTAATTTACCCATACAGGTATTAGAGGAGTCTTGTGATCTATTCCTTTTGATTGAAGCAGGTTCTTCTGCATTATGTAATTCAATGATAAATTGTGTGTGTAATATACATATACACATACACACACACACACACACACACACACACACACACACACACACACACACACACACACACTGTATTTCATTATCTTATATGACAAAATAATGTACATATGTATGTATAATGACGACATCCATACAAAGAAATTTGTTTACAGATGAATAAATAAATAAATAAAAGATGGAAATCGTTGACTTATCATATAGGGAAATGGGCTACTTAATCATTTGGATCTCTAAGAGTGAGTTATAACCACATTCTGTTTATCTTTTTATTCTTTTAGCACAGGCTATAAATACTGGCCAAAACTGTTCAATAATAAGTGCCTCTCCATACCAAGGGTAGCTGTTTTTGTTTCAAATAAAATAACCATAAACGACAATCACAATAGCAATCCTAAACACTATTGATTGGCGACTCCATGTCTTGTGCACAACGACCAGATAACAGGTATACTTGAAAAAAGAGACAGCATTGGTCGTATATTTTTACTATTGCAGAATCGATTTTCTGTCACTGAGTGACCATCTTCAGTGCTATATTGTATAACTTAAATTGGGATGCACTGTTGACACTATGCATTACGGCGATCACATCGCCGTAATGCATAGTGTCAACAGTGCATCCCAATTTAAGTTATACAATATAGCACTGAAGATGGTCACTCAGTGACAGAAAATCGATTCTGCAATAGTAAAAATATACGACCAATGCTGTCTCTTTTTTCAAAAATCCTAAACACTCTTTCAGTGTCACTGAACTGTGAATCTACTACATTTCCGCTGGTATTTTAGCAACACTTCGTACTGCAAAAACGCAAGTTCGGTCCTGAGAAGAATAGCGCGCCTGTGTCGTCTGCTAGCCGCTTTGTGTTCGTGGCGCTGTGTGCACTGCAGTGCGCATGCGCAGATGTGCGGCCGCTTGCTTTTGATTGGCTTGCGCGACACGAACCGACAACAGTGCTTCAGTTCTCTAGACCCGAACGGTATCGCTACCGAAATGCATACTGAATAAAGATTGGACTCTAATTCGAGGACTAGACCGTTCGGTGCTCTCGAGTACCGAAATGATCGGCACAATGGAGGGAAGATACAGAATAGGGCCCCTGGTTCGCCCCAGTCTTAACTTTTGCGTCATCAGACATTCCTTCAGTAAAACACTTTCGCATGACAATAAGTCCACCACGTGGTACTTTTTATCTCAGCTAAAATACTTTTTTCGGCTCGGCTTTAACTGCATACCTACTGCCTCTCTTTGGTTCATCACTATGTTCCACGTATGTATGTATGTATTGAACTAGGGACCTAGAAACGGAGGAGAGGCTTCGTCCTCGCCGTAGCCCTCAGCAGTACACAACCTCACAATAGGCTACAGCAGGCCTCTCATCCCACCGCTGCCCCATACCGAACCCAAGATGTGCGGTTCCGCCCCTAGTGGACCATCTCTGAACAAAGGGATTGTGCCTGTGATACAATATCCACAGTCAACGTCTATCTTCAGGAGTTGTGGGAAATGGGGTGATGCAAAACTTTTTTTGATGTGTGTATGTGCGTGCTCGAAGAAAACCAAACGTGTGGTCCTCTTCATCCAAATTTCACACGCGATATTCACCTGTTCCATCCTAACCTCAGAGTCTAGTTGCTGTGCATGATAAAATTCAGAAAAGCCCCAAACTGCGACAGAATTTGTATCTCTCAATGCTTCCCTGGATAATATCTTCGTCTCATCTCTGCAACATATTTAGTTCTGGTCTCTAAGATCACAGTCTGTCCTTCACGATAAATTTACATTACCACCTGTTAAAAGCCTGAGTAACCTATCCACCTTCTGCGGCATCGGCCGCTGCAAGACGTGCAGGAAGAAGTCAGTGAGGTTCTGGAAGGTATCGACAGGGATGTGGGCCCATGCCGACTCCAGCGCCGTTTCTGCGCTAGATTTCTCTGTTGAGGATCCATGGCGTGAACATTCCGATCGAGGTGGTCCCATAGATCCTCGATTGGGGATCAATTCGGGGAGCCCTGTGGCCAGAGGAGTGCGGTAAGCTCATCCTGGTGTTCTTCGAATGATGCATGTACACTGCGAGTTGTGTGACACGTAGCATTGTCCTGCTGGAAGATGCCATCACATCATACCGAGGAAAAACAAAATGCACGTAGGTTTTGATATGATCCTCGACTTGACAGTCAGTTCCTCAACAGTTGCACGTCTATTCGTCCCTACACATCTCCACAGCCGTTGTTCACCCCGTGGTGCACCAAAGTTAGTTCAACGCTGGTTTCCGGATAGGGCTATACTGCCTTGCACGGTGTAGTTCAACCACGGTGGCACGCTGTTTACAAACTTAACCACTTCGGAAATGCTTCGACCCTTGACCTGAAAGCCAATGATTATGCCATTGTGGACATCAGATGAATCGCTCCATTTCCGCATTATGTCAACGGCTGCACTGTTTCCAGCATTCCATCGACAGGCTTGATATACCTTCCACTGCTAGTGTTGCCACCTGGCGTCTGTGAGTCGTTATTGCACGTTAGCTTCGAATGTCGGCGATGGACAAATTAACATGACTGGACTGTGTACAATCGGGATAACGTCTGTTAGATCTGATAAATAGTTGTGGCATGTAAATGCAGTTACCCAACGACGAGATTTACAATTAAAGTTTGACAGTAATTTATTAACCGAATCCACATCAGCAACAATGGACTGGTGAAAACCCAATAGCTGCCATTATTGTGACCGAAATGTGACTTGAGCGTCCATATAGTGGTTTAAAAATCAGTATAAATTTCAATAAATTGCACATGTTCACAGACAAGAAATATTCTACGTCGACACTGTCCTGCCAGAGTTGAAGACCCAAATCACAAAAAAATAATTCGAAGTCCACACTGGCTCTACACTCGAAAATCACCTCCCAGAGTGGCGTGGATCCTGCCTCTGCAAACGTGTCCGTCAGTCTGAACCCAGGCCAAGATGATGGCTCTCCTTAATAGACGCGGCCCAGGTTTCCCGACAACTACGATAAACTAGTGTGAGCGTTCACCAGTCCGAATTACAACCTTCCATCCTCGTGTGCATCCTAAAACTAGAGTTACCAAAAGATGTGTGCTGATTAAAATGACATATTACGCTAAATTTTCGAATGAATAATTCGTCCACAATCTTAATTAAAGCAACCGTAATTCTCACATAATGAGAACCATATTTAGTATTAGTTAACTATACCTCGAAAGTTTACTACATACATACACGTGGTACACTAGTCTTATAGGAAATGAGCTGTTCTTTTCACTGGTGTCATTCAAATTTATTTAGCTATAATTTATTTTCAATTATGTTCGGAACTGTGAGAAATCTACTTAATTAATCATAAACAGCAATTACACACTGAAAACTTGCGATATGAATGTTGTTGATAATGTGTGCTTACGTTTTCCAATACATGCTGCAATGTTATTCATGTGACTGCCTTGTATAATTAGCTGTGGTGGCTTTAATTAATCATTTGATTCATAAATAAACAAGTGAGTAAGTCATTCTATTTGTCTCGATCAGTGCTTTCATTCGGTAGGTCGATCTCCTCTATGGCTTAATTAGTACAAATGCTATTACAGATATTGCAAAAAGTCGTTACATATTTATTTTCCGCTCATTAACTAGTTAAATACGTCACTGCTACTGTCAGTCTGTACAGGGCGATCGGAAACAGTCTGAAAAGCTTGTAAGGGTGTTGGAGGGTAGATTGTGTTGAGAAATAATTATAAAAATTTCGCCGTTTCCGAGTTAGGTAGCACTGAAGTTAGTCAATCAGGCCGACGCGAACGAAAATTCAAGCGGCCCGCCGGAGGCAGTGTCACCGACCATGTTCTTTGATAGGTTTCCTAAAACCGAACAAGAGAGCAACGTACCGAATTTATTTATTAATAATTATTTCTCAGCGCAATATACCCTACAACACTCTTACAAGATTTTCAGGTTATTTTGACCACCCAGTATATCTAAATATTCGTCTCGTTGAGCTCTCTAATCTGGTGTATTGTGCCCACTGCTGGTTTAGTGGTTTAGACTCCACGGGTTCAAATGTGCATTTCGATTATTTGTATTTTAGTAACGACTCTCGCAACGTCAAACTCGAACGGTAGCAAGTTTCAAAGCAGCACAGGGGCCCAGCTGCCACAGCTGCGTTCACGCCACACCCCTGTCCGGACCTCCCAGCACGTAAACGAGCGTCTGCGAAGTGTGTGGCAGAGGCTGTACCACACGTAAGGTTTTCTTCCCGTTCCAATCAAGCCCCTACCACGCCGTAGCGGAGAAGCGAGGCAACTGTCCCCCAATTGAAGCAGCTGATCACCGCCATTTGCAGGGATGAATCCTAGTACTGGGTTTGTGATTTGACGTAAATGAGACGCAACAAGAGCAAATTGAAGCACAAATTAAACACATGTTTGTTTAAAAAGTACTGAGTATTCGAGTCTATTTTAAAAGTATACTTAAATGAATGAAGTTTGCCGGCCGGTGTGGCCGTGCGGTTCTAGGCACTTCAGTTTGGAACCGCGTGACCGCTACGCTCGCAGGTTCGAATCCTGCCTCGGGCATGGATGTGTGTGATGTCCTTAGGTTAGTTAGGTTTAAGTAGTTCTAAGTTCTAGGGGACTGATGACCACAGATGTTAAGTCCCATAGTGCTCAGAGCCATTTTTGAATGAAGTTTCCTATTTTCCGAAATACGTCTGCATAGAGACGCGAAATTTAAGAATGTAAGGCTCTTTCCTGACAACGTGCGAGTTTACATCGAGTTATTTGCATTAGATAATTACATGAAACTTTTAAAGTAGCAGACAGTACGATTATTATTTAATACACGTAATTTTCTTGTCAGGTCCTGTTTGCTTTTTGCCGACTACTGTGTACATTTTGCACGCTTACTTTTGTTTAGCACAGTATTGTTCAAATGGCTCTGAGCACTATGGGACTTATCATCCATGGTCATCAGTCCCCTAGAACTACTTAAACCTAACTAACCTAAGGACATCACACAACACCCAGTCATCACGAGGCAGAGAAAATCCCTGACCCCGCCGGGAATCGAACCCGGGAACCCGGTCGCGGGAAGCGAGAACGCTACCGCGCGACCACGAGCTGCGGACAGTATTGTCTATACTCGAATTTTGGTATGATTAACTGTAATAACCCATATGACTTTAAATACGGTAGGAATTTCATTCGCACATTAGTTTTTAACACTGATAGTACCTCTACAAGTGGTTGAGTTTGCAACATTTGATCAAATATTTGACCATTTAGGAAGTATAATCACCACCTGACAACACATGTTAAGTATCTAAACGCAATTATTCGACCTACCTCTGATTCATACTTAATATATATTTGATTGCCTTGGTAACCTGGAAAAGGAACGTTCAAAATTATACACACTGACAGTATTTCCACACTATTAAACCTAGGCCTATATTGCACGATTTCCAGGACACTATACTTTTTTCAAATGAGTTGGAAATCCAAATACTGTCGGTATAGCATCGTCCTTCAGTTGACGTCTATTTACATAATTTTCCATGTAACAATTCTCTTCAAAATGAAGAGAGCACAGCAAATGATTTGCTGTCGGTTGGAAGTTCTCTCTCTGAGTAGCAACTATCCATTTCCAATTTAGAAAATCGTTTGTAAGGGGAAACCTAAACAAAAACAAACGCTCATGATGTATTATTTCTCCATGAAAATACTATATACAAGTAATAGAAAGTAACAAACAACCAGAAATGACTGACCTGTGAAATGTAACATTGTTTCCGTCTTCGTCTTTGCTTCCATTATACTGTTACAATTAAAAGCAGCACACGAACGAATCCTGTTTACGCACTGTTCCCTGCAAATGGCGGCTTCTATCACGTTCAATGTGGGGACGCGACACCAGCGCCAAATGCGCGGTCTAGTTTTTATTTAGTAAGTCTATGGTTCCAATAGTGTATGAAGCACAGCAAGAATGACTGCTTAGCTGCCTTTGCGAGCACTGTAATTAATATAATATTGTCACTGCGGTCGCCACGGAAGCGATGAGCAAGGGGCTGGAGTAGATTTCTAGAGTCTTCGCTTAATACTGATTATTGAAACTCTGAAAGCAGGCTCGTTGTCTATCTTCAGGTGTCTGAAAATACAGCTTTTCCGGCATTTCGGGGACACTTTCCAGTTAGTCAGACACTTTCCAGTTAGTCAGAGAAACCTTTGACCATTTGTCCTGCTTTTCACCGCAGATTTTCAATATCGCCTGACAGTATGATTTGCTACGGATTCCACCCACTTCAGCTATAATCTAAGAAGGGACGCACCAAGAGCTTCGTAAGCAATATCCTTCGTAGACTGAGTGCGTTTTCCCAGTATCCTGTCAATGAACCGAAGTCTGCCGCCTGCTTTCTTTTAAGGGGCTCCGGAACGCCCTATACTTGCAATGTTAAAATAACGCTTATAAATTACATCTTTCCTCACAAAGTATTTGAGGTAGGAAGTTGAACTTTTTACAGATTATTTATTGGAATATGGGCTACAACTTAACACAGGGATTTTACAAAATTTTAGTTCTGTTATTAAAGATGATTATTTTTCAATTGTAATGAAAATTCACAACATTTTTTTGCAATTTTTTATTTATATATTCAAAAATATACAGTTTTTTTTGGAAAAAGGCTGTGTTAAATTATGCAGAAGGTACTGTGTAACATTTACTGAAAGTTTGAAACAAATATGTTTGGAAGATCCTTAGAAAACATGTAATTAGTATGAGAAAATAAAAGTTTTGGGAATCGAGCGACAAAGATTGGATTAACTTTTTAGTGCATTCCAGGTCCATAGGATGGATTATCTTCATCCTCTGCAAACTCCTCCTCCAGCTTCCTCTTGTTCCTCCTCCTGTTTACTTTTGCTTGTATTTCTAGACTCTTTACAGCCCTGTCTGCAGCCCGAAGGCGTTCGTTGTCTAAAGCAAGCATCGCTCGTACCATGTTAGAACCTATCTTCATTCCCATATTTCTAAATACCTTGCACCTTACAATGTTGCCATCATTGAAAGTCGCAACAGCATCATACACACCAAAGTGAAGTGTTTCTATTCCAACAAATACAGTCTTGGGGATTCTCGACCATATAACACTATTTACACTTTCATTGGGGTTTTGAGTTTTTCCGTGAATACACTTTTTCAACAGTTCAGGTGCTGCTAAGTCTCTGAAAATAGGTTTTATCACCTCCATTATTGCATGAGGCAGACTATGCTTATGAGTGTACACTTCACCAGTTAGCAATCCTTTGTTAAATTTACACCAACTGTCTTCTTCTCCGGGTTCCCGGGTTCGATTCCCGGCGGGGTCAGGGATTTTCTCTGCCTCGTGATGGCTGGGTGTTGTGTGATGTCCTTAGGTTAGTTAGGTTTAAGTAGTTCTAAGTTCTAGGGGACTGATGACCATAGATGTTAAGTCCCATAGTGCTCAGAGCCATTTTTTGTCTTCTTCTTTGGGACACAAGCTATGTTGGGGATTTTCATCGTCTTTATTGTTTACAGTAATAACACATACCTTTGGCTTTCCAACATTTCTCCTTTTCTTAAAAGCCTTCAGAGGATTTCTAATAACTTTACTTTTACTCATTATTATACTTCAACAAAACAGAGACTCAAGAAACAGAATTAATTACGAATATTTTCGAGATAACGACAGAGTAAATAAACATGAAACAATCGACAATTACACCAGCGATATATATTGAACCGTCACAGGTTAGCCACAACACATACTTTATCTCACATCACTAAAATGTACCTGATGAACACGGACGTTAATAATAACACCATTTGACAGCAGTTTAACAGCGCCACAGTGGGTCACGCCCATGTAGAACACATTTCAAAAAAAATTTAAAAATAGTTGTAGTCTTCGGAATTGAATAAATTATATATCTATTAAAAGGTAATAGTCTGCAGATTCAGAAAACGCAAAAAAGTAAAAATTGAACTTTTCATGATTTTGAGCCTTTCCGGAGCCCCTTAACCCATGTAATCAGTCCATTTCATAACCGTACAAACTGTTACATCCAGGTATTCGTATGAGTTGATTGAACCAAACAGTGATTCATTGCTATTGTTGTCGTAAGATACTGCAAATCTACGTTTTACCAAGTACACAGTTTTAAATTTCTGTAGGATCAAAGCAAGCTGCCAATCCTTGCGCCACATTGAAATCTTGTCACGATCTAGCTGGGCATTTGTGTAGCTTTTTCAGACACTACTTCATTTTACACTGAAGAGCCAAAGAAACAGGTACACCAGCCTAATATCGTGTAGGGCCCCCGCGAGCACGCAGACGTGCCGCAACACGACGTGGCATGGACTTAACTAATGTCTGAAGTAGTGCTGGAGGGAATCGACACCATCAAACCTGCAGGGCCGTCCATAAATCCGTAACAGTACGAGGGGCTGGAGATCTCTTCTGAACAGCACGTTGCAAGTCATTCCAGGTATGCTCAGTAATGTTGATATCTGGAGAGTGTGATGGCCAGCGGAAGTGTTTCAACTAAGAAGAGTGTCCCTGGAGCCACTTTGTAGCAATTCTGGACGTGTGGGGTTTCGCGTCGACCTGCTGGAATTGCTGAAGTCCGTCGGAAGCACAATGGACAAGAATGGATACAGGTTATCAGACAGGATACTTACGTCCTTTATCTAGAGGTATTAGGAGTTCCACATCAGTCCAAATACACACGCCCCACACCATTACAGAGCCTCCACCAGCTTGAACAGCGCTCTGCTGACATGCAGGAGCCATGGATTCATGAGATTGTCTCCATACCCATACACGTCCATCCACTCTATACAATTTGAAACGAGAGTCGTCCGATCAGGCCACATGTTTCCAGTCATAAACAGTCCAATGTCGGTGTTGGGCCCCGGCGAAGCGTAAAGCTTTTTGTCGTGCAACCATCAAGGGAGCACGAGTGGGTCTTCGGCTCCGAAAGCGCATATCAACGATGTTTAGTTGAATGGTTCGCACGCTGAGATTTGTTGATGGCCCAGCATTGAAATCTGCTGAAGGTTTGCGCTTACCACGTTCAGACTCACTTAAATCTTGATAACCTGCCATTGTAGCAGCAGTAACCGATCGAACAACTGCGCCAGACGTTTATTGTCTTATATAGGCGTTACCGACCGCAGCACTGTATTCTACCTGTCTACATATCTCTGTATTTGAATACTCATGTGTATATCTGTTTCTTTGGCGCTTCAGTGTAGATATCTGCTTCACCTGCAAAAAATCTGAGGCTTCCATTCAAGCAATGTCATTAATGCCAAATGTTCAAATGTGTGTGAATTCCTAAGGGACCAAACTACTGAGGTCATCGGTCCGTAGGCTTACACACTACTTAAACTAACTTAAACCAACTTATGCTAAAAACAACACACACACACACACACACGTGCCCGAGGAAGGACTCACACCTCCGGCAGGAGGAGCCGAGCAATCCGTGACATGGCGCCTCAAACCGCGCGGCCACTCCGCGTGGTATTAATATCCGCCGGCCAGAGTGGCCGAGCAGTTAAAGGCGCTACAGTCTGGAACCGCACGACCGCTACGGTCGCAGGTTCGAATCCTGCCTCGGGCATGGATGTGTGTGATGTCCTTAGGTTAGTTAGCTTTAAGTAGTTCTAAGTTCTAGGGGACTTATGACCACAGCAGTTGAGTCCCATAGTGCTCAGAGCCATTTGAACCATTAATATCCAAAATGATCATATTCTACTTATTTATCGTGTTCAGTGACTTGTGGGACACCAAAACACTGGCAAGTCGTATTTTTCTTAATATTCTTCTTTCCAGGAAAGCAAAAATGAAAAAGAGCTATTTCTGGGAGATATAGTTGCTTCTTCTAGGAGATATCTTTGCTTATATGTTCACTACCGAATGCAAGACGTGTAACTGCGAGGTTCGCGTCGTCTTTTTTCTCTGTGTACACACAGTTAAGATCCAGTGGCCTATTGGGGAGCCTATGCATATGACTCGCGATTGGGTTGCGAGCACATGTGCTTCACGGGACAGGAATTGGAACAGCCTATCCTAGATGATATCTTCTATGAAATTAATTGGTCGAATCTACATTTAGATTCTCGATCAGCGCTACAACTCTTGGACGCGGTCTCACGAATTTCGTCTTGATTTCGATATTTTAAACTATGCAGAGGTTATGACCCATGTAGGCAGTCAGAATGCCCCCCGCTCGCCTTTCCCCATAACCACGTACCCCAAAAAGTGACTGATTAAAATTTATTTAGCATAAATTTGAAAAATAAAGGGTCAAAACCTTTCTTACTTTGTGATAAATAATAATACACTTTCACTCCCAAAAAAATTTCAAGCTGGCCGATCTTCAAAATCGGTGTAGTGGGATACACGTGTTTCATGTTTTCATGTTAACTTGGGATTATCAGTGTTAACTTTTTTATTTTAGAATGATTTTATCAGGATGGCACTTATGGAAGAAAGCATAACGAATCAGTACCAAAACTTATTTATTCCCCTGACAATGAAAAATATGAAATAATGCACACAGATTTTCCACACAGCATTTGAAGTTGGTTTTGGCATACCACACAGCAATGTTCTCTACATTCTATAAGATTTTTTGAGACAGATATGTGCAATCAAATATGTTGTACAAACCAGCAGAGTTACTGAGGAATGTAGTAAGCTTTCAAAATTATGTCTATGTCGTATAAGAAAACACAGTTAGTTACTTTAGACATTCTTGGACTGGAGAATAGCGTGATTTGATATGATTTTTGTAAAACAGACACGCTATAACCACACGACACCCCATTTGATCTCTGAGAGCCTTCTATATGTCCACACCATGATCCGTAGTGTTTTCTTCCAAGTTCCGAAAGCATCTCGCTACATGCTAGCACTGTCCAGAAATGAGATATAGGCGTCCCAACACTCAAAACTGCATATTACTTTAGTGGGACGTACAGTATGTATCTCATCAACCACGAAAGGATTAATAAACGGTGTTGCGAAAGTACATTCGAGGTCGCACACCATGAAAAACAAAACAAAAAAATCCTGTATCGTAATAGGTTTAATGAAGCATCCTGTCTGGTAGCGCTTTTACCCCAAAGAAGAGCAAGAAAAGGTTCAGAAATCGTTTCTAGGTGCATTCAGTAAGTCAAGGACTTCTAAACATTTCTTTACAGTGACTCATACTCTGGCAATTAAAAGTTATGTTGAATAACCTCATGCCCACAGTCCTTGAGACAGTTGACTCTTAGTTTCTTCGTACATTAAGATAAAGTAAAAGATCTGGTTAGATGTTGAGTATTTTACGTTCATTCTTTATTTACTTACCTTTTGTAGTAGAATTTGTTGTAAAACGACTCGTTCGATGATTGTTTTTGCAAAATGGATTTTCAGGTTCTCTAGTTTCATGCATGCGATTAAATGAATAGTCATTTTGATTGAAGACTTCAGTGAATATTTATCATTGTTTCCGTCTTCTTTAACAAAATCTCCCATACAAGACCAAGTCCAACCGATAACTCTCCACTACTGCTAAAACAGAAACTGCATGTAGTGAGTGCCCAGAGATGACACACGTGAGACACTGAATGACTCTTGCTACAGCTGTTTTCCAGAATAAAACACATTTCGTTCATAAATGTCATATTACCTGGTCGGCAGGAATTATTACTTTTGTTATCGTATTGAGAAAATTTTTAAAAAACTGACAATAAACGCTCTACTTATCATTATAATTCGAGTGATATCAAAACCAACATAATTCCTAATAATTTGCAAGAAAATATTCCGAGTAAAAAAATGCAAAATATATGGTGATCAAATTTTATAAAAAATGTTAATTATAAAGAAGAGATTATACAAATGTTTGTTTTTCCGTAATCGAATGTGCAAGAAGCGAATTAAAAAAAATTATTCAGATTTTCTTGGGTACATGTAAACGCAAGCAAACTTTTTAATGTATCTGGTAGCTACAATCCTTTAGTAGTAAAATATGTAAGAAACCAGTAACCAATGACGAAAATCTGATTTCGTGGATCGTGTTCTTAACTGAGTGTGACACACTGCCCAGTTTCGTTACGGGCTGATGACAGGACGATTTTACAAACTAGACGAGGCATTTCTACCAGTACTATTGAGTTAACAATGATAGTTTGATCTGTTGCTCGTACTAATGGAAACAGAAATAACACATTAAAACACGACATGAGGCCTATACCACCTGATGGCGCTTATCAGTGACTATGCTTTTTTTTTTTTTTTTAAGTACGCATTTGATACAACACTTCTACTGTCTTCGTTCCTACATTGCTGTACAGAAAACTCAAGAAAATTGTTAAAGCTTGGGTTTGGAAAACTTGTTTGCTGTGGTAATAAATTCTGCACGAAACAGATGTTTTTGTCTGCTGGGTAGACAGTGAGAGGCAGAAACACTGTCGAGGTGCAATCCCATGAAGGACATCCGACGAAGAAGGCTGTGTGAACGACACATTTGATTCTACACTTCATTTACGACGTAAATGTACATCTTCATTTTACGTATAACGGTTGGTACAGATGTTCACACGTTACTTGAGTGTTGCAAATGTGATTGCACAGAACAAATAATATGGCTAGAGACTGACATTTCTGGCAGATAAGCTACTTGTATGGTAACGTAGTGTTCTGTTCCCTAAGGTGTTGGTAGTAGTGAGTCCACAAGCCATCGGACTGCATAATTTCGGTGTCTATCCTCAAACCCTGCCATGAGAGTGTCTGATTCGGTGTTTGTTTCCATCCAACCGCCGTAACTCTCGTGCTGGTAGCTACACGGATTCCGGCGGTGCTGGTGACAGGCGCACCTACCATGGGTACTCAACGAAATCAAGCTTCCCAGTGGTGAGAGGCAATGGAGACTCAACGAAATGAAGCACCCCAATAGCGAGAGGCAATGGGGCTCACCAATGTCAAGCATCCCGATGGCACAGAAAGCTGTCACATCCACGTCGTTTTGTTCGTGGATCATGTTAAACGTGGTATCAAACCAGTCATTGAAACGGCTAAGCATTTTATATTATACTATCAAATTTGCAACACCAAAGTAAAGTTAGAAAGATTAGAACACAATGGTTTACATTTACATAGTGAGTAAATGCAATGTAGAATCAAATGCGTTGATTCATAATTGCAATAACAAGCACACTTGATATTCATCGATTACAGCGCGCCGGCCGCAGTGACCGAGCGGTTCTAGACGCTACAGTCTGCAACCGCGCGACCGCTACGGTCGCAGGTTCGAATCCTGCTCGGGCATGGATGTGTGTGATGTCCTTAGGTTAGTTAGGTTTAAGTAGTTCTAAGTTCTAGGGGACTGATGACCTCAGAAATTAAGTCCCAGTGCTCAGAGCCATTTGAACCATTTTTTGATTACAGCGCCATCTGCCACGAATGAAAAACGATGGTTTGAGTAAACCGTACACACTTTTCTGTATAGAATCCGAATATTCTATAAAAATGGACAGTTCCCATTTGAGAAACACAAAGTTGACATCTCCCACACAGGAGAGGTTGTTAGGAAAGTGACCAGTTGTAGCACAGACATAAGCCTCTTTACTAATATTAACTTTTCACCTAGAACATTTTTCGTGCGATGCGTCGCTTACGAGATATTTAGCTGTCTGAAGTTAAAATTAACATCCCGTATGTGTAACTTCTCTCCCATCACGGATCCGCTCTTTGTGGTACTTAATTGTGAATGACAAATTTCCCCACGAATGATAAAATGCGTATTATTCACCTAGTTGCCTATACCGCCTGCGAAATATGGGGAAACATTGATTTGTTGTTACACAGATTCGCTTTCTGGAAGTTTGTTAGTACCGGTTGTCAATCATCGACCGAACGAATCCACGCCTTCTCATTTCAAGCGAACTGCTTCGGTCCGACCTTTTGCGATATGCACGTACAACAGATAATGCTGCCCTTCGGATGCTGGAACACACTGCCGCATGCGTCAACACAAATCGAAAAGTGCCTCTATTGAGGGAGAATTTTGGCGGGTGACGGGAAGAAGTAGACAAAAAACAAGGCAACAAATACGACAGTGAAAGAATACAAACTACAGTTTTTTTAAAAAATACGGGTGTTATTCGGCAACCGTATTCTAGTTTCAACCTCAGAATATATAGCCAACGGGTTGCACATGAATGTTAAGTACATTGACCTAGGTTTCGACACTTACTAGGGATGTCTTCTTCAGAATGAAATGTTGATAAATCGTAAAATTACATTGCTAAAAAGCAACAGTCAGAATTTGGAGCACCTATGTTCAAGTCAAAACTAAAATAAAATGTACCAGCTTTCGCCACTTGTGCCCAACTGGGAACAACATCGGACTCATTCTGATGAAGATAGGCCTAGTAGTGTCGAAATCTAGGTCAACGTACCTACCATTAATGTGCAGCTGGTTGGCTGTTTAATGCTAAGTTGAAAATACAAACTACTTTCTACCTTAGAACAGATGTGAAATACCTGTAACCTATGAAAACCCTGTGAATTTGAACACTAGTCATGGCAAAGATTTGTTCCACTTGTTGTACCTGACGTTGGCCGAGTATCCATCTCCTCCTTCCCTGTCTCTCTCTCCATCTCCTCTATCCCCTCTCTCTGTCCATCTCCCCTACCACTCTCTCTGTCTACCTACTACTTCCCCCGTCTCTCTGTCCAACTCCTTCTTTCCCTCTCTCTGTCCGTCTTCACCTCTTTTCTTTTTCTGTCCAACTACTTTCTCCTCTCTCTGTCCGTCTCCTCTTCCCTTTCTCTGTCCATTTCCTCGTGTTTCTCTGTGCATGTTCTTCTCCCCCTCCCTATCTCCTCCTCCTTCTCTCCCCCATCTCTTTCTGTCGATCTCCTCTGTCTGTGCCCATTACCCTTTCTCTTTCTCTGTCCTTCTCCTCCCCTTTCTATATCCGTCCCCCCTCCTCCTTTCTGTTCGTCTATCCGCCCACACATCACTGCCCATCTCCTCCTGCCCCTCTCTGATCATCCCCTGCTTCCCCATCTCTGTCTGTCCATATGTTCCTTCTATCTACACGTTATCACCCCCACACCTATAGGAGCTTCCTGGTTTTTACCCCCACAGTATTTCTTTCCAGATAGTAAGTAATGTATGTAACAAGTTTGACTGAAATCGAACCATGGGTTTAGGAGGAACTTTATACCCATGGCTTTGCCCGCATACGCAATCACATGTGTTTCAGATATGTTTAACGTATTTCACACATATTTCACCTGTATCTCTAGCGAATTTGGATCTGCAGCTTTGTTTTCATGCAGTTCAATGTTTATGACGTCATATCTTTTGAACTATGTGTCGTACGGTGGTATACTTTTGCAGGTACATTTAGTGGTGTGTGTGATACTGTCTGCAACTGTGTAGCGAATAGAGTTATCAGTAAAGACGTAATAAAAGGTCATGCCTGACGCACCAGTTTTACTGAATGAACAGTGAAAATGTAGTAAGTGATAAACTTTTCTTCCTTTATCATTTTTTTAGGTGAGTGTGAGCGAGAAAAGGTCTCCTAAAGGCTTGAAACTATCTGTAAAGTTTGTTGGAAGTCGTTAAATGCTCTTTTTCTCAAATACTGAGCGAGTGAATGTAGTCTGGCTCGTGCCGTGGGCTACTCTGCTACTTCATCCGCTCCCCCATTCCTTTGAGAGGTTCTTAAACGCACAGTGGTCTTTTCCATACTGTGTACTACGTGTACCACGTTTGGTTGAAATCGATCCACTGGTTCAACTGATGTGAAACATATATACATATTACACTTTTATAACATGCACGGATTATTCGTATCGGACCTTATAGTATCAAGTCTTCTGAAAAGGAAGTAGAAAAGAAAATATCATAAGCGACGAAAACAAATGGAAGGTGTTTCTCAGTGATTCGGCCAGCGGAGCAATCCTTTTTCTACGTTTTCTCAGTTTTATAGGACACAGAGACGGCAAAAGAGCTACACAATTTTTATGGGATGCTGTTTGTGACTTGATTGTTTTGTATGTGAAACATTGTGTGTAATCGTTTTAATTCGATTCAGTTAAAAGAGTGCAAACTTTGCCCCCCCCCCCCCAACCGACATCACATCATTTTTTTTGTTTAGTCCACATTAGTCTCTTTATCCCTGTATTGAGATCAAAAGTTTACAACGAAGAAAGAGTACAAATATGGATAATTCTTTTTGTATGATACAATTCAAAATACACAAACCGAAGTCGCATTGCCCGCATCTCGTGGTCGTGCGGTAGCGTTCTCGCTTCCCACGCCCGGGTTCCCGGGTTCGATTCCCGGCGGGGTCAGGGATTTTCTCTGCCTCGTGATGGCTGGGTGTTGTGTGCTGTCCTTATGTTAGTTAGGTTTAAGTAGTTCTAAGTTCTAGGGGACTTATGACCACAGCACAGTCCCATAGTGCTCAGAGCCAGAGCCGAAGTCGCATTACTATTAACAATAACTGGATTCATTTTTTATTGTCGTTCAATACAAAGCCATAACAAAGAAAACAACAAACGATTTAGGTATTTTAGACGTGTTGGCTCACTTGGCGGAGCGGGAACGAGAAGGGCTACATCAAGCAAGCGAGGAACAAGGACCGTTGTATCAATAAAAGGTACGGTAGGTCTTACGGAACTGTTGCCGAACACAGTCCAATCCGAATCTCCTGTTGTTTTCCTTTCGTACATCTCCGCATTTTAGTGCTTTGCAAACCCTTCATCTCTTCTCCTTTTGCTTCCCATCCTGCTTCGCCTAACTCTTACCATTTTCTTTTGTCCTACCTCATTTTCTCCCCTGTCAAATCTGCACCGCTATGGAAATGGCGCGCGTCCCGCGTGGCATTTATAACATAGCTAGACTATCACCTAGCGGAGGTGCAGATCGTCCTCCACAAACTTGATGCAGCGCAAGTCTCGTGTTTTATTTTATTTATTTTTCAATCTTTCAGCTCTCATGGCTAGCCATGTGTGGTTCTTTTTCAAGATGGTTCAAATGCCTCTGAGCACTAAGGGACTTAACATCCGAGGTCATCAGTCCCCTAGAACGTAGAACTACTTAAACCTAACTAACTTAAGGACATAACACACATCCATGCCCGAGGCAGGATTCGAACCTGGGACCGTAGCAGTCGCGCGGTTCCAGACTGAAGCGCCGAGAACCGTTCGGTCACACCAGCCGGCGTTTTTTTCATTGTAGTCCTTGTTTTATTTGCGAATTAGCCTTTTACATGTGGCAGGTAACTGTATCAGTAACGTGGAAAATTGAAAATTGTATTTTTTATCTTTTAAGTAGGACCATTGTCGGCTATACGTACTTAATCTGTTCAATCCGATTAGAAAGTTCGAAGAGAGGATATTTTTGAGGTTTGGTGTAATGAATGCCTAGAATGTATGAGCTGTAGTTTCGTTTCATTCAAAGCACCGTTAACGCGTCCATTAATAAGTTTTGCTATGATGTGGATGTAGCGTTTCCATTATACTGTAGTATTCATAGTCAGGCCGAAATGTTTGTTGTTTTTTTAGTGCCCTTAACAGCAACTTTACGTCTTCTGGTGCTCGATTTTTCTTCTTTGTATAATTTTTTTGTCTGAAGAGAACAAGCTGACTGCCTTCGGCAACAAGTTGACTGCCTTAGGTTTTGGGTTTTATGAGTCACAAGCCGAGCCTTTTTTTCTAGTTTGCTGAAGTATTTCATGTTCATTTGTTTTAAGCCTTCTGTTGTCGTTTCGACAATTACAGTTTCACTCGCGTATAACGCTAAAACTTCGCTCATGAGTTGGGCAAAGTATAACAGCAATATAAGGTTATATACTATACAGCGATGAAGTTAAGATGGCTCCCTGAGGTACTCCAGTACCAGGATTAAAAATCTCAGAATGTTTGTCACCTACTGTGAGGCGGTTGTGGGCCTACCATGTGGGACAGAGATGTCTAGCGACCGCATGGAGAGCCAACCTGAGGGGTCCCAGGGGCGTTGACGTGTTAGATTTGCATACGTATAGTAGTGCAAAGTGAAACGAGTGAAAGTGTACGTGGGAAAAGGGAGTATTGGAAGGGGGCACCAAATAAAAAGTTGCTTCTGTGCAAAGATGTTCTCCAACCGGTCCGGAACGCAGCTAAATTGCCACCCAAACCGACGCAGAACCTCGCGCAAACGCGTCTCGTGCAGTAGCCTAGTCCGCTACCCCTCCCCATCGTCTCTCTCTCTCTCTCTCTCTCTCTCTCTCTCTCTCTCTCTCACACACACACACACACACACACACACATCAGCTTCTCAGAATGCGTTCCCTTTACTGGGTCCCCAAACGTCACTGTCCCGATTCATTAAACTCGGAATTTCATAACTGTTGAACAAATTAATTCTACCATGGCATACACGCATCATTTCTGAACGAACTGACACTAAATACCATATGTCCAACTTCAAATATTGTTTGAGTCACTGCAGTTTACAGCATTTATATTTGAACAGTCAATATACATATTAATTTTATGCTGATGTAATAAGTAGGGAGTTTTCCCTTACGTGAATGGAACAGGAAGAAACTCTAATATCAATAGGAAGTACCCTCTGACATGCACCTCACAGTGATTTACAAAGTATAGATGTAAATGTAGATGTAGGTTTAGCGTCATCTAATTTTGATATTAATTTACATTTACTACACGTATCAAAAAAAGTTTTGCATATCCTCGGTTCCGGAACCTGTACAGAAAATTGGAATGTAGATCAACATGAACGCCATTTCCACCCTTTTTATTGCCCATGAAAATCACACATTGCATCTTGTATCACCATACAGCGAGGCCTTCACCGGTGGTGGTACAGATTGCTATACTCACAAGTACCTCTAATACCCAGTAGCACGTCCTCTTGCATTGATGATTGATGCATTCCTGTATTCGTCGTGGCATACTATCCACGAGTTCACCAAGGCAATGTTTGTCCAGATAGTCCCACTCTTCGACAGCGATTCGGCGTAGATCCCTCAGAATGGTTGGTGGGTCACGTCGTCTATAAACAACCCTTTTCAGTCTATCCCAGGCATGTTCGATAGGGTTCATGTCTGCAGAACATGTTGACCACTCTAGCCGAGCGATGTCGCTATCCTGAACGAGCTCAGTCACAAGATGTGCACGATGGGGGAGCGAATTGTCGTCCATGAAGACGAATGCTTCGCCAATACACTACCGATATGGTTGCAATATCGATCGGAGGATGGCGTTCACGCATCGTACTGTCGTTATGGCGTCTTCTATGACCACCAGAGGCGTACGTCGTCCCCACATAATGTCACTCCAAAACAGCAGGGAAGCTCCACCTTGTACACTCGCTGGACAGTGTGTCTAAGGCGTTCAGCCTGACCGGGTTGCCTCCAAACACGTCTCCGACGATTGTCTGGTTGAAGGTACATGCGACACTCATCATTGAAGAAAACATGATGCCAATCCTGAGCGGTCGTTTCGGCATGTTGTTGGGCCCATCTGTACCGAGCTGCATGGTGTCGTGGTTGCAAAAATGTACCATGTCATGCACGTCGGGAGTTAAGTTGCGCATCATGCAGCCTATTGCACACAGTTTGAGTCTTAACACGACCTCATGTAGCTGCACGAAAAGCATTATTCAATATGGTGGCGTTGCTGTCAGAGTTCCTCGGAGCCATAATCCGTAGGTAGCGGTCATCCACTGCAGTAGTAGCCCTTGGGCGGCCTGAACGATGCATGTCATCGACAGTTCCTGTCTCTCTGTATCGCCTCCAAGCCCGAATAACATCGCTTTGCTTCACCCCGAGACGCCTGGACACTTCCCTTGTTGAGAGCCCTTCCTGGCATAAAGTAACAATGCGGACGCGATCGAACCACGGTATAGACCATCTAGACATGGTTGAACTACAGACAACACGAGCCGTGTACCGCCTTCCTGACGGAATGACTGGAACTGATCGGCTGTCGGACCCCCTCCGTCTAATAGACGCTGCTCATGCACAGTTGTTTACGCCTTTGGGCGGGTTAAGTGACATCTCAGAACGGTCAAAGGGACTTGTCTGTGACACAAACATCCACAGTCAACGTCTATCTTCAGGAGTTCTGGGACCCGAGGTGGTGCACAACTTTTTTTTTATGTGTGTATATATCCTAATAGCTAGGTGTTAATACCAGTGCACGCTGCAGTGGTAACAATCTGTTAATTATGAAGCGTATCAAAATTGTCAAATATGTTAATTTTTCAGCGGAAGTGCTGTAACAAATACGTATGAAAAGGCGATTTTTTGTGTGAGGTGGGGGGGGGGGGGGAGGGTGAGGGGATGTCTTGGTGCTCGGTTGCTATTTGGGACAGTGGAATAGAAAATTTTGTTTTAGCTCGGACCAAAAACCATTTGTTTAGCCAGTCGAACATCTGTCTCACTGTAGCTATGTTACAGTATATTAAGCTAAGTCTGAAAGATGAACTAGAGCTGTCGCCCAGCCAAATTGTGCGAATCGATTAGTTCTTTTTCAAAATATTTTAATTGGGCTGAAATTAATGCTCCACCATTTGTATGTACACCGTTGGGATTGTGAGTGCAAAACAGTCACCCTTAAATAACTCCGGACTGGAGCGAGAGTGATGGTTCAAATTTGGTCCACCAGTGTTTCGGCCCTTGCTCTAAGATGAGTTGTAATCGTTTGAAAAATCTTGTGTCATTTCAACTTTACGTGAAATGACACGTCTTTCTGGGAGGTTTTTGAAGCGCGCCGCTTCTGCACTTTAAACTTGTACGAATAGGTTGGAACTTTGCACAACAGCTGATAAATGGATAAAGCAAAACGAATTTTTTTACCCAGTATTCTTTATACGTTGTCGAGTACGATGGTAAAGTCGAGCTAAATGTAGCACATAAAATTAATTTTTAGTTGAACTGAATGCGCTGGAATGGTTTCAAGTGGATAAAATAAATGAAATATGCATTCTTACCATAAGACTGAAAATTCACTTCCAAAAATGTAGCTTCATTCGTATTTTACGTGTAAAAAACACTTTCTTGATGAGTTTTTTTTTTCTTTTACGTTGGCCACTTCTTTGTTTCAAACCTGTGCAAATCGGTTCAAATTTCATAAGAAGTTAGACAAGTACGTGTAACTAATGTTCGTCCTGTTGTTTTGTGGAAGTTTTATCTGTTGCCACCATAGTTGCAACATGGCTCGAAAGAAAATAGGAGAAAACCTATACCGGATCAGTCGCCACCTGAATCAACAAAAATCTACCTACATCGGTTGGCAAGCTATGGCGGTCTACGAAATTTAACACTGTTAAAATTGAAGCTAGGAGAAATGTAAGCGACGTATTTGGATTAGATGCGCATCTTACTTTGCTCGTTCTTCTTGCTTTTTCTTGTGCATTTGGCGTGGTTAATTTAAGGGGTAGCCGGATTCCCTTCATGTCTATACCCCAGTAATCCTATGGCGGAATATGTGTACCCAAACTGTCTGCGTGGAGTGTTATCCATGTGAAAGTGAGCGCAAGTTTTCTAATTGTTTGCGAATCGTGTAAGTGAGGCTGGACTTGGGTACCAGTCCGATGTTCACCTGATGGAATGTGGGAAACCGCCTAGAAATCACATCCAGGTCGTTCATCCGCCGGGCGGATTCGATCCGGAAGCGGGCGCTTTAACACCAACGGCTATCCATCCGGGAGGGTTTCTTGTTCTGACCTTTATCCTTTGAAATTCCGAAGCTGGCTCGTTCACCATGTTCTTGTTACCTGACCTCAAAGTTAAATATAACGTTTCGCCTCTAGCTTACCTACGTCTACATCATAATCATACTTGGCAAGCCACCTAGCGATGTGTTGAGGAGGGTTCTTCTGGTACAATGTAGTGCCCCGCCCCCCCCCCCCCCCCCCCCGTCCCTTACGAGTTCCACTCGCTATTGGCATTTGGGAAGAATAATTGTCGGTAAGCCCCTGCATTAGCTCTAATTTCTCGGATATTCTCGTCGTGGTCCCTTCACGAGATGCATATGGGAAGAAGTAACAGTTATGTTGTCCGACTCTTCTCGGAAAGTGCTGTCTCGATATTTCAGTAGTAACCCGCTCCGTGATGCACAACACGTCTGTCACTGAAGTCTGTTGAGCATCGCGCCAACTAAACGATCCCGTGATAAAACGTGCCTGTCCTCATTGGATCTTCTCTATCCCTTATACCAGTCGTACCTGGTAAGGATCCCAGACTGATGAACAGTACAAGACTCGGTCGAACAACCACCTTGTAAACCGCTTCCTTCGTAGATGAGTTACATTTCCTGTAAGATTCTACCTATGAATTTCAGTCTGGCATCTGCATTTTCTACTGTTTGTTTTTTGTGGTCATTCCACTTAAAGTCACTCTGGACCACTACGCCTAAACTTTTTCGGTAGATACTGTTTTCAGCAATTTGTCGATAATGTAGGTGTGCAGCAGTGAATTTCTTTTCTTATGTACGCGCAGTATGTTATATTTATTTACGTTGAGGGTCAACGACCAGAGTCTGCACCACTCATCAATCCTCTGCAGGTCAGTCTGCAAATCGATACTGTCTCCTGGCATTGCTACTTACTTATAGACAAGCGCATAATCTGCGAACAGTATTAAAGGCGTTCCTATGCTTTGTACTACACTCGTGCTCATAAGTTAAGGATAATGCTGATTCATGGTGAAACAACTTTCTGGTGGGCGGTTTGCGAGTTTCAATCACCTCGGAGTATGGCCATGTGGTGCATTTGACCTGCCGTCGTCGCACGGTGGCGCTGGCAGCAGTCCGCATATGCAGAGGTGTGTTGGTGCATGTCAGAATACGGTGCAGCGAGTAAGGGTGCAGAGGTTTTCAGACGTGTTAATAGCGACCGTATGTTGAAAATGGCTCAAAGAACACATATTGATGACGTTGTGAGGGGTAGAATACGTGGGCAACTGGAGGCTGGTCAAACACAGCAGGTCGTAGAATGGGCCCTCCGTGTGCCGCAAAGTATGATCTCAAGATTATGACAATGATTCCAGCAGACAGGAAACGTCCACAGTGTACAACATCACAAGAAGACCAATATCTCACCATCAGTGCCTGCAGACGGCCATGGAGTACTGTAGGCAGCCTTGCTCGGGGCCTTACCAGAGCCACTGGAACAGCTGTCTCCAGACACACAGCCTACAGACGACTGAACGGACATAGTTTATTCGCCCGGAGACCTGCAAGGTGCATTCCACTGACCCCTGATCGTAGGAGAGCCTGTAAAGCCTGGTGTCAAGAACACAGTACATGGTCATTGGAACAGTGGTGACAGGTTATGTTAACGGACGAGTCCAGGTATAGTCTGAACAGTGATTCTCGCCGGGTTTTCATCTGACGTGAACCAGGAACCACATAGCAACCACTTAATGTCCTTGAAAGGGACCTGTATGGAGGTCATGGTTTGATGGTGTGCGGTGGGATTATGATTGGTGCACGTACACCCCTGCATGTCTTTGACAGAGGAACTGTAACAGGTCAGGTGTACCGGGACGTCATTTTGCACCAGTACGTCCGCCTTTTCAGGGGTGCAGTGGGTCCCACTTTCCTCCTCATGGATGATAACGCACGGCCCCACCGAGCTGCCACCGTGGAGGAGTACCTTGAAACAGAAGATATCAGGCGAATGGAGTGGCCTGCCTGTTCTTCAGATCTAAACTTCATCGAGCACGTCTGGGATGCTCTCGGTCGACGTATCGCTGCACGTCTTCAAACACCTACGACACTTCAGGAGCTCCGATAGGCACTGGTGCAAGAATGGGAGGCTATACCCCAGTAGCTGCTCGACCAACTGATCCAGAGTATGCCGACCCGTTGTGCGGCCTGAGTACGTGTGCATGGTGCATATCCCATATTGATGTCGGGGTACATGCGCAGGAAACAGTGGCGTTTTGTAACACATGTGCTTCGGGACGCTTCTCAACCTATCACCAATACCGTGGACTTACATATCTGTATCGTGTGTGTTCCCTATGTGCCAAAATTACTAGCGCCAGTTTTGTGTAGTGCCACGTTGTGTGGCACCACTTTCTGCAATTATCCTTAATTTATGAGCATGAGTGTAGATCATTTATATACATTGTAAACAGTAACGATCCTATCACACTCCCTCGGGGTACTCCGGAAATAACATTTATATCTGCCGATTTTGTTGCGTTAAGAGCGACGTGCAAGGAAGCCTTGAATCCAATCGCAGATCTGGTCCCATATTCGGTTAAGTCGAATTTTTTTCGCTAATGACAGTGGTAGACGGTCTCAAATGCCTTCTTAAGGCTCAAGGAACACAGCATTAACATGAGCGCCGTTGTATACAGCGCTACGTATCTCGTGGAAGAACAGAGCAAGCTGAATTTCGCAAAATCTCTGTTTGCGGAATCCATGTTGATTTTTATAGAGGAGATTATTGTTCTCCAAAAACGTCATAATTATTGAGCATAAAATATATTCCAGATTCTACAACAGATTGATATCAACGATATAGACCTACAATTATATGCATCTGCCCTACGACCCTTCTTGAAAACTGGATGACCTGTGTATTTCTCTAATTGCGAGGTAGGTACCTTTCTTTCCTCCAGCGATCTTCGATAAATTACTGCTGGAAGGATAGCAAGTTCTATCGCATAATCTTCGCAGGATATTATAGGTTTCTCATCTGGTCCTGATGCCTTTCCATTACTAAGCGATTGTAGTTGCTTTTCTGTTTCGCGACCAGTTATCTCAACATTCGCATTTCGACATTCATATGATGACTGAATGGACAGGATCGTCTTTAATTCTTAGCACTACAATGCTGAATTTTAGTTCGGGTGACTCAATGATAAAATGCCAGACTGCAAATTCTAAAGGTCCCAGGTTCGATGCCCGCTCACTTATAAGATTTATTTTATCTGTTGCTTATCACTTTTTTCCCCGCTCTGGCAAAGTTCGTTGGTATGAGTTGTAGCCTGATTCGGAATCACGTTAAACTTTATGTCCCCTATAATTGGCTGGGTAAATCAGTTCAAAGGTCGGAGGAGGGCAACGGCATACCACCTCCAACAGGACCGCATCTAGTACAGAATTGTGGTGTTCAAAACAATCTTAAGATTGATGACTGCTTTACTTACTTAATGTAACAGGTCTGTCTCTGCGCAATTGGATGTCTCATTTCTTGATTAAGGTTTCGTTTTTGCAACTTCCAGGTAGTCTTTTCATTTGTCTCCAAGTTGGTACGATTACCGTGTGGCTGGAATATTTTCTGTTTGGCAGCTCGTCCTCATCTGAGGATGAGTCGTGTGCTTCACTTGAGTTTGCCCCGCTCCCCCTCCTTTTTTCCCCGTAAACCCTCGGCTGGGTTAAATCTCTGAGACTTTCCAGGAAATTCGTTGTCATCTCGTTACCTTACGGAACACCCGATGAAGACGTCGGGTTATGGTGTCGAAATATCGTGTTGGGATGCCGCAGACCATCGGCTGGACACCCTGTCTCAACGTGATGACCTCGTCTGGATCGTTGAGTGTAGTTCGAATTCTGTTCGTTTCGTGTTACGTTTGTTTGGCGTGTCGGTTCTGCATTGTTTTGGCATTCCGACCTCTTGCCTATTTGGAATAATATGTTTAGTTCTTTCACAGCGCCTGTGTTTTTGATATAGTGATTATCTGTTGCTCAGACTTTCAACAGCTAAGTCTTAGTCTTATTAAACGCGGGCAGGCACGACACGTAACGACTTGGATTACTCTGTTTTCTCACTAACGTCCCTGTTTTCGACTTTTCAGAAATTCTTATCTAACTCTATTCTGCCCACAAATACTACAATAAGTCCAGAAAAGAGATTTGCTGGATTTCTAGAAGTGGCGATTTGGCCCTGATGTGGCGCAAGCTGTCCGAGAAAGTAAACTAAGTCTCCGAGCTCAAATAAAATGTTCAGAGCTGAGCAGTACTTAGAAATATGGTAACTCTATAACAACTATCAATTTTTACATTGAGCAGAACTGATGATTCAGTTACTGGCACTTCTGTCATTAGCTAAGGTAATTTTCACCGTGGAAATTTCTGTAAATGAACAAAGTGATCAAATTGAGTTTTGCTCTCAACAGTTGGTCAAGTAAATTCTGAAGCGTAAGTACAGCAATTAATATTCAGCAATGTGATTTTATAAAATTTTTACCATCATTACAAGTCGTGCTCATTGCTGTGCATTGTGACCACATAAACAAAGTGTCTCCATTCTGGACGGTTACCAGCTTCCGTTCTTCCTCTCAGTCTCTTGCCTCAACTTCCTTAGATGATTATTTCCTCTAATTTTTCTCTATTCCTTCTCACAATATGGCCAAAGAACTGAAGAATTTTTTAGTTGATACGAGAAAAAGGCATCTGGAAATATGAGATGCTCAATAATAACTTGTTCCTGCAGTCCACTTTCTGCACAGCATCTTGCACCAGCACTAGACCTGAAATGCTTCAACACGCTGCTTGTTTCTGGCCTTAAGGGTCGATGTTTTGCAACCATAAAAGAAGATGGAAAACATGAGTGTTTCAACAAGCCAGACTTTTGTGGTGTTCGTTATTGCACTGTTTTGCCAGATCTTGATGAAGTTCTGCATAGCCTATCATCCTAGTGAGATCCCTTTTCTCATCTCATTTTCACAGGTTTCTGTATCACAGATGGTTGACCCTAGGTAGATGAAAGAAACCACGACTTCCAGTACCTGTAATTGACCTATCAGCTGTACTTTTGCTCTTTGATCAATTATCATGAGTTTGGACTTGCTGAGACGTGAGGTCCAATCCATATGACATACTACTGTCATTTACTTTTGTTAGTTGCTCAGGAATTTCATCTTCGCTGCTGGCTAAAAGCACAGTGTTATCAGCAAATCGGAAGTTGCTAATAGTTCTACGACCATCTGAGATGCCTTTAGTCCAACCACCAAGAGCATTTCTAATGAAGTGTTCTGTATGAATATTATGCAGTTGGAGGGACAGAACAGAACCCTGCCTCACAGGTTTTGATACACTGCCCATGCCTGACACATTTCAATACACTGAAGAAATCAGATGTGAGCACTGTTCTTCCCTGTTGCAAGGTGATTATTGTATGGATGATCATTGCTGTCAAGTGTGATGGGACACTGAACACTGTAATCTCCTGCCACAACAGTTCCCAGGCACACAGTCAAAGGCTTTCCTATAATCAAGGAAACAGATGAAGATCTGAACACAGAACTCCCGTGATGTCGCAATTGTTTGAGCATCTGCACTTAAACGTGTATGGTGCTGCATATAATACTTGTTGCTCCACAAAGTGCATAGGCCTAGTAGATGGTGTTGCATGTAAGAATTACTCTTGCAGTTGCATTACTCCACATCAAGTGGACTAGTTTTAGGAATCTTCCCCAACCGATGACCTCCAATTTCAATGGAAATTTGTACAGATATTGCCTCTGCAACAAAATTAAGCTGTGCCAAACTAGACCTCTATACAGAAAAAATTCAAGGTTTTGATAGACTTTCAGTAGAGGGATGCAAAAAGTTATGTGAGTTACATGTCAATTTTGGCCAAAGTTAAGATGGTTTAAAGCTGAAGCTAGGATTAATATAAGCATGATATTTGGCTTAGATGCACATCTTCTTTTGATCTTTATACTGCTCTAGTTTTGACACTGTGTCATTCACCACATTCTTGCTACCTGAGGTCAAAATTGGTGAAATATCAGTCAATAATTTTTACACCATTTTGTGACCCATAATTTTTGAGTAAACTGTGTACTGAATGTCTGTTAGCAGTTCTACAGAGGAGTTACTTGTTATTGACCCAACTGAGCTCCAGCAGTTGTTTTTGAGTAGTCTGTAAGTTACCAAAATGTAAACACACCAGCAAAATCTTTTACTTCAGCTTTTTGCACCAAATGTCACTTCCTATGTTACTGATTTTTGTTTCATTGGGAAGGGTGTGTGTGTTTTCATACCAAAAGAGGCAATAAATGAAGCAAAGAAACTGCATAACATAGTAAACATTGAAAAATCTAACAATAAATGCAAAAAGGCCTGGAGCATAATAAACTCCATTGCTCACACTAAACACAAAGAGGAAATTGCCATTACCCCAGAAGAATTTAATAAATATTGCATTCAGTCCATTGAAGAAATTAGTAGCTCAATAAACAAACCCCCTGAAAATGCACTTAGTATTATGGACAGCTGCTTCGAAAAGCTTCCCCAAAACACCTTCACTTTCACAGACGTGAGCCCAAATAATATCCTAAAAATAGTAAAAAATTTCAAACCTTCAGTTAGTGTTGACCGTGGCACGGGGCGCGGACAGCGGAGGGAGCGCGCTGAGGGCGGAGGGTATTAAAAATTGGCCGCCGCCACGACCGAACTCAGTTCCCTCTGAGCAGCCATAGCGTACGGATCTCCATGCTGGCACGTTCACAGGAGCTCAGTCCGTCAGTTCACCTGATGATGGCGACATGTATGATCGCCGAAATATTGTGCCCGCTGGACACACTAGACCGGCAGTACACCCGTGGATATTTTGATTATCAAATACGCTGGGAGAAACTCAAGAATCACAGATAGAATCATGTATTTGCTGATGATACTAGTTTAATAGTTAGTGATATGAAGCATTCATTGCACAGTACTGTGGACCATGTCCTACAAGATATAAATAAATGGTTTAGTGCAAACAAGGTAACACTGAATGCAGAAAAACTAATTATGTGCAATATGGAAAAATAGGTGAGCATGATGACCTAAATCCCACCATGGAGGGCAGACAACTTGAAAGAGTACAGTGTGCAAAATCCTTGGTATGTACATTGATGAGAAGATAAACTGGAAGGACCATGCGGTGAGCTTAGCACAAAATCTAAATTCAGCATGTTTTGTACTTAGAATAATTTCAAGAGTTTGTAGTAATGACTGTACCAGATTAGTATATTTTGGCTATTTTCAGTCCGTTGCATTCTATGGGATAGTATTCTGGGGAAAAAGAAATTATTGTCTGAATGAGATTTTCAAATTACAAAAACGTGCTATTCGGATAATGACCCAGAGCCCACCTCAAACACATTGTAGGCCCCTTTTTAAAGTACTGAAAATTTTAACAATTCCATCATTATACATTCTGAAATGTCTGTTGGTGATCAAAAGAAACCAGGACAAAATGAAAACCAATACACACTACCATAATTACGATACACAGCAATGTAGAGATCCCCACTTACAAGCTGTAACAAGGACCCGAAGTCAGAAACATGTATGTAATCAAGGCATCAAACTTTTTAATGCACTACCAAAACATATCAAAGAGCTGGAAAATGAGAATAAATTTGAAACTGTTACAAAGAATCACATGCTTGACAAATGTTATTACAGTGTAAGTGAATTTCTATGCTCAACTGTATTAGAATATAAAGAACTACATGCTTGACAAATGTTGTTACAGCATAAGTGAATATCTCTGCACAACTGTTTAAGAATATATGTTTAAATTAATGTGACAAATGAAATTACATAAATGAATATGTCTGTCAAGCACATAAGAAGATTAAGAATCACATGCTTAACAAATGTCACTACAGTATAAGTGAATAACTCTGCTCAACTGTATAAGAATATATATCGTAAAAGTGACAAATGAAATCACAACATCAAGGAATAGGTCTGTCAAGCACATAAGAAATTATGTTATAAAAGCACTTATTAGTTGTATATTGTATTAAACATAAGATAGATTCATATGAATTCAGCCTAGGAAAAAAGTTTGTAAATATATTATATAGTTGTTAAAATGTATCCTGTCAAATGTGATCATTGGGATGATAATAAATAAATAAAAGCTAGAACGGCTAAGTTAGGAAAGTTCACAAAAATTGTGACTAATGTCCCAGAGTGAGATATGCAAGAACTTGCTACTCTGTTACCCTTCTTGAGGGCTTCAGATACTGAAAATGTGGAACATGTGGCAACTGTGGAAAGCATCAGCTTAGGTTTGTCAGGTTGTGACCATTTCCCATTCTCCTCAACAACATCAGATCTCAAAATAAGATTCACAATGCTACATGTACAAGTTTTCTCAAGTCCAAAATGTAATTTGTGGGCAGATTGCAATTTGTGCTGAGTTAAGAAAGATACATTTGTGCAACAAAATTGTTATGATTGTTATTGTAGATACTGCAATGGCCATTATGATCTGCTCAGTGAGCAGAGGTAAAAATGTTTCTTCAAATGTTGAGGTTTTCAAATGTAAACACTTGTTTCAAAAAGTTAGTTGATACTGTTGCTTGATTCCAAATTTGAGGATTCGAACAGGATGGTCAAAAAAGGTAGAAAGCCTAAAACAGAATATGGGTGATTATATTTATTTATTTATTTGTCCATATAAATCTCTTTTTCAGTACATATAATGTGCACAGGATATTGGACAGAAAACCTTTTTAGCTATTGGTTTTCCAAATGTCAAACATACATTATTAAAATTTTTATAACAAATTGGATCTATACAGTTAATAATTACAAATATTTTTAAAATACTGTATATTTATAACTTATTTGTGCAATTAAAGATACAAATTACATTTTTTCTTTCATAAGATGCTGTGAGATTGAATAGTAGCAGTAGTTCAGGAGGAGATTTTATGTCTTGGTAATCTGTAGTAAAGTTTTGTTCCTGCATGGTATACGCCTTTTTGGCATAATGTGGTGTTACAATGATTAACATGTATGTCACTTCTGACCTGGTATTGTAATCATGGACACTTTTGTTTGGAGGAAAAAAGTTTTCTTTTCTCAGTATGCTTTTTTGACATGCATGACTACTTCCATTATATAAATGCAGGGAAGGGATAGGATCTTTAGATCTTCAAAGAAAGGTTTGCATGGTTTTCTGCTTCTCACTTGTTTCATTACTCTTATAATTGCCTTTTGTTTTCTGAAAACTTTTATGGCCTGGTGTACATTTCCCCAGAAAATGATACCGTGCTTAAGTATTGTATGTACACGAGCAAAGTATACAGCCCTAACTGTTTCTGCACTAGTATTGTTACAAAGAATTCTTACTACATAGCTCATTTTTGATAGTTTTGAATTTAGGGATGTGATATGAATGCTCCATTTAAGATTTTCCTGGATATGAATCCCAAGAAATTTAGTTTCATTGACAGCACTAATGTTCTGGTTATCTATACATATTACGGGTTGTGCCGCATTTTTATTTTGATCAGTGTGGAAATTCATGAGTACCATTTTTTGGGGATTAACTATTAGCCTGATTCTGTTAAACCATTCAGACACTCCTTTTGTAATATCTTTTGCAGATGCAGTAAGATTTTATTCTTTATTCCCTTCAATCAATAGACTGGTGTCATCTGCAAACAGTACTGGTTCAGAATCCCTAACGTGTGATGGGAAATCATTAATGTAAACCCAAAAAAGAAAGGGTCCTAAAATGGAGCCTTGTAGAACACCATGACTTAGTCCACATGGTTCTGAAAGGTGTACCTGGAGTTCATTTCCTTCCATGTACTTAATTTCAGTTACGTGAGAGTGATATTTCAAATATGATTTGATCCACTGATTTGGCACACCTCTTACACCATACCATTCAAGCTTCCTCAGGAGTACAGAAGATCAATCACACAAAAAACTTTTGTTACGTCCAAGAATAAACCTAAGATATTTCTGTAGCTGCCCACTGAATTTAAGACATGGTTTATCAGATTGAAAGTGCCTGTTTCAATTGATTGCTTTGGTCTGAAGCCATGTTGACATCCAGAAATAATATTATTCTTGTCAAAGAACATAGTTAGTTTTGAAAGGAACACTTTTTCAATAATTTTTGAAAACTTGAGAATAGAGGCACAGGCCTATAGTTACCCATATATTGATGATCACCTTTTTAATATGGGGGTATTACTTTTACCATTTTCAGTTCTGAGGGAAGGCACCACATGATAAGAATGAATTGCATATGTCCAATAAAGGTGAATGTATTTGACTTGCTGTTATTTTTGTAATATAATCTGGAATATATTAGCAATCTCTTTCTGTCTGTGTATGTGCGGTTGGATATGGGTGTGTGTGCGAGTGTATACCTGTCCTTTTTTCCCCCTAAGGTAAGTCTTTCCGCTCCCGGGATTGGAATGACTCCTTACCCTCTCCCTTAAAACCCACATCCTTTCGTCTTTCCCTCTCCTTCCCTCTTTCCTGACGAAGCAACCGTGGGTTGCGAAAGCTTGAATTTTGTGAGTATGTTTGTGTTTGTGTGTCTATCGACCTGCCAGCACTTTTGCTTGGTAAGTCACATCATCTTTGTTTTAGATATATTTTGACAACATAAAAAAGTAGAAATATTGGCTTTCTTTCAAGATAACAAATTTAGCTATATCAGTAGTAAAAATGTTTTTCATGGACTGCTATGTCTAAATACAATAAAATGTAATTGGATGGATAAGAAAAAATCTACCCACCAAGCAGCGGCAGGAGAACACACACATAGAAGAGGTTTATATTTATGCAAGTTTTTGGAGTCAGTGGCTCCTTCTTCTGGAAGAAAGGTTGAAGAGGTACAAATAGGGGTGAGTTTTCTTATGTAGCCAATTACATTATATTATCAAAATTGAATATTTTCATTGTTATAAAACAATAAAAGTTTTTTTAAAAGCATTACTTTGCAGACAGGTTAAAGATAGCAACAGCTATACTGTTAATTTTAGGTTTCTTATATGAAATGCACTTGTTAAAATGATGGTTTGTGAATATTTGACAATAGTATTATTCAAGAACATTTTTAAAATAAATGTTGTCCAAAGAGTCTCAAAAACAAACAAACCATTTAAGTGCAAACTTTATAAAAAAAAAGTTTTGCTGCAATGTTTACATATTAGTTACTTCCTGAATACTCACAAAAAAACACTGCAGTATGGTAGAATCAATAACAAGTAACAACTTTACAGAGCTGCCAAATGGCACCTTGTATACAGTAGGTACATTGCTCACTTAAAAATTAGTGCAATGACAAAGTTGTAGAAAAATATTCATTGTTGATTTTTCTCCAACTTTGACCTCAGGCAGCATTGTGAAGAACACTGAAAGTTGTGGATCTAATCTGAATAGTTCACTTAAATTACTACTAATTTCAGTTTTAAGCTGTATTAAATTTAGTCAAAACTGTAAGAGAGCTCATTACTGAAAATCTTGTAAAACCATGAGCGTTTTGTATCTTCTGCTCAAATGTTTCTATAAAATCAAAACCAACATGAAAACCATGAAAGAAGCTACTTCTTATATATGCAATGTACAGACACGAAAGAAAGATAATGATGTTGATAATACAAATTGAACAGAAGAAAGAATTACATTTTACAATTTACTTACAAAATATCAAACAAACATGAAACATAACAACAAAAATAATCAATTTTTGACAATATGAAGTAATTGGATGGATAAAAAATCTATTCAGACTGGATGTTCTACAGTTGCTGGATTCAAAGCGCCCAACGAACCTCCACCTGCCTTAGGTGATCAGCACCAGCAACCTGTAGTACAAAGACTTACCTGCTATATTAAAGACACCAAACATTTTCTAAATCATCTGACATCCGTGTCCATCCCACTCCCAAATTGCTTATCCGCATTGATTCCACCTCCCTCTGTACCAACATCCTCCATGTACGTGGCCTGTCTGCTGCTGAACATTTCCCCAGTCAGCACCCATCTGATTCCAGACCTATGATGTCCTACCTGCTCACCTTAATCAAATTTATACTTGGGCAGACATACAAACAGATCAGGGGTATGGCCATGGGAACCAGGACAGCTCCTTTCTATACTAACCTTTTCATGGGGTGCTTGGAGGGGGCTTTCCTGGGATCTGTAAGCCTTCAGCCCCTGGTTTGATTTTGATACATTGATGACATCTTTGCCATGTGGACAGTCTGTTAAATTTCCTGGAATGTCTAAATACCTTCTCCCAATTAAATTTCACATGGTCCTATTCTGAATACCATTCCACTTTCTTGATGTTGACCTCACGCTCATCAAAGGCCAGCTACACAATTCTGTTCACATTGCACTTACTAACCAACAACAGTACTTTCCTTCTGATACTTGCCATCCTTTCTGCATCAAATGTTCGCTCCCACACTGCCTTGGCATTCAATGCAAACCTATTTGTTCAGATGCAGGCTCTTTACAGCAATACACCACCATTCTCATCTCAGCCTTCACTGGTTGTAATTACCCCACCAGCCTAGTTCAAAACCAGATTTCCCGTGCCATCACATCCAATACTGGTGCTGCTGATCCCTCCAAAAAACAACTTTGAGGCACACCACTTGCCACTCAGTATTAGCTTGGTCTTGAATGTATTAATCAACTACTTTGATGAGGCCATGACTTCCTAAAATCTTGCTCTAAAATTAGGTCCATTTTGTTTGAGATTATGCTCACCACAACTAGAATAGCTTTTTGTCATCTTCTCAGTCTCCACAATATCTTTGTCATCAGTCTCCACAATATCTTTGTCATCAGTCTCCACAATATATTTGTCAGACCCTAGTCTCCTGTATCCATTTCCGTACTCTGTGGCTGCTACCCCTGTGACCATCCCCACTACAAGACTTGGCCTAGGCACCCTCCTACCATTACCTATACCAGCCCTGTAACTGGCAAAACATATACTATCAAAGGAAGAACCACCCGTCAAATGGCACATAGCATATACCAGCTGTTATGTAAACACTGTTTGGCCTTTTACATTGCCATGGCTACCATTAAGTTATCAATTAGGATGAATGGGCGTAGGCAGAGGTTGAATATCGACAACACACAGTATCTTGTTGCACAGCATGCTCTACGTTATGACAGCCATGACCTCAGTGCCTGTTTCACCACATGTGCCATCTGGCTTCTTCCTCTAGACACCAATTTCTCAGAACTCTGCAGGTGGGAATTAGAGCTACAACATGTCAGCCTTAATTTTTGTTAATTTCTTCCATGATACCAAATGTTAAAATTAATATTCATTATTCATTTGATTTTATGTGTAGGCCTGGATTCGTTTCACATTATTGTTAAATTATCATTTGAATTTTGTGATACCAATATCAATATTCTTAAAGGCAAGCATAGCATTCAGTTTCGTTTCATTGTTGAACCTGCAAATAAAATATAGTGACTCAGAGTGGATGCAAACCATAGTTGTGATTGTAATGAGATTCAAATATCTGCTAGCTTGAGGTTAATGACTGGTTCATGCAGAGATCACAAACAGCTGTGTGGCCAGAATAAAGTTGAATGTCACAGAAGTGAATATTTGTATGTGACTTTGGATGAAGAATGCACTGAAAGACATGAGTTACCTACAAAAACTGTAAGAGGATTTAAGAAGGCAAAATTACATGGATTGGAGCAACAAGTTCTGCAGTATGTAGAAAATAAATGCAGTGAAGACTTCCCCATTACTTAAGGTATTATTATAATGTAGGTACTTCCAACAGCAAGTTGTGCTGACATGTGAATACATGCTGGAGCACGAGAACACAATCAGGGTGTGCTTATAAATGACAATAACAATGATCCTAGAAATGGTGATGATGATATTGGTAATGTTGAAAATAGTGATTCAGCAGACTATTATCTCAGGCATTGAGTTAAAAGTAAACTAATTATGTAAACTATTTAATTTTTTACTTTGATTAGTCTGAATATGTTAGAAATAAGAAAATTCTCAAGAATGTTCAGCAAAACAGAAATCTCCTTATATTTAGAGACATCTTAAATGTTGGTAGAAACAGTACTTTCAGAGCATGAGGTAAATAGTTTTCTTTGTTTTCAGGCATTATCAGGACACAAAGTAACTAGTGCATTGGTTTATAGTGGTGCACAATAGGAGTTACATTTAATAAATATAAATGTTCATGAAGATTAGAGACCTCAAGTGATGATTCAGATGCATATTTGCAAAGGGTTTTGTTCTTCACACACAATGGCATCTTATGTTCACAAAGTGTGAATGTTGTTGCTCAAATTTTTCTGTCCAGTGTCAAAAACTTTTAGTGAAGCAGAGCAACTCATGATTTCGTTTCACACTGTGTGAGATTTTACAAACCACTGAATGATTGCAGTGTGGGTTTTGTTTCCTATGTGACATCTCATTTCCTATTCACAGTAACAAGCACATGATAAAGAAGTGGAACAGCTGAAAACATTTAACTGTGATACAGTATTCTGTACTAGTAAGTAAAAATCATCTGTGATATGCAGTATAAGTTTTCAGAAGTTACAAAATGATAAAACAAGCTGCATGTGCTTTATACATGATTAAAATATCTGCACCAATCACTGATAAGAACAGCAAATCAGATGACAACAGTGATTACCTGTTTCAAGTGTCAAATAAAAAGATAAAAACTGAGATTTATTGGCATTGTATCAAAAGATAACTTTCCTGACTGCCAGTCACTGTTTTATCATATACATTATCTATTGGCTGCAGGTTCACATAATAAAATTTCCAACAGAATTATCTGATCACTTGTTTCTCATAGCTGTTCCACTCTTATCTCTACTGATTAAAATATGCTCAGATCTTAGCCTGGACCATGTCATGCACAGGATATCATCTCTTATTCAGCCACAGAGCTATTACATAATTGTTGCATTCTGATTGTGACACTAGCCATCTAGGGAAATGTACACGGCTCTGTCAGCCAAAAGTTATTTGATCCAACCACACATTTTTGAAGATGCTCCATACTTTCATACCTCTGACATGTACTTCACATATATTGTTTGACAGAGCCATGCCAAAGGGGTCCTGTGCTTCTAGCAGAACTGCAAAATCTGCCCCCCCCCCACCTTCATTTTTTTCTATGAAGATTTAGTAAAATTTTATATTTTTGGAAGTATGTTTAATAAAAAATGAGGCATTACTGAAAACTATTACTTCAACTATCAATATTCATGAAAAATTTGCTGACAAATCATTTAGCAAAGTAATTAGCAAAGAAGATTAAGGCTTATGATGACATTGCATGTGCCAAAGTCTCATTAACACTACAGGAAAAACAAAATACCCAGTACATAAATAAGGCCTGCACCCAGTGGGGTTACATCATCAGATGCTTAAGCAGTACATTCTATAAGCAATGACAGAACATATGTTCATTTATTTGAATGTTCATCTTAGATGAACAGAATGTAGCTGTCTACTGGCACAGTGAGTAGGAGCCCATAGTATTATTTATCATCTATACAAGGTTCATTATAGGATTCATTTTTATTTACACTGCAGACTGTACCAACTGACATGGGAGCAGCAAAAGTACTGGCTGGACTTCCCCTTCACAGTTCCTTCTTGCTTCATTCACTGTCATGCCTTTCTCTGGCAGAAATGAATAAAGGTCAGAAGACTTCAGCCAAATATAGCATTTGCTGCAGCAGCTGTTAGCTGACTTTTGAGATCCTACAATATCATAATGAAAAAGCAGTAGGAACTCATTGTTGAATATGAGCGAGCTGTGTAGGTGACAGCCGTTTGAGCCAAGCACATTGTTGATACATAAACAATGTTAATGATAGATATCTGTTTGGTAGTAGTTATTTCTTTATGATGGTACTTGGATGAAATAGCACTGTAGATATGACACTGTGTTTACAGTTGCAGGTCATGGGAAAGGCTTCTTCTCACAGGTAGAAGACACAGATACAAGTGGTACTGAAGATGCATATACCTGTGCTGGTAGTCCTTAAACCATCTTTTTTCCTCTCTTTCTTTCCTTTGTTTTTTCTTTCTATTTCTTTGTGTTCCCTCTGTGCTTGTTCACTTGGTGAGGAATTATCTTGCCCCATGGTTAGGTCCTGTTGTGCAGTTTGATTTTAGCATCTTTCAGAAATCCAAGAATAGATTCACTCATGACTGTGATTTGTGAGATATCATATGAAATAAAAGATGACTTGCTTTACTCATGAGTGATGCTTTTAACATCCGTGCTAACTTTTTATTTGACATTTCTCTCTCTAGTGATGTAACTATATTAAAGCTTAGAATATATTGTAGAGTCACATAATACACAGATTATTAATGATCCTGGTCTACAAACCGAGCGAGGTGGCGCAGTGGTTAGACACTGGACTCGCATTCGGGAGGACAACGGTTCAATCCCGCGTCCGGCCATGCTGATTTAGGTTCCCCCCCCCCCCCCATCAAACATGCTGAATACTGCCTTTCATCATCCTAACAACATGCCAATGGCATCCAACTTGTTTTCTATCTCAAAATTCAAAAATTCATGCTCTGGTTCTCAATCACTGTGCTTTTATGAATGTGCCTTTTGGGTAGCTCTTGGTCATTGTAATTTGTTAAAAAATATATAATATATTTCTGTGAACACATGATGATTGGGATCTAGAGCCAAGACACTCTATTCTCATTCCTCCATGGGCTCAACAACTCCTTTCCTGTCCACTTGTTTATCCTCAGCCCAGGGTGCCATCTTCAAGATATGTATCTTCACCTCTTTAATTACACTCTAAAACTTCCGTCCATATCAAATCCACTGACAATCAGCAGTATCACCGTTTCAATATCTATAATCCCAATCATCATAGAACACAAACAGATTACATAGGGAATATGTATCTGCAGTGGCACAAAGAGCCTCTTACCCCAAGTATACTGAAGGTCTAACCAGGGCTGTCACGGATAATCATTACCCACAAAACATAGTCCACAAACAGATCTGCTGTGCAATATCTACACATACCCCTAGTCCCATGACCAAGCTGCAAAAGATCACCCTCCCCCCCCCCCCTCTCCCCCCCCCCCAATATCACCTGGAACAATTTAATCACATTGTTTGACAGGACTTTGACTACCTACCATAATATCTGGAAATGAAAAAAATGGAAACTATGAAATATCTTGGTCCATCATTATAACACATCTACTCCCAAACCATTGCCACAACAGTCATAACCCTACAGAAGATATAGCTACAAGATATATTCCGTGTACCCATCCAGCTTATCCTATCCTATCATAGGTGTGATTACCAACCTTGCCCACCTAAGTGAGTGGCCACTATTAAACTGTAGCCAAAAGCAGAGCTGGCCACAAAGTGACAGGATATGCTGCTGACCAAAAAATGCTGAGTTTCAATCACTGTTTCACAACTTGTGCAAACTGAATCCTCAAATACCACTTTCTTTAAATTACATATACATAAATCATCTTTACAGCATATCATTTTATTTCACAACCATCCTAGGCTCAATCTCCTTTAGCCCCTATCCTGTGTCTGGCTGCACCCTTGTTTTTGTGCCCAGTACTTCATTCATTCATTCAATACTCACACCCACCTACTTGCAGTCTGTCTCTTCCTCTGTTCCGTGTCCCCTTCTCATCCACTCCTCTACACCACTGTGTGCCACGTGCAATTCCCCTTGTCTGTGCAAGGGTGAGCTTATGGTTGTGACACAGTTATCCTGCCTGCATGCTCTCTCTTTCTCCCATCCATCAGCCAATCTTCCTTCCAACTCTGCCTTCCCTCCCTTTGCACCAGATTTCTGCCCTCACTCACTCCACCTTAATGAACTCCCATTCCCACAGAGCAACAGCATGTGCACATTTAGTCAACCAGGACAACGTAACTGCAGGTAGGTGTAGGTGTTTGTGTGTGTGTGTGTGTGTGTGTGTGTGTGTGTGTGTGTGTGTGTGTGTGTTTGTACACACCCACACACTGTGATAGCCACCTGCAGGTCTGATCACTTAATGTAAATCTGGTGTGACTGAGCTTGGGCTCGTAGTCAATAAACTAAAACCTTCAGTATATTAATAGCTACATATGTTGGTTGCCTTAGTAGTATTGCAGATGTAAAAAATCAGCAGTCTTGGAAAAGCTCACAAACTCAGGGGGGGATAATAGTAATAATAATGTTTTCATAGTTGACTATAGTATGGATAATTTATAGAAGACTTAAGTTTATGCTGTGTAAATGTGACTAACAGTTATTTCTATATGAATACTGAAACCATAGAAATCTGATATGAGAGCCAAATGTCCTATCAGTTAATGGCAATATTATGCCAGATAAATGATACACAAGTAATACTCCTCTTCAGCTGATAACTACGTTTTCTTTGAGGTCTCTGCATGTTGTACATTAATCTAACAAGCAACTACAAAACTACTTCTTCTTAAGATAAGATAAGCAGAGGAATAAAAACAAAGTGAACCATAGAGTGAACCTTCAGAGTGTGATTACCATTTAATCATCAAAACCGGCAACATGACTTCAAGTAACACTGCTCGCAAGGAATCCAGTATGTAATTTTAATATAATAATAATTTTTAGTTATAAAGCTGTGTCATGAAGCTCTTGTCTTCCTAACTACATTCAGTACCTCCTCATCAATTACCTGATCTACCCACATACTTTTGAGCATTATTCTGTAACAACTCATTTCAAAAGTTTCTGTTCCCTTTTGTCTGTTCTGTTGGTTGTCCTTGTTTTGTACCCATAAAGATTATATTTCATACAAATATTTTCTAATTCTTAAATTTATACTCAATTTTAATATATTTCTCTTCTCCAGACAAGCTTTTCTTACTGTTGCCAGTCTGAAACTTTATACCCTCTTTACTTTGGATGTAATCAGTTAGTGCTCTGTCCAAACAGCAAAATTCATCTACTACTCTTAGTGTTTGTTTACCAATCAAATTTGCTACGCATCACCTGATTTAATTTTACTGCACAACATTACCCTTGTTTTACTTTTATTTGTGTTCATCTTATAACCTTTTTTTTCGAGACACTATCCATTTGCATTCAACTGATTGTCCTAGTCTTTTGCAGTCTCTGACAGCATAACAAGTCACTGTCAAACTTCAAAGTTTTTATCTCTTCTTCAGGAACTGTAACTAATTTTTCAGAGTTCTCAATAGTTTATTTTGCTTGTTGCATGTACTTCTACAGATTAAATAACATGGATAGCCTCCAATTTTGTCCATCACATTTATCTATTACTGCTGCTCTTTCATGTTGTAGCATTACTGACCTGGTTTTTATCTCACAAGTCTAATAGAATTTTTTCATTAACCATCCACCTGTGTTTATTGGATTTGGTGAACAGTTGTTAAATAATGTACACAATGCTGACAGCATTATTTTTTGACCTTTACATGTTTATCAGACTGAGTTCCATTTTGATAATCAGCTTTACAAGAGTTAGTAGTCTCAATATTTTAACACAGGTGATTAAGCTACAACGCTTATCAGAATTTTCAAAAAGTTTGTAAGTGATAATAATTAACATGGATGACCACTAACTGGCTGGGCTAAAAAACAGTAATTTTAGGTTCCACACAATATACATCAGGGACAGTCAACCTATTTTACCTACTGTTCACTTTTGTGTCTCTGTCAGTAGTAAAATTTTCTTACCACCCACCAGTTTCACAGCAATGGTGAGTTATTAAGTAGGGGAGTAACTTTATAAAATTTATAAAACAGAGTTATATCAAGTTAAAATGTATAATAATAATTACCTATCAAATACTTCATGCTAAAATCTTATGAAAACGTAATGAAAATTTTTACAACTCCTGTGAACTGAGGGGACATTTGATTTCAACAGGATGGAGCAACGGCTCACACTGCAAAGGCATTGATAGCTGTTTTGAGAGAACACTTCCGAGAGTGCCTCATTTCAATAAGGGGTGATTTGTAGTGGCCAGGTGCTCCCCTGATTTGTCCCCTTGTGATTCTTTCTCTTTTTTTTAAGTCCTGCATTTATCATTTATGTCAACTGTCTAAAGACCTTATAAGACCTGAAGGCTAACATCTGGACAGAAATTGCCAACATACCAGCTGCCGTGCTGGTAAGGGGCATGAAAAATGCCACAAATCAGCTTATTCAGTGTATGGGCAATGGGGGGATTGGGAGGGGGGGGGGGGGGGTAGTGTCACCTACCTGTTATGATTTTCAAAACTGCATAAAACAAAACTTTAGATGAGTATCTACATTATTTAAAAAAAAAATTAAAAATCTGATTCAGAAAATGTGTTTTATTATGTTTTGAAATCAGGAAGCTATGTTGCTGCATCCTCTACAAAGCTTTCGAAAAAAAGTCAAACATTTGTTGAAAAGTGAGAATGAGGACTTTTAAATAAGTTAGATCAATTCTGAAACAAATCATTTTTAAGATCATTGACTTGTGATGTGCACATCATTTCCAAGTGTTATAAGTTACAAAATGTAACAATTAAATGTTCTAATATCAACCAATTGTTGTCAGCTATTGGTATGCCTCAATGTCTCTTGATTCTTATAACTGCAGATGGCCTCTATACAAGTTTCAAATAGCATTTTTCTCTTTGTATTTTATCCCTTAGAACTTTAGAATTAAAAAGAGTGTTTTCTAGTTAACATAATCAAAAGCTTTTCTTACAAATCTACAGATGCTATAAATGTGCATTTACCTTTCTTCAGCCTCTTTTCTAAGGTAAAGCATAGGGTCAATGTCAATTTGTGTCTTCCTACACATCACAGGAACCCAAACTGATTTACATCTATGTGCACATTCTGTCAACCTGTTCAGTATCAATTGTACAAATGGTTCAAATGGCTCTGAGCACTATGGGACTTAACTTCTGATGTCATCAGTCCCCTAGAACTTAGAACTACTTAAACCTAACAAACCTAAGGACATCACACATATCCATGCCTGAGGCAGGATTCGAACCTGCGACGGTAGCGGTCGTGCGGCTCCAGACTGTAGCGTCTAGAACCGCTCGGCCACTCCAGCTGGCTCAATTGTACAATTTGTGCTGTATGATATAACTGGACCAATAAAAAATGATCAATCAACCACTGTGAAATGTGTGGCAGAGGTTGCTTACTGTGGTACCACGTGTTAGGGTTATAGCCCATTCCAGCTGGGCAGGAATGCATGAAGGATGCCTGCATAAATGTCTTGCTGCTTGCTGTAATTAGTCTGATCTTTATCACAGTCCTTATGGGAGTGATATTGAGGGCAATGAAGAATATCCCAAGATTTTTCACATATGTTCAATGTCTCCTGTTAGAATTATTCAGTATGGGTTGCGTACACTTGAGCAATATTGTAAGATAGAACACACGAGAGTTGTGAGCAGCCTCCTTTGTAGACTTACTGTATTTTTCCACTATCCTGCCAAAGAACCAAAGTCTGTGAGGTGGTTACCTATGACTTACCCTATGTGATCATTCCATTTCATACCACCATAGATTTTGGAGGTATGAATTAAAAAACTCCTTCAGTCACAGGTTTTCATCTTTTATTAAGGACACGATGTGAATTACACCTGATGATGGACCCACAGGGTCCGAAATGCATTGTGTCCTTAATAAAACACGACTGAAGGCGTTTTTTAATTCATACCTCCAGTGTATAGAATACAGTCATATTTGAAGCTGTCAGATATGGATAAAATTAAATTGAATTTGTCCAGCCACTACAGATTGTTGCATTCCACATATTTTTGTTAGTCAGATGATTCCAGTTGTGGTTTGATGCCATTGCCGTAGGATACTACTTTCCTGAATTTTGTGCATTGCACAATTTTACATTCCTGAACACCTTTGCACTACTTTGAAGTCCTATCAAGATCTGACTGGATATTTGTCCAGCCTTCTTCAGGCTGCACTTCATTACTGATAACTGCATCATCTGCAAAAGGTCTGAGATTACTATTAATATTGTCGGTGAGGTCATTAATCATGAATGTTTCTTGATATCCCATATAAGAATACCTTTGCTAATAATTGTTGCTGTGGATCTGAGTCAGTGCTTTTCAGAATATAAGAAATACTGCAGCCACCTGCTTTCCTTGATCCACAGCTTACAGAATGGCATGTGATGAAAGGGCAAGTCGAGTTTCACATGGTTGATGTTTTCAGAATGCATGCTGATTGCCAGGTATTTTGTTGGAGATAAACTATTTATCTTTGAACTCAAAATATGTTCAAGAATTGTACAACAGAAAATGTCAATGTGACAAACAACAGATTTGTAAATCAATTCCACTACTTTTCTTTTAGATGGGCATGACTTGTGGTTTCTTCCAATCAATGTGCACAGCATTTGTTCAATGGTTCTACACATGTTATGGCCAAGATGGCAGTTAACTCAGCTTCAAATTCTGTATAGAAAGTAATAGGGATTCCATTGGGCCCTGGAGCCTTGTTTAATTTTAGCGATATTGGCTATTTCTCAATGCCACAGAAGTAATATCTGTATCGCTCATCTTTGCAGTGGTGCAAGAAGTAAATTGGAGCAGTACATCTGTAACTTCCTTTGCATAGGACCTTTTGAAAATGGAATCTTTTGTTCTTTTTTTTATTTATTTCTTTATTTATTTATCTCTTGTTCCGGTGATCCATGTTGTGACAGTATCACAGGATATGGAACGTGTCAATTTTACAAGCTTTTGGCCAGAATTTATGGTAATACATAAAACAAAACAAAAAAAGTAAACAGTAACTTAGGTCCCACTACAAAAAAAATACATTTTAGAAATAGATAGAGATTACGAAACAAAAAACAGTAAACAGTAACTTAGGTCCCACTACAAAAATACATTTTAGAGAGAGATAAAGATTACAAAATAATAAGTGTTACAGAGAAATAAATATTGCAAAATATATGTTTACAATAAAAATATTCGGTATTACAAATACAAATTTGCGCATACATTTGCAACTTACAACACTGTAGTTCAGGAACTCTTCTAATGTATAAAATGATCCTTGCAATAGGAACTGCCTTAAGGTTTTTTTAAACAGGAGATCATCATCTACCAAACAATTCTTGAAGGGAGGGCATTAAAAATCTTACAGCCACTGAAATGGACTCCTTTCTGCACCATACTTAGATTTGGCTGTTCATAGTGGATATCATGTTTCCTTCTAGTATTGTGACTGTGATATGCACTATTCAGCTTAAAGATGGATTTTTCTTTTCTTATGAAGCACATCAATGAGAATATATATTGCGCAGTGGATGTAAGTATTTCAAGCTTCTTAAAAAGATTCCTGCATGTGGCTCTAGGATGGACTCCACACATGATCCTTATGGCTCTTTTTTGTACACACAGTACTTTTTTAGCCAGTGGCTGATTTCCCCAAAATATAATTCCAAATGCCACAATTGCATGAAAGTAACCATAATACGCTGACTTCATGGTTTCCATATTTCTATAAGAAGAAACAATGCGCAATGCATATGTTGTTGAACTTAGTCTTTTGCACAGATCCATGATGTGGTTGTACCAATTCAGTTTGCTATCAATATGCAAGCCTAGGTATTTTGAGGAATCTACCCTGGTTATTGTCTGCTCACCTACCTTTACAAATAATGCCTCATCTTTGGATGTTTTGTGGAACTGAATGTAGTTTGTTTTACAGTAATTTAAAATAAGACCATTAATGTTTAACCAGTTCACCGTTTCATTTAAAACCTTATTTGCCGTTACCTCAAGCTTATCTTCCGAATTATCAATAAGTAGTGTAGTGTCATCTGCGAAAATGGTGAATCTACAATATTCCGTAGAGAGAGGAAGATCATTTATAAATATAATAAAAAGTAAGGGGCCCAGAACTGAGCCCTGCGGCACTCCACATGTAATGGTACCCCATTCTGAAGATATTGGGACACCATCTTGACTATCTACTACAACTTTTTGCTTTCTGTTTGACAGATATGAGTCGAGCCATTTCCCTGCTGCACCACTTATACCGAGGTGTGCAGCTTTTTGTAAAAGAATTTGGTGATTTACACAGTCAAATGCTTTTGTTAGGTCACAAAATATGCCAATCACTTTCAGTTTTTTGTTGATAGATTTCAAGAGTTTGCCAGTAAATGCAAATATTGCATCTTCTGTTGACAAACCTTTCTGAAATCCAAACTGACTTTTGCTGAAGCTATTGTGTTCACTGAGATGCTTAACTATCCTGGCATGCATTAGTTTCTCTAAAACTTTTGAAAAGCTTGTCAGTAGTGATATTGGCCTATAGTTAGCAGTATCCGTCTTATCCCCTTTCTTATACAGCGGTTTTACAACTGCATACTTAAGCCTCTCAGGAACTATTCCTTGCTTAAGTGACGCATCAAAAATGTGGCAAAGGACTTTACTTACATGGCTGGAGCAGTATTTTAATAATTTGTTAGAAATGTTGTCAATTCCAGCAGAGTTTTTACTTTTCAGGGATTTAATAACTCTTTCAATTTCTTGAACAGTGACTGTTTTTACCTTCATGTGTTGCACTAAACCAGGTACTCTAGCTTTCAAAAGATTGATGGCTTGCTTCATGGGCCCTTGTAAACCTATTTTTTCTGTTACTGTTAAAAAATTGTAGTTGAATATGTCTGCAACTGTTTTTGGATCGCTAACAAGATTACCCTCACTTTTGATTTGGATATTTTCACTACAAACTGCATTTTTCCCCGTTTCCTTCTTTACAAATTTCCAGATAGTTTTTACTTTATTGCTCGAGTTGTCAATTTCTGCCTTCAAGCACATGTTCTTTGCTGCCTGAATTGTCTTATTCAGCACTTTATTGTAGATTTTATAGTGTGTGATCCTACTGTTATCATTTGAACTCCTGGCTGCAGCATATAGTTCTCTTCTTGTTTTACAAGAGATTTTGATGCCTTTAGTAATCCAAGGCTTGTTTCCTGATTTGAACAGGTTTTCTCTCACTGATTTTTTAGGAAATGCTTCTTCAAAAAGTCTTATAACTTCATTGATAAATATATTAAATTTTGAATTAACATCAACTGTAGCATATACAGGAGACCAGTCCACAAGCCGTAATTGCTGATTAAAGGTTTCAGTGGTGTGTCTGTTTATAATCCTAAATGTTTTCCAAATGAAATTTTCTTTTCTTTGTACATTCATTTGGTTTAGAGTGAGGAATTGCCCTTCATGATCAGAGAGCCCATTTATAATATTTTTCATGGTTAAATTATTGCAAATATCCTTATCTACAAATACATTATCTATTAAAGTGCTAGAGCTGGCAGTTACTCTAGTTGGAGTGTCCACCACTGCTACTAAATTGTAACAGTACATTAAATGTTCAAAATCTGTCTTGTTTCTATTTTCTGTTAAAAGGTCCACATTGAAGTCACCCATAACAATAATAGATTTAGTTTTCCTACATAAGTGCATGGACACTAACTTTGGTGCCAATAACAGCCTTTAAATATGACCAGAATTACTTGGGTTTTTTTAGAGATCTTTCAATAAGATTCTGCTGTAATCACCATGGAAAGCTTCACACATTGCCTTCTTCTCAGCGAAATGTGTTTCTTTCATCATCTTTCTATCTATAGCCCAAGGCTTTGTTTTACACCTTTTATGAGGCTGCCTATGTTTCTTTAGAAGTTTTTTTTTTTTTTTTTTTTTTTTTTTTTTTTTTTTTACAGTGAATGTATACCGTACACTGAGGTTTTAAAAGTGATGGGATACCTCCTAGTATCATGTCAGACCTCCTTTTTCCCGGCAGTGCGGCAGCTCTATGTGGCATTGACTCAATAAGTCGTTGGAAGTACCTTGCAGAAATACTGAGTCATGCTGCCTCTATAGCCATCTATAATTGTGAAAGTGTTGCCAATGCAGTATTTTGTGCATGAGCAGACCTCTCGATTATATCCTGTAAATGTTCATTGGGATTCATGTTGGGTGATCTGGGTGACCAAATCATTTGCTCTATTTGTCCAGAATGTTCTTGAAAGCAGTGGTGAACAATTTTGCTCCGGCGACAAGGTGCACTGTTAGCCATAAAAATTCCATCATCATTTGGGAACATGAAGTCCATGAATGGCTGCAGATCATTTCCAGGTAACTGATATAAAATCATGAGAGTTCTTTTGACAGTAATGTTTATTTTTACTTACTGTCCAAATAGGTCCTAGTTGTCTCAAATGAAACTTTGTAATAGCTTAAAATAGTGTTGACCACTTCCTTAATGTGATTTCAAAGATGATCTCTTTTTTATTGTAAATGATGTTTTAACATATCTATTTGAGGATGCCTTGTAGATTGGTCTAGAGATACAATTTGTACTGTTTTACCACTATGACTGAGCTCAACCTTACACATAAGGATGGCAGTAACAGTTAAATATAATACTTTCTCGTGTATGAACAATAAATTCATTTCTTATTGTCTTCTTTGAGCTTTACAAGAGAAGAGCTTAAGTTCTAGTAGATTGTACATCATTTTCTTTTGGTTTATGGATTTCTTGAATGGGCTAAAAAAAAGTATAAAAAATTTTACAGCACTTATTCCTTTGCGAGCTGCTGTTGCAATTCTTGGATTTCTGGGGATAGCTTTCCAGTATGTATTGAAAGTGACACTGTCTGTTGCTATTGGTGGCATGGTGAAACAGACTGCCCAGGAGGATGCTACTGATAACACATGTGGTCCTGCAGGTGCAAACACCACGTCTGGTGTATCTCAGGTATGTTGTTCCCAGATTGCATTGCATTGTAAAGAGAAGCATCTCTCTTTATGTTTCAGAGAGAAGTTTTGTATTCTAGTGCAAAGATCTTTGTTACTCTATTGGAAGATGTAAGAGGGCTGTTCAAAAAGTATCCAACCTTATATTTTATTGTTGAAACTAACAAAAGTATCAGGGCATGTGCAGTCTCTATGTTTGTAGGCATATGTAGTGTGCATTCCTTTTCTTTTTTTTCCATAACTATGGACATAACCAGTCACTGGCTAGCTGCTGACAAGTGAACAGGTATAAGTGGTAGTCATCAGATTTTGTGTTGTGGGTAAAATAACAGAAAAAGTGGAACAATGTTACTGCACCAAATTTTGTTTCAAGCTCAGTAATTCTCAAGTTGAAACAATCTTCAAGATTCGAGAAGTGTTTGGGGACAAAGCAATCGGTACCTCACAGATAAAGAAGTGGGACAATTGCTTCAAAGATGGCCACTCATCAATAAAGAGTGAAGCATGTTCAGATAGGCCCCCAGCACCGGCAAATGAGGTTGTCATTGATCACTAAGGGCCCTAGTGATGCAGGACAGACAGATCATGATCAGAGAACTTGCAGATGAGGTCAAAATTAGAATTGGATCTATTAATTCCATTTTTATGGAACAGTTGGACCGCAGGAGGGTCTCAACAAAATTTGTGCCGAAGTTGCTAACAACTGAACAGAAGTAACTTCAGTCAGAGATCGCACAAGAGATGCCGGATTCTGTGAACAGCATCCCCAACTTCCATAACACAGTGATCACTGGTGATAAGTCCAGAGTTTATGGGTGTGAACCAGAAACAAATTTCCAGTCATCACAATGGAAGCATTCATCATCCCAAGACACAGAAAAATGAGGTATGTCGTCAGCAATGTGAAAGTCATGCTTACTGTCTTTTTTTGACTCCAATGACATGATCCATCATGAGTATCCCCCACAAGGTACTAGAATCAACAAGGAGTACTACCAAGATGTTCTGCACCACCTTTGTGAAGCAATTAGCCACAAACAGCCAGAACTTCTGGGCAGCAGAGAGTTGGCAGCTTCACCATGATACTGCACCCACTCATCCTTCTCAGTTAAGTCAGAGATTTTTAGTCAAACACAATATGTCTATGATTTGTCAGCCTCCCTGTTCCCCTGACCTAGCACCGAGCAACTTCTGGCTTTTCCCTAAACTGAAAATGACTCGGAAAGGGACCAGATTCCAGAACAGGGAAGATCTTACACAGAATTTGACAGAGCAGCTGCACACTGTACAAAAAGAGGCTTTCCAGAGATGCTTACAGCAGTGGTAGCAGCACTGGGAGTGATGTGTAGAATGAAGTGGGCTACTTTAAAGGTGACTAGTGTCAAACAGTTGTGTCTGAATAAAGATTGATTTTATGAATAAAAGTCAGATACTTTTTGAACAGCCCTCATAATACAATAAATTAGGAAAATCTCATGTTAGTCACTTCTAAAGCTTATGAGGGTTTTGCGCATCTAAGCATTGAGAATTCTTCATAGGAGCACAGTAAGTAGTAACAATCACTGTAAATATTTCTCCATTCTGAAAGGTTGTAAATAGCTTTCGTAGACTGTCAGCACGTAGTGACATAAATATTTACCAAGCAATAGTGTTTAAACAAAAGATACCTGATATAGCTGAGATAGTACCACCTTTTTACAGTAGCAACTATTCTGCAGTTATATTACAGGGTGAATATGCCCCAGGACAATCAGGAAATCTGGGAACAGCCCAAGAATTTCTTCATCCAGGGAAAATGTGGTAAAACTCTGGAATTTTTTAAGAATTGCGGCAATTTTTTATTGTTTTAGATTTCAGGTAATTTTTTGTAATTTTGACCGATAGGAACTGACACGCTAAGAATTTTGCTTCAGTGTATTACTAAAGAATAGTACCGCAGCAACAGAACATAAATGAGAGAATAACACCTAAATAAAACTTTAGTTACAAGGAAAATGTGCCATTTACAACATCAAAACACATTGCACACACAAGCATCTATCAATAGCAAATGTGTCAAAGGTCATAGGATAAAGACTCTGCAGCATTTTGTAACAGGAAACTGTTCCGATGAATGTGATGGCATAACTGTTTACATTTCTAACAGGTTATGGAAAAATACTGTGAATGTTGATTTGAGAAGCGTTATTTTATGTTACTTGTAAGAATGTGTGATGAATGTCTGAAATCATGGAGCACTTGAATATCATTCAAAATATAACACTTTAAGGAGCAGCCACTCCAAAAAGTTTTGGGCCCAGGAGACCAGCCATTTATGTCATTATTTAAGATTTTTCTGGTGATTTTGTGTTTGACTTACCTTACAGTGTAACACACACTAAAAAATGACCAAGGTTCAAGGTTAGTTTTTTGTATTTGTTTTAGTTCTTTCGTAGGTTACAAGTTATGCAGTAATGATGGCAAAAAATATAATTATCATTCAGAAAAAAGTGCAAGGTGAGTTCTTGAGTAGTTTTACAGGTAACTGGATGTTTTGTGGAAAAGTCAAAGTGTTCAACAGAACATTTATTAAGCCGGATAACCCACAAAATGTTTGGTGCTCAGCAGTGAAATTTATAATCGTGCTTGTCAGAAATATTCAGTTACTGCAATTTAAGCTGTAATCCTATGATCCTACCTTGGAAAAAAGCAAAAAAGATATTTATGACCAATTTATATGAGAAAGCTTAGGTTTATGATGTAACTACACTCCAGGAAATGGAAAAAAGAACACATTGACACCGGTGTGTCAGACCCACCATACTTGCTCCGGACACTGCGAGAGGGCTGTACAAGCAATGATCACACGCACGGCACAGCGGACACACCAGGAACCACGGTGTTGGCCGTCGAATGGCGCTAGCCGCGCAGCATTTGTGCACCGCCGCCGTCAGTGTCAGCCAGTTTGCCGTAGCATACGGAGCTCCATCGCAGTCTTTAACACTGGTAGCATGCCGCGACAGCGTGGACGTGAACCGTATGTGCAGTTGACGGACTTTGAGCGAGGGCGTATAGTGGGCATGCGGGAGGCCGGGTGGACGTACCACCGAATTGCTCAACACGTGGGGCGTGAGGTCTCCACAGTACATCGATGTTGTCACCAGTGGTCGGCGGAAGGTGCACGTGCCCGTCGACCTGGGACCGGACCGCAGCGATGCACGGATGCACGCCAAGACCGTAGGATCCTACGCAGTGCTGTAGGGGACCGCACCGCCACTTCCCAGCAAATTAGGGACACTGTTGCTCCTGGGGTATCGGCGAGGACCATTCGCAACCGTCTCCATGAAGCTGGGCTACGGTCCCGCACACCGTTAGGCCGTCTTCCGCTCACGCCCCAACATCATGCAGCCCGCCTCCAGTGGTGTCGCGACAGGCGTGAATGGAGGGACGAATGGAGACGTGTCGTCTTCAGCGATGAGAGTCGCTTCTGCCTTGGTGCCAATGATGGTCGTATGCGTGTTTGGCGCCGTGCAGGTGAGCGCCACAATCAGGACTGCATACGACCGAGGCACACAGGGCCAACACCCGGCATCATGGTGTGGGGAGCGATCTCCTACACTGGCCGTACACCACTGGTGATCGTCGAGGGGACACTGAATAGTGCACGGTACATCCAAACCGTCATCGAACCCATCGTTCTACCATTCCTATACCGGCAAGGGAACTTGCTGTTCCAACAGGACAATGCACGTCCGCATGTATCCCGTGCCACCCAACGTGCTCTAGAAGGTGTAAGTCAACTACCCTGGCCAGCAAGATCTCTGGATCTGTCCCCCATTGAGCATGTTTGGGACTGGATGAAGCGTCGTCTCACACGGTCTGCACGTCCAGCACGAACGCTGGTCCAACTGAGGCGCCAGGTGGAAATGGCATGGCAAGCCGTTCCATAGGACTACATCCAGCATCTCTAAGATCGTCTCCATGGGAGAATAGCAGCCTGCATTGCTGCGAAAGGAGGATATACACTGTACTAGTGCCGACATTGTGCACGCTCTGTTGCCTGTGTCTATGTGCCTGTGGTTCTGTCAGTGTGATCATGTGATGTATCTGACCCCAGGAATGTGTCAATAAAGTTTCCCCTTCCTGGGACAATGAATTCACGGTGTTCTTATTTCAATTTCCAGGTGTGTATATTAAATGTATATTAATTTAAACCATTAACTTTTTCTAATTATGTGCTTACTTACTTTACTTTCAGTGTCTTGGCAAGAACATCTAAACTCTCTTCTTTCAAAACTCTGCAGCTTTAATGGCCTTGTCATTGCACAAAAATAGATCTTACACTGTGCAAACAAATTTGATACGCGGGCACATGAGCAAATCTTCAGTTGTCCGTGTTTCTCCACATTCACGCTGGTCTCTTCAGAGTAGCCCATTTCACTGTGCTTACTTTGCATTTTGCGCCTCCTGTTCTTAATGTATTCAGTGCTCTCCATGTACTACACTTTAGTTGCTGCCCTTGTGTGATTTCCTCTTTGGACACAGGTTTGTAGAAGATGAGTGCAAGGATTAAAGTTGGGCTTCTAGGGGTAGTGTCCATTGGACAAAGCTCTTCTTTGACTTCAGATGAGTTGGAAGTGTTTGGTGGTTATACATTAAGTGCCATGGATTGGTCTGTTGCTTTTTCTTGTCTATTTCACTAGCTACTTTGTGTCTGCTCTGCTTAACAGTGATGTTGCCATTGGTTGATTACATCATGTCCTATGCTCTGAATATATGCCATCATTGGCTGGTTATATCACATGAGTTATGACTGGGTAACATGTGTTAATATGGGATACAGAAACATTTCCTGGCAGTAGTTTTGTCTGTAAATAACCTTGCCTCATTCCATATACTTGAAGGACTGCTTCATGAAGAGATATGTTCAACATGATAACAAGTGAGTTAGCCATTTACATTTTTCAATTTTTCAGAAAGCAGTGTCTGATAAATACAGCCAGATAGTCTCCATTATTAAGAAGTATGCCAGCAATATTGATTAAACTTATACATATGTCACAAAACTCATATGGGAAATGCATATTTCAGTAATCTACTTTAGGAGAATGAAACAATATTGCTTATAATCATGAAGATTCCTAGTCTTATATCAATGAAATATTTACATATCTTGTAGACAGTATTGCACTTAACATAAGAAAGACTAACTAAAAACTGTTTAGCCACTGCTGAAAACAGGTTTGCTAAAAATTGTGTAGCCACTGCTAAAAACAGTAAATATATATCTCCATTATCTTTGTTTCACAAAAAATTATAGCTGCTTTACAGCATAGTATATTATCTTATAAGACCTATGTGTGCTTAAGACAACCAGTGGTAGCCTGTTTACAGGTTTACAGTGATACAGGTTGATGTCACACACTTGAAGGTGGTCCCCTAGGATGTGAATTGCATCATGCTTTGAAGTAAAAATCACAGGTAGTGACTGAAAGCAGTTTTGTTTCTTTAATGTAGAGGGAGACCAAGAGATGAATACACTGAGCAGATTCAGAAGGGTGTAGGTTGCACTAAGTACTGGGAGATGAAGCAGCTTGCACAGGATAGAGTAGCATGGAGAGCTGCATCAAACCAGTTTCAGGACTGAAGACGACAACAACAACAACAACAACAACAACAACTGTCGTAAAGGAGTTGTAATGCATTGTTGTTTGGAAGACCCTGCTGGCCTGTTCAGCCACCTAATCAGAAACTGTTTTCTTCCTCATGCACAATGACCCCTTTCCACATTGTATATGAGAGTTGTGTTTTAAATGCTTCAGTTGAGCGTAAGTGACTGCAAATGGGTGCATCTAGAGTGTAGTTTCATATTTATGCTGTACAGTGATGAAATAATGGAGAGAGTGAAACTTGGTGCACGCAGCCTGCTCCTCTTAAACAGCACCAAACAGTGGGTGAGATTTGAGTCTTAGATGGATCAGTTGGATGTAAGCAACTGTAGTAGGTGTGTGTTTATAGTGTGGTTTCATGTTTGGGCTGTATGATGATGGAGTAAGGTAGAGGGTGAAACCTGGTGCCAATACATAGCCTACTCCTCTTGAATAGCAAATGGGTCCTTGGCTCAAGGGTCCATATCCAGTTGATGGATCCCCATCAACCAGTGGTGGCTGCTGTGTAAGAGCACAAAAGTGTGTGAACACCCTAACTTTCCACACCTTGCAGATTTATTGGTTATTTTTCTTTGAATGCTGTTAAGTGTAACATAGATGCTGTAATCTGAAAGATATGGCACTTAAATCTATCACGCTACTGCTCCTCTAGACCCATAGAACTTGGCATCTTGGCATCAGGGTTGTGAGCACACCTTCATTTGTACACTTTTTAAGGAGCTTCTGCGCATGCGCAACTTACGTGACATAATTGCCTTAAGGGCCAAATACATACAGATTCAATAAACAATGTGCTTGGTTCACAATGTGGACAGCTAGCCCTTGCCACTCAACTAGAAGTTTATGTCATCTCCACCAGGTGGTACACACTGTGGCAGACTTTTATCTCCGTTCATTCGGCATAAATCCTGCTAGATGATAGCACATGTCTCAGATATGGTAATTCGCTCACTATATACTGTACTAAAATTAGATCAGATGTCAGTATATGTTAAAACTGTACTGACAATAAACCTATTTTGTGGGTTTCTGAATGAGTTATAGTACATTAAGTTGTGAATTTTATCATACTGTAATCCATTTGAGGCACTGAGGACAATTTTGGCCTAAAGCACATCAGTGTTTATTGTGAGAGTGTAGCATTTATTCATGCTTCTGAAATCTGTTGATCTTATGGGGAGTCAGGTTTATCTGTGCTGTAGGCCCACAATGTAGATATAAAAATTCACAAAAAGCTATATCGCTGGTTTCTCTGATATTCACTTACAGTAAATGTGGGATTGAAGGCAGTGTGCTTTAGGCCCTTATGGTGCTCAGTGCCTCATTTGTATTCTAGTCAAGTGGCCATGTTGGCAGACGTTACTACTTGAGTTTCATCATTTCCACAAATGGTACTTTGTGTTTGGAGTTGGTTGTTTATTGTGAGGGAATCGGCTTTTGTGTGCAGTGTAAACATGGATTATATTGACTGTTTTAAATACTAATAGAAAAATAAAACTGTGAGGATGTACCAAGAAAAGTTAGCCTCAAGGGAAGTAGGGCCTCTGAGAACAGATAGTTTGATCGAGAGAGTGACAAAGTCAAATGAGCATGACTACAAGCAAACATGTAACAAGGAAGTGTACAGTTAGCAAATAGCATAAGAATGTCTGATTTTCAGCATGGAAGTAAATTCGTGAACTAATACATCTGTTAGGGATTTCTACTTTGTCCAAAAAAATGGAAAGCATGAAAACTCCCACTTACACAAAAATAAAAAATGGACAGTTGTGAAAGCTTACACATTTTTTTGGTATTGCCATAAACTGTAGTTAATTGTGTTCAAAACAACATAATTCCACAAAATAATTCTTTCTTTTGTCAGATAAGTTATGCATCTTTATTATTATTATTATTATTATTATAGCATTTCCTTTCTCAGACGTTATGTCTGGTTAAAAATGGAAAGTGACGCAGACCTCGATCAAGCGTGACTTCCTTTTAACTGTACGGTATATGTTACATTGCATTTAGGAACTTTCGGGTAATTGAACATGTATCAATAATTACAGATTTCTGTAGCTGTATATATATGTTTGGATGTAGCGGTATTGCGTTGATGTACTGGTGGCTATTGTGTGGTATGACTCCTGTAGTTGATAGTATAATTGGTATAATGTCAAATTTATCCCGATGCCACATGTCCTTGACTTCCTCAGCCAGTTGGATGTATTTTTCAATTTTTTCTCCTTTTATCTTGTGTATATTTGTTGTATTCGGTACGGATATTTTGATTAGTTGTGTTAATTTCTTCTTTTTATTGGTGAGTATGATGTCAGGTTTGTTATGGGGTGTTGTTTTATCTGTTATAATGGTTCTGTTCCAGTATAATTTGCATTCATCATTCTCCAGTACATTTTGTGGTACATACTTGTATGTGGGAATGTGTTGTTTTATTAGTTTATGTTGTATGGCAAGTTGTTGATGTATTATTTTTGCTACATTGTCATGTCTTCTGGTGTATTCTGTATTTGCTAGTATTGTACATCCGCTTGTGATGTGATCTACAGTTTCTATTTGTTGTTTGCAAAGTCTGCATTTATCTGTTGTGGTATTAGGATCTTTAATAATATGCTTGCTGTAATATCTGGGTGTTATTGTTTGATCCTGTATTGCATTATTATTATTATTATTATTATTATTATTATTACTTTTGTTATTATTATTGACAGTGGCTCTCTCTGTATAAACTTGTTGATAAGCATAACTGTTAAACAGAAGATGGTATTAATTTCACACTCTCAAATTTATCTGAATCTAAAAATTTGAGAACACGCACAACATATATTCATAAACTGGCACTGCCATCAACAGTGTACCATGCCCCACTTCATGAGAGACTACAGACAGCTTTAAAATTTAGTCTAGTGCATTGTTGCCAAGTCTGGTGATCAGAAGCTTTACCACGCTGTCTCTCCTCCCCTTGCCAATTAAATACTGGTGGTGTAAATTTCTTCCACCACCAGGATTCAAACTGAAACCTTCATTTTTCTTGAAATATTTAAATGTTTCCATTTTTAAATAACTAAGTTATGTTTCCTCCTAAAATTATGTATTTCTGACATTAGTCAGGTGTTACTGGAATAACATGAAAGCCTCTCAATGAGAAAGCAAGGAAATGTGCAACAGCCAATGTAATTTTTATATTTTATTTTATTTCTTCTTTTGTCTCAGATATTTTTCCTCTAAACTCATTTTCCTGCTCTTGTACACTTGTGTTTGGAGGAATGAGTGTTGTGTGTTTACAAGCAGACAATGAATTTTGTATAGTTTCTGAACAAATGTAGCAAAGTCATGGACAATCTCATATATGTTAGTTGTCCTCCACATCTCGCATCCCAAGAAGTCTCCACATTCAATGTAATATCTTCTAATATCTTCATTGGTAGATAGTAGACATATTTCTTTTGCTCTTGTTGTTTGAAATGACTAATCCTGTACTTTTTTTCTTTTTCTTTTGAAAGTGTTGTAATTTTAAAAACTGTTTGTAATTCACAGCACTCCTCCCATGTCCAAATCTTATCACTCTTTCCTCCACTTTTATGTGTTGTGTCCTTCTCTCTTAGTTTTGTTATTGTGATCATTTCTATGTCTCATTTTGGTGCCATCTCCTTTGTTGCCCTCCATCACCTTAACCCACTCTTGCACTTTTCCTCTTACCCTCCTCTTAGTTGCTTAATTTCTTTCCTCTCCTTCCACTCCACTGAAACTGAATTTCCACCCTTAAACAGTTAACGTAGATGTGGTGGATGCATTTGGATATCTGTGCATAGGATAGTGTACATTCAAACTAGGAGATTTAGCAGTACCTGAAAGATAGTAATGTCTATACTGTTATGTGTGTTTATGTGCCATTCATTCATCAACTTCAGGTGGATAGTTATGTATCTTCATTATTGTTTATTAATTTTCTGATTATTCAATGTGTTCTACAAAAACTACATACAGTTTCATGGTTGTCTAACAACTATGTTTCATAATCATAAATTGTTTATTTCAACAGCCAGGTGACTTTGAGTGGGATGAAGATATGCAAGGATACATATTATCATCGTACTACTATGGATATGCACCAGTTAACATCATTGCTGGTTACACTGCCTCACGATACAGTGCTCGTTGGGTCTACTGCACAGGACTTTTGATGGCAGGCCTCTTCTCAGTGCTGGGCCCTTTGGCAGCAGAGGGAGGACCAGTTGTTTTCATGCTGACACGTATTATTGTTGGAATTTTTTCTGTAAGTAAATGTAATTATTTCCCTATCAAAGCAAACACTGCCAATTTGGAGCAAAAATAAATAAATAAATTTGCTTGCATGAAGTAGAAAATAATATGGAAATGAAAAACATAAAATGTTAAAAATTGTCTTAAACAATTGAACATTTGTGTATGAGACAGCACTATCAAATTCTAAATTTTCTGCTTTGTGGAGTTTGTACCATAGTAATTTTGTCTGGCGAGTACATCCTGCAGAAAAAGGATGTTAGAGTGGCAATCTGGCAACTCTGTAACCACATGTATGGTACCTGCCTCTGTCAGCACATAATTGTACAGTTGGTACAGTAGGTAGAGATTTGGGTCAGTCTGCAGGAGGTCGATGGTTTGATCCCCGGTTGAGACATATGTTTTTTATTTGGTAAATATAGTCCAGCTGGTACAGTATCTGGCATCTTAATCATCAATAGTGATTGCAGTGGGTCCTCTAGAAAACAGGGTCCTCTAGAAAACATATGCGGCTGTTAATTTATTCGCACCACTTCATCTACTAGATGCGAAACCTGTTTTCTTTGTACCCTCCTCCAGTGGCCCATAGATTAGTACCAATTATTATTCATGCCTTGTTCAGGTCCATTATATTTCGTTAGGGCCTTATGTTCCCAATAGGACTAGCAATGTGCTTTGCAAATAATGTCCAAATTCTTTTACTATTTGTATGTGTTGTCACCAAGGTCTCACTAATTATGCCTTTCAACACTGAGTCTGGTAACCACGTGCTGTTTAGTACACATCTCATTATTATTATTATTATTATTATTATTATTATTATTATTATTCTATTGATGGGATTGTGGAAATAGCAAGTCTATTACCATTAGGGAAACAGTGTAATTCGAAATCGAACATTTCACAGTTAGTGGTGTTGGGATGGATCATGCGGAACAATATCTGTCAGAGGCATAATGTGCATTAGGTGGAACAGCATGCAGGACTGATGGCATGTTTATACTGTATGCGCTGTCCACCAGATGGACTATTTGCAAGCGGAGTAACGCACCCATGACAGACTCCAATGTACATGCGTAGATGCATCAAATTTTCTCATTGTAAACCTCTAAACCATTGTGGTGCATCTGATAACCGGCCTGGTGTTGCTGCTCATGAATTTGCTGCTAGATATCCTCGTCGACACCATCCAGATAAAAAGTGTTTTGTAAGGGTCTACAGGTTGGCACGTAGCCATACAGTATGTAATACGTGCTCACCAGCTGACCTATCTTGGAATGCTGACAATTTGCTTGGCCAGTAGACTTGTGTACAGCTGCAGTGCATCACAATGGAGTAAGCTACTGGCCGCTGTCCGCAGCGTGCCATATAACTAGCATGGTCTCGGGTGTGAATATGTCTCTCTTCTTAACACACCATGGAGCCCTTCGATACAATCATAACTAGCCAGTGTTAGAATGTCAGACACAGTGATAGCACACATAGCGTGCAAGTTTATAATCAGTCTTTTGTTAATAAACTGTTTTATCTTACTTCTCGGTGTTTGGGTATTTCTGTACCTCAAGGACCCACTGTTTACAAATCCTGACAAAATATTTCGTTTAATTATCATCCGGGACAGCAACACAAACAACCTCCTTATAGAAGTGGTGTCCGCATGGGGATAATTATGGAAAACATACAGTCCTGAAGAGGTGCAGCACAATGTGAACTTCGAGCAGCAGCAGCATGAACATCTTCCCACTACGTGGGGACATCCAACGCTGGAATTAAGGTTGATCTACTTCAGTTTGGCTAGAATACAAAAGGCAGTGATGGATTTTTATTTTACAGTTGAGTGACTCTTTGGCATTAAATTAAACAAAGTGCTGCAATCCAGTCAGAGCAACGTTGTTGATCTACAAACTATTATTAATGAAATGCAAGAAGAGATTCAGCAGTTAAAAGCAGAAAGAAGTGAGCATAACATTCCAAAAGACTTGTCAAATGATAGTTCATGCAGTTCAAGTACAACTACAATAAAGAATTTTTCATTATTGCCATCAGTACCAGTGTTTAGCGAGAAACATGAAGATGATGTGAAAGTGTTTTTTTTTGTAAACTTAAAGGTGCCACCCTGTTAGAATCATGGACAGATTCTGATAAGCTAGTGGTTGCCAAATTAAGAATTCAGGAAGCAGCACAAGATTTCATTAGCGTGGAGCCTACTTGCGTGAAAAAAGAAGATTACAATGAGTTTAGAACGGTTGTTATTCAGAGATTTAAATATAAAAACGTGATTAGATTTTACAGAGAGCGGCTTTACAGTTTGTGAATGCGATGAGATGAATCTGTCGAGCAGTTTGCCAACAGAATTCGGAACATCAGTGCTGAAATGTATGGGTTAGTAGAAGATGACAATGAAAATTGCATTCAGTTGTTCAAAGCTGACCAGAGAGCCTTGGACACATTTATTCATGGATTGTACACAGAGAGGAAGTAAGCAAAGCTGTTAGATTGGAATGATGTAAAACATTTGAGGAAGCAGTAGAATCAGCTGTTGGTTTCGTTGAAGCACTAAGACGACCGAATGAGATGCAGAAACAAGAACACAGAGTTTTCAACACAGCAGTGCAATGCTGGGTCACAAGTGTAAGGATTGTGAAGAGAATCGAATCTACTATCAATGCGGGATGCAGGGCCTTGTTTCGAGAGATTGTCACAACAATCTGCCAGATCTTTAAACAAGTATGGGGAAGTATGGGCCACCACTCCATTCGCCCCCTGCCAGAGACAGTGATTCCTGTTAGTTCCAGCGAAAACCAGACCAAAAATAACTTTATGATAGGTGCTATATATTGTAGGAGAAACATCAAACTACTTATTGACACAGGAGCACAGACCTCATTAATGTGTGTTGCACAGATAAACAGGTTAAATTGAAACTGCTGCTATTAAAAGTGTGAGTGTTAAATGGAGGAAGACTACGTAACTACGGAGAAATTGACGTAGAATTAATTCTTGGCCAAGGCCAAGATCAAGGTGAAAATAAAGATAAAGATAAATACACAGCAAGGGTGCAAGTAATTTCAAATAATGAAATGCGTTACGATGGTGTACTTGGATTTGATTTCTTGTCCACTAACAAGGCAGACATATTTGTCACAGAAAGAAAGATCGGACTAGGCCGTAGTAACTACAACCTATGAAATCATTCTTCATATCGTACTCAAAGGATCAGCAATACTGACATCGTGGGAATGGACTGCCCAAGCGATGCATCTGTTCAAACTGTCTGAGTCGATGTTCAAATTGATCAGCCTCAGCAAATTCCCAAGGGAGCAGGAAAGACAATCTATGTTGAAGTTAAGTCACCCTGATGCAAGGAAGGAACTTTGTTATTAATTGAGCGACCTGAGAAAAGTGATTTACTGGATACAATGCATTGTTTTGTTGCTAGAAGTGTAAGTGTCACTACAATGGTGAGACAGAATGTCGCAAAAGTCCCAGTTACAATAATGAATATGGGCAATGAGTATGTTGTTTTGTCATGAGGAACGAAAGTTGCTGAAGTGTTGAGCGTAAGTAAAAGTGACATAATACAGATTTCAGATGAGGTAGCAAACGCTGAAGTTATAAACACAGATTTTTGCAACAGTATCGCAAAATTGCAACGAGGAGATGAAGTTAATAATGAACTGAAGGGCAAGATTTGGAAGAAGATAGAACATTTGACAGCTGATGAACAGAAGATTTTAGCACCTGTTTTGTTGGAGTATGCAGATTTATTCCAAGAACGTGCAAATTTACCTGTCACTCATTTTGTTCAGCATCATATTCATACAGGGAATGCAGTCCCAATCAAGCAGAAACCAATACCATTCAGTCAAAGAGAGTTGGTAGAGGACATGGTTAAAGAACAATTAGAAGCTGGAATTATAAAACCAAGAGATCCTTCACACCCACCGTGCTGTTCGCCTGTTGTAATTGTAAAGAAGAAATCAATTTCTGGAGAACCACAGTTCTGTTTTTGTGTTGACTACTGATCTTTTGATCTTTGAATTCTGTGACCACACCCGAAAATTACCCCTTACCAAATTAAGTGGAAACCTTGGATTACTTGGGCAGATGTCGAATTTCTTCAGTATGTGATTTAACAAGTGGTTATCACCAGTAAACAGTGCATCCAGATGCTCAAGCAAAAACTTCATTTGCAACTGCAACAGGAGTATATAAGTATCTTCATAGGCCATTTGGACTTTGTAATGTTCCAGCTACATTTCAACACCTGATGGTTTCAGTTTTATGTGGGCTCACCCCCACAGAAGCACTTGTTTACCTTGATGATGTAATAATTTTTGGTATTTTGTCTCAAGAAGTTGACGCTCATGAACATCCAATCTCATTTTCTTCCTGGCAATTAAACAAAGCAGAATGTAATTATACTACTACTGAGAAAGAGCTTTGTGCTTTGGTTTTCAGTATAACACATAACAGATGTTTCTTCACAGGAAGAGAATTTACAGTTATTACAGATCATGCTGCACTTAAATGGTTATTGATCTTAAAGGATCCAAGTTCCAGATTAACAGGATGGGCATTAAGACTGAGTGAGTACCAATTTAAGGTTATTCACTGACCTTGTAAACAACATGTGAATGATGATGCAATGAATCGAAAAGTCAATATTTGTGTTACAATAAGTCGAGAAGAAGAGTTAAAGGCAGCTCAAGAAGAAGATCCACAATGCAAATTATGGAAAAATGATCAATGTTTTGTTGAAATAGATGGATTATTATACAAAATCACTAGTAAAGGAAACCGCCTAGTGATGGCTGGGTGTTGTGTGCTGTCCTTAGGTTAGTTAGGTTTAAGTAGTTCTAAGTTCGAGGGGACTGATGACCATAGATGTTAAGTCCCATAGTGCTCAGAGCCATTTGAACCATTTTTTTTGAAACCGCCTAGTTGTTTGAGAAAGCATGAAAGAGCAAATTATGAGAGAACAACATGATTCTTTATTATCAGGACATTGCGGTAAAAAAGCAACAAACATTAAAATAGCTCAAATGTTTTTGTGGCCGAGCTGCAAAGCTGACATTTTCGTGTTTGTTTCACAATTTTATTCCTGTAACAGGCGGAATAATGTTGGAAAAAGTAGAGCACCATTGCAAGAACTGCCAGAGGCAAGTAAACCGTTTGAAAGAGTAGGACTAGATGTTGTAGGACCATTGCCTAAGACTAAAGATGGAAGCAAATACATATTGACAATGTTAGACCATTTCTCTAAATACCTTCTCATGATACCAATGCCTGATCAGAGTGCTGAGACTACAGTCAATGTTTTTGTAAAAGAATGGATTCTTAAGTTTGGGTCACCATTAAGTAAAATCAGTAATAATAATAATAATAATAATAATAATAATAATAATTTTATTGTCATTCGGCCATTACAGCAATAGACAATGTCATATACATACTAAAATACAATTAATAGTTTGAAAGAAACAACAGGTTTCTTGTTAACATTATAGTATTATATTACAGTTGATAAATTCTCTTATGTCATAGAATGGGTGGAGGACTAGCCAGTCATGAATTGTTTGTTTGAATAATTGTTCAGGTAATTCTTGAACAGATTGAGGAAGTTTATTAAATAATTTGTACCCCATGATTTCGTAGCTGTTGAGTGACTTTGACAACCTGTGGTAAGGAATATAGAGGCACCTATTCCTTCTTGTATTGTGGCTGTGTACATTTTCTCTGGTTTTTGTTTCTGGTAATTTCTTCTTCGTATAAATTAGAACATAGTATATGTACAAGTTTATAACAGTCATGATTTTCTGTTCACAGAACAATGGTTTACAGTGTGCCTTATATGCAGAACCAGTAATTATCCTAATAGCTTTTTTTTGCAGTATTAATATGTCATGTACACAGCTAGAGTTCCCCCACAAAATAATTCCATATGTTATTATACTCTGAAAGAATGAAAAATAGGATGTTCTAACATATTTTTCAGGAACACAATCCATAAGTCGCCTTAACAGGTAAATAACTCTACACAATTTACCACTAATATATTGTACATGTTGACCCCAAGATAATTTATCATCAATGTATACCCCCAAAAATTTGACATAACTTGGATCATCTGACAGAAGCTTGTCTCTAAGACTACAGACCATCTGCTGTGTTTTGTTTTCATTCAGCAGGAATCCATTTGCCTTGAACCAATAGGATGCTTGGTCAATTGTCTTTGCTGCACAAGTTTTAAGGCTATTGAAATCCTCACTAGCATGAAGAAATGTTGTATCATCTGCATACAACACAGTGGTGGACTTGATAAATGACGGCAGATCATTTATCATTATCAGGAACAAAAAGGGGCCCAGCACAGATCCCTGCGGAACACCTACCTTGACTTGCTCTATACTCGACATTTCTCTCCCTACACAAACAACTTGCTTACGATTCTGAAGGTATGATTTTATTAATTTAAGGCTGTTATGTCTAATGCCATAGAATTCCAGTTTTTCTAGGAGTGGCTTATGCTTTACACAGTCAAAAGCTTTGCTTAGATCACAAAATGTGAGTTGAGCATAGCCCTTGTCCTCAAACACTTGATGTAAGTATTTGACTACAAAATCTATAGCATCCACAGTAGACAACTTTTTCCAAAAACCATACTGAGATTCACTAATTATTCCTAATTTTTCAAAATAGACAGATAGCTGTTGGTAAATTACACATTCCAGTATTTTAGAGAAAGCTGGGACTATGGAGATTGGTCTGTAACTGCAAGGTGAGTCCATATCTCCCTTTTTATATATTGGAATTACCCTAGCCACTTTGAGTTCTTTGGGAAAATATCCTTCAGATATGCATTTATTTATACAGAATGTTAAGGGGTACACAATATAGTCTATTACTTTCTTTAGTAAATTACAGGATATGTCGTATATATCTACACTGTCTGAAGATTTCATCCGTTTTACAATGCTTAGGACATGACTAGGTGAGACCTCGGAGAACATAAACGTACCTGTGTCTGTTGGTGTTCTGCAAACATTTTTAGAAAGTAACTCTGATGGATTGATATCAGGTTTGATTATAGTATTTCCTACATTTTCAACAGATTTAATAAAGAAATCATTGAATTTTTGGGGACTTATATTAATTTTTTTGCTTCTTACATCTTTAGCAACACCATTTATTAATTTCCATGCAGCTTTGCACTTATTTGTGGAATTATCAATGGTATTGAAATTATGTGCTTTTTTGGCTTTCACGATGGCTTTTTTATACTCATTCCTGCATTTTATATAGGCTAATCTGGCATGTTCTGTTTTCTGATTGCTACATATATTGTGCAACACCATAACTTGGTTTTTCATACTTGATAATTGTTTAGTGAACCATGAATTTTGTCTGTTTGTAGCCCTGTTTGTAAAGCCTTTGTCAGTTAATTTGCATTTCTTTATGGGGATATTGTCATTAAATTGTGTCAGAAATGTTTTAAAAAATCTCTCAAATAATAGTTTCCCTGACAAATCAGCACTAAGACTATAACTTGTGTCACCATGACATTGGTTGAACCGGTCTCTCTCAGCAAGGGACTTACAGAGCTGAACAATTTTGTCATCTGTGACAGGCCTGGTGATTATAACTTTTGGGACAGGCTTAGGAGTATTACTATTATCAATACAGAACCTACTTGTATAGTTTAAAGATACAGAGTCATGATCTGAAAATGGAAACGCTGTAACAGCACATGATTCTTCTGTAGTTTTAAAGTTGACAAAAATATTGTCAAGACATGCTTTATCTCTTGTGGGCCTGTTATTGATTGAGTGCAAATTGCACTGTCTTAAAAGGTTTTTCAACTCAGTCACAGTACGTTTATGTGTTGTTATATCAAAATCTGCATTCAGATCTCCACCAATTACTATGTCATAATGCAACCATCTGGTCCCTCTTATTACATCTAACAGCATGTCCAATTTTTCTAGAAATACATTGATGATACCCTTAGGTGACCTGTAAAGGGATACTATTACTAACTTAAGACTGTCCATAACTATACCAGTGGCTTCAAAGTTCTGTTCCTCACATAAATAATCTAGGTCCAACTTAACAATGGAGCAGCTGAATGACTGATTAATATATATTGCCACACCACCTCTTATATGCGGTTTTCTACAGTAACTATTTGCTACATTATAGTTATCAAGTTTGACAACTGTAAGTACACTCTCAGTAACCCAATGTTCACTCAGACAGAAAATATCAAATTTGCTATCTAGTCCTAAACGGTTTACAATAAATTCTTTATCTATTAGTCCTTGAACATTCAGATAGCAAATTTTAAGATCATAATTGTTGTTTATTTTAGATTGAACGTTTTGGTGAGGTGTTGTGAAATTTGTTACACTACTTATCTCCTGGGCTGCTTCATCTTGCTGCCTTCCACTAAAAAATCATTTAGACGGACAGGAGGTGCTGTTTTCCGTCTACACGTAACACTTGATGCTGCTTCTCCTGCTGCAATTCTCATTTCTCCTTTTAGAGGCACTATAGTTACTGTTGCTGGTGAAACTTCTGCTGTTGATGGTACTGTTACTTCCTTTTCCACTGCTGCTACTGATAATACCACTGGTGACTGACGCTTTACATGTTTGCACAGTTGTAATTTTTTCATCGTAGGGTGCATCTGCAGATGTTTCTTCCTCATATGCTGTTGGTGCACTTTTCTTTTCTGTTGTCATTGGCAGAAAACCCGTTGCAGGTAGTGCTATTTTTACATAGGCACCCACTCCTGCTGTCTTTATCACCTGGAGAATTTCTTTGGCCAGCACATTCTTGCCTAGGTTGTTTCTGTGCAGTCCATGTCTAGTAAAATGCTCTCTTACTGAACTCGTTGCTTCAATGAAAGTTGTGTGCACAAAACCGCTACAAATCTTCCTGAATTTCCGATTTGTCGCGATGATTTCTTTGTTTACACACGAGTCTTCCGTTAAGTCGTGTCTGTAGGGAATGTTTACAACAAATACCTTCGCCTGTGAAATTTTTACTAGCGATTCTTTCAGTGTTCTTACAGCGAGGCTGCTTTCATTTTTATGGACATCGTTTCCCCCTCCGATTATGACACAGTTGACGTCGCTTTTCACGGAACTTTCACAGTTTTTCAGCACTTCTCGTAGAGGAGCACCAGGTTTCGAAATTCCAATCACTTTATATTCAGACTGCATATCAGACATGATTGTAGCCAGTCCCTTGCCATGACTCGTCGATAATATGTATATTTCTTCCTTCTTCTTCTCTGTTTCCTTTTTTGTCTCGTGTTCAGTTTTATTACAAGTTGCTCTCACACGATTTTTTCGTTTAATAGTATTTGATGGTAACGTGTTTCTGCTGGCACTTTTTTGTTCAACAGATCTTTCCGAGCAGTTACCTGTTACACTGAGATTTTTTGTCCGTGATTCTGAGCTGTCTGCACTTAGAACATCGTATTTATTCATTAGTGGAACACGAAAAACATTGGTATTTAAGACAGGTCGAGAGATTTTCTTAGGCCTAGTATATACACACTCTCGTTTGCCTGTTTGCGTATCTGTGGGAAGGTCCATATAGTCGATCAAACTTTTCAGCATTTCTGCATATTGTCTAGCTTTACTTAAGTCACTTTGCAGTTCTTCCCTCACACTTATTTCGAGTCCAGCGTTGCACATTTCAAATGCAGTTTCAAGACCGTTGCACTCAGTTCCACAGTCACATGTAGGCCTATGTTGACCGAGATTTGCTTCCACGAAACAACAAGAATGATACCATTTATGCGCCACTACACATATTTTAACACCTTTTATCGCTTTTTTTGCACATAGCATACAATTCACTGATGGTAATTTACCGATATTCACGGAGCGATTTGCCACTACATTCATATACGCCGCCATCTTTTCAAGGAACGAATTTTATGAGTGAATTACTTAAACAGACTTGTCAGCTCATGCAAATAACTCAGTTAAGGACTACACCAGTACACCCTGAAGGAAATGGAAGAGACAAGCAAGTCCACAGAACAATTATTAAAATGGTTAGCCATTATGTGGGCAGAAAGCACAACAATTTGGATGTCAACTGGCCTAAGACCATATGAGATCGTCTATGGAAGAAGAAGACTGCATTCACCCTTGGACTTTGCATGATCGACTACCAAAATCAGCAATGAACACGTGGGGGATCTAGCACGCAAACTAAAGGAAGCATGGAGGGGAGTGAAACAGCGAAACCATCAATCTTTTCTTCAGCAAGCAAAACAACATGACCGACAAGCAGCAGTGCCACAGTATCGAGTTTGAGGTCTTGTGTATCTGAGCAACGTGGTGTTCAAGAAGAGTCAAGTCAAAAAGTTTAAGAAGTTTTGGAAAGGACCGTATCGAATCTTGGAGGGGTTGTCACCAGTCACTCTTAAGCTCCAACTGCCCTTTTGTTTGATTGTTGTTAATGTCAGTTGTGTAAAGCCATTTGTGGGTAGATTTCCTGTAGCATCGCAAGACAATGAGGACCAACCAAGAGGTAGACCTGCTGTTCTCAAACCCAGGAAGCGAGAATCGCAAGGTCATAGTCCAGACTTTGAGGCCGACGCATCGCCATGTTCTGAGCAATCCTGTTCCAGACACCCCTACAATCTGCATAAACGTGTGTAGCGTATGAGAGTGCAATGCGTGTGTTTATTTCTGCCATGTGCTTATGTGAATGTGTTGGGAAAATTTAGTTTTGAAGCTATTACACAAGTGCACAAGTGAAACTAAACCTTTTATTCCACAGGTTACCAGAAGCAACTCATTTATTTTATGTTCATTGTTAACTCTAGTATACAGAACTGATTAACCATGTTCATTTTTATTCTAATGTTTGCTATAATAGCATATTCTACCAATGCTGGAGTAATAGTACCACAGGGTACAAGTGTTTTATTTGAACCACAATCAGACATGGTAGTTTCAAAAAGTAATGCAAAACTTGTACTCAAGTACAATCTGAGTGAAATCCATGAACAGTTCAGTTCTGTAAAGAAGCAAATTGATCTAATTCATTCTATTAAGGGTAATGAAACAATTTTGGAAATGGGTACATCTTGGTATAATAACTGGATCACAGCTAAAATGCAGGTAGAGTCTAAATTTGCTAATAATGAACAAGAGATTTACTGTTTTTTAAAGCTTTTGCCCCACAAAACTTTAATTAGGTGTAAACATGCCTGGTTTGATTTTGGAGGGAGTCTCCTTCATATTGTATTTTGTACTTTAACTAGTTGAGATCTACTGGAAGTTAAAGGCGAAATATTAGCTCTTGAACAACAGTCCAGTACAAATTCAACTAATCTCTCTAATGAAATTATCATATTAAAGAGTATTCACAGAACCATTACTAACCACACAGGTTTCATTGAACAGATTGCAAAGCAATTTATCTCACATTTCCACGTAATTAATAATGAAATGAATGCATATAACCAAGAACTATTCCAAGGATTAAATGCTGTGAGTGCACATTTAGATTTAAACACTCTTTTGTTAAGGATTACTGATAGTTTATCAGATGCTAGAATTGATGCCCCTAACTTAAGAACAGCCTTAGAAAGTAGTTCAAATGATTGTTTGAGCAGTGTACAGAACAATTTTTACAGATCATACTGTCAGTTGAATGAAAGCTAGATGCAACATATACTATGATTTACCCTGTTAACTCTTACAGTTTATATGCTTACAACAAGTTAACCACCACACACTCTTTAATGATTGAAGATGAAGTAACTGTTATTGTTTCTATGTCTGTTGCTAGATCAAAGCATAATTTTGAAATGTATAAGATTTATACTTACCCTGTGAAATGGAGTCAGGCAGGTAATACTATGATTTACCCTGTTAACTCTTACAGTTTATATGCTTACAACAAGTTAACTACCACACACTCTTTAATGATTGAAGATGAATTAACTGTTAGTTTTTTCTATGTCCATTGCTAGATCAAAGCATAATTTTGAAATGTATAAGATTTATACTTACCCTGTGAAATGGAGACAGGCAGGTATTCATGTAAAGTATGTAAGACAATGATTTAATTAAGGATATCCATGAAAATATAATTTCTTTCAATGAGTGAGGTAAACTTCAATGAAGCAGCGAATAAAATTAAGTCCTTTGATTCATCCAGTAATGTTAATGCATACTCAATTGCTTTTATTAGTACGTCTTTTGTCAACAGCATGTGTCATGTATGAAATTGTCATCCTGAAAGCTCACTTCTTTGTACCGAACGTTACTGTGTCTGCAAATGAAATACATGTTGCAATGCCTTTGGATGTCACAAATGGCAAAATAGATTCATAATGCCCAGGAGGTCGTTTTGAGTCACTTGCGGTTGCTCTTTTTCTCTGGGGAGAGTGATGTAAGAGTCTATGGGTTTGCATGTAGCGGTACAGTACATGACACATGCTCGCCAGCTGACCTACCTTGGAATGCTGACAATTTGCTTGGTCAGTAGACGTGAGTACAGCCACTGTGCACCACAAGTGAGTAAGCCATTGGCCACCATCTGCAGCACCCCGTATAACTAATGTGGCCTCGGGTGCGAATATGTCTCTCTTCTTAGCTCACCATGGAGCCCTTTGATACGACCGTAATTAGCCATTGTTAGGATATCAGACATAGTGACGATGGGTGCATGTAGCATGTGTGTTTATAATCAGTCTTTTGTTAATAAACTGTTTTAACTTACTTTTAGCTGTCTGCGTATTTCTGTACCTCAAGGACCCACTGCTTACAAATCCTGACAAATATTTCATGTAATTATCATCTGGGGGCAACAATTCGAACAATCTCCTTATAGTTTCATCATCTCCAGCTGTGCCTTTGGTTGTCATGTTCTCTACTTCCACCACTGCATGATAGAGGTCATCCATTAACTCGCCATACTCTAGCTGCTGAGGAAGCTATTCTGGTGGTCATACACCAAGAACGTCAGCGAAGTACATGTTGCATAACAAGGCAGCTGCTTGTCCTGCAATGCACGGTCATTAATGTGCTGCACAACATGGGCTGTACCCCTATCATCCTGCAGATTGCCATCAACAGATGCAATTCTGTGAATGATTCCAACAACATTAGGAAGCCAATGACAACTTCGTGAACACCTTAATATGGTCGGATGAAGCAGCATTCACTCATGAGGGTGTCTTTAATATGCACAGTGCCCACCATTGGTGTGAGATTAACCCGTGTGTCACCTGCAACTGTGGATATCCTGTTTACTTTGGTATCAACATCTGGGCCGGAATATCGGGTGTCTGGTGTTTGGGCCCCTACATGTTGCCTGACTGGTTGACTGCATGAAGGTATCATGCATTCCTCTCAAACTGTCTGCCTGTTGGGCTGGAAGATGTTCCACTACATGTTCAGCAGAGGATATGGTTCCAATATGATGGTGCATCTCCACAATCTGGAATTAATGTGCGACGGTATTTGGACAGAACATTTCCAGGGAAATGGCTCAGACATGGAGGTCCAGTTGTATGGCCACCATGTTCACCTGACCTAAATCTCATGGAGCACGTGTACTCTTCTCCATTGACAAAAGTGGAAGAATTGGTAGCGAGTGTTCATTCTGTTCTTGTTATTGTGGATGCAGCTTTGCTGCAAAGGGTCCGGAGCTGCAAGACCTGGAAGTAGCACAATGTTTGGACATGCAGGGAGTTCGCTTTGAGCATCTGTTGTTCTGAGGACAATGTATTCTGTTGTGAAGGTCATGCGGTCATTAACAGGGACATTATTATTGTCGCTGGTAGCTAATGCGTGACATTTGATTGCTCATATTACATGTAGTATAAATGACAAGTAAATGTTGTGTTATTGTACTGTGCTATCATCTTTAGCATCTTGAAATTGGTATTGTTTTTGTAGTTATTCTGTCCTATGACAGGTCATTTGTTTCAGCTGTCTATTTCCTATTTATCTAACCATGTATTTGTTATGTTCAGCATTACAAAATGTTGTAAATTTAGGATACGTGTACCTATGAAGTGGTGTATATTACAGTATGAAATGTCAAAATGAAATTAGCAAATAAAAAAAAAATGCACCCCCAACCCATGATCGAACCCTTGACCTCCTATGTGTTAACCCAAAACTCAGTCCACTGCACCAACTATACAGTGCAACTAACATGTACTGACAGAGGTAGTTACCATATATGTGCTTACCGTGTTGCCAGATTGCCACTCTTTAACGTGCTTTCCCAGCCAGATGAAATTGTGTGTGTGTGTGTGTGTGTGTGTGTGTGTGTGTGTGTGTGTGTGTGTGTACAGGAAGTTATTCTGAAATTCTAAATACAGGCCATACAAGTGTCAACTGCATCAACCTCCACCCCCAACCGTACCCCCATCACCCAGTTTGTGTACAGGCACTGCCTTACAAACTTGCAGTTTCAGTTCATTTCTACAAGACCATTCATTAATGTACACAAACTACAGTTAAAGTACAGTAAAGTATGAATATATTGTAAATGAACAATAGGAATGAACATTAAATTACTCAAAAACAATATTAATTCTAAAATCGATATTTGTAAATGAAAAACAAATCACATTGCATTAATGAATGTCACATTGGCAATAAAGTGTGATGGGACTTCATGAACATGTTCACAAATGTGCACCACTTAGTTGCATTTAAAATGGGTTGAAATGGAAGAGGTTTGTTTAGATAATACAATAGTGGAATTTTGTGAATGGAAAACAAACTTGGCATGGGTAAAAATAATCTCTCACCAACTACTGGTGACATTAGGGGATGGGTACCCATGTAACAAGAACTAGAATGCCTTATATCAGCTTACAAATTCGTTTCACCCACCCACCCATCCACACTCACACACACACACACACACACACACACACACACACACACACACACACACACACACACACACACACGGCAAAAATCAACCCCGAGAAAGCCACAAGTTCATTTTATTTTGTATTTTCATTGAATTTCTGCTTGTGCTTTAAAACAAAATTGTAGCTATTTTAATGCATTAATGTAATTTTGTTTTATATTTCAGGGCATTATTACACCATCCATGCACGTAATTTTTGGTAGATGGTTTCCCGAAAATGAACGTCAGAGGCTGAGTGGATTTATTTTTTCAGGTACGATAATGTATCACACTATAACTTAATAGCTTCTATTAGAGTGGTATCCTATGAAGAGTCTGTCAGTATCTACAATTATACAGTGCAAATAATTTTATGAAGTATATTAGAATGTACTTCTTTTCTATCAAATATTATGAGATACCATAATTACAACCATGTGTTTCCACAAAGAGTGGTTGGTTCTACGTGTGTATGAAAGCTATAATAATCAGAATACAAATTTTGTTTTTGTTAGGAAATGATAAATTTGTTGAACTTTTTGAAGTGTTTTTGTTAAACAAAATGTATATTTTTTATTGTCTTCCAGGTCAGGTTATTATCACTTGTATGACATTCTTCTGTGTGTCTGATTAATTTTTTATAGGTTGTAACATATAATAAATAGTTGATAAAAATGCTACACTTATTATCCACATCTAAAGTCTACCACACAGACCCTAGCCATATTAAGAGTCTGTCATTTCACAAAAGGAAGTCACTGGGGATCCTTAATAATACTTAAAATTAATAAAACACAAATTAACAATTATGAAAAGATAGATGCCATTCACCATAAACATGACATGCTGAGTTTCAGACAGGCACAATGAAAAGACTGTTACACAGTGAGCTTTTGGTCAAAGTCTTCTTCAGAAAAGAAAATAAAACACAGAAATTCACACAAGCAAACACATCTCATGCACACGGCAGTCTGTCTAGAGCAACTGGAGGTATCAGCCATGCATGCATGAGATCCACCTGCTGGTGTGAATGTGTGTTTTCCTTTCTTTTCTGAAGAAGGCTTTGGCCAAAAGTTCAGTTTGTAACAGTCTTTTTGTTGTGCCTGTCTGCAACTCAACAATTCATCTTTAAGGTGAGTAGCAAACTACACTTTTTATAATTGTTGATATTGCAGCCTGGACTTCCCATTGTATAAAAAACAAGTTAGTAAAAATTAACACATAAATAACACAATAGTAATACCATAGAAAAATACTTGAAATGTCTTCCCTAGCAGTCCATGAAGTGTGCTAACAATGTTATGTACCGTTTACTGTGGTGGCTATAGAAAGACTTAACAATGAAATTGAAGGGCCTGTGTGTGATTGTGAATAATACTTCTCCATGACTGTCAAATGCTACATCTGCTATTTCCCAAAGACTTTTAAAGTGAGAACAGCTTTGTGTGCATGGCTATGTTTTGTGTGTACAGAGCTGGTAAAATTATTTTCTGCACAATATATGTATCTTCCCCACAAATAAGTGACTGAGTAAGTGTTTGTATGCTAGATGATTTTTAATTAATGGACATCATCACAACCTTTCATTAAAATAGAGTGTAAAATTTGCCAATGTTCTTCCTCTTCTTCTACCCTAAGGGAACAATTATGGTCAACTTTCTATCCCCAGCAGTACATCAGCTTAATTAATTACATATTAATTACATTTAAATGAATTTAATCTACAGCAATATGGTGTAGCAATGAGTTTTAAAAGGTGAAAAGACAGTTTTCACTCAGAAGAATGAATGGGCAGCTCAGTGAACTAAAACACTAAAGAGTGGTTTCAGTTCAAAGAACAAACACTTTGTTCAACTGACAGAAAAATTATGGACTGGGTTCACTTTAAAAGAAAGAATGAGTAATTCAGTCAATATGCAAAACTACAATGGACTGAATTGACTGTTTTCATTCAGTTACTCCCACAAACTGGTTTCAGTCTCAGGAAATGAATGAATAATAATCCAACTGATGTGTAAAACTACAGTTGACTGAATCACTTGTTTGCTTCCACAGACTGGTTTCACTCAAAAGATAGAATAATTCAACTGATTCATAAAAATACAACCAAATCACTGAATTATTTTCCAACAACCAACCAAATTGATTGTTTTCATTCAGTTGTTCCCATCACCACTGAAGGCGAACACCATTTTTCAACTGTCACCACATAATATGCAGGTGATCTCGCTCAACTACAGCATGTAGGAACTTCAACAAATGGGAAGGCAGAGGCTTCATAATTCTGAATCTGTAGATATTTAAAGACCTTGGACCACTAATATTTTGTGTGTACCCACTGCCAATATTAGCAATCAAATTATAGTGTGGTCTTCATATATCATCCTCTGATTGCCAGTACCTTTACTTTATAGATGCATGTCTCATTCAGTAGGACAATAATTTTGAAGATGACATTAGTAACACTATAGAAGTCATATACCATCCCTTTTCTGATTTAGAAATATGTGGAAACATTTGAACAATGGTCATTTACCTTCAGTGAATTGCTGTAGTTATTGATTGATGACCTCATCCTTTCCTGAGTTATGGATAGTGTCTTGGGGAGTTGGATCATTAGGAGTAGAATTAGGATTATTCTTCTTCGTGGCAAAGTGATATTTCCAGCAGAGAGTACGAGTGTAGGATTCCTTGTATCTTCTAGGAGAGGGTGATTTTGAGGAAGAGGAGGTGGGTCCCACTGTGATGGAGGACGTATCTTCTAGGATACTGTCCTACACTCGTACTCTCTGCTGGAAATATCACTTCACCATGAAGAAGAATAATCCTAATCCTACTCCTAATGATCCAACTCCCCAAGATACTATCCAAATTGAACCCTGCCTGGAACAGTTCCATCCTCCATCACAGCGGGACCCACCTCCTCTTCCTCAAAATCACCCTCTCCATACCTTCCAGGAATTTCTCACTTCCAGTCTTGCCTCTCAGTCCTTCTCGAAAAACCTTAATCCTACTCCAAACATCACCACTGCTGAAGCCCAGGCTCTCCGTGATCTGAAGGCTCACCTATCCATCGTCATTCTTCTGGCGGACAAGGGTTCCACGACTGTGGTACTTGATCGTCGAGAGTATGTGGTTGAGGGACTGCGTCAGCTTTCAGATAACACTACATACAAAGTTTTCCAAGGTAATCCCATTCCTGATGTCCAGGCGGAGCTTCAAGGAATCCTCAGAACCTTAGGCCCCCTACAAAACCTTTCACCTGACTCCATCAACCTCCTGACCCCACCGACACCCTGTACCCCTACCTTCTACCTTCTTCCTAAAATTCACAAACCCAATCATCCCGGCTGCCCCATTGTAACTGGTTACCAAGCCCCCACAGAATGTATCTCTGCCTATGGAGATCAACACCTTCAACCCATTACATGCAGTCTCCCATCCTTCATCAAAGACACCAACCACTTTCTCGAACGCCTGGAATCCTTACCCAATCTGTTACCCCCGGAAACCATCCTCATAACCATTGATGATACTTCCTTATACACAAATATTCCGCACGTCCAGGGCCTCGCTGCAATGGAGCACTTCCTTTCATGCTGATCACCTGCCACCCTACCTAAAACCTCTTTCCTCATTACCTTAGCCAGCTTCATCCTGACTCACAACTTCTTCACTTTCGAAGCCCAGACATACCAACAATTAAAGGGAACAGCCATGGGTACAAGAATGGCCCCCTCGTATGCCAACCTATTTATGGGTCGCTTAGAGAAAGCCTTCTTGGTTACCCAGGCCTGCCAACCCAAAGTTTGGTACAGATTTATTGATGACATCTTCATGATCTGGACTCACTATGAAGAAGAACTCCAGAATTTCCTCTCCAACCTCAACTCCTTTGGTTCCATCAGATTCACCTGGTCCTACTCCAAATCCCATGCCACTTTCCTTGACATTGACCTCCATCTGTCCAATGGCCAGCTGCACACATCCATCCACATCAAACCCACCAACAAGCAGCAGTACCTCCATTGTGACAGCTGCCACCCATTCCATATCAAACGGTCCCTTCCCTACAGCCTAGGTCTTCATGCCAAACGAATCTGCTCCAGTCCGGAATCCCTGAACCATTACACCAACAACCTGAAAACAGCTTTCGCATCCCACAACTACCCTCCCGACCTGGTACAGAAACAAATAACCAGAACCACTTCCTCATCCCCTCAAACCCAGATCCTCCCACAGAAGAACCCCAAAAGTGCCCCACTTGTGACAGGATACTTTCCAGGACTGGATCAGACTCTGAATGTGGGTCTCCAGCAGGGATACGACTTCCTCAAATCCTGCCCTGAAATGAGATCCATCCTTCATGAAATCCTCCCCACTCCACCAAGAGTGTCTTTCCGCCATCCACCTAACCTTCGTAACCTCTTGTTTCATCCCTATGAAATCCCCAAACCACCGTCCCTATCCTCTGGCTCCTAGCCTTGTGACCACCCCCGGTGTAAAACCTGCCCCATGCACCCTCCCACCACCACCTACTCCAGTCCTGTAACCCGGAAGGTGTACACGATCAAAGGCAAAGCCACGTGTGACAGCACCCACGTGATTTACCAACTGAACTGCCTACACTGTGAAGCTTTCTATGTGGGAATGACCAGCAACAAACTGTCCATTCGCATGAATGGACACAGGCAGACAGTGTTTGTTGGTAATGAGGATCACCCTGTGGCTAAACATGCCTTGGTGCATGGCCAGCACATCTTGGCACAGTGTTACACCGTCCGGGTTATCTGGATACTTCCCACTGACACCAACCTGTCAGAACTCCGGAGATGGGAACTTGCCCTTCAATATCTCCTCTCTTCCCATTACCCACCAGGCCTCAACCTCTGCTAATTTGAAGTTACCGCCGCTCGTACCTCACCTGTCATTCAACAACTTCTTTGCCCCTGTACTTCCACTTTGACTGACATCTCTGCCCAAACTCTTTGCCTTTACATATGTCTGCTTGTATCTGTATAGGTGCGGATGGATATGTGTGTGTGTGCGTGCGAGTGTATACCTGTCCCTTTTTCCCCCCAAGGTAAGTCTTTCCACTCCCATAATTGGAATGACTCCTTACCCTCTCCCTTAAAACCCACATCCTTTCATCTTTCCCTCTCCTCCCCTCTTTCCTGATGAAGCAACCGTGGGTTGCGAAAGCTTGAATTTTGTGTGTGTGTTTGTGTTTGTTTGTGTGTCTATCAACATACCAACGCTTTCGTTTGGTAAGTTACATCATCTTTGTTTTTAGATATAAATAAAATGTTATTAATAAATAAAATGTTGTGTCAAATGAACAGTGATAGACATCATTCCAATACAAGATAAAAATAATTTATACATGTAGGCCTACTCTATACCTTTGTGCAGATAACAACATGGTGTTCTTTATTCTAGTTTCAATAAACCACTCACTGGCCTTAACAAATTGGAAGTCTTACAAAATAAACTGTAAATCATGAATTACTAGTCATTCCATGAATGATTAATCTGCTGGGATTCTTGCGAGTTCCTGTTAGCAATTTAGAAAACAAAACTCACTGTAATTAATCCTCCCTTGTTGTAAGGTAAATGAAATGACACAGTTCCATAGACTACTAGTCTCATACGGACTTTATGTATATAGACTGATGTGGTGAGTGAAAATTTGTACCAAGGCCGGGAATTGCACCCATGTCTCCTGCTTACTACTTGGATTGAGAAGGGAGGCATGCTAGGGTAAGTCCTGCAGCTGTGTGATCTGCTCTGCCAAGGTGACTTAGTGGTTAATGCACCTGCCTAGTAAGCAGGAGGCCTGGGTTCAATTCGCGGCCTTGGTACAAATTTTCAGTTGCCATTTTAGTCTATATACACAAAATTATTGTAACAGATGTTGTAATAGATAAAGAGCAGTTTCTCCAAAGTTAACAATTTTCTACTAATTACATAACATGTGACTTGAAATATGAATACTGTATGGTAATTCCTCTGGTCAGTAACATAAATATCTTATCATTAATCATGGTGGTTGTTCCAGTCCACTGTAAATGTGTTTATTGAAGGTGCACATCTAAGCTAATGTGTACATTAATGCAATCCTGATAAATCAAGGTCTGTTCAAAGAATTCTGGAACATTTGTAATTTCATACCATTGATGTGTTGGATAAAAAAACACAGCTGGAATCCCAACATATGCCTGTGTTTAGTATGTAACTGCCAGAAATTTCACTGTTGCATGTCTGTTACTTATTGCTCAGTGCTATATTGAGTAGAACATTGTGTTGCACATTTTGCGAATTTCAAGATGGCTGAGTTAGAGGAGCAATGCATTTGCATTAAATTTCACATAAAACTCAAAGAAATCTTTATAGAGTCATACCAAATGATGCAGTAACCTACAGTGGTGAGTGCTTAAGCTGTACTTGGTGTTTCAAAAATGGTTGGACAGAATTTAAAGATGACCCTTATTCAGGATGCCCTTCGACTTCTACCAATGATGATCATGTCAGGAATGTTAATGAAATTGTGCATGCCAATCTAAGACTGACAGTCCAGGACATTGTAAAAGAATGTAACATTTCAGTTGGATTATGTCATGAAGTCCTGCACAGTGTCTCAGGATGCATCATGCAGCCGCAAAGTTCATACCATGGCTCATGAGTCAAGACCAGAAAGACCTTTTCCTTGCCGCCTGTGAAGAACTCTTGGATTGGACAAATGAGAATGAGTCGTTAGTTAAGAGAATCATAACTCATGATGAAACATGGGTCTATGGTCATTATGTTGAGACCAAGGTTCAGCCTTCACAATTGGTTGGGAAAGGTTCTCCAAGACCAAAAAAGCTTGTCAGGTGAGGTCAAATATCAAAGCTAGGCTGATAGTTTCCTTTGACTTTGGATTTGCTCATCCTGAATTCATGCCGCAGTGACAAACTGTTAATCATGGGTACTACTGGGACATGTTGTGATGCCTGCAAGAAAATATGAGAAAGAAACATCCTGAAATGTGGTGAGACAATTCACGGCTCTTGCATCACGATAACACATCTGCACATTCATCTCTGTAGGTGCATGACTATTGCACAAAAAACGAAATCACTGTGTTCCCTCATCCTCTGCACTCTCCAGACCTGCCCCCTACAGAGCTTTTATATTTCCAGAGTTGAAACCCTGTTGAAAGGCAGAAGATTTGCAATGATAGATGAGGTAAAAGAAAATTCACAAATGGTTCATTGTGCTGTTCAGCAAGAGGTGTATCATAACTGCTTCTGGAAGTGGAAACAGCATTGGGAGCAGTGTATCAATTGTGGAGGAGAGTATTTCAAAGGAAACCATGCACAATTAGTAAAAGGTAAGTGTAGAAAAATGTTGTGTTCAAAGTTCTAGAATTTTTTGGACAGGCCTTGTAACTGCACTCCTAAGTTATCAAATAAGCAAAATGTCAAATGTAAAATGATTTATGAAGCGTGAACGAATGGCAACACGCATAATATTTTACTGGCTCCAATGCAAGGCAATGTATAAGATGTTTGAGTGAATTATGAAGCACTTTTAAAGTAATAGGGTGAGAATGGTAAGGGGAAGGAAAGAGAGAGAGAGAGAGAGAGAGAGAGAGAGAGAGAGAGAGAGAGAGACAGAGAGCACTATTGTAAACTACAGTTCTGTACTGTGCCATAAGGAACAGAAATAATAAATGTCAGTGTGCTTACAATATTAAAAAATATACATTCTATACTTACTGAAATGGTAGTCAATGGGCATCATAATTTATAGGCAATTTTCTGAACAGATGTCATATATTAATGTGTTTACAATTATCTTTTCATGCCGCCACAAACAGCAAGTCTATGCATCTAATCAAATAGTTTTTTGGTTATCTACCACTTCTGTTGTCATATTTACTTAATACACTGTTTTTTATTACAAGCAGATGGTCGTCAATATATTGAAGTATTGGTGGTGTCATTCATGACTTACATTGCTTCTCTTAGTATAAAGGGCTTTAGATTAAAGTTAGCTGTATAACTGTGCACTAGACAGGTCTGATTTATTATAGTTCCACATATGTATTCTTTTGGGCATCTTATGTTTAGACATGACCACACCTTTCTTATCGCCACATGGTAACATTTTCTGTTCGTGGAGTTTTACAATAATATCATGTTTTCCAACCCCATTGTTGAAAGTTTTCAAAAAGGGTAAACTGGCTGGGGAAATAGCAGGAAAGTTAAAGGGGGGAGGCACTGCCATGAGTGGTAAAATACCAGTGGTTATAGGGTTCAGAAAAGACCCTTTTTTAGGGTAGGGAGGACAGAAAGAAAGCAAATTTTAAGAGAGGTTAGAACTGAGACAAACCTTCAGTTTGAGAAAGAAATCAAAAAACATAATTCCAGCTTATTACATCAGCATAAACAGCCATTGGTTAAGAATTTTCAACTGTCAGCAGATATTTTAACTCGACCCAATTTTAACTCAGTCAATGAGAAATGTCAGCTATCTTTATTGCATCAAAATATTCGAGGACTGAGAAATAAAATTAAAGAATTAACTATTTGCATAGATGAATTAGAGTCTTCAAACCCAGCTGACATAATCTGCCTCTCTGAACATCATGTGACCACTGGTAGAGAACTTTTAAGTGTTACAGGGTTTAGGTTAGCATCTCACTTTTGTAGATCAGAAATGGAGAAAGGAGGAGTTGCCACATTCATTAGGAACTGTCATTCATAAATTTTGCCTAGAACAGAATATGGAAGCATGTGCAACAGAATTAGAATTTCACAAAAAATCCTTCATAATATTAAGTGTATATCGAGCACCTGCAGGTAACTTTAATCTGCTTGTAAATCACCTTGAAGCTGTACTGGCCCATTTAACAACCAAAAACAAAGAAATAGTGGTTGCTAGTGATTTCAATGTAGATTTCCTTAAAAGCCTCTCCCAATAAGAACTTATTTGAGCTAGTAACACTATCATTCAACTTAATTCCCACTGTAAAGTTCCCCACTAGGGTAGCCACTTGCTCACAAACATCCATTGATAATATCTTTATAGAAAAGTCCAATGATGAACAATATTATATTACAAAACCAATAGTCAATGGCCTCTCAGACCATGACATGCAGTTCGTTCTGTTAAATGTTAATACTGAACAGGATATAAAATCTGTTAAATCTGAGCTCAAGAGGGTAATCAATAAGCTAAAAATTGATTATTTTAGGACACTCCTCAGAGACATTCACTGGACTGATGTTTACAGTGCTCATGGCATGAATGAAAAATATAACACTTTTGCAAATAAAGTGCTTACCTTATTCGAACACTGTTTTCCCCCAAAACTTACCAAGGTTAGAGCAAAGTCTACAAAAAAGCCATGGATTACTCGAGGAATAGGGGTATCTTGTAAAACAAAAAGAAAACTGTATCTGTCAATCCGAAACAGTTCCGATGCTGATGCTATAGCACATTACAAGAAATACTGCAAAATATTAAAGACTGTAATACAGATGTCAAAGCAAATATATTACAAGGAAAAGATAGTCATATCAGATAAAAAAATAAAGACAATATGGGATATAGTGAAGGAGGAGACCGGTAGAACCAGAAATGAAGAGGAGCAAATAGCATTAAGAGTAAATGATACATTGGTGACAGATGTGTATAGTGTTGCAGAACTTTTTAATAAACATTTTATAACTGTTACCAAAAAGATGGGGCTGTCAGGTCCGGTAGATGCTGCTATGGAATACCTCATACCAGAAATTTCAAGCAACTTCCATAATATGAATTTGACCCTCACTACCCCAACAGAAATAATGTCCATCATAAAATCTTTAAAATCAAAAACATCTAGTGGGTATGATGAACTATCAACAAAGTTAATTAAAGAATGTGATTCTGAACTAAGTAACATATTAAGCTATCTGTGTAACCAGTCATTTATCAGTGGAATATTTCCTGAATGGCTGAAATATGCTGAAGTTAAGCCACTGTTTAAGAAGGGAGATAAAGAAATAGCATCAAATTTCTGTCCAATTTCACTGTTGCCAGCATTCTCAAAAATTTTCGAAAAAGTAATGTACAGTCGGCTTTATAACCATCTTATCTCAAATAACATACTGTCAAAGTCACAGTTTGGATTTCTAAAACTTTCTGATATTGAGAAGGCTATCTACACTTACAATGAAAATGTGCTTAATTCATTAGACAAAAAATTGCAGGCAACTGGTATATTTTGTGATCTGTCAAAGGCATTTGACTGTGTAAATCACAATATCCTTTTAAGTAAATTAGAGTATTATAGTGTAACAGGAAATGATGCAAAATGTTTCAAATCTTATATCTCTGGCAGGAAACAGAGGGTGTTATTAGGAAAGAGACATGTATCAAGCTATCAGGCATCATCCAACTTGGAACTAATTACACAAGGTTCCATTTTAGGGCCCTTACTTTTTCTTGTGTATATCAATGACATTTCATCAGTAACATTACCAGATGCCAAGTTCGTTTTGTTTGCCGATGATACAAACATTGCAATAAATGGCAAATCAAGCATAGTCTTAGAAATATCAGCTAATAAAATATTTGTGGACATTAATCACTGGTTCCTAGCCAATTCTTTGTCACTAAACTTTGAAAAAACACACTACATGCAGTTCATAACTTGTAAGGGGTGTCCCACGAGTATATGTCTGACATACGATGACAAGAAGATAGAATAAGTGGACAGTGTTAAATTCTTGGGATTACAGCTTGATAATAAATTCAACTGGGAGGAGCACACCACAGAATTGCTGAAGCGTCTTAACAAATCTCTGTTTGCGATGTGAATTTTGTCAGACATAGGGGTTATAAAAATGAAAAAGCTGACATACTATGCTTATTTTCATTCCATAATGTCATATGGGATTATTTTTTGGGGTAATTCATTAAGCCAAGCTAAAGTTTTCCGGGCACAAAAACGTGCAGTAAGAGTTATATGTGGTGTGAACTCAAGAACTTCCCGCAGAAGCCTGTTTAGGGAACTAGGGATACTAACTACTGCTTCTCAATATATTTATTCCTTAATGAAATTTGTCATTAAAAATATATCACTTTTTCAAACCAACAGCCCAATTCATGGAATCAATACTAGAAATAAAAATAATCTTCACAAGGATTTAAAGTCACTTAATCTTGTACAAAAAGGTGTGCATTATTCAGGAACACACATTTTCAATAACTTGCCAGCAGCCATAAAAAGCTTAACAACCAATGAAATTCAGTTTAAGAGAAGCCTAAAGGATTTATTGGTGGCCAACTCCTTCTACTCCATTGATGAATTTCTCAGTAAAACCAACTGATTTGTGTGTATATATAAGTACAATATAACTTCTGCGCAATTTCAGTGCAGTAATGTGTTCATTGTAAATGTGTGTGTGTGTGTGTGCGTGTAAGTACAATCTAACTTCTGCAACATTTCAGTGCAGTAATGTGTTCATTGTAAATAAGTATTATAGTAGTTGTATTATATGTTTATTACCTTATAAATGAATAAAAAAAATTTTTATTTTAAATTCAGTGCATTAGTATTTGTAAAATGACTTTCATATAGTGTTCATTAAAAAATGACGATCATTCCACTTGGGACCTGTGGAATGGTACATTAGCTTATTTGTTTTAGTTGTAAATATTTGTCATGTATTGTTGTTTTTCTGACATGTTCCACATCCTGGAGGACCTCCTCACTATGGATCAATTGGAATGAAAGTAAATCTAATCTAATCTAATGTGTCACACAAAATTGATCCAATTCAGAAGCATTTACTTTGTTCAGGTAATCTGCTACATTAGCATCTGATTTCATGATATTTATTTCAAAAGCCATTGAGGTAAATAATTCCAATCAACATTCTATCATAGTTCCTGCCACTAATTACTTTCTTTAAATACTACTGGTAGTTTTTCCCATCCACTTTTCTCTTACCCCAGAGCTGCAACGTATTTGATTTATGTATTCATATGTAGAACAATATACATTGTCCAGATGTTGTCAAATGTTTGTACAATATTTCTTATGAAAATAAACGTTTCTCTTACAGTATTTATAGCTCCTGTATTTAGTTCAGCTTTTTTTTTATCATGTCACAAATTGTTACATAGTAGTGTTCATGAATATCAGGTTACTGTCTATAGTTATTTTAAATATTCATTTGCAGTGTAGTAGCTATTATTTAGCAAATATTTTTTAGGCTTTGGCTATAGGTGTGGGAATCATTCTCATTTTTTATTTCTTCTGGCAGTCTATTGTACAATTTTTGTCCTTGGCACAATACACTATTTTGAGTTTTTGACTGATTAGATGCATAGACTTGCTGTTTGTGGGGGAATGAAAAGATAACTGTAAACACATTAATATATGATGTCTGCTCAGAAAATTCTAGAACATTTGTAATTATGCATCAATGGTGTGTTGGAGCAAAATGTGGTTGGCATCCCTGTACACACCTGTGTTTAATGTGTAACTGCTGGAGGTTTCACCGTTGTATGTCTGTTAGTTATTGACCAGTAATGTATTGAGTAGAATGTTGTGTCATGCAGTTTACTAATTCTGAGATGGCAGAGATAGAGGAGCAATGCATCTGCATTAAATTTTGCATGAAACTCAAGAAAACCTTTACAGAGACACACAAAATGATGCAGGTAGCCTATGATGGTGAATGCTTAAGCTGTACTTGGTGTTATGAATGGTTCACACAATGAAAAAGGCCAGACAGAAGTTAAAAATGACCCCTGTTCAGGATGCCCTTCGATGTCTATCAAAACCGCTCATGTCAGCAATGTCAACAAAACTGTGCCTACCAATCGAAGACTGTCTGTCCGAGCGGTTGCAGAAGAATGTAAAATTTCAGTTGGATTATGTCATGAAATCCTGCACAATGTCTCAGAATGCATCATGTTCCCTCTAAGTTCATCCCACGCCTCATGACCCAAGACCAGAAAAACCTTTTCCTTGCAGTCTGTGAAGAGCTCTTGGACTTGGCAAATGTGGATGAGTTGATACTTAAGAGAATCATAACTCGTGATGAAACATGGGTCTGTGGTCATTATGTTGAGACCAAGGTTCAACCTACACAATTGGTTGGGAAATGTTCTCCAAGACAAAAAAAAACTCATCAGGTCATGTCAGATGTCAAAGCTATGCTGATAGATTTCTTTGACTTTGAAGGATTTGTTCATCAGGAGTTCATGATACAAGGACAATCTGTTAATTGATGGTACTATTGGTATGTGTTGTGATGCCTGCGAGAAAATGTGAGAAAGAAACATCCTGAAATGTGACAAGACAATTCATGGCTCTTGCATCACGATAACACACCCTCACATTCATCCCTGTTGGTGTGTGACTATTGCATAAAAAATGAAATCATTGTGCTGCATCATCCTCTGTACTCTCCAGACCTGGTCCCTGTGAACTTTTTTTTATTTTCAAAGTTGAAAACCCTATTGAAAGGACAAAAATTTGCAAAGATAGACAAGATAAAAGGAAATTCACAGACAGCACTTTGCACAATCCAGCAAGAGGCATGCCAGGACTGCTTTCAGAAGTAGAAATGGCATTAGGGACAGTGCATCAGTTGTGGAGGAGAATATTTCAAAGGTGACCATGCACAATAAGTAAAAGGTTAGCACAGAAAAATTATGTGATCAAAGTGCTGGAGTTTTTAGATCAGACATCATAGGTTATTATTAACATAATTAATTTTAAAATATTAAATATGGTATAAAGCTATAACGTTGAAAACTATATTGGGGATGTGATTTTAGTTCTCAATATTCTGTAATATTATATATTATGTATATTATATTCTGTAATATTAGTGAAAAAGCTTAAACGAGTTTCTGTATGAAAATTTAAGAAGTTCCTCAACTTCTGTAATTCATTGGAATGTGAGTCTCATGGGAAGCATGCAAGGGATAAGTCCCTGCAGTCGCGCTATTCATCTGTGTCCTCGGTGGCTCAGATGGATAGAGTGTCTGCCATGTAAGCAGGAGATCCCGGGTTCGAGACCCGGTCGAGGCACACATTCTCAGCTGTCCACATCGAGGTATATCAACAACACCTGTCGGCAGCTGAGGGTTTCAGTTAGTCATCATTTATTCCAGGGAAAAGCTGCACGGTCATCAACAGTATTCTGTTCTTTTGAGAACAGTTACTGTCTTCATATACATAGTTAAAGGCTACCCAGTCATTGACCTTCGTCTTTGCGAATGCGCACAGGTTGCCCAAACTCTTACGGGAATCGACAAAGTGTGCACGAGTAATGAGTGAATGGGAAAATGTCTATAAGGTACATTACATATGTATAATTGTGGACAGTTGGGAATTTGAGTCTCACGGGAAGCGTGCAAGGGATAAGTCCCTGCAGTCGCGCTATTCATCTGTGTCCTCGGTGGCGCAGATGGATAGAACATCTGCCATGTAAGCAGGAGATCCCGGGTTCGAGTCCTGGTCGGGGCACACGTTCTCAGCTGTCCACATCGAGGTATATCAACAACACCTGTCGGCAGCTGAGGGTTTCAGTTAGTCATCATTTATTCCAGGGAAAAGCTGCACGGTCATCAACAGTATTCTGTTCTTTCGAGAACAGTTACTGTTTTCATATACATATTCATTATTCTGTTTTGCATAAAAAGTGTTAAGAGCAGGCTGATGGCTCAAGGTTATTACATTTTAAACTCATTCTTCTTTAGTCTGAGCTGTTAATTATGACAGCTATCTGGAAATCTGCAGGTTGCACCATAACAGATTTTTTAATGTTTATTTGTTATGAAATATAAAGGTCAGCTTACAGATGAAAAACTGAATAATGTTTTCTTCCTGTTGCAGCAAACTATTTGGGTACTGTTCTTTCAATGGCCTTGTCTGGAACAATGGTGAAGTCTTTGGGATGGCCTTCAGTATTCTACATTTTTGGTGGCATTACAATTTCCCTGACTATTCCTTGGCTCTACTTTGTGTACAGTGAACCTGAGAGTCATCCAAGAATCTCACAGAAAGAACTTGACTATATACTAGAGAACACTGGTCACAGTAAAAAGACGAATGATGAAAAAAAGAAGCTGCCTGATGATGAGGTAATACACTTATAATTTAATATATAGAAAAGAACAATGCAGTTGCAGTTTTCAACAGAGTAGGTGTAGGAAAACATATGATTGCAAGTTTTAAGGCCTATTTTCACACTAAAAATGGAACTTATCATTAAATTTTGGAGCAATAAGTTTCTGTTATTGGAAAAAGACAGAGTCCAAACAGAGAAATGAGAATTAGGATGAAATGGGGACTTGACTACACTCCTCAACCTGAGTAAGACAACACAGGATTAGATGGAAATTATGCAGTAAATCAGACTGAAAAACTGAGAAATTAGAACTGGAAGAGAGAACCTTTATTCAGTTCAAATTATGAAACAAGAAATTGAAAGAAAATCACAGTAATGGACATCTGGGGAGAAATGCTGAATAGAAAAAGTAATGGGAGGAAGACCTAAATGTAAAAGGGAAAAAGGCATATAATTTGCAAGAAAAGACTGAAACTAAGATCTAGAAAATGATAAGTTAAAGAAGAAATTTTTATAATGTGAAGGCAAGTATGAGTAAAAGGATAAACAAACAGAAAAAATATGGGATAGAGTCAAATGAAATTATGTGATATCTTGGGTTTTCTTGATGCAATTGGTTAATGGTTTGCTTTTGACTGTTCTGCTGAGTTGTCACATTTTATGCACAAGATTTCAGTGACCAACAAAGCTGTCTTCTTCAGGTGCTGTGAGTTTAGCTGTTATGCGAACTTGCTGCCTGGACTCCAAACAGTCTGACAGTCTGATTGGAGTCCAGACGCAAGTACACATAGCAGAAAAACTCACAGCTCCTGAAGAAGACAGCTGCGTTGGTCACCGAAACATTGCACATAAAATGCAAACAACAGTTTAGCAGAATGTTCAAAAGCACACTATTAACAAATAAAATTATGGTATAGAACACATACCATGTGTAAAGTTCTATAATGTGGCTGATGAAAGGAATTCTTGTATCATTGATATGGTAAAGCAGCCACCATAATCTCTGCTATAGTGTTGCCAGTGAATGCTATTATTGTTTTGAATAGAATATAATAATTTTATTCTCATTAGGCCATTAAGGCAATAGACAAAGTCATACATATAATACAATATAATTCATGTTGCAGTAGAACAATAGGTTTGTAATTACAGTGTAATATTATAATTGATGAAATCCTACAAAATCATACTTATAACACAATATAATTCCTGTTGCAAAAGAGCAATAGATTTGTTATTACAGTATAATATTACAATTGACAAGGTCATAAATATAATACAATATAATTCATGTTGAAATCCTACAAAGTCATGCTTATATTACTGTATAATTCCTGTAGCAAAAGAGTAATCGGTTTGTTATGACAGTATAATATTACAATTGATGAAATCCTTTATGTCGTAGAATGGATGGGCAACTAACCAGTCATACAGTGCTTGTTTGAGTGGTTGCTCTGGTAAATCTTGCATAGCTAGTGGAAGTTTGTTAAATAATTTGTGCCCCATTAGTTCATAACTGTTCGGTAATTTTGAGAGTCTGTAGAATGGAGTATAAATACATCTATTCATCCTAGTGTTGTAGCATTGTATATTTTCTCTGCATTTAGCTTCGGTTAGCTTCTAGTATATATATAGGTTTACTACTGTCAAAATTTTTTGCTCAGAAAACAAAGGTTTACAGTGTGCCTTATATGATGAGCCTGTAATTACCCTAATAGCTTTCTTCTGCAGTAGAAGGATGTCACACACACAACTGGAGTTTCCCCATAAAATGATAGCATAGGTTATTATGCTTTGGAAGAATGAGAGATAGGATATTCTAATATAATTTTTAAGTACAAAATCCATTAGTCGCCTTAACAGATAGATTACCCTAGATAACTTACCACTAAGATACTTGACATGTTGACCCCAAGATAATTAGTCATCCAAATATACCCCTAAAAACTTAACATAACTAGGATCATCAGATGGTAGCTTGTCTTTTAGACTAAATACTATCTGCTGAGTTTTATTTTCACTAAGCAAAAATCCATTTGCTTTAAACCAGTATGATGCTTGAGCAATTGTCTCTGTAACACAATTTTTAAGGCTATTGAGGTCATTACTGCTGTTCATAAAAGTTGTATCATCTGCATATAGTACAGTTTTTGATTTAATACATGATGACAGGTCATTAATCATCATTAGGAACAGGAAAGGGTCCAGAACAGATCCCTGTGGGACACCTACCTTAACTAGTTCTACACTGGACAATTCTTTGCCAACACAGAGAGCTTGCTTACAGTTCTGTAAAAATGATTTTAATAGTTTAAGGCTATTACTTCTAACACCAAAGAATTCCAATTTTTCAAGTAGTAGTGTATGTCCTACACAGTCAAGGGCTTTGCTTGGGCCACAAAATGTAACTTAAGCAAAGTCTTTATCCTCAAATACTTGATGGATGTATTTTACAACAGCATCTATCGCATCAGTTGTTGATGTATTTTTCCTAAAACCATATTGACATTCACTACTAATTCCTATATTATCAAAGTAATCAGATAATTGTTTGTAAATTGTGCATTCCAGAACTTTAGAGAAATATGGGACTAAGGAAATCGGCTGGTAACTTGAGGCAGAGTCTTTATCCCCTTTTTTTTATAAACTGGAACTACCTTAGACAGTTTAAGCTCATCATGAAAATATCCTTCAGCTAGACATTTGCTTATACAATGTGTTAAGGGGTACACTATACTGCCTGTGACTTTCTTCAGTATGTTACAGGATAAGTCATATATGTCTACACTGTCTGATGATTTTAACTGTTTCACTATTCTTAATACAGATGAGACCTCAGAGAAACTGGAGGTACTTGTATTTGTTGATGATCTACAACTATTTTTTGACTGTAACTGTGATGAGCTGATTTTGGGTTTATCAATACTACTTCCTACTTCTTCAACTGATTTAACAAAATAATCATTGAATTTTTGGGGAGAGATATTAATTGTAACATTTCTTTCATCTTTAGCGACACTATTTATCAGCTTCCGAGCAGCTTTGCACTTGTTGGTGGATTTCTCAATACTTCTGAGATTGTGTGCTTTTTTGGCTTCTATGATTGCTTTTTTATATTCATTCCTACATGTAACCTAGGCTAGTTTAGCTTGATTAGTCTTCAGTCTATAATAAATAATGTGCAACAACATAACTTGGTTTTTCAGAGTGGTCAGCAGTTCTGTATACCATGTATTTTGTCTTTTTGGAACTTTAGTTTTCAGGACGCGATCAGTTAGGACTACATTGAATTTCTTTGTTGGAATGCAGTCATTAAAGTGTGCCAAAAATACTTCAAAAAACCTTTCAAATAGTTTATTTTCTGTCAAATCATTACTTAAAGTATAGGGTGTGGCTCCATAACACTGGCCAAACCAGCCTCTGTCAACAAGGGAATTACAAAATCTATAACTTTTTCATCTGAGACAGGTCTGGTGATCACAATTTTTGGGACAGGCTTAGTTATACTAGTCTTATCAGGAGGGAACCTACTTGTATAATTTAAGGTTACAGAACTATGTTCAGAAAATGCAAACTCTGGCACATTACATGATTTGTCTGTTGTTTTAAAATTCACAAAAATATTGTCAAGACATGCTTGTTCTCTTGTGGGCCTATTATTGACACAGTGTAAGTTAGATTGTCTTAGTAGGTTTTGAAGGTCAGTGACACTACGTTTGTGGGTTGTTACATCAAAATCCGAATTCAGATCACCACATATTGCAATATCATAATTCATCCATCTAGTTTCGCCAAGTACATGTAACAGCTGGTCCAGTTTCTCTAGAAATACACTGACGATGGCCTTAGGTGATCTGTACAGGGATATTACCAATAACTTAAAACTGTTTAAAACTATACCAGCAGCTTCAAAGTTCAGTTCATCACACAAAAAAATCTAGAACCTATCTATTGATTGAACATCTAAGTGACTTTTTAACATAGGTTGCTACAACACCTCTTAAATTCAATTTTGTGCAGTAGCTATTGGCTATATTATAATTATCATCTTCATCATCATCATCTTGGACAGTTTCCAGCCACTGGCTGGGTCTGTCGGGAACACAAGCCTCTCCATCGTGTTCTGTCTTTCCACCATTCCCCCTCTTCCACCTTCGTCCAGTTCTCTCCTTTTCTCGTCACACATTCCTTCACTCCCTTCACCCATCTATCTCTTGGTCTTCCTCTGGGCCTCTTCCCCTCCAGTTGCAGATCAAACATCCTCTTTGGAATTCTTCCCTCATCCATTCTCTTCATGTGTCCATACCACTGCAGTCTTGATTTTTCTATCCTGTCCTGTACTGGTTCCTCCTTTAGTCTTTCCCTCACATACACATTTCACAATCTGTCTCGTCTTGTTACACTCAACCTGCTCCTCTGGAACTTCATTTCACTAGCCTGTATTCTACTTTTGTCGCTTTTGTGCATTACCCATGTCTCACTTCCGTATGTCAATATGGGGACAAAGTAGGTTCGGTATATAATTCCCTTGGATTTCTGTGGCACCTCCTTGCTCCAAATAAGCCCCCTAATGCATTTGTAGAACTGCCCTGCTTTTCTGCACCTTTCATTTATTTCCATTGCGTTTCCCCCCTTACTTTCAATCATGCTTCCCAGGTACTTGAAGTTCTCTACCACTTGTAGTTTTTCCCCTCCACAAGTTATATCCACATTTGGCCTATTCTTCTTCCTTGCTGTGACAATTATTTCACTTTTCTTTGCAGAGAAATGCATTCCGTATTGTGCTGCCGTTGCCTCCCATGCATCTAACTGCTCTTGCACCTCCTTCTCGCAATTTCCCCATAGCATCAGGTCATCGGCAAAAAGCACTGCTTTCATTTTATGATCTCCAATTGCATCTGATACTTGCTGTAGGATTTCATCCATAACAATAATAAACAATAAAGGCGAAAGTGCACTTCCCTGTCGCAGCCCATTTTCCAGCTTGAACCATGCAGTACGTTCCCTCCCCACTTTCACACAACTCTCACTTCCCTCATACATTTTTCTGACTTTTCGTATTATCTCTTCATCTATCCCTTTTGCGTTCAGCACATCCCAGAGCTTGTCCCTACAGATACTGTCATACGCCTTCTCAATATCTAAAAAGGCCATGATTAAGTCCTTCCTGTACTCATAGTGCCTTTCCTGCAGTTGCCTTACCGCAAATATGAGGTCCGTTGTTGATCTTCCCGGTCTGAAACCATACTGCTCCTCTTGCAGTCTACTTTATAATTATCAAATTTAACAAATGTTAGGTCACTCTCAGTAGCCCAGTGTTCAAACACAAAATATCAAACACATTTTCTATTCCATGACTATTGATAATAAATTCCTTATCCCTCACTCCTTGAATGTTAAGATAGCAGATTTTAAGATCAAACCTGTCTTTCCTCACAGATGTACCATTATGGTGAGGGGCTATTAAATCTCCTGGACTATTTACCTTATGGGCTTCTTCTCCTTGCTGCCTTCCAGTAAAAAATTGTTTAGAAGGAGAGGATGAACTGTTTTTTGCTTACCCACAACACTTGACACTTCTACTGCTAATTGAATTCTCTTCCCATCTTCATGTTCATGTCTTGATCTCGATGAATGGGTCGCCCTTGTGGGTAGTTTAGATGTTGCTACAGAGTGGATACCTGTACCACCTGATGGAGCAATAGTTTTTGTAGCTGAGTATGCTGCCACCCTTGCTGTTTCTGTTTTCTCTGTTAGTTGCTGTGTTGTTCTATCTGTTGTAGCTGTTAATATGCCTGCTTCTTTCCCAACATGTTCTTCTGTAATCAATGTTACTGCAAGTTGTGTTACTGCAGCAGCTGGAGTAGTTGGTAGGCAAGCTACATTGCAGCTCTCCTTCACCATTGGCAATGGGATTGGAATACATTTCTTACTTCTAGGAGAAACACTTTCCACTAGTGCCTCGATGTTCTGGCTGAGTAATGATTTGCCTCATGTATTTAAATGTGTTCCATGTGTAGTGAAGTGCTTTCTCTCCAGGTCATCAATATTAAGGAAAAACGCATTTGAAGTGACCTTGCAGATCTTTTTGTACATTCTGTTTGCTTTTTGGATCCCTCTGTTCACACAAGAAGATTCATTAAGATCATACCTGTGTGGTATGCCTACCAAAATCACGTTTTGATTCACTAATGTACATAGCACATTTCTTAATGCACTGTTTGCCACTATTAGTTCATTCTTATACACATCATTTGCACCGCCCATTATTACTATAAATTCACTTTGTGACATGCAGTTATAGTTTTTACAGTCTTTTAAAACTTCTGTCAGACTTGCTCCAGGTTTCACAACACTTGTAACAGAGAGATCTTGCTGGAGGCGAAGAATACCCGCAACTCCTTTCCTGTGGCTGTCAGCAAGCAAAACTGTAGGCCTACTAAAGTTTATTTTCATCATTTTATTTGCATTGTCACGGCAGTTACGTTTTTCCACCAATTCAGATAAATAATTTTGGTGCAAGCTGCAGGACTCATCATTATTAACTTCACAATCTGTAGTGAGACACTGAAATCTGTTTCTTAACAGAACTTTAAAATTGTTTGTAGCAGATTTAGGTTTTGCACACTTCTTTGGTTCATTGTGTTCCTGAAATTATCTGAGTTCTTTAAGTGGTTGATCAGATAGGCTTTTAACCATATTTTCCAACAACTGAACTCTCTTGTTGCTTTCAGTTCATTCTGCAGTGTTTCTAATACTATAAGTTCACGAGTTGCACAATACATTTCAGTTGTGGCCAAACGTCCTTTAGACTTTGTTCCACAAGCACATGAAAGGTTTTCTTGATTTATTTTCATGAAGCAATGTGAGTGATACCATGTATGCATCATTGAGCATGTACTAATACCACTTGACACAATTTTGTCACATAATATGCACCTTATAGACACTAAATACTTGCAATTTACAGAGCGATTTACTACCACATCTATAATCGTGGCCATCTTAACTCTCTGGTCAGTGGTTGTAAGTGGAAGAGGAACAGAAAGGTATTAGGGCTTTAAGTCCCATGACCAATGACATCACTAGAGATGGAGCACAAGCTCAAATAGGAATTCTGCCCCGACCTTTTCAAACAAACTATCCCAGAAATTGCTTTAATCTTTCTAAGAAAAACCTAAACTGGGTGGACTGACAGGGACTTGAATGAAAATCCTTCAAAATATGACTGCGTTTCTTAACCACTGTAACATCTCTCTCAATAAATGAAGCAGAAGGTGGAGGGCAGATAAGGTTAAGTGTACAAAGAAATTAATATGTGTGAAGGAGATGGAGAGGGATAAATGGAAGTAATAAAAAAGGGACCACAACATAAACTTTGTGGAGGAAAAATTATACGAAGGAATTCAAACACAACAGTGCTACATCTACATTAAAAAGTGAAGTTGTCCATGACCCAAAGTTTGGTTTGAAAATAAAAGAATTTACCCAGGAATGATCATATTGCAAGTGGCATGCCCTGGACTTTCTGCAACCCTTGGAACTGACATACTCAGACCATTTGACAAGGACTCCAAGACACAATGCCACTCATCAGTTTTTTACATAAGCAAACAACTACCAGAGGTGAAAGACAAAGTAAATGACAGCAGAAATTTTTGACACTGACTGGGTCAAACCCTAGACTTTTTGAATTCAGAGTCTGACCCTTAACCATTGAGCTACCATGTAAATTAAGAAGTACAGTTATTATTAAAGTGAAGGGGGAGCACAAAAGTGCTCTCACCACAGTAGTGGCAGGGCAGAGAAAGGTAGGGGGACCTCGGAGGAAGGGGAGGGGGGAATTATCAAATTGAGCTGTTCAGAAAGAGAGCGCAGGTGGAATGGTTTTCAGAGTGGCTACTGAAATTGAATCAATTTTGCTAAGCGGTATGTTCTGCAAAAGAGTAGTCAAACTTGCTGCTATGCACAATTTAACAATACCTATTTATTTAGGTACTTGGATGATGCTCATGATGTCATAGAATGAAGTACAGCAGTTACAGGAAAATTTGTATGTAACATGACTGTATTCATAAGTGGCTCTTTAACTAGGATGGTACATACTTGTGGAAGAATTAGAACAGGTGTGTGAGAGGGATACATTATGCAGGTCTTACACCTGGCTGAGAGCAGGAGTAATGTGAGGGTAGACAGATTTGTTTTGCAGGGTAGGTGAGGTTAGGAAGAATTCCATATTTAGAAATATGATGAGCTCAGATCAAGAATATGATTCAAGTTTGTTTGTTGGTGAATGATGCAATCAACCACAATACTTTTTAAATGTTTAATTTTAGTATTATAACCAGTTTCAGGCTACCACGTCCAACTTCTGATGGCTAATATTTTTAGCTACATGGATGTTTTGATCAACAGCATGTCATCTGCTCCTACACTCCACAATAATATTTGAGTATTTAGTGTAGTGTGGGAACAGATGACATGCTTTTGGTCAAAAGATGCATGTAACTAAAAATATTAGCCTGAAACCGGTTATGGCACTAAAATAAAATATTTAAAAAGTATTTGTCACTGGTTGCATTATTCATCAACTGTCATCAACAGCCATGGAGTTCACATATGTGACATAGATAAAATAACAATCAATTATGTTTTCCGGCCATGGGTAGTACTTTGTAATGAGGGAAAAGAATGGGATTCCTTAATGATTTGTTAGTAGTGAGTGAAGGTTTAGGTGTGTGGGGGGATAAGCCATTTGATAAAAGTGTGAGGAACAGGACATCCAAGTATACAGTTGATCAGTCATAAAAAGGAGGAGGCAGTAAGTCAATGAGAGAGGTAGTTTGATGGAAGAAAGACCATGCACATGGTAAATTTAGTATATAGATTTGTGGAATCAGCAATTTCAGAAATGAAATAGAAATTAGGGAATGTTGATGGAGGAAGTAGTTGGTGTCTTTAACATTAGAAAGAAGGCTCTGGGTAATGAGCTATATTTTTATTTATTAATTTTGTTTTATTTACTAATTCACTCAGGGATCATCTCACAATGATATAGGATATGTCATCATAATACAATGAAAATAAATAACTCCATTACACATGCACATAGAATATATAAGTATGTTTATGAGAATGATACAGGCACTCAGCCATGGTCTTGCTACAGGAAGCATCCTGGCATTTGCCAGAAATGATTTAAGAAAACCTAAATCTCTATGACCGGACAGAGTAAAGTACCTCATCCCAAATATGAATTTAAGAGTCTTAGACAACTGCACTGCCTCATTTGGTCGATCACTAACATACAATGTTCTCTTGATTATACACAATTTGCACCCACTATCTTATAATAAACTAGGAACCTGTCCCAGCTTTGCTTTGGTAGCACTAAGTACCTACAGGCAGGTGACTTGTCTGGCATTGATATAATTTTGTTTATGGGCCAGTTGGTAGAGCTATGATTAAAATTGAGAGAAGAATGTAAGATAACTGTATATCATCACTTTCATGTAAGTTACAACAACCTGCCTAACAATGCAAGCCAGGCATCAAAAGCAGCTGGCACTGTGGCCACGCACTCATTGGTGTGGCCACTTTGTGACCTGTATGTACACCGGCTATAAGAGCCACCTGTTAGCTGCCACTGCCGCTGCAGGTGGCAGCTCTAATCATTGCCATGAGATGTCACTGCAAATACCTTGCTAACATTCATGTGAAATGAAAGTGCTGTCGAAAGTGCATCTTCAGTGTGTCATGAAAACTGAATCAGTATCCTTCATGAAGAGTAAAATGTTGAGCTCAGGAGAATAACATGTTATAGATCTTGTTACATTTGGTTGTAAAAGTATTACATTGTGATGCCGTATTGCTATGTGACAGAGTGTTGTAGCTGCCCTTTTGTTATTAACCATCTCAGTCCTATAAGTAATCTGTAATTGTATAGTATGCATTACTTATGAAGTATACTGTAGTTGCCTTTTAAATAGTTATATTTTAGAAATATTTTTTACCACATGGGAAAATTTATTATACAATTTTATTCTCTGGAAGACAACAGTTTTGTGTTTTATGTTTGTTATTCCTTTGTAAACACAAGTCCATACTAGCTATTGTTCTGTGGTTTTATATAGAACTATTAGTGAAATACTTACTAATGTTTTCCCTGATATGCACAACAGACTGATGGATGTACTCACTTGGGGCACTAAGCAAACCATATTTGTAAATAGCTCTTTGCAATGAGTCAGATTATTACTTTTTTGTATTATTCTTATTGCATTTTTCTGTAGTTTGAAAACAGTGTCCATGTTTTGCACCATTGATTCCCAGAAAAGAATTTCATAGCTAAGAACTGAGATTATGTGGGAAGTGTACATCACTAAAAGATATGAGCTGTTACAAACTGCTGCTAGCACCATAATAGCATAACATGCGGACGATATTCTTTTTGCCAGTATCTTTGTGTGTTAATTCCATGTTAACTGACAATAAATTTTCAACCCTAAAAACTGTGTGTTTGTTGCACAATCAGTTGCTTTATTTCTGTGGTCAGTCTGACAGACTTGTTTTTCCTCTTTATGAAGAAATGCATGTTGTTTGTTTCCTTTATTTGCAATGTTAAATTATTATATCTGCACACTTGTATACATCCATGAGGGCTTCATTTGCCTGCCCTATTTTATCAGCGACTACTGTATTGCTACCATCAGTAAAAAGAACTTTTTCCCCTTATATTATACTGTCTGGAAAGCCATTGCTGTTCACTGGTGTGCATAACTTAAGGGCAAAAGTAACTTTCACATGATTTGTCACTGACAAGTAATGTAGCTTGATGAAACCTGGACCTTATTTGTGAAGAACAAGAACAGTTACAGGTCGCAATGCACAATTATGCACTTGTGCCTGGTACCCATCTGCTCTAGCAGATGATCTTGTGCTGTATCAGACAGTGTGTCAACCAGCCAAACAACATATAATGAACTTTATCCATCTGAGGACAACAGTACATCTCTTTGCTGCAGTGCCTGAGGTTTTCCCTCAGCCATGCTACAGGAAACACCTCCTGCTCCCAAGCACTTTCTGCACTAACACCAACCTCTCCACACAACAAGTGCAGCAATTTATTGTTCCTTTGGTGTTACGTTTATGTTCAGGTTATTTTGTTATCAGAATTTAATGGTTTGGCATAGTGGTAGTGGATAGGGGCATGACCTATGAAGATGTTAATGGTGAGTCAGTTTCGTATGTGTATGAAGTGAACAGCATTGCAGGTTACCACAACAGATAAGGAGAACTAGTACCGTAGGTGAGATTGATACCACACTTCAGGAGAGCATTATCCAGCACCTGCCTCATGGTCACATGTCTTGAGCATGTAGTTGTTATAACTTCAAGTTGAACAAATATATTTCAAGGAAGACGCAATACATGAAAGTCACAGATCAAGTAAACAGAGTAAGACGTGTGTACATTTTAACAGTCAAATCATAACTGAGTCCGAGTCTAGTGGCCGCTGGCTGGCTGGCCACTTAGGTGGCACTGCTGCTGCATGGCTGGCAGACAGCGCCGCATGTAGAGGACGCGCGTAACTGCGCGGTGGCACTTTGAAAGATCGGCAAGTCACAACAGTAGTATCCACTTCACAGAGCCTATTAAATTATAGTGAGTGTGGCAAGATCTGACGTCATTTTGCAAGCTATATGCAGACTACTACTGCATCATGTGTGCAGTTATTAAAGACTGAAATCCATAACTTTGATGGGCTAGGTTCACCTACAGTACTTCAAGTTTGTTGATTTGTGTTTTGTATTTGTTTTAGTCACTGAGTTAGATTAGCTTCACTTATGATACCACAAATTCGTTTTCTTGTTTATTGTGTTTTTGCTTTGATCACTTTGTTAGATTAACTTCACCCATTGTACCTCAAATTCATTTGTTTGTAATTGTGTTTTTCTTTGATCACTGAGTTAGATTAGATACACTTATGGTATCTCCAAGTTCACTTATTTGGTCACTGTGTTAGATTAGCCCCATTTACCATAGTTCAAGAACATTTCTCATGTTGTCTTAAATAAACTGTGTAACCTGATTCCCCGCATGCAGACAGTGGGCAATCCTCACATGCACTTTAGAACATGCAGAATAGTGTGGCCATAGATGGACAGTTGCCAGGGCACACGTGGTTTCAAATGGCTCTGAGAACTATGGGACTTACCAGCTATGGTCATCAGACATGTGGGAATAGTGATAGTGGTGGTGGTGGTGATTGTGGGCAGGTACTCTAGGAGAAATGCTGAGTGCTGCAGAGGAAGTGCCATTCTAAGCTGAAGCCTGTGCTCACATTTTTTGTAAATATTAAGTGGAGTCCTTTCATGCCCACACTTGCATGGTGACCATTCAAAAAGATCTACTGTCATTTCTGCTTTGGCTAGTATCTAGAAAGAATCGCATTGAAAAGCAGCAGAAACAGCTGTTTCTTTTTGCCTGGCTTGTTAACCATCTGTGACTTTTTAGAGAAGCATTATGAGTGGCAAATTTTGAGTAAAACCTACATGTCTCTTCTTGCCATGTTAAAATTTGCTTCTTTTGCCAAAACATAGAAGAATTTATACAATATCACTTCCTAACACATTGTGCAGATGCAATTGCTGGAGATTTCTGTAATCATGGTTTGTTAAAAGAGGAACTGAGGAAAAGTAAGGTGAATAGCTTATGAAGAAGCACATCCTCAGTACAGAAATAAATGTGTTGACTTATGCTGTTCCAAAACCTACAGCATTTCTTGTTTTGCTTTCTATTCATGGCACTTAAAAATTACATTCTTTCATGAGTGAAGTCTGTTGTTAGAAGAATAACACTGTAGATAATGAAGTTTTGCATTATATCCACATGGAAAAATATGAGGGTTGAATGAAAAGTAATCCCTGCACCTTCGTTAACTGAGTTTTTATGAGAATATTTTGATAAATCAAATGCAGAAATAATCCTTAGAATGTGATCTTTAATTACAATTATTCACTTCCCCACATAACCACCAACCAATTGGATACATTTCTGCTAATGATGAACAAGTTTTCTGAAGCCATCACAGAAGAAGATGACTCTGTTTCTGCAACCACAATCTCACAGTTCTCTCAACATCTTCATCAGAAGCATATTGATGTCCCTTAGATCGTCTTTCATCATTGGGAACAGATGGAAGTCAGATGGTGCTAAATCTGGACTGTATGGAGGATGCTGTACTGTGGGGAGATTCAGTCCCTGAAGTTCTGCTGTGGTGGCACGTGAAGTGTGTGGTTTGGCATTGTTATGCTGCAGGAAAATATTTCCCTTTTCCTTTCAGATCCTTGTTAGCCATTGTTTCAGAGTTCGCAGCATTGTGGTGTAATGCTCTGAATTTATTGTTGTTCCATGATCAAGGAAGTCAACATGGATAACACCATCTGTGTCCCAGAACACTGTGGCCATGATTTTTCCATCTGAGGGCTGTGTCTTGAATTTCTTCTTCTGGTGCGAGTCTTTGTGTCGATATTCCGTAGACTGATGTTTCATCTCTGGGCCATAATGGTGTACCCACATATTGTCTCCTGTCACAACTGAATGGAGAAAGGCGTCACCTTCATTCTCATAACACGAGGGGAGTTCCTGGCAAATTTCAAGTCTGTGCATGTTTATTTCAGGAGTCAGCATCCAGGATACCCATCGTGCACAGATCTTCCAATAGCCAAGGAAAGCAATAATGTGACCCACCCAGTCTTGTGAAATGCCGATTGTGCTTTAAATTTCTCTCTGAGTGATATGACAATCATCCTGAATCAATCTGTCAACATTTTGCTTGTGAAACTCAGTGGTTGCTGTCACAAGATGTCCAACTCTTTGTTTGTCACGCAGGTCAGATATTCCCACCTCAGCATCTTTAAACTTACTCACCCAACAGTGTACAATACTCACATCAACACAATCAGCATAAATTGTTTTCATTCTCTGATGAATCTCCTTTTGGGTGAAACCTTCTGCTGTCAAGAATTCAATGACTGCACACTGCTTAAATCGCATTGACCAACTGTCTGTGCAGGGTTCCATACTTTACACTGTAACAACACAACTGCTCAATGCTAAGGCTTCCCACCAACTGGAGCTGTAGAGAAGAGGCTACGGAACAAGCCAGTACCTGCCACATACCAATGCTGCCAATTGTTGAAGAGCTACGAAGGTGGAGGCATTACTTTTGAGCCAACCCTCGTACTTTCCCCCTTGGGTACTGTAATTTGCCAAAATCTCATTTCAGTATCTCAAACTGTTTATGAAATATGATGAATATGTGGGTATTTCATTCTCACTTTATCGATGGTGTGCAATTGCAAATGAGTGTGCTACATCAGATCAATTTTCTTTATACTGGTGACAGACGGAGATCTCCACCCAGGTCTACAGAAAAATTCAATGCGTTAGCTAAATTTCATATGCAGCAACTCATGTAATATGAACCAAGTGAAAAATCATAGCTGTACCTGTTTGTCATTGCAAAGTTTTTTGATTTTTATGCAGTGTCTTATTCAAATGCAAATATCACCATGACTATGATCATGGATGGGCACATCATCTTGAAGCTGACACATATAGTTATAAGAAACACAAAAATGAATTTTTTTGTCAAGTAGTTTCTGTGAAATTGTTTGAGAAAGACTGCAGGGTGCACACGTTGATTCTGTCATCACAGCATGTCGCCAACTGGCCAAAAGTGGGCAAACAATGAGATGAATAGAAATGACACTTCATTCAAAGACAATAATTACACTGATGTCCCGTAATTTATGGTGGTCTGCTGTACATTACAAGAGACAGGACATTGCTCTTAATAGTGTGTGTTATCACCACAGATAGCAATGAATGATCTGCAGTTTGCTCCCATGCAGGCCAAAAGGTTGGTATAGAGTTCCAGTGGTAGGGCACTCCATTCCCCCAACAACAACTTGGTCGACAACTATTGGTGCAACTGCTGGTACATCAAAATGTGCTGCAGTACATCTCCCCAACACATCCCAAATGAACTCAGTGAGATTTAAGTTGGGGGAAATGAGCAAGAGATTTAAGACAGGGGGATGAGCAGGCCAGTCAATTTGCCAAGTATCTTCTCATTCCACACATAATGCACTCAGGAACATTGTTGGATATGATCTTGTTGGTGGTTCAGGTATATGTTGTGGGTATTATGTTGCATGGCCGTACAGACCTCCAAATCTTTAAACATTGTACTCATTGGTCAATGCTATTGTGACATTCTACTGCTTCTCCGTGAGCCTTTTTAGGGTGCATTCATCCCTGACTTCACTTTTACGTTTGACAATGCATGACTGAGTCAAATGGTGGAGTGTAATTATTGTCTTTGAATGAAGTGTCATTTCTATTCATCTCATTGTTTGCCCACTTTTGGCCAGTTGATGACACGCTGCGACGACAGAATCAAAGTGTGCACCCTGCAGTCCTTCTCAAACAATTTCACAGAAACTACTTGACAAAAAAAATTCATTTTTGCATTACTTATAACTTTATGTGTCAGCTTCAAGATGATGTGCCCAACAATGGTCATAGTCATGACAATATTTGCATTTAAGTAAGACACTGCATAAAAATAAAATAAAAAAACTTTGCAGTGAAAAATAGGGACAGCTATGTGGTGCTCCTCCACCATTTGATTCAGTCATGCATTGTCAAACGTAAAAGTGAAGTCAGGGATGAATGCACCCTAAAAAGGCTCATGGAGAAGCAGTAGAATGTCACAATAGTATTGACCAATGAGTACAATGTTTAAAGATTTGGAGGTCAGTACGACCATGCAACCATGCAACATAATACCCACAACATATACCTGAACCACCAAAAAGATCATATCCAACAATGTTCCTGAGTGCATTATGTGTTCCAAACTCTCAGAGTTTCATGGTACATCCAGAATCACTACTCAAACTCAATCTGTTCACATATGAGAAGAGCACGTGACCCCACTCCTTGTTGGTCCAGTTCTTATGCTCTTGGCCCCATTGAAAATGGTGTTGCTGATGTGTGATTTAACAGAACACAATGAATATAGTGATCATCTGGCAGAGACCACCCCCATGTACTCATTCTTTGACTGGAGCAAGAGATTGCATGCCTTACAGTTGTGTTAAATGTGGTTGCAATTGCACCATCTGTTGACATGGATCTCTTCTTGCCTGTTTTGCAGTGCAGCACTCATATGCTGCTATAGTTGATCTTGGTCAGCCACCTCCTCTCCTTCAGGCATCAGTATCTGTTGGTCGGAATACTCCCCATGCATGCGAGACAATGCTGTGAGCAACACCAATTACGTGGGCTGTTCTCATCACACTTGGCCCTTATTCTAGTTTCCTGATGATTCTTCCCCACATGAAGTCAATCAGTAGTTGTGTCTGGGCCACATTGTAATGAGGAACACTACCAAAGTACACCATAACTGTTCAGTGACTGACACACAGTGTCTTCGCCCATTCGTTCAACTGCCACAAGTTGCGGGGTCAGCCTCAGTTGGCACTACAATCACACTGACCTCACACCAGCTACCTGTGCATGACATTAAACCTGTGGTAACATGCTGCTGCACTTTCATTCATTTTCACTGAGTTGTTAATATTTTATAGTACTTTATCTACCTTGACCTTAAGGGGAGTCGGATCACCCTATCCCGACAATGTTAAATTTAGTGACTTGGCTTCCCTGTATTTCAGGAAGCACTGTAGCCATTGACATGAAACTTTTACAGGACATTAAACTTTATGTTCTGAGTCTACTTAACTACAATAATTACATTTCAGCACTGCTTTCAGAAATACAATTTTTTAATTACACAGTTAAAATTTTTTGTACTTTTCTGTACGTTATCCTAAATAATTTTAACATATCACTATGTTCCTCTTTTAGTTCAGTAGACTCAGGATATGTATGTTATTACTCCCTGAAAATTTGAATACTCTACTTGAAGTGGTTTATGAGATTTAGGGAAAAATGCAACACAAAATGTAAATTTTCAGGAACAGCTTCTAAGGTTACAAAAGACTAACTCACTTAAGATATACTTAATTTTTTATTTTTAGTCACTCAGAAGCACCCTGCACTATACTGTATATCATCGTCTTGATCGTTTTCCAAGTTTTTTCTTCTTTTCTCCTCCTTAGTGACCAACTGTGCTGTATACTCTGCTTTATCAATGCGAACCATATCCATCCATTCAAGTTCTCTGATGCAGTTTGCTCCAGGACTAATTCCCATATGCTGTGGCACTTTTACCCTACCAATGTTGCAATCATTAAAAGCAATAACAGCATCTCCAGCAAAAACATTTTGTGGTAAGCGAGTCCATATAAGATTACTGAATGACTCATTGGGATTTTGAGTCTGACACTTCTTCAGTAATTCAGGATTTGTCAGGTCTCTGTAAATAGATTTTATGATATCCATGGCTGCTGTTGGGATGGATTGTTTATGGCTGTATGAACTGTTTGAGTACTGGGCATTGTGTATTGCACCATGAATCAAGTCCAGGAGGGCAAAGTGGTGTACTGGTTTTTCATCAGTTGACAGTCTGTGGAAGAAGGTAGCCCATACTGCCTGCTTCATTTTCAACCAATCCTCAGTATTATTTCTAATGGCCATCCCATAATACTGCTGTAGTTCATTAATTATTTTGTCTGTCAGCTGGTCTCTTATGGTTTTACCATAAGAAAGTTTCTTGTCTCTCAAACTTTATTTCAACTTCCTCAACCTGGTGCCCATCCTCTTCTGGACATGACTTTATAACACAACAATCCACATCCTTTTATATAAAAAATTACCGATTTTATTAGATCTTGAAGTAATACACGTAAAAATTTTCAACTGGTGTAGATTATATTTAAAAAAATAAAATAAAATGCTTCCCATGTGAGTTTATAAGTTATATTCAGAAAATTGCAAATTTTATAATGAGATAAAAATCTGAAAATGTGAGAAAAAACTTTTTTTTCCATTCTAACTCCCCTTAAGTTTTGCAGAGCACTGTATATTAAGAAATTTCTTATCTGACAATTGTTTTATTAAAAATTTATAATCAATAGGTGTGTGAATCATCTCTACCTTTTTGCACCCTATTTTCCAGGTAAGACAGGAACCACTAATTTATTATTCTCAGACAGGAATCACTCATTTGCTATTCCTCTTACACTTAACGCTTCTAGATTGTTTAATAGTATTTTATGGTCAACAGACTAAGAATATAGTTGCAACATAGTCATCCTCATCAGGAGCTTCAAGAACCCCTTTTGTGAGCTCTATTATGGCTAATATTGTACTTCTCCCACTTCAGGAGCCAAGTTGTTCTTTGCAAGAAAGACTGTCCTTATTTATGTGTATCTATAATGGCTTCTGAGTCTGATTTCAATTCTGTTTGTGTGTACATGCGTAAATTCATTCCAGTTTCTTACCTGAAGTGTGAATTTGTAGAATCATATATGTATGCTTCTGACTAAAGTAAAATATAAAAAAGTGAGTCCATATTTCATGATTGATTCAATATTTTTGAAACACTGGAAGTAGAAAAACTGGCCTGTAGTTTTCTCTCTGCATTGCCCTTTCCTTAGAGAGAACACAACTAATATCTGGGATAATACACAAACGAAATGATACATTTATTATGTTTCTTGATGGGGTGAGTATACAGTCCATGCCCACTCTCAGAACTGAAACTGGAACCTTTCCTAAGCCTTCTGATTTCTTATTTTTTAATTTAAAATTCTGTAATGGGAAACACCATAGTGCTTGCACTGTAATTTACTGTGGGTGCTACATATGTTTTAGGTAGATTTTGTTGCAATTTCTCTGCAGCACCATAGTAACAGATATTTACAGAACTTGTCAATTTTCTATTACTCTAATCCCATATTTGATTTGTATGCTAATATACTTGTGTCTATCTTTTCTAGTTTCATGCTTAGTGACACCCCAAATGACTTTGCTTTTCTTTCTGCATCATATATTATTTTGATACTGAAAGACTTTTTTGTAGCAAGCAGCACCATCCTGTATATTGTTTTGTATGTGCATTACTAATTTAGAAGCTGTTGATTAGTTTAGTGTTTTAGCAAAGAACTGAGAAATTTTAATGTCTGAACTGAGTTTCTAACACGTTAGCTGTTGAAATGGCTACTTTTGGATATACCTCCTTAAAAATGCTGACAGTGCAGGGTGGAAATGTGCTCAGTGGGACAGCAATTAGTTTCAATGGGACTTCCCCAGACAGTTTGGTTTCAGATTTTCAGAAGCCTGTGGAATGAAAGAAGGTAAATTCAGATGAAGATCTAAGCTCTGTTTAAGGATTTAAGTAAGCACTGGAGATTAAGCTGGACCTTAGGACCAGGAACAGGGTATTAAGACCTTCATGTGGAGGTGTCAAACAATTAGTGCATTGTTTCCATCTTGTAATTACTGGAGTCCATACCAAAAGTCATGGAAGTTTTATTCATATGTAAATGACTGTTGTTTGAACCTTTAACAGTTTGTTATCTTTGAGAAGGGACACGGAAAGAAATACTGCTGGTTTAGTGTAAGTGAAGGAATCATGGACATGTCTGAAATTGGTGTTGGACTCAGTTTTGGTCAGTAGGGTAAAAGTTGAAGATATTCTCATGATAGGGAGGGACTGAAGGAGGCCAGTCCATCATGGTATAATTCTAGCGTGTGTGTGTGTGTGTGTGTGTGTTTGTATATTGTTTTCACATGTTCGAGTGGGTGAAGTCACAATATTGGCTGAGTGTGACTTCTGCATTTGACATGTGGCAGTACACTGAGGGTGGGGGAGCAATAACAGTATAAACCAGGTGCAATGTAGCAAAGATGCTCATTCTACAGGTATCACCTGAAGATGACGGTTGGGTACAGTGCAAAATATCATGTTTCATAAATGACTGCATCTGGCTGGACACTAGAGAGCTACACAGACAAAAGCATGATAAAAACAAATTCCACATCATAGCATTTATTGTGAATATGGTTTATGGTATATGTCTTCTAATAATAAGCATCAATATCCATAAATATTACTGCATCTGCTTAATTTCCGTTTATTCCCATGACTGGTTTTCGATATTTTCCCATACCCAATTGAAGTTCATTTGGTTACTGTATTTTTGCGGTTCAAACTATCCAGTGCCAGTGGTAGATTGCCTTATATCATTTTAAATTGTGAAATGTAGTAATTGAATGAACTCCACTTGTGAATCAGTATCTAGACTGAAACTTATCATTGGTTGAGACAGAGTTAAATAGCTGAGGCAGCATTTACCAAAGAAAAATTATTGAAAAGAATGCAGGGAACAACACTCATTAAATTCCTAGTGGAATTCATAAAATACCACTCACAAATGGATGAGTACATTGAGAGAAATATTGTCAACTTTTACTACATGAAGTATTCTGATATTTCCAGGAGTCAAAAATTGGAAATCCATGGCCTATGGTTTTGTCAAATCCTCCAATGTGGGCGCATTGTTTTGTAATGTTTGGGATTGGATGGGTGAACTACACATTATTATCTGAATTACCAACTTACATGGAGAAAATACTCCACTATGATCTGGATCAAGTAAGTGCACTGCTATTTCAAAATAGAATACAAATCTACACATTAAATAAAAATTTAGGCATTACTTTGAGGTGTTGGTCTGTTATGCTGAACTATTTTCCAGGCTGGTCTCGTGTCAGCATTGCCCTACCTGTTCGGGTGGATCAGCTGCAGTATATATGGTTATCTGACACGCAAATGTACGCAGAAAGGTGTGCGCATTATTACAACAATGAGGGTGTGGGATGCAGTAGGTATGTTATCTTTCAAGATAATATTTCATCCAAGAGACTAAATTCTAGTTTTACAAAGTGAGCCCCTTTGAATTTTTATGTTTCTTTCATTGTCTTGATGTGATGTGGGACTTTATTGTAAAGTTTTTGCCAGTCTTCAGTGTTCCATTTTGTCTGGGAAGCTGTGTTTACAGACTCATTGTGAAGGTTCAGTTTTTGCCTGGTGTCATATGTGTATACTTTTGATTGATTTTGTTAGGCCGACATATAACATTTTTCACGTGCTTGTTCAGCAGAGATTTTCCCAGGCACTGGTTTTTTACTGTGGGCCAAATATGTCTGCCACAAATTCTGTTTGTATTTCTTCTCATTCTTCTTCCATTTATTATATTTAATTTTGTGTTCCATCCCCTGTTTTATCTTTGCTTGTACTCCGACTTAGCAACACATAACTTTCTTCCTCCATTGTTACAACATTTCTGCACCTGAGCGACCCACAGCAAAATTACAACAAAAGAAAAAAGTTACTTAAGTACATGTTTGCCAACTTAACTTCATACATGGCTCATTCTGACCAGATACAACATTTATGTGTGAAATCTCCGCATTCTAGAAAACTGAGGGTTACAATGTTTTTGCTGGCAGGTACTCAAGTGATTGTGTACTGAAAATAAGTCCCTGTATTTATAGAAGTAAAAATATTTTCTTTGAAAAATACCACCATAATCAAGTAAATGCAAAGCTGTTAAGAGCAGATAAACAGCAGCTATGTAACAAAACTTCAGAGGAAGTTGCTTTTTTCCAAAATAGCAGCTTTCTTACTATTTCACTCGATTAAATTTAGTGTGAATAGCATTAGGCAGTATAGTGACAGTTTATTGTTATCCAATAGGCAGATTTAGGTTCTGTGATGTCTCTGTCTCATATTAGTGCCTATCTTGACTCATTCCACATCTGTGAAAGTTCAGCTTCTTGATAGATTCTACAGAACACAATGAATGAATGAAGTTAATCCAATATACAGATTTAGTTTCTGTAGTATCTTTGTCCCATGTTAATGTATATCTTGACTCATTCCACAGCCATGAAGGTTCTGTTTCTTGAATGACGCTATGGAAAACAATGAATGAATGAATGAATGAGTGACATACAAATTTCAGAAACAGATTGCCATAGAATAAAGACAAGAAAGGAAGTTAAAAATTTCTCATGATATAGAATGGGCTTACTATGGAACTTACAGTACTTCATTTAACCCTTCATTCACATAATGTTAATAATAGTTAAAATACGAACTGTGAGCAATTCAAGTGCTCACAAAAGAATGCAAGAAAAACAGTTTGTAGCTCTTAATGTTGCGTAATGAAAATATGAAGTGAAAGACATTCTCAATGGAGAGAAGTCTTCCGAAGTAAGAGTGATTTCACGTGTGCCGCAGGGGAGTGTCATAGGACCATTTCTATTCACAGTATATATAAATGACCTTGCGGATAACACCAGAAGTTCACTGAGGCTTTTTGTGGATGATGCTGTATCATATCGAGAGGTTGTAACAATGGAAAATTGTACTGAAATGCAGGAGTATCTGCAATGAATTGACACATGGTGCAGGGAATGGCAATTGAATCTCAATGTAGACAAGTGTAATGTGCTGCAAATACATAGAAAGAAAGATCCTTTATCATTTAGCTACAATATAGCAGGTCAGCAACTGGAAGCAGTTAATTCCGTAAATTAACTGGGAGTAGGCATTAGGAGTGATTTAAAATGGAATGACCATATAAAATTACTCGCCGGTAAAGCAGATGCCAGACTGAGATTCATTGGAAGAATCCTAAGGAAATGCAGTCTAAAGACAAAGGAAGTAGGTTACAGTACACTTGTTCGCCCACTGCTTGAATACTGCTCACCGGTGTGGGATCTGTACCAGATAGGGTTGATAGAAGAGGTAGAGAAGATCCAACAGAGAGCAGCACGCTTCTTTACAGGATCATTTAGTAATTGCAAAAGCATTGTGGAGATGATGGATAAAATCCAGTGGAAGACTCTACAAGAGAGATGCTCAGTAGCTCGGTACGGACTTTTGTTGAAGTTTCGAGAACATACCTTCACCGAGGAGTCAAGCAGTATATTACTCCCTCCTATGTATATCTCGCGAAGAGATCACGAGGATAAAATCAGAGAGATTAGAGCGCACAGAGAGGTAGAAAATCTTTCTTTCCACGAACAATACGAGACTGGAATAGAAGGGAGAACCGATAGAGGTACTCAAGGTATCCTCCACCACACACTGTCAGGTGGCTTGCGGAGTATGGATGTAGATATAGATCTGTGGGTAGTAGAGTCACACCATGTTCAATAGGAGACTTTGCTCTGTTCTTTGTTAGCGTTTTTCTACTACGAATGAAATGTTCACTCTGTAGCAGCACATGCACTGATATGAAACTTCCTGGCAGATCAAAGCACTGTGCTAGACTGAGACTCAAACTTAGGACTTTTTCCTTTCGCAGGCAAGTGCTTTACCAACAGAGCTACCCAAGCAGGAGCCATGACCTGTCTTTTTCTGCCAGTATCTCATCTCCCACCTTCCAAACTTCACAGAAGTTCTCCTGTGGAACTTGTAGGACTAGCATTCCTGGAAGAAAAGGTATTGCAGAGACATGGTTTAGCCACAGCTTGGGGGTTGTTTTCAGAGTGAAATTTTCACTCTGCAGTAGTGTATTAGCTGATACAATACTTCCTGGCAGATTAAAATTTTGCACTGGACCAAGACTTGGTTCCTAAACAGAGTTCTAATCCACCAGGAAGTTTCATTTTTCTGATGATTTCTGACCAAAGGGTGCAGAAGAGTTTGATGTAAAGTGAAGATACATTAGGTGAGGTGATACTGAGCAGTAGATATAAAAAGTAGAAGAAAGAAAGACTGGGAATGTTGTGATCATTGATCCAAATAAGAGAGAAAGTTTTTATTAGAACTGTCCAAAGATATAGTTGTCGGACTTCAGTAAAGGAAGAAACTGTATAAATTCTTTTAGTGACAAAATGTATGACAACAGTCACTCTTCAGGATTACCTGTGGGGTAAAAATAATAGTATCATTGACATATATGGGCTGGTAAGTAAATGAAATGGAGAAAGTGGAACTGAAAGATGTCTTTAATTATTGCAGATTTGCAGAAAAGAGACAGCAGTGCATGAATTTCACAATAGACAATAAACCAATGCCTTATTATTGAGCAGAATAATGTGGAACTCATGTAAGCAATATAATGCCCACAAAATTTAGTTTACTTTCAAATTATTATTAACATGTGTAGTGTTTTGGGGTATTTGCAAACATCACAACACACCACTGGAAAGCCATCAACAAGAGACACTCATGAGTAAACTGAATAAGGATAAATGTACTGGGAAAGGGAAACTGTGTGTTTTCCTTTCTTGTATGCAGTGAACATGGAGCAGTGGTGGAGCTGGTAAGAAGGGGACCAGTAAAAATGGTATTACAACCACTGGTCATCCAGGAGTCATTTGTGCTGTGGTGCAGCAAGTGCCTGAATCCGAGAGCCATGAAGTAAACGATGCACCAACAAGGGCATATAGAACAATTGAGTGGTATTTATTTTTCTGATTTTTCTCTCAGGTCCTACAGAATGCATGTATGGAAGTTTGAATGTACTCATGAGAGTGGCAATTGTTAGTTGTGTTGTGAAAAGTAATAATGAAAATGGTGGGCAAAATATACCCCTGTTTGTGAGAAGTGTGGCTATTTATTTAGTAGCACAATAGAGAGAACTTGCGAAAGCATTCCAAGGATATTCACTGCAGTTGGATTGACACGGAGGTGGCACAGAAGGATCCGGACCACCCAAAAAGAAAAAAACTACTCTGAGAAAAGAGGATGAAGGTAATACTACTTTCATCTGGCGGTTTATTGTGGTCAGCAAAATATTGCCCCGTCATATCGGCCAGGGATGCAACTTCTCACTAGTGCTGGTGTAAGACCCACCACAAATCTTACAAAATAAACAGCAGCAGGAAAAGAAGGAAAAATACACCCCACATGCAATATGAAAATTATCTGCCATGACCAAAAGAAATGCGCCATACAATTTTTAGTTTTGTATTTACTACCTATAGATAGGTCATAACTAAATTCATGAAGAAGCATTACTGAATATAGAATTATGGGTTTTAAAGGAATGGTATAAAAACTTTGTTTCTGATGTTTGTTATCAAAGGAACTCAAAACGCGTGAAGACAAGTAAAATTTCAAACTGTTAATTACAAGTATATTAATGGCAGTAGTTATTTACTTCAGTTTATGGAAGTTTTGTATATATTATTTCCATATTTTGTAATAAAGTAGTTCATGCCGTCTCTTTTGACTGTACGAGATCATTCTCTCAGTAGGCTTTTGTGTTGTAGATAGTGCAAAGAAGATATCTGATACTAGAAATACTTTTGTCTTACAGCCTGTATTGGAACTCCACTGTTCCTCCTTGGTGTAACCCTTGCTAATTGCAATGTAACAGCAATAATAGCCCTATTTGTCATGACTATGGTGGCTCGCTGTGCTATATATGGTGGTTCCTATATGAATCACCTTTATCTATTCCCGGAATCGTATGGAAGTGCAGCTGGTCTTGCACTAACGAGCACCAACATTCCTGGAATTATTACTCCCATTGTTACAAGTGCATTTGTATCTGGCAGGGTAAGTATAATAATCTGCAGTTTTCATTTAGCACAAGTAATAAGTGTTTCTTACAAGTGCATTTGTATCTGGCAGGGTAAGTACAATAATCTGCAGTTATCATTTAGCACAAGTAATAAGTGTTTCAGTACATCATTGTTTATCATCATAACTAAACAAAAACATGTATTTTAGCATTATTCTCAAACATGTTTATTCAGAATTGCCTTTACCTAGTTCCTTTGATGGATTGTGTGTATGAAACAATCTGTTCTTGAAGACACTACAAAAAGAACTGATTAATTACAATTACAGCATTATAGCTATGTAGCCTTCCTGACTCTAATTATATTTTCATTACAACAAACCTTAAATTATATTTTCATTACAACAAACCTTAAAAGAGTTCAAAATGTTTAGTTAATTAATTGTGAATGCTTCTAATAGTTAAGGGAGTAGATTTACAATATAAAAGTTTTATAAAAGGCAATTCTACATCTGTGATTGGTACTTAACTGCTTTTTAGCATGAGTAGTTGGAGATATCCAGGCATCTAAACTTTGGAATTTGGGGACAGTAACTTCCTCTCAGAATAAGAACTCAAAGTTCATTTAGAATTCACTTTTGTAATTTATTTACAGAATAATTTCTGACAATATTGTTCTTTCTAGAGAATACAGTTTCGACTTTCACAGTGTTGTACAAACTTCCATGTGAATGCATACTTGTTCAGCAGGCAAAATGTACTGCACTGTACTGCTATGCACTCTTCCATTGTGTACCCTATTGGCATGAACTTGTGGGAATAACAGGTGGCAGGGATCAAGTAGAATGATATACAGACACCTCAGCAAAATATTCTACACTTTATTGCTGTGAACATAAACTGGACATATACAAGAAACACTAACACAATACACACAGTTCGAGAGTCCACTGGGAACTGGCAAACAAAGAGCATGAACTTAAGCTCAGATAGTTGATTAGGGTACTGGTGGTGTGGATATGGAATGTTTAGTACACAAACAGTCCCCCCTCACCCCCTGAGCTATCAGGTGAAGGTGCTGTAGTGGCAAGGTGATACATCTGAACTAGGATACTGAATGGCATGTGTGAAGGGACAGTGGTTAGTGAAAAGTATGAGAAGGCAGCCCTCAACATCTTGTCTAAAATACTTTACTGCATCATAGAGGGCGAGCAGTTCATGGTTGTATGCAGTTCACAACTTTTGCAATCTGTTCAGTTTACATGTGAAGAAGTGCAAGGGTTGATGTATGCTGTTAACTGTTTGCTGTAGAAAAATGCTGATGGCAGTGTCGCTAGCATCAGCAGTGAGTGATTGACAGGTGGGCCATTGGTGAGGGGTAAGTCAGGTTTGCATCCCTTGTAGCCCTTTTATTGCCTCAAAAGCCTGTGACATTCCTTGTGACCACAGAAGAGCTTGGATGCCTTTGGTGTTGGCTCTGGAAAGCGTGTTGGTGAGGGGTGCCTGGATTTTGGATGGCTGCACAATATGGTATCAGTAGAAATTTGCCATTCCCAGAAATTTGCATAGATCCTTGTAGGTAGTGGGCTTGGGAGTGAATTGCATGAGTTTCTTCCTCTCTTCTGTTGGTATGATCCCTGCTAATGACAGAATATCCTTGGAATGAAACTTCCTGGTCGATTAAAACTGTGTGACAGACCGAGGCTTGAACTCGGGACTTTGCCTTTCATGGGCAAGTGCTCTACCACATGAGCTACCCAAGCACGATTCACAACCTGTCCCCACAGCTTCAATTCTGCCAGTACCTCATCTCCTACCTTCCAGACTTCACAGAAGCTCTCCTGTGAACCTTGAAGAACTAGCACTCCTGGAAGAAACTGTGGGGACGGGTCATGAGTCATGCTTGGGTATATCAGTTGGTAGAGCACTTGCCCACGAAAGGCAAAAGTCCCGCATTTGAGCCTCAGTCAGGCCCACAGTTTTAATCTGCTATGAAGTTTCATATCAGTGCACACTCTGCTTCAGAGTGAAAATTTCATTCTGGAAATATCTTAGGAACGTTAGGTTCTGCTGATGCAAGAGGCACTTTTAAGTGTTGATGACTGCACCTAGATGTTCTAGGGTATAAAAAACTTGTCATATGTGGTCTTCATGCTCTTGGAGTGTAGTGGAATATATCAGTACATTGTCCAGATAATGGGAACAGAACTGGAATTTGTGTAGAGTGAAGCTCATGAATTGCTGCCATCTTTGAGCCACATTTTTAGTCTGAATGACATGAATAAGTATTCAAATAACTGGAAGGGGTGTACTGACAGTTTTTGCAATGTCTTCAGTCACCATTGGTATGCACATTCGAGAAGTATCACTCTTTTTGCAGTCCATATGTAGAAGTGAAGCCCAAGAGCTATTTGAAGGGCAAATGATGCCTGAGTTAAGCAGCTCGTCTATAGCTGCTTCAGTGGTTTGCCATTTCTTGGGGGAGAGGCGGTCCTCTTTGGGAGACACAAGCAGTCCCTCTGTTGTTATAATTCTGTGCAGTGTGTCATTAGTAAGGTCTTTTATCAGGGAAGAGATTTGGATGTACAGGGGGGCAGACATAACTGTCATAGTCACTTGTTGCATAAAAACTGACTGCACTGTCACTTGTTTTACTGGCCCTGACCTGTTCATTCACAGTATTTGTCAAAGGTGGTTGTTTCCTGTTTGTGAGAGGCGATGACCACAAACACTCAAGAAGATCAGAGCAACACTGGATTGTATCCAATGCTTGTTTGCAGTGATGATGATGATGATGCTGGTGGTGGTGGTGGTGGTGGTGGTGGTGGTGATGTTGTGTGTGTGTGTGTGTGTGTGTGTGTGTGTCACTGGTAGTGTTCGTGAAGTCGAGGGTAAGTAACATCTGGGTCAATGATTCATCAAGGTGATGATATTTGGAACAAGGATTGGCAGAGAATTTCTACATTCCGGTGTGGAGGTCCTTTACCATTTTTTGCCATATGTCTGCCAGGTTGTGCTGTGGTGGTAATTTTTGCACAGTGGTTAAAGGGGAAGGACTGAAAGGTCCTAAATTGTAATTCTCCCTCCACTAGCTAGTTTTGATGTGAATGCAGAAGGTTCTTCCCTTGTGTCAATGTTGGTTGGTTGCTGTCAGTTGATTCTCAATAGAGGATCATAGCAGTTGGAGCCTGCATACATTGAAAGGCAGGTGTCCTTGTGTTGTCATGGGGCTGGGGCCTGTGGTTGTCTGATGGTGCCCGTGATGGTGACATTACTTGGTCTGCAGAGCAGTACTCCTTCTCATAAATCTGGGCAGAGATGAAATTGCCATAGGAAATCAGCCCCAACCAGTGGTTTGTTGCCACTGGCACAAAGAAATGTCCATGTGAAATGTTGGCGATTGCTGAGGTAAATGTCACAGGTGGTGCTTACGTAAATGGCAATGATCGATTCATTTGTTGCTTGCAGTGTATGTGCAGAGTAGGGGGCATGGGAGGATAGAGCGGTATTCAGGACCCTACTGATTTCCAACCCTGAGTCCACCAAAATGTGCTGTTTGGTGTGTTGTTAATGTTGACTGGTGTGTGAGACAAACTGGTTTGGTTTAGTGTGTGGCAAACTTTGTTGATGCTGCAGCCTCTGACGCCTAGTGAAGGTCACTGGAGGTGTTTGTGTATTGGCAGCACTGGGAATACTTGTGTGTGATGTTGCTGAAGTAGGTGTGAAACCAGCACCACTGCACAGTTGTCGTTTGTTGTCCATATGCCATGGTGTGGATGGTGCTGTGCCGTATGTAGTTGTCAGCTGTGCGGACGTGTTGTTTGGCCAGCTGGGGTTGATAACTGGCTGTGGCAGTGTTGGGCACTGTCAGGGAGGTCCAATATCAGTTGGTTATGGCCTGCTGGGAAGGGTTGGTAAGATGGCCGCCATTGCTCCATGCATGACATGTTGGAGGACCTTGCTGCGAGAGGTTGGTACTGCTTGGTGGTGGTGTCCTGGAGTGAGAAACATGGTTACTGCTGCTCCATGCTGAGCACATCAGGTAATCTCAGAAGGGTTGGTGTCATTCAGAAGCCATCTGCCAACTCGCTGTGTAACGTGGCTGACTGCAATATGTAGTGCCAGTGGCTTCTGAGTAGTGTGAGTGACCATTTTGCAAAGCATATATGCTCTCTGCTAACTGTAATCTATGGTCCAATGGGAGTCCTTCATTGCATATTAGCACAGTTTGGACTTCACATGACAATTTTTTGACCACATGGCTGCAGTGAAATGTCAAATATTTGTGATGGATCCACTGTGGACCATAAAAGGTGCCATGGCTGTAAAGGTGATCATCCATTTAATTGTTCCACATGGGTGGCTTGAATTTTGTTGTTAGGGGGTCTCGCGTAGTCTCAGGAGCAACTCTGTTTTGGGTACCTCGGATTTGTTAAATTTACGTGGAGACAACATGATGTTGCTAACCATGATGGTATGTTTGCCTAAGTGACACAAACAAAACATATACTTCAATGTGTCATTAAACGTGTTATGTGTGGTGACTACTGATTCAGTGATAGCGAACCAGGTATGAGGTTGATCTACTGGGAATGGAGGCAGTTTAAGAGGTGTAGACGTTACTGTTGAAGTGTTGTGGGGAAGGTGTCCATAGGTTATTATTGATTAGATTTGGGAGTGTAAGTATGCAAAACCTGATTGCTCGTATGCCATGCTGTTGGGAGACTGGGAATGTTCTGGCATGACTCGGCCAGCTGAGCTCTGCCACTAGGTAGGAATGAATTTGTCACCTGAGAGCCTGATGTTATAGCACAAGTCTCATGGGGTGGCTGAACAATTGTTAGAGCATGTGAAGAGTGGCATTTTGTGGGATTGTATGGTGGCTTACAAGTGTTGGCTCAAGTTGATGTTCTGTAGGAGGTGGGTGGATCTGATTCATTGTGGTGTGAGATGGTGGCTGATGCCATGTGGGGATGAGGGTGTGCATATGGGGAAGTGGAAGAAAGTTCCCTGTTGGTCACTGTGTCCATTATCCTGACAGCAGTTTGTGTGTCCATTAAGTATGTGGCAGATGTGCTGTGGTCTGGGGTCGCCAATTTGGGAATAACAGGTGGCTGGGGTCAAGTAGAATAATATATCGACCATTTGGCAAAGTATTCCACACTTTATTGCTGTGAACATAAACTGATCATATACAAGAAACACTCACCTGATACGCACAGTTTGAGTGACAAGTGGGAACTGGTGATCAAAGATCATGAGCTTAAGCTACACACAAACCATGTCCTTAGTTGCTGCAGTCAATAAATTGATCAGTGTCGTGTTAATACTGGTGGTTGATATTGCCACAAGCTCAATTCTTGAGTGCAGCTGTCAAAGTATAAATATGTTCACAAAATGTAAATCAGTACATGCATTTTTGACAGTAAAATATTAGTTGATTCATAATTGCAAACAATAATTGTGCAATGATGTAAACAAACCACAGCACACATGACAAAACATAATTACAGTTTCCACAGTGAAACTTCATAAATTTGCATTCCTTCATGCAAAATTTATATTGCATTTTTAACAATTAATTGTCTAAATTATTAATTTTGAACATAATTAAACTATAATTTCATTTACCTCCAATTGTAGTAATTTCCTATGACAATTCATATTATTTTATATACATTATTCCATTTCACTTTGTACTGAAGATGACAGATGAGACATCTGTTTACATTACAAAAAGTTGTACACATAATTTTATGAAGTTTTACCTAAGCTTCAGTTATTTTCTACATGTAGTTATAAATATCTTCAAGAACAGTTGTTTCAAGTTTAACTAAAAAAATATAAACTGTGTGTGTATACGTACATAATATAAGTGACTGGATTGGATGGTATACTATACTGAAGTACTGCTTAGCACTATACCTCAGTCTTGATCTGACATTTCATAGTAACTAATTTTTTGTGTTCCACTGGCCCTTTCTTTCTCTGAACTCCATTGATTGAGCGTACGGGGGAGGGGGGGATAGCACAGACTGTGAATGTATGTTCTTATTCTTGAGAAAACAACTATTACCATTTTTTGTCTTTCTTATTTTGACCTTTGCCTTAGGATGTAGCTCTTCATGGAGTGCAGCCTTAGGCACCTGAAACACTAATCTATGTATGGTACAGTAGAGTCTCAATAGTTCAAGGTGAATGGGACTGGAACCACCTCGAACTATCGAAAACTCGGACTATCGAAATTTAAATGGAAAAAATAAATATTATGATATTGCAAGTAATACAGGTTAAAATATGAACTTTATTAAAATAAAAGTATTTACACATGCATTTGCATTAGCAGAATAACAATAATTATTTATTTAGACAAGTAATAGTGAAGTGTCTTTTGTTTGGCAAAGCTGCAGTGGTTCCTCGCAGCAATGTCACGCCACCGTCTCAGGAGCAGTAGGTAAGTTGGTGTCGCCTCTGGCTGTTGTTCCATGTAGCATATGGCGGCCTCGAGAACAGCGTAGCCATCGGTGTGACTCATCATCGGTGCAGCATCTGCCTCGTCATCCTCGTCACTCTCACACTGCAATGGAATGTTAACCATGTCAATTATAGAAGAGTCTGTCACTTCCAACTGTTCGTCCAAATTTAACCACTTACCTTCTTCCACCTCTTCTACCTCTTCACACCCTGGCAATCTTCTGATTAAATGACACAATGGTTAATCGTCCTCATCTGCTAAATCTTCCATTTCCGTGTCTGGCATACTTTCCTGTAGAATTTTCCTCCATGACTTAGAAATTGTGTCTGACTTTATTTCACTCCAAGATTCGCTAATCCAGTACATGACGTCCTTCAAAGTCACTTTCTTCAAAGCTCCTACAATGCTTTCGTTGTCTTCGGAATGGAGGATTGACTGTAGCAATCACCATTGATACTTTTGTTTTAGACATTCCAGAATGCCCTGATCCATGGCCTGAATGAGACAGGTAACATTTGGTGGGAAAAACAACGCGCGGATACCGTCGCACTGCAGTCCTCCTGCACTTGGATGTGAGGATGCATTATCCATGAGTAAAATTGCTTTGCATGGCAGTCCCCTTTCTTTTAAAAAATCCTTGCAGTCAGGTACAAATGAGTTACAAAAACAGTTCATACAGGCATTATTCTGATGTGTATAGACAACCAGAAGAGATAAGATGGATAAATTCTTGAATGCTCTTGGCTCGGCAGACTTCCCAATCACAACCAGTTTTAGTTTGTGGTTTCCAGTTGCATTTGAAGCTGCCATAACTGTGAGCCACTCTTTGCTTTTTTGTGCCCAGGAGCACTTTTTTCATCACAAGAAGCAAGTGTTCTCACTGGTAACATTTTAAAATGTAGCCCAATTTAGTCAAAAATGGTTCAAATGGCTCTGAGCACTATGGGACTCAACTGCTGAGGTCATTAGTCCCCTAGAACTTAGAACTAGTTAAACCTAACTAACCTAAGGACATCACAAACATCCATGCCCGAGGCAGGATTCGAACCTGCGACCGTAGCGGTCTTGCGGTTCCAGACTGCAGCGCCTTTAACCGCACGGCCACTTCGGCCGGCAATTTAGTCACAGTTATATGTTTGTTCATTAGACAAATTTTCATCAGTTATGATTTTTTTAAACTTGACAATAATTTTTGAAATGGCCTGAGTGTTACCAGAGTGTTTTTCTCCACATACGTCTAGTTGATGCACTCCATACCTCTTCTTCCACTTGTCAAGCCAGCCCACACTAGCGGCAAAATTGTCATCTCCTTCAAGCAGCTGGCCGAAGTGGCCGTGCGGTTAAAGGCGCTGCAGTCTGGAACCGCAAGACCGCTACGGTCGCAGGTTCGAATCCTGCCTCAGGCATGGATGTTTGTGATGTCCTTAGGTTAGTTAGGTTTAACTAGTTCTAAGTTCTAGGGGACTAATGACCTCAGCAGTTAAGTCCCATAGTGCTCAGAACCATTTTTTTTAACCTTCCAGCAGCTGGTTTCTGAAAAACAAAGCTTTTTCTTGCAAGATTGGGCCAGAAATTGGAGCACCCTTCTGTCTCTGTTGGGTAAACCACATGAACAATGCCTCACTTGTTTTTTCAAAGTCTGACTTTTTTTATACTTCTTCGACTGAGAGATTCGTCTGACGATTTCTGTGAAGAAAACTGTTCCAATTTAAGTCGGTTTCTTTGCCAGTCACCAACAGTAACTTCATCAACACCACATTTGAGAGCAATTTTTTTTTTATTGTTTCTCCTTTGTCAAGTCATCTGACTGCTTCTAATTTTAGGTGCAAAGGCACAAATTTCCTCTTTTTTGTTACAGCACTCATCTTTGTAAGGTGTACAACAGAACACACAGTCAACAAACAAAACAACACACAACACTGTACAGTACTGGTACTGGGAACTACAGCAGCGTAAGAACTCCCCAGTTTTGATCGGTTAGCAGCCGGCAGCAGTCAGGGTATTTCATGCATTTCGTGCCATACTGACAACAGATGTTCGTGCAATATGGCAGCGAGCTAGTCGTCGGTGTTGATTGCATTGTTGTATGCTTTCCCACTGAGCTGTACTCTCCCTGTCTATCTTTTGCAATGATGTTTTCATTATTTATCATGTCAGTAAAAAAAAGAAAGTAGATCATTGCAACCTTCTTTTTTTTTTAAGAAAAAGGAAAAAAAGATACTCGGATTATTGGAAACTCGAACTATTGAGACTCGAACTATTGAGACTTGAACTATCGAGACTTGAACTATCGAGACTCTACTGTACCGTGAAGATGAAAGACAAACAAACACTAATCTTCTTTTGCAGAATGGATCAAAAGTATAGACAGTATATAAGATTTTGTGAATGAGGTAACTTTCCTATGTATCGGTTGAGACAGTTATCTACTTATAACCAAAATATATACATATATATATCTAAAAACAAAGCTTCACTTACCAAACGAAAGCATTGGTACGTTGATAGAAACAATAACAAACACAGACACACACACAAATTTGAATTTTTCGCAACCCATGGTAGCTTCATCAGGAAGGAGGGAAGGAGAGGGAAAGACGAAAGGTTGTGGGTTTTAACGGAGAGGATAAGAAGTCATTCCAATCCCGGGAGTGGAAAGTCTTACCTTGGGGGGAAAAGGGGACAGGTATACACTCGCACACACATTCATATCCATCTGCACATAACAGACACAAGCAGACATATGTAAAGGCAAAGAGTTTGGGTAGAGATGTCAGTCGAGGTGGAAGTACAGAGGCAAAGATGTTATTGAATGACAGGTGAGGTATGAGCGGTGGCAACTTGAAATTAGTGGAGGTTGAGGCATGGTGGGTAACAGGAAGAGAGGAGATATTGAAGGGCAAGTTCCCATCTCTGGAGTTCTGACAGGTTGGTGTCAGTGGGAAGTATCCAGATAACCCGGACGGTGTAACACCGTGCCAAGATGTGCTGGCCATGCACCAAGGCATGTTTAGCCACAGGGTGATCCTCATTACCAACAAACACTGTCTGCCTGTGTCCATTCATGCGAATGGACAGTTTGTTGCTGGTCATTCCCACATAGAATGCATCACAGTGTAGGCAGGTCAGTTGGTAAATCACATGGGTGCTGTCACACGTGGCTTTGCCTTTGATCGTTTGATGGTTTCCGGGGGTAACAGACTGGGTAAGGATTCCAGGCATTCAAGAAAGTGGTTCGTGTCTTTGATGAAGGATGGGAGACTGCATGTAATGGGTTGAATGATCTACAACACCTTCAACCCATTTCATGCCCATCTCCCATCCTTCATCAAAAACACCAATCACTTTCTCGAATGCCTGGAATCCTTACCCAGTCTGTTACCCCCGGAAACCATACTTGTAACCATTGATGCTACTTCCTTATACACAAATATCCCACACGTCCAGGGGCTTGCTGCGATGGAGCACTTCCTTTCACGCCAATCGCCTGCAACCCTACCTAAAACCTCTTTCCTCATTACCTTAGCCAGCTTCATCCTAACTCACAACTTCTTCTCTTTCGAAGGCCAAACATACCAACAATTAAAGCAAACAGCCATGGGTACCAGGATGGCCCCATCATACGCCAACCTATTTATGGGTCACTTAGAGGAAGCCTTCTTGGTTACCCAGGCCTGCCAACCCCAAGTTTGGTACAGATTTAGTGATGACATCTTCATGATCTGGACTCAAAGTGAAGAAGAACTCCAGAATTTCCTCTCCAACCTCAACTCCTTTGGTACCAACAGATTCACCTGTTCCTACTCCAAATCCCATGCCACTTTCCTCGACGTTTACCTACATCTGTCCAATGGCCAGCTGCACACATCTGTTCACATCAAACCCACCAACAAGCAACAGTACCTCCATTGTGACAGCTGCCACCCATTCCATATCAAACGGTCCCTTCCCTACAGCCTAGGTCTTCGTGGCAAATGAATCTGCACCAATCCTGAATCCCTGAACCATTACACCAGCAACCTGAAAACAGCTTTTGCAGCCCGCAACTACCCTCCCGACCTGGTACAGAAACAAATAACCAGAGCCACTTCCTCATCCCTCCAAACCCAGAACCTCCCACAGAAGAATCCCAAAAGTGCCCCACTTGTGACAGGATACTTTCTGGTACTGGATCAGACTCTGAATGTGGGTCTCCAGCAGGGATACGACTTCCTCAAATCCTGCCCTGAAATGAGATCCATCCTTCACGAAATCCTCCCCACTCCACCAAGAGTGTTTTTCTGCCATCCACCTAACCTTCGTAACCTCTTGGTTCATCCCTAAGAAATCCCCAAACCACCTTCCCTACCCTCTGGCTCCTACCCTTGTAACCGCCCCCAGTGTAAAACCTGTCCCATGCAACCCCCCACCACCACCTACTCCAGTCCTGTAACCCGGAAGGTGTACACGGTCAAAGGCAAAGCCACGTGTGACAGCACCCCCGTGATTTACCAACTGAACTGCCTACACTGTGAAGCTTTCTATGTGGGAATGATCAGCAACAAACTGTCCATTCGCATGAATGGACACAGGCAGACAGTGTTTGTTGGTAATGACCATCACCCTGTGGCTAAACATGCCTTGGTGCATGGCCAGCACATCTTGGCACAGTGTTACACCGTCCGAGTTATCTGGATACTTCCCACTGACACCAACCTGTCAGAACTCCGGAGATGGGAACTTGCCCTTCAATATCTCCTCTCTTCCCATTACCCACCAGGCCTCAACCTCCGCTAATTTCAAGTTGCTGCCGCTCATACCTCACCTGTCATTCAATAACATCTTTGCCTGTGTACTTCCACCTCGACTGACATCTCTACCCAAACTCTTTGCCTTTACATATGTCTGCTTGTGTCTGTTATGTGCAGATGGATATATGTGTGTGTGCGAGTGTATACCTGTCCCCTTTTCCCCCCAAGGTAAGTCTTTCCGCTCCCGGGATTGGAATGACTCCTTTTCCTCTCCCTTAAAACCCACATCCTTTCGTCTTTCACCCTCCTTCCCTGTTTTCTGATGAAGCATATTAAAACAAAGATGCTGTGACTTACCAAACGAGAAAGCGCTGGTGTTTTTTAGTGGGTGTTTTGTATTGTGTCTTTGTATTGTGAACTAGAAAAGCTGCTATAAAATCCACCGTTTCTAGTTCACAAACAGTTCCTTTCGCCTTTTGAACAACCATTTCGGCTATTTGTAATAACTTTCGCTTTATTTCCATTTCCGCTTTTTCCCACATCACTGATAATTTTCAGCCGCTTCCCACAGGTTTTAACGTCATTATTTCTTCGTCAGACAATTGTTAGCCTCATTTTCATAATCTGCCACCACAAAACCACTCCTTTTAATACATTACACGCAGTTTTTTCGAAATTTTCCGAAATTTTTCCGTCCTTTAACGTGTTTTGGCGGCAACACAACTACCTAACCTTTGTGCACATCGTTGTCTACCAACCCAAGTCCAACATAGCCCAGCTGTAACCAACACCTTTTCTCCTTTTTCACACCAGATCTCCAGTTACTTTCCAGTTCACCTTTATCTCTTCCCATATATTTTTATTTTCATTTTCCTCATGTTACACTTTCCACCTTCTAATACCATGTCACCCTCACAACACCCCTACAACGACCCCATTAAGTTTTATTTACATTCCCTCCGCAAACATGCCTTCGCCCTAGCCAGATTACGCTCCCATATTCTATTTTCTCAGGCTTGTCTAACATTTGGCATTACCCCCAAAGGCCTCACACTTAAAGTTCCCATCTCTGGCTGCAACCCTTCTTTCCATCAGTCCCTATACCAGTTCCAAACTGAACAATCCATTGCCCTCACCCACCTAATCCTTCACCTATACATCAACTTAGCCAATGAACACACCCGTCAACTCCTATCCTTAATAAAAGTCCTTAATCTTTCCTCTCCCACATCCACACCGGCTGTTCAGAGCATACTCCTACAGGCCAACGGCAAATTAGAACAGCATGCCACCCTCCACCTCAAAAAACTATCCAATCTCCTGGTTTCCCACCTCCGGAAAGGCAACTCACTCACCCTTCACAACCTTTCCAGCAAACCTCAACCTCCTCTCATTGCACACAAACCCAGTCTCTCCCATCTACTCAATCTCCCACTTCCAGCTCCACTCCCTCCAAAACCTCAAAATTCCAATCAACACAATCTGGAACCACAATACCCTAATTCAGAGTTAACCTTTCCTCCAAACCTCTCTCCCAATCCGAAACCTCTGTCCTATCCAAAGGCCTCACCTTCAGCCCCACTCCCAGATTCAACCAAACAGCCCTTGTCAAAGATTTACTGTCCTACTCTCGTACTCTCTGCTGGAAATATCACTTTGCCATGAAGAAAAATGATCCTAATACTACTCCCAATGATCGAAATCCCCAGGACACTATCCAAATTGAACCCTGCCTGGAACAGTTCCGTCCTCCGTCACAGCGGGACCCACCTCCTCTTCCTCAAAATCACCCTCTCCAAACCTTCCAGGAATTTCTGACTTCCAGCCTTGCATCTCAATCCTTCTTAAAAAACCTTAATCCTACTCCCAACATCACCACTGCTGAAGCCCAGGCTATCCGTGATCTGAAGGCTGACCGATCCATCGTCATTCTTCTGGCGGACAAGGGTTCCACGACCGTGGTACTTGATCGTCGGGAGTATGTGGCTGAGGGACTGCGGCAGCTTTCAGACAACACCACATACAAAGTTTGCCAAGGTAATCCCATTCCCGATGTCCAGGCGGAGCTTCAAGGAATCCTCAGAACCTTAGGCCCCCTGCAAAACCTTTCACCTGACTCCATCAACCTCCTGACCCCACCGACACCCCGCACCCCTACCTTCTACCTTCTTCCTAAAATTCACAAACCCAATCATCCCGGCTGCCCCATTGTAGCTGGTTACCAAGCCCCCACAGAACGTATCTCTGCCTATGTAGATCAACACCTTCAACCCATTACATTCAGTCTCCCATCCTTCATCAAAGACACCAACCACTTTCTCGAACACCTGGAATCCTTACCCAATCTGTTACCCCCGGAAACCATCCTTGTAACCATTGATGCCACTTCCTTATACACAAATATTCTGCACGTCCAGGGCCTTGCTGCGATGGAGCATTTCCTTTCACGCCGATCACCTGCCATCCTACCTAAAACCTCTTTCCTAATTACCTTAGCCAGCTTCATCCTGACCCACAACTTCTTCACTTTTGAAGGCCAGACATACCAACAATTAAAGGGAACAGCAATGGGTACCAGGATGACCCTCTCGTACACCAACCTATTCATGGGTCACCTAGAGGAAGCCTTCTTGGTTACCCAGGCCTGCCAACTCAAAGTTTGGTACAGGTTTATTGATGACATCTTCATGATCTGGACTCAAAGTGAAGAAGAACTCCAGAATTTCCTCTCCAACCTCAACTCCTTTGGTTCCATCAGATTCACCTGGTCCTACTCCAAATCCCACGCCACTTTCCTTGACGTTGACCTCCATCTGTCCAATGGCCAGCTTCACACGTCCGTCCACATCAAACCCACCAACAAGCAACAGTACCTGCATTATGACAGCTGCCACCCATTCCACATCAAACGGTCCCTTCCCTACAGCCTAGGTCTTCGTGGCAAACGAATCTGCTCCAGTCCGGAATCCCTGAACCATTACACCAACAACCTGACAACGGCTTTCACATCCCGTAAATACCCTCCCAACCTGGTACAGAAGTAAATAACCAGAGCCACTTCCTCATCCCCTCAAACCCAGATCCTCCCACAGAAGAACCCCAAAAGTGCCCCACTTGTGACAGGATACTTTCCAGGACTGGACCAGACTCTGAATGTGGCTCTCCAGCAGGGATACGACTTCCTCAAATCCTGCCATGAAATGAGATCCATCCTTCATGAAATCCTCCCCACTCCACCAAGAGTGTCTTTCCGCCGTCCACCTAACCTTCGTAACCTGTTAGTTCATCCCTATGAAATCCCCAAACCACCTTCCCTACCCTCAGGTTTTACACCCCCAGTGTAAAACCTGTCCCATGCACCCTCCCACCACCACCTACTCCAGTCCTGTAACCTGGAAGGTGTACACGATCAAAGGCAGAGCCACGTGTGAAAGCACCCAAGTGATTTACCAACTGACCTGCCTACACTGTGATGCATTCTATGTGGGAATGACCAGCAACAAACTGTCCATTCGCATGAATGGACACAGGCAGACAGTATTTGTTGGTAATGAGGATCACCCTGTGGCTAAACATCCCTTGGTGCACAGCCAGCACATCTTGGCACAGTGTTACACTGTCCGGGTTATCTGGATACTTCCCACCAACACCAACCTATCCGAACTCCGGAGATGGGAACTTTCTCTTCAATATATCCTCTCTTCGTGTTACCCACCAGGCCTCAATCTCCGCTAATTTCAAGTTGCCGCCACTCATACCTCACCTGTTAAATATGTCTGCTTGTGTCTGTATATGTGTGGATGGATATGTGTGTGTATGCGAGTGTATACCCGTCCTTTTTTCCCCCTAAGGTAAGTCTTTCCGCTCCCGGGATGGAATGACTCCTTACCCTCTCCCTTAAGACCCACATCCTTTCGTCTTTCCCTCTCCTTCCCTCTTTCCTGATGAGGCAACAGTTTGTTGCGAAAGCTAGAATTTTGTGTGTATATTTGTGTTTGTTTGTATGTCTATCGACCTGCCAGCGCTTTCGTTTGGTAAGTCACATCATCTTTGTTTTAGATATATTTTTCCCACGTGGAATGTTTCCCTCTAGTATATATATATATATATATATATATATATATATATATATATATATATATATATATATATATATACTCCTGGAAATTGAAATAAGAACACCGTGAATTCATTGTCCCAGGAAGGGGAAACTTTATTGACACTACAGATACATCAGGCTGGCCGGACGCTGATGTATCTGACCCCAGATACATCAGCGTCCGGCCAGCCTGATTTAGGTTTTCCGTGATTTCCCTAAATCACTCCAGGCAAATGCCGGGATGGTTCCTCTGAAAGGGCATGGCCGACTTCCTTCCCCATCCTTCCCTAATCCGATGAGACCGATGACCACGCTGTCTGGTCTCCTTCCCCAAAACCAACCAACCAACCAACCAGATACATCACATGATCACACTGACAGAACCACAGGCACATAGACACAGGCAACAGAGCATGCACAATGTCGGCACTAGTACAGTGTATATCCACCTGGGCAGTTCCGGGGGTAACAGACTGCACTAGTACAGTGTATATCCACCTTTCGCAGCAATGCAGGCTGCTATTCTCCCATGGAGACGATCGTAGAGATGCTGGATGTAGTCCTGTGGAACGGCTTGCCATGCCATTTCCACCTGGCGCCTCAGTTGGACCAGCGTTCGTGCTGGACGTGCAGACCGCGTGAGACGACGCTTCATCCAGTCCCAAACATGCTCAATGGGGGACAGATCCGGAGATCTTGCTGGCCAGGGTAGTTGACTTACACCTTCTAGAGCACGTTGGGTGGCACGGGATACATGCAGACGTGCATTGTCCTGTTGGAACAGCAAGTTCCCTTGCCGGTCTAGGAATGGTAGAACGATGGGTTCGATGACGGTTTGGATGTACCGTGCACTATTCAGTGTCCCCTCAACGATCACCAGTGGTGTACGGCCAGTGTAGGAGATCGCTCCCCACACCATGATGCCGGGTGTTGGCCCTGTGTGCCTCGGTCGTATGCAGTCCTGATTGTGGCGCTCACCTGCACGGCGCCAAACACGCATACGACCATCATTGGCACCAAGGCAGAAGCGACTCTCATCGCTGAAGACGACACGTCTCCATTCGTCCCTCCATTCACGCCTGTCGCGACACCACTGGAGGCGGGCTGCACGATGTTGGGGCGTGAGCGGAAGACGGCCTAACGGTGTGCGGGACCGTAGCCCAGCTTCATGGAGACGGTTGCGAATGGTCCTCGCCGATACTCCAGGAGCAACAGTGTCCCTAATTTGCTGGGAAGTGGCAGTGTGGTCCCCTACGGCACTGCATAGGATCCTACGGTCTTGGCGTGCATCCGTGCGTCGCTGCGGTCCGGTCCCAGGTCGACGGGCACGTGCACCTTCCGCCGACCACTGGCGACAACATCGATGTACTGTGGAGACCTCACGCCCCACGTGTTGAGCAATTCGGCGGTACGTCCACCCGGCCTCCCGCATGCCCACTATACGCCCTCGCTCAAAGTCCGTCAACTGCACATACGGTTCACGTCCACGCTGTCGCGGCATGCTACCAGTGTTAAAGACTGCGATGGAGCTCCGTATGCCACGGCAAACTGGCTGACAGTGACGGCGGCGGTGCACAAATGCTGCGCAGCTAGCGCCATTCGACGGCCAACACCGCGGTTCCTGGTGTGTCCGCTGTGCCGTGCGTGTGATCATTGCTTGTACAGCCCTCTCGCAGTGTCCGGAGCAAGTATGGTGGGTCTGACACACCGGTGTCAATGTGTTCTTTTTTCCATTTCCAGGAGTGTGCAGATTGTATTCAGATGAACTGTTTTATCAGGTACCTATTTTCTGCACATTAATTTCAAAAATGTAACCAACTTTTGGTTACTGGCATTGCACATAATCTGGCGAAGCCAAATTTGAAAGATTAATGGATGTATTAATGTGTTTGCAAAATGAAAAGTGCACAAAGACAACACTGTATCAGTGAGCTCAATGTTCTGGTACCATGCCAGTTGTGGGCAGTTGAATAGTCGATGTAAAATATGTGTCGTATAACACACCATACTAATCAGCTGTGGGACCAAGCAACTTAGAACAAAGAAACATGTACATTTGTCTGCTACCTAAAATTAAAAAAAAATTGGTAAAATGCTAACAAATTTAACGTGGCAGTTTTAGGGAGCAGGTGTTTTGAACTATGGCTGCTGAAATACCAGGAAGTGCAGCCCTCAACTAGCTTGTTTATGTCACTGCCAACCTCAGCAAGTAATTGTGCAATGAAGTCTTTGTGTTGTACATTGCTTGTTGTTCTCTTATTTTCAAGTGTGTCCATAATGGAGTTTAATTTCACCCCCACAACACCAGTGAGTGAAACACAGAGCACTGGTGTAGGCTGCTGCCCTGTGAAGGAGGCAGGGCTCATTACCCCACACTGCTTCTTACCCCTGTGACACTATAATTCTAGTTTATTTACACTCAAGGCTGATGGCCGGTATGTGGTATCCACAGTCTGCACTATAGCAATTGGAGAAAAAAGAAAACCTGTCAACATATTTCGACTGCATCATAATTTTTCCCTTAACATGCAAATAGAGATATTTTTAATTGTGTTTCTACACTACATGCCTTGTTGTTTTGATCTGTAGCATTGTCAACTGTTGGTTGCACAGCTATGAATTCCCATGAAAGGCTGGTGTTAATATTCTGAAGATTTTTTGATTATCAAATTGAATGGGTAAAGAAAAGGAATATAGAGGAACATTGTAAATCCGAGAAGTATTCAGTTCACCAGTGGGGAAATGCTGCTGTTTCTCAACAGAAACATCATTTGTTGAAAGCTTAAATAGAGTCAAAAGAAGAGAAAAAGCAAAGACCATTCCAGAAAAAAACTGTCAAAATTTTTGAAAAGGCAAACATCTGCATCAGAAACATTCAGTCACCAGAAAGTTATATCAAAGCACTAAGGATTCGTCTTCTTGCACATAGCATAGCAACATTTTGAATTTTTATGTCTAATGATTTACACACAAAAAATAGGTCTGATTTTCACTAAAAAATAGGTGCTACGGTTTCAGACAGGTCCCTAGTTATTACACCTGATCATGTACTAAATACAAGGCGACTGTGAGAAACTGAGTTAGTGTGTGCAGTTTTTCTCACAATTTAATACTGTTTCTCAATGTTACTTAATCTGTCTGCTTATCCCAATTTGTAAGATGCACTTATCCAGTCAGTATAGTGAAGAATGGTGTGGAAGGGGGGATGAGAGAGAGAGAGAGAGAGAGAGAGAGAGAGAGAGACAGCTGCTGGAAAGATTTATGCTTTTTCTACAGGTGCAGAAGTAGCAAGAGCTAACTGTTTGATGAGAAAAGAATCACTGTTTTAATAATTATCTGTTTCTTAAATACAACCATTTTTACAATGATAAGTAATAGGGCCACGTATTTGACTTCATTTCCTTAAACTGAATGTCTGAATGTTAGACAAATAGTTAGAAACTGAGAGTACTGTTGACATCATCCAAATGAATGATAAATACATATGGATTGTTGTATTTTCTGTTGCAGCAAACAATACAGCAGTGGAAGTATGTATTTTATACATCAATGGCAGTATGTGCAATTCCTTATGTCACCTTCCTCGCATTTGGAACTGCTGATGAGCAGGAATCAAAGTGGCTAGAACGCAAGGAGCGAAAGAGGAAACCGGCTCACATAACAGATGTACCTGTGTAAAAAGAAAAAATTCTAACTTCAGTCTTATACAGTCAGGCTGAAGTATCATTGTTATCAGTACATGGAAAGATCTCTGATATAAGAGAAATATTCATCCTTGCTAGTTTTTTTATGACTTGAATAGTGAACTATTTCTCAGAGCTAACATTGCCTTTGTTCACATGAAGGGTCATAAAATGATTAGGATGGATCTAAAAATCATATACACTATGTATTTAGAAGATTTAAGTTTCAGAGACCAATGCCGGTTGATGCCTGTTTCTAAACTGTGTTGTTTGTACATGCTACAAGGAACAGAAATGACATTGAGTCTTTAGTGTTTCAGCACAACCACAAGTGCATTGTATAGGTCTCAATAATATTAACCAAAGAGTAAAAAGATCTGTATGCCTGTTATTATTAGTTTTGGTTACATTGCTAAAAATGTGTTCTTTACTACTATTCAACAAGAACAGATGGGAAAAAGTGAATATTCACATTGTGCCAGTTAATACAAACACGCAACAAAGTGATACTGACAGCAATTTTGTACTTGCAATGTTAGTAATTAGGTACCTGCAATGATATTTTGCATACTGTGGTAATAAGCAACTTCCTTGAATATAAATTAAATTATCACTGGTTAACAATAATAAAGTTCCTCCTTTAGAACTCCAGCATGACAGTGCAGTTCTCTAAGCATGCGAAATAAGACTTCAAACAATCTGTTAACAGACTCACATTGTTATATTTACTTACATCATAGCAGAATTGTTGCTCTCATGTAACATAAAATTGTAAAAATCTACCCACTGACATCTGAGTTTCTCAGAACACTTCAGTACTGATATATAGAGAGGTTCTTCTAGTCCTTCAGTTTCCTTTTGGGACACTTCTTCCAGATTCTTTACTCTCCTACATCTTATTATATTTTAACTCAATTCTATATTCTTAATTTTCTCATTCATGAAACTTTACCTTCCCCTCAGAATTTCCAATATTTTTATTATTACCAATAATATCTGAGTATTCATAACAGTTCAGATAGTGTGTTAGCTACAAGGGGTAAAAACTCAAGGAAAACCGTTTGTAAACATAAAGAAATGTAAATGTGATACAACTACATAGAATGGGATAGAATGACTGTCCAGTTCTTACCCTCAGCAGCTGAAATTGTATGTACTGCTAATGGCACATGTAAGAGTAGAAGAACTATCAAACCTTTTGGAGCTGTTAGTTCCTTCCCCAGAAAAGAAAGAGGGTAAGTCAGAAAATGTTATAAAGGATGATCAGTCATTAGGGCACCAGAGCCAGTTACATATTGTCTCTTTGTAATTCTGTAGTTTTCTCACTTAAAAATGAGATTTCAAGTACAAAAAGGTGTATGAATAATACCATAATTATCAGTGTATGAAAACTTGATCTGAAAGTTGCAAATATAAACAATAAATATTCTAAATGAAGTATTTAGAATACAAGCTTCAGTCCCAAAGAAATGGGTGGTAACAGGGCACACAAAATAGAAATAATGCTATAGACACGAGACTAAATTTTTAATTAATACAAAATAGCAACAAGACACGAGACTAAATTTTTAATTAATACAAAATAGCAACAAGAAGTTATGAATCGTCAAACAATGAAAAATAAATAACTGCAGATATCTATATTGTCTCTGCCTCTCCAATTGTTTTGGAGTGTGTTAGTCTACTGAAACTTTGTTTTTCTTTGTTTCTCTGTTTGCCTTTGTTGTCACTACGTGCACACAAACTATTTTGGCTCTGGTTAGACCAGAATTTTGTCTGCCTGTTAAAACGAATTGTGTTGTTACTCCTGCCAATTTCTGAAGTAAAGAACTATATCTGAGATTAATGTATCAAATGTATGTTATTTATTTAAAATTTTGTAGCTCAGAGTATGTAATAAAATTCTTTTATGTAACATAAAAATTCTGATTCTACTTGATTTTATGGAAAGCAAAATATCATGAGCTTTTCACTGTGTCCCATTTTTTAAATAGTTTCTACAAACATATACATGACAAAACTAATAACAGAACATGTATAGCTAAGCTGTATATTTTTGGTCAGCCCATAAACATTGCTGAGCTTTCACACAATGTCCTGCTCTGATAGCTGGGAGGGAGAGGCAGCAAGGGAATATAATATGAATGTTATACCCATGAACTTTCCCTGGTGCAGTCAGGGGAAGCAGTGTGTGATGTGTGATCAAATGAAGGAATGGGTTAGAAGAGTATAGAGAAAATGTAACAGAGGAAGGGACAGGGACAGTTGAGAGAAAAGTGGGTGTAGACATTAATGCCATGCAGTGGGAAGTATGGTTACAGGGTGGTGGTGGTGGTGGGGGGTGTGGGGTAGGAGCTAGCAGAAATTGGGGCCTGGAGACTGTTGGATAAAAGGAATGTTGTAATTACAATTTCCTTCAATGTAATTTAAAAAAAAAGAAAAAAGTTGGGAAGGGGTGGAGGCAAGAGACCTAGAAGGCATGGGTTGTGAAGCAGCTATTGAAGTAGCATATGCCATGGTGTCATGCTCAGCAGTTATTCTGCAACTGGGTGGTCAGCTTTGCTCATGGCCACAGTTTAGTGGTGACATTCATTGAGTGGGTAGCTGGTTGGTGGTGATAACCATATAAAAAGTTATGCAGAAATTACAGCAGAATTGGTGTATGCTTTTATATGTGGCTCTGATATACCGTCAGAATACAGAGCAAGGGATTTACCATCACTAAAATATACCATTCATAGGTAGCCACACTATATATGAAAGATGTTTTTGTGTGAAGAAATGTTGACTGTCAAAGTGGAGGTATTTTTGATAGAGTGAGGGTTTAATATGGACGGATATTGTTATAAAATCAGGAAGGTGACATGCTAGGCTGTGAAAGACTAGGGTAAAGGGATAGGAGAGAAGGTGCTGAAGCTGTAGAAAAGTGGTAGTCATAGCATAGCAGATAAAATTTAATGTTCTGTTCCAGATAGGTCATTGAAGATTGAGCATAAGCTTGGACTGGGGAATTAAATTGGCTGTAACTTTTCAAAAGAACTATTCCAGCAAATGCTGCATAATGTAACAGTCTTGAATTGCATATTGGAATATGTGACACACATATTTTAATACATTATTCGATACACAACTTTTAATGTATTACTTGATGCATAGCATAATCCTTCGGCACCCATTTCCCTTCCCTGTGTCTCCTACCCTTGTGACCATTCCTGCTGTAAGACTTGCCCTATGCACACTCCTATCAACACCTACACCAGCCCTGTAACTGGCAAAATATATACTATCAAAGGGAGAGTCACCTGTGGAACAACATGTCATATACCATGTGTTATGTAAACACTGTTCAGCCTTTTACATTAGCATGACTACCACCAAGTTATCAGTCAGGATGAATGGGCATAGGCCAAGGGTATATACTAGTGATGCACAATGCATGCTCTGCAACATGACAGTCATGACCTCACTGCCTGTTTCACTATATGTGTCACCTGGATTCTTCCCCCAGTTTCTCAGAACTCTGCAGGTGGGAACTGGTGCTGCAACATGTCCTTTGTTCTTGCCACACACTTCACCTTAATTTATGTTAATTTCTTCAGTCTCACCATTTCTTCATAGCAATTATTCCTTTCTTCACTCCGTTTTTAGTTTTCAACCTGTGCACAATGTTTTGGCATTAATCTCTGTCTTGCTATCATCCTATTTCCACCTTTAAGCTCTCAGGTTTCCAAATCTTGTCCAGTGCAGTCACCAGCAATAAGACTTTCTTCTCATCACGTCTGGTAAGTCTCCCCTGACCCTGGGTTCTGGATGACTTTTCTCAACACTCCCCATTTCCTAAACCTCATCAGTCATTTCCCTTCACCCTTTTCCTTCTCCTTCATCTTTTCTGCCAGAAGGAGCCACTGGCCCTGAAAGCTTGTTGATTTAAATACCTCTATATGTTTGTGTTCTCCTGCCACCACTCGGTGAGAAGATTTTTTTTATCCATCAAATTACTTGATACATATTATGGAGTACTTCATTTTTATTATGCTGCATTTAATGTTGTATGGAGGAATTGTAGATTATATACCAATTGACAGTGAACACATTATGTTACAACATAATCACAATTTTCAGTAATTCTTAATAACATATTTTTGAGTTTATAATTAGCTAAAACAAAATCTGTATTGTCAAATCTAAAGGAATCCTAACTCAAGTTTGCAGTTAGGTTAATTTAATATAAAACTTTTGTGTTGAGATTTCCATAATATTGGCATACAATATTAAGACTGTTTAATAATGTATAACATTAAATACAAAGTAGCTTGTGGGGGGAAAGCAAAATTTAATTCTTCTATTAGAACATGTGTAAATGGTAAATGTTAGTAATTGAAATAATTATGTTATTTAGTAGAAAATTAGTTTTTTAGAACTAATGGTTTACAATTCACATTTTAAGGAAGTTTTTTTTATGAAAAACAAATTATTTAAAAAATTGAACCGTATCAACTTTTCCTCATTACTATAAAACATCATATTATTTAAATATTTGTGAATATGTAATTTTTTCATTATGACATCACAGAAGTATCTGTTCTGGTAACGAGCTGGGCATCATAGACTGTTACATTTTATATAGAGGCCTGTGCAAGGCTGAGTGGGCTGGTTGTTGTCAGTACAGAGATGGCTTATAGATTTGTTGTATTTCATACTAATTGTAATATCAAAGATTGAATTTGTATTTATCAGCAAAATGCAACCAATGATTCCGAAAAATTGTGAATTTATCTGCTACACCAGGAAAAATTAAAATGGGAGAATTTGTCCATTTGTTATTTGTGTTCAAGAGCCCTGGACCCATTTATTCTACACTACTGGCCATTAAAATTGCTACACCAAGAAGAAATGCAGATGATAAATGGGTATTCATTGGACAAATATATTATACTAGAACTGACATGTGATTACATTTTCATGCATTTTGGGTGCATAGATCCTGAGAAATCACTACCCAGAAAAACCACCTCTGGCCGTAATGACGGCCTTGATACGCCTGGGCATTGAGTCAGACAGAGCTTGGGTGGCGTGTACAGGTACAGCTGCCCATGCAACTTCAATACGATACCACAGTTTATCAAGAGTGGTGACTGGTGTATTGTGACGAGCCAGTTGCTTGGCCACCATTGACCAGAAGTTTTCAATTGGTGAGAGATCTGGAGAATATGCTGGCCAGGGCAGCAGTCGAACATTTTCTGTATCCAGAAAGGCCCGTACAGGACCTGCAACATGCAGTCGTGCATTATCCTGCTGAAATGTAGGGTTTTGTAGGGACCGAATGAAGGGTAGAGCCACGGGTCGTAACACATCTGAAATGTAACGTCCACTGTTCAAAGTGCTGTCAATGCGAACAAGAGGTGACCGAGACATGTAACTAATGGCACCCCATACCATCACGCCGGGTGATACGCAAGTATGGCGATGATGAATACATGCTTCCAATGTGCGTTCACCGCGATGTCGCCAAATACGGATGCAACTATCATGATCCTATAAACAGAACCTGGATTCATCTGAAAAAATGACGTTTTGCCATTCATGCACTCTGGTTTGTTGTTGAGTACACCATCGCAGGCACTCCTGTCTGTGATGCAGTGTCAAGGGTAACCGCAGCCATGGTCTCCGAGCTGATAGTCCATGCTGCTGCAAACGTCGTCGAACTGTTCGTGCAAATGATTGTTGTCTTGCAAACGTCCTCCTCTGTTGACTCAGGGATCGAGACTTGGCTGCATGATCCATTACAGCCATGCGGATAAGAAACCTGTCATCTCGACTGCTAGTGATACGAGGCCATTGGGATCCAGCACGGCGTTCCGTATTACCCTCCTGAACCTACCGATTCCATAGTCTGCTAACAGTCATCGGATCTCGACCAACGCAAGCAGCAATGTCGTGATACGATAAACCGCAGTCGCAATAGGCTACAATCCGGCCTTTATCAAAGTTGGAAACATGATGGTACAGATTTCTACTCCATACATGAGGCGTCACAACAACATTTCACCAGGCAATGCTGGTCAACTGCTGTTTATGTATGAGAAATCGGTTAGTTACTTTCCTCAAGTCATCACATTGTAGGTGTCGCCAATGGCACCAACCTTGTGTGAATGCTCTGAAAAGCTAATCAGTTGCACATCACAGCATCTTCTTCCTGTCGGTTAAATTTCGTGTCTGTAGCACATCATCTTCGTGGTGTAACAATTTTAATGGCCAGTAGTGTACATGGAATACAAGCATGAATGATATTTCTGTTCTAACAATATCTGATGAACTGACGATGTGGTAATATGTCTTGAACTTATGTACCAATGAAATCATATACTAAATGACACTATAATCTATATTTTTGTAAAAGTTGGATAATTTTCTATTGAAATAATTGGATAGTTGTGTTAGAGCTAGGATCTCATTCTAGATAGCCAGATATGGATTTGAACTGCCATCTTCCCACATACAAACTCAAGTGCTTAGCACTGCACAGCCTCTGTCAAGGATGAATAATAGAATGTCTGGTCTTTGATTCAAATTATGAAGACAGCAGAAACGTTCTTTGTATGGAAGATACTGTGAAACATTTATTTATTTATTTATTCTTTGCCCATGGACTCCAGCTGAAAATCCAGCTGAGAGTATTGGGTGTGTCATACAATAGCCTATTAACATCAAGCTTGATTTCAATATATATATATACATGAAACAAATGATTAAACAGAAATAGTCCATAATCATACAAAGGTTTTACATGTTTCACATTATACGTACACACAAATCCAAACAACATACAGAAATGATAATTTTTACAGGTACATTTCAGTAATGATATATTTAAACACCATCTTAGTATTCACTCAAACTGTATATACATTTCTCTGTGAGATATAGTTTCAAATGATTTTTAAAACATTTTAGATCTGTTTCTTTTTTAATGATTTTGGGGAGTTTATTAAAAAACCTTTTGCCTGCTTCTTCTGGGGCAGTCATAGACAGTTTTAGATTTCTGTTTATCATGTAGTAATTTTCATTTCCTCTTGTACCGTGTTTGTGTACATCTTTATTTAGGAGGTGTTTATCACTTGACCTTACCACCATTATGCTTTGGTATATATACAGTGAATATACTGTCATTATATTATAGTGTACAAAAGCTTGCCTACAGGTCTGTCTTGGTGGTATTTTTGCAATGCATCTCACTGCCCTTTTCTGAATTGTGAATATTCTTTTTAGGTAGCCAGCTTGTGCATTTCCCCATATATGAACTGAATAAGACAAATGTGGGAAGACAAGTCCATAATACATTGATCTGAGGACTTTATCATCCACAGTCTTAGCTGTTTTATGCATGATGAAGATCTGTTTGTTTATCTTTTTACACAGTGCATCTATGTGCTCCCCCCATGCCAAATGTTTGTCTATTATAGTTCCTAGAAAATTTGTGCTGGTTACTTCTTTAATAGTCTTTCCATTTATATTAACATTTATATTATAATTTTCACTATGCTTGGTCTGAAATACTACATTCATTGTTTTAGACTGATTCATAAACAGGTTGTTTTGTGTGAAATATTTATTTGCATTTTCAATAGTCAGGAGTGCTTCCTTCTCAAGCTCCTCCTTTGTGTCAGCTGTGCAAATGATTGTTGTGTCATCAGCATACATTATAAGTTTCTGATTTATATAGCTAGGGAAGTCATTTATGTAGAGTACAAATAGTATTGGCCCAAGCACAGACCCTTGCGGCACACCGTGTTTAACTATTTGTAATTCTGATATGTAGTTTGTTATATTTACCCCACTAGTATGTCTCATTTCTGCGCATTGTTTCCTATTTGTAATGTATGATTTAAGTATGTCATAGCATTTTCCTCTAATTCCATACTGATATAATTTCATCATTAATTTTGAGTGGTTCACACAATCAAATGCCTTAGATAGGTCCATAAAAATCCCACAAGTCTTTTGTTGCCTGTCAAGTAAATTAAGAATGTGCTCAATTATATCTGTTGATGCTGTTTTTGTTGACTTCCCGACTCTGAAACCATGTTGTGATAAATGCAGTATACTGTACTTTGTTATAAAACTTACAATTCTATTCTTTATTATCATTTCATAGATTTTAGCAAATGTTGAGATCAATGATATTGGCCTGTAATTTCCTAATTCATCCCTGTTCCCTTTCTTAAATATTGGCTTCACTTTACTTACTTTCAGTGAATCTGGAAATATACCTTCTTCTATCGCAGCATTCAGCATGTGTGTCAATGGTTTTAATATACATTCTCTGCATTCCTTTATGAGATGTGATGTGACACCATCCAAGCCAGAAGAATGTTTAATTTTAAGTTGTTTAATTAGGTTTGACACTTCTGCATCTGTTGTAGGTATGAAAACCATAGTATGATTTGTATGTGGGGGGTTTAACAATTTACTTACTGCATTTGTTTTATTTTGACTTATTAATTCGTCTGCTACAGTAATATAATATCTGTTAAAAGTATTGGCTACTTCTAGAGGGTTTGCGTTGCTTTTCCCACTCATCAGTGGGCAGATGTCCTCTGCCCGATTTGTTACTTTTCCTCTGTCTTCATTAATGAAAGACCATAAACCTTTTGAGTAGTTCTTTCCCTTATCTATAGACATCCTGATGAATGATGCTTTAGTTTCTCTGATAAAACTACAGTACTCTCTCTTTTTTATTTTATACAGTGTGTTGTAGGCCTCATAATTTTTTGTTTGGAGAGGTCATAATACACTCTCAGATTATTTCTGGCATGGATTACTTCTCCAGTCATCCAGCTTTTCTTTTTTTGTTGCTGTTTGACAAGCCTTTTACTAAAAGGACATGTAACATCATAATAATAATTGAATAAAGAATAAAACTAGTTCCATTTGGTGTTTGCATCTTTAGCTGCATATATTGTTTCCCAGTTTTCTGCCTCTAACATCTTTTTTAGCAGATTTATGTTATGTGGGTAGTTCTGTCTTCTCATCTCCCATATCTTCTGCACTGAATGACTAGTCTTTATATTTATGTCTATCATGATTGCAAAATGGTCTGCTAATGTGGAGTTTATTACCTGTGTGTCACAATAACATGTAGGAATATTTGTTATTACATGATCAATAATAGTTTCACTATGCTTTGTTACTCTGGTTGGTTTATCTATTTTTATTTTTAGATTGTATATGCACAATAAGTCCAGTAGGGTCTTAGTATTGTCTGTATTTTTACTCGTGTCTATGTTCAGATCTCCTATAATGATCAAATAAGCATATGTTTTTGAGAGGTGTTGGATTATATCTTCCAGCTGTTCAAAGAAGGTTTTAATTATACCATTTGGTGATCGATACAAACCTAACACACAACATAAATTCCCAGCAATTTTAGTTTCCAGTGCTGCAGCTTCAAAGCTCAATTCTATAGCATATTTTGTTATATTTATGGCTTTAGTTGATTTATAGTTAGAAAAAATGGCAACCCCGCCACCTTTATAGGAAGTTCTGCAAAAACTGGCTACTTTCACATAATTCTTCAAGTTGTACATTCCTATGTGATTTTCTTTTAGCCCATGTTCTGTAACTACTAGAATGTTTGGCCTATGCTCCTGTAATATTACCTCTAGTTCCTCTGTTTTATTGTTTATGTATTGAACATTTTGGTGAAGTATTCTAACAGTTGGCTTTAAATGTAATAGTTCCCCTTCCTGTAATATACTAAGCACTTCACTTGCTCCCTTTGCTTCTGGTACTATGCAGTGATTTTTTTCAGTTTGTGTCATTAAACCTGGATCGTATCTTTGTCCGGTGTTTATATTCCTCTCACTATTGTCACACTGGTATTTAAGATGGACAGTTTTACTTACATCTTTTTCCATGTTCTCTTTCTGCTTACTCGGTACCATAAAAAATCCTCACTTAGTGTAGCAGGTCTCCTAGTTCTCAGGCATCTGTCTTGATTGGAAGCTGCCTCTGCTGTTGATCTCCCAGGCCTCAGGTACCTCTTCTGTGTGGTTGCTGTTGCTGATGGCTCCTGTGCTCCCCGACTTGGTGACTGCCCTTGTTTGTTAGCTGCTGGGGCTAATGACCCTTGTATGTTTTCCTCACATGCATTTTAATTGCCTTGAGGTAGTATTATGGGGTCTGCTGTTCTGGATGCTGTTGCTGATGACGACAGCTCTGATGATGATTGTGGTGATTCTGCTGCTATTGGTTTATCTGACACTGCTGCTGAGAATATCTGAGCCTTTGCTGCTGCTACTGGTGTTTGTTGTAGCTCTACTGCAGATAATGATGGTTCCACTGTTACAGACAACTCTTGTTTTGGCGGAATTGGGATTGGAGACACTTCCATTACAGATGACTCATTAATAAATTTAAGTATTTCGGCACTAATAATCTTTTTCCCTTTTACGTTCATGTGGAGACCATGTCTTGTGAAGTGCTCTCTTTGAACACTGTTTATCTCTACGAAAGTCGTATTCTGGAAACCTCTACATATTTTCTCAAATAGCCTGTTTGCTGTAACAATCTCGATGTTTACGCACGAGTTTTCCATCAGATCGTGCCTCCTGGGGATACTAACAATGTAGAAATGCACTCGAGGCATCCTTTTGATTGTTTCCTTTAGGATTCTCGTTGCACGCCAAGTTTCATTACAGTAAACATCATTTGCGCCTCCTATTATGATGCAGTTGTTACCCGTCGTTAATATGTTGTCACTGTTTTTCAGAATTTCGCGTAATGGCGCGCCTGATTTGATGATGCCTGTTACATTAAGGTCTGGGTGATTTCTTCTCATAATTTCCGTAACTCCTCTCCCATGACTATCTGCAAAAATATATGTCTGTTGCTTGTGTCCTTGCTTATGCATAACGTGGTTGTTTACTTTTTTTTCCTTACGAATATTTACCTTGTGTTTTTCTCCGTTTAATCCACTTGTATATTTTTGTGTGGATAGTTTGTTCATATTTTTATCCATAGATGCACTATTAACACTTTCTTTTCTTGCGTTTAATTCACTTGTGTCTTTTAGAGTGATCAGATCGTTCATATTTCTAGTTACAGTCGTACTGTTTACACTTTGTACATTTGGTTGTGTATACCTACGAATTTTATGGCTAGCATTGAGATCTTGTTGCCTTGACGATTCAGACAGTTCCCGTATGGTTAGTAACAAATTTTCCATTGTTTTTATATATTTTTTTATAATGTCAAGTTCTTTTTGAAGTTCGTCATGCACGTTGTCTTCTATTCCCGCGTAGCACTTTTCACTCGCGATCTCGCGGCCGTTACACTCTATGTCACATTTACACTGTATTTGTAAATTCTCTTGAGCATAACAGTGTGAATGGCACCATTTATGTTTAAACACGCATATTCTAACTCCATTTAGCACTGTTTCGTCACAAACAATACACTTGATTGAAATTAAGTCCTAAAAAACTGCAGAGCGGTTTAAAGTTACGTGTACACTTGCCGCCATATTGCAAAAAAATTTCATGTACTCTTGAAGAAAGTGACAGGCCTACATCAATATGGGTAACACACATATTTCTTAGAGCTACAGAATCTATTTCATAATAGTGTTTAGCTCTTTCTTAAATAAAGCTAATATTTTATATTCTTTCTTCTGCAAGTTATTTATTGAAGATTACAGCGTATTTTTCTGACACAGGACCTTGCTATGTACTTCTACATGAGAATTATTCCTACTTCTATATTCATAATTGAGAATTTGGCTGTTTAATGCAATAGTTTCCTACATAGTTTAAGGTAACACAGAAATCAGTACATATGCAATCCTTCAAGGCTAACAACTTAAATCCTTTGAAAATGTCGCTGGACTACAATGTTACCTATGGTAGTTCTTATTGCCCTTTTTTAAATTTAAATGATTCTTTTGCTAAATTCAGCAACATAGCAAAGGATTGACTTGCTACTTACCATAAAGAAGACATGTTCAGCTGCAGATGGCACAATTAAAGACACTTACATAAAGCTTTTGGCCACAGCCTTCATCAGCAAAAGAAAAACACACACCATTTGTACACAGGAGCAAGTACACCTCATGCAAAGATGACTGCCAACTCTATCATCTCAGGCCAGAGATGCTGGAATTGGCAGTCATGTGCACGAGGTGTGCTTGCTTGTGTGTATGAATGGCATGTGTTTCTCTTTTGCTGATGAAGGCTGTGGCCAAAAGCTTTATGTAAGTGTCTTTTATTGTGCCTGTCTGCAACTTAAAATGTATTCTTTATGATAAGTAGCAAACTATCTTTTCCTACATTATTGATATTCCTACCTGGAGCTTCCATTGTTTGATTTGTTAAATTCATGTTCCCCTGAAACATCTTACAGTGTCTTACCCTAACAGGCCATGCACATTTGCCTAGTAAGCACATAGCACTGTTTCTTTGTTATAGTGATCCTTAAGCATTCTTAAGACATCACTATTTACTCAACCATTTGTTCCATAGTTCAACACTTTTTTCCTGTCTTAAATGAGTACCTAAGCAAACTCCTAAAGGTTCATGTAATAAGGTTGTTCAATACTGGAGCCAGGCAATTCTATGATTATATTTCTTCTGGCTTATGTTCTTGTCTCTAAAGTTTATCCATTCCATCAACTTCTCATTTATCACCATACATATGTCTATAAAACATCTTTATGCTTCTTCAGTTGTCAGAGAGACCTCTTGCTGTAAATCAACTTCATTCCATCCTGTAATATAAATACTAAATTGTCTGTGAGCAACACTGGCTCTGCTGCTGATAAGTGCTATGGTAAGTCATTTGTAAGGGTCAAGAATAACCAAGGATGTGACACATAGCTTTTCTTTATCTTGATTAGAAAATTTTTGTCATGATACTTCTGCCATTTTTGCCTGTTAGAAAGACATGACCTAAACCATCATTTGAAACTGCAGAGATAGCTTATTTGTATAATCACCTAAGTAGCAGATGATTGATCAGATCAAAGGCTTCACAGAGTACTTGAAGTAGCCAACAGTTTAATAATTCATCTTGGCCTGTAGCACTCAGGACTTGCTTCAAGAAGTAAAGACTGCCATTTCAGTAGATTTGTTTTTCCTGAGACTTTTTTTGAGCCTTAACTAGTATTTTATTTTTATTCAGAAATGTAAATAACCTATCATATATGACTCCCAATTTCTTAGAAAAGCTAGATGATAGTGACATAAGTGTGTTATTTTGTATGTTGCATGTATTACCCCTTTTGTGACATTGCTTTACTATTGAGTGTTTTAGGTTTGTCAGCAACATTTCTATACTAAATTATATATTGATTATATAAGTTTGCTGAGAATCTGTTTCAATTGATGTTTGCTTAAAGAGATTGCTTAGGTACCACAAGGACCACAGGATGATTTACTCCATTGGTTTGCTGACTGCATCTCTTATTTCTGTTATAGTTACTGCTGTATACAGACATTATATTTTTACCGAGCAAGGTGGTGTAGTGGTTAGCACACTGGACTTGCATTCGGGAAGATGATGATTTAAAATCATGCTTGGCCATCCTAATTTAGGTTTTTCCTTTGAAAGGGCATGGCTGACTTCCTTACCAATCCTTTCCTAATCCGATGACCTCACTGTTTGGTCTCCTCTCCCTAATCAACCAAACAACCATGATATATTCATTATGAGGGATTTTCAGGTATCACCATCATTAGATTGCTTTTGAACTAAATTTTATGGTATATTTTTATAATGTTCATTGGATATGTTAGTAAATCTGTATTGAATCTTGCTGAAGCAATTTAGGGAAATCAAGGAAACATGAATCAGCATCAGTTGCTTGAAAACTATAATGTGAAAGAAAGTCTATAAATTTCTTGTTCCAACACCAAGGAGCTTGCTTAAGTCCATACAGTGATTTCTCAAATTTGCAAACTACAGGTTTCTCTATTTTAACCACCACTCCCCGAGTTTCCAGTTTAGCCTTATTTAGATCATTTTGTGAACTTCCCATCTCTTTCTGTGCTTGCACTGGTTCACCAGTAAATTGCTTGTGCCAGTCCACGATATCTTGTTCTTCATCAGTCTTGAAGTTTAAGCATGTGTCACCAACTTCTTGTTGTGCAGATGCTGAGCTGTTGCTAACCTCATGGAATGTGACATCCCTCAATACAAACACTTTGTGACTCACGGGATCATAAAGTCGATAATTGGTTGATTCTCCTTGATAACCAACAAGAACAAATTTTCTGGATTTGGCATCAAACTTGCTGTGAAATTGTTTTGGTACATGAGCAAAAGCATCTGACCCAAATACTTGAAGATGTCCAACATATGGTTTTCATGCATTCCATAACTCATGTGGTGTCTGCTCCAAATTGCATTTTGTTGTAACTCTATTTAGTATGTATACAGCAGTGTTAACAGCATCTGCCTATAAAAACTTCAGTGGGTTTTTGGCTTCCAACATCATGCATGCACTTTTAACAATTGTGTGATTGTCCCTCTCAGAATGACTGTTCTGTTCTGGCATATATGGGGCAGTTGCTTCTAACTGAATGCCATGGTTCCTCAGAAACTGTTTCATATCATAATTAATGTATTGAGTGCCATTGTCCACACATAATGTTTTGACATTCTGACCAAACTTGTTCAACACAAGATTACTGAATTCACAAAATCGGTTAACGACATCGGATTTGTGTCTTAGAAATTAAACGACTTTGTATCCAGTTGCATCATCTTTGAATATGACAAAAAAGTTTGCACCACCTATTGACTCAACTGACGTTGGCCCACACATGTCTGAATGAATAAATTCCCCTGGTCTTGTTGAACGATTTGTGTGTTTGTTGCTGAACTTCAGCTGATATGCCTTGCCTAGCTGGCATAATTCACAGAAAAAATCTTCCTGTTTTTTTATATTTAGTTCTTTGACTATCCCTTTTACTGACATCTGTTGAATTGTTCATGTACTGACATGTCCTAACCGTTCATGCCACTGTTTCAGATCAATCACTGCAACATTAACTTCACTCCCTAGTGTGGATTCTGTCGCAAAACACATCCTATAAACATTGTTCTCTTTCGTCATACCTTCAGCTACAGTCTCACCATCATGTATTAGTGCAACTTGATTGTCTTTGAAAGCTGCAGTGATTTTCTTTGACATGCATATTCCGACACTAAACAAGTCCTTTTTGGTACCTGGTACGTAAAAAACATTTTCGAGACATGCCTCACTCCATTTGCTGGCAACTTCTTTGCTGACAATAATAGTACCAACACTGGAAACTTGGCATTGTTTATCATTATCCAGTAACACATGCTCCCCAGTAACTGGACAGAACTTCAAAAACCATTCCTGTCGAAAAGTCATATGGCACGATGCACCACTATCCAATAGCCACACATCTGACTGATCATGTTCAAACTACTTAGCACATGTCTCTCTTGACTTTCTGACAACTCAACACGTTATCTGCTGACTCAACAAATGTACACCCGGATTTATTTTCGCGCCACTCTTACGTTTCCCTGTCTCTCATTTTTCTTATGGCACTCACGAGCTATATGACCACGTTTCTTGCAGTAAAAACACTCGACATCTGATCTTGTTTTTCGTTCTTGTGAACTTATGGTTTTATCAGGATATCTTGCTTTTTCCTTTTGTCTTTTGATGGACCTCACTGCAAATGCACCTATTTCTTTAACACTCATATTCAACTGGGACTCTTCTTTGATTAGACGTTCCATCAAAGATTCGACGTTATGTTGACTAGCTGGCACAATGTCCCAAGCTGTTTAAATGTGTTATATTTTGATGGTAATGACGCAATGACTTTCACCATTACAGCTACATCGGAAAACTTTTCTCCAACATTTCTAACTTGAAATGCTAGATTTTCAACTTTAGCTACATGTGCAACAACAGAATCATTTGCATTCATCCAGTATTCATGAAAACATTGAGTTATTGTCAGTTTGCTGGTTGCTGACCGTTGCTCATGTCTTGATCTCAACTTTTTCCGCATTTGGTAGGCTGTCTCACAAACCAACAGACTTTGCATTTGTGCATCGTCTACTGATGTGGAAATCAGAAACATACCTTTTGCATTTTCTTTTGTCCATGCTTTCAAGCCAGCATCATCATCTTTGTTAGGATGACCTCAAGTACCAATTACAACGTTGAGAATTCCGTAAGCGTTTAACATTGCAGTTATCTGGAATTTCCATGTCTGATAATTTTTTGCATCCAGTTTTGAGATTAAATTTGAAGACACTTCTTCAGCCATTGCAGATTTCTTCTCTCTTCTTTTTATCCAAGCACATCACAGTTGGGATACTGAAAGTTTATATGAAATAACAGCTTTCATCATGAAACCAAGCGATGCCTGGGCCCATAACCTGATGTGGGAAATTGAGGTTTGCTAAGAGACATTAATAAAGCTGTGTATGAACTTATTTTATTAATTAAAATAACTGGCTTTCTTTACAACGAATGACTTTTCAAATGCAACAAAAAATACAAAGAATACTACTACTGTGAAGAAGACAAAGATAAACAGCTGCACTCACATAAATAAACTCTATGCACTAGTGGTCAGAATGTGAGCATAAACAAGAACAAGAGCTGCAAACACACTTAAAAGCAATAGTGCAAAACCTTTCCAACACATTCCAGACTAATTTATTACATTGCTTTCCCATTTGATAGTTGAGTCATTTTTTAGCATTAATGACCTTTAATTAATCATTTCATTATGTTCACTTTTTATCCAGTAGATATGCTCAACAAGGATCGAACTGCAGGGCAGACAGATGACACTTATTGAGTTAGCACAAATTTTGGTTGCATCTTAGCTAGGGAAGATCAGTCATCAGGTTACAATCACTTTCTATACGTACAAAATTTAGTAAGCAAACTGTATCTTGTTGATGTTTGGCGGCACCTGTGACCATATGCCATTAGATAAACCTGTATCATGGTGGCATCTGCATTCAGTTGGGTGGGTTTTACACTGATGTGCCTTGTTACCAGACATAGTACACTATAAATGAACTGTCTCTCATACAGTGCTATTCGCAGTGCACTAGCTAGTGGACCAGGAAAATGTGCCAACCCAGACTGAATCCGTGTGGTGGTGTTTGGTGCAATTTTCAGGCTGAGTGGTTTTTTTTTGTGCTGATTTAGGCAAATTCTAGGTTGATCCCCAATTTTTGCCTCAGAAAATATGGTACACAAACTTATTGGACCCTGTACTAGATGGGTTTAATGCAGAGTAAGAGAAGTAGTTGTACACTATGAATTGTTGCCATTGGATTCTCAGGGCACTCTGCCTCGAACAGCACTAGCCACAAAAGGTCTTCAGGGGTTGTAGTACTTGGCATCTACACTGCTGTTAAGAGAAACCCAAATAACATGTAGTTGGCATACAACCTTGGCCATTCAAATCAGGTTTCTTTCACTTCTATTGTGGTGCACATGTCTACTGAAGATCAAGCTCATTGCCTGTTCATACTCTTTTGTATCATCAAGACATCTTCAAATTCTCTATAGTGAACAAAAGTATTTTTCCCTGATCTCTTACAATAAATGCTTATACTAACTGAAAAATATCCAAGTGATTTTAAACACAAAAAAATGATATGGTTGTAGAAAATGGAAATAATTTTGGTTTTATATGTCACAACAAAATATATTGACTTAAAAATTAAACTGAACAAGTTATAAAAGACAGCAAATTATAAGACAATATTCAATTGATAGCTCTTTTGGGGTAGTATATTGAGCGTTTCAATATTTATGTTGACATTTACAGTATATATATTTATAACTGCTAGAGCCATGAGTCTATTTCCTGCTATTGCATTACTCAGATACACCTTCAGTCTTCTTAATGTACTAAAGCTCCTGTTGCTGTTGCTGATGTCACAGGCATCAGTGCAACTATTCAAAGAAGCTCATGTACATTGGGAAACATCTCTTTTTCACACCTGTGTAGATTTTCAATAACTGATGAGTTAGTATCTGGATATTCCCTCATTTGTCTTTTACATAGCAAATAATCACCATGTGCTTCATCAGTGCTGATGAAGGCATAGTTTTCAAGATCATACATATAAGAATTAAAGCAATGTTTCACAATCATCTACAGGGTTGACACAGGTTGTGGAAATCAGGAAATTTCAAACATGCCTGAGAAATCAGGGAAAAAAAAGACACTGTAAAAATCTCATTTTCATCTCAGTAGATGAAATGGTTTGTTCACTGAGAAGTCACGCATCGTTGTTGGTGGGCTGCAGTGGAGTACAAGCGCTGCTTCCCAACCCCCTCATTGCTGCTGCTTCTCTCCTTCCTACCACTCCTCTTAGCTTGCAGTCAGTGGTGCCACTACTTCTTGCCACTAGCCTAGCAGCTGCTGACGAGAGGCAGGAAGGCATGAGGAGTGGTTTGTTTGGATCTGATTCTCAGAGAATGTAGATGCAATGGCTGGAGATGGCAGTCATGTATCCATAAGCTGTGTCCAAGTGATTGGATGTGTGCTCTCGTTTTCTGACAAAAACTACAGATGAAAATTTAATTGTGACAGTGTGATTGTCTTTTCTATGTGCCTGTCTGTGGCTCAGCGATCATCTTTACAGTCAGTTGCTACTTATCCTCATTATTATTGATTCTCAGAGTATTTGAACAAATTATTTGTTGTGTGGATTGATCACTGTGGCATAATTTCATCAACATGTTGTCTGTGGCTCATGAATAGCTGGCCACACAAGTAGATTTCCACAACGGGCCAAAACCACAGGCCATTTCTATGGGTATCTGTAAAGGATCGGGCCTGCCAGTCTAAAGCCATTTGGTTCTCACTAATGTGGAGACACTGCCAGTCAGATCTAGTTTCACCGATCTGCCCGGGTCTGTTTGTGTGTGGCATAATGCAGCAGATTTTCATGGTTTATCCGTGGACCCTGCACTGTGGTGCTCCTCAGCAAGCCAGAGGCCATGGCTGATGGATTTCAAGAAGTGCTACTGTCTCACCAGAGTATGTTGTACAGTGTGGCATTTTATAGACATTTTATTTTTTCTAGTACTTTTTGGCACATCAGAATAGTTTATATGTTAGAAAGTGTGGACATTAAGAAGAAGAAAATTGTGCCAGTCTCTGGCAGTTTGTATGCTATGTACTCATATATTTCTCAAAAGAAAAAAAAAATCACGAAATACTTGTAAAATAATAGATATAACACAGTGTGTAACAGCCAACAACAATGAACATAGCAGAACTAACATATTACTGGTTGTCACTTACAATGTTGGTTTACATGATTCTTCGCCACCTTATACACTTCTTTCAAGAGGCCTACCTCTTTCTGAGGTTTTCTGAGATAAGTGAAGGTATTTTAAATCTGTCTTGTGACTCCAATGAAATCCATATTTTTGTCACCAAATGTGTTTTGATTTATTGAAATAAAATAACATCAGTGGTCTTAATGAAACAGATATACCATTTGGCTTGCTTTCTGCATACAAAAACAGTTCATTACAAAATATGTTGATGTTATACTTAAGATTTTTGCTCACATCAGGAAATGCTATCTGCTTGCAAGTTTTTTTTAGATATTACTTGTCTTATGTCCTGTCTTACCTTTGAGGTCTCTAAATATGTCAAGGGCAAATGCTAAAACTTGTCTGGAAATCAGGTAAATATCTGGGAATTTCACATAGAACTTCATTTTCAATGTGGCTACAACTCTCTTCTATGGTAAATGTTATCTTTGGCCAATTTCCAATCTGGGCTTTAGCCTTTATTATTAATTATTTTTCAATTCTTTCTTTGAAGTTTTTTTGTGTAGCCTATCATATTCTTTTATTCAGTCTCTATTTCATGATAAATATTATTATTCACATGACATTACTGTTGATCAAATTATCACAAGTGTAAATTTTGTCATCAGTAGCTGCCATCACTGTCATGATGACTAATTTTCCTACTTCTTTTACAACAAAGGGTTGTTTATTGGTGTTTCTGCAATGAGGTGTTACACATGCCCCCCGGAAGATGAAATGGATGTGTAACTTCCCACTTCAACATCCCTAACCTGGTAAGGTCTGTGTTTTTATTGTTAGCACATTAACATTCACACACATACACACAAACATATAAAGTTTAAATCATTACACTGTTTCTTGTACAATAATATGAACTTAAGGTTCATGTTTTATGAATAATTCATTTTTCATTTTATTTTCGGAGCATCGCCACACTGATGCAGCACCTGCACCAGACCATCCAAGCCGCAAACATGGCCCAGTTCGAAGCCAGTTTCTTCTCCTCCATCAACCATGGCGAAGCTGGCACAGCATTGGATTGTATATGGCAGCAAGTATGATCCGATTACTTGTGCTCGTCTGGTGACTCTCGATGTTCAGTGGCTGCTCTCCCAGTAGACTGCACTAACACCTCAGCATAATCCACCCCAAGAATGCACATGTCACCACTGTTGTATTTGCTGCAACAATTAAATCACTTCTCTTCTTGGTACATAACGTGAGATTACACATTACTATTGCAGTTCATAATGTTCATTCTGCACATTCTCTGTGCATTTAGTTAATAATGTTTGTGGTAGGTATAACAAGTCTATCGTCACTTCACATGTGTACCAACAGTCTATGTACAAGTACAACATTCTACACATGGGCATCATTCTATGAGTTTTTCTTTACCAGTTAGTTTTTTTTCCTTTTTCTCAAGCCTTGTTGGTTCATTTATTCATTTCTATTCTCCTGTAATTGTCTCTCATCTTTTCCCTCCTCAAAATAAGTGCTTTTGTTTAAAGAAATTTCCTTATTCCCAAATGATTGCGGTAAGATGTTTCATTGTGCTCGTAATCTTTTTCTTGAGGACTTAACTAAATAAAACTTAATTGTTGCAAAAATTACTTAGCACTAATTCATTGTCTACTAATTCTATATAGAAAAATTCATAAACATTGTTGTAATGTCTTCCTGTTTTATGAGGTATCCTAGTTTGCATACTTAAACCTAAACTTTCAGTCAACTAAAATATTTCTTTAACTGTAAATGAGGGTACACCTCCTTTATCTTCTTGGTATCTTCATCTTCCAGCAGGTAACTTTCTTCATGCGGAATCTTAATAACTCTATATGGTCCTTTATACAGATTACACCATTTCAGATTTAATTTCCTGATCTTTGAAGATTTAGGATGATTTTGTAATAAAACACTATACCAACTTTATGCTTTACTCCTAAACCTATCTTTTTGTCAAATTGACATTTTCCAAGATTTGCTTTATGTTGCAATATTAAATATACCTTTTTTATAACTTCATTATGATCTTTCAGTTTATTATGCAGATGTGGTAAATCACCAAGTTAATTATTATTATTTTGCTTATTAAATAAGATCTCATTTGGCGAATACCCAGTTGATATATGAGGTAATTCACTGTACATCTCTTCCAAATCTTTGACTAATTTGATCCACCTGTGTTGTTGATTAGGTACATAACTTCTTATAAATCTATTCAATTCTCTAAAGATTCTTTCTATTGGGTTTCCTGACAGATTAAAGCGGGCAATGAATACATGAGGAATTCCAAATATCTTCATTGTATCCCTCCACACTTTACTTCGAAAATATGATGCATTGTGTGAAATCAGCATTTCAGTGTTCCCTAATGAATGCCATATACTTTCTGGATTCCTTTGATATTTTAATTTGCCAGTAGGAACATCGGAGGTTGAGCGAGGTCAAGAATTTCATCCTGTGAAATTTCTGCAATAGTTCTTCTAAGTTCTTACAGGTTTGATAAACTTATTAATGTTGCGAGCGTCAAGAACTAGTCAAATATTGGCGTTCTGTTTAGTCACCGCTGACAATGGACTTGAGTATTCAGAAGTTGATGTCTCAATTACTCCCCAATCTATCATTTTTTTTTTATTTCTTTGCTCACAGCTTCTCTTTTCGACCAGGGGACTGAATAAGTAGTTTTACAAAATGTCGAGGGGAGGTATGTTTTAATACAACATTCAAAATCCTTAATTACACCTGGTTTCTTATTAAATACAGGGAAATATAAATGCAATACTTCTCCCAATTCATCCCGTTGTTCTGTTGATAGACACTGCAATTCGCGTACTTTTTCTACGATGCGTTATACATCTAACTCAGCATCAGTTTGTCTAACACAATTAGTACCCTTCAGATGCAAAGCATTGTATTGTATTGTATTGTATTGTATTGATCAAGGCAATCATAGTATTGTACAGTTGTACATATGATATTGGATAGGTTAGAGAGCATATTTACAAGTAATTTTTACAAATTGATTTTTACATTATTTTGTAGCGAGGAAATTATCTATCTTAAACAAAACAGTCAATAAAAATCATAGAATTGTATGGTTGTACATATGATATTGGACAGGTCAAGAGAACATATTTGCAAGTAATTTTTACATTATTTTGTAATGAGGAAATTGTCTATCTTTAACAAAACAGTAAATACAAATGTTTTATAGTAAAATACAAACAGCTAATACAAATGTAATAGTAAAATAATCCAGTATATTTCATAGACCTGCACAATATACAATTTTCAGACCTGACTGAACATTTATTATAAAATTGTTTACAATTTTAACCCCTTTCAAAAAAATGATCAACTGCATAAAAGCATTGGTCCAAGAGATATTTTTTTAACTCATGCGTGAAGGCTCTTGGGTTCTTTGTTGCTTTGATTTCATTTGGTAAATTATTATACATTTGTATCTCAACATTTAAAACACTTTTTTGGTAGCTGGTAGTTCAGGACTGAATCATATGTAGGTCAGATTGCTGCCTTGTTGCATAGTTATGAATATCTCCATTGAATTTTAATGTACAGTCTTTGTTTAACTGGTATGACTTGACAAATGAGACGATATTATAAATGTAAGCAGAGGGCAGTGTCATAATGCCATTTGTTTTGAATTGTTGTCTGCATGATTCGTTATGTCTTAGGTTACATATTATGCATATTGCCTTTTTTCGTAATTTGAAAATATATCTACCCCCAGGTGAGTTCCCCCAAAATATGATTCCATACTGTAATGTAGAGTGGAAGTAAGCATAATATACATGTATGAGAACAGATTTTGTGACTGACTTTTTGAGTAACCTCAAAATGTAACACACAGTTGATAGCTTTTTTGAGATGTAATTTGTGTGAGTCTCCCACTTAAGATTTTCTTCGAGCCATATGCCAAGCAACTTGACAGAGTCCACACACGTAAGCTCTGGGTTATTTAGAATCACACTGGGCATTGCTTGTTTATGGGGTGAGAGTCTGAAGTTGATGTACGCTGTTTTCTGTATGTTTATAATCAGTTTGTTCTCATTGAACCATTTGCTGAGCTACGACATAAGCGGTTTAATTTTTTGGTTGTGGTCCTCTGTATCAGTACCTGTTATTAATATACTCGTGTCATCGGCAAATAGTGTGGTATGTCCTGCAGCAAGCTTCGTGCTTATGTAATCTATGTATAGCAGAAACAGTATGGGTCCCTGGATTGAGCCTTGTGGCACACCATATCTAATAGGCATTGTGTCAGAGGAGTGGACAGTACATTGAAGGGTAGTTGTATTCTTTTTTTAAAAATTAATTTCAACTTTTTGTAATCTGTTTGACAGATAAGATTCTAACCATTTGTTTGCAATTCCTCTTATACCTTTATTTGCTAGCTTCTTAAGGAGTATGGTATGGTCAATTACATCAAAGGCTTTGGATAACTCTAAAAAGATACCAGTAGAGATTTCCTTATTATCCAGTGCTTTTAAGGTTTTGTTGAGATACTCATAAATAGCAGCATTCACAGGTAGACAATTAACTGTTATACAGGGTTGTGCATGAAATGTGTTACCAATTGTTTCTTTCATAATTTACGATGCACATTAGATATCCCGCTGGGATCTCTACAGCAGTACCAGCAGAGCTTGGGAAAACAAATGAGTTACGAAATGACGTGTAATTCACGATACTGCCGCTAGGAGACTAGTAAACAGCAATGGCTGACAATGGAAGACTGATGACACAGCAACGATCGGCAATTGTGTTACTTTTTCATGAAACGTAAAGCCTTGTTGTGACTCAGAGGCATTTTCGACAACAGTTTAACACACGATGGGTCCCTTGCAAGAAGACCATCCACAAGTTGTATGATAAATTTGTACAGGAAGGAACAGTATTGGAAGTGAAACAACCTCGGCCTAAGCCTGTTTGTTCGCCGGAGAATATTGATCCGGTACGAGTTGCTGTACAGAGAAGTCACGGGAAATCATGTAGAAAGGCAGCAGTGCAACTGGGAATATCCAGACGCTCCGTTCAATGCATTCTTAAAAGTGACCTCCATATGTACCCATACAAGATGACCTGTGGACAGAAGCTCACTGAAGAACACAAGCAGCACAGACTACTGTTTGCTCATTTGGCGGAGGATAGGGAAGAAACTCTCAACAACGTTTGGTTTTCAGACGAGGCGCATTTTCATTTAGACGGTGTAGTTAACAAACAAAATATACGCTTTTGGGCCACTGAAAACCTACAAGTGCTTCATGAACGACAACATTATTCTTCGAGGATTACAGCATGGGCAGCGATTTCCAGTCACGGACTTATTGGACCCTTTTTCTTTGAAGAAGAGTGAACTTTATTTGGGCATGCTTCGCAATAGCTTCATTCCACAGCTTCTTGCTACTGTCTTGCCCTCCAACAAGCAGTGGTTCATGCAAGATGGAGCAAGGTCACATACTGCAAACACTGTGTTTTTGCACGAGCATTTCGACATGCGGATCATTTCACTCAGGTTTCCAGGTCGCTTCAAAGACGGACAAAATTGGCCCCCTCAGTAGTCCAGACCTCAATCCATGTGACTTTTTTCTTTGTGGGTATCTAAAGGAAAAAAAAAATCCCGAAGCGTCCACGTGATTTAACGGAGCTCAGAAGACTTTTTCTTCAAGAATTGCAGTGAAATTACGGAAGACGTGTGCTGTAGGGTAATCACTGACATCAGTGTTCGTTTGAAGGAAGTTAGGAAACGCAATGGTGGACATATTGATCATGTGCTGAGTTAGAACAAATCTTCATGGACGGCTCATCATCGTAGTATATGTTCCTTTCAGATTGTATTGACAATAAAGTTTATATTCAAAAACAAAATGGTAACACATTCCGTGCGCCACCCTGTATTTTGGCAACACTTTCCCAAAATAATCTTTTTCTGTAACAAAATCACCCTTAATGGCTTGCCCTTAACTATAAAAGTTCACACACCTTCCTTAATATCAATTACTGCATCGTTGTTGTTGTTGTTGTGGTCTTCAGTCCTGAGACTGGTTTGATGCAGCTCTCCATGCTACTCTATCCTGTGCAAGCTTCTTCATCTCCCAGTACCTACTGCAACCTACATCCTCCTGAATCTGATTAGTGTATTGATCTCTTGGTCTCCCTCTACGATTTTTACCCTCCACGCTGCCCTCCAATGCTAAATTTGTGATCCCTTGATGCCTCAAAACATGTCCTACCAACCGATCCCTTCTTCTAGTCAAGTTGTGCCACAAACTTCTCTTCTCCCCAATCCTATTCAATACCTCCTCATTAGTTACGTGATCTACCCACCTTATCTTCAGCATTCTTCTGTAGCACCACATTTCGAAAGCTTCTATTCTCTTCTTGTCCAAACTGGTTATCGTCCATGTTTCACTTCCATACATGGCTACACTCCATACAAATACTTTCTGAAACGACTTCCTGACACTTAAATCTATACTCGATGTTAACAAATTTCTCTTCTTCAGAAACGATTTCCTTGCCATTGCCAGTCTACATTTTATATCCTCTCTACTTCGACCATCATCAGTTATTTTACTCCCTAAATAGCAAAACTCCTTTACTACTTTAAGTGTCTCATTTCCTAATCTAATCCCCTCAGCATCACCTGATTTAATTTGACTACATTCCATTATCCTCGTTTTGCTTTTGTTGATGTTCATCTTATATCCTCCTTTCAAGATACTGTCCATTCCGTTCAACTGCTCTTCCAAGTCCTTTGCTGTCTCTGACAGAATTACAATGTCATCGGCGAACCTCAAAGTTTTTACTTCTTCTCCATGAATTTTCATACCTACTCCGAATTTTTCTTTTGTTTCCTTTACTGCTTGCTCAATATACAGATTGAATAACATCGGGGAGAGGCTACAACCCTGTCTCACTCCTTTCCCAACCACTGCTTCCCTTTCATGCCCCTCGACTCTTATAACTGCCATCTGGTTTCTGTACAAATTGTAAATAGCCTTTCGCTCCCTGTATTTTACCCCTGCCACCTTCAGAATTTGGAAGAGAGTATTCCAGTTAACGTTGTCAAAAGCTTTCTCCAAGTCTACAAACGCTAGAAACGTAGGTTTGCCTTTTCTTAATCTTTCTTCTAAGATAAGTCGTAAGGTTAGTATTGCCTCACGTGTTCCGACATTTCTACGGAATCCAAACTGATCTTCCCCGAGGTCCGCTTCTACCAGTTTTTCCATTCGTCTGTAAAGAATTCGTGTTAGTATTTTGCAGCTGTGACTTATTAAACTGATAGTTCGGTAATTTTCACATCTGTCAACACCTGCTTTCTTTGGTATTGGAATTATTATATTCTTCTTGAAGTCTGTGGGTATTTCGCCTGTCTCATACATCTTGCTCACCAGATGGTAGAGTTTTGTCATGACTGGCTCTCCCAAGGCCATCAGTAGTTCTAATGGAATGTTGTCTACTCCCGGGGCCTTGTTTTGACTCAGGTCTTTCAGTGCTCTGTCAAACTCTTCACGCAGTATCTTATCTCCCATTTCATCTTCATCTACATCCTCTTCCATTTCCATTATACTGTCCTCAAGTACATCGCCCTTGTATAAACCCTCTATATACTCCTTCCACCTTTCTGCCTTCCCTTCTTTGCTTAGAACTGGGTTGCCATCTGAGCTCTTGATATTCATACAAGTGGTTCTCTTCTCTCCAAAGGTCTCTTTAATTTTCCTGTAGGCAGTATCTATCTTACCCCTAGTGAGACAAGCCTCTACATCCTTACATTTGTCCTCTAGCCATCCCTGCTTAGCCGTTTTGCACTTTCTGTCGATCTCATTTTTGAGACGTTTGTATTCCCTTTCGCCTGCTTCATTGACTGCATTTTTATATTTTCTCCTTTCATCAATTAAATTGAATATTTCTTCTGTTACCCAAGGATTTCTATTAGCCCTCGTCTTTTTACCTACTTGATCCTCTGCTGCCTTCACTACTTCATCCCTCAGAGCTACCCATTCTTCTTCTACTGTATTTCTTTCCCCCATTCCTGTCAATTGTTCCCTTATGCTCTCCCTGAAACTCTCTACAACCTCTGGTTCTTTCAGTTTATCCAGGTCCCATCTCCTTAAATTCCCACCTTTTTGCAGTTTCTTCAGTTTCAATCTGCAGTTCATAACCAATAGATTGTGGTCAGAGCCCACATCTGCCCCTGGAAATGTCTTACAATTTAAAACCTGGTTCCTAAATCTCTGTCTTACCATTATATAATCTATCTGATACCTATTAGTATCTCCAGGATTTTTCCAGGTATACAACCTTCTTTTATGATTCTTGAACCAAGTGTTAGCTATGATTAAGTTATGCTCTGTGCAAAATTCTACAAGGCGGCTTCCTCTTTCATTTCTTCCCCCCAATCCATATTCACCTACTATGTTTCCTTCTCTCCCTTTTCCTACTGACGAATTCCAGTCACCCATGACTATTAAATTTTCGTCTCCCTTCACTACCTGAATAATTTCTTTTATCTCGTCATACATTCCATCAATTTCTTCATCATCTGCAGAGCTAGTTGGCATATAAACTTGTACTACTGTAGTAGGCATGGGCTTTGTGTCTATCTTGGCCACAATAATGCGTTCACTATGCTGTTTGTAGTAGCTAACCCGCACTCCTATTTTTTTATTCATTATTAAGCCTACTCCTGCATTACCCCTATTTGATTTTGTATTTATAACCCTGTAATCATCTGACCAAAAGTCTTGTTCCTCCTGCCACCGAACTTCACTAATTCCCACTATATCTAACTTTAACCTATCCATTTCCCTTTTTAAATTTTCTAACCTACCTACCCGATTAAGGGATCTGACATTCCACGCTCCGATCCGTAGAATGCCAGTTTTCTTTCTCCTGATAACGACATCCTCTTGAGTAGTCCCCGCCCGGAGATCCGAATGGGGGACTATTTTACCTCCGGAATATTTTACCCAAGAGGACGCCATCATCATTTAATCATACAGTAAAGCTGCATGTCCTCGGGAAAAATTACGGCTGTAGTTTCCCCTTGCTTTCAGCCGTTCGCAGTACCAGCACAGCAAGGCCGTTTTGGTTAATGTTACGAGGCCAGATCAGTCAATCATCCAGACTGTTGCCCCTGCAACTACTGAAAAGGCTGCTGCCCCTCTTCAGGAACCACATGTTTGTCTGGCCTCTCAACAGATACCCCTCCGTTGTGGTTGCACCTACGGTACGGCCATCTGTATCGCTGAGGCACGCAAGCCTCCCCACCAACGGCAAGGTCCATGGTTCATGGGGGAAGTACTGCATCGTAGTCGCATAAAAAATGCATTCCCCAAATACACGGCGTTGACATACGAGACACTACCAAGAAAGTGCAGTCAATGGCTACTCCTTGTAATTCTACCGTCATCCGTACCTGTTTAATGATGCATTGCGCTTTTGCACTAAATGTCCCTGACATCGTGCAGCCTGTTACTGCTAAGGTGAGTATTTTTCGTTGCCGACTAACTATATTCATGAAACTCATCATCTTCACACTAACCGCCACCCCTGTATCTATAAGTAAATTAATCGGTTTGTCATTAATTTTTACTTCGAGAATTGCTAGCAATGTATACTCACTCTCATTCACTTTCTGTTTTGGTTCCAACATGAGATCTTCCCGAATGTAAGTTTCCTTACTATATTCCAGAATATTTATTAACTCGCAACGTTTGCCTCCCTCCTCAATACCAGCCACCTGAGGAAGGCCTAAAATGACTGGCATTAGTTTGACCATCCATCTTTTAGGTCCCTCGGCCGTTCATGCACCTCAACTATATGAATTTCGTTTCCCGTTTGTGGATATTGATTGTCTACAACTACACCTCTTTCGTCTGTTGGACCCAGAAGGTGCACCTGTATTATTATAGTTTCCCCAACTTACATTGTGCATAGGACAATTTCCCCAATTCGATTTATTCTGTGGCTCCATAGGAACGCAATTACTCCTACTGCCATCTTCACAACATTGATAATTCGACGATTGCCACCCCCCATACGGTACTTTATTTTCCTGTTGGTAGCTACGACGTTAATTCATTGAAAACCTCCCGCTCCAGGAACTTGGCTATTATTTCCTACAAAATTCCCTTTGGAATATTTGTAATTCATGTTTCAATTATGATTTTTCTTTTGTGTGCGATCTAAATGATCACTACTGCTCTTAGAATTACCGTTATTTGGGTTCAATTCTGGAAGGTGACTGGTAATTTGATTGTCACTGTTCCAGTTGTTAATACTAGCGTTATTCCTAGAATAATAATAGTCCTCGTCTGATTGGCTGTTCGTTTCCCACGGTTCACTTACGTACGTGCTATGTTGCACTTGCGAGCGTTTTCTCTCGCAGTTAGTTTTCATGGTGTCACGTATTTGTTCAATTTTCTCCTTGGAACTATTTCCCGACGGTTGCTCGGAAGACCGAGCGATACTAACTGCAAATTTACAGCCTTTAGCACATTCTTCGACAATTTTGTCTTTAATTTGCCGAAATTCTGTTACAAGGTTCTCTATCAAAGAATTATCGGTCGTTACCTGTTCCGGTACTTGCATTTGGGTGCTCTCAATAGCTGAACGCACCTTTCCATCAACTTCTACTGTTTTGCTTTCTGTCCATTCAGAATCAGATATATTTTCTTCTAGTTTCCTAGTTTGATCTAGTGTATATGTATCCGCTTTACTTAACGAAGTTTTCTCTAGATCATTCAAACGACCAGTTAATCCCTCTATTCTTCCCGTCATACGGCTGTTATTCTCAGCTAAGGCATCAACCTTTTCAGACACAGCCCCGAACTGTTCTGAAAAAGTATTGATACTTACCTTGATCTTATCTACATGGTCATTAATTCTAACCTCCTCCTTCTCTCGGTTGGCTAACCTTGACTCCATATTTTCAAATTTATTATCAACTTTAGCCTGTTGTTCGACAAGTTTGGCATCCCAAATGGCAATTATATTGCCTGTTGCTCCGCAAATTTATTTTCTAATGCCTGTTGTTGATCACTAAATTTAGCATCAATAGATGCTTGCTGCTCCGTTAACCTAGCATCGATGTCAGATAACTTATTCTTTAACGTCAGCCACTGTTCCACGAACTTATTGTCCTTCATAGTTAACTTTGATAATATCGCACTAAGGGCATCTATATTTCCTGATCCCATTGGTGTAATATTCGTCATGTATTCATTGACTGCTTGCTTCTTAGGTTCGGAATTATTACTATCAGATTCCACCGAGTGAGGTGGCGCAGTGGTTAGCACACTGGACTCGCATTCGGGAGGACGAGGTTCAATCCCGTCTCCAGCCATCCTGATTTAGGTTTTCCGTGATTTCCCTAAATCGTTTCAGGCAAATGCCGGGATGGTTCCTTTGAAAGGGCACGGCCGATTTCCTTGCCTAACCCGAGCTTCCGCTCCGTCTCTAATGACCTCGTTGTCGACGGGACGTTAAACACTAACCACCACTATCAGATTCCATTTTCTTACTTTCTAAACCAGAGCGAGATACAGTAGGAATGTTAATTTTCTCTGACTCGGCAAAAGATTCTATTCCCACATTGACAATCGTTCTGTTGACGTCCTCATGGTCTGATACTTCACCCAATTCATCACAGGATTCCGGAACAGTTTTTTCGAAATCGCTACGCAACTTTCTGCCTCTTCTTGACATGATGTAAATTTTATTAGCTACTTTCTACTAGTACCCACTCTAACTATAACCACAATTGTCACACAATACTAAACTTACTGTCTACTTGACACCAACACAATGAAACTCTCACAATTACGAATTTGGTAAAGTAAAGAAATCTACCGTACCTGAATAATGACTTACTTTGAGTAGTGATTACTGTTTGTAGTCTGCTAGCATGTTGTTGCAGTCTTGCTCACATCAATGCCGGCAGCTGATGTCGCTGTCTCGACCGACGTTCTGCTCTGTTCCTGTTCTCAGACGCGTTGCGTCGCTCCATCTGCAGATGTCTCGTAGTCGCGAAGCGTCGACCCTCATGTTGGAGTCATGGTGACATCAAGCTCCACACGTTGTGTCGTTTGGCGTCGTCGAGCCTCGCGTTGTAGGCTCCAAGTAATCTGGCGTCTGCGTCTCCTTAGAGTTAAGTTGACAGGACTCGGTGGTGATGGTTGTCCCAGTTGGTATGACGTGGAACGGTGTCCGTCACTCACGACAACGCCATCCTGCAACTAGTAGAAAAACACAAACTCCTTGCGTCGTTTCCTTTTGTTGTGAGTCTGCGACAGACTTTTCAGCTCGTGTGAACTGGCTAACTTTAGTTATTCATTCTATGATGCCCGGTAGAATAATGGATGTTGACTATTAATAATATAAAGTCTCGAATCTTCAGTCTAGGATAATGGATGTTGACTATTAATAATATAAAGTCTCGAATCTCCAATCCATCACCCAAGTCGTGGCCACATTAAGGAATTGTGAAGATGTTAAGTTGATAAATTGTTATTCTGTCATCAAGACGTTGCTACGTCGAATGTTCGATAACTACACGACGTAATTCCAGAGATAACATATACTTAAGCAATGTTCAGAATGCATCGTGATCTTGGGACAAATCGATGATTGTTCACTGTTAGATAATCATGAATTCACTTTTCACTTCATGATATTCTAACAGCAAATTTATTTTCACTAATACACATGATAATGTCTATTCAATTATGTAGGTGACACAAAGAATTAAAGTTTGCATTCAGTTTTATTGTTCCTATTATTAATTGTCCCTACGCTGAGCAGGCACACCATTTTCTCACACAGGGAATTGCTTCCGTGTGCATCAGAAATCATGTCGTTGACGACAACTTCTGACAACTCGGCGCAATTGTACGTTCTTCGTGTTGGCGTTTGTATGTTACCTACTCGAGACTAATAATTGTTTTTCTATCGGCGATCTTTCTTTTTCAATGTCCTTGAACGTTCACGGTTATTCAGTATCACGAAGGCTAAGTCCTATCACACATCTCATACGATTTAACTTCTTGCTATTCTCCATATCTTGTTATCTTGCTAACAGTGAAGATGACTTTGCTTTATTATGACTTCTGAATAATGCATCAGGCTATATCGCAAAACTTTCAAACTTCCGATTAGCTTATGTTAAAAGAAAAGAAAAAATTCCTTGACGTCTATATTTATGTGCTGCTCCATGACTCTGCTGTCAATATCTTTATTCTTGGCTTGTGTGTAACTTCTGTGTTTTTTCTTACAGTAAATGTGTTTTTTTTTTCGTATCCAGGGTGTAATTACAAAGCTAATAAAATGTTTTCTTGCCTTTAAATAATATTTTTCATCAGGTTATGGGCCCAGTACACGTGTAAAGGCAAACAACACAGTTTAATTAAAACAATATTTGAAATGAGCGTATGTCAGTAAAGAAACATGACTGCTAGCGGCGATCATAAGGTCAGCATTGACAAGCTTGAAGGACCTGACGACTGGGCCAAATGGAAATGGCATATTTCTATGGTGTTACGTTCATATGGACTAGAAGATATTATTAACGGTACACGTGAACGTGTAGAGTTGCCGCAAGATGCGACAAGTGAACAAAAAGAAGCGTATGTGGAATGGCTCAAGGACGACGCAAAGGCAGCAAGTCTTATAGCAAGTGCGCTAAGTAAACCTGTTGCAGAACTCGTCTTAACGTGCAAGAATGCTAAAGAAATCTGGGACAAATTACGCGCCCGATTTGAACGTAGCAGTACTCAGCGTTTGAATATGTTGATTGAAACATTTTTCCGTGTTAAACGTGATGAATCGGAAGATATTAGTGCACATGTGGCCAAACTGCAAAAGTTATTTGTGGACCTGAACGATGAATTATCAAAACATGAAGAAAATACGCTATCTGAAAGAATCTTAAATGGTCGAATTTTGTCTACACTGGGAAAAGACTACGACAATTTTAAGGATCTCTGGGATACGATACCGACAGAAAAGCAAATCTTGAATTTATTGATTGAAAAACTCTGTACTATTGAACTGCGTGAACAAGACGTTAATGGAAGTGCAGCTTTTGTCGTTTCTAAAACAAGAAAACGGCAAACAAGTAATCAGCAAGTAAAGATGACGAAGTCACAATTAAAACAGAAGTTTCCGTGTAATAAATGCAAACAATTAGGTCACTGGGCAGCAGAGTGTCCACAGAACACTCGTGACAGCAATAAAAGAAAAGAGAAGAAGCGAGACAGTGAACACGCTGCATTTACTTCATACGCTATGGGTGTGTGTACCAGTAATCACAGTGACCCAAATAAATGGTATTGCGACAGTGGCGCTACAAATCATATCACTCCCAACAAACAGTATTTTGTTTCGTATAGTGAATTTGATGTTCCTCAAGTAATTTCATTGGGAAAACAAGATGTGAAAATGTGTGCGTACGGTCAAGGAACAGTTTACATCCAAATCCGACGAAACAATAAATGGCACAATGCTAGAATGGACAATGTTTTATACGTCCCTGATGCAAGTGCTAATCTGTTCTCTGTGAGAGCCATTGCCTGCAGAGGCTACAGTACTAATTTTAGTTATAATGCTGTCTGTGTTCGAAAACAAGTCAGTGGCAATATTGTTATGACAGGTTATGTGAAAAATGGACTTTATGTGTTGAACATGCGTGTTGTTAGAAATGCAAAAATGAATCGTATGAGCTTGATGACTTCATCCGAAACATTGCAAGTGTACCATGAAAGGTTTGGTCATCAGAATAAACAACATGTGAAGAATATTTTAAAAGGAATGAACATTAATGTGGAAGATGCCAAGAGTGAATTTTGTGACGGCTGTGCGGTTGGAAAGATGCATAGGCTGCCATTCAAAACACGAACAATACGCGCTACCAGTACTGGTGAATTAATCCACGCGGATGTAAATGGACCAATGAGCACGAAATCTTTTGGAGGCAAGCATTATTATGTATGTTTCAAAGACGATTTTAGTAAATTTCGTCGAATTTTCTTTTTAAGACACAAAAGTGAAGTGTGTACTGTGCTTAAGCAGTTTTTAAATGAAGCACGAACTAATGGACATGTTGTCAAACAATTTAGATGTGATGGTGGCAAAGAATTTAACAATAAGAATGTCAGTGAACTGCTTGCAGACGGGGGAATAGAGCTACTGATTCCTCCTCCTTACACTCCTGAACAAAATGGTGTGGCTGAACGGGAAAATAGGACCATTGTTGAAGCTGCCCGGTCAATACTAAATCCGAGTAAATTACCTAAAGGGTTGTGGGCAGAGGCATGTAACACAGCAGTCTACCTAATAAATCGTACTGGAAAATCTTCAGTTGAAAATAAAACCCCTTATGAACTATGGTTTAATCGACCAGTAGGACGACTTGATCATCTCAGAATTTTTGGTACAGGCTGCTATGTTCACATTAAGAAACAATTCCGTTCCAAGTTTGATGATAAGGCAGTGTTTGGACGACTTGTTGGATATGTTAATGACAAAGATGGGTTCAGAGTTTGGATTCCATCTAAAAGAAAAGTGGTGTTGAGTCACGATGTAAAATTTAAGCCAGAAATTGTTTGTGATTTACATAGTGATCATGTTGAATTTGAAGTCCCTCGGGAAGAATTTAATGATCCGAATTCATCTAAAGATGACCAATGTAAATCTCCTAGGCTGTACACTTCTGGAGGAAGCCAAACTCAAGAAAAAATTGGCACTCTCGATTCTAGAGAAAGTCAAGAGTCGAGTGAATCTGAAGAAAATAAAGAATTAACAGAATTTCTAAAAGCAGAAGCTGCTGAATCTTCTAATGAAGAGAAAAAGAAGAATAAAAGACAACGAAGAAAACCAACCTGGATGGAAAGTGGTGAATTTTGTATGGCAACAGAAGTTGATGCACTAGGATACAAAGATCCAAATTGTTTTTCAGAAATATTGCAGTCAAACGAGAAGGAAGAATGGATGCAAGCTATTAGTGAAGAACTTCAATCACTTAAGGAAAACAATACCTGGGTGCTGGTTGACCGTCCGAAGAATGTCAAAGTATTGCAAAACCGCTGGGTTCTACGGCGAAAGGTCGCAGTCAATGGAGGTACTCGCTTTAAAGCCAGATTGGTTGCAAAAGGCTGTATTCAGAAAGCAGGAATTGATTATGACGACGCCCTTAGCCCTGTGGCACGTTATGACACCAAACGAACTCTGTTGGCTGTAGCTGCTTCAAAGAAAATGCTGCTAGAACAATTCGATGTAAAGACAGCTTTTTTGAATGGAATACTTGAAGATGAAGTATATATGGAACAACCAGAAAGTTTCGAAGATGGTACAGGCCGAGTATGTTTCTTAAAAAAAGGTCTTTATGGGTTGAACCAAGCGCCACGTTGCTGGAACAAACGTTTTGTTGAGTTCATGAAGAAAGCTGGTTTTTCAAACAGTGATGCAGACCCATGCCTATTTTATCGTAGACAAAATGGAAATAGCCTTTATGTGGCAATCTACGTTGATGATGGCCTGATTGTCGGCAGTAACAAGAAAGAAATTGCTGTTTTTATGGATGTTTTACAACATGAATTCGAAATAACAACTGGCAGTTTTGACAATTTTCTTGGCATAAAAATAAAGCAATATGAAGATGGAGCAATAATGATAAGTCAAGAGAAATACACAGAAGAAATTCTGCAAAGATTTCGAATGGCAGAATGCAATACAATCTCAACTCCTATTGGACGTGAGGACAATAATCAAAACGAAGAAGTTTCGTCATCTGTACCCTACCGTGAAGCAATTGGTTGTCTCATGTACCTTTCAACAGTAACTCGTCCAGACATCACTTTTGCAGTCAATAAAGCTGCTCGAGCTATGGAGAAACCAACCACTGAAGACTGGAATAGAGTAAAGCGCATTTTCCGGTATTTGAAAGGGACCTTAAATTTTGGAATTGTATATAATAAAAAAGAAGAGTTAAAGATTTACGCTGATGCAGATTTCGCAGGTGATAACCGGACAAGGCGCTCAACAACTGGAATTCTTGCAAAGTACTCAGGTGGTGCAGTGTCATGGACAAGTCAGTTGCAGAAAGTAGTGGCCACATCCACAACCGACGCGGAAATAATTGCAGCTAGTGAAGGAGCAAAAGAGTTAGTTTGGTTACGTCGTCTGCTATCAGAATTAGTGGAAATGTCGGGGCAGCCTCCAGTTATTTACATTGACAATGCTAGTGCATTGAAGTTGGCAAAAAATCCAGAATATCATCGACGTTCTAAACATATAGAGGTACGACATTTCTATGTTCGTGAAAGATATCTGAACGGTGAGATTTTCTTGGAACACATTGATGGACACAACCAGTTGGCAGATATTTTGACGAAACCTCTTGAACGAGTTCGATTTAATTTTCTATGTTCAGAAATTGGCATGCAAGAGACAAAGCAATAATTTCATGATTTTTTTCTTTTGGAGGAAGTGTTAAAAGAAAAGAAAAAATTCCTTGACGTCTATATTTATGTGCTGCTCCATGACTCTGCTGTCAATATCTTTATTCTTGGCTTGTGTGTAACTTCTGTGTTTTTTCTTACAGTAAATGTGTTTTTTTTTCGTATCCAGGGTGTAATTACAAAGCTAATAAAATGTTTTCTTGCCTTTAAATAATATTTTTCATCAGCTTAAAACAATCAAGTAGCACTTACATGCATGCTACCATCGCAATAGTACTAGAGAGTGACTAGATAGCAACTGAAGCTAACATTTCCATTTCTGAGTTACATTGTAGTCACATCGAACTTCATTTTCAATGTGGCTACAACTCTCTTTTATGGTAAATGTTATCTTTGGCCAACTTACTATCTGGCCTTTAGCCTTCATTATTAATTATTTTGCAATTCTTTCTTTGATGTTTTTGTTGCATATCCTATCATATTCTTTCATTCAGTCTCTATTTCATGATAAATATTATTATTCACGTGACATTCCTGTTGATCAAATTATCACAAGTGTAAATTTTATCATCAGTAGCTGCCGTCACTGTCAAGATAACTAATTTTCCTACTTCTATTACAACAAACAGTTGTTTATTAGGGTTTCTGTAATTGGGATGTTACATTATTTATTATCTATTGTAATCTGGAATAACTCTGGGAAGAATAAAAGCGTTCCCTTCTTGGATATTTGTAATCCCGAAACTTAATAAGGCTATTGATGCATAGAATTCAAACTTACCAGACTCATCCCTTTAAACTTTTGACTTCTGTCACGATACTGCCCTTTTTCCCTTTAGGAACAGTACCTGTCTCTTACTTGGGTTGATCGTAGGAGTACCCTTTCTCCTTCCTTTTTGGTAGGTACGCCCCTTTCATATTCCTATCTTCCCATGGTACAAGTCGATCCCCTTCTTGGGGCCCCTGTCAGCGCAGTACAGGTCAGCCTTCCACAGGTCTCCTATCCGTCCTTTTTCTCATCCACTAAATGTCAAGTGCCCCCTCGATATCCTTCTTGAGTAGGCCTCCTGGTTCATTGCCCTAGCATACATCTCTATGTACACTATACTTAAATATTCTCAGGTAAAATAACGAATCTACTTTTCACTCATATTCCACTTTCTAATACTTCATCTTATACCCTAGAGTCCTATTTCACTCCTCACTTTTACTATGTAAACAGATATCATGTCCACACATAGTAGATGCTATGTCTAACTGTATTTACCAACTCCCAGTAGATACTATGCCCTTTCAAAGGACTAGCATGGCACATATAAATTGATATTTGAGATAGACAAAATTAGCGATGCAGAACCGTCACCAATAAGAACAATAATCATAATAGTTCTTTCACATCTAAATATATTTTGGTACTTACATATATGTGATGTAGAACCGTCACCGCAAACTACAACTTGTGCATATTTTTCTATGTGCACATACTTTCTCCCTACAACACTTGACGGTTCTCACAACATTTCAATCTGTACTCTCCCTGTTTGCGTCTTCATGTTATGTTGTGTGTATGCTTACATTTGTTTGTGTATCCTGATTCTTTGGCCGCCTTACGCGAAATAAGTTGAAGGTTACAATGAACCACAGAAATTAAGAAGGACTTCAGCAATACAAGTATATGCATATGGAAAGAGGGAAAGATAGATAGGTACTCAATAGAGAAGTAAGGAAGGAAAAAGTAGAGATGGTTGCTAAGATCGAAGAAGTGGAAGATAGCTACAAAGACAGGAAACTCTTCGCACTCCCCTTCCCCAGGATCCCTACTTCGCCGGAATTTGAGTGAGAAGCCGGAGGAGGTATGATGTTAAACGTCTCCTACAGACTGGACATTCTCACCTTCACCTTTGAAGCCCCCGAAGAAAAATCTTAGCCATACCTACTGAATGGCAAATGGTGAAGAATCAGCGAGCATTGTCTGAAAGGTGGGATGTGTGATTAGTGTTAGTCATGCTTGTACTTACACTACCCACCCCTTCCAAAGTTGATTCAAACCCTCCCCTTTACATTACATATCACAAAAGGTATAAAATATTCTATAAAAATAGAAAATTATAGACTATGATAATATAGTTGTTTAGTCGTTCACTTTACGCCATATTTCATACACATGTAAAGTACTCCATTCAGTTTCTGACGTCTAGATATTACTTTGTTTGAATAGTACCCTGATATTTACTTTTATACTGGTACTATATTCTGTTCATCTCATTTCATGTCTAGAGATCACTGTTCATCTGTGATTCCCTTAAATTGGTCCTAATCTTGTAGTCATATTCGGTTTCAAAATTATAGCATAGTTTAAGAATTCAAGAACAGGTTACAGAATAGTTTAACAATTGAAAGGATTCCAGTGCAGGAAAACTAAGTTTGAAGAAACACCGAAAACAACTAGGGAGCTGATGGTCGTCACTCCGCCCATTAACAGAGAACATTAATGTCCCTGTGGGACAGATGCGACTCTGACGGATCCCATGGATCTGACATTAACCACAGTCGATTGTTTACAGACCAATACTTTTCATTAAATTTTATGTGAAAGTCTCCCACAACAAAACAATGGTTAAATTCAGTAATTAGTTGATTAATATGAGTATTCAAAGAACTAGTGAGTTCACTCACTCTTTAAATCTAATTTCAGATTTTCTACCTTATTATTTAAAGAATCAAATTAAGTCTTTATTAAAACTATATTTGCTACTTGACTGTTCAAGGTTTCACTTTGATTACTTAAAATTTCACTCTTAGCATATAATTTTTGACTTAGAATGGTTGAATCAGCCTTCTGGTCATCCAACTTAGCACTTTGGTCATCTAATCTAGCATTTAGTTCTTGTCTCAAGGTTGCCATTTGGGCGTTTTGAGCTCTGATTAAATTCACTACTTCAGACCAGTCAGGCCCTTCTTTAGCAGTTCTCGTAGCTATGGTTGGTTCTGACATCTCTCCAACTAGTTCTATACTGTCCAGGCTTCTATAGACTTTAGCTTTTGTGAGCATATAATGCTAATTTCAATAATACCAATTACATAGTAAAAGTTCACCCCACAGTGTTTTGTAACACGTCTTACTAGAAGAATATAGTTTTTTTTTTTTTCACACTCACCCAGAATAGAATTCTCGCTGCGAATATGTAATCAGCACCGGTGGACAGCGGCGTCGAATGTTGATTTGAGTGTTGTCGTCGGAGAAGGGACGCAGAGTCAGCACTGATGAGCCAGCAGCTGGTGCAATCAACGTCGGTGGCTGGTTACTGCGTTGGCGCGATGTACTAGTGTGAAGACTGCTTAGTCTCTACGCCCGATCTTCTTAGTCGAAAAGTTGAGGTCTTCTCTCCAGTTCTCTCTGCTATTACTTTCTTCCGTCTTTTACAGCAACTTTCCACCATTTGTTTATTGGACTCAACACGATTACTGGAAAAAGTTCTCGTATGTTGTTAGGCTTGGTTGCTATGACAACACCTAATATCTTCTTTCGTTTCTGTCTTTAAATTCCCATTGTCTTCGAGTCCTGTGACGTAGGTCGCCACGTTCTAACGGTCTTCGGACGACAGGAGAGACAGTGTGGTACAGTTTCTCTCACAGTTGACTCACGTACTGTGTGGAGCCAATCTTCTTCTTGGGTCAGATGGCTGCGTAGATTTTCACAAACTCTTCTCCGAAGACTCTAGCTGGTTAAGGGAATTTCAAAATAGACTTATCTCCTACTCTTGAAATGATTCTGTACTCTCAGGATACTTCTGTTCAACTCTTTATATTTTCATCTCCACAATAAAACAACTTCAAAAATTTCACACAAGCGTTCACTCTCGTGTGTCAACCCCGTTTTGGGCCATTAGAAAGTAACAGATAACAGTTATAATGTGTTTGGTTTAATAACCACTATTAAACCAGTTCTTGCTTCTAACAAGTCCAACACCGAAAAGTAAGTGTAAGTGTCTTTAGTTCAATACAAATTCATTTGTTCACAACAATACAGGCGTTACACCATCAAGGAATAGAGCATGCTTGCTCTTTGTACTGGACATACAGCTTCACAGGCGCGCACTGCAAACACTTGTCCGCGCCCATCGACCGTCACTATTGCCGTATTCTACCGATACATGTCCATCCTGCACACACAGAAACCAGCGGCAAGGTTGACACATCTCCACTCTCTCACCCTCGTACTTAAAATATCGGGTGTTCGAAACAGTGGAAAGCCGAGTGTCTCTAGAATTTACACCTAAATTCTCGAGACACTACACATACAACATTCAGAAGTTTGACAAAAATAAGACTTATGCCTCTCCATCCTACTTGTATAAAATAGTTTCTTTAAACGCATTTTTTTCTTATTCAGGGAAAAATTCATCAGTCTTGTTTGATGAAATGTCTTGCCTCTTTGCAGTGTGAAGAAACAAAAAAAAAAAAAATCCTTTCAGTGGTGCCAAAACAGTTTCTGGCGTCTTGTACTTGGCAAGATTCTGAGATTGCAAGATTTAAACAGTGCAATATGCAATGTCCACAAATAGCTTTAGGTTGTAATTGGGTAAAAGCTGTTTGTGTCCTTTTAGTCCCTCCACTCATAACACAAGTGCCATCATAACCTTGTCTCCTAAGGTATTTGACATCCTGTCTCAGATCTTCCAAAGTTTTCAAAATTTCATGAGAAATATTCAAAGCAGTTTGTGGAGTTCATCTGCTTTATTTCTTCGTTGATGCTCCTTGGTGTCTGCGTACTGCGTTGTGATACTGGCTGCAAAAAATAGGGGGTGGAAGTGCAGTATTGACTACTGTAAATGATGTAGCCAACAGGTGCACAGTTGCGTGCACATTTCTTTACTTCCACTATTCACAACCCCCGAATAATACACAGTTATGTGGCCAGTGCACTATTGTTTAACTTTCGGTAAGCCTCATTTATAGTTTGCAGGCAAACATCCATATACTGCTATAATAGTTTACTGCTGAACATCTACAAGCAGAAAAATCCTAACCACTCAGTTCACAGTCCTTGTAGGTACATATGGAACAGACACTGTCATTGTCTTAACACATGGCCTACTTGTGTTACAGTTATTTCACAGTTAAGTTGATGCATTGTTGTTGTTCTAACCAACACAGGTTTCTTACCTGAAACTCGGCCTTGGACTGACTGTCCTGGGACAAAAATCCGGCCCTTATACATCCTCACAACAATAGGCACTGAAACTACACATTGTTTGATGTTTAGTTTACAGAAATTACAATTAGAACTTAAATCCTTTAATTAAATGAATACTTCAAAAAATTTGTTCTTTTTACCAGTCTCTTCTACTACAATGGTTATGCCAAATTATTTGTTTAAATGATGAAACTAACAGATATCGTTACGCAAACAATACTTTTGAGAAAACTGTTAATTAGTTTGGAATTAATTAAGACCTGGCTTTGCTAACATGTTTTTGAATAGATCCAAATAGATCCTTTAAGAATACTATTAGTTGCTCCTCCAAATGTTTACAATTAGTACATAATTTGCATTTGTTTATAAGTCAACAATAGAATTCAAGTTATGAAACAATTACTGATTTTACAGTATAACAGTAGTTTAAATAGGAATAGTCAAAATAAATTAGAAAATTAATTACTTACATGAAACTAAACACCAAATTAGATCTGGTGTTATATTCTTTAAAACTGTGGGCTAACCTTTTTCTTTTAAGGAGGCAGATGGCAAAACAAGAGAGGAAGTAAAAATATCCCACCTTGCTTCATCACAAGTTGTAGAAGTAAGATGAACAAAACACAAAAAACTTTTACATACACAGTTACTCCTTGTTAAAATATCTAAGACAGAAAGACAGTTGCTCATTAGATGCAACATCAGTTGTCTCATCAATGATGACTGTGAAATATTTAGATTTTTAGTTGTTCTACAATATTTGTTTGTATAAAAATTGCTGGTTTCAAGTATTTCATTTGCTATTATAGAATTTGTATAGAGTGCATTTTTCTTTGCAGTTCATAAATGATTTGCAGGGGATGTATCTCAATACTGAAAGGCAAATGGCAAGAGAGCTCTGAATATCCCACATTTTAAGTTATTCAAATCAGGAGGCTCATGATATGTAGGCCACATAATGTCAAACATGATTTTCTTCTCAGTATTAGAGTTTTTATTATGGGCCTCAATTGCTCTCTGTTCCTTTGTGCCTCTTTTATTTCATTTTGCTACAGTAAAGTATCCACAGATTTCTGTTGGTTGTTTTGTATCTGCCATAAGTTTGTGTAAATTAAAAATGGCTTAATATGATACTCAAGGACTCCATCGTTGTTCCATCATGCATATGTGGCTCCTGAATTCTTTCAAGCATTCTCACAATGTTGACCAGTGTCTTATTTTGGCGAAAATTTTCTCTAACAGCCAACTGTCTGTCTTCATCCCCATCCCACCTCTTATTATGGACATTGCTCCAGCCAACAGCTTTCCCCACTCCTGCACAGGACATCTAATTTGTCGAGCTGAGTGGATGCAAGATTTTGTCAAAGACATCGTCTGCCCTGTGCTCTGCAAAACTGTTAGGGGGGGGGGGGGGGGTTAGGGAGTGGAAGGCGGGGCGGGGGTTGGAAGGAGCGAGCGCTAGAACTCTACTGTCCATCTGTGATGTTATGATACCTGACTCTGCTCTTATTTATGGAAAGGATGATGAAGCTGAGAAGAAAAGCAATGTTAGGTACCGATTTAAGCATTTGTTGACAGTTCTTACAGTTTTCAGATGGCAACATTTTACTTCAATGGGATAAATGCTGGCAAGGCTAAGGAAGTAGATGTTTGATGGGAGGAAGGAATACTTTGTTCTAAGCAAAGCTATGGTAATTATTAAGCAAGACAGATAAATAGGTGTGGATAGTAAAATGCACAAAAATTCAAATTAATGTGTAGTTGTAGTTGCAGAAATAAAAGATGGCGGCCAGTTTAAAAGTCTATCGTGTATCTCGTCAAAAAAGAGACAATTTTGCTGGTAAAAGGAAAGTGTGTGTACAATATAAACATATAATATCGAAACTAAATGACCTTGTTACTAAATTACAACTCATGATGAGTGACTTATTCGGATAAGTTGACAAAATATATGTGCATAAAGTGTTTACAGAGTGTTGGCAATCACAAAAAGTGTGAAAGCAGCTTAAATTTAGTGCACAACAACGACTGTGATATGTTATTTACGATAAATTACGAAAACTCCAAAAGTAAACAAAGTGCTCTTGCATCATGAAGAAGTAGTGTGTTTAGTAACTCCTGTAAAATACTCGTAAATAACTACTGCTACAAGAAAGTTTTAAGTACTGGAAAGCGTGCAGACACAAGACACAAGATTTTATTTCTGTCTGATAGTCATGGAAGACACTGCGCTAGATTATTAAATCAGACACTTCCACCAAGATATTTTGCGACGTCCGTTGTCAAACCAAATGCACAGTTGAAATATGTTGTTAATAAACGCTGAAGAAAAGGTAAAGAACTTAAGTAAATTTGGCTATATTATTGTTCTGTCTGGAACAAATGATGTAATATCAGATATCAAGGATTACCAACGCACTGTGAACATTATACTCATAAAATCTACGAACACTAAAGTGATTCTGCGTACAGTAGCCTACAGATATGACAGGGCGGACTGGAACGACAAAATATACAAACTAAACACGTTCTTGATGGAATATGTTGACCAGTACAGTCACACTAAGGTACTGGATGTAAATATTTTTTTAAGGAGGACTGATCATACAAAGCATGGGCTACACTTGTTGCTGAAAGGGAAGGAAGAACTATGCGGGAACCTTCATTATTCAGCCATGATTCAGCCCACCACGCCGTCACTGATCTCTGTTAACTGCAACAGGCAGATCAGTCAATCAACGAAACTGTATGCTTACAATATGGGAAAAAACAGAAGACGCAACCAAAAAATTAACATTACAGCAGCGTTTGCAGGGGAACATACAGAGGGGGTGGAACATGTATATATGTAAGAACAGGTATTAAATCAAGGTAAACTAGGCTTAAAAATGTCTGCTGTAACGAAAAAGATTTTGAATATGGTTTATGTGAACTAACAGATAGTAAAATTATAATTGCTTGTTTATATAGGTCCCTATCTGGCGATTTTGAACTATTCTCTGAAAATTTGGAAAATCTTCTGAATTATCTAAACAGTCAGTCAAAATACATAATTGTGTTTGGGGATTCAATATTAACTTCAAGGGCAACTAAAACAGGGCAAAAAACTGGTTTATCTACTAAAAACATACAATATGGACATGTGTGTAGAAGATACCACCAGGTACAGCAGCAAAAGTGGAAGTACTATAGACTAAATATTCATTTACAGATTAAAATGTGGCTTTAAAGCTAAGGTACTGGATACAGGTTTCTCTGGTCATCAAGCAATTAAATTGACTTCAGAGAAATCTCACGAGAAAAGTGACAGCAAGAAATATATCAAGAGAAGATTGATTAATGATGACTGCATTAGGGTCTTTAATCTAATGTTAAAAAACATAAACTGGAACTTGGAAAACAATAGTTCTGTAGATATAAGATTCAACAAGTTCTTGTCAAATTATAAATAAAAATGGTTCAAATGGCTCTGAGCACTATGGGACTTAACAGCTGAGGTCATCAGTCCCTTAGAACTTAGAACTACTTAAACCTAACTAACGTAACGACATCACACACATCCATGCCTGAGGCAGGATTCGAACCTGTGACTGTAGCAGTTGCGCGATTCTGGACTGAATCACCTAGAACCGCTTGGCCACTGCGGCTGGCAAATTATAAATACTGCTAGGATATTTCATTCCCTCTGATGAAAATGAAAATAAACAAAAAATCAAATTCATGGATAACAAGTGAAATCAAAGCGTCATCAGAAAGGCTTAGAATGCTATATAAGTGTGCAAAGCAAAATAATATCTTGAAACCATATGCCAAGAGTTATAGGAAAAAACACAGGGAAGCTATAATTGCTGCAAAAAGGAAGCACAGTGGTTCATATATGAAAAAGGGTAACAACAAAATGAAATCTATGTGGAAAGTTATTAATAAGCATACAGGAAAACATGAAGGTGCAAGTAGTAAAATCACCATAAAACACAAAAATAAAATTGTTGATGATCCACTTCTAATTTCTAATATATTTTATGATCATTATATTAATGAAGCCCAATACCTGATCACCACTAAATATAATCCAAAGACAAAGGTAACAACTCCAATAAATCAAAAGACAATGTACCTATATCCTGTGACACCCAAAGAAGTGCAAATGGCTATCAGCAAACTAAAGAGTAAAATGACCTGCGGATTTTATGGTAACCATGAGAAAATTATTAAATATGGTACTGATAATGTTGTCTTTCAACTTGTGGACATAATCAATGATGCTTTTGAAACTGGTGTGATTCCAAGTAAACTTAAGCAGTCAACAGTAATACCAGTTTATAAAAGTGGTGACAAGTTTGACATAAAAAATTTCAGACCTCTATCATTATTATCTGTATTTTCGAAAATATTTGAAAGAATAATGTATGACAGACTGCAAGACTTCCTAAACAAAAATAAAATTTTTGTAAATGCACAGAATGCACAGAAAGGCAAATCCACACAAACAGCTCTCTTCAGTTTCCTAAAACTTGATTACAAGGCTCTTGAGGACAAGGAACTGACCTGTGGGTGGTGTTTGGACCTTTCCAAAGTGTTTTATCTTAAAAACCATAATCTATGGTGTTAAAACTGTATAATTATTGTGTCTGTGGTATTTCCTATGAGTGGTTCAAGTCATATTTAACTGATAAGAAACAAAGAGTACAAATCTCTCAGGACAGATATGTGTACCATTCTGAATATAAAAAAATTAATTATGGGGTGCCCCAGGGCTTGGTATTATGACTATTGTTATTCTTGATTTTTGGTCTGGGTTGGGAATTTTTGGGGGAGGAGACCAGACTGCGAGGTCATCGGTCTCATCGGATTATGGAAGGAAGTTGGCTGTGCCCTTTCAAAGTAACCATCCTGGCATTTGCCTGGAGCGATTTAGGGAAATCACGGAAATCCTAAATCAGGATGGCCGGGCGCGGGATTGAACCGTCATCCTCCCGACTGCGAGTCCAGTGCTCTTAATTTTTATTAATGACCTACCTCAACAATTTTCAACAGCTGATACCATATTATTTGCTGTTTATACCAGCTTCATTATAAAAGGGAAGAATGATTATGCAGCAAAAATTCGAAAAAACAGCAGAAGTTGCAGAAAAATGGTTTAAAGATGACAGCCTACTTCTGAGTGACAAAAAAAACTGTATGGATGTACTTCAACCGTATAAGGAGCTAAAATAGGACCAATGTAAAATTCACATTATCAAATAGCCAAATTCAGCAAAAGAATCACATTAAATTTTTAGGGTTATGGGTGGATGAGCATCTAAGATGTAAAAAATATGTAAAAAAGCTTAACAAAAAATTAAGCAAGTACTGTTACATATTAAAAGTGCTTAAAGATTACTGAAATACTGAAACAATGTTACGTGCTTATTATGCATACATGCATAGTCTACTGAAGTATGGAATAGTGTTTTGGGGAAATACCTCTTTTGCAAAGCAGTCTTTTAAGCTCCGAAAGAAAGCTTTAACATTAATAAGTGATGTTGCTTACAGAGCACCATGTAGAGGTATCTTTAAGGAATTAAAAATCGTGACTTTAGCATATATATTTATATTTGAAAGCATATGCTTCATTAAAAATCATCAAGTTTCACCTTTGAATAGTGAGATCCACCATTATCAAACAAGGAACAGGGATGACTATCATAGGGATGTGCACAGAAAATCAATATATCAGGTGAGTGCAGTTTACAAACCAAAAATTCTGTGCAGTGCATTGCCAGGTAGCGTCAAAAAATACCAACCAGTAATACATTCAAAACAGAACTAAAAAAACTACTAATAAACAACAGCTTCTACAGCATTAATGAATACTTGGACTTTTGCTCAAATCTGTTGATTTACTTCATAACTCTCTAAATAAAAATTCATAATTATCAACCATACCTAGATAAAACCAAACTTCTTACATCCATGTATGTACGTAATTATGCACCTAGATTTTTTGCTGTATGTTACTATGCCTAGTTAACTAAAGTACTGGTATTTAATAATTTTAGTAAAATCAACCAAGGTGTTATGCAACCTTTTGTTCTATCTGTATGTGCGTAAGCAGAATAATGTTTTTGTTATAAAGATGTGTTGATATCAATGATAAGACTTTGGGCATGATGTAAATATGTAATATTTTATACTGTTCTGTAGTTTGACAAGTCCAATATCATTCATATGGGCGCTAAATAAATAAATGGAAAACTACATAGGCAGAGGTAATGCATGAAATGACCTCTAGTCTTCAACTGTATTAAAAAAAGAAGATAATTTATAATTTAAAATAAAAAATATATAAGACATATTGAATAAATCACTGAAAATCATTAATTACAGAATCCTGGGAAAACCAAGTGATATGCTGTGTACTTCCTGAGAATTTCATTGTGTTCTGCCATGTGGTTTATCACTTGTTGCTGCTGTTCTTTCATTTCATGAACTGATTAATAATGCATTTTGTGTTTCCAGATTCTCAACTTCCCTCAGTTCCCTTCCCTCACTCCATTCCTGCTCTATTTTGAGTGTAACTGGTGATATTCTCTCTCCTGCACTAGTTAATCTCCTGGACAGCATTTCTTAATCATATGCTTCTCTGAGGGGGTATGGACAATCAGGTTTCTGAAAAAGTGATGTCAAGAAATTTTCTACTAAAATGAGAAATGATTTAGCCTACACAAATCACCACTCAGCTTTACAGTGGCACAGAAAAAAATATTTGAGGTAAAAATAAATCTGAACAAATGTCCACTAATATAAAGTTTGAAGAGTAAAATCAACTCCAAACAAAAGCCTGTTTCACAGCCGCACCATTGAATAATTTCTGAATATAAACAAAAAACACTGTATATGTGTAAAAAAGTTTCATATATCTAAGCATGTTGCAATGTTTTCCACTGTGGAAGTGAGCTACAGTTTTAAAACATTCTACATGGATTGTATTTGTAATCCACATTAGGCCTATGTGGAAACACTAATATTTGATGAATTCTAAGATGGCTCAGAGTCTTGAAGTTTCTCAGAAACGCTCTTTTTTCTGGAGACTCAGTCACTGCTATTTAAATGAAAGCACTGTTGTACCATTAAATTCAGTTATGCAATCTGTCAGCATCAAATTTTGCAAAGAAGTTAGCATTACAGAAGCATCAAATTCCACCCATCTGCTATGATCCATGATGTCTTGAACATGGTGGACACACTATCTGAGACGAGAAGAAAATCTTTCAGATTAAATACTGTCCAAAGTCAGACTGATTCATTTGTGAATTGTGGTTTCTGATTCTATATAATATCTGCCACATTGGTAAGAGAGAAAACTATTGAAGTTTTTTGTAACACCTGTTTTATGATAAAATCTCTCTCTCACTCTGTCACACACACACACACACACACACTGTAACTAGTAATGAGAACTTAAAGTATTACCTTTGTAATGAAGTGGCCTGAAAAATTATTCTACGACTGTGAAACTTAAAATTATAATTGGGGAAATTTCTCTTCACAATGGCAAAACAGTCTTTGTTAAGACAAAACAGGCAGGTTCTAAATAATAATAAATATGAATAATGATTATCTCAATGAGATGGCTACAATGGCAGCTGAATAGACAGCAACCAAGCTGGTCAGTTATGATTAGAAAAACACATTGCTTGAGCCTTGAGATGAACTATTAAAACTTAAAGCTGACATTAAAATAGAGAAGTACAATACAATGAATTTCATTTATCTGTACTTATTGTTCAGTAAATTTAACATAAATGATATATGTGCTAATACACAAGCAAGAAGGAGACCATAAAAACAGCTAACAAGAGAAGAAAGAATCAAGTTTCAAAAAATTACAGACTCCCCTTTTAAAATTAAATCAGCTTTATCATGCATCATGTCCAAAACTATGCGAGTTTCTTTCTTGTTATAAAAGTACTGATTTCTGTTCAATAAAACATCACTGTCTATTCAAGGTAACTTATACAAGCTGAGAAAAAAATCCTTGTGACACAAAAGCCCCTACTTCCAGCATATCCAGTAGGGCAAACATAATGTTATTATGTTCACATGTGACCATAAATAAAAGTGTGCAAATATTTCACTCCAGAACACTATGAAACTAAGGGGACAACCACTGAAAGTAGGAAATTTTGGGCAAGGACAAACAAAATATAAAAGAACACAGAAAAAAGCACTACCAAAAACACATATTATCCAGAAAATCAAACACTGAAAATTCTCAAAACATGACATAATTCTACAAAGGCCAAAAATCACAGTAATCACAGATTTTGTGTTACCAATGCAGCTCAAATAAGCCCTTTATGGGAAAATACAAGTACAAAACATGGTATCACAAATTTCATTATAGCTTGTTGACGACTATTGATAGCTCATCAGGCCTCTACACCAAGATCTTTCGACTTCACTGTGTGCTATGCTCTTGTATTGTATGCTTGTGCTCTTGTATATACAGTTTATTTAAAGAATAAAGTTCACATCGTTTCTTATAGCTGTGGTACTTCCCCTACCTCTGACGAATATAGGGATAAATACCCACATTGGTGACTCTGGATTCTTTTTCGTCCACAGCTAACTATTTACGTGTGTTGTTGGTATTTATTGTTAGCCTGTGTAGACAGTGGATAGGTTACTATGGAACACACTGGACTCCCCAGTCCCTGTCTACGCATCAGATGTCAATTGTAAGGCACAGGCTTAATCAACGGTGCAAGTGCCAGTTTTTGTGCTCATGTACATTCTTTTGATATTGGCCCACACTTGCCTAACCTAACCATGTCTGCACCACCATGGGGACCTCATACAATGATGCCACTGTGCACTGCAATGTATGTTGGATACCAAGCTCTGCTTGCCAACACTGATCGAGGTCTGCATCATTTGAAGCATGAATCCATCTCGCAGCCTCTTGTTTCTACACATCCCTATGCATTGACCACTTTCATTGGTTTGTTACACACAACAGGCAGTCTACACTTATCATGCACAATTGCCACAATGTTCCATTCAGGTACTCAAGCAGTTTCTCATGTATTTCCTGTGTCGCCTTCCAATGACCATGGTTGTTCTATCTGCATTGATTGGTTTCACTACTGTTCCCGCTGCGCCATGTAGTACATGTAGTCAACACTTTGGCAGCCCCCCAGCCAACCCCCATAGGGGCTTCGGATGATACACTGTGCCAACTTCTGTCCTTTCATGGCGTACTCAATTGAGATTTTACACTCACCGTTGTGGAGATACCATTGCAACCAGCCAAATTACCACCTGTCTTCCACTGCACACTGATCCAACCGACTTCTATGTACCACATCCCAGTGGGCAGATGCCCCAAGTTAACACAGCGACAGAAGAAAAATCCGAAGACGTGGTTCACCATGGTGGATAACATTCTTGACATATATAACATCCTATACAACGATGCTCAATTCGTATGCTTGGTTACCCACATTCGTGACCATACCACCCTTATTAACAAAGTGATTTTGAGCCCTCCCACACAACCCCAATATGCTATCATGAAGTTAGTTATCACTGAATGCCTATCGCAGCAATTCATTATGTTATTCATGAGGAGCAACTCGGTGGCAGATTGCCTTTGCAGCTGTGACAACACCTCCAGTCACAGGTCAGCTCCAAAGTCATGCCATTCATCACCCTTTGGACATTATGGCTTGTTAAGCTACCAAATGACCTACAACTTTAGCTACTCTCACACTCAGAGGACCCGTTACATGCTAAACTCTGGCTGGTGGATCAGGGACATATAATTACCCATCATTGGCAGCTGCTTCCAACCACAAGCCCTTCAGCAGAAGGTTTTTAACAGGGCTTACACTGGCCCTCTGCCTCCTCACTTTTTTCCAATGTGCTCGTCTGGCAGAGGTCGTGTGAGAACTCACACGATGCAGCAGAACACCCTGCTGTCATTTAGTGTTTGGTCATTAGCACTACCTGTGCCAGTTCCCCATCCACTGATGCCTTCCAGTACAATGAATTACTGCAGTAGGCATTCAGTGGTAATTGACTTCAAGGTAGCATATTTTGGTTGTTTGGGGGGAAGGGGGCTCAAAATCATGTTGCTAACAAGGGTACTAGGGTCATGAAGGTGGCTGACCAAGCATATGAATCGAGTATTGTCATATAGGAGCCACATATGTCGAACACATGATCACACATTACATTTCCAGTGATGCACAACAGATGGTGCAGGTGACAGACACCTTACTCCCCACCCTGTCTATACATTCGATGTGTTTCACGCTACCTTCAGCAACGTGGCAATAAACTGTCAGTCTCCCTGTTTCAAGCAACCAACCTCCATACAAGGGCCTTCTAGGCATCATGGCTAACAACGATGCTTCCTAGCGAAAGGCTTTACATCTTAGATCATGCTAACAACGTTCTTTTCCTCACACACACCAGGATGAATTACAGTGTCTTTCGCCCCTTTTTGCACTCACACATGTTCTCCCAGCAAAACTCGCCCTTCACATTGCCAGCAGTTCTCACACAAACGTCCAAGACGTGGTTGAACTTCTGCTCGAACTTACACTGGATTTGCAGTTTCCCTGGACTTTTCACGTAGCTGATGTGGACAGCCTGGCCCTCAGGATCGAATTTCTTAGAACTTTGGTATTTCTCTGGATCTAAATTTGGCGTCATTGATACACCATGTAATGGGTATACATATGCAGGCTCTTTCGGCCCTTCAAGCCCCTCTTCTTTGGTGAAAAGTGATCCACTACTAGTCGCTCGCTCTGATTGTTCCTTGTTGACTACTTACTTCACCAACTCTAAGGTCAACTTTACTACCCAGTGCTCTGAGATCGACGCTCTATGGACACAGCTCGGAACTTCAACAGCTGATCGACAACACGTTGAACAAAATGGCATGTGCCCGACACAGTATCATCAGCTTCATTGGTTTATGGTCAACTCACGTCCCAGACATACCACTGCAGCAGCGTCGCCCCTGTCGAGGTCTCTGAGTCCACAAACTAAGGTCAGTGACATCTGTAATACCAGCATATTGTCTGATTGTGCTGCCTCTGCACGGAACAATGTGTGTGTGTCTACTCTGCCTTTACAGGCAGTACACCTAGGTGCAGTTTCGAGCAGTACCTGGCACAGGATAACAATGATGGATGATCTGCTACGAGGCATACCACCTCACTCCTAAGAAATTACATCATGTGAGAACAATTACTAATGAACTTTTAAATGAGGGCATTGTGTGCCCTTTAGACAGTAACAGGTGTTTCCCCATTCACATTGTCAGAAAGATGGTTCATTCCAGTTGTATAGTGACTATCGAAAACTCAAAGCCCATACCATTATGGACAGTTACGTCATCCCCCCACATTCAGGACTTTGTCCAACTTCTTAATGGCGCGTGAGTGTTCAGCATTACTGACTGTCGCAAGGCATTCAGTCACATCCTTATTTGCATAGTTGACATCCCTAAAACAGTAGTAATTACGCCATTCAGTTTATTCTAGTACTGCTTCATGCCTTACTGTCTCAAGAACACGTTTCAAACTTGGCAAAGGTTCATTGACACATGAGCCTTATTAGCCAGTATACTATTGACATTTGGCACATCTGGGGACCAGGCAACGTGGTAGCCAACTACCTGTCACAAGTGAACTCCGTCACTTCCACTTTGGACATGGAAGAACTAGCTCGCCTGCAAGCACATGATCCTGAAATTCAAAACCTCCAACAGGACTCTAATTCGGCACTGGCCTTGGTGTCCTGCCTCCTTCCTGGTTCTTCCCTCCAATACTGTGTGATATCTTGACTATTAACCTCTGCCTGCTTCTTCTGGCAGCTCTACAATGGACAATTTTCTTGGTTAGCCATGATCGCATTCACCCAGACATTAAGACTACAACATGCATTGTCACAGAGCATTTTGTTTGGCCCAGCGTCAAGAACGACTGCTGCTCTTGGACATGCATGTGCATACCATATCAGCAGAGTACGCTTGGATACCATACACAGCCTTGACTTGGAAACTTCCACATATTGAAGGGACACTTCCATGATATCCACCTCGAAATCATGGGCTCTCTACCCTCTTGCAAGGGATTCAGATAAATCCGTTTGGCCATTGATCAGGTAACCAGATGGACTGAGGCCTTACCTCTTTTGGACCTGATGGTTGATTTTGTAGCACACACCTTCGGTTCTGCATGAATTTCCATCACCACCAATTAGGTACGCCAGTTTGTGTCCCTACTCGGCCAAATTAAGCTCTGTTATGATGTACACTTGTGCTCCCATGTATACAGTTTATTCAGACAATGAAGTTCATATTGTGTGTTATAGTTGGGTTACTTCTCTTACCTCTGACAAGTACAGGGATAAATATCCACAAGCTTAAATGAAGCTCTTGATACCTAGAGCCCAAACGCACATAAAAAATCCTAATATTGTAAATTTCATGTAATGTATATAGTTCAAACGCAATCAACTGACAAAACAAGAAAATGTTTTTCTAACCAAAGCCACTGATACATACACCTTGGCTGGTCACCTCTCTCACTCTCACACAAACACACACACACACACACACACACACACACACAAAACAAAAAAACCAAACAGAGTCTTCCAGAAACATCCCAGGCATCTAACCTTCCATTCTTAAACAAACTCCAACCCACCCCTTGCCACTCCTAAACACAACAACCACAGAATAATACAACAAACAAACACTAACATCATTCACTCCTCACAAAACAAATAAATAACAAAATCGATCAAAAAAGCAACTCCTTAACCTACCCATACATCGAAAACCTAACCCATTATCGAACAAACCTCATACACTGTGTCAAATTTGACGTTCGTTAAAAGACGTTGTTCGCCTCCACATGTATGCTATGTCACTTGAGCTATGGAGGAGAAATACGAAAGGTTTTAATGTGATCATGTTGTAATTGTTGGCTAAGATAATTGTATATATGTTGTAGATATCCAGATCAACAAACGGCTGTAAAGTGCTAAACTCCTCACCTGTGCAGCAAAGCAGAGATTGGGCAGCGGCGACGCCGGAGTCCAGAGGTACCGTAGTTAACCATCGCAGATATCTGGCCGCTGTACGACGCCGCGAGAACTACGTTCTGCAATGTGAACATTATTGTGAAGTCAAAAAGATGTCACATTTTGTCGGTGATATGGTTTCTGAAGATCCTGACGCTGTCAGACAGTTAGCTGAGTCCCCGTTTTGCCATAGGACGCAACAAATCGTCCGACGGAAGATAATACTGGTAACAGTTTGCCTGGATCGTTTAGTCTAACTGCTGAGAGAGGTAGCGGTTTGCTCGTTCCGAAAATTGTACGGGTTAGAAAATTTAGTAGTGTTCCTAACCCTGAGGTTCCGCATGTTAGAAACTGATTAATTAAGTTGCGAATGCAGTTACGTGGATGAGGGAACTCGAGAATTTCAGTTACGAGCTGGTGCAGTAAGCTGTGTATTTGTGAGGCTGGAAAAGTCCAGTGGAGATTAGTTTATTTGGACTTAAAGAGTCCTACAGTACCGTGAAAGGGTGTTAGCGAATCTGCCGGCCGACTCTGATGTGACAGAGTTCGTGCTTATTTGGTGGTTGCTGGCTATAGGATTTTTCTCGTCTCCGAGCGGAGGTCTCGATCGTTTATAATTTGTTTGGCAGTCGCTAACGATTCATAGATTGGGAAGTGTGTCTTATTTTACTATTGCATGCAGTGTGTTATGCGAAGTTTGCGATCTACCGTAACGTGTAAAGAAAAGGAATCGAAGGTTAGGAAATTTGGAACCGTGTTACGAGACAGTGTGTAACCATTTTAAGACTGTTGAAGAGAACCTTGGCGAGTGACTTTCGTAATTTGTTTGAAGTTGTGGGACCGCTTACTGTCAACGTCTGAAGTGTTTGAGTTTTTAATTACCATACTTAAAGTGGCGATGACACGTAGGTTTTTTTATAAATTTGTTTTCATTCGAAGGGACATAGTTTTTTTGCTATCACTCGATCACAAGTCTATTCAGAAAGTGTATTGAGAAATGGATTTTACCAATAAATCATAAGAGAAGTGAGCCGAGATTGGCTAAAGAAAGTAAAACTTAAGACTTCGTCTTCTAATTTCGTAGTGTAAGTTTAAAAGATTTTAGTGATTAAGATTCTTCTAGCTATTATATATTGTAAAAGTTTTGCATATGAGAAACTGTTTGTAAATGTGTCTAATGTGTGACAGTAGTTCGAAGCAAAGGTATTTACTATTCTTTGTGTTACGTCATGCAAAGATAAAAACTTGGAAGTTATTAAAAGAGGTCATATTTAAAAGAAAGTGACTCCAAAGTGGTGATAAAAAAATAAAATTACCGTTAATATTTCAGTAATAAGATTTCCGGACCACAGACGCTATTTACATAGTAGTAGCATCTGAGTGAAAAAGTTTAACTTTGAATAAACAAAACGAAAGGTTTGCTAAGTTATGCTAAGTAATAAGACACGAGAAATAATTACATACAAAAGATATTAAAGCAATTTAATTTTAATTATTTTAAAAAGGTTGTTAACATATTCTGCAATCGTTAATAGTATATGAGAATAAATCGACGATCCCTTAACATTTTGCTGGATTAATGAAACTAGATTATGTCTTATTACGATGGTGTAAAGGTTTCACTTTGCATTAATTGCAGTGGGTTTCTTTGAGAACAGCTTTGCTATAGTAATAAAAAGGGTTTTTGAGAGTCTTTGCAAATGATAGAATTGCCGTTAAATTAATAGTTTTGGTAATCATTACATAATTGAAGGTGTTACGTGGGCTATATACTGGTACCTTGTGTTTATAGTAAATCGTGGCTGGCTGTTACGTGGTGTTACTGGCTCTTCAATTCACTGTCAGTTGCTAGAGCCTAACCGAGTTCAGGAATAATAGTTACAGTCATTTCAGCTGAGCTGATCTCAGAACGGTTTACTTCTTGCTACGTACTGGACACTGTGAAAGTGGTTGGATGCGACTTCGCATCGTGTGTAAAATTTACTTTAATTTTGCTGTGTATAGACTATGTATGTCAAATAAAAGCGCGAAGAATGCCATTCCTGTAATCTGCTGCATAATAACACTACGTATGTGGAGATACAGTTTAAGGTATTCTAGCTAGCGAGATAACATTCGACACAGGGCAGACGACATCATATATGCACTCAGATGAACTTTGACATAGTTCACAAACCAATAGCCTCCTCCCCCCTCCTCCAAACACCACCCCCTCAACTCATCAACCTTGGTCTGCACATCCTCCCCACTGCCCTAAAAAAACTCAGAAATACAATAAGTTCCTGCCAGTAATGCTCACCTAAATGAGATTGCAGATTGGAAGTATATCTCTTTTTCTCCCCTATCAAAGATTTAATGGCCCCCCTCCCCTCCAAACCCTTTTGCAATATTTGTGCAGGACCCAGTTTCATAATCCTTAAATTCAGTATTATGGTTTACCATTAAATGCTCGTACCCAATTTTTCCCAATCCCCCATAAGACGAAAATAAATTTGACATCACGGTACTCACCTCCTCAATGTATTCTTCAATAAGCCCCACAATTTCTCACTCAGTAAAACTACACAAAACCAAAAAAAACACCATCTCCATATGCAACCCCTGAAATAACATCCCCACAGCCACTAACCAACTTGCGAACTACTCCTCCCAAGCTTCCTCTTCCCAAACTGAGAGTCGTCAATTTCCATTACATCCTCAGTCCCCCCCCCCCCCCCCCAAATTACCTCCTATACTTAACATACGCTGAAATACCTTCCTACAAAAAGAAAACCAACCAAGCACACTTCTCGCACTCACACCAGGCTCATGTGCATAAAAATTTAAGGAGGACCAATAAAAAAAATAAGAAGTCAGCGAAACAATCTCCCTCGCGGCCAACCTACATCTCTCGAACAAGGTTTCACGCTGACCTCCGAATATTATCATAGCAACACCTCCTCATGTGCTTATGGCATCACATGACTCATCTCCTCAACGTATTCTTCAATAAGCCTGGCATGAGAGGCCAGAACTCAGATCAACTTCTTCCTTTCACCGCAAACATGACATCTGATATATTCAGCAATCAGTCCAAACATCTATATGAATTTAATCGAACGCTGAGATGAAAAAAATCATGGGATGCCTCCTAATATCGTGTCAAACCCCCTTTTGTCCTGCGTAGTGTAGCATCTTGATATGGCACAGACTGAATAAGTCGTTGGAAGGCCCCGGCAGAAATATTGAACCATACTGCCTCTATAGCCACCCATAATTGCGGAAGTGTTGCTAGTGCAGCATTCTGTGCACGAACTGACCTCTTGATTATGTCCCATAAATGTTTGATGAGATTCACGTTGGGCGACAAAACCATTCGGTTGTATTGTTAAGAATGTTTGTCAAACCCATCGCGAACAATTGCAGCGTGGTGCCATAGTGCATTTTCATCCATGAAAATTCCATTGTTGTTTGAGAACTTGAAGTGCATGAATGGTTGCAAGTGGTCTTCAGGTAGCGAAACATTAACATTGCCAGTCAATGATCGATTCAGTTGGACGTGAGGACACGGTCCATTCCACGTAGACGTGCCAAATGCCGTTATTGAGCGACCACAGCTTGCACAGTGCCTTGTTAGCAACCTCAGCTCTTACCAACTGAAGTCGGAACTCATCTGATCAGGCCACGAAGGCACTTTGCGTCGATCGTCTGCTGCCGTACCCCATTAACGCCAAATTTCGCCACACTGTTCTAACGGATACGTCCGTTCTATGTCCCACATTGATTTCTGCTGTCATTTCACGCAGTATTGTTTGTCGCTGCTGCAGTGTAGGTTGCCGGTCAGGACGCAGCCCCGAATCCTTCCGCGGTCAGAAAAATGGTACCAAATCTTCCCAAGCCAGCAAGAGTTTGAAAAACGATGGTACCGAATCCTCTCGTTTGAAGCAGGTAGCAGTTCTAAACGTTAGGAATACTCCAAGCAGGCAAAGGAAAGCATATGAAGTTACAGTAGAAGATGTAAAAATTTTTCGTGTGTATTGTATGTTTGAAAGTTTTATCTTATATCTTATTTAGATATTTATTTTTAGAAACTGGAATCATTTATAGCCTTGATTTCTTCATAATTAATTTATTAAAATAGCAAATCATGATTTCGCAACACATATTCTATCATTTTATGAATTATGGTTACATTTACGGCAAATCTATACATACAACAAATTGATAACTGTCCGATGTCTGAATATAGGAGTTGGTTAAGAAAACTTAAGTTGAATGGTCTATAGAAGCGCAATAGACGACAAAAAATATTTTTATAATTTCTTCTGCGTGCCTGTTTGTACTCGCATTATGCAAAAACTAATGCACGAAGTTGGATGCTGTTTCGACTCTTATATCGTTGCGAGTCTAATGTATTTCTTCATGATTGTGCTCTTCTTGACTCTCCACGACATCCAGCTCCTCAATAGAAATAGTTTTAACAAAACTTCTGCAGCCATTAATGTTGCACGTTCATTGCGCTAGACCACCTTTCAGCAGTTTTTGAAAACCGAAGGTGTTAACTTTCAAAACCAACATTTTCCTTCCCTTCCTACTTACTGAAACTGTAAGCTCGTCTGAGGACATGTTCACTGTACAACGATCTGTCGCGATCTGCGAAGTGGCCGCAGGCAGCTGTGGTCATTAGCGCACACAATGCTCTGTCGCATTGTGTCACTTTGGGAGGATTCGGTCCTGTTACCTGATTATCTACCTGGTTTCTGGAGGATTCGGGGCTTCGCCCGCCGGCCACTGTGTTGTCCGTGGTGAGAGGTAATACCTGAAAACGTATTCTCGGCGTACTCTTGATACTGTGTATCACGTAATATTGAATTCCCTAAAGATTTACGAAATGGAATGTCTCATGCGCCTAGCTCGTCACCACTGTGTTGAAAGTCTGTAATTCTTTTCACATGAATCACCTGAGTACGGTTGACAGTTCCATCACTGCGCTGTCTTTTTATATCTTGTGTACGCGATGCTACCACCATATGTATACAGGGCTATTACAAATGATTGAAACGATTTCATAAATTCACTGTAGCTCCATTCATTGACATATGGTCACGACACACTACAGATACGTAGAAAAACTCATAAAGTTTTGTTCGGCTGAAGCCGCACTTCAGGTTTCTGCCTCCAGAGCGCTCGAGAGCGCAGTGAGACAAAATGGCGACAGGAGCCGAGAAAGCGTATGTCTTGCTTGAAATGCACTCACATCAGTCAGTCATAACAGTGCAACGACACTTCAGGACGAAGTTCAACAAAGATCCACCATCTGCTAACTCCATTCGGCGATTGTACGCGCAGTTTAAAGCTTCTGGATGCCTCTGTAAGGGGAAATCAATGGGTCGGCCTGCAGTGAGCGAAGAAATGGTTGAACACGTGTATCTGGACATGCTGGAAAATTGGCTCATGCCACAACTGGAGACCGACAGCGCCGACTTCGTCTTTCAACAGGATGGTGCTCCACCGCACTTCCATCATGATGTTCCGCATTTCTTAAACAGGAGATTGGAAAACCGATGGATCGGTCGTGGTGGAGATCATGATCAGCAATTCATGTTATGGCCTCCACGCTCTCCCGACTTAACCCCATGCAATTTCTTTCTGTGGGGTTATGTGAAAGATTCAGTGTTTAAACCTCCTCTACCAAGAAACGTGCCAGAACTGCGAGCTCGCATCAACGATGCTTTCGAACTCATTGATGGGGACATGCTGCGCCGAGTGTGGGAGGAACTTGATTATCGGCTTGATGTCTGCCGAATCACTAAAGGGGCACATATCGAACATTTGTGAATGCCTAAAAAAACTTTTTGAGTTTTTTCATGTGTGTGCAAAGCATTGTGAAAATATCTCAAATAATAAAGTTATTGTTGAGCTGTGAAATCGCTTCAATCATTTGCAATAACCCTGTATGTGAATATCGCTATCCCATGATTTCTGTCACCTCAGTGCCGTGACGATGTCTTCGCCCAACACAACATGGAAAGAACAACTGTTGAATTTGTGAGTCATAACCATCGCTAACAAAAACGCAAAAAAAAGCCACCTTTACATTTCCTTCCACTGAACACAGGACACTAATCATACCTAACACAAAACACAAACGCATTAAGTGTTGAATCATTAAATTAAAATAACTCACTAGCGACAAAGCACATTCTTCCCAGAACAAGTTCACCCAATGATTACGCAGAGTCAAGTGACCAACTACCAGAAACAATACAACTTAGGTAATTTCCAAGATCACTTACACGCAGTTTATATGGAGCGCGTGGCTGTCTTGCACCAGTTATTGATTGGTTATTGCTTTTGCTTGCAACATTGATAACAGAACATATCATAACAGTAAACCTTGTCAGCAGTGCTCTACATATCAGTGAACTGAAGCCGGTGCAGTGTCGACTTTCACTGCTTTTACCTAATGGGAGTTACTTCTGAGTTTGTGTAGGGTACTGTGGAAAGTGATTTAGACTTCTGTTGGGAATATCATTTATTGGCGAGTCACGATTTTAGAAATTTTGTGGACTGACTTGGGGAGATGTATGTGAAACTTGCTAAAAAAAACGACAGATGTTAGTTTCCAATTTATGTTATACGAAATATCACGGAAGAACTACTACCAGGAAAAAAAGGTGGGTCGATAGATGCAAATTGTTAATATGGTATAGTAATATTTTAGTCTATTTCTGGGTTAAAGAATATACTGGTAAGTTAAATTTCTCTGCTTCCGAAACTCGATTATTTACAAATCCTGTTTGCGGTTACTATGGTTTTTGTCGTGGGGTGTGTTGTATGATAGTGACGAACAGTTTGTGCTTCAGTACCTGTATGTTCACAATTTGCAGTTGGGTGACAAAAAGCTTCCTTGCAAGACTCCACAATTTTCCTGAGATATAGCTATAATGTGGCCTAGCTATAGAAAAAGACGGATTAGCTTCCGGCTGCGTACACAACTCGCGGAAACGTCGATAATGAAGTTCTGGATGATGAGGAAGTTAAATTACTGTCGTCTTTTTTCGTTGTTGTTGTCAACAGTGTAAACAAAATCGATGTCTAGCGCCGCGACAGTCGCACTCGTGATATATATCGCTTACAAGTGATCTTGGAAATTACTCAGCTTCAGACCTCAACATCCACCACAAGAGCATGTCACCAAGTACCACAAAACACATCTACAAACACCACAACATCAAGTCACTGGTCAAACTAGACAGGTGGAATCGGACGCTTTCAATGAATTCTTACACCAAGTAGCAATTTATGTAATTTACAACGTCCAGCTAGCAGTACTTGAGGTATTCATATTTTTTTAAATATCTTCCATTTCTTTTTTGAATGCCATGGCTTTCCTTCCTCTACCTGACTATTTATTGTTGTTGACTACATTCTTGTAGTTACGTTTTACTACTCTCCACTTATTTTCATCCTATAGATGAAAAATAGGTCCCAGCCGCTCTCGTTATTCCCTTGACATAATTTCTCATAAATTATACATGTGTTTTAATACTGAGGTACCTACTCAGGGTTATACGCTTTGTAGCTCGCAGTGAGCTGCAACGTAGCTTCCCTTGAACAGTGTACTTCAGAGGGAGCCTGAAAAAATTCTGACACACATCAATCTAAAAATAAGTTGTGCTGTAATGTAGAATTTCTATATTGACTACAACAGATAAATGGGGAAGAGAGTACGGTTATTCTATAATGGCAACTAGTGTAGATGCTACTAAATGTATGTAACATTTGCATTGAGTAACATGGGAGACCTATGTTAATGACACATGTAAACAAATTACATTCTAAACTATATAAAAAGGTTAGACCTGTGGTTAAGAAAGTGATAGCAGAAGATAATGAATTAGCATTACCTAAGTTGGTTATGTACTCGAATGATCCAGTTGTAATATACACAGAGGTCACAAGAGTGAGGGAATTCTTCCTAATATCGTGTCGGACCTCATTTTGCCTGGGGTAGTACAGTAACTCGATATGCCATGGACTGAACAAATCGTTGGAAGTCCCCTGCAGAGATATTGAGCCATGCTGTCTCTATAGCCGACCATAATTGCGAAAAGTGTTGCCGATGCAAGATTCTGTGCACGTCCTGACCCCTCGATTATGTCCCATAAATGTTTGATGATATTCGTGTCGGGCGATCAGATCGTTCGTTCGAATTGTGAAGGATGTTCATCAAACTTATTGCGAACAATTGTGGCCTGGTGACATAAAACATTGTCATCATAAAAAATCCATCGTTGTTTGGGAACGTGAAGTCCATGAATGGCTGCAGATGGTCTCCAAGTAGTGGAAAATAACCATTTCCAGTCAAGGATCGGTTCAGTTGAACCAGAGGACGCAGTCCACTCCGTGTAAGCGCAGCCCACACCATTATGGAGCGAGCAGGTTGCACAGTGCCAACCTAAGAACACTGCTTCATGGGGTCTTTGTGACGCTCGAACCCTACCATCAGCTATTAGTAACTGAAATCGGAGCTCATCTGACCAGGCCACGTTTTCCAGTCACCTAACGTCCAACAGATAAGGTGATGAGCCCAGGAGAGGCGTTGCAGGCGATTTCGTGCTGTTAGCAAAGGTACTAGCGACTTCCGAAACGGAATGAACCAAGTGTCTAGCTCCAACTACCATTCCACATTGAAAGTCTGTTAATTTCCATAGCGTGGCTACAATCATGGTGGAAACATTTCCATATGAATGACCTGAGTACAACTGATAGCTCAGCTAATGTATTTTCCTTTTATACCTTGCGTACGTGTTATTACCGCCATTTGCATAAGTGCATATCGGTATCCCACGACTTTTGTCACCTTAGTGTACTTCCATCCTTGTTTTTAAAATAATTTGAGGGATTTTTCCGAAAAATGAGACAAATGTTAAGGGAGCAAGAGTTATTTTTGGTCATTTAAGAGGTCAGAGCTGCTATGTGGGGTTTTAAGTAACAAGGTAACTTTATAAGCTTGGACAAGTTCCAGGTAGCTTTTATGAAAGAATATCTGTGTCCTGGCTAGTATACTATAGAATATGATGATCGTAAGATGGTCATGGAAAGTATTTAAATTATAATGAATGCGTATGTATGTGTCAAGGAAGTTTTCTTGTTAGTAGAGCTACTAAGGTCTATACTGGTTTTAAGCATTATTGTAATAATCATACGGATATTAATGGATTTCTGAGCAGCTACGAATACAGGGTGTCAATAATTCAAGTCCCAGTTTCAAAACGCTGCAGAAAGAGAACCACACCTCAGAATGACGTCAAAAGTGTACAGCATATTGTTGACGCAGAGGGAAACGTCATAGAAAAAAATTGAGCAATTAATATGTACTATTGTAAGCGTCAGAATATGGACGCCAACAGATGTGCGGCACACGGCTGTTCCTCAGTTTGTGTCCGAGAGGGGCAGCATTACTGTCTCCATGAAGGATCGCGCGCTGCTGGTAAAGCTCTGTTACAAGACCGGTGACTGTGCGCCAGTAGCCCTGCAGAAGTTCAGAACACTCAAGAGTATGAAAAACAGGTGATGGTCCGATGTCTACTAGGGATCTGGAGAAAATGATTACAAAATTCGAAAATACAGGTTCTTTTGAAGTGCAATGTGGCCGAGAGAGGAAAGAAATTAATCCGATGTCCGTCGAAGATATGGCCACAGGGTTGCGGGAGGAGTCGAACGGTGGTGAGCAAACATGTGGTGCATGAGGAATCCCCCAAACGTTGGAAATGCCTGAGAGAACAGCGCATAAAATCCTACGAAACATCCTGCATTGCTATCCATATAAAATCACCCATGTTCAGGATTTGCTTCCTGCTGACCAGCCAGCAAGACAAACTTTAGCTCTGGAATAGCTTGCTCGCGTGGAAATGGACAATGACTGGCCATGGAACATTGTGTGGACAGACGAAGCTCATTTCCATCTGCAAGGACATGTCAGTAAGCAAAATTGCAGAATACCTGCAAAGCAAAACCCGCATGCACATCAATCGGTACCACTACACACTGTGTGGAGTGGATTGACGGCATCATTTATAGTAAGACCGTATTCTTTCAAGGAAAGGAGTCCTGCAGGTCTTGTTACCTGGACCCTCATTGGTAAAAGCTATGAGAGTGTTTTGAGCACCAACGTCATTCCAACCCATCGGCGGCATCGATGTGTGGGTAGCATCATTTTTATGCAAGATGACGCTCTTCCTTATGTTGCACAGCCATTGAAGCGACTGCTGTAGAGGTATTTCAGAAATGCTACAATTATCAGCCATCATTTTCTTGCAGCCTGGCTTTCCAGATAATCTGGTCTTAATCCGTGTGACTTCTGCCTGTGAGGTAATCTAAAATATGTTGTGTTCAGTGCTCCAATTACGAACGTAGCTGAATTGAAGGCATGCATTGTGTTCCGCATTTTGAACGAAACCTCCGAAACCCTTCGACCTGTTGTGGAACACACTGTCTCTCGAATTCAGCTTGCGGCAGAAAACTGTGAACATGTCTTGTGAGCCAGTCTCACGACAATTAAAAACCGATTTCACTTTGATTTTTATGCGTTTTTTGGCATCAGGACTATTAAAAACCGAAAAGTGATTTTTCACATCAGTTGTGGTAGTACCTTGCCGTCGTGGATGGGCTTACTTAACTAACAATGCCGCAACTGTTGACCGTGGAACTTGGGCAGTCATGCACATTTTAGAGTACGGAAGGGGGGGGGGGAATCCCCACATAAAAGTGGTATAACTCACGTACCAGTTAATCATCCCTAGCCGAATTACTTGTGAAATGGTAACACTATTTCGAAAGTTCACTATACTGCATTTCTGCAATTTATCGGAAAGTTGAGTTCAGATGTGGTTTTTTGAGCGTCTGTAATTGTGAGAAGCTCGTCTGTTGTTTTGTTACAGAAATGGGGCACTTTTAATTAGATCACCGAACTGATGGCGTGGAATTTTACACAAAGAAATGTAAAGAAATATTTCAAGCGAAGTATCCTGGAAGGAAACTCCCCACGACCTGCACTATTCAAGATCTATAAAAGAAACAGATGGCTGTAGGATCCGTTCAGAATGTGCAAAGGTCTAAACGACAGACAGTGAGGACCCCTGAAACCACACTGATCAGCCAGAACAATACGAACACCTACCTTAACAGATGTGTCTATCTTCTACATGCATAACAAAGGCGACGTGACATGGTAAGGAAGTAATGAGGCCTTGGTAGGTCGCTGGAGGGAGATAGCACCACATCTGCACACACAGATCAACAATTCGTAATTCCCGCAAATTCCGGGGAGGAGGGCGATGAACTCTGACGCCACGTTCAGTTACGTCACAGATGTATTCGATCGGGTTCAGATCTGACTGGTTGGGGGCACCAGCACATCAAAGTGGAACTCGCCACTGTTTTTCTTGAACCACTCTATCACACTCCTGGCCTTGTGACATGGCGCATTATCTTGTTTAAAAATGCCCCTGCTGTCACGGAACAGCCGGCCGGGGTGGCCGAGCGGTTCTGGGCGCTACAGTCTGGAGCCGCGCGACCGCTACGGTCGCAGGTTCGAATCCTGCCTCGGGCATGGATGTGTGTGATGTCCTTAGGTTAGATAGGTTTAAGTAGTTCTAAGTTCTAGGGGACTGATGACCTCAGAAGTTAAGTCCCATAGTGCTCAGAGCCATTTGAACCATTTTTTTTGGTCACGAAACATGATCATGAAGAGCTGTACGTGGTCTGCAACCAGTGTACGATACTTCTTGGCCGTCATAGCGCCTTGCACGAGTCACACTAGACCCATGAATGCCCACTTGAATGTTCCCCAGAGCATAATGGAGCCGCTGCCAGCTTGTCTCCGTCCCACGGTACTGGTATCGAGGAACTATTCCGCTGTAAGACGACAGATTCTCGCCCTCCCATTGGCACGATGAAAACGATATTGGGATTCATCAGATCATGCAATGCTCTGTCACTGCGCCAACATAGTCACAGGCCCATTTCAGTTGTAGTTGCCGATGTCGTGATGTTAACATTGGCACATGCATGGGTGGTCGCCTGTGGAGCGCCATCGTTAGGAGTGATCAGTGCACTGTGCGTTCAAACACAGTTGTACTCTGCCCAGCATTAAATTCTGATCTTAGTTCCATCCACAGGTCGCCGCTCGTCCTATTTTATGAGTCTGCCCAGCGTACGATGTCCGCCCAAATCCACAACATCTGGATGTGGTTTCACCTTGTTTTCGTCACATGTCGAAGATATTCACCGCAGCACTCCTTGAACACCCAATAAGTAGTGCAGTTTTCGAAATACTCGTGCTGAGCCCCTGGACCATCACAACCTGCCCTCAGTCAAACTCAGATAGCTACGCTGCGCCTACCCCATTCTGCACACTGACAGCACGTTCGCTGATACTACATGCATCGTGCGTGTGTCTGACGAGCAGCCATTCCTCGCCAGGCGATTCTTGTATCGCCTGGACGGATTGATATCAATGTCAGGTCAGTGGTCGTAATGTTCTGGCTGATCACTGTATGGACGGAATTCGTATGGGCATTGTGAGAGGTGCTCACAACTCTGTAAGGAGGTTATCGCTGCAGTTTGGTCTATGTCCTACATCGTGTCATCATGTACTAAAAGATATGAAATTAAAAGCCTGTCGTGTGAGTGTGGTGCAAGACTTGAAATCTGAGGATGAAGAAAAAAAGAGTTCATTACTGTAACTGCTAGCATCAAATGCTAAAGATTACGTACACCCCTTGCTTTACTTCATGTTAGGTGAGACCAAGTTTCATTGGTCAGCTTCTTAAACTCCCAGAATTGCAGATACTGGTCGCAGGACAACTCACATATTCTGCATGAAGAATCCCTCCACTCAGAGAAGATAGGCGTTTGGTGTGCGTTGTCTGGCATGTGCATTATTTTTCAATTACACTTTAAACAGTGCCAGTTATCTAGAGATCTTTGGCTCTTTCTATGCACAATTAACAGATGCAGAGAAGCTATATGCAGTATTCCAACAAGATGGAACAACTACTCACATACCCAACCAAAGTATGGTTCACATCACCAATGTGTTCCCTGAAGACAGACTTATCAGAAGAGGCCTCTGGCCCCCAAGATGTCCAGATGTAAGATGTGATTTTTATTTATGGGGCACACTAAAAAGAAAACTAAATGCTGTCAATCCTCGTACAACAGAAATAGTAAACGAAGCATTACTAGAGAAATTAACACCATCAGGCCAGCAGAATTACATCGTGTTGCTGGTAACGTCGTCATACGAAGTAAGCGATGCCAGGATACCCATGGCTACCACTTCCAGAATCTCTTATAAACAGGTAACCACATTATTTTTAACGTTACTATTACGTATTCTTTCTGAATTAGTTCATTGTTATTTGAATCTCAGGCATGAGGCATATTGGTTATATAAACATAAGACGAGTGTGAAGTGAGGGTTAGCGGCGAGAATGCGGAGTTATACAGCCTCATCGCGGTTACATTTGACAAACACGTACCACAATATCTGGGTGGATCTGCTTAAAATAAATAAGGAGCCACACTGGGAGAGCTGTCAGAATGAGTATTGCAGTTACCAGGTGCAGTTGTTAAAGTATATGGCCGACACCTGAGTGAAGCTGTTAGAAGCTGTGGTAACTGTCGTGCAACTGAGTGAGGACTGATGTATTTATTTATTGTATTTAATGTAGAATGGAAAGGAAGGTACAGTGAAAATGTGAGTGTTTACGTAAAAAGGAAATATTTAAGACGAGGATTGTAATTTATTATTAATGACAGTTTATAGTAGTAAGAGATATTACAAAAAAATAAATCGGTACTCACTTTTTAAGGAATAGCTACATCCACGTATAGGCACAAACAGAATTTGTTGAAATGAATATAATTAATAAAACTAAGAACGAAGGGATTTTACATAATTATATAAAAGCAATGACCCGCAAAGATCTGAATCTACAATTGCAATACTGAAAAATTTACTTTTATTACTATTAGATCTTCTGATTCAAACATCCAAATTACAATAAATTCAGCTTGCGGCTTCTTTGCGTTAAGAAACTGATACAGTCTTCATTCAAGTGTTATTAAGTTATTACATAAATAACAGGATTTTCAGTTGCGTCTATTTAATCTCCCACTCTCTGTCTCTGTCTCTTTCTCTCTCTACTCCTCTCCATTTCAGCACTACCTCCTCCCCTTCTCCATGTCATGGTCACCCTACTTTAATTTCCGTTACTTTTGCATGTACTGTCCACAGCCTTGTACTTCTCTAGATGTCTATCCTTTCTTCTTATCTACGACTTTAACTGCCATACTGTCCCTTCATTTTCCACTTATGTAACTCAATAAATGCACGTTCTAGAGACAGAACCAAAACGGAAATTGAAGATATGTCTAATTCCAGACGACTGATGGTGCTTTAAGCATATAAAAGGAAACGGGTATCGTAGTAAATAAGCATTTTAGTAGTTGCAGACACGCGTTTTTAAATACCTTAAGTAATTATGTAGCAGCTACAAACACTGTGGGCACAAAAATGAAGAATTTATAAGATTCTGTTTGAGAGTTTAATCTCTTGGTTTTACCATGATTATTACTACGCTATTTGTTATTCCGCTACAGAAACTGATACCAAGTTCAGAACTGACAGTGTCTTATACAACATTGTCTAAGTATTAGACAAAATTTATGATACTCTAGCGACCGTCAACCCGTTTACCATATATGTAGTCTGAAGTGTGCAGCTTGTGCACGCGAAGGAGTTACGTATCACAGGAATGATGGGTGCTTCAGTCATACTATCTGATGCAGGCAGTGTGCTTCCCAGGTGAAGTGCATGGAACAACAGCGTACTTGGAGATAATATCGTCATAGATTGTTCTGTACTAGAGGCCACACTGTGAAAGAGATTACTAACTGCCTGTCAACCTGAAAGAAATCGCGGCAGGTCATAACCCAAAACAGTAAACAGAAGATTTAGAAATATGTGTCCACTTGCACTACATACATTTGATGCCAATCTCGACGAGAATAAAAAATGTAAGACCTTTTTATATAAATCTTTCTCGCTTCCAGTAGCTGGTGTGACTAGAAGGACAAAGTTCACACCACTTCACGTTGCATTGTTGCCAAATTTATTCAAGATGGCGGATCCAAGATGGTGGCGATAGATATGGCAACGTCACAATGATGTAATGGTGGAAAGTTAAAATTTTGGGTTGGGGGGGGGGGGGCAATAGGTAAATTGGGCAACCTCCACTAACCTAACCCGTCCCCTCCCCCAGAAAATGGCGGGAAGTTGAAATTTCATCAGGACAATGCAACACACTACAGCTACCTCCACTAACGTAAGAAAATGGCAGGAAAAAAGGGCACTTGGGCTACCTCCACTAACCTAAATCATCCAACTGCCATCTCTTCCTAGGAATTGACGGGAAAAGGACTCAGCCTGTGCTGGATAGGATGGACGTAAGTCTTTATTTAAACAGTCTTTATTTAAACCATTTGAAGCAATACTGCCATCAAGTGTGTTCACCATGAGGTCTGGAGTCCAACTCTCCTAGTACACAGTACTGCCATCAGAGGGTGCCGTTGCCCTTCTGTGATGTAATCCAAGATGATGGTCTGGGGAGGAAAAATGGTGGGGAAAGGACTCGATCAGCATGTCAGATTCGGACAAGAGGATAATAGACAATACTGGTGTGATTTACCCTCCACCTTCCTGTGTATTTGTTTTAGATGTGGGAAGTTCGTAGGCGATGGAGTTGTCTGCAAGTAGGCGGGAAGACCTGTGATGGAGTTGGCTGTTGACCTAAATCTATTGAACATTAATTGGACTAGAAATCCCGTACACTGTCATCGGAAGCGCTAATGGTCGTAAAATGCCTAACAGTAAGCATCTGGAGCAAGCTGAATTAGAATGCATATGTTGGGATCGGATTCATTTCCTGGAATCTCATGGAAAGCAAACCAACCACTTGAAACTGACAAGTCGGTGAGCTAAATCAGAAAAATATGTTAGGCTCAAATTCATTTTCATGGATTTTTAATGGGGATGTGATCCATCCACAAAGAAGTGACTGCAGATCCTGTCGATATGTCACCTAGCGAATGTGGTACTACAATTTAGATCGAAGGGAAAGAGGTAGTAAGATGACTGCTGGAGAAAACACTGAGATCGATATGTTCTGTTTTCTTCTTGTTCGTTCATTACCTCTCAATGTATGATAATTGTATAAGCATATACGTACTGTGTTTGCTTCTACATACATAATCACCACTATGCACAGGATTACTACTCATGTCGATGTGCTCTGTTTTAGACTTAAAACAGTATCATGATTGCTTCACTACTGAATAGTGTGAGGGAGTAAAAAATGCGCAGTTCTATGATTAAGTCCCAAATTTCTCCCTTCTCTTGTAGCTCCGATTTATGTGTGGAGGTGTGAGGTTGTTGCACGTATCCAGTATATTAGGAAATGTTTTTTATAAAACAGATCTGAAGATGGTCATTATAGGTCGAAACCGGTAGTCTGACGACAAAAAATTTGTGACCACAGACGTGAAGTAAAGGAAATTTATTCTATATTCGGGTCACTGTTCGATTCGCGACCACGTGGCAGCTTGTGAAATCTGCAACATTAGCTGTGCAACCTTTACACATGATATGTAAGCGCGTTTAGGTAACATTTTTGAGTGAACTCCGACGTCAATTTCATGTGTACTAGGTTACGAAGCAATGCCGCATTCCCATCAGTTTTTTCCAAAGCAGTATTGTGAATATCTCTCCTGGTACTAAATCCAATGAACGACAGACTACAAAAGTTTCCAATTTGTAAGGGTATGAAGGTATCAGCAGTGAGAAGCATCAAAAAGTACACTATTGGCCATTAAAATTGCTACACCAAGAACAAATGCAAATGATAAACAGGTATTCATTGGACAAATATATTATACTAGAACTGACATGAGATTACATTTTCACACAATTTGGGTGCATAGATCCTGAGAAATCAGTACCCAAAACAACCACCTCTGGCCGTAATAACGGCCTTGATACACCTGGGCATTGCGTCAAACAGAGCTTGGATGGCGTGTACAGGTACAGGTGCCCGTGCAGCTTCAACACGATACCACAGTTCATCAAGAGTAGTGACTGGCGTATTGTGACGAGCCAGTTGCTCGGCCACCATTGACCAGACGTTTTCAATTGGTGAGAGATATGGAGAATGTGCTGGCCAGGGTATCAGTCGAACATTTTCTGTAGCCACAAAGGCCCGTACAGGACCTGCAACATAATGTCGTGCATTATCCTGCTGAAATGTAGGGTTTCTCAGGGATCGAATGAAGGGTAGAGCCACAGGTCGTAACACATTTGAAATGTAACGTCCGCTGTTCAAAGTGCTGTCAATGCGAACAAGAGGTGACTGAGACATGTAACCAATGGCACCCCATACCATCACGCCGGGTGATACGCCAGTACGGCGATGACGAATACACGCTTCCAATGTCCATTCACCGCGATATCGCCAAACCCAGATGCGACCATTGTGATGCTGTAAACAGAAACTGGATTCATCCGAAGAAATGACGTTTCGCCATTCGTGCACCCAGGTTCGTCGTTGAGTACACCATCGCAAGCGCTCCTATCTGATGCAGCGTCAAGGGTAACCGCGGCCACAGTCTCCGAGCTGATAGTCCATGCTGCTGCAAACGTCGTCGAACTGTTCGTGCAGATGGTTGTTGTCTTGCAAACGTCCCCATCTGTTGACTCAGGGATCGAGACGGGGCTGCACGATCCGTTACAGCCGTGCAGATAAGAAGCCTGTCGTCTCGACTGCTAGTGATACGAGGCCGTTGGGATCCAGCACGGCGTTCCGTATTACCCTCCTGAACCCACCGATTCCATATTCTGCCAACAGTCATTGAATCTCGACCAACGCGAGCAGCAATGTCGCGATACGATAAACCGCAATCCCGATAGGCCACAATCCGACCTTTATCAAAGTCGGAAACGTGATGGTACGCATTCCTCCTCCTTACACGAGGCATCACAACAACGTTTCACCAGGCAACGCCGGTCAACTGCTGTTTGTATATGAGAAATCGGTTGGAAACTTTCCTCATGTCAGCACGTTGTAGGTGTCGCCACCGGCGCCAACCTTATGTGAGTGCTCTGAAAAGCTAATCATTTGCATATCACAGCATCTTCTTCCTGTCGGTTAAATTTCGCTTCTGTAGCACGTCATCTTCGTGGTGTAGCTTTGACCAGCCTAATGCTTCTCCTACATGAGTCTGATTTTATTTTGCCGAGGACCACTTTCAGACAGTGCCGCTACATCCAAAACGTTTGGAAGCACGCTGCTGTTGACCGTTCATTTCGTCATACATAGGTATTTCGCAACAGTTCCAAGGAGGAGGGGCAGTATTTCAGAGAAATAGGTTTAATAGATTGCAGGTAGCGCCCAGTTCTTCAGGTTCTTGTGTCTGTGACTGATTTTTGCGGAATGGATACAGAAACCTCTTGGTAGATTGTGGCGTGGTGTGATTAGAGAAGTCACATTTCTTTGTCAGAGCTGTAGTGAGACGAGTCATTACAAGCCTCTCTCTCTCCGTCCGGCAGGTCCGAGAGTACCAGAAGATTCTTGTTTGACTGAGCTGTACAGGGATCCTACACATTTCCTGTCTTAATATGATTAAAAGGACATCTGTTATGATGTGTTGTTTGCATGGCGATTGTGAAACACTCTGGAAGAGATATTTGTTGTTTCTCTAGACATGAGCAACACATATGGTTATGAATATTAAAATCTTATTTGACTCTGAAAACTACAAGGATGATCTGAAATCTGTTATATTACTAACATCGGTATTTGTTAAAAAAAAAAAGAAGAAGAATGGATCCAGCAGTTTCCTCAATTTTTGAGTTATCACATAAAAATCCTTGCAGACGAAATAAGTTTCTAGTTACTCAATGCTTTGTTGCATGTCCCACGCTAAAGTTTCGGGTCTCTTTAGGGGTTGAGACTTATACTGTGTAGGCCGTTGGTAATGTACTTCTACGCAGTTGATATCGAGAACAGTCGCGTATATGTTATTATATTGCTTCTAAGCATGAGAAAATACATAAAATTCTGAAAATTTTCATATGCAACTCGATCATTTCAGCATAAAAGTCCTGCTAATGTCGTCGATTTTCGTCGTGTAAAATCGGACTTTGTAGTTGATATCGGTTTCGAGCTTGGTAAATTAACTCGCGCATAACAGTCTCTACAGACTGGTTGAAACAACACAGGGGCACGACAAAGCATCTACGGGAAGTTCCGTGACGTCAGAGAGTCACGTGATGTCTTCCTTGTTCGAGTGTTCAGAGACACGTCCAGGCCACACACCACTAGGTGGCTTGCGGAATATGATCTAGATGTAGATGCTGTCCCCCATCTGCCATTGTGGCTTTAGAGCATGTCAAGACCAGTAGTTGTAAGACATCAAAAATTCACCGTCTGTTGGACAGTGCTTCGAATCCTAGGAGAATCTTCTAGACATGCGATCTGGTGTGTGTCCATGCTTTTTCCACTTTGTCTTATGGGTTTTGAAATATATCATGAACTTTTAGATACATAATTGTTCTAATTTTCCTGTCTGTGTTTCTTCTTCTTATGCTCCACCATTATCATTGCCTTCCAACCCACAGGGAGCTATGGACATGGTTCTCGGCTATACGATTACTGATGATGCAGCCGTTCAACTTCTCCTTGTCCGACACTTACATCTCTTCCACTGAACACTCTGCTTTTTCCACTTTGTCTTATGGATTTTGAAATATATCATGAACTTTTAGATACATAATTGTTCTAATTTTCCTGTCTGTGTTTCTTCTTCTTATGCTCCACCATTATCATTGCCTTCCAACCCACAGGGAGCTATGGACATGGTTCTCGGCTGTACGATTACAGATGATGCAGCCGTTCAACTTCTCCTTGTCCGACACTTACATCTCTTCCACTGAACACTCTGCAAAGAAGATGCTTCCTATCCAAGAACTCAGTACAGACTGAAGCTTCCATACACAAATGGAAGAGTGATGGAAGTGGTGGGAGGATTGGGGGGGGGGGGAGGAGGAGGGAGGCCAGCGGCACTGTCTGGTGGATGCAGGGTGAATGAAGTAGCTGAGTCGGTCCCTGCATGTCGAGAGAAACATACACGTCTCCGAGTTAGGTTACTGGAGTCAGCCAAACTGAACTGTAAATAAATAAATGAATAAATAAATAAAATACCCTTCCTTCCTCACCAACACAAAATTACCGTTTCCCGCCATTTTCACGAGATATTTTACCCAATTGATGTTTTCCTGCCATTTCCAGGCGTTGACATGTTAGAAGGAGGGCAGAGGGGGAAGCTAGATTAGTGGAGGTAGCCCATGTGACCTTCTCTGGGGAAAATTTCCTGCAGTTTCCAGGGGGTGGAGGTGTGTGATCTCATTGGGGGGTGGTGAAAACCCAGCTGCCATTCTAAATAAATCATTTGTCCCCAAAATGGTTTTTTTCCATTATTGAAGTTCCATGCCTGCTGCATCTGATCGATCAGTACAAGGATGGTTAATGGTGGTTGTGGATGACGGAATTGTCGTCCGATGATGTCTCATATGCGCTCGATTGGAGACAGAGCAGGTGACTGACCAGGCCAAGGCGATAAGTCGACACTCTGTAGGGCTTCGTGGGTTACAACAGCGATATGTGGGCGAAGGTTATCCTGTTGGAAAACATGCCCTGGACTGCTGTTCATGAATGGCACCACAGCAGGTCAAATCATCAGATTCACTTACAGATTTGCCTTCAGGGAGTGTGGGATAACCACGAGAGTGTTCCTTCCTTTATGCGAAATCATACCCCAGACCAGGTGAAGGTCTGGTGTGTCTAGCTCAGTAACATTGTTACCAGTTTTGTGGAGGGTTTTTCAGAAGCGAGAAGTAACACAACTCAGTGCTCATAGTTAGTCACTAAATGTACACCCTACCTTCAGGAGAAGAATTCAAAAAGAAAATGCAATTTATTGTCCTTATGTTACGGGAAAGACTGTATAATACCATGTAAACACTGGTAGTTATTATTGAAGGGACGAGGGAAGTGTAGGGAATTCAATGAGGAGCGCCAAAATATCTGTAAGATGACGGTTTACCCGCCTGATGACATCGGGACGTTGGGAGACCGACCAGCCGGCCGCGGTGGCCGAGCGGTTCTAGGCGCTTCAGTCTGGAATCGCGCGACCGCTACGGTCGCAGGTTCGAATCCTGCCTCGGGCGTGGATGTGTGTGATGTCCTTAGGTTAGTTAGGTTTAAGCAGTGCTGAGTTCTATGGGACTGATGACCTAAGAAGTTAAGTCCCATAGTGCTCAGAGCCATTTTTTTTTTTTTTTTTTTTTGATTGGCCATAACACAAATGGACAAGTTCTTGGGAGGAACATCGCCATAGTCTTCCAGAAGGAATCACGCTGCTATTTATACGAAGTGATTCCAGGAAACGATGGAGTAACGAAATGAGGATGGCCAGAATGAAGTTTGAACCACGTTCTTCTCGTATGGGCTAAGCAGTGAGAGAAAAACATCGCATCCGTAACTATTTCGTGAAATAAAACTATTTAGCTTTCACTAATTTTGAAACCAAGTCCATCTTCAAACGAAGACATTCGTTTCTTAATGCAATTCTCTTACGATTATCAAAAAAATTAGAAATAGAAAGTCATTCTACTACATTGTACTTGGCTGTAGTTTTTTTTACTCATTGTTATCAGTGATCAACACATCGAAAGAGAGTCACATGCTCTCAAACAATATCTTTTTTCGAGCAACAGCAACGAAGTTTGCAGCAGGTGGCACTCCCGAATCCTCCCACCTCCAACACGGCACGTTGGTAGGATGCAAGCTGCTCAGACACCATGTCTTGTACGCCGAATGTCACAGGAGAATATTGATTATCTTTGAGTGTCATGGACAACCTAAAAAGCTTATCTGTCAAATCATGTTCTATGCATTACATTTAACTGACACGTTTCCAGAGTTTTGACAGTCTCTCTGAGAAAAACCCCTTGGAATCTTAAATCTTACTAAATTTTTTGCCATATTATTACGGGTTATACTAGAGAGAGCTTCACTGAATGAGATAATAGTTCTTGTCCAGGACGTACCAGCAGTTACTGCCTAGATAATAAGTTGATGGGAATGTAAGGCGTTACACCAAGAAGCACTAGTCCGATATTTATCAAAGTTTGTGCCTATGTTCATAACATAACAGGTATTTCACGATTAACCTATCATTTCATTCGGAACTGAGCCCCACAGGCATGAATACATCTTTGTATCCACTGTGGCGTAGGAGCAAACAGCTTCCGAAAATCATCTGAAGGAATTTTATGCCATGTCTGAAATACGGTATGTGTCAATTCATGAAGACTGCTGGTTGAAGACTGTTAAGAAAGTACACGTTTTTCCATTACATGCCAGACATTCCCTATGGGTGACAAATAGGGATTGGCAGGCCAGTCTAAGAGCTGTATTTTCCTCAAGGCTTTTGTTGTGTGAACTGCAGCTTGGGACCGAGTGAGATGGTTAGCACACTGGAGTTGCATTCTGAAGGACGTCGGTTCAGACTGCTGTCCGGACATTCAAACTTCGGGTTTCGGTAACTTTCAAAATTTCCCTAAAATAAAATATAGAAATGGTCGCTATAAAAAGATGCGGCCGATTTCCTTCCCCATTCTCCCCTCATCTGAGCTCCTGCTTTGTCCCTAATGGCCTCATTGTAGACAGCACGTTAAATCTTACTCTTCCACTATTCTTAGTGTAGAGTCTTGTTTTATCCTGCTCGAAAACGCCTTATGGTGCCCGTGTCAAGAAGGGTGTGACAAAAGGGTTTGACATTCGTGCCACATCCTGTCGAATTTTCAGCCCTCCTCAACAATTACCAAATCAGTCTTATTGACATATCCAACTGTCCAATAGCTTCCTCCTCCCCCCTCACACCATGATACCTCGCGTTGGGGATCGGGAATGGCTGCTTCTTGTGACCTTTCGCTACGTCGTTTAGGGACACGACGTCGACGATCTGTCCGCCACAGTCAGAAGCGAGACCAGTTTCTAAGCATCGCAGAATGTCACTCAGTGTCCCAGCTAATTTTAGCTTTACACCCTGCAAGTCTTTACTACCTGTGGTATTATGTTAGCGATAAATTGAGTACTGCAACACGAGATCTCAACCCAGCTATCAGTAATTTGTTTCCGACAATTTGTAGTGATACTCTGCCAGTAATCTCTACAGCATTTCCACATATTCCTCAGACCGGATACAAAAATCTTAGATTTTCTTTTGAGGTAGTTTTTATGAGAGGATCCGTGCCTACTGCTCTTGCCACACTTTTGTTAGGAGGCCATTCGTCACCAATCTTTCTATAGTCATTGCAATATGGCAAATTGTCTGTATGACCTGTCAGTATGATAATCCCATTTACCTCATGTTAATTATTCAACCTTTCTCACAGGCTAAAAGCTGGTGATAATCCCCACCTGCACATCCTCTTGGCGAGCTTTGTTGCCTTCTCCACTTGAAAAGTTCCGGTAAGATTAGTAATACCCGATAGCCATCGTGTAGACACACCATTCTACATCTGTAGGAACGGTTTTCTGGTACAGCAAATAAACTCACATAAGGATGAAATTTTAATCAACGCCCGACAAGCCGTCGAGGGAATGCCATTGTTCAGTGCGATAACTGCCAGAGTAACAAGGCCATACTGGCGCTACGGTGATTCAAGGAATATGATACTGAACACACACGATAGTGAATATACGCTGGTGTCTTGGTCATGAAACGTGCCTGAACTGAACGCGATGGAACATACCTGCGACTGCTATTGGGTGCGAGCTCTGTGCCCACAAACTGCTGACCAGTAATGTACATGCAATGTGTGACCTACGCATAGACGTCTGATGCCACATACTGTACCTCCGGCATCCTGCTGAAGACTTGTAGACTCCATGCCATGCAATATAAATGTTGAATTACGTTACGAAGTTGGGTAAACATGTCCTGCACAAATAACAAAACTCACCTACATTTAATTTCTGATTTCCTAATTTAATTATCATCTGATTTAATACGACTACATTCCAGTACCATTGTTTTATTTTTCTTGAAATTCATTTTACAATCCATGTTCTCAAGACAGTACACATTCCATTCAACCACCCCTGCAATTCGTTGATTGTCTCTGTCCGAATTTTGATGTCATCACAGACTTAATATTTTTTTTTTTTGCTTCTTCTCCCTGACCTTCATTTACCATTTAGATTTCTGCTTGATTTTCTTCAAGTTAGCTCTTCTATATGTTCTATCTTCCACTTGCACTTCTTTGTTAATACTGGCATGCTGCGTGAACTATTAATATTCATGCATTTACTTTTCTTTTCCTAAAGAGCTCTTTAAATTTCCTATAGGTGGGATCTATCTTTACCACAGTCATGCACTCTTCAGCTAGATTTCATTTCCTTTTTACCCATTCCTGCTTTGTAGTCTTCCAATTTATATCGATCTGATTTTCTGTGTGCCTGTATTATTCCTCTTAATTACTGTATTTTCTCCTTTAGTTAATTAAATTCAAAATTTTTTGTGTCACTCAAAAATTTCAACCGAGCCTTCTCTTTTTGACTTTTTGATCCTTTGTAGCCTTCGCAATTTCATTTCTCAAAACAACCCATTCTCCTTCTTGTAACGACAGGGCCAAGACAAGAGTCCAGTACCATATCCAGGCACGAGATGTAGCATTTTGCTATACTGACAGTTTCCTCAATAGTGGCCCAGTTCCCCAGGCAATGACAAGCCTTCAAGAAATTTAGGTGGCAGTACCTGTCTTCCACAGTAACAAGACCTTTTGGCCATGTATACAATACACTGCTTGGGTCAACTGACTATGTCATTGGTTTGGCAGGGCTATGCATCGATTCCACCTGTGTGTCAGTCTCTGCCATAGGGTCCCCAATGCTTTTGTGACACAGCTATCATCATCAGAGCTGGGTCGTAAACCAATGTCCCATGCGTGATGGCTTAGCCATCAGTTTTCTTTCACTCTGCCACTGTCCACACAAGACCACCTACTGGAAATACTGCCTTCGCTTTGTGGTCTGAGGCACGACCTGAAGGCCTACCAGCTCCGCACCACTGGGGTCTGACACCAGCAAATGTGTGCCCCATTTGTCAGTCCAGGATTTGTCACCTGGATCACACCACCATCTGCCATGTCACTAGGCCACTGGGTCACCGCATAAGAGGCTTTCACAATGCTGTTAGTAGGCGCCAGCTGAGCTACAGGGCAACTATTGCTTTATCGCCATCTCAGCACCTAGTGCATCAGCATTGCTGAGTAAACATGGTGCTTCCAAGCAGTGTGTGTAAACTCCAGGGACACCAACTGTAGTAGGAATGCTATTAGAATTCTGGCTAACTTTGACCTTCAAATGTCTGTTGAAGGTCATCATGTGTCTGTCAAGTGCACACAAGATGCCATCATTGATCTTGACATATGGATGCATGATGTCATCCATGACCATGATTTTTTTAAAAAAAAAAACTTCTTTATTAAAAACCCAATATCATACATAATTAACCCACCACCTAAAATCATTAGTGGGTCGAATTTAGCTATAAATTACATTTCAGCAGCATTTACTTTTATCTATTGTATTCTATTGTTATTATTAGCTACAGGAAGTTAGTTCATTCTACGGGTATCTACAGGTATCTATGTGGATTACTGTTAGGCAATCATACTATCAACTCTAATCTACTTTACTACTAATATCTACATCCTGCAGCGTTACAGGTGTGCCAGTATGTATTATAAACCTACTATTGTGGCCATGCCCACCGAGCTAACCCCAGTGGGCGTGCCCCTGGCACTGGGCTGGCCTTCCAATAATCGCTGCAGTTCTGAAACAAAATTTTCTACATTCTACTCCTACAACCATAGTAATAATTATTATTAGTCATAATTGGTGTGCTATAGTCTATCCGGTATGGTCGCACCCTCCCCCTATTCCTGGATGCGTCGGATCCCGATCGTCGTTGACGGTCGGCCAGTACGCACCCTGGCGGAATGGGATGATGCGTTATGTCTAGATAATTTTTTGGATCCTATCTACTCAATCTCCCTTCTGTATTCCCTTAGGATCTTGGCGGATACCTCGCTAGCCAATTCATCAATGATGGTGAAGGTGGTAGCGTCCCTAATAAGATGGAAGATGTCTGTATTAGGCAGTGAGTTTCGTAAATCCATTGCTACGTCGTCGAAAAGCGGACACTCGTAGACCACATGATCCGGTGTGCCCAGTTCGGCACCACAGTCACACGACAGTGTCGCTCTTTTCCCGAACCGGCAAAGATATGCGGGGTACGGGCCATGTCCAGTGAGGAAGTGCAGCAGTCCCTTACTTGGCTGGAAGTGTTTCATCTGTAGTCTTTCCTGTACATTTGGTAATAGTTGGTGCGTTCTTCTTCCGGTCTCTTCCCCATCCCAAATTTCCTGCCAAAGTTCCATTCCCCTTCTTCTAATTGTAATTTTGTCCCCACTCTGACTCCCATTATATCCATGGTTTTTTCAATTTTCCCCTTTTTTACCCAATACCATGCAGCCTGCTCCCTGATTTTTACATCAAGGGGGCATAGACCCATGAGTATTAGTAATGCTCCCCCTGGAGACGTTCTATATGCCACCACTGATCGAAGTATCATGTTTCGCTGCACCCTCCGCACGGCCATGGCAGGAACGACCCTCGTGAGCCTGTGGGCCCAGACCCCGGACCCGTAGCCCACGATGGAAACTAGAATGGTATTATGATACAGTTTGATGAGATTTGGTGGAAGATGAAATCGTCTATGGCCAATGTAGATGAGATTATTTAGCACCTCTAATGCCCTATGTGTAGTTGCCTCGATATGCCTACCAAAACTCCATTTTTCATGTAATATTAGTCCTAAGTATCTAGCCTCTCGACGACGTATAACTGGCGTGCCATCCATCCTAACTGTAGGGTTTCTGACCAATTGGCCCCTTAAGAGTAGATAAGTGGATTTATTTGGTGCTATTTTTTGCTTAGTTTTATGGCACCATTGTGAGAGTAATGTCATGGTTCTCTCTATCTTTGGTTCTAGTTCCTCTCGGCTCCGACCGCCAACCAACAGGAGGAGGTCATCTGCGTAAGCTATCACCTCTAGCACATCTGCACAGCTCTCCAAGGTCTCAAGAAGAGGCTCCATATTGACATCCCAAAAGAGTGGCCCCAGGACAGAGCCCTGTGGACACCCCTTTGTTATCTTTTTGCCCACTCTACCGCTAGGGGATGATAGCCAAACCTCCCTGTCCTCACAATAGCTCCTAAGACAGCCATATAGCGAAGGCCACCACAGGTTGTCAAAGGCGCCACTGATGTCCACCATGATGCCAACTATGTACTTATGTGTGGACGACCCGCAGACCTCAGCCGCCATGGCGATTGCGTCAGACGCAGAACGCCCCGGCCTAAAGCCGAACTGCCTGCTGCTCATTCCACAGATCACTCGGTGTGCCATCAGCCTGTCAGCCAGCAGCCTCTCTAGCAATTTTCCCAACAGATCCAACAGACAAATGGGTCTGTAAGACTTGACCTCTTTTGGGTCCTTATCCAGTCCTTTTTTTATTATTACGACATTTGCTTGTTTCCAGATTGTAGGAAACTTTTTGAGGCTTAGGGCCTCATTGTAGATTCTAGCCAGAGGTGCTACTAGTTGAGGAGCGAGGTATTGTACTACCTCCGCTATAATGCCGTCTGGTCCTGGGGCCTTTCCTCTCTTAAGTGCTTTAATGTGCTCCGTCACCTCGTTCTCTGAAAAAGGGTACACCAAGGTGTTGTTTTGGTACTCTTCTAGCTGAGCTTGCCTAATTAGGCCTTGTTCTTCTGTGTCCTCATTTTCCATGTCATCCGGAAGTAGGGACCGGAGAAGGACTTCAGCAGTTTCCTGCCATGTCCCTGTCATCCGATTCCCATCCCGGATGGTTGATAGTACCATAGGTGACCTAATTTTCTCCCTGACTATTTTATATGGAATACCCCAGGGATCTATAGCCAATTGGCTTTGGACGTACTTCTCCCAGCTTACTAGCCTGACCCTTTTGAGCTCCCTCTGGAACTCCTCCTTGGCATTCCTATAGATTTCCAGCCATCTCTGTTTTTCTTCCCAGACGACACTTCGCTGGTAGTACCTCCTCGCCCTCCTGACCAACTGACGCATCTGCCCTAGTTCAGCTGACCATGGTGCTGGGGAGGCCGCGACAGCCCTCCCCCTAGTTGGTACTGCAGCCTTTACCGCTCTTGTGATGGCACTAACCAGCTCTACAGCATGCCTGTCGACGTCTCCATCACCCTCCGGCCACATCGGAAGAACAAACTCTCTTGCAAGGCGCTCCCAATCGGTTTTATTATAGTTTAACTGAAATTCCCACCCTATGTCCCAGTGGCATTCCCTATCTGTAAGCACAAATGTTATTAGATTATGGTCACTTGTTACTTGGTCTCTTACCCTCCAATTATTCAAATGACCAGCAAAATTTGGTGATACTAATGTTATGTCTATGTTAGTTCCTTCTCCTCCACCGCCTGTGTAGGTGGGGGGATTCCCGGCTCTGTTTGCGACCAAGTACTGTAATGACACTAGTGTTTCCTCCATCTTCTCCCCTCTGCCGTCCCGGGTGCCACTGTACCACAGGGGGGATTTCGCATTGACATCTGCCACCACCACTATCTTTCTACCTCTTAATGCTGCTGTGACTCTTGATAGTTGGTCTAGATAGGCCTCGATGTCCTCGCCATATTGGTAGTACATATTGACTAAGTGAATGACCCCGACTGGAGTCTGGAGTTCGGTCACGATACAGTGTTCATTTGAGAAATAAGCCAGCACTGTGACTCGTATGGCTTTATTTAAGACTATAGTGGTGGCTTTAGGGTCATTTCCAAAAGATACTATTTGCCAGTTAACACTGGCGAAAGCTATGTTCCCCGCAAGAGAGTATGGCTCCTGTAGACAGAGTACGTCAAGACTCATCTCCTCCACCACCCGTCGTAGCTCCTGCATGACTAATCGACTATTATGTGCATTAAGTTGCCCTATTTGTATCTTAATTGTCATGGAAAATACGTGTGTACGTATTGTTCTGGAAAGGTCTTCCTCCAGTCAAAAGCTATCCTTCCATTGGCTAGAACAGCCTGCTTGTAAATTTCATCTAGATCGAATTTTTCGTTCCTTCTTTGGAAAACCTTCTGAACAAGGTCACGCAGGGCGCCGAAGTCAGTGGGGAGATTCATGGTCTTTAACTGTATCCTATCAACAGCCTCCATGGCCGAGAAGGTGACTTTACGTCCGTACTGGTGTCCCACCCGCACTATATGCCTTAAAGCTGTGGTCAGGACAGCCGGCTCCTCCAGACGCGAAAGTTGCAAAGCGTGTTCCAGATTGGGGTAGATCCTGATGGGATCCACCTCTAGACGTTTAACTAGCGGTTGGTCACAGGTATGGGTAACTATTGTACTACTAATCGTGTTGACCTGAACTGGTCCTTCGGATGTGGAGTTATTTTTAATTTGGCCCGCTATTGCAGGACGCCTGACTATGGGTGCCCGATCTTCTGGCGGTCTCGAGTTCCGGGGGGAGGGGAGAGCGGTAGCTTCCCGTTCACACGGATCCGTCTGGATGGACACATCTACCATTCTTCCTTCAACGAAGATTAAAAATTGCCTGAATTTGGCAGCCCTAGCCGCGTCCCTACGCCTCTTCCCCGGAGACTTCCTTTTTGGCATCCTGCTCACAACTGCGGTTTCAGCCATAATCAATTCTTGAAATTAACCTTTGCTCCAACATCCTATAAGTTGGGCAATTCCTACCTGAGGCATTGCAGGTCTTCTTGCCTCTCTTCGAACATGGAATACAGATTCCAGTTTTTGTGCAATTTTTTCTTATATGATCCTCCGCTCCACATCTGGAGCAAGCTGGCTTCCTGTCACAGTACTTGTGGATGTGATCTAGATCTCCACAGTTGTGGCAGCGAGGCACCACCAAGTAGTCCCTAACGTTGATAGCGTGAAACCCAACGTATATCCTTCCCATAGATGTAAGCCTTTTCCACATAGATCCTGTAACTTCTGCTACGTGATGTACTGTCTGCCTGTCTCGTGGTCCTGTCTTAAATTTTAGTTTGAAGTCATTTTTAAATTGTTCATCAGTCATGTCATCGAAATTTTGGTTCTTAATCGTGTTGCACAATTCATTGTTGTCCATCGTAACCGGTACATCGTACATGATTACGAGTGGATTCCTTTTCTTAGGGGGTTCACACCTGACTACCTTACACAATTTTTGGTTATTTAGGATCTTGTTTCTATCTTCTTCGGTCGCTACGTCCACAATCACTACATTTTTTGTTGCCCTTACTTTGTTAACTTTTATCTTATCCTTAACTGGGTTAACTACAGTTGTGAAAATTTCTTGGACCTTTTTTGTGTCTTGGCCGGGCAGGGGTCTTAAAAAGACCGCCGTGTCCGGCTTTTGTGCCACTTTCGCTATCGTCTCTCTCGTTGTTTGGGACTTGGGGGCAGCCTGAGCCACTACACCTGCCCATGTCCTAGCCGGTTGTCTTCTAAGGGAGAAATTTTCCCTTTGCAGCTCCACCACTCGCCCCTCAAGCCTTGCGTGAGCAATCGCCCAGGAGGCAAGTTCATTCTTTATGGCCAAGATAGCGGTTTGACTAATCTTGCCGTTCTTAACGTTGGACTCCAACAGCTGTGTAATTTTGTTGTGTCTCTCTGTAACACTCTCGTCAACATCCTCCATTTGCCCCGATGGGTCGGGAGCAGAAAGCATCGAAGCTTTCGCGGAAGCACACGATTCACTTGTCTCAGGTTCAGCCATGATTGACAAGTGAAAAAAGGGGGGGTTGGGAGCCCGTCTCTAACCCCGGACCAGCTCCTCTGGCATGGGGGGGGACTAAGATGCAGCTCGCCCACCAACCTTGTCCCTAGGCCAAGGGCACCTCTGAGCCGCTGAGTTCAGCACACCGTTGCCAGTGTCCTGGTCCCCTTCAGTGGCCCCGTCACCGACGATTTCTCCCAGTGTTCCTTGGCAAGTGCACCCCGCACTCCAGAGAAGCGGATGCACTTCTCGCCCTTCGCCGCCTACTAGCCCGAGCTCCCACCTACAGGCCAAGGACCCGCTCCTACTCAGGTGGCGGGCCGGTCACCCAGTCGTTCGACGGTCTGGACCCAGCTAACCTGGCCCAGGCGATGTCACCACCCCCTGGGTTTGGCAGAACACGCCCCGGTTAACCACGGGCGCGGCGAAGCGCACTTGCCGACTTGCGCCGAGGTCCCACGCCGACAAACGAGGTCGCTGGCATGCAGAGCACCAGCTGGTCTTGTGCTCTGCGAATTGAGGGACAGATGGTTAGTCCCTCAGACACAGCTCCCCCTGTGCCACGCACCCTTCACTTTCGCCTTGGGTTGGGGGCGTTTAACGTCCTACCGTGACGGGAGTTTAACGTCCTTCCTTGACACAACGACAACCCTCACCGTTCCACAGCCCGGAGGTGTTATGAGAATGATGATGTGATAGATAATGATGGTATGGCCCGGGTCTTATGTTGTGGAGTTTGACATCATCGAGACGGTGCGGCACTCAAACCCGAGTTACGTTCCCCAGAGGGCCTCCACACGTACTGGGGGATCATGGCCGACCATGTCTCACCCACCGCTTTTGATAATTCACGGTGGGCCAGTGCGGTTCAGTGAGGATTGCACCCAGTTAAGGGCTAGCCGTTTAACGTCATGCATGGACGGCCCTTCCCGTGTTAGCTTCACCCCATCTGAGGGGGTTACTGAGCGCCGGGGCCACGTCAAGGCCACGGGATAGGACATTACGGTCCCCGCCCCACTCAGGTTCCTCTGAGCCACAGAGCACTTCAGACAGTCTGAAGATTTCCGGGAATCAGAGGGTCTCCTGGCGGTTTTAACCCAGTTTCGGAAGGCAACACACCTTCCCCGGGTGGAGCCACGCAGACCGCTTTCCCGTGCGCCATGACCATGATTGTATGATATCGCCAACATCGTGGGGAATTTAAAAAGTAAAGATGTCAGATGGCAGTAAATTTAAAATAATACAGGATGGGCCTGGCGGGAAAATTTTTTACAACCAATCACAATGTAGATTTTTTTACCATATTCAAAAGTTTCCTGAGCACTACTTCGCTACTTATCCAAAGCTCACAGAGATGCACATACATGCGTGCATGCACATACATATGCACACACATGCACACACACACACACACACACACACACACACACACACACACACACACACACACACATATACACACAAAATGGTAAACAGTAAATGGTTAAAGGGTTTGTTAGGTTATGTGATAATGCGCTGTTGAGCAGGAGAGATAGAGTGTTTAGGTCATAAATACAGAAGCAACGAAATCATAGAGATATAGCAGTGTCTGCTGGAAACATCTATCAAGTGAGCTCAGTGTGCCGGCCGCGCCGAGCGGTTTTAGGCGCTCAGTTGGGAAGCGCGCGACTGCTACAGTCGCAGGTTCGAATCCTGCCTCGGGCATGGATGTGTGTGATTTCCTTAGGTTAATTAGGTTTAAGTAGTTCTAAGTTCTAGGGGACTGATGACCACAACCGTTAAGTCCCACAGTGCTCAGAGTTATTTGAACCATTTTGAGCTCAGTGTACTACACAAGCTGCCAGTATTGAAGTAGGATTGTTACGTGAACTTTGTATAACACTGTTTGCTGTGTTAAGAGATAAGTAAATTATATGTTTTTGTTAGTTGGTAACATATAATGAAAATCGAAATAAGTCAAAGCAGAAAAAAATGTTGTTTCTTTACATACATATCATGAAGATATAATTATTGATCAACACAACACATAGATACCAAATTTAAAATCATATACTCCATGAAACCTCATATAACTGCACTATAAGCGGTTTTTAAAGTAATGAAGATGTATTGAGAAACTCTCTACTGCTGTGTGAAACGCAGAGACATATGAAGGTTGTTTTAAAAGTAATGCCTCCACCTTTGTGAATTGGGTTGGGATGGGAATATTTTAATAAATCAAATGCAGAAATAATCCTTAGAATGTGATCTTTATTTACCAACATTCACTTTTCCACATAATCACCAGCCAATTCGATACATTTCTGCCAGTGGTGAACAAGTTTTCTGAAGCCGTTACGGAAGAAGTCGACACTCTGTTTCCGCAACCACAGTTTCACAGTTCTCTGAATGGCTTCATCAGAAGCATAATGACGTCCTGGCAGATCGTCTTTCATTATCGGGAACACATAGAAGTCAGATGGTGCTTTATGGTGGTGAGATTCAGTCTCTGAAGTTCTGCTGTGGTGGCACGTGAAGTGTGTGGTTTGGCATTGTGACGCTGCAGGAAAACAAAACATTTCCCTTTTCCTTTTGGACCCTTGCTAGGCGTCGTTTCAGAGTTTGCACCATTGTGATGTAACGCTCTGAATTTATTGTTGTTCCACGATCAAGGAAATCATCATGGATAACATCATCTGTGTCCCATAACACTGTGGCCATGGTTTTTCCAGCTGAGGACTGCGTCTTGAATTTCTTTTTCTGGGGCGAGTCTTATATGTCGATATTCCATAGACTGATATTTCGTTCCAGGCGTAATGGTGTACCCACGTTTCGTCTCCTGTCACAATTGAATGGAGAAAAGCGCCACCTCATTCTCGTAATGCGAGGCGAGTTCCTAGCAAATTTCAAGCCCGTGTGCTTTCATTTCAGGAGTCAGAATCCGGGTTACCCATCATGCACAGATCTTCCGATGGCCAAGCAAAGTGGTAACATGACCCATACGTTCTAGTGAAATGCTGACTGTGCTTACAATTTCTCTCTGAGTGAAACTAAGATCGTCCTGAATCAATCTCTCAACATTTTGCTTGTGAAACTCGGTAGTTGCTGTCACAGGATGTCCTACACTTTGTTTGTCACGCAGGTTAGGTGTTCGCGCCTCGATATCTTTAAAGTTACTCGCCCAACGATGCACAGTACTCACACCAACAGAATCAACATAAACTGCTTTTATTCTCTGATGAATCTCCTTTGGGGTGACACCTTCTGCTGTCCAGATTTCAATGACAGCACGTTGCTTAAATTGCATTGACCGACCGTCTGCGCAGGGTTACATACTTTACACCGTAACAACACAACCGTTCAATGCTAAGGCTTCCTGCCAACTGGAGTTGTAGAGAAGAGGCTACGGAACAAGCCAGTATCTGCCGCATATCAATGCTGCCAACTGTTTAAGAGTTACGAAGGTAGAGACATTACTATTCAGTCAACCCTCGTACGTTACGAATTATCGAATATCTACCTATTTGTAGATTACTGTAATAAGTTTCATCAAGATTCTGATTCACAGATGTTAAACTTTCGATAATCTAGTGAACAATACTTACCTCTGTTTATGCTCCTAACAATCTAATCTCACATACTCTGTCAGAACTTCCTGTGTTTAAAATCCAGGCTTGCTAACACATCGACAACATTGGCATCTTTCCATAGTCATTTACACAAGCAATGTCCAATTTTAATTAACAGAAATTAGAATATGATACTCTATTAAGCTGTGAACATTAAAAAAAATTTGATGTATCCTCCTCGATTTTGGTATTTTCGCGTATTTCCGCCACATTAGTTATTAGCAGATATTTATCCACATATCGTACAGAACTTCCCCCATGAACCATGGACCTTGCCGTTGGTGGGGAGGCTTGCGTGCCTCAGCGATACAGATGGCCGTACCGTAGGTGCAACCACAACGGAGGGGTATCTGTTGAGAGGCCAGACAAACATGTGGTTCCTGAAGAGGGGCAGCAGCCTTTTCTCTAGTTGCAGGGGCAACAATCTGGATGCTTGACTGATCTGGCCTTGTAACATTAACCAAAACAGCCTTGCTGTGCTGGTACTGCGAACGGCTGAAAGCAAGGGGAAACTACAGCCGTAATTTTTCCCGAGGACATGCAGCTTTACTGTATGATTAAATGATGATGGCGTCCTCTTGGGTAAAATATTCCGGAGGTAAAATAGTCCCCCATTCGGATCTCCGGGCGGGGACTACTCAAGAGGACGTCGTTATCAGGAGAAAGAAAACTGGCATTCTACGGATCGGAGCGTGGAATGTCAGATCCCTTAATCGGGCAGGTAGGTTAGAAAATTTAAAAAGGGAAATGGATAGGTTAAAGTTAGATATAGTGGGAATTAGTGAAGTTCGGTGGCAGGAGGAACAAGACTTTTGGTCAGGTGAATACAGGGTTATAAATACAAAATCAAATAGGGGTAATGCAGGAATAGGTTTAATAATGAATAAAAAAATAGGAGTGCGGGTTAGCTACTATAAACAGCATAGTGAACGCATTATTGTGGCCAAGATAGACACAAAGCCCATGCCTACTACAGTAGTACAAGTTTATATGCCAACTAGGTCTGCAGATGATGAAGAAATTGATGAAATGTATGACGAGATAAAAGAAATTATTCAGGTAGTGAAGGAAGACGAAAATTTAATAGTCATGGGTGACTGGAACTCGAGTGTAGGAAAAGGGAGAGAAGGAAACATAGTAGATGAATATGGATTGGGGGTAAGAAATGAAAGAGGAAGCCGCCTTGTAGAATTTTGCACAGAGCATAACTTAATCATAGCTAACACTTGGTTCAAGAATCATAAAAGAAGGTTGTATACCTGGAAGAATCCTGGAGATACTAATAGGTATCAGATAGATTATATAATGGTAAGACAGAGATTTAGGAACCAGGTTTTAAACTGTAAGACATTTCCAGGGGCAGATGTGGATTCTGACCACAATCTATTGGTTATGAACTGCAGATTGAAACTGAAGAAACTACAAAAAGGTGGGAATTTAAGGAGATGGGACCTGGATAAACTGAAAGAATCAGAGGTTGTAGAGAGTTTCAGGGAGAGCATAAGGGAACAATTGACAGGAATGGGGGAAAGAAATACAGTAGAAGAAGAATGGGTAGCTCTGAGGGATGAAGTAGTGAAGGCAGCAGACGATCAAGTAGGTAAAAAGACGAGGGCTAATAGAAATCCTTGGGTAACAGAAGAAATATTGAATTTAATTGATGAAAGGAGAAAATATAAAAATGCAGTAAATGAAGCAGGCAAAAGGGAATACAAACGTCTCAAAAATGAGATCGACAGAAAGTGCAAAATGGCTAAGCAGGGATGGCTAGAGGACAAATGTAAGGATGTAGAGGCTTGTCTCACTAGGGGTAAGATAGATATTGCCTACAGGAAAATTAAAGAGACCTTTGGAGAGAAGAAAACCACTTGTATGAATATCAAGAGCTCAGATGGCAACCCAGTTCTAAGCAAAGAAGGGAAGGCAGAAAGGTGGAAGAAGTATATAGAGGGTTTATACAAGGGCGATGTACTTGAGGACAATATTATGGAAATGGAAGAGGATGTAGATGAAGATGAAATGGGAGATAAGATACTGCGTGAAGAGTTTGACAGAGCACTGAAAGACCTGAGTCGAAACAAGGCCCCGGGAGTAGACAACATTCCATTAGAACTACTGATGGCCTTGGGAGAGCCAGTCATGACAAAACTCTACCATCTGGTGAGCAAGATGTATGAGACAGGCGAAATACCCTCAGACTTCAAGAAGAATATAATAATTCCAATACCAAAGAAAGCAGGTGTTGACAGATGTGAAAATTACCGAACTATCAGTTTAATAAGTCACAGCTGCAAAATACTAACGCGAATTCTTTACAGATGAATGGAAAAACTGGTAGAAGCGGACCTCGTGGAAGATCAGTTTGGATTCCGTAGAAATGTTGGAACACGTGGGGCAATACTAACCTTACGACTTATCTTAGAAGAAAGATTAAGAAAAGGCAAACCTACGTTTCTAGCATTTGTAGACTTAGAGAAAGCTTTTGACAACGTTAACTGGAATACTCTCTTTCAAATTCTGAAGGTGGTAGGGGTAAAATACAGGGAGCGAAAGGCTATTTACAATTTGTACAGAAACCAGATGGCAGTTATAAGAGTCGAGGGGCATGAAAGGGAAGCAGTGGTTGGGAAAGGAGTGAGACAGGGTTGTAGCCTCTCCCCGATGTTATTCAATCTGTATATTGAGCAAGCAGTAAAGGAAACAAAAGAAAATTCGGAGTAGGTATTAAAATTCATGGAGAAGAAGTAAAAACTTTGAGGTTCGCCGATGACATTGTAATTCTGTCAGAGTCAGCAAAGGACTTGGAAGAGCAGTTGAACGGAATGGACAGTGTCTTGAAAGGAGGATATAAGATGAACATCAACAAAAGCAAAACGAGGATAGTGGACTGTAGTCAAATTAAATCAGGTGATGCTGAGGGGATTAGATTAGGAAATGAGACACTTAAAGTAGTAAAGGAGTTTTGCTATTTAGGGAGTAAAATAACTGATGATGGTCGAAGTAGAGAGGATATAAAATGTAGACTGGCAATGGCAAGGAAATCGTTTCTGAAGAAGAGAAATTTGTTAACATCGAGTATAGATTTAAGTGTCAGGAAGTCGTTTCAGAAAGTATTTGTATGGAGTGTAGCCATGTATGGAAGTGAAACATGGACGATAACCAGTTTGTACAAGAAGAGAATAGAAGCTTTCGAAATGTGGTGCTACAGAAGAATGCTGAAGATAAGGTGGGTAGATCACGTATCTAATGAGGAGGTATTGAATAGGATTGGGGAGAAGAGAAGTTTGTGGCACAACTTGACTAGAAGAAGGGATCGGTTGGTAGGACATGTTTTGAGGCATCAAGGGATCACAAATTTAGCATTGGAGGGCAGCGTGGAGGGTAAAAATCGTAGAGGGAGACCAAGAGATCAATACACTAAGCAGATTCAGAAGGATGTAGGTTGCAGTAGGTACTGGGAGATGAAGAAGCTTGCACAGGATAGAGTAGCATGGAGAGCTGCATCAAACCAGTCTCAGGACTGAAGACCACAACAACAACATGGTACAGAAAATATTTGTTGTCTTTTTTGAGCTACAATTTAATATGGCATACGGTTAGTACCTTCTGACCAGAAAATTATCAGATCTGACCTGAAGATCGTTACCAATGAGTATCCCTGTATCAGTGATTGTCTCTCGTCTCCACAGAGTCTAATGCTTTGTGGCACTCTAATGAAAATTGTTCCATGGTCACTCAATGATATAATTTTATTAAAAAAAACGAAGTTTGTATCCCAGGATGGCGCATTTGGCTAATGTTCAGTTTTTACCCATCTTGCCTAATTTTCGTACTGGCTGAACAAGACTCCAATAACAAAGGTCATAACTGATCTTATGTAAAACGCCCTTCTGTTTTTTCGTATGTCACTTATGTAGCGAAAGTGAAACTTCGTAACCTAACCTAACCTAACTCGTAATTGTTAATGTGTCGCAGTGAGTCACAAAATCCGAACGTTTTAAGGTGTTGCACAAATGGGAACAAACAGAACACGGGAATAACTGTTGATAAAGCACCTAAAACAATATGTGTATGAACAAATTTTGATGAAATTAACTTCATCAATGGTAGCAAATTATCGCGAGAAAAATATTATGCTCTGTTGGTAGCCCAAAGACGATGAAAGTAGACATATTATGAGCTCAGTGGCGTGGAAAACGAATTCTCAACAGGAACAGCTTTTCTAGATTTTTTCTACAGAAAGTCCAAGAACCAGTATATTATGTTGTTTTTAAGTATTTAGGGCCTTGTACCACTTTTTAAAGCTGTATGTTCTCACGTACCAGAGGCAATTTCAGTACATAGTATTTTTTCATCTTTAAGGCGGCTTCCAAAGCTTGGGGCATTTGTAGCTCTTATAAGTGGTAATAAGCAAAATTTGCAACGAAATTCTGAAAGACAGGAGATGTTGTTTCTTGCAGCTAATGCTATATGCATTGTATAGAGCAAATACAAAAGATGTTTGAACATTTGTCCAGGCACATAGGCAAAACGCCTATCCAGCACCATTTCAAAATGATAGGATGTGGTTTTGCAGCCACAAGTAGATGCACACGGTGTGTGTTGTATGTGAAAGTCTGCACAAGGCAGCATCTTTCAAACGAGTGGCTTACATATGCGACGGGTAAAACTGCACTTGGCAGTGTACTCCGAGGTTTGCTGACTGCCATTACCGTGCTATCATGCATGAGCTGTTGTATTCAGAACCATCTGAATTCTGTGTCACGTTCAGAAGTATTCAAACGAACTGAATTTTTCGTAAACAGCCATTATGTTGGAAATTGCTTGGATATTTATGCTCCATTATTTATCAAAATCAACAATCATGATATGCATGTAGGTTAATGCTATGATGCTTGACAAAATAATACTTTATGTTTCTATAAAGCATTTCATGTCTTTATGTGGCTTACGATACTGCCAATGCATTTGACTCATCTCTGCATAATATGATGCACATGCTGATTCCTTTGGGCAGGCAGTAGCGAGACTGAACTCACTGAGTATTTTGTTTGCTCTGACAAGTCTTGTCTTGCTTTTATGTCTCATCAGCATAATACTGAAAACATGCTGATTAGGCATTCACAAGCACTGGCTATGCATTTTGCTTATTGGAAGAAGCCTGAACTTGTTTGGACTTGTCAAGTCAGTAAAATATGATAAGCTGGAAACCTGCATAAATGTGTATGCGCAAACGTCAGAAATTGCTGACTCAGCTGGAAGTAAGTTATAAAATCTGGAGCAGACACTAGGGGTGAATTACTGATGCTGGACTATCGTAACTGTCATGCAACAGTTTCTTCTTTTTGGGACACGCAAGCAACTCTCCAAAAATGTAAGTATAACATATTTTAGTATTAACAAGCTTATATCTTTTCACCTATTGACTCCTTATTGCAGGTAAGATACGTTTTTCCCTTATTCACTGTCACAGAATCTGCACCAACTGTCGTCAAAATACCCGGAAGTAAGGAAAATTCGACATGCATGGCAAATCTTAAAAAAAAAAGTCAAGTTGATACCAAAAGTGGGCTTGTATCAGCGAGGGGAATTCCCAGAGGGATGGGGGAGAAGGAGATAGAGGGGAGGAGGAGTAAGGAGAGGATGGGGGAGCAATAGGTTAAGGAGCTGTGAATCAAACAGAATAATAGGACCTGAATGTATACTTGCCCCTGATGTAGACAATCTGCACTAACAAATTGTCCTGATGCCTCCCTTGTAACCCCATATAAATTATGTGTTTCATCTACTAATTCTTCTGAAACATTTCTGCTGATGCAGATGATTCACCATGTCTGTTACAATCTTCTGCTTCCTCCTCCAGGCATGTATTATACATGTTTCTGGAAATTCAGACCTTGCCATATCTATGAAAGCAAATAGTTGTCTGCCCTAAGACATAAATTCTCTCATTTAGTGTTGCAGAATCTGAGAGCAGCAGGAGATAGAGCAGTGATGAGTCTGCAGCAGCCAAAGGACTCCAGTGGCTGTTACCCAGTGGATGGACAAGACCAGTGACAGGGAGGTCACTCAGTAGGCAGAGCATCAGGAACGTTGCCGTCGACGTTGAGACTTCCTCACAAGTGAATTCTAATCAGATTGTATTCCTGTGGAGTATCGCTTCGGACGTGCAACTGGATTTTTCATATTCTACCTGTGTGAACTGTAAGTTAATTTTCAAGTAATAATTTTAAATGTTAATGAAGGAAAGACGCATCGCATAGGAAACTGCAAGAGGATGGTAAAACATATATAAATGTAGACTTCAGATTTGATGTGTTGAATGTATATTAAATTCTACTGCTGGGTGATCAGTTTCAATCTCATAAGATACGTTTTTTATTACTCTATTGTTAAAGCATTATGCTCAAAGTCGTCGTTAGTAAGAGGCAAGCTTGATGATACAAAACTCTGTTATTGTTACGTTGTAATGCAAAGAATTTGTTTGCATGATAAGATGAATGTGCTCAGACTTACAAACACTGAACTGCATAAACAATAGTGCACCAGTGCAACAGCTCTTCTAAAGATACTGCCTGCACTACATTTGTCCCTCTTCATCTGGAGCATTGCTGTGTGACATGGAGTCCTTACCACATAGGAGTGTAGGAGGACAGCTCATTTTGTATTATTTAGAAATAGGGGAGAGGGTCTCATACATATTATACACGAGTTGAGATGCAATCATTTAAACAAAGGTGTTTTTCCTTGTGGCGAGATCTTTTTATGAAAATTTCAATGACCAGGCTTGTTCCCCATCTGAAAGTGAAAGTATTTTCTTTATGTCACCCATGTAGGAAGAAATGATCGTGATTATAAAATAAAGGAAGCCAGAGGACATGTGGAAGGATCTAACAAAAAAACATTCCCAAGTGCAAATAAACTATATTTATGGAACTCGCTTTATTTCACTTTTAAGGGGTAAAACACATCCTGAAAGGTAATATGTGATATTAGATTTAGAGCGAATATCTTCGAAAACATGCCATATAAAAATGTTTCATGTGAAAGTATATATGTAATTAACATTCTTGAAAACTGTATAACCAACTAACGTAATAATTTAAAATTTTACATTATACCCCACCATCAACAACTAATTTTGAAGAAGACAACTTTTGTTACAGCATAAATTAAAGACACTTTCCCGTCACATCTGTCCATGTCTAAAAAGCTGGCTTCTGAAATACCATCTATGGAATTACACAATGTGTTGTCAGAGAATTTTCAATATACCTGATTAAAATATGTAAATGTTCATTATTATTCTGATTATTTGTTTTACATTTTTTTTGATTTTTAAATTGTTATTTTACATTTTAAATTCATGTTTTTTTAGTTTAACTTTTCCCATATGTGTGTTTTGTTATGTTTTGAGTTCTGAACCTGAGGACAAGGAACTCATTCATCTGTTGTTGTTGTTGTGATCTTCAGTCCTGAGACTGGTTTGATGCAGCTCTCCATGCTACTCTATCCTGTCCAAGCTTCTCCATCTCCCAGTACCTACTGCAACCTACATCCTTCTGAATCTGCTTAGTGTATTGATCTCTTGGTCTCCCTCTACGATTTTTACCCTCCACGCTGCCCTCCAATGCTAAATTTGTGATCCCTTGATGCCTCAAAACATGTCCTACCAACCGATCCCTTCTTCTAGTCAAGTTGTGCCACAAACTTCTCTTCTCCCCAATCCTATTCAATACCTCCTCATTAGTTACGTGATCTACCCACCTTATCTTCAGCATTCTTATGTAGCACCACATTTCGAAAGCTTCTATTCTCTTCTTGTCCAAACTGTTTACCGCCCATGTTTCACTTCCATACATGGCTACACTCCATACAAATACTTTCAGAAACGACTTCCTGACACTTAAATCTATACTCGATGTTAACAAATTTCTCTTCTTCAGAAACGATTTCCTTGCCATTGCCAGTCTACATTTTATATCCTCTCTACTTAGACCTGGTGATCCCAAATGGCTTGACATTACAGGTACAGTCATTGGACATTCACTTTGCCCAGGTTTCCCAGTGTACTGAAATGTGCCTGAGAGAAATCAGGATATTTAAAGGATTAACCAGTACAACTTAGGAATCCTGCTGAATTTTGTTTTATACTGTGCTGTCCATCATGTGAATTATGTGAAGAAATACCGTTCATTTTGTGTCACATGTCGTAAACGTTGTGTTTTAAGCATTTCTTTACAGATAATCATCACCACAGTTTTTGTGTCATAATAATGAGTTACTTAGCATTTTAAATTAATAAAATATCTGCAGATGAAAAAGCTGAATAGAGACAAACAAGAGAACATGAATATAAAACGTAAAATAACAATTTAAAATCCCTAAAACAAAAAGTAAAACAAATAATTAGAATGATACTGGTCATTTAGATATTTTGATTAGGATGTTGAAAATACTCTGACAGCACATTGTGTAATGCTTATTTTCCAACAATGGTATTTCAGCACCCACCTGTATTCACATGGATGGGTATGGTGGGAAAATGTCTTTAATTTATGCTGTAACAAAAGTTTCCATTTTCCAAAATTAATTATTGGTGGTGAGGTGTATCATAAAATTTCAAATTATGAGATAAGTTGAATATACTGTTTTCAAGAATGTTAATTATATGCCAACTTTTACATGAAACACATTTTTCTATAACATAGTTTCAAAGATATTCCCTCTAAAACTAATATATGAGTATCAAATTATCTTTCAAGATAAAAGTGGAATTGTGTAAAAAGGAAAATATATATATATATATATTGCATTACTCCTTTTGACCCCTCTCCATACCTGCCAACTTTCATCAATATCGTTTATTTACTCTTGAGAAAGTTCCCTTATAAGTTTCTGTTTTCACTGCATGCTGTTCCAGAGTGGAACTGTAGGGAAATAGTCTGAAGGTCGTTCAGTGAAACCTCTGCCAGGCACTGAGAGTATGAATTGCACAGTGGTCATGCAGACATAGATGTAGTATAATACTTGTATTTGTGACAAGTTAGCAATAGTGGGTTAACCAGAACCAAATGCATTAAAATAGACAACCTTCAGTGAGTTACTATTCACTACATATTTGAAAGTTGAATATGTACAAGTGTGACAGCAAGTAGGGTTTAATTTAAACACTCTAGACATTTCCTGGATGCCTGTTTCTACTTTTTTAAGAACAGAGCTATTGTAGTTAACCAACCTCTTCAAATGATTTTTTTGATAGTTTACAACTTCAGGTGAAGTAAAACAAATGTACCTCAATACAAATAATTCGAGTATAATGCCATCTGAAATTAGTGATGACTGGTACTTGACTAATGTTATTCATAAGCTCTTAAAGAAATTTGAGACTTTTCAAGAGAAAGATTCTAGAAGGTTTTGAGGGAAATATTTCAACAGTACGTTTAAGGGTAATGAAAATAAAGAGTTTCATGGAAGGCTATGTGTAACTGGCCAAAATTATAGCAAATAAACACACAGTAACGAACATTCAGTCAAAGGACAATGCCTGTTTCAAGTGCTCAATTTTAGCTGTTTTGTACCCTGTAAATAAGAATGTGAGTCAAACTAAACTTTGCTAACATACTGTTCCCTGCAGAGGTGAAACATCTTCACAGTTTCAAAAAACAGAATTATGATGTTTCTGTAAATGTTAATGGCATCCAATAACCAGATTATGAATTGACATTTGAAGATGACAGCTGAAAATGAATTTCGAGTTGTAATGTTATTAGTCCATCACCTCTTTCCCTCTCTCTGTTTGTCAATCTCCTCCTACCATCTGATCTCTCCATGTTATCATCTCCACCCCAATACGAAACTGCTGGTTCTTACTCTCACAGTATTTCTTTCCAGATAGTAAGTAGTATGTGTGCCAAGTTTGGTTGAAATAGATTCAGGGACCTAGGAGAAGCTTTTCCCTATACCTCTGTCTGTATATGCACATTTCCATATGTTTCAAATATTGTTAATACATTTCACATGTATATGTGCACATAGTTCATCTGTATCTCTAGTGTTGCAGTTTCGTTTTCATGCAGCTTAATGTTTATGACATTATATCTCCGGAACTATGTGTCATACAATGATATATTTTTCTAGGTGCATTTGGTCAAACATGTGGTTACTCTCTGCGAATGCAGTTGGTGATAAAGAAGTAAGAAATTAAAACGTCATGTCTGATGCAGCATTTTACTGTATGCACAGCGAAAATGCAGTAAGCTATAGACTTTTTTCGTTCATCATTTTGTGTGCGTTATCAGCAAGGGAAATATTTTAAGAGGTTTAAAATTATGTGGAAAGTTTGTTGCAAGTCACTAAATGCTCTCGCTCTCAAATACTGGATGAATAAAATCTGGGTGTTTACACGTTGAAGGCTACACATCTTTTTCACCTCCACCCTTAAACCTTTGATAGGCAAATGGTTCTTATCCCCACAACGATTCTCTTCAGTCAGTAAGTGGTATGTGTATCAAGTTTGGTTGAAATCTTTCCTGTTGCTTAGGAGGTAATATGGAACATACATACAAACATAAATTTTTGTAATATGTGGTTGATCTTCAGTGTCTGTTGTGTTTCGCAGTGTAATGCACATTTTTTAATCGTGAAACTCTATGGATGAATGGAAGAAATAGCTAAAATAAATGTGTTTGTGTTATTGTGGCGAATATGGAGAAATATAAAATAGTAACTAAATATGTAGCTGTGAGATATAGTAGTGACATATAATTTAGCCTTATATATTCCTTTAACTTTCTGGTGTTCTCTCTGGACACATGAGCATCATTTTTGAAACCTGGAGAGTTGAAGATAACAAAGTATTTCCTTGACAGCGAGCATTTTAATTTGATTAATAACAAAGGTGTATTTCCTTATGAGCTTATGCAACTGGTGAATCCATTTTGTCAGAGGAATAAATAGAGAGGATTAAACCATCAAAACTTTTGAAACACCAACCAAAGAATTAGATTACCAAAGTGTATGTAAAGTTTGAAGTTTATTTGACTGCAAGACTTTAGGAGACTTCTCCAACTTATATTTGAAAAGCGACATCTTGCTATTTTCTAATGTGTTTGAAAACTTCTACGCATTACTTCCAAAAATATACAAATCAGATCCTGCCTGTTATGGTGACCTCAGTCGGTTTGGCATGGGAAGTGTTTCTGAAAACTACTAATACAAAATTACGACTTATCACAGACATAGAACAATTACAGTTTGTTGAGTGTGATGTCAGAGGTAGTACTGTTCACTGCCAACAAGGACATGCTATTGTAAACAACAGGTTGATGTCTAGTTATAATGAAAATATGCATGAGTCTTACTTTATATATCATGATGTTAATAGCCTCAACAGATGGGAAATGATGCATCACTTCCTGTGTCTAATTTTGTTTGTCTTAACCCAGAAACACGTGAAACCTTTGATGTGAAAGACGTATCAGATGATTCAGATGTAGATCTTGAATATCCTGAAAATATCTCTGATCTTCATTATGACTTATCATTATGTCCTTAGAAAATGATACAACGAAATAGCTGCATCAGCAGCAAGCATATAGCTCCAAAAAAGTTAATTTTTACTTCACATGAAAAGAAAAAGTATTAATATGCTTTAGGGGTCTAAAACATTGTTTGCATCACAATACGCTACTGTAAAAATTCACTGGCTGTATGTCAATATTAATGCTACAAAATCTATGAATGCAAAGACTGTTCCAAAATTTTTTCTTAAACTTATAAATGAGTGATCTGAAGTTAGTAACAAGATAGAAGTTGAGAAGATAGTACAGAGCTCCTACATTGATAGTAAAACCGAATTTCAAGAATGTTCTCATATTTAATGAAAATTTGGTTGCAATTCAATTAATTAGATTTAACATTGTTTTCGAGAAACCTATAGCTGTAGGAACCTCTTTTTTAGATATTACTATGAACCTGCTTTTAGATTTTTATTATTACCACAAGTTGAATAAATTTGAACCAAAAAAGTTAAAATGCCATAGAGTCACTGTTAGACTAATATATATCATGTAATCACCTAAGTTACTTGCCATGTTATTGAAAGTGATGTGTACAGGTAGTTTGACACTTAGACATTTATGATGTTTGGTAGTCAACAAAAAGAAAGTAAGTTAAACTGTCGGGAGGAATTAGTACTAAATTCATAGAACAGAGAGCAAAAATGTACACTCTTGAAACTAAGCCAAAATGTTAATGTATAGAGCAAAAGGCCTGGAACTACCATCAGCAAAAGAAAGTACCACTAGTGATTACCAGGATGTGTGTTACATGATATTGAAAAATCAACTGAGTAGTATGAAATTCGTTTTAAATTTCACTCATTTTCGGCCATAAAGCAAAGCAAATTAGCACTTTTGGCAAAGTATGATAAGTGTTTGATACTTCCCCATAATGCATATTAATTAGCTTGGGGTCATTTGAACTGAAGAATGATGATAACTGTCTTTATTTTGCATGGAAAATGTAAACTGTAGTTGTAATTGTAAATGTAAATTGTAGATGGCCGTTACTATGTTGTAACAACGCACCTAAATGTGTGCAATAAACGAGTGTGCACCTAACTTTCTATGAAATGTTACCTTCTTTAGGGATTTTGCTGTATATGTGCATGAAAATGTAAAACATTTAATGTAAAAAACATTGTAACTCTGAATATTTCTCGATATGTTTGGTATGTAAGCAACTAGGGTAGCCACTTTCTCACAAACAGCCATTGATAACATCTTTATAGAAAACTCCAATGAACAAAATTATGTTACAAAACCAATAGTCAATGGCCTCTCAGACCATGACATGCAGTTCCTTCTGTTAAATGATAATACTGAACAGGATATAAAATCTGTTAAATCTGAGCTCAAGAGGGTAATCAATAAGCCAAAAATTGATTATTTTAGGAAACTCTTCAGAGACAGTCACTGGACTGATGTTTACGGTGGTCATGGCATGAATGAAAAATATAACACTTTTGCTAATAAAGTGCTTACCTTATTCGAACACTGTTTTCCCCCAAAACTTACCAAGGTTAGAGCAAAGTCTACAAAGAAGCCATGGATTACTCGAGGAATATGGGTATCTTGTAAAACAAAAAGAAAACTGTATCTGTCAATCCGAAACAGTTCCAATGTTGATGCTGTAGCACATTAGAAGAAATACTGCAAAATATTAAAGACTGTAATATGGATGTCAAAGCAAATATATTACAAGGAAAAGATAGTCATATCAGATAACAAAATAAAGTAAATATGGGATATAGTGAAGGAGGAGACTGGTAAAACCAGACATGAAGAGGAGCAAATAGCATTAAGAGTAAATGATACATTGGTGACAGATGTGTATAGTGTTGTAGAACTTTTTAATAAACATTTTATAACTGTTACTGAAAAGATGGGGTTGTCAGGTTCGGTAGATGCTGCTATGGAATACCTCAGACCAGACATTTCAAGTAACTTCCATAATATGAATTTGACCCTCACTACCCCAACAGAAATAATGTCCACCATAAAAACTTTAAAATCAAAAACATCTAGTTGGTATGATGAAATATCAACAAAGTTACTTAAAGAATGTGATTCTGAGCTAAGTAACATATTAAGCTATCTGTGTAACCAGTCGTTTATCAGTGGAATATTTCCTGAATGGCTGAAATATGCTGAAGTTAAGCCACTGTTTAAGAAGGGAGATAAAGAAATAGCATCAAATTTCTGTCCAATTTCACTATTGCCAGCATTCTCAAAAATTTTCGAAAAAGTAATGTACAGTCGGCTTTATAACCATCTTATCTCAAATAACATACTGTCAAAGTCACAGTTTGGATTTCTAAAAGGTTCTGATATTGAGAATGCTATCCACACTTACAGTGAAAATGTGCTTAATTCAAAAGACAAAAAATTGCAGGCAACTGGTATATTTTGTTATCTGTCAAAGGCATTTGACTGTGTGAATCACAATATCGTTTTAAGTAGATTAGAATATTATAGTGTAACAGGAAATGCTGCAAAATGGTTCAAATCTTATATCTCTGGCAGGAAACAAAGGATGTTATTAGGAAATAAACATGTCTCAAGCTATCAGGCATCATCCAACTGGGATCTAATTACATGTGGGGTCCCACAAGGTTCAATTTTGGGGCCCTTACTTTTTCTTGTGTATATCAATGACCTTTCATCAGTAACATTACCAGATGCCAAGTCCGTTTTGTTTGCCGATGATACAAACATTGCAATAAATAGCAAATCAAATGTAGTCTTAGAAAGAACAGCTAATAAAATATTTGTGGACATTAATCACTGGTTCCTAGCCAATTCTTTGTCACTAAACTTTGAAAAAACACACTACATGCAGTTCATAACTTGTAAGGGGTGTCCCACAAGTACAGATAGAAGAAATGGACAGTGTTAAATTCTTGGGATTACAGCTTGGTAATAAATTCAACTGGGAGGAGCACACAACAGAACTCCTGAAGCGTCTTAACAAATCTCTGTTTGCAATGCGAATTTTGTCAGGCATAGGGGATATAAAAATGAAAAAGCTGGCATACTATGCTTACTTTCATTCCATAATATCATATGGGATTATTTTTTGGGTAATTCATCAATCCAAGCTAAAGTTTTCCGGGCACAAAAACGTGCAGTAAGAGTTATATGTGGTGTGAACTCAAGAACATCCTGCAGAAGCTTGTTTAGGGAACTAGGTATACTAACTACTGCTTCCAAATATATTTATTCCTTAATGAAATTTGTTATTATAGATATATATCACTTTTTCAAACCAATATATATGTATATACATAACTTCTGCACAATTTCAGTGCAGTAATGTGTTCACTGTAAATGTGTGTGTGTGTGTGTGTGTGTGTGTGTGTGTGTGTGTGTGTGTGTGTAAGTATAATCTAACTTCTGCACTATTTCAGTGCAGTAATTTGTTCATTGTAAATAAGTATTATAGTAGTTGTATTACATGTTTATTACCTTATAAATAAATAAATAACTTTTTTATTTTAAATTCAGTGCATTAGGATATGTAAAATGACTCTTTCATATAGTGTTCATTAAAAAATGACAGTCATTCCACTTGGGACCTGTGGAATGGTACATTAGCTTATTTGTTTTAGTTGTAAATATTTGTCATGTATTGTTGTTTTTCTGACATGTTCCACATCTTGGAGGACCTCCTCACTACGGATCAATTGGAATGAAGTAAATCTAATCTAATCTAATCTAATCTAATCTAGGATATGTTGAGTGGTGTATGTGCATGGGTACAGTCACGCAGTGGAGCTCTAACTTTCTTTGCAATGTAATATTTTTTACATCTAGAATATTTTTATGTTATGTTTGTGTGAAATGAGGCAAAATTTTTAACATAAAAATAGGGAAGTTCAAACTCTCAATATTCTTTGTCATTGTTAAAGTGTATATAAATGTGCACATTCAGCCAAGTAAGCAACAAACTGTCTTTGGAATGCAATATTTTTATAATAAATTTTATAACTGAAGTATTTTGTTTGAGGCTATTCATTTGCCAATCCTTATGTAGACTACTTCAAAAGACAGAGACAAAATTTACTGATGATTGGGTGTTTCAGTATTTGACATAAATAGAGAGAAAGAGAGAGAGGGAGAGAGATGAAATATGCTGATCATGCAGTATGGTATTTTGACATAAACATCAGTGGCATATGAAAAAAAAGAGACAGAGGTGAAATTTGCTGATGAAGAAGTGTGTGTGTGTGTGTGTGTGTGTGTGTGTGTGTGTGTGTGTGTGTGTGTGTGCTGAATATGGTGATGCTTTGGAAAAAAATATATATACTGCTTTGCGATTGGTTGTAAAAATTTTACCTCAAGTGCCATACTGTATTTTTTAAATTTACCACCATCCACCATCTTCGGTTTTTAAGTTTTTCACTAAGTGCCTTCTTTAATATTTTTAAATTTCCCATCTTTCACCAACTTTAATTTTTAACTTTCCCATCATTTTGATGACATAATACATTCAATGTCATTGATGATATATGTGGACATGTGAGGATCATTGATAACATCAGAAATTCACATATTAAGGTTACTGATGACATGTGATGGACATATGATGATCTTCAGCAGATACTTGAAGGTGAAAGTGAGCCAGAGTCCACATAACATTCCTACTCACTGCATCTGCCAACCTAATGTAGGGACATTGTGAGTTGATGCCAAGCTGTGCCACGGACGAGGGCTTATGAATTTTTGAGTACACCAACTGGCTTGTTGCAGACACCCTCAGTGGACTCATGTCTCTCTTGTCAGCCATATGAACCTGGTATGTCTAGATGGAGCACATAATCACCTTCTAATTAACCCAAAGAATGGCTCACATTCCTCTGTAGCAGTTATTGCACATCTAGGAGCTAACTATTGTGTACTTTGTTTCATTTAGTTGTTGCTTAATGTTTCCTTTAAGCATCTCTGAAACTGGTGATTCTTCCAACTTATCTGGATTGTCCTACTTTTCTGTAGTTGCTTTACATTAAATCTTCAGTTTACGACAAATAAACTATGGTCAGGATCCACATCTACTCCTGGAAATGTTTTGTTCTTTCAGTCTGGTTTCAAAACCTGTTTCTTACCTTAGTGTAATATATCCGAAGGCAATGGTGTCTCGAAGCCTCTGCCACATGTACTGCCTTCTTTCACAATTCTTATATCAAGTCTGAGTAACAATTAAATATTTTGATTAAAAATTCTGTCAGCTTCCTCTTGCTTCTTTCCTCCAGTCTGTGTTCTTTTCTTCTTATCCTATTCCTTTTCTTACTATTGAATCCATCCTCAACAACTAAATTTTTGTTGCCTTTACACATCTGAATTTCTTCTTTTTACCTCATCATACATTTTTTAATCTCTTCTTCATCTGTGGAACTTGTCTATATCCATATATTGATAAAAACCATTGTATCTACATAACAAAACTCCTACACTACTTGATCCATTTGACTCATATTTGATACATATATCACTTATTAGAATAAAGTAGCTATCATAACTCGGCATCATATGCAGCAATTTAGACCAAATTTGATGTATATATGGCTCAATTTTTGTTTTATTTACGTAAAAATATTATGGTGGTAATGTACCCGTTCCATTCCTATGATGTGGGTGAGAACATGTGATATGTAAAAATATTTGTGAAGACCAATATTAGTATCGAAAGTCACAGTCTTGATGAAGTTTCACCCCTGGAATGGGGGCTGGGTTGGGTTAAGAGATAGTGACATATCAGCTATTCTGTGTAATTCCAGAAAGAATTTCTGCCAAACTTTAACACCTTGCTGTCTACAAAAAATTACTTTGATATAAAGACACCCTGAAGGTGGGGTGCAAAGGAGTGACTCAACTCTCTTCTCCCACTGACAGATTATTAGGATGCACTCAACAGGAAATGGAGAACTGGATGTATGAAAAGTTTAAAGTTGTGGCGTAAGGCATGATGTAGAGGTGACCCTTCAAAAAATGCTTCATTCGCTCATTTGCTTTTTGAGCATTGCCTGTAAGCTGAAATAAAGGTTGCTTTCAGAACTTCTGAACTTGTTATGTAAAATCATGCTATTGCAATACACAAAATTTAAAGAACAGAAGGAAAGGGAGTGAGAATGAAGGAATGAGTTAAAAATGTAAATGTGTTAAATTATCACCCATAAAAAGTTGAACCACTGAGCACATGATTTTGGATTCTTCTTACCCAGGGAGTATTACAAGGTTGCTCACATATCAGACGAAACTGCAGGGCAAAATCACTACAGATATAGATGAAAAATACATGAATATGTGGGCAATGTGATTAATATACATGAAATCGATATACAGGATTGACCATTTTAATCCTTAATGGGAAATACTCAGGACAGAGACGAGGTACAGCAAAATGCTTTAGATAAAATTTGTAGGTGATAAAGAGGGTCACGCATTGTTACTAATGGGCCATGACCTTGAACGTGATTTTCAAGGCGATTTGGAGATTAAAGTGATTTTTTGAAATGGGAACCTTAATATTTGATTGGAGATTAGAAAAGAGCGGCAAATTTTATGTATAAATGATACATTATTCAAGGTCATGGCAAGGTTCAATGAAGATCAAATAAGCAAATATGTTTTTAGTTTAACTCAGGATAGACGAGGGATACAGCAAAATACAATGTTAGATACAAACTAGAAGGGGCCTAATGGGTCACAGATCATTACCAATAACCATGATCGTAAATGTAATCATCAAAGGTCCATGTGAAGGTCGAGTTATTTTTCATGAAAACCCCTATTGGTGAGAGTGAAGAGAGATTTAAACTTTTAAACATTAACTAACATGTTTATTTGCAAAAATAAACCCAATACAATCTGTAAATGTTATTTTGCCATTTGCAGTACAGAACAAACATAAATAAAACGTAGATCATTGATTTACTTATTAGATATTCATTGACCTTGCCATGACCTTGAATAATGTGTCATATTACATATAAATTTTGTCACTCTTTTCAAATCTTAAATCAAATAATAGTTTCCATTAAAAAAAACACTAACCTCCGATCACCTTGAAAATAATGGGTAAGGTCACTGTCATTTTTAGCGATGTGACCCTCATTGCCATCTACAATTTTTATCTAAAACATTTTGCTGTATCTGATTTCTTTCCTGAATTATTCCCCACTTTGGATTAATATGGCCCACCACCTAAATGTGAGAAATATATATATGACATATATACAAGTGAAGCACTGGGGATAAAACATATAAGCTTTGGAGTTCCATAGGTGCAGTCACATTGGAAGGTGTACTTTAGAGAGATTAGACTAACATATTATGGTTCTTGAGGAACAGCAGCTATTTCAATAGCTTTAGAGGCAACAGTCTAGATGACTGACTGATCTGGCTTAAAAAGAAAACAGCAGCCTATATGGCCTTGCTATGTTTGTATTGTAAACAGCTAAGGAAAAGGAAACTTCAGCAATTATAATTCCTGGAGATATACAGCTCTGCCACCAGCTCGCAAACATCTTCAATAACTTGTTCTGTAGATGAAATCTGGAGTTCAACCAACATGAGAACCTCAACTTGACGATTCTTTGGTCGAAATTGAAACGTGTGGTTCAAGTATTATGACTTGGTCCATACTTACTAAGGCATGTATTCTGCCACAATGCTCATCCTTAACCAGTCGGTACATTGGTCGCTTAACAGTGCAATAATTTTATCACAATAAAATCACTTTAGTAGCCATCAAATTGAACAAAATACAATAATGTTGCATTACAATCTTTACTGAAGCGATGTCATCTACACCCGTCATTTGTGTGGTCCCGCAATCTGCCACTATTTTAAGAGTAATGGTTGTTTATTTCCTGGTTCACCAGACAAATTCGAAATTGTGTTTTCTCCATTACTAGTCCTGTGCAGCATCCATCAATTGTATAGCTGTATCAGTTCTAGAACTCTATGTACTGCTGCCAGATTTCCCTTCCCCTCCAGATCACTCCCTCCCCCCTGTGACATCATGCACTGTTGCCAGATTTCCCCTTTTCCACCCCCACCATATCAGACACAGACCAATTACCCTATGTATAAACTGATGGGTAATTCAAAGTAGCCCATTTGTGTGTAGGGTTTTGAACGAAGGACATTGTTCATAAGGTCACCCCCTCCCTCTCAGTTGTTCTGAAACAGAGGACACAGTCCCTCACAGGTTTTCCAGTTGTGGGGCCAAAGGTATAGTTTTACAAAGTCATCTACCTTCCTCCCACCCTAGGTTTTCCAAGTTCTGGACAAAGGACGTTATTTCCCAAGGTCATCCCCTTCTCCCTGTGTGGGTTCTGCGACAAAAGGCATTCCTAGGTTTTCCACAGCCCTGAAAACACTCTGAGTCTGCATGGGTTGATTTAACAGCCAGAACAAAAGCTGTTTGTTTCCCCTGCAGGCTCAAGCCTGCCTATTAGACAAAATATGTTTTTTTAATGATAGTCTGAATTACGGGGTTCCCACAGCTCTTGTGATGTCACTGTGGAAATAATGTAGTTGTCCTAGGGGTAATTTGGCGGGAAATTAAAAAACATTCAAGTTTAACGTTGTTTTACTGGTGTGAAGCTTGAAAAAATCAAATTGGTGGACCTGAGGATATGAGCACAGCTGCATGGTTGTCAGGATACTTGTGTTCTAAGTTTGGAATACTATCCTCATGGAAAATTAAAAAATGACGAATAGTTCACACTTATGTAACACATACAATGTTATTTCAAGTTCAGATTAAGTTCAGTTCGAAATTCTGGTCCCACCAGCCTTAAATTTAAAATTGTTGGTAGCCTAGCAGCCCAGTGTTTAATAACTTGTTCCCTTGAACATTTAAGTTTAAACAGTTCCCCTAAATCAGTTATCCTAAGCTTAAAATTGACAGAATATTTAAAAAATCCACAAATCGTATTTAAAAAATGGGGAATTCAAAACTCCACTTACCCAAAATGGTTGTCAGAACTACAGCAAGAACTTTGTAGCTAACTGTGCATCCTGTAAGGTAATCAAACACTTGGCATTGCTGTGTGCAGCAGGATAGTGTGGGACAAAGACTCTGTTGTATTTATTTAAACATATTTCACACTACACTGGAGAGAGAGCCACATGTTGAGAACATAATGCCACTGATGCTACACATTCTAGTCAACAGTCACTCCTCACCATGCAGGGATGCCACTAGTCACAAATTCCAGCTGTCTGCTGGCAGTGCCTCACAGCCAGTTGTGTGCTTAGATAGATTACATTGTGTGCCAGAAGTCCTTCCACAGCAGCATCATATTCAAAATTGAGTCCAGATAACACAGTGTGGTCCCACCCCCACCACAGACACCTATGCATCGTCAGTGGTCCATTTCACTGCTTTTAATTGCATGTCAGAGCTGGCAGAATGTAGGTTGTTTGTTAGTCACCTATTGTGTGCCACAGGTAGTGCTCCCCGTCCCCCCAGCCCCTGGTTTCACCACAGCTGAGTACCTGCTTTCACACTTAGCTCCTATTCTAATTCTAGAACTGTCGTGGGTTATATTGTGGTATGTGATGGATCTCCTTGGCTGCCTCGGCTACAGCCCATACATGCACTTTGCTACCATCACCTCTAGCATTCACCCAGCACAGCCACATTCTACACACCTTATGTCACTTGTAATAATGAACCGCTAAGTGCAACAACAGCTGAAAGTGGATGAACTGTTAAGTTTCTTTAACATAGAGATAACTATTGAAATTGTATAAACTGTTAAGTCTCATCTCATGTGAAATGTGCTAAGTTCCATCAGTATAGCAGTAATCTTGGCTGTATAGTGTCTCTCAAGGTGTATTCATATGCTTTTACACCTACTATGTATGTCTTAGGTTGTCGATTTTGAGAGTTCTCTACTTAAAGCTGGACAACTATTCTTTTAAATTTGAGCAGTAGTTATTCTACATGTCCTGTCCATAGATAAATGTTTCCTGTTCCTCCTTATGAAAGGTTTTGACTGCCTCTTTGTCCAGTTTACTGAATATGTAGATCATTCTACTTGTCATTGTTCTTTAGTAATCTTATATGCATATTTTATTCAACATGTTTCAGATTTTTGAAATGAAACACCATTTAGAGAGGTAAGTACTCAATTACTTTAACTTTAAAGAAATTGAGCTAACAGTGTAGGATATACAAATAAGTATTAATTCTCTAGAAAAGTTGGCAGCAATTTTGCTGATGCGTTACACATACTGTGTACTGAAGCATAACATGCAGTGAAATTAGCAGCAATGACTTCCCCTGAGCCGACCGGTGTGGTCGAGTGGTTCTAGGCACTTCAGTCTGGAACCGCGCGAACGCTGCGGTCGCAGTTTCGAATCCTGCCTCGGGCATTGATGTGTGTGATGTCCTTAGGTTAGTTAGGCTTAAGTAGTTCTAAGTTCTAGGGGACTGATGACCTCAGATGTTAAGTCTCATAGTGCTCAGAGCCATCTGAACCTTTTTTTTTAACTTCCCCTGAAGCGTTATGATGTAAAGCCTTGTAAGTGCATGCCATATATTTCCAAGACGTCCATACACCTACTCCCAACACTCAAGATGCTCATACACTGCACTCTGGATGGCTGAGCTGACGTACATCAAATTTCAGAGAGTAGACTCCAGAAAGTGGGTACACTGTGTGACTTTCTCGTTGTTGTACATTTTCACTCTTTTTGGGTAGTCTGCAACACATATTGTATGACGGTCAAGTATCACTGCAGGCATTTGAATATCGACCATTGCAGTTATTTATAATATCATTCATAGTCTGACTGCTTTCTTGTTGCTAAATCATGATTTTCAAAAATTATTACTACACTGAGCTTACAATTTGCAGACATGCCAAAATATCCCCCATTTAATAGCTACACTATGCCATGGTAGTCATTCAATGAGTGGTGCAGACGATGGTGGTAACGGAAACTCAAAGTCTGGAAACAACTCTGCATGCTGGCTAGATTTCTGCTCCAATGAAAAGGTGCACTATGCATTGCTGATGGTATGAGATCAGTGCATATACTGGTTATATTGGAAACTCTGATTCGGGAAAGAGTTCTGTGTTCTGCTCCGTTATATCAGGTACGGCATCATGAAGTCTGTCTGCATGCTGTCTTGATTTCTGCTGCTAAAATGTATCAGGTACTGTATCAAGTATGTCAGAGAGCTGTTTTGCTGTAGGATAGATCATGAAAACTGTGAAAACATATACACATGCACATACAATGAACAATAAGAGAAAGATATGGGTTAATACTTACTCAAGTTTTTTTTGTCTGGAGGTGAAGGACCTGACAATGTTTCATGTAAACTTTTCACTAGCGTACTAAGTTCATTTGATAAGTAGATACTGAGGATAAGTGGTAGCGGTAGAGGTGGTAGGGGGTGTTGAGGACTGCAGCACCATGGAAGCTGGAAGAAATATTTTTGATTGGCAATGTTGTAGGCTGTGCTCATATTCCCAGGTCCACAATCTTGGAATCTGATGTCATAGATCGCTATCTTAAATTCTAAACTTAGAACCATGCAGTAGCCTCGGGGCTACTGTCTTAGATTGCTGACCAAGCAAACTGCTTTAAGATCAGTCACCTTGTTTACAGTTTGGGGGCAATTAGTTACAGTTTGGCAGCAATCTGTCTTAGCTTGGGGACGTTTTGTTACAATTTGTGCTGTAACAAAGGGTAATTTGTTATAGTTTGAGGGAAAATTTATTACAATTTCAGGACAATTTGTTACAGTTTTGAGAGTATTTTGTTACAGTTTTTGCTGTAACATGTAGATGTATTGGAGAAGTGTTACATAATTTCCACTGTGCAGTGTTCGAGTCGTTCAGTTACCCACCATACTCCCATTTCATATTGATTATTTAAAATCCAAACATCATCTGAAACATTTCAGAATAACCTTAATATAATGAAACTCATTAGAACTTTCGATAACTCAAAGTTCAACTATTGCTCGAACTGTCTTACTACAGTCAAACATATTTCAGTGTACCACAACCTAGCAGGCTTGTAGAATTTCCCAAAGACCACACATATGCGCCTTTCACAATCCATGTCCAGACAGGTACTGTTGCGATCAGTAGAATGACACCTGCAAAAGAGCCCTTTTTGGAAGAACCATACAGGCATTTACACCAGAAAAAGATTTCACAATCGTATCAAAGCATGAGAGTTAGTTAATAGAAGTTCCAATATCCCACCAACCAATTACAAACATGTTTAGTACATTATTAACATCTTCAGCTTCCTCAACTTTCAGTATTAGAAAATCACTGGCAATGTTAAACCTATGTATGATGTAAGAAAACTTACAATTACTTGAGGAATCACATTGAAGTCATATAAAAATGCAATGCTAATCTGGACATTAGATCACTTTCTGTTTATATGTATGATGATTGGAGTTTAACGTTTTGTCTGAATAGATTTCACATTTAGAACAGAAATGGAAATTGTTGTAAGGCAGAATATGTAAAACAAAGGGAAGGCAATCACTCACCTATGGCTGACTGATGTGTGGCACATAGAAATATATGAAAGAAAACAGTATTCACATGAGCTTCTGGGCTCTTTCTCTTCCTATAGCAAAAGTAAACACATTCAGATAAACAACCAGACACCCACATTTACTTACACCCATGGCTGCAGCGAAATTCCACATCTAATTTCCATCGCATCAAGGCATACCTAAATTGAAAATCAGTGTTAGTTAAAGAATAATACGGTCGTGTACCAAAAAGTGTGTTGTCATTGCAGTAAAAATAATTGTGAATCTATGGTGTGAATCTACTACTACAAATAGTTGGGAACCTATTCCAGTCTATAGAATGAGTCTGCTGTTACTATCTTATTGACATCTCCTTGAGACGTATTGCTTGAATGTATTGAATGAATGTACTATTACAACAACAAACACTAGCATGCTACCAACTGAACCATACTGACCACATATTTTTGACAACAACTTTTGTGCATTTTCCTGCATGTACAGCCTTATAATTGACTTTGTTGTAAGACTCAAATATGCTACAATGGTTTTAGGAGCACTCACATTGATGGCTTACCCATCAAATTCTTCTGATATGAATGCCACTGGGATGTTATTGGACTATGTCTCCAGACTTATAATTTACAGGACTTGTGCATAAACATATGGTGCTGGATACCTCCAGAAGAAACCACTGTAGAACTGATTCGTCTGTTTGCTGTATCTGCCATAAGATGTAACAGCAGACGTCTGCATCATGATCATCCAGAATCTTGGCTAGCAAAAGACTTCCACACAGGTCTGAAAGAATGATGTTAAAGGAATCACACCTGATTTCATCAGAAATGAATTAGGGAACCTGTGGAACGTGCAGTATACACATCTGATAATTAATTCACTTCAAGTCTTCTCTGACACTCCTGAATGGTTGTAGCAGATAACCACTTCGATTGCAAACCTGTAATACTTGTCATTGTTCATCTAATGTGTAGCAAAATGACACTTCCATGAATCAAAGGCGATATTCTTCCATGGCTAGAGCTATTTTCAGGGCTCGTGGTACAAGTGTTTAACCTATTTCTGTTAAGCTACAAACTGTGACCTTAGAAATATCGAGTGACCAAAATCACAAACAGCACATCTCCACTTCAATTCTTCCACTGTCCTAAACAAGAAAATTCTACATGATCTTCTCTTGCAAGCTCTATCTGTAAAGTACATATGTTCATGTTCCATAATATGACACTGAGCTCAACGACTCACAGGTTCACCTGATGGTGAACTTCAGGAGACACCACCACTAGAAATCCAATGGAGATGTTGAATGTCCTACATACAATGCAAAATATAATATATGTGAGGAATCGCTTAAAAGTTACAATGATTGCCTGAACACTAGATTGCTTGGTGCAGAGTGGCTGTTGAGTGGTGCCCAAATAGTCTCATTGGCAGTGGTTGTGACACATTGTTGACATGTGGCTCCCTCAAGTGCAGTGTGGAATATGTTTAAACAAAAACTTGCTAGCCCCTTCCCATCCTATTGTATTAGTACTGACAAGTGTTTGACTGCTGTAAAGACTGCACCAGTGAAATATACAGTTTTAAAAGTTAAGATATATGTCCCAATTCCGACAGCCATAATGGCTCCCCATAGTTTTACACTTAGGGTAAGTGGAATTTTGAATTCCCCAACCATTTTAAACTTACAGTAATTGGGTCGGGGAAATTTTTTAATTTGTGATGTCAGAGGAATGGGGGGGGGAAATTGTTTATAGTTTAAAATCAAAGTGATAATTGTTTAAACTTTGGGCAGCTTCTCTTGGCAACATTTTTAAACTTATAGCAACTGGACATCCAGTTTTTGAATTGAATTTGAATTGAACCGAATATGAATTTGAATTTGAAATAACAGAATGCTGTATGATTTATGTGTGAGCTATTCATCACTTTTTAACTTCCCACCAGGATAGGGTTCCAAACTTAAAACACAAGTGTCCTGCCAACCAGGCTGGGAGTGCTCATACCCACAGTTCTACCATCCTTTTTTTATACTTTCATACTAGGAGGAGAATACCACATCCTGAATTTCTTTAAATTTACTGTCAATCTACACTTAGAACAGCTGCCTTACTTCCACAGTGGCATCATAGGAGTGGAAGAAAACCTACAGACTTAGATCAGCAAGAGAAAACATCTGTTGTCTAATGACAGGCTTGGACCAGCAGGGGAAACAAACAACTTTTGTCCTGATTATGAACATCAATGCATGCAGGCTCAGACTGGCAGAAGAAAAGCGTGTTGCGTCTAACAGGCAGTCTTGTACATGTGGGGGAAACAAATACTTTTTGTCCTGGCTGAGGTCAGCAGTTCATACAAGCTCAAAGAGCATGCATCTTGGGGAAAACCCAGGAATGCCCCCTGTTCCAGAGTCCACATTGGAGGGGGAGGGGTGCCCTTAGGAGACAACGCTTTTGTCCCAGATCTGGGAAAACCAGGGGGGAGAGGGTGACTTTGTGAGACAAGACCCTTTGTCCCAGAACTGGAAAACTGAGGGGACAGGGGAGTGGTTGTGTCCTTTCTTGCAGAACGATTGACAGAGAAGGAGTGACCTTGGGACAGTGTCCTTTGTCCCAGAACAATAGAGGGGGAGAGGGAAAATCCTGTAGCACAACTGTACTGTTTTGAATTTCCTGCCATTTTATACAAAGGCGATTGGTCTATCTCACAGCGGTGAGGGAAGGGAGGGAGGGGAAATCTGGAAACAGCATATGATGTTGTAAGGGTGAGGTGGGAGTGAAGAAACCTGGCAACAATACAGAGTGTCCCAGAACTGGTACATGTATACTACTCACATCCGCTCAAGAGCATTGAAACATCACATATTCACAGCATAAGCTCATCAGGCAAAATATTAGTCTCCAACTTAAAATAGTACACTGGTTGCTTTGGCCTGCTGTAGATGCTGTAGAAGTCATTTCAGTTGGTATATGACCCTCCATTCCTGATGTAATTTATGGGCAGTCAAGTGGAGTATATGGGTCAGCTAGTTTCATGGAATCATTGTAGCAACATGTGTTGGCATGGAGACGTGACAGGAAGGCAGAAAACAGCTATCATGTTTGGCTGTGCCTTTGAACACATCGTGAACGAAGTTGTCTGACTTGTTGGTGAATTACATAGACTGTCCAACCGGTCTACAAGGAATGGTGTACCATCAAAGCCATGTAACACAGCATAAGAACAGTGTTCGTAAAAGAATGATATTCACAGGGACAAGAGACTTAAGCTAAACATTGTCAGTGACAATCTGATTCAAACCGACAAGAAATTGCTATTGTCAGTGAGTGTATTTCCATCTTAATCAGTTACTGAACGAATATTGCGACAGAAACTCTATGAAAAGGACATTTCGAGTAGGGTACCTTTCTAAAGACCATCTCTCACAGCAACAAATGAAAAAAATAAGGAAAGAAAATTAGATTTTAATATCCTGTGCATAAAAAGGTCATCAGAGATGGAGTACAAGCTGGTATAAGGGAAGGATGAAGAAGGAAATCTGTCATGCTCTTTCAAGTGAACCACTCCGACATTTGCCTGAAGAAATTTAGGGAAAACATGGTAATTCTAAATTTGAATGCCAGATGGGGATATGAAATGCCGTCCTCTCGAATGCGAGCCTAGTGTGCCAACCATTGCGCCACCTTGTTCGGTAGAGGCACATAAAGTGTACGTATTCAGTAAGCCAAACAACACAGAAACTAACCAGTAACTGGCTGGGGGGGGGGGGTTATAGTGTGATCCAATGAGTCGTGATTCAGCGGCTTTTTAAATGACGCAAGACTCTGAGAGTACCAATGGTTCAATGAGGAGCCCAATCTACAGCCTGTTGAGGATGTAGTTCAGGCCGAAAGTGCTTCCGTAATATTTTTGGAAGTGGTTTTGCACTATGATTTGGACTCATTTATTCAGGGTGTCGTGAAAATGAATTATCAGTGACGAAGTGTTTCCCTCTATTCATCTCCATTATAGTATGGTTTGCTCTCTCCTGTTTTCCAGGATGACAATAGCTGTATTCATAGGGATTCACACGTTTATTCCTGGTTTAACGAACACTGAAGTACCCTATTATGCCACGACTGTCCCAATAAATCACTCGATATGAGTATCATAGAAAAATCTGGAACTTTTTCAAATAGGTGAAATGCAGCAATTAACATTCTTTTATTTCGTTAGCTCTACAGGATCTAATTATCGATGAGTGACTTCAGCAGGATACGGCATACGTGAAGAACGTTGTGAACTTTCTTCTTCGCTGAACTGAGGCCATGTCAAAGTTATAGGGAGTGTTACACGGGTATTAGTGTGATGTTTCCTGGAGGTGGCTACATTTTCGTCCACTCTGTCTACTTATGACAATCCTAAAACTAAAATAACCAGACGTGATTAAAATATTCGTTGATGTGTCGAAAATAACTGATCAGCCATATGCCAGTCGCCTCCATTTTCTTCTAGTCAAGTAGAATAATGCCTTAATGTTTACAGGTACGACAAAGGCAATAGCCATAAATGTAGCTTGAACATATCTCCCTTATTACTTATACTACTGACTCCCGACTCTCAACATACCAGCAAGAAGAATGAAAAATAATGTTCATCTTAACAACGTCAACCTATGTATCACCTGCAAATAATTATGCAGTAAGTACAATGTTGTTCCTGCCAACCAAAGAGGATTAAGTTTGTAAAAGTGCAAAAAACCAAAAAAAATTAAAGGTGAGCAGGCATATATGAAGAACCAATGTGTGTGCTTAAACAATGCATACAAAATATACAAGCTCCCTTAACAAACACCCTTAAAAGTCATAATACATGAATCATTCACATCAGGGAAATTTTCAGAGTATTTCAAACAGGCAATCTAAATAAAGCTAATGCACAAGACATAGAAAACTACCACTCCATTTCCCTGTCAACACCGTTCTCAAAAATAATAGAATCATTTATGAATGATTAACGATTATTTGAATAAGTACAACCCTTTAAGTGGATGCAGTTTGGTTTCTGGTATGGCAGAAGTACAAAATCAGTCAAAGTTGAATTCACAGAAGTGGAACAGTCCACACAGGATACAGTGAACGATGTGCAGTGACCGATTTTCGCCCAAAGCGCTTCGCGAGTTCATTCGTTTGTTCAGAAGGGGAGGCTAACAGTGTCTACCACCTTCCGGCCAGCCAGCGATGACAAACTCGAGGCGCACGCCCTGTAATCTTTCTCAAACGATTTTATGGAAAATCTTCGGTAAAAAAAGTTCGTGTTTGCTTTACTTATAGCTTTATATGTAAGGTTCATGATGATGTTTGCTTTACTTGTAGCTTTATATGTAAGGTTAATGATGGTGTGACCATCATTTCGTTAGTGGTCATAATTATTGTGATATTTATGTGGAAGTAAGATGCTGCGAGAGATTCGAAAAAGTTTTCAATGAAAAATAGGGGTCGCTTTGATTTTATGTTTGGTGCATATTACATAATATGTCTCTGCTTTGTACCCTATCTGGAACCGGTCATCAGCTGCGCCTCTAATTCTTAATGCTTCTAGATTTTTTGGTGAAATCTTACGGTCTACAGTATCAAAACCCTTGTAAATATCTAAAAATAAGCCTGTGACGCAATCATCTTTGTCAAGAACAACAATTAGAGTCTATGTAAAATACCGCGGCCGGTAGATGCACAGTCGGCAGGGCACGTGTGGGGAGAGTGGCAGTGGTGGGGATTAAGGGCAGGCGCAGTAGGGGGAATGCCGAGTACTGGAGGGGAGGTGCCGTTCTGGACTGAGTTCATATTACTTGTAAATGTTAAGTGGACCCCCTCCACGCCAGACTTGTATAGTACCCGTTCAAAAAAATCTGTTACCTCTGCTTCGGTTAGTATCGAAAAAGAATTCCGCTGAAAATGCAATGGTTTATTTTTACTTACTTTGTTAACCATTCGTAACTTTCAAAGAAGCTTCATGAGAGACGAATTTGTAGTAAAACCTACAGATTTCTCTTGTTGCCCCGTTTAACAGGCTTCTTTTGCCAAAATTCAGTGGAGTTTACAAAATGTCACCTCACTAAAATGTTGTGTAGAAACAATTACAAGAGACTTTTGAAACAGCAATTTATTAAGATTGTTAAGTGAGGAACTGAGTAAATGTAAGGTCAGTAGCTTATGAGAAATCACATCTTCGATATAAAATAAACATATAATGTTTTTACTTATGTTGATTTCAAACCCATATCATTCCTCGTTGCGCCAGCTATCGATGACCCTTAAAAATTAATTTTTTTAATTAAAACACTCTGTAGTTAGTGGAACAGCACGGTAGATAACGAAGTTTTGCATAATCAATATACGAGAAAATACTCTCCTCTTTGCGTGCTATCATTTGCCAAAATCTCTTTTCGATATCTCAAATCATTTGCAATCACGCTGCACCAGAGATAAAACCCGATTGAAATATCGATAACGTTCCTCATATTACATAAGCGATTTGAGATATCGAAAAGAGATTTTGGCAAATGATAGCACACAGAGAGGAGAATATTTTCTCATATGTTGATTATACAAAACTTCGTTATCTACCATGTTATTCCACTAACTACAGAGTTTTTTAATAAAAAAACTAATTTTTAAGGGCCATCAATAGCTGGTGCAATGAGGAATGCCATGGGTTTGAAATCAACATAATTAACGACATTATATGTTCATTTTATATCGAAGGTGTGCTTTCTTTTAAGCTACTGACCTTACTTTTCCTCAGTTCCTTGCTTAACAAGGTTTATAAACCGCGGTTTCAGAATTCTCTCGTAATTGTTTCTACAAAAATGTTAGTGAGGTGGCATTTTCTAAACTCCACTGAGTTTTGGCAAAAGAAGTAAATTTTAACATAGCGGCAAGAGAAATCTGTCTGTTTTACTAAAAATTTGTCACTCATGAAGCTTCTCTGAAAGTTAAAAATGGTTAACAAAGCAGGTGAAAATAAATCGCTGCATTTTCAGCGGAATTCTTTTTCGATACTAACCAAAGCAGAGGTAACAGATTTTTTTTGAATTGTTACTATACACACCTGGGCGTGGAGGGGCTCCACTTAACATTTACAAACAATATGAACTCAGTTTAGAACGGCACTTCCCCTCCAGCACTCGACATTTCCCCTACTACGCCTGCCCTTAATCCCCACCACTGCCTCTCTCCCCATGCGTGCCCTGAAACTGCGCATCTACCGTCCGCGGTGTTTTACATAGACTCTAATTGCTGTTCTTGACAAAGATGGTTGCGTCACAGGCTTATTTTTAGATATTTCTAAGGGTTTTGATACTGTAGACCATAATATTCCACCAAATAAGCTAGAAGCATTAGGAACAAGAGTTGCAGCTAATGACTGGTTCCATTCATACCTAGCAGATAGGGTACAAAGCAGACATAACACATACCCCACATGAGTATAAACTTGTAATAAAATACTAATCAGAACCGAAGAACGTTACTATAGGAGTTCCTCAGGTTAGCGTATTATGTACCTTACTGTACCAGATATACATTGATGAATTTTCCAATACTGTTAGCCATAGGGAACCAATTCTCTTTGCTAATGACAGCAATATTATAGTCACTAAGGAAACAAGAATACTCTCGGCAGAAAAAACCATGAAACTCTCAAGGAATTTAGCAGCTGGTCAGTATGCAATAATCTGACATTGGACATAAAGAGAACAAATGGAATTACTTTCAGTTTGAGGAGGGAAAATGACACTGTTAAATTCAACGTAAATGGCACATCAATAGATTGCGTAAGAAAGACGAAATTTCTAGAATTGAATATTAATTCTGAGTCGAAGTCATGTGACCACACAAAGATACTTGCAAACAGAATATCATCAACATCTTCTGTCCTTAATGTCCTGTCATCAGTTTGTAACAGCAATGTCTTTTCATAACATAGTATATACAGGGTGAGTCACCTAACGTTACCGCTGGATACATTTCATAAACCACATCAAATACTGACGAACCGATTCCACAGACCGAACGTGACGAGAAGGGCTCGTGTAATTGTTTAATACAAACCACAAAAAGATGCACGGAAGTATGTTTTTAACACAAACCTACGTTTTTTTAGATGGAACCACGTTAGTTTTGTTAGCACATTTGAACATATAAACAAATACGTAATCAGTGCCGTTTGTTGCATTGTAAAATGTTAATTACATCCGGAGATATTGTAAGCTAAAGTTGACGCTTGAGTACCACTCCTCCGCTGTTCGATCGTGTGTATCGGAGAGCATCGAATTACGTAGGGATCGGAAGGGAACGGTGATGGACCTTAGGTACAGAAGAGACTGGAACAGCACAATACGTCCACATGCTAACACCTTTTTATTGGTCTTTTTCACTGACGCACTTGTACATTACCATGACGTGGATCTTACACCTCTGGACTTCTTTCTGTGGGGTACGTTAAAGGAGAATGTGTACCGTGATGTGCCTACAACCCCAGAGGATATGAAACAACGTATTGTGGCAGCCTGCGGCGACATTACACCAGATGTACTGCGGCGTGTACGACATTAATTACGCCAGAGATTGCAATTGTGTGCAGCAAATGATGGCCACCACATTGAACATCTATTGGCCTAACATGTCGGGACACACTCTATTCCACTCCGTAATTGAAAACGGAAACCACGTGTGTCCGTGTACCTCACCCCTCATGGTAATGTACATGTGCGTCAGTGAAAAAGACCAATAAAAAGGTGTTAGCATGTGGACGTAATGTGCTGTTCCAGTCTCTTCTGTACCTAAGGTCCATCACCGTTCCCTTTCGATCGCTACGTAATTCGGTGCTCTCCGATACACACGATCGAACAGCGGAGGAGTGGTACTCAAGCGTCAACTTTAGCTTACAATACCTTCGGATATAATTAACATTTTACAATGCAACAAACGGCACTGATTACGTATTTGTTTATATGTTCAGATGTGCTAACAAAACTAACGGGTATCCATTTAAAAAAACGTAGGTTTGTGTTAAAAACATACTTCCGTGCATTTTTTTATGGTTTGTATTAACCAATTACACTAGCCCCTCTCCTCACGTTCGGTCTGTGGAATCGATTCGTCAGTATTTGATGTGGTTTACGAAATATATCCAGCGGTAATGTTAGGTGACTCTAGATATGGCATCATTTTCTGGGGAACAAATGCAGAAAATAAGGACAAGGATATCAAACTATAGAAAGGGGCCATAAGAATAATAACCAGAAATAATAGTCAAGCTTATTGTAAAAATCCGTTCAAAACTCTGGGAATTTTTGTTACATTGTGTAAGTACATTTACCACTCAGTTGCACAAATCAAAAGTAACACTGATAATCACTACACAAATAGTTCTATCCATGACCGTGGCATAAGGGCTGCACTGAACTTACATTTAATAAGGCAGAATAAGCACAACACTCAAAACAGCACTTTCTACCAAGGAATAAAACTGTGCAATGAAGTGCCTGAGGACATTAAAGAGATTACTAAAACAAACATATTTAAAATTGCTGTTTGAAGTACCTGGTAACCAATACGTTCTATACACTGAAGGATTACTTAGATAATACAGAGTAGGTGTTTGGTTAGAAAATATAACACATATAAAAAATAAAGATGACAAAACATATTATATCATTTCACACAACACTTTCATACTGTTGTTCCTCCTCCTTTTAATTTCTGGAAAAATTTACTCCCAAACCTATGCAGTGCTTAGTACAAACGCATTTTCGTCTTTCTGAGCTCAACATATCACTCGTTATAGAGGGATGCTGACTCAGTTTTCAGACGAGAAATAAGACATCGTCGCTATGGTTCTGACGTCAGTCGATATTGTATTTTGTGTTACATTATGAAGCAATGTGTGTATAATGTGCTTAATGTATTCTGTGACTGAGAGAAATCGATGAACAGTGTAGTACTAGCCTTTATGTTATTAAATAACTTATCTGTAAAACAGTATAGTACACTAGCGATAAACCGAATGAGGAAGCACTGTTTTAAATAGACTGGCCTTTTTTTCGGGAGGGTGGAGGCTCCAACCTTCAGCTGGTCATCTTGATATAGGTTTTCTGAGGTTTCCCTAAATTATTTGAGGCTAATGCCGGGATGGTTCTTGCTACAAATTGCAACAGTAAGAATGTAAATACATACACAGGAATTACTTTTTTTTCGTTCTCAAATTGTAATACCAAGACATGTACAAATCTTTGTAAAAGTGATCTACAGCTGAATAAAACTGCTGCTACTATGCTACATAGTGGAGGAAGGGCTGATCTGCAGAGGAATGGAACATAAATGAAATTTCTCTGGATACCACCACATCAAGGCATCCAACAAAATAAGTGCCTGGAACATTTGAACACCTCGCAAAGGCCGCCACGCACAATGGACAGTAACTCATCAAGAATTTGTAACATTCTATGAGTCGGAGCGTGGAATATCAGAAGTTTGAACTTCTGAAGGGAAGCTAGAAAATCTGAAAAGGAACATGGAAAGGCTTAATCTAGATATAGTGAAATGGAAATAAGACAAGTATTTCTCTGCAGATGGGTGCAGGATAATATCAACAGCAGCCCAAAATGATGTAACGGAAGTAGGATTCGTTATGAACAGGAAAGTTGGGAAGAGAGTGTGTTACTGTGAACAGTTCAGTGGTAGGGTTGTTCTCATCAGAATCGATAGCAAACTAAGACCGACAACGATAGTTCAGGTATACATACCAACATCGCAAGCTGAAGACGAAGAGATATAGAAAGTATACGAGAATACTGAACGGATAATCCAGTACGTAATGGGATATGAAAATCTAATAGCCATGGGGGACTGGAATGCAGTTGTAGGGGAAGGAGTAGAAGAAGGTTTAGAGGAGAGTAATAGCGATTACTCTGTTCAAGAATCACAAGAGGAGAAGGTATACTTGGGAACGGCCAGGTGATACTGGAAGATTTCAGTTAGATTACATCATGGTCAGACAGAGATTCCGAAATCATATACCGGCTTGTAGAGCACACACAGGAGCAGATATATACTTGGATCACAATGTAGTAGTGATGAAGAGTACGCTGAAGTTGAAGAGACTAGCCAGGAAGAATCATTCTGCAAAGAAGTGGGATACGGAAGTTCTCTGAGGCTATAGATACTGCGATAAGGAATAGCTCAGTAGACAGCTCAGTTGAAGAGGTACGGACGTCTCTAAAAAGGGCAGTCACATAAGTTGGACAGAAAAACATGGGTACAAAGAAAGTAACTGCGAAGAAACCATGGGTAACAGAATGAATACTTCAGCTGCCCAATGAAAGAAGGAAGTACCAAAATACACAGGGAAATTCAGGAATAAAGAAATACAAGTCGCCTATGAATGAAATACACTCCTGGAAATTGAAATAAGAACACCGTGAATTCATTGTCCCAGGAAGGGGAAACTTTATTGACACATTCCTGGGGTCAGATACATCACATGATCACACTGACAGAACCACAGGCACATAGACACAGGCAACAGAGCATGCACAATGTCGGCACTAGTACAGTGTATATCCACCTTTCGCAGCAATGCAGGCTGCTATTCTCCCATGGAGACGATCGTAGAGATGCTGGATGTAGTCCTGTGGAACGGCTTGCCATGCCATTTCCACCTGGCGCCTCAGTTGGACCAGCGTTCGTGCTGGACGTGCAGACCGCGTGAGACGACGCTTCATCCAGTCCCAAACATGCTCAATGGGGGACAGATCCGGAGATCTTGCTGGCCAGGGTAGTTGACTTACACCTTCTAGAGCACGTTGGGTGGCACGGGATACATGCGGACGTGCATTGTCCTGTTGGAACAGCAAGTTCCCTTGCCGGTCTAGGAATGGTAGAACGATGGGTTCGATGACGGTTTGGATGTACCGTGCACTATTCAGTGTCCCCTCGACGATCACCAGTGGTGTACGGCCAGTGTAGGAGATCGCTCCCCACACCATGATGCCGGGTGTTGGCCCTGTGTGCCTCGGTCGTATGCAGTCCTGATTGTGGCGCTCACCTGCACGGCGCCAAACAACACGCATACGACCATCATTGGCACCAAGGCAGAAGCGACTCTCATCGCTGAAGACGACACGTCTCCATTCGTCCCTCCATTCACGCCTGTCGCGACACCACTGGAGGCGGGCTGCACGATGTTGGGGCGTGAGCGGAAGACGGCCTAACGGTGTGCGGGACCGTAGCCCAGCTTCATGGAGACGGTTGCGAATGGTCCTCGCCGATACCCCAGGAGCAACAGTGTCCCTAATTTGCTGGGAAGTGGCGGTGCGGTCCCCTACGGCACTGCGTAGGATCCTACGGTCTTGGCGTGCATCCGTGCGTCGCTGCAGTCCGGTCGCAGGTCGACGGGCACGTGCACCTTCCACCGACCACTGGCGACAACATCGATGTACTGTGGAGACCTCACGCCCCACGTGTTGAGCAATTCGGCGGTACGTCCACCCGGCCTCCCGCATGCCCACTATACGCCCTCGCTCAAAGTCCGTCAACTGCACATACGGTTCACGTCCACGCTGTCGCGGCATGCTACCAGTGTTAAAGGCTGCGATGGAGCTCCGTATGCCACGGCAAACTGGCTGACACTGACGGTGGCGGTGCACAAATGCTGCGCAGCTAGCGCCATTCGACGGCCGACACCGCGGTTCCTGGTGTGTCCGCTGTGCCGTGCGTGTGATCATTGCTTGTACAGCCCTCTCGCAGTGTCCGGAGCAAGTATGGTGGGTCTGACACACCGGTGTCAATGTGTTTTTTCCATTTCCAGGAGTGTAAATAGGAAGTTCAGGAAAGCTAAGATGAAATGGCTGCATGAAAAATGCGAAGAAATCGAAAAAGAAGTGACTGTCGGAAGGACTGACTCTGCATACAGAAAAATCGAAACGACCTTTGGTGAAATTAAAAGCAAGGGTGATAGCATTAAGAGAGCAATGGGGATTCCACTGTTAAATATAGAGGAGAGTGCGGATGGATGGAAAAAGTACGGTAAAGGCCTCTATGAGGGGCAGATTTGTCTGACGTGAAAAAAGAAGAAACAGGAATCAATGTAGGAGAGAAAAGGGACCCAGTATTAGAATTAGAATTTAAAAATGGTTTAGAGGACTTAAGACACAATAAGGGGGAAGGGATAGATGACATTACATCCGAATTCCTAAATTAATCATTGCGGAAAGTGGCAACAAAACGATTATTCACGTTGGTGTGTGAAATATATGAGACTGGCGATATAGCATCTGACTTTTTGAAAAATATGATCCACACAATTCCGAAGACTGCAAGAGCCGACGAGTGCGAGAATTAACGCACAATTAGCTTAACAGTTCATGCATCCACGTAGGTGACAATAATAATACATGGAAGAATGCAAAAGAAAATTGTGGATGTGTTAAATTATAATCGGTTTGGTTTTAGGAAAGATAAAAGCACCAGAGAGGCTGTTCTGACATTGCGGTTAATAATGGAAGCAAGACCAAATAAAAATCAAGACACGTTCATTCGATCTATCGACCTGTAAAAAACGTTTGACCATGTCAAATATGGCAAGATGTTCGAAATTCTGAGGAAAATTGCGGTAAGCTATAAGGAGAGTCGGCTAATATACAACATGTACAAGAGCGAAGAAGGAATAATAAGAGTGGAAGACCAAGAACGAAGTGCTCGGATTAAAAAGGGTGTAAGACAGGGATGCGGTCTTTCGCTCCTACTTTTTAACCTATACATCGAAGAAGCAATGATTGAATAAAATAAAGATTTAAGAAATGAATTAAAATTCAAGGTGAAAGGACATCTACGGTAAGGTTCGCTGATGACATTGCCATCCTCAGTGACAGCGGAAAAGAATTTCAGGATCTGCTGAAGGGAATGACCAGTGTAATGAGTACAGAATATGGGTTGAGAGTAAATCGATGAAAGACGAAAGTAATGAGAAGTATCAGAAGTGAGAACAGCATCTGCTGAAGGGAATGACCAGTGTAATGAGTACAGAATATGGATTGAGAGTAAATCGATGAAAGACGAAAGTAATGAGAAGTAGCAGAAGTGAGAACAGCAAGAAACTTAATATCAGCACTGATGGTTCACGAAGTTGATGAAGTTAAGGAATTCTGCTACCAAGGCAGCAAAATAACCGACGATGCACGGAGCAGGCAGGACATCAAAAGCAGACTAACACTGGAAAAGAGGGCTTTTCTGGCCAAGAAAAGTCTACTAGTATGAAACATAGGCCTTAATTTGAGGAAGAAACTTCTCAGAATGTGCGTTTGGAGCACAACATTGTACGGTAGTGAAACATGGACTGTGACGAAGTCAGAAAAGAATCGAAGCATATGAGATGTGGTGCTACAGACGACAGTTGAAAGTTAGATGGACTGATATGAGGGGGTTAAAGCCAAAGTGGTGTAAGTCATATTTCATGCATTTTGAGAAACAGAAGGTTTCGTGAGAAGCATTATAATAAATTCCACAAGAAATCAATACCACTTTTTTGTGTTTTACAACACAGGAAGGTGTCATTGTTTCAACGTGTTCATAATTGAAAACCGTTTAACACAAAATTATGTGCCTTTGAAGGAGCCAAATGACTTACACAATTTTGCCTTTAACCAATCTTGTATTTGCAGTAAATTTAAATAAAACCAAAAGGTATTTTTAATGACAAATGATATATTTCAGAAATAACTAAGAGCAGTACAAAGAAATATCCTTTATTAGCTATGACAATGTTCAGTCACGTTCAGTATCAACAACATCCAGCGGGCCTGCTTCATCTACTGTTGCTTCAGCTGTTGTAAGTCCCTGGAACTAAGCATGGTTGATGGGTGGAATGTATGGTAGAAGATCTAGCATGTCCCTTTTCTTTTCCTTGGTTACAGGTCTTGGTCCATGGTATAGGTTTTCCATAGCAATACGTCCAAGTGAAACTGGCCTTCCTGGTTTGGCTGGCTTTAGACATAGAGCGTGTAACATTATGTGATTGCCTTATCATTTTAAATCATTCACTAATCGAGCAGTCGCTCGGCAACAGCTACAGTTAGCAAATAATGTTGCGAGAATGTAAAAGGTGAACGACCTGTGACGTAACTTGTTTATTGTCGAAGCGCCGTCAGAGATGCAGTGAGTTATTGACTTTGAAAACCGCGGCGCGAAAAGCGGACAGAAGAAGAACACTTTTACACATTTTTTTGGATGCACGAAATATTCTCGATGAACAGTTACTCATTTTTCTCTTGTCTCTTGTAACTTGTGTCGGACGCGCATGTCTTGCCGCTGTATTATTATCGTTAAAAATAATATTATTTTAGTGTAAAGTAAAAGTGCAATACTAAAAGTGCAATACTGCATAGCAGTAGATTTATTGTGCGACGTGTATGTGAAAACGTGAAAGGAATTATTTTTATTACGAGAAGAGAAGTGCCAGTCAAAACGGCATCCATGTTAAATCTTTCATTGCAGTGTAAGTTCATCTATTAATTGCCATAAATTCAGATTTAAATGGAATTGGTGTATGGACTATTTATTTAATATAGAATCTATGTCTCACTCCTTCATGAAGTTATTTAATTTTCTTTATTTTCTGCCAAATAGAGAGTTCACAGTCACGAATTCTTTCGTCGAAATCGGACGGAAGTTGTATGCGGCGAAATATTTTCTCCGCGCCATATTCTACTGGTAAATGCATGATAAACTACTGTCCCTTAGGAAATTCATGTTGAGCTGTCCAAAAATAATTATATTTTGAATAGGCATTTACTCTTCTCTGCAATGCAACTTCCGACTGATCAGACGATCCAACAAGAAACAGCCGCACACGGCCGGCGTTCGCAAATATATTTCCACCGCTGATTATAGGTATATGTTATAGCACAAAAGTAAACATATTGTTATAATTAGCGACTACGAACGGGGACATTTATAACTGTATGTTTATGTATACACATTACGTAAACATATCATTATAAGCGGAGAATGGAAAATCCTCATTAAGAGTCTCCTTGTAATAGAGCATAAAAGGTTCGTTCTTCAGTAAACGAATCCACTGCATATTAAGCCACGACAATGGTTTTTTAGCGACATTTTGTTTTCTCCTTGTAATAGCTTGGTCAAGATTCTTCGTAGATTTGAAGTCTTCACGTGACATTTGCGTAGCAATAAAAGCTTTCTTTCTTCTTGATTTTGCGATTATGGGGCACCAATCAGTAGGAACATAAACTGTTTTACCTCTTGCATAGTGTTCTATAGATCCAAAATCTGAATCATTAGGGATATAGGAGTGGCCACTAACCATAAATTTATGGTCCATAATGTCGATGTCAACACTGGTGTGAAGCAATTTCATGAGACACAATGCAAATTTGAAGTTCCTATTTTGTCCCGTGCAAGTGTCACTATACATGACAACATGTTTTGAAGCTGAAGCTCTTGTAGTAATATGTTTTGTAACACAAGAACCTATTTCTTGTGACCCACGTGAGGCTATTGTCTCATCCCATGTGTACATAAAGCCAATATCAGTTGACAGCTCATGACAGCCAAGATTGTATAAGTACATGTTTCTTTTATAATAGGCCACAGAAGTGGTCAGTTTGCGAAATGGTAGAGCTTTCTGCAAGTCAAAAGTGAAGGCATAATACAATTTATCTTTCTGTGACTTTTCTTTAACTACGTAATTTCATGGATGTTTTAGCAGCCTCCGCCTTCCGAAGATGAAGTTCGTGTTGTACTTCCACGTTCTTTCTTTCTATTGCATCTTCTAAAGTGGACATCTGTATTTTGTACTTGTCACACTTCACACAGGTATCTTCACGTGGAGCATGAAAGCGCAAGTTGAAGTCATGACTGAAACACCTGTGATAAATGGGCTCTTTAACAGGTAAGATTTTTTTCTCTTTGCAGTACTCTCTGTATAAGTTATACATAAGACGTACATTAAGGTCAGGGGATAAATATTTTCTGTTTGGATTTTGAGCTCTTTTATAATGAGACTGGTCTGAGGGGAATGATGAAATATGCTTCCGGACAGTATCCATTCTTTCATCAGAGATTTTGTTCACGGGTATCCCACTTCCTCGTTTGTCTGCTCTCCCATTTTCAACTTTTGTACAGCTCTTGTCATCCGCCCATCTGATATTTGGAATGTTTGAAGGAAATATTTTTTGCATACTTTAACACTAGTTCCATCACCTTGAATATAAAACTGATTGCTGGTTGACTTTGGCAATCTTGACACATCTCTAGGACGCATGTGTTGAGGACTTATTTGCTTAATTAACCCATGCAGAAAAGCATTCTGACAGGAAAAAGAACCTAAATTCCAAAATGTTTCGAATGCACTTCTGCGTGCCACTTCTGATATCTTATCTACACATTTTAATCTGCAGTTACAATTTATGTTTGAGAACGTCTTTTCAGGAACCTTTCTCCCTTCCTTAGTTTCATATACCTGACCCAAATTTCTTTTTTTTCTTTCTTTCCTGCTTCGTACTCCCCCTTTTTTTCCTCTTTCTACTTCGATTTGGTAATTCATGTTGTGTTATTTCCACTTCTTCCTCTGCAACCAAACAAACACGCATAATTATTTTCCTAATGTTATGCTACGACGTTTTGAGGTTGTGTATCAAGACTGTTATTATTTTTACGAATTGTTTTGCAGAAATTATGCTACATCGTTTAGCTCGCGCACCACGTTTGCTATTATTTTCAGTGAAATTACGTTTATAGGCTAGTCATTGTTAAACTTCAAAGACATGGTAATGTGTTGCTAACGTAATTGCATTTTGCAATATACTGGGTTCACTACTTGTATCTTCATCAAATTGAGGATCCATCTTCACCAAAACACGTAAACTACACAGTACGAAAGCACACCTTAGAAGCACTTAGAGGAATAATGGCGTAAGTCAGAATTGCACCGCAATGCCTGTAAACAAAGCGGCCGTTTTATTCACAAGTGAAACTGCTAACGCCGTCTATGGGGGTAAGAACAAAACTGTGAGTTACACCATTCTCCCATTTAACAGATCTATATTTCAAAATTGTATTGCAGCACTTAAGTCAATAATTTTAAAAACGTGACTTACATCACTTCAGCCTTAACCCCGTCATATGGTAAGAAATAAGGTTCTGCGCAGAATCGAAGAGTGTTCCGGCGTAACGACAAGCGCCGGGGCGAAGATCAAGAACGGAAGAGCAGAGAGAGCTGTGAGGCGACGTCAGCCAATTGGTACGCTGACGAATATCTCTCTAGGACGACACCAAGACAGGACCGATGTCTACACGGAGAGAATATAATCGGCGCGCCGCCTAGCCGCGACGGGGTGGAAGACGAGCCGCCATACAAACGCTACAGCAGCGACTTACGAACTGTATTGTTTTGCTTGCGTTGAAATTGCATATACCGAAGGACATTGATTATTTGCATGTCGCCATCGAATACGCAAAATTAAATATTGTAAATTTTACTTACTGTAATAAACGTCATTAACACGGTTTGCTTGAATTGTTGTCTAGCGCTCCAAGAAATCAGCTTCCTAGGCACCCTATACTAGACGAGACGGATGAACATAAAAAAGGGGAAAAGTAATGGAAAACATTGATAAGAAGACAGGACATGATGATAGAACGTCTGTCAAGACATCGGGGAATAAGTCCCATGGTATTAGAGGAAGCTGTTGAAGGCAAAAACTGTACAGGGAGACAGAGATTGGAAAATATCCAGCAATGAATTGCCGACGTAGGTTGCAAGTGCATATATTCCATGAAAGAACGGTGGGGACCAACAGAAGAAGAACCTCATGTGCTACATACGCAACCGGCTCCCATCAGAATATCGTGATTTACGGATTGGACACACATCATGCGATCCCTACTTTCATTATAGGACGTGTGCTTCCCCAGTCACCGCCATAGGATACGCATAAGAGATAACTCAGTGCAAGATGGCGAATTGAAACACACATTTGTTACTTCGATCGCCGGCCACTGTGGCCAAGCGGTTCTAGGCGCTTCAGTCCGGAACCGCGCTCCTGCTACGGTCGCAGGTCCAATCCTGCCTCGGGCATGGATGTGTGTGATGTCCTTAGGTTAGTTAGGTTTAAGTAGTTCTAAGTCTAGGAGACTGATGACCTCATATGTTAAGTCCCACAGTGCTTAGAGCCATTTGAACCATTTTTGTTCCTCCAATCAGCAAATTACTGTTTGCAAGAGACTGAGCAAGGTGAATTACCAATTTTGCACATGTATTAACACTATACTCCCATCACCAAAATCTAACAACTTACACAATTGTGGACTTTTTAGGAGATTGTTATTTGCGCATATAATTTTGTCTATTCTCTTGGAGACTCCTGTACCCCCTAAGTGACTGTCAGTACATATACTTGACTTTTATCTCATGGAAAATATCGAGTATCTGGAAGATGTTGCAGTATGACTTCAGAAAAAAGTTTGTGTGTTTATACTATTCATTAACTTTTTTCCTTGTTTATCCATAAGACTGCTTTGTATTGAGAACTATAATTATATATGATCTATTACCATCTACTAGGCGATATGTATGTCATTATCGTTCCTTTTAGTTATCGTATATGCTGCCTATGGAAGAGGAAATTGACGTTTGGTGTGTATACGATGCAACTGTGGGAATGTGTGTGAGCACTCACATCAACATCTAATAAGAGTTTCCGTTGTTCTCGTTCTTTTCTAGGTCTCACCAGTGTGTGCTTAATGGTTTATACTCGAATACAGTTCTAAAGACAGACAGTGAAACCATCCGATCACCTCTCGTGAGTCGGGGCCCAGTGCTGCCAATTACTTGTGTATCGCATCCGATTAAGAGATTTCTTATCAATAATAAGAAAAAAATATGGGAAGAAAAGATATATCTGTAATCAATGAACACGTGGCAATGAAAACAAACCTGCACTGCACCGATAAGTTTCGGTCTTACGACTTGCATATTTCCCCAATATTTTTCAAAAAAGTTCGTTTCAGATTTTCATATCATTGTCATCAATATACACTTAGTATCAAAGCTATAAAATAATATTACAAAGTGCACCCCGCTATGGTGTTGAGAAGATATGTGATGTTAATTCAGTGACCTCTATGTTGAGTCAAATTTCCGAAGAACTTTTTATTGTAGCACTTATGAGTGTGACGTGGCAACGCCGCTGGCATATCCTGATTCGGTTGGAAAAATTGTCGAAAACCGATTTTATCTTCTCCTGAGGCAAGTGTCCCATAATTGTTGTAATAGGACCTTAATATCATCTATACTGGCTCTAGGACGGAGTTGACGTCTGAGATAGTCACACGCATGTTCCATCGGGGACAGATCTGGATATCTTACTGATCTTGGGAGTGCCTCAACATCACTCACACAGTTCACATACGTGTCATGTGTGAACGAGTACTGTCCTTTTCAAAAATGACACCACGATACTGTCCCAGGAGAGGTAACACACCGTGGCCGTGCGGTAGCGTTCTCGCTTCCCACGCCCGGGTTCCCGGGTTCGATTCCCGGCGGGGTCAGGGATTTTCTCTGCCTCGTGATGGCTGGGTGTTGTGTGCTGTCCTTAGGTTAGTTAGGTTTAAGTAGTTCTAAGTTCTAGGGGACTTATGACCACAGCAGTTGAGTCCCATAGTGCTCAGAGCCATTTGAACCATTTGAGGTAACACACGAGGACGCAGGATGTCCTTGAAAGACCATTGTGCCAACAGAGTTCCCTCAGTCGCTACCAACCTGTGAGCTGAAGTTGTACCTGATGGATCCCCGTCCCATGACTCCAGAAGGAACACGGCTATGTCTCTCGAAAACAATGGAAGACTGGAACCTCTCTAGGTCGCTTCCCTACTCGTCAACGATGGTCATCTGGACTAGTGCAGAACCGCGATTCCTCGCTGAATCCAGTATGACGTCATTCAGCAACAGTCCGTGCTTCCCAGTCATGGCGGAACTCAAAACGCAGACGTTCTGTGTGGTGTTCAGCGGCAGTCTACCCATGGCACAGTGTCCAGTCTGCGAATACATAGAAAGAAGGCTCCTTTATTGTATGATTATATGATAGCGGAACAAATACTGGTAGCAGTTACTTCTGTAAAATATCTGGGAGTATGCGTGCGGAACGATTTGAAGTGGAATGATCATATAAAATTAATTGTTGGTAAGGCGGGTGCCAGGTTGAGATTCATTGGGAGAGTCCTTAGAAAATGTAGTCCATCAGCGAAGCAGGTGGCTTACAAAACACTCGTTCGACCTATACTTGAGTATTGCTCATCAGTGTGGGATCCGTATCAGGTCGGGTTGACAGAGGAGATAGGGAAGATCCAAAGAAGAGCGGCGCGTTTCGTCACAGGGTTATTTGGTAAGCGTGATAGCGTTACGGAGATGTTTAGCAAACTCCAAGTGGCAGACTCTGCAAGAGAGGCGCTCTGAATCGTGGTGTAGCTTGCTGTCCAGGTTTCGAGAGGGTGCGTTTCTGGATGAGGTATCGAATATATTGCTTCCCCCTACTTATACCTCCCGAGGAGATCACGAATGTAAAATTAGAGAGATTCGAGCGCGCACGTAGGCTTTCCGGCAGTCGTTCTTCCCGCGAACCATACGCGACTGGAACAGGAAAGGGAGGTAATGACAGTGGCACCAGTGCTGATGACCTCGATGTTGAGCACCCATAAGCCCCAACACACACACACACACACACACACACACACACACACACACACACACACGACAGTGGCACGTGAAGTGCCCTCCGCCACACACCGTTGGGTGACTTGCGGAGTATAAATGTAGATGTAGATGTAGGTTGGTGATAGTCCCCGATAGTGCGGAATGCCAAAGGATGTTGTAGGGAGTCCATTACTTGTTCTACGTCACAGTCGCAGGTGTGAAGGGACTTGGACGTGGTTGGTACACAATACAACGATCGTGCGTCGTGGTCGTCACACGTGGTCGACTGAAATTTTGACAACGAGTATACCTGCCCTCACGATTCCTTAGAGTCCAATATCGGCCTTTGCCACGTACGAATGCCGCTCAAATCTGGATATTGCGTGATGCGACCAGCTGGCTGAATGAAGACCCACAGCGAGGTGCCTTTCAAACTCTGTTAGGTGCTGATAACGCTTTCTCACATGAGTATGCGGTGTCTCCATGTCCTTAACAGTGGCCAATCAACATCTGATACTGTTCATGCCTCTGATATAGTCTACCAGGCCGGGTAAAACTAAAAGCTGACAACACTAATGCACTCTGGGGTCCGTTCTGCCAGCAACTCTAAGCATTTACGTACCCACCGAAGATAAAAATATGAACGATACACCAAAATATTTACTGCTTTGCGGACGTCCACTTGATCAACAGCATGTGTCGGCATCTTGATCAGTTTACAGTGAAGAAGTCACTAGTGAGATGGTCATAGGCGGATACGGCATGAAGCCTTGTCCAGGTATGAAAAGAAAGACTAGGTTTTAACAACACGCCGAGAACTAGGTCATTAGAGGCAGTCTTGCCCAGAATAAACGCTGTCGTGGAGCAAAGTCGATACCATTCTCGAGATAGTTTTGAATATTTCACACATCTCACTAAAACGGAACATCCCTGCCATCATGCAGTTACTGAAAGTTGCTACGGTGATTTCATGGCATTACAACGCTTTTTCACGTTGCCTTTTTTCACGAAACCAAAGCATTGAGAGAATGGTAGTAGTATTATGGGTCTGAATCTGGGGCGCTGTTCCAAGAAGTTCAAGCCAGGACGTTCACGTCAAAATCGTTAAATAAGATGAGAATCCCCACTGAAAGTGATATACTATCGGAATTTTACAAATTCAAGTGGATTAGTGATCGCATTAATACATAATACAGATAACACCTGAAGAGGCTGACTGTGAGCCGTTCACTGTAAGGAATGGGAATTCTGAACAACCAAGAAGTGGCTTGCAGATGAGACGATAAGCTACCGGCATTGTCAGCAAGAGATCTGATGCGAAGATTAGTTTCGATAGTCGTGCTTCCATATGGTGCATCTTAACTGGTTACTCGTGGCAGATAGTGCTGTACATTAAAGAACGGCTGCTGCCAGAGGTTTCAGGCAGTTTCTCTACGTGTGCGCCAACATGTCATCACCTTCTGTTTGCCACTGGACATTTAGTGAGTACTTTCAAGCAGCAGTTTCGCTATTTAGTTACTTGTCTCTAGGTATTGTGAAGGAGATCAAATGTACTAAAAGAGCATCCCTATATAAACGAGCGGTGAGAACTTCTAGTTTCCATCTAAATATAAATAAATGATTAACATAATATATCCTTCGTAATATAGACACACAGGGTACAAGTCTATTATTAACTGACAAAAATATTCCGTTACCTTTGACTTCCTAACGAGTCGCAGGATTAAATGGAAATATCTAATCACTTTCAAATTATAATTCCTTTACAAATTGAAACCTTTGTAGTCATTTAGCTTGGATAAATGTAAGCCGGCCGCGGTGGTCTCGCGGTTCTAGGCGCGCAGTTCGGAACCGTGCGACTGCTACGGTCGCAGGTTCGAATCCTGCCTCGGGCATGGATGTTTGTGATGTTCTTAGGTTGGTTAGGTTTAAGTAGTTCTAAGTTCTAGGGGACTTATGACCACAGCAGTTGAGTCCCATAGTGCTCAGAGCCATTTGAACCATTTTTGATAAATGTAAAGCTTTGTGACTCAAGCAGTGGAAAATACCGAAAACGTAAAAATGCAAGTGAAACTGGTTCTTTGTAAGTATTGGTTTTGGCGCGGTAAACATATACGAAAAAATTATTGTTGGTAGAAACGTTTTTTTCTCAGTGAGTAGTTAACTAGTACTTCCTAGCACGTTGATGATGCGGTATTCAGTACGAAGACTGGTTTTATGCAGCACTCCACTCTGTCAACCGATCCCTTCTTCTAGTCAGGTTGTGCCACAAATTTCTTTCATTCCCGATTCGATCAGTACTTTCTCATAGTTACGCGATGTAACCATCTAATTTTCAGCACTCTCCTGTAGCACTACATTTCAGAAGGTTGTAGTCTCGTATCGTCTTAACTGCTTATCGTCCATGTTTCACTTACGTACAAAGCTACAATCTAAACAAATACCTTCTATAAAACCTTCCTGACAAATTTGTATTAGAAATTAATAAATTTCTCTTTTTCAGAAATGCTTTCCTTGCTATAGCCTGTCTGCATTTTATATCCTCTATACTTCGGCCATCACCAGTTATTTTGTCGTCCCAATAGAACAACTCATCTGCTATTATTAAATTCTGATTTCCTAATCTACTTCCCCAATCATCGCCTGATTTATATCGACTATATTCATTACACTTTTGTTTTTGTTGATGCTCATTCTATAATCTCATTTCAAGACACCACCTAGTCTGTTCAACTGTCCTTCCAAGGCCTTTGCTGTCTCTGACAGAATTATAATGTGAATAACACTCGACACTCAATATCCATTCAGATTATCATAAAAATTACAACAATTAGAAAGTCAAGAACGATGCAGTGTTTCCAAAAGCTGCAAAGCTGTATAAAGGGGCTTTATTCGGAACTACCAGTTTCGCGTCAATTTAGACGCATCTTCGGGTTTATAAAAGTTGTCTTTCTATAATGCAGATGAACAATTACGGAGTTCCACCGTTCGGGAAGGTATCCATGTTACGACTCAAACCACACCAGTGGGCTGTCATAATAAAATTGAGTATACCCAAAAGGGGCTTGTTAAAATGTACGAAGCATGTCTCTTGGCTGAGTGGATGAGCCAGGTCGGATAACACCCCGTCGGATATACTATAAGATCGGGTAGATACCAGTTTTATAAACCCAATGATGTAAAATTTAAGATCCTGTGTAATGTGCGTACTTCCACCGTATTGCTAATAGGCACATGTAGTGGAAGCAGCCCATGGAGGCTATCAATACAATAGGAAGCGGACGCTCACGGTGCCAAAGTGGAAAACAAAGTAAATACACGAACAGTTGGGAAGAGGAAATCAAAACTAGGACTGTATACCCTCTTGTCTGCTTCATTTTCTGCATGTCTATATTTTCTCCTTTCATTAGTTTGATTCAGTATCTCCTGTAATATGCAATGCTTTCTACTAGGCCTTGTCCTTTTACTTCTTTGGTCCTCTACTGCCTTCAATACTTTGTTTCAAGATATAACAGCAATGAGGTAATAGAGTTAATGTAAGCAAAGTAGACAAGCCTTCGCGTTTGCGTCAAAGACAGTGTAGATTGTTCTTGTGGTGAAATATCGTCAGTAGCACTCAGTCTACATTAGATCTTGAATGTCATACTTCCGAGAAAGCTTTCCGACTACCCTCAGTCCTAAGAATTTAAAATGGTTGACATTACTAACTGTTGATCCACTTGGGACAGTAAAATTTCACTTTTACGAGAGTTCCGTGTCAGAAACTATATGCATGGCAATTCCATTCTCGCTGCTACCTCTTAGTTTTCCATATGCCAGTCTGCAAGCGGATGGCATGTGCTTAGAAATACATACAGTTGGAAGCAGGATCTTTAACAGGAAATTTAGTTGCATCAGCTGCATTTTTTGTTATAGTTTATTTGCAGTCAGTTTCGGAGAAAAGACATCTTCAACTTCGCCGGCTTTAAAATAAAAGAAATGAAATGGTGTGTTGTGATGGTGTGTTGGCCTTTAATTACGTATCCTCCGATTCAGAGTTGAAATAGTGAAGGTTTTGGCTGACTTCATTGCCTAGGGGCTGGGATACGTAGTTGCCGCATTACAAGCCAAATACTGTTGACTCTACAGTATACAATATGAATATACACAAGAGTCGAATGGTCGAAGCTTCCTATCACTCGGCAATTGAGAATTTTGAACGTAACATAAACATTTATATATGAAAGATTGCAATTAAATAAATTCTGTAGGTACTATTTTAACGACTTCAGATGATGAGTATGATAGCAGAAGTACCTTTAAGAATGCCCTTTTTTACTGTAAAACACTTATTGATGTCGATGGTCCAGCAATTAAATAAAATATAAGTTGAATAACTGGGAAACAATAGATTCTTACTTCACGTAAATAGTTATGAGCAATATCATAGACGCGAGATATTCACTTCTAAACGCAAACTACAGAAGCCACGGAAATCTCACAAGGGCACAAGTCGGCACTGCGAAATATTTCTATCTCTCGGGACCACGTGCAAACTGCTCCACTCTCCAAGTCTTTCCCGCTACTGTGCGTCCGTCGCGCCGTCCTGTCCAGGACTGTCCCGTGTTCCCTCACGTATTGTCGCTCGCGCCACCCTGTCCAGAACTAACTGTCCTCTCTCGAAACGATCCTCCTCCCCCACTTCCATACCATCTCTCCACGTGTCCTTTTCGGAACGATCGCTGTGATTGGCTAGGGAACTCTCGTCCTGTCTCCAAGCCAACGCACACTTACGAACATAATGAAACACATTCGAAATAATGGATTTACATTTAAATCACTTGAAATTAAATAAATATCCCTATGGATGTACCATAAACACGCTCTAACATACATTATTAAATATATAAACAAATTAAATAATCATATATCAAAGGAATAGAACAAAAGGTAGATCAGTAGCCTAATGTCCCTGTGCTTTCTAAAATACAGTAAATATTTAACCAATTTCTTCATGAACAGTATATATCGGATATAAACAAAGATATTGATGAATAAATATATTTATAACCATGCTGTTACCGTTTTTTCGTGTCACTGTGGAGTACATATGACCTGACGCGATCGAAAGTATTGGCCACTTTGACCTCCAATAACTCATGTGCTATTGAAGTTATATGCCTGTAATTTATAACAATTTTAGTTTACACTAATAGCTTTCTAAAGACACGTCAATCGACAAACTAACCGTTTAGATTTTTCAAATTCGTTGCTGAGTGTTACTTGCATAATTTATCGTCAGAAACTAACTTTAAACTAATAAAGATATTGAAAATCTGTTTACACCATCAGAATCGTCGTGCTCGTAATGTTAATGTACATGTTTCTTTTTGAGGTATCATGATTCATCTGGCTGCTATTAATTTCTATATGAACTGTGAAATGTCTGCCATTAAGGTTTCACAAAGTCCGCCATCTTTGGTACTCCCGGCATGTCTCCTTCATCGACACAGTGTCACCATGGAATTCTCAGCCACACGGTAGGCCCACTGCGCGCCCCGTGCGGTGCCCACCAACTCCGAACTTTGAATATTTTCAGGGCGCCACAACTCGCCCGTTACCTCACAACTTCATGCAGTTTAGGAAAAGAACAAGAACTGTTTGATGAATTTTCTGATACAGTCATCTCAGCTAAAACAACACAAAATACCGAATGAAGTTTAGGATACTGCACTTTGAATGTAATCGCTAAGAGCATTGAAATGCAGAGAGTTTGTGTACAACATAAATACTGTTTGTTACTAATCTGTATTAAGCATGGCGTCCACTGTTCTCTACTCGTTTTTATTTTATTATTTTATGAATGTGGAGGTAAAGCGTGGGACATCGAAGTCTCACAATTACCATCAGAGCGGTTTTCTGGGACCCAACTTCATTTTTGTCGTTATTTTTGTTCGATTCTTGTTTAATAATGTTCAACATCGTTTTTGCTCTGTTCTTGGCAGTTTTACTTTTTTACGCTGGTGCATAAGGTGAAACGTGAGTATAACTGCTTATATGATTTTCTACGAGTGTTTTATGTGATACAGTCTGTGAGGAATCTATGTTTTCAGTAGATACTAAGTGACTGTATGTGAAAGATTTAATTTAGGTTATTCAGCATTTTCGTTAGGTTAGGTTAGGGTAGTGTTTAACGTCCCGTCGACAACGAGGTCATTAGAGACGGAGCGCAAGCTCGGGTTAGGGAAGGATTGGGAAGGAAATCGGCCGTGCCCTTTCAAAGGAACCATCCCGGCATTTGCCTGGAACGATTTAGGGAAATCACGGAAAACCTAAATCAGGATGGCTGGAGACGAGCATTTTCGTTAGTCTATTCAAACAAACTTGCTGCGTGTTTCTCAGTATACACGCAGGTGTGCTCAGACAAACCTAACGGTGAAGGCGACTGCTCGTGATAAACCGGAAATACAGCTTCATAATTTCAAGTGTCACCATACACTGAGGTGACAAAAGTCTTAGGATACCTCCTAATATTGTATCGGACCTCCTTTTGCTCGGCGTAGTGCAGTAATTCGACGTGGCATGGATTCAACAAGTCGTTGGAAGCCTGCCACGGAAGAGCCATGCTGCATCTATAGCCGTCCATGATTGCAAATGTGTTACCAGTGCAGGAGTTTGTGCACGAACTAAACCCTCGATGATGTCCCACCAACATTCAGCGGGATACACGCAGGTCGATCTGGTTGAGCATATTATTCGCTTGAACTGTCAAGAATGTTCTTCAAACCAGTCACGAACAACCGTGGCTTGGTGACATGACGCATTGTTATCCATAAAAGTGCCGTCTCTATTTGGGAACATGAAATTCACGAATGGCTGCAAATGGTCGCCAAGTAGCGGAACATAGCCATTTCCAGTCAATGATCGGTTCAGTTGGACCAGAGGACCCAGTTCACCTTCACGTAAACACGGCCCACACCATTATGGAGCCAGCACCAGATTGCACAGAGCCTTGCTAACAAACTGGGTCAATGGCTTCGCGGGGTCTGCGCCAGACTCGAAGCCTACCATCAGCTCTTAGCAAATGAAATCGGGATGCATCTGACCAGGCCACAGTTTTCCAGTCGTCTAGGATCCAACCAATATGTTCACGAGCCAATGAGAAGCGCTGCGGGCACTGTCGTGCTGTTAGCAAAGACACTCGGACGTTTGTGTGCTGCCACAGCCCATTAACTACTGACCTAATGGAACGTTCGTCGTACGTCACACATTGATTTCTGCTGTTATTACACGCTGTTTAACGCTGTCGTGCCAACCATCCGACAAATGTTCGTCACTGCGGCGCAGAACAGTCGGTCGGAACTTACGGAGGCTCCACAAGAGATTGTTAGGTCGGTCGGATGACTTCGTTGCACCTCCTGTAGGTCAGTTTCTCTGCAGCAGGTGGTGATTTTTGGGCAAGAAGTTTCCTCTCCGTGGTTGCACTTCAACGTCTGTATTCGCGCCGCTTCTCCCTTCTCTTAAAAACCTTCAACATCTTTTTTAAGAGAGTTCGCATTTGAAAAGTAAATATATAAACATCTGTTCAAATTAACACAACATAATCACTTACCATTTGTCTGTAACCGAGGCCGTGCGACAGTTTTTCTAGTGACAACGCTCTACTTTGGACCGTCACAATTGCTCTTATAGACGAATAAACAACGATGAACTGTGTGCTCAAGTGCTGCTATATTATCATGATGTGAGTTTTAATTGCTGTAATTTAAACTGATTTACAACGAAATATGCGATATGGTGGACAAGACATTCACTTTTTCCTGCAAAGATAACGCATTACGTGGTGTAATCGTGATTGCTCAGTCTGAATGACTGAGTTCTGGAGTAATACGTTAGAAAGAGCTGCAGCTCCTTCACTATGTTTTCTGATAAATTTAACAGTTTCCTATATAAAACCAGGGTTCACAGATATTCCATAGGGTGTAAACCTTGTTGTAAACATGTTTCCATTAATGTTAGAATATTCATAGGTAATTGCTTATCTCGGTGAGAGGTACACTTAGACATGCCCTTCGCTGTTCAAAAATGTTCAAATGTGTGTGAAATCTTAGGGGACTTAACTGCTAAGGTCATCAGCCCCTAAGCTTACACACAACTTAACCTAAATTATCCTAAGGACAAACACAAACACCCATGCCCGAGGGAGGACTCGAACCTCCGCCGGGATCAGCCGCACGGTCCCTGACTGCAGCGCCTAGACCGCTCGGCTAATCCCGCGCGGCCCTTAGCTGTTCTCACGGCCAACATATTGAGGATGAATATTACAAACAACCGACCAGTTGCAAAGGATAAAGTAATCTTTACCTAGGTTTCAATAGATATAAATCTATCTTCTTCAGAAGACGGCCTGGGGACAATGAACATCATAATTTATATCCAAGGTAAGATACATGAGTCAAGTTTTTTTTTTTTTTCTTTATTGTGATTTCATTCCCCGGCCCCATACGGGCAGGGGAGGGCTGTCAGCAGCACAATCCGCCGCTCTTCAGCCGAGTGATATGACAATTAAAACAAGAATAAAATAATACATACATAAGGAGGTAAAAAGGGGGAACATAAAACAGAGTAAGGGGAGAAAATGGAGGTAAAAATACACTGATATGTAGACGTTCATTGGGGACAGTTAAAAAAGTCACCAGAAAGTTAAAAAAACACAATTGGTGATTCTTAAAACACATGGAAGTCACTAGATGCACAGGCACAGGTTAAAAGTCGGCCACAGTATTAAAAACACTCCGAAACAACACACTTAAAACCCACTCGGAGCACACACGACGAAGAATAAAACTACCAGGTGGGACCTGCCGAGGGAAAGGGCAGAGAGGATGGAAAAGGAGGGGAGAGCATGGGGCAGCTGGGGAAGCGGCGGGAGGAAGGGAGGAGGGGAACCGTGGGTTCACGAAGAGGCAGGAGACACATGGGGCGGGAGAGGAAAAGGGAAGACAGGGCAGGAGGGAGCGCAGAGACACTGAAAGAAGGCACAAGAGATGGAGGGGGAGGGGAAATCCGCTCAGAAGGAGGGAGGGGGAGGAGAGGGAGCCCTGAGGAGGAGGCAGGAAGAGGGGGTTAGAGTTGGTAGGAAGGGTAGATGAGTCAAGAATAAAGTATAACATATATTAGGAAAATCTTGTATTACAACATGTGAGAAGGATTGCTGATACTTACAATATTACAGTAACATGGAGTGAAGTATCTTAGTCATTTTTGCAAACATTTAAACTCCAAATAAAACATAGCCCTGAGAACAGGGTTTGTCAGGCATATAGAAATTAAGAACATAGTAGTTGAAGAGCGCATGGGCGACTGAGTAAAATCGGCCAGCGTAGTAGCACTGCGGCCAGGGCAGGTGGCGCTCAGGTCGCAAACTATTTGCCGATTGGCGTACTGAAGTAACATGTGAGGTATCAATATTAAATGCATCCTTAGATAGAGTTACAAAAATAAATAAAATCATTTACCACTCCCGTTGTGACAAACTGGGAGTTATAGGCGCAATCACGTAGAACATTCATCAAAAACAGGGCAGGTGGCGCTTTCGCCGTGAGTAATATGTAGTGGCATATACAGCCAGAATATAACGGTTATATTGCCATAATAGTGAAACACATAGGATGTATATAAGTAACAAATTTTAGAAAATCGTAATGGCTCTTAAGTCATAATTATGAAACCTGGGCTATAATCCAGTTAATACATATGTTAGAATGAAAAAATTATTACATGAAGGCCCGTATATTGGCAGCCATACATCGTGAGAAAAATATATTACATAACAGGCAGTGAGCTAAGAGATAAGAAAGTGCATTATAGCTTCCTGAGGAAATGGAGTACTGAGGTTACTAGCATTTATGTTATATATTAAACAGTACGGGTTTGAAGCCTTCGAAAAATTGTCTACAGGCAAGGTTCAGCTGATCATTAAGTATATTGCCGTCTTTGAGCTCAAGATGTTTGAAAATAAATAGCTCTTCCCACAGATCTAGTCTCCGTCCTTTGACTTGTCTGTGTAGGATAACCGTGTCTTCTAACTGTTTAGGCGTATGGCCGGCTATCAAGAGGTGTTCAGCAAAAGTAGAGTTGCGAAAATTTATTCCTTTTTTACCTAATAGATGCTCTTTATATCGTGTTTTCACGGCTCTGCCTGTTTGACCAATGTAATATGAGGGGCAGTTATTACAGGTTAGTTTGTAAATACCTGAATTAGAAAACCAATCCCTGGCAATCTCTACTGACTGTACAAGATTTCTTTTTAAACTGTTGTTTGTAGAGAAAGAGACGTTAAAGTTATATTTTTTATTTAGAAGACGTTTGATCCTATACGATATGTTACCCAAGAAGGGGATGGAAATAAATTTTTTAGTTTCTATGGTATCTGTGGGGAGGTTATTTCTCAAAGTCGAGCAATTTTGGGAAATTTTCTTATTAAGCAGGTAATCGATCATATTCTGGTTGTACCCATTATTGACCGCAATAGCTTTAATGACATTCAATTCCTTTTTTTGGGCCGCTGGTGATAAAGGAGTGGTTACCATTCGATGAATGGCGGAATGAAAAAATGCCAGTTTATGAACTTTTGGATGAGTTGAGTCAGCAGGAATAATGCTATCTGAATATGTTTCTTTGCGAAAGATATTGAAATGGAAGGTATTATCTTGTATAGAAATTGTTAAATCTAGAAAATTAAGTTCGCGTTTATCATTTTGAAGTTCTTTAGTGAAGGAAATTTTTTCATGTAAACCGTTGAAAGTGTTAAAGAGAAGCTCTAAATCATAATCTGTGCCGTCAAAAGCAATGAAAAGACGGCAGTATACTTAATGATCAGCTGAACCTTGCCTGTAGACAATTTTTCGAAGGCTTCAAACCCGTACTGTTTAATATATAACATAAATGCTAGTAATCTCAGTACTCCATTTCCTCAGGAAGCTATAATGCACTTTCTTATCTCTTAGCTCACTGCCTGTTATGTAATATATTTTTCTCACGATGTATGGCTGCCAATATACGGGCCTTCATGTAATAATTTTTTCATTCTAACATATGTATTAACTGGATTATAGCCCAGGTTTCATAATTATGACTTAAGAGCCATTACGATTTTCTAAAATTTGTTACTTATATACATCCTATGTGTTTCACTATTATGGTAATATAACCGTTATATTCTGGCTGTATATGCCACTACATATTACTCACGGCGAAAGCGCCACCTGCCCTGTTTTTGATGAATGTTCTACGTGATTGCGCCTATAACTCCCAGTTTGTCACAACGGGAGTGGTAAATGATTTTATTTATTTTTGTAACTCTATCTAAGGATGCATTTAATATTGATACCTCACATGTTACTTCAGTACGCCAATCGGCAAATAGTTTGCGACCTGAGCGCCACCTGCCCTGGCCGCAGTGCTACTACGCTGGCCGATTTTACTCAGTCGCCCATGCGCTCTTCAACTACTATGTTCTTAATTTCTATATGTCTGACAAACCCTGTTCTCAGGGCTATGTTTTATTTGGAGTTTAAATGTTTGCAAAAATGACTAAGATACTTCACTCCATGTTACTGTAATATTGTAAGTATCAGCAATCCTTCTCACATGTTGTAATACAAGATTTTCCTAATATATGTTATACTTTATTCTTGACTCATCCTACCGTCACCTCAAGGAATCCCCTCCATCCTTCCTGTCTGTCCTTGCTACCCTGTACAATGTCCTCCTCTCCACTGGATTTTACCCTGACCTGTGGAAGACTTCCCGTGTCCTGCTGTTCCCTAAGCCTAACAAACCCCCCTCTGCTACCTCTTCCTATCGTCCCATCTGCCTCACCTCCGTGTTCAGTAAGGTCTTTGAGGCCATCCTCTCTCGCCGTATCCACTGCCACCTTAACCAGCACCGCCTCCTTCCTCTTACCCAATGTGGCTTCCGGCCTTCCTTCTCTGCTGACGACCAGCTCCTTAACCTTACCCATCTTCTTTCCCTCCAACTTAACTCCCGTCGCTCTGCTATCTTTGTTTCCCTTGACCTCCAGAACGCCTATGACCGTGTCTGGCATCCCGGGCTCCTTTTCAAACTCCAGACCTATGCTCTCCCCATCAACTTCGTCCGTCTCGTTGCTTCCTTCCTCTCCCATCGTCCCTCCTATGTGACTATCCACAATTCCAACTCCCGTACTTTCTACCCCTCTGCCGGCGTGCCCCAAGGTTCTGTCCTTTCCCCTCTCCTCTATCTCCTGTACACTGCTGATATGCCCAAACCTCCCCCTCCTGTTCATCTTCTCCAGTTCGCTGATGACACCGCCTTCCTAGCCCTTTATCCTACCCTTCAATGGTCCCAACGTACTCTCCAAACCCACCTTGACCAATTCACCGCTTGGTGCAACCAGTGGTTCCTCCGTGTTAATCCCTCCAAGACCCAGGCGATCATCATAGGCCGCACCACCCGTTCCTTCCGCCTCCATGATTTCTACCTCACCATTTATGGCCGTCCTATCCACCTCACTCCTACCCTCAAATACCTTGGCCTCACCCTCGACCGCCACCTCACCTGGACTCCCCATCTCCTTACCATCCAAAACAAAGCTCACAACCGCCTCCGCCTCCTGAAACTCCTGTCCGGCCGGACATGGGGTCTGCATCCTTCTACCATCCTCCACACCTACAAATCCATGATCCGCCCCATCCTTTGTTATGCCAGCATCGCTTGGATTTCCGCCCCTCCCCGGTTCTATAACGCCCTCCAAATCCTCGAACGCCATGCGCTCCGCCTCGCCTTCCGCATCCGCCTTCCGTCCCCCACGCGCATCCTCTATGACCTCATCCCCTTCCCCCACCTTCTCCTTTTCCTTGAACACATCCGCACACTCTATGTTGTCCGTCGCCTTGATCCCCCTCACCCCCTGGTGTCTCCCATCCTCTCCACTCCCGACCAGTTGCCGCGCCTTTACCGTTGTGTCCCTCCCTCTCTCCATCTCCACACCCTCCATCTCCTTTCCCAACACAACTTCCACCGTCTCCCGCTCCCGGATGATGAGCTTCGCCCTGACATCTACCCTTCCTACCAACTCTAACCCCCTCTTCCTGCCTCCTCCTCAGGGCTCCCTCTCCTCCCCCTCCCTCCTTCTGAGCGGATTTCCCCTCCCCCTCCATCTCTTGTGCCTTCTTTCAGTGTCTCTGCGCTCCCTCCTGCCCTGTCTTCCCTTTTCCTCTCCCGCCCCATGTGTCTCCTGCCTCTTCGTGAACCCACGGTTACCCCTCCTCCCTTCCTCCCGCCGCTTCCCCAGCTGCCCCATGCTCTCCCCTCCTTTTCCATCCTCTCTGCCCTTTCCCTCGGCAGGTCCCACCTGGTAGTTTTATTCTTCGTCGTGTGTGCTCCGAGTGGGTTTTAAATGTGTTGTTTCGGAGTGTTTTTAATACTGTGGCCGACTTTTAACCTGTGCCTGTGCATCTAGTGACTTCCATGTGTTTTAAGAATCACCAATTGTGTTTTTTAACTTTCTGGTGACTTTTTTAACTGTCCCCAATGAACGTCTACATATCAGTGTATTTTTACCTCCATTTTCTCCCCTTACTCTGTTTTATGTTCCCCCTTTTTACCTCCTTATGTATGTATTATTTTATTCTTGTTTTAATTGTCATATCACTCGGCTGAAGAGCGGCGGATTGTGCTGCTGACAGCCCTCCCCTGCCCATATGGGGCAGGGGAATGAAATCACAATAAAGAAAAAAAAAAAAAAAAAAAAAAAAAAAACTTGACTCATGTATCTTACCTTGGATATAAATTATGATGTTCATTGTCCCCAGGCCGTCTTCTGAAGAAGATAGATTTATATCTATTGAAACCTAGGTAAAGAATACTTTATCCTTTGCAACTGGTCGGCTGTTTTTTAATATTTTGACGTGGAACCGTTGCTGTATCGCAGCTATGTTTAAAATACTGAAATTCCTGCCCGCCGAGGTATCAAAAGCTGCATCCAGGTATATGGACATCAAATTAAAAATTGTGAAAGCAGGTATGGCTATTGACTTTAATCACCAGTGCCTAGAGAAAGACATTATTCCTGATTATGTGAAAGCGTACGTAAACCTTAAACAGTGTAACAGAGTTCCTTCTATTAAAAAGAAGCTAGTGCATTTAACTATTTCGGAGAGCACAGTAAATTTGTATAAGAAAAAAGATGTTCTTAATAGTGAAGCCTACTGTATACATCTGTTTTTAACTAAAGCCTTTAAAGATCTTTGTAATTTTCAAATTGACCACCTGTGGAATAGTATTAACGAATGGCTCTTTAATCGTAAAGAAGTAATCAAAGCTAGACATGAAAAAAAGCTTTTGAAGTTTAGTAATAGGACCACAAGTAAAAGTGTTAAGACAGCAGATAATAGTGTCAAGCGCCTATTTTACGACAGAGTACTAAATAAAACCAATATTACTTTTACGCAGGCTGAAAATGACTTGTTGTGCAAAGGCCTTAAATATAACTTGCCTACTAAACTCAATAAATATCCTGCTGTTTGTAATCTCATTGTAGACCTAAAAATCGGTTTAGAATCTCTGAAATTAGAGAAAACTGAGCAAGTCAAATGTGCCTATGAATGTAACAACATAATAGAAAAAGAAATTAAATTATCTCCTAATATGCAGTCGGACGAATTTAGTATTGTAAAAAGCATTAATCATAAACTTAGAGAGCACGATGCCTTAGTCACTAAGAGTGAGAAAGGGAACACCACCGTCGTGGCATATAAAAATGAATATATAGAAAAGACTGTAAAGTTTTTTGAGGAAAACGATATCACTGAGGTTACTGTAGATCCTACTGCTGAACTGCAAAATGAAATCCGGCGTACTTTAACTAATTCCGTCAGCCTATTCAATAAGTTTCAAAAGAAAGAGCTTATAAACATGAACCCAAAACCACCCGTGCTCAGAAGCCAGTTTAAACTGCATAAACGAAATCACCCTATCCGCCCTATAGTGAATGGTATAGGTAGTCCACATCATACGCTCGATAGGCGCCTTCATTTTAAAATTAAAGATGTTTTCACATTTGAAAATAATTTTTCCATAAAAAACAGTAAGGAATTAATTAATAACATTCAGTCTATACTTTGTACACCTGACACTAGACTGGTGTCCTTTGATATCGTCAGCCTTTACACAAATATCCCGGTCAATGATACCATAGACCTTGTAAAAGAGAATCTTCTCAAGCATAAAAAATTAAGTGAAACACAGATTGCGGAACTCATTAATTTGCTTAAGGTCGTTTTAAAATACAATTATTTCACATTTAATAGGAAAATGTATGTACAGCCAGATGGTCTAGCAATGGGTAGCCCACTTGCCGGTATTCTAGCAGAGATTTTCATCAACGCCCTGGAAACAAAATTCTTCAATTCTAGTTCAGAATTACGCCAAAAAATTCGCTATTATGCACGTTATGTTGATGATATTTTCATTGCTTTTGACGGCACAGATTATGATTTAGAGCTTCTCTTTAACACTTTCAACGGTTTACATGAAAAAATTTCCTTCACTAAAGAACTTCAAAATGATAAACGCGAACTTAATTTTCTAGATTTAACAATTTCTATACAAGATAATACCTTCCATTTCAATATCTTTCGCAAAGAAACATATTCAGATAATATTATTCCTGCTGACTCAACTCATCCAAAAGCTCATAAACTGGCATTTTTTCATTCCGCCATTCATCGAATGGTAACCACTCCTTTATCACCAGCGGCCCAAAAAAAGGAATTGAATGTCATTAAAGCTATTGCGGTCAATAATGGGTACAACCAGAATATGATCGATTACCTGCTTAATAAGAAAATTTCCCAAAATTGCTCGACTTTGAGAAATAACCTCCCCACAGATACCATAGAAACTAAAAAATTTATTTCCATCCCCTTCTTGGGTAACATATCGTATAGGATCAAACGTCTTCTAAATAAAAAATATAACTTTAACGTCTCTTTCTCTACAAACAACAGTTTAAAAAGAAATCTTGTACAGTCAGTAGAGATTGCCAGGGATTGGTTTTCTAATTCAGGTATTTACAAACTAACCTGTAATAACTGCCCCTCATATTACATTGGTCAAACAGGCAGAGCCGTGAAAACACGATATAAAGAGCATCTATTAGGTAAAAAAGGAATAAATTTTCGCAACTCTACTTTTGCTGAACACCTCTTGATAGCCGGCCATACGCCTAAACAGTTAGAAGACACGGTTATCCTACACAGACAAGTCAAAGGACGGAGACTAGATCTGTGGGAAGAGCTATTTATTTTCAAACATCTTGAGCTCAAAGACGGCAATATACTTAATGATCAGCTGAACCTTGCCTGTAGACAATTTTTCGAAGGCTTCAAACCCGTACTGTTTAATATATAACATAAATGCTAGTAACCTCAGTACTCCATTTCCTCAGGAAGCTATAATGCACTTTCTTATCTCTTAGCTCACTGCCTGTTATGTAATATATTTTTCTCACGATGTATGGCTGCCAATATACGGGCCTTCATGTAATAATTTTTTCATTCTAACATATGTATTAACTGGATTATAGCCCAGGTTTCATAATTATGACTTAAGAGCCATTACGATTTTCTAAAATTTGTTACTTATATACATCCTATGTGTTTCACTATTATGGTAATATAACCGTTATATTCTGGCTGTATATGCCACTACATATTACTCACGGCGAAAGCGCCACCTGCCCTGTTTTTGATGAATGTTCTACGTGATTGCGCCTATAACTCCCAGTTTGTCACAACGGGAGTGGTAAATGATTTTATTTATTTTTGTAACTCTATCTAAGGATGCATTTAATATTGATACCTCACATGTTACTTCAGTACGCCAATCGGCAAATAGTTTGCGACCTGAGCGCCACCTGCCCTGGCAGCAGTGCTACTACGCTGGCCGATTTTACTCAGTCGCCCATGCGCTCTTCAACTACTATGTTCTTAATTTCTATATGTCTGACAAACCCTGTTCTCAGGGCTATGTTTTATTTGGAGTTTAAATGTTTGCAAAAATGACTAAGATACTTCACTCCATGTTAATGTAATATTGTAAGTATCAGCAATCCTTCTCACATGTTGTAATACAAGATTTTCCTAATATATGTTATACTTTATTCTTGACTCATGCATCTAGAGGGTTGGATCCCCTCCTTCGAAAGCGTCAGATTGCAAAGCCTGGGCTACTCTCAGGGTGGAATCTCCGTCTTCGAAGATTGTGTGTGTTTGTCTGTGTGCCCGCCGCTTGTTGCTGTCGCTGTTCGTTCGTTCGTTCGTTCGTTCGTTCGTCCGTCCGTCCGCCTGCCTGCCTGCCTGCTCGCTGTCCATCGCCGTCGTCGTAACCGCTGCCGCCGCTGCCGCCGCCGCCACCGCCGCCTGCTGTTCGCCGCCGACCATCGCCGACGCCGACGCCGACGCCGACGCCGACGCCGACGCCGACGCCGACGCCGACGCCGACGCTGACGCTGACGCCGCCGCTGCCTGCTGCACGTCCGTTTGTCCGTCGCCGTTCGTCTGCAATGAGTACTCCCACCTCCACCGTCATCTACACCTCCCCCTCCCCTTCTCCCACAGTCACTTCCTGGCGTGCCGCCCCTGGCCTCCCTCCTTCCGCCTCCCCTTCCCTTCCCCCGCTCACACATCCCCCTATATCCTCCCCTGCTGTATACCCACACCTCTACACCCTTCCTCCAGCTTCCACGCCCTCAACAGCTCCCACTCCTACCCCCGCCCTCACGTACGCCTCTGTTGCCGCCTCTGCTGCCGCCCCTCAGGTCGTTGGCTTCCCCTCTCTCACCGACCCCGTCGCTTCGTCTTCTGCATCTCCCGCACGCATCACGTCGCGCCGAGCCACCATCGCCACCACTGAACCAGCTGCTTCTCCCGGTGCCTCCGCTACGCCACAGGGATCTGCCACCCGCCACCTCCCTCTCCTCCCCGTCCCTCTCCCCTCCTCCCAGCCTCCAGTCTCCAAAAAACCCCAAAAGCGCGTCCTTACCGACTCTGCTCCCGAGACTTCCCACAAAAAATCAACACCACCTCCCCCTCCCCCTCCCCCTGCCGTCACCATGGACACCACCCCTCCTCCTGCCACCCATACCTTGGCCCCCACCCTCCACACCTTCGTCCTGTCAACTCCCGATCCTAAGTTCCTCGACGCTCGTACCCTCACCAAGGAAATACGAAAGTACTTACCTGGTGCTCCCATTTCCCAACTCATTCCCCGCAGGGACTCAGTCCTTATCAAGTCCCCGTCCCCATCCTTTCACACAGACCTCCTGCGAAAACTCCCACGAGTTATGTTTGGCCCCCACACCTCTCTGACACCCTTCCTTTCCACTTCCACTCCTCGTCAGCCCCAGCCTCCCCGTCGCCCCCCCCACCTACACCGCTGTGATCACCAAGCTCAGCCCGGTGATCACAGAGGATGAAGTGTTGGTAGAACTGAACTCCCACCCGGACTTGGAAATCCGCTCTGCCCGCCATATCCACAATGCCTCTGGTCCCACCTACCTCATGCGGGTATTCTCTGAATCCGCCCCATCCATAGACCATCTCCTCACCCAGGGTGCCTGATATACCACCGTCGCCACCCTGTTGAATCCTCCAAATCCCCTCCCCAATCCTACCGTTGCCAGCGGTGCCTGATGTACAATGACCACCTGACTCCCAACTGCAAAAACCCCCCCACCTGTCCCCATTGCAAGGCCTCCCACTTTCTTAAAAACTGCCCCAACCTCGCTGCTCCTCCTTCCTGTAATACCTGCAATGGCCCCCATCCCACATACTCCCACAAATGTAAAGCTAAACCCCCTCCAGCCACCCCTGAACTTAAGGTCCCAGTTCGTCCCGTCGATCCCCCTGTCCATCCCAACAATTCCCTCCGTCCACCCCCCACGGCCGAGGACATCATCCGGTTCATTACCGTTGTCTTCCAAAACATTCACCCTTTTCAGCGCCCCCACACCTTCCAACAAATATCCCTTGCTGCTCGCTCTGTTTTCCACCTGAACGCCTTCGCCACTTACTCCCACAACCAAGTCCACTTCACCTTCACCCGCCTCGACACCCTAGTTTAAGTCTCTTCCCTTCCCTCTCTTCCCCCCCTCCTTCCCGTCATGGCGCGGCACGAGTCTCGCATCCTCTTCCAGAACATTCGCTCCTTCCGCTCCAACAAATACCTCCTCATGCACACCCTCTCCCACCACCAGGTCGACACCTTCCTCTTGAACGAAACCTTTCTCCAGCCCCACCATTCTATCCGCACCTCCCCCTATATCCTCCACCGCACTGACGCTCCTGGTCCTCGTGCGCAGGGTGGAGTCGCGATTGGCCACCTTAAGCATATCCCTGTCTGGCCACAACCTCTCCTCAATGACCCCACTGAACACCTTATCCTTAGCGTCTTCTTCCCCTCCCTCACCATTACCTGTGCCACCATCTATGTCCGCCCCACTGCTCCTCTTCCTTATGACTTCATCTCACACATTGACCACACCTTCTCCACCTATGTGATTGCCGCCGACCTCACCATCCATAGCCGCACTCCTGCTGCCCTTCGGCGGTGGCATCAGTTCTTCTCCACACTTCAAGGTGACCTTGTTCCTCTTCCCCAGCACACCCGACCTGAAAGTAACACCACCCCCGATGTTGTCATTGCCTCCGCCAACCTCCTTGGGCGTAATACTGTCGCGTCCTTGACCCCACAGGTAGCGATCACCTCCCTGTCCTCCTCACCATCACATCTGCAAACCGCCCCCCTCCGGCTCCGCACCCTGCACCCCCTCCCAAAGTCGTCCATGACTATCGCCGTGCCAACTGGGATGCCTACCGGGACTCCATCTCCGCCCAGGTCGAAAGCCACCCTCTTACCTATCACCATCCTGACGACATCAACCACGCCTCGTCCTTCCTTCAGCAGGTAATTACTGACGCCGTGGAGGCCCATGTTCCTACTAAAACCATCCACCCACACCGTCCCACTCTCCCTCCGCGGGCTGTCCTCCTCCTCCGTGAATCCCACCGCCTCTATCGCTCCTTCCTGCGCACTCGTGACAGGGATACACTCCAACGCCACCGGCAAATACAGCGACACGTACGGAACCTTATTACAGCAACGAAACGCCGAGACTGGCGCCAGACCTGCACACGACTCAACGCCACCCTCCCTATCAACTCCTCCAAGTACTGGTCCGCCTTCCATCGTCTTACTGGTTCCCTTTCCGCTCCCCACTACCCCCTTCTCCATAACGATCGCCCACTTCCTGACAACCTCAGTAAGGCCAACCACTTCGCTTCCCACCTTTCCGAGGTCTTCTCCATCCCCGATGATCCCCACTTTGATTATTCTCTTTTCCCCACGGTCATGGAACGTGCCGATACCTCGGTCGCTCCTCTTGCTCCTAGTCTCCAGTACTTGGGGCAGTTGCCCCCCTCCGACATAAACACTCCCATCACAGCACAAGACATTAAACTTATCCTCCGGTCCAAACGCAACACGGCCCCTGGTCACGACTGTGTCACCTACCGTCACCTTCGCGAAAGCCCCTATTCCTTCCTGACTGTCCTCGCCCATCTCTATAATGTCGTCCCCTCTACTGGCTTCTACCCTGACCTGTGGAAGACCTCCCGCGTCCTCTTATTCCTCAAACCCAACAAACCCCCTTCTGCCGCCTCTTCCTATCGTCCCATCTGCCTCACCTCCGTCTTCAGTAAGGTCTTTGAATCCGTCCTCTCCCGCCGTATCCATCAGGACCTTGCTCAACACCACCTCCTCCCCCTTACCCAGTGTGGCTTCCGACCCTCCTTCTCTGCTGACGACCAACTCCTCAACCTTGTTCACCTTCTGTCCCTCCAGCTCAACTCCCGTCGCTCCGCCATTTTTGTTTCCCTTGACCTCCAAAATGCCTATGACCGTGTATGGCATCCCAGTCTCCTCTTTAAACTCCAAACCTACGCCCTGCCTATCAATTTTGTCCGTCTGATCGCTTCCTGCCTCTCGCACCGTCCTTCCTATGTCACCCTCCACAACACCAACTCCCGTATCTTTTATCCCACGGCTGGCGTCCCCCAGGGTTCTGTCCTCTCCCCTCTCCTCTATCTCTTGTATACAGCTGATATGCCCAAGCCACCCCCACCAGTCCACCTTCTCCAGTATGCTGATGACACCGCCTTCCTGGCTCTCTATCCTACCCTTCAACGGTCTCAACGTACCCACCTTAACCAGTTCACCACTTGGTGTAACCAGTGGTTCCTCCGTCTCAACCCCTCCAAAACCCAGGCAATCATCATAGGCCGCACCACTCGCTCCTTCCGCCTCCATGATTTCTACCTCACCCTTTATGGTCGTCCTATCCAACTCACCCCCACCCTGAAATACCTTGGCCTCACCCTTGACCGCCACCTCACCTGGACCCCTAATCTCCTGACCATCCAGCAGAAAGCCCATTCCCGCCTCCGCCTTCTGAAACTCCTGTCTGGCCGGACATGGGGCTTGCATCCTTCTACCATCCTCCACACCTACAAATCCCTCATCCGTCCTATCCTCTGTTATGCCAGCGTTGCCTGGATCTCCGCCCCCACCCGCTTTTACAAGGCCCTCCAAATCCTTGAACGCCATGCGCTCCGCCTTGCCTTCCGTATCCGCCTTCCTTCCCCCACACGGCTCCTGTATGAACTGATCCCCTTCCCCCACCTCCTCCTGTTCCTCCAACATCTCCGCATCCTTTACATTGTTCGCAGGCTTGATCCCCCCCACCCTCTGGTTTCCTCCTTCCTCTCCACCCCCCGCCCGTTGCCGCGCCTCTATCGCTGTATCCCTCCCTCTCTCCACCTCCACACCCTCCATCTCCTTCGTCAGGGCAATTTCCAACGCCTCCCCCTCCCGGATGACGAACTTCGCCGTGACATCTACCCTTCCTTCCAACTATAACCTGGCCTTGTTCCCCCCCCCCCACTCCCCAGGGCCCCTTTCCCTCTTTCCTCCTTCTCCCAGAGCGGATTTTCCTCAGTCCCCCCCTCCCCTGAGACCCTGCACCCCATACTTGCCTCTCTCCTTCCCACATCCCTCCCTCCCTGGCCCTCCTCCACGCGCCCCCCAGTCACCTCCCCCATCTCTTCCCCTCCCTCCCTTCTTCAGGTCTCCCTCATCTCCTAGCGCCTGGCAGATCCTCTGTGTTGCTCTTCATCAGTGTGCCACATCAGTGTTGTTTAGTGCTGTTTCTCGTGTGCGTCAAGAGGTGTGATTTTAATTGTGTCCTGCCTTGAGGTTCGCCGTCAGTGTTACATTATGTGCTATGCCATACGTCGCTACCTTTATGCTCCAGTCATACTGTGCCTCGTGTTCTTTTGACCGTCACAGTGTGTGGCTTTTTGTGTGTGCTACTTTTAAACAGTTTTTTATCTCCATTTTACAGTCACCCCGTTTTTTGTCTATTGCCTTCCATGATGTTCCCCTTTTTTATATCTATGTTCACCTTATTCTCTCCTTTGCTGTTTTTAAATGTCTTCTATTGTTTTGTTCTATGTCTTTCGGCTGAAGAGCAGCGCCTATGCTGCTGCCAGCCCGCCCCGATGGGGAATTGAAATACAATAAAGGAAAAAAAAAAAAACTTGACTCATGTATCTTACCTTGGATATAAATTATGATGTTCATTGTCCCCAGGCCGTCTTCTGAAGAAGATAGATTTATATCTATTGAAACCTAGGTAAAGATTACTTTATCCTTTGCAACTGGTCGGCTGTTTTTTATTATTTTGACGTGGAACCGTTGCTGTATCGCAGCTATGTTTAAAATACTGATATTCAGGATGACTTTCTAGTGACTTGCGATGGACAAGTGCAAGCGGTCCGCGTATTTGGTATAAACAGCGAAAATTTCTTAACCCGTTTAACAGATAATGTCCTTTAATGGTGTCCTCCGAAATGCTGTATATTAAAGTCTTGGTTACAAATCACGCGAGGCAAATTATGCGACGTATCACATAACTGATTAACAAGGAAAGATTTGTCGGAGCATTTTGGTCAGTTCTCTCAACAGCTGCACTTTTAAAATCTTCTTAAAGGTCACTAGGCATGTTTTTACTACTGCTGATCGCGGAATGAGTCCAATAACGCAGACTGGACCGGACGCCATTCCAATACTTTCCACACATGCTAACCTGGAAAAAGTTCGTGACGCTGCTGACGAGAATTTTGGTGAAAACCTTGGGTAATGCAAGAAGAGTGTACACGGACATTGACTCTATGGAGCAGCAGTACCTTCTCACATTGCAACAGAATGGACTGGATGATATATTGGAGTGCGTTGTTCAATACTCCCTCAACAACATAACGGACAATATCTCGCCACTCCAGCGACATGGAGACTCGAAAAGAGGCTGCGATATTAATTGTACGGCGGTAAGTCCCGCCTTTGGCAGACAGTATCACCACCAAAAAGTGACTTGGGGATGGACGTTGGCCGCCTAGAGGAAATAAATACGCTACGGACGGGTCGCACTTCGTATTTCTATACGCCGATTCTAGAATACTGCTGATATTTTGTTTTTCTAGAAATGGACTTTTGATGTGTGACTCCGGCGTAACTTTTTTAAATCTGTACTAAATGTGAAACGTCAGTATTTAAAGTACCTACGTGCATTATTACGTACATTATAAGCAATCCTCATGAATACAAAGCACTTGACCTACCGCAGGTATATATTATACAGTCGTATAAACTTTGCACGTAATCTCAGTACTTGAATTTCCATTGCAAAACCCACAACCACTGAACTAAATACTATCAGAATGTATGTCTATCCAATGATTGTTTTACTGAATGTAATCTGAAAAGATTACCCCATGAACCATGGACCTTGCCGTTGGTGGGGAGGCTTGCGTGCCTCATCGATACAGATAGCCGTACCGTAGGTACAACCACAACGGAGGGGTATCTGTTGAGAGGCCAGACAAACGTGTGGTTCCTGAAGAGGGGCAGCAGCCTTTTCAGTAGTTGCAAGGGCAACAGTCTGGATTATTGACTGATCTGGCCTTGTAACAATAACCAAAACGGCCTTGCTGTGCTGGTACTGCGAACGGCTGAAAGCAAGGGGAAACTACGGCCGTAATTTTTCCCGAGGGCATGCAGCTTTACTGTATGATTAAATGATGATGGCGTCCTCTTGGGTAAAATATTCCGGAGGTAAAATAGTCCCCCATTCGGATCTCCGGGCGGGGACTACTCAGGAGGATGTCGTTATCAGGAGAAAGAAAACTGGCGTTCTACGGATCGGAGCGTGGAATGTCAGGTCCCTTAATCGGGCAGGTAGGTTAGAAAATTTGAAAAGGGAAATGGATAGGTTAAAGTTAGATATAGTGGGAATTAGTGAAGTTCGGTGGCAGGAGGAACAAGACTTCTGGTCAGGTGACTACAGGGTTATAAACACAAAGTCAAATAGGGGTAATGCAGGAGTAGGTTTAATAATGAATAGGAAAATAGGAACGCGGGTAAGCTACTACAAACAGCTTAGTGAACGCATTATTGTGGCCAAGATAGATACGAAGCCCACACCTACTACAGTAGTACAAGTTTATATGCCAACTAGCTCTGCAGATGACGAAGAAATTGAAGAAATGTATGATGAAATAAAAGAAATTATTCAGATAGTGAAGGGAGACGAAAATTTAATAGTTATGGGTGACTGGAATTCGAGTGTAGGAAAAGGGAGAGAAGGAAACGTAGTAGGTGAATATGGATTGGGGCTAAGAAATGAAAGAGGAAGCCGCCTGGTAGAATTTTGCACAGAGCACAATTTAATCATAGCTAACACTTGGTTTAAGAATCATGATAGAAGGTTGTATACATGGAAGAACCCTGGAGATACTAAAAGGTATCAGATTGATTATATAATGGTAAGACAGAGATTTAGGAACCAGGTTTTAAATTGTAAGACATTTCCAGGGGCAGATGTGGACTCTGACCACAATCTATTGGTTATGACCTGTAGATTAAAACTGAAGAAACTGCAAAAAGGTGGGAATTTAAGGAGATGGGACCTGGATAAACTGAAAGAACCAGAGGTTGTAGAGAGTTTCAGGGAGAGCATAAGGGAACAATTGACAGGAATGGGGGAAAGAAATACAGTAGAAGAAGAATGGGTAGCTTTGAGGGATGAAGTAGTGAAGGCAGCAGAGGATCAAGTAGGTAAGAAGACGAGGGCTAGTAGAAATCCTTGGGTAACAGAAGAAATATTGAATTTAATTGATGAAAGGAGAAAATATAAAAATGCAGTAAATGAAGCAGGCAAAAAGGAATACAAACGTCTCAAAAATGAGATCGACAGGAAGTGCAAAATGGCTAAGCAGGGATGGCTAGAGGACAAATGTAAGGATGTAGAGGCTTATCTTACTAGGGGTAAGATAGATACTGCCTACAGGAAAATTAAAGAGACCTTTGGAGATAAGAGAACCACTTGTATGAACATCAAGAGCTCAGATGGAAACCCAGTTCTAAGCAAAGAAGGGAAAGCAGAAAGGTGGAAGGAGTATATAGAGGGTCTATACAAGGGCGATGTACTTGAGGACAATATTATGGAAATGGAAGAGGATGTAGATGAAGATGAAATGGGAGATACGATACTGCGTGAAGAGTTTGACAGAGCACTGAAAGACCTGAGTCGAAACAAGGCCCCCGGAGTAGACAACATTCCATTGGAACTACTGACGGCATTGGGAGAGCCAGTCCTGACAAAACTCCACCATCTGGTGAGCAAGATGTATGAAACAGGCGAAATACCCTCAGACTTCAAGAAGAATATAATAATTCCAATCCCAAAGAAAGCAGGTGTTGACAGATGTGAGAATTACCGAACAATCAGTTTAATAAGCCACAGCTGCAAAATACTAACACGAATTCTTTACAGACGACTGGAAAAACTAGTAGAAGCCGACCTCGGGGAAGATCAGTTTGGATTCCGTAGAAATACTGGGACACGTGAGGCAATACTGACCTTACGACTTATCTTGGAAGAAAGATTAAGGAAAGGCAAACCTACGTTTCTAGCATTTGTAGACTTAGAGAAAGTTTTTGACAATGTTGACTGGAATACTCTCTTTCAAATTCTAAAGGTGGCAGGGATAAAATACAGGGAGCGAAAGGCTATTTACAATTTGTACAGAAACCAGATGGCAGTTATAAGAGTCGAGGGGCATGAAAGGGAAGCAGTGGTTGGGAAGGGAGTAAGACAGGGTTGTAGCCTCTCCCCGATGTTATTCAATCTGTATATTGAGCAAGCAGTAAAGGAAACAAAAGAAAAATTCGGAGTAGGTATTAAAATCCATGGAGAAGAAATAAAAACTTTGAGGTTCGCCGATGACATTGTAATTCTGTCAGAGACAGCAAAGGACTTGGAAGAGCAGTTGAATGGAATGGATGGTGTCTTGAAGGGAGGATATAAGATGAACATCAACAAAAGCAAAACGAGGATAATGGAATGTAGTCGAATTAAGTCGGGTGATGTTGAGGGTATTAGATTAGGAAATGAGACACTTAAAGTAGTAAAGGAGTTTTGCTATTTAGGGAGTAAAATAACTGATGATGGTCGAAGTAGAGAGGATATAAAATGTAGACTAGCAATGGCAAGGAAAGCGTTTCTCAAGAAGAGAAATTTGTTAACATCGAGTATAGATTTAAGTGTCAGGAAGTCGTTCCTGAAAGTATTTGTATGGAGTGTAGCCATGTATGGAAGTGAAACATGGACGATAACTAGTTTGGACAAGAAGAGAATAGAAGCTTTCGAAATGTGGTGCTACAGAAGAATGCTGAAGATTAGATGGGTAGATCACATAACTAATGAGGAGGTACTGAACAGGATTGGGGAGAAGAGGAGTTTGTGGCACAACTTGACCAGAAGAAGGGATCGGTTGGTAGGACATGTTCTGAGGCATCAAGGGATCACCAATTTAGTATTGGAGGGCAGCGTGGAGGGTAAAAATCGTAGGGGGAGACCAAGAGATGCATACACTAAGCAGATTCAGAAGGATGTAGGTTGCAGTAGGTACTGGGAGATGAAGAAGCTTGCACAGGATAGAGTAGCATGGAGAGCTGCATCAAACCAGTCTCAGGACTGAAGACCACAACAACAACACAATCTGAAAAGACAATCACTATTCCCTAAGTTCATAAAACAATATTAAATTTCAGTATTTTAAACATAGCTGCGCAACAGCAACGGTTCCACGTAATAAGATTAAAAAACAGCCGACCAGTTGACCATAATAGTCACTTGGCTTACCTGTGCGACAGCGGATAGCTGAGCTATGCTTTGCAACCGCCCTGTACTGCTGTTTTACAGTTACTAAAATGTTGCCACGTGCATTGCAAGTGTGTTACGTTCCAGCATGATGCACAGTTGACAGTCGGATCTCGGAGCAGCGATGCGAGTCCGAAATAGCCGTTTTAAAACTTTTAAATAGCAAGTGGGATATTGGTGCTTAATATCGATTAATATAAAGTCATTAAATTTGCTTTCCTGTATTCTTAGATCAGATTAGAAAATGTAAACAGGTATACATTGCCAAACAATGGAAAATTCAGGATGGAATGTAACAGCATTATGAAAGGAATAGTTGGTACTAGCCATACAGCGGAGATGCTGAGACGCAAATAAGCACAACAAAATGACTGCCGGAAGGTGAGCTTTCGACCAACAAGGCCTTCGTCGAAAATCGGCACACACACACACACACACACACACACACACACACACACACACACACTCACACTCGTAAACGTATATATTGTTATAGACAAGTTCAATGCCTTTGAATACTGAACATGAATTTCGAAATATTATAATTAGAAATGTTGTTTCACGACGATTACCTTAAAAGAAAAAGCGCTTGCGAATGATATGGTTTTTTCCTGAGTCCACACACATTCTGTATTCTTAAACATTTTTAAACACTTTTAGATATTAGTTTTTATTCCTGTGAGATTTCTGTTTGACGAGAGCACTTTTGTTCAGAAGTTTTTAACCATGGTGTGATTACAGGTGTTCCATGTAATTTTTTATTCCGATGAAGATTGTCCTAGAGCAATCGAAACCATGGTAAATTGACAAAAAAATTGTGCAACCGATGTGACTGTATATGCATCTTATATTATGTATTACTTGAAACAATAGTACTGAATAGTTATACAATGCGAGTTACAAAATGTACAAAGCAAAACAAGAAATATTCCCTAAATATGACATCCAATTTTTTCCAAACTTAGTGCATGCTGTTGGGTATTAACCATTTTAATAGAAAAGACGTTGCGGCAACAGCATTCCGAAATCAGGCCCCCTCACCAGTACACTCATCCACCTCAGCCAATGCTCGACACCCGTGTAGCTTTCACGCCGACTGAATAGTTGAGAGGCATACAAACTTTGGAAACCAGAGTGTCTCCTTTACACCTTACTGGGGCCAATATCCCAAACAAAACTGCCACTTCTCATACTGTCACAACCTTTCACGTGTATTTTTGCGTTTTTTTAGACGATTCTTCCTTCTTCATCCTTACTGATTTGGGCTCACGTTGTTCCAGTCGAAAAGTGTGGGAAGCGCCTGTGAGCTGCCTAGTTACAGTCAGTCTACGACACAAATTTATTGTAAGCTAAGACTTCCTCAGCAGTATGCCTGGACTGTTGTTGTTCACTGATACTTTGATCAACTCAGTATTGGCAAATTACCGTCAGTGATGTCTAGGAGGCTGCAGTAACTGTGCAGAGGTGATGATGCGTGCACGGGATAGATTAGTGCGGAGAGCTGCATAAAAAACAGTCTTAGGAAAAGACCACAATATGAACGATCTACGTTTGATATAACTGATAGCGAAAAAAAAGACTCAGCTGAAAGTATACGATTACTGAAATCGTAGTTTCGCCTGCGAACTATTTGCGCAGCAATTGCCGACACTGACTTCAGCATAAAATGTTTTCCTGGTGGATACGGATGTATTTGAAATTTCAAGTTCCCGATTAAGTACCCATCTAACTGGCTCAAACTTCATCAGTAGTACATGTATGACGAACAACGGCTTATTTTTCTGCTACTTTAAGACAAACGCAATAACGTGCTCGAAGGTAGACAAGTCACCTCACCTCAGTTCTCAAGAATTTTTCTGTCTGGGTTATCTAAAGTGTACAGCACTCCAGTTGCTGCAGTTGAAGAATTGGAACAGCCAGTTGTACACTTTTTCCGAGTTTTACGAGGTGATCCAAGTATGTTTGTAAGAATTTGCAATTCACTCCAGAGACGGGAGCAGTACTCTAGCCAAATGCCACAACGGCACGTGGAACATCTGCTTTAACAATAAACTCCAACATAAAACGTGCTGAAGAGTACTGTATTTCTTGTTAAGGTACATCACGTGTAAAATTTGAGGTCAATTAGATGGTAACTTACTCTTAAAGATTATATTTCAAATTCATTTGTACTATTAGGAAATTTTTTTCATATTCAATTCAGTGGCGGCTCGTAACAATACGTTTGCAATTATCTCGTTGTCACTTGTATAATGGAACGTTTTTGCTCCTATTACAGTATTTTTTCGCACATGTCGGTTTTCGCTAATAGTTGTGAAAAAGAAAAAAAAAAAAACAGAACTGATCGCTTGGCAGTATTAGCCGGGAGACTCCCGTCTGGAGTTGCGCACTTGTGAGTCGATGAAGATGAGACGAAATGATTAGGACAACACAAACACCCAGTCCATGAGCGAAGAAAATCTCTGATCCGCCCGGTAATCGAACCTGGGGACTCGCAATCTGGATGCAGCGAAGCTTAGCACTAAGACCACGATTTGTGAGTGCTACAATAATAGACCTTGTGAACCGCCGCATCTTATTTCGGTACGCATAGCGCAGTTATAAAATGTTATTCAGTTGTCTGTTTGAGACGAAGGTTCAGGGGAATAGTTATCTAATTTGGATGTCATTACACGGATTTTACAGGGGGTAATCAGGAACTAAGATTACAAAGCCTGCAATGAAAAGTGTACATATACAACCAATATTTTTCGACATAGCCTCCATATCATTCAAGGTACTTGTCGCTTCGTGGGATGAATTTGAGTATACCTTCCTTGTAAAATTCCTGCCCTTGCGCATCCAGCCACGTTGTCGTTAAGTGTCTCACATTCTCGTCTGAAGCGAATCGTCGGCCTCCTAGGTGCTCCTTCAAGTGAGAAAAAAAGTGAAAGTCGCTTGGAGTGGAGGGATGGTGGTCCATGACGTTCCAACGAATCTGCTTCAACACCGTGGTGGACTTCGTGAAAGTATGAGGTCGCGCGTTGTCGTAAAGGAAGCTGACGCCCTCGGTAAGAAGTCCTGGAGGTTTCCTCATGACTGTTACGCGCAATCGTGTCAGGGCCTCGTGCAGTATCGGTTAGTGGTCATGGCCTCCCCCTTTCCAAAAACCCCATGAATATGACACCCACACTGTGCCATAACATTGAGGCCATCTCCCTCCCAGCGGATGGAGTCACCTTAAGCTTCTTTGTCTCTGGAGAGGATGGCTGTACCCACTCCATTGACAACTGCAGGCAGTGTAGTGGTGGATCAGTGTTTCGTCATCCGTGACAGGGCGGTGTAGAAAACCGTTCCCGTCCGCGGAGAACCGCTGCAAAATTTGTAGATTCCAGCCTATGCGCTTCTCTTAGTGTTGGTTTGTCAGTTTTCGTGGAACTTTCCGCTACGACAGGATATTGTGAACAATGTGACGAACTCTTCCGAACGACAATTCCAGTTCGGCCATAACGGGATCGACGTGCTGCCCTGAATAAGCTCGGCCAGCCGCAGTGGCCGAGCGGTTCTAGGCGCCTCAGTCTAGAACCGCGCCATTGCTGCGGTCGCAGGTTCGAATCCTGCCTCGTGCATGGATGTGTGTGATGTCCTTAGGTTAGTTAGGTTTAAGTAGTTCTAAGTTCTAGGGGACTGATGACCTCAGATTTTAAGTCCCATAGTGCTCAGAGCCATTTGAACAGTATCGTGGACTAGTCCTGGATATCACCAGAGCAGCAAGTCTATCAGGGACATTTCAACCCTTTTAAAGGTAGGCAGTTGCGACCTTCGGTGACGATTTCCTACTGGCCGCAAACGTCCGACACCATTCTGCCACATACTGATGAGACATGAAACCTCTATTCGCTGCCTGTGAATTTTAGCCACGGTTACAGGTTTCATCCACAGAAATAGAATACCGGAGCGGATTTTTCAGCGCGATAAGTTTACCAAACAACTCGCTATTTGTGTTTAGCTACAACTAGCGCAGTTGATGCTGGCTGGCTGAAACTCAGCACAGTTGCTATCCGAATGTATGACGATTACTGCACACTGCTAATTTCTCTGTAACAGACGGAACTCAAGGAATATTGGTCTTGTAACGTTAGTTTCTGATCAGTCCTCGTATTTTCTTTTGCGTCTGATCCAATAAACGGTCAGGTTGTTGGGTCGTATCTTGGCGCTTTCTAAAGAAAGACCTGGCATTTAGTATCTTTGGTTTCATCTGTCTACCTGGTGTCGATGCGTTGATTTTTTCCACATTTTCTAAAGCGAGGCACAAAATTTATGCTGAGGTTTCTGGACGCAGCCTAATATTTTGGCATAAGGTCTAGAGGATGACTGTCCCATGATGTTACGTTGTTTTCAATGTCTTTTAAGTTGTAAAGTTGAGAAGCAGCCCTTTGCAGAAGAGTGGTTAGCAGGAGAAAGGTAAGTCGAATGAGAATGCTTCCACTCTACTTTTGTTGCTGATTGTCTAAACGACTAGAAGTTTAAACAATTTAGGTAGTGTTGGATGAGTCGGATAGGACTTATCTCGGTCATGTAGACGGTACGGCGTGGACTCTTTGGGGCGAAGGTGCTTTTTGTTTGATACCGTTTCTAGTGATTCATATGTAACGAGAAAGGTACCCTGGCACCACAGAAAGCTTTTGTGATTTTGAAAGTACGCTCTGTGGGCGTTCTTGTAAATCTGACCATTTTTTCCTGGTGTTTGCAGGTGATTATTGTAGCTTATTTTATTATGTAAACGGAGATGAGAATCTAATATTCATGGGGGATAGGAATGTGGTTGTAAGGGAAGTAGGAGAAAGGATTGTGGGAAAATTTGGGCTTGGTTCTACGAATGAGAAAGGAGAAACCCTAATTGAGTTTAGCTAGTAATAAAAAACACTCTATTCAAGAAGCACAAGAGGAGGAGGTATACGTAGAAAAGGTAAGGAGATACAGGAGGATATCATTTAGATTACATCGTTGTCAATCAGAGATTCGGAAATCAGATACTGGATTGTAAGACGTACCAACAAGAAGATGCAGACCGAAATCAAAATTTAGTAGTGATGAAGAGTCGGGTGAAGTTTAAGAGACTAGCTAGGAAGAATCAGTATGCAAAAAGCTGGATACGGAAATACTAAGGAATGAAGAGATACGTTTGAAACTCTCTGAGGCTATGGATACTTCGGTAATGAGAGGTCAGTAGGCAGTTTAGTTGAAGAGGACTGGACATCTCTAAAAAGAGCAATGACAGAAGCTGGAAAGAAAAACATTGGTACAAAAAAGGTAACTGCGAAGAAACCAAGGGTAACAACAGAAATACTTCAGCTGATCGATGAAGAAAGAAGTACACAAATACTCAAGAAAATTTAGGAATAGAGAAATACAAGTGACTTAGAAATGAAATAAAAAGTAAGTGCAGAGAAGATAAGGCATAATGGCTCCCTGATAAATGCGAAGAAATCGAAAAAGAAAGCACTGACTCAATGCATGGAAAAGTCAAACAACCTTCGGATAAATTAAGAGCAAGGGTAGTAACATTAAAAGTGCAATGTAAATTCCGCTGGTAAATGCAGAGCAGATAGCAGATAGGTGGAAAGAGTACCTTGAAGGCCCCTATGAGGGGAAGACTTGTCTAATAACTTGATAGAAGAAATAACAGTAGCCGACAGGGAAGAAAAAGTATATGGAGATGGTATCCGTTCTTTCGGACATGTTCGAAAGAGCAGATACAATCTCAATATATAATTGAGGCTAACCGACAATTGACCTTCTTCTTTTGTGTGGATACACACGCATTGCTCGAACTCTTACGGGACTGGGTAAGATTGTCTGCCGCGAGTAATGAATGTAGTGGGCAGGGAATTACGAGTGTAGCGTGCGGGCATTAAGTTGGGAATGTGGGTCTCGCGGGGAGCGTGCAAGGGATAAATCCCTGCAGTTGTACTATCCTCTGTGCCCTCGGTGGCTCATTATCATTTCAGGAAAAAAAGGGTATCTAGTATTAGGATCAGAATTTAGCATAGCTTTGGAAGATTTAAAGCCAAATAAGGCAGAAGTGATAGTTAACATTCTATCAGAATTTCTAAAATCACTGGGGGAAGTGGCAACAAATGACTATTCACATTGGTGTGCAGAGTGTATGAATCTGGGGATATACCGTCAGACTTTTGGAGAAACATCATCCACACAATAATGAAGAAAGCAAGAGCCAACAAGTGCGGGAACTATCGCACAATCAGCATAACAGCCCATGATCCATGTTATTGACAACAATAATATACAAAACAATGAAAAAAAAATTTAGGATGTGTTGCATGACGATTACTTTGGCTTTAGGGAAGGCAAAGGCACCAGAGAGGCAATTCTGACGTTGATTATGGAAACAAGACTAAAGAAAAACCATGACTCGCTCATATGGTTTGCCGACCTGGACTAAGTGTTTGACAAGGTCAAATTCTGAGAAAAGTCGGGGTAAGCTACAAGGAAAGACAGGTAATATAAAATTTGTACAAGAGCCAAGAGGGAAGAGTAAGATGGAAGACCAAGAACGAAGTGCTTGGATTAAAAAGGCTGTAAAATAGGCTTGTAGTGCTTCGCCATTACTGTTCAATCTGTATATCGAAAAAGCAACGACGGACATGAAAGAAAGCTTCAAGAGAACAGTCAAAATTCAAGGTGAAGGGTGTTAATGATAAGATTCGCTATCTTCAGTAAAAGTGAAGAAGAATAACAAGATGTGTTGAACGGAATGAACAGTCAAATGGTTATGGGACACGGACTGACAGTATATCGAAAAAAGAGGAAAGTAATGAGAAGTAGCAGAAATGAGATCAGTGACTAACTTAGGGTTAATGGTCACGAAGTGTTTGATGAAGTTAAGGAATTCTGCTACCTAGGCAGCAAAATAACGCGATGAACTTAACAAAGAGGTAATAAAAAGCAGACTATCACTGGTAAAAAGGGCATTCCAGGCCAAGGCAAGTGTGCTAGTATCAAACATAGACCGTAATTTGAGGTAGAAATTTCTGATAACGTGCGTTTAGAGCACAACATTATATGTTAGTGAAACATGAGCTATGGGAAAACCAGTTAAGAAGAGAATGGAAGCATCTGAGGTGTGGTGCTGTAGAAGAATGTTGAAAGTTGGGTGGACTGATACGGTAAGGAATGAGGAGGGTCTCCGGAGAATCGTCGGGAAAGGACCATATTGAAAGCACTGACAAGAAGAAGAGACAGGATGATAGGACATCTGTTAAGACATCACGGGATGACTTCCATGGCAACAGAGGGAGCTGCATAGGGTAAAAACTGTAGAAGAAGACGGAGACTGGAATAAATCCAGCAAATAATTGAGGACGCAGGTTACAAGCGCTACTCTAATATAAACAGGTTGGCACAGGATAGGAATTCGTGGCGGGCCGCATCAAACCAGTCAGAAGACTGATGATTCGGAGGAAATTAAAGTTTGTAGCTTAATGAGTGCGTACGTGTTTTGTAGGCAAAATAATCTTATTAAATTGTAAAGGTTTAACATCCGAGCTTTGATGCACTGTTATTTTCGCAATCGCGCACGTAAGACAGAGCAATGAAAGAGGTTCACTCCCCCCCCCCCCCCCCACCTTCCCACCCCCCTCCATCATACTTAGTTAAATTCACGAAACGACGCAACACAGCAAAATACTTAGTATGAAGTTCAATTAAAAAGATTAATGAAGAAGGTAGCTGTATATGAAGAAAGACTACATAACATACTATCTGATCAAAAGTATGTTGATATACCTGTGTAGGAAAGGAGGCGAGCAGTATTGCGTTATCAGTAGAGATACAATTAACAGCATAATGGCTTGATCAGGAGAGCTCAGTGACTCCGAACATGGACTAGTCATTGGAAGTCACCTGACAAGGCAAACTCCTCGTCGCACATCCCCCTACCCCCCTTCCGCCCCCGCCCACCCTCAGATTTAGTGGCAAGGTGGCGCAGTGGATAGCCCATCAAAAAAACTGTACACAGATCAAGCATGAAAACAGGAAGTAGGTGTACTGAACCGTAAAACAAAGAAGCAAAATCGGCACGGTGGATAGTCCAAGTTAAAAAAAAAAAGTTCAAATGGCTCTGAGCACTATGGGGCTTAACATCTGAGGTCATCGGTCCCCTGGAACTTAGAACTACTTAAACCTAACTAACGTAAGGACATCAGACACATCCATGGCGGAGGCAGGATTCGAACCTGCGACCGCAGCGGTGGCGCGGTTCCGGACTGAAGCGCCTAGAACCACTCGGCCACAGCGGCCGGCCAAGATGTGCAAACTGTCGCGGTATTGGACTACGAAGAAGGAGAGCCTTGTTCAAAGCTCTCCCCTGCTTCTTATCTTTTCTTCCGCAAACTTATAAACTGTTCGTCTGGTCATTGACGTATTTAAATTTGCGTCTGTCTGGTAGTGTAAGGTCTGATTGCAACAGCAAGATGTAAGGAAGTGACCTCCAGACGTACGTACCTCCTATTTGTCCTACACAAGGACAACACGTTATGGTGTTGCGTTCAGTTTTGGTAGTTTTGACTCTTGAATTCCTTTGTCGTAAGTTCACACCCGTTTATTTGTTGTTATCATTTCTGTGAGAGTTCTGTGTGGCATCTCGCCTGCTCTCACTATTCATTACATTTACTTGCGACGGTAATATGGTAATATATGACTCATGTTCTATAGCCAATATATCGTGTGACAATTGCCCAGACTACACAAGGAGAACAGATACGTCAATGACAGCACGGAAAGTTCACAATTATGTGGAAAAAAATGGAGCACGAGGGAAACTTAAACACGGATCTTCCGCTCTGCCGTCGAACACCGTGATAACACAACCACGACCCCGTGCCTCTTGCAACTCCCTCGATGTTGCACATCTTGAGCTTGGTCGTTCACTGTTTTTGTTTTGCTTCTTTTCTCACAGTTCAGTACACCTTACTTCTATTTTCATGCTTGTCCTGTGTTCTGCTTTTGACGGGCTATCCACTGGGTCAGTTTACCACTAAATCTGAGGGGGGTGCGATGGGAAGTTCCCTTTGTGACTAACAGATCCATCGGGGACATTTCAACTCTTCTACAGCTGCCCGAATCGACTGATGGTCATTTGATGTTCCAATGTGGAAACACGAAGGAACTACCACAGCTATACCAGGGTCAGTCTGACCTCAGGCACTGACGGTCAGCGAACATCGAGAATAGGAGAGATTATTTGAAAAAAAGGTGCTTTAAACAAGCGGAAGGAGTCACTCGTGTGTTCCAAAGTGCTGCCAACAGGCTAGCAAGCGCAATGACTCGGCGTAGGGAGTTAACAAGAATGGGATACAACAGCCGAGCAGCCCCTCTTAACCCACACTTTTCTCTAGGTAATACTCAGCGACGCTGGAGGCGGTATGAAGAGTGGATCAGTGGAAACAAGTGATTTAGAGTGAAGAATCACGCTACACCCTGTGAAAATCCCATGGAAGCGTTTTGGTTTGGCGAATGCCTGAAGAACGTTACATCAGGTACTGTGCCAACAGTTAAGTGCAGAGTAGATGGTGTAAAGGTGTGGAAGTGTTTTTCGTGGTTGGGGTGTGGTACCCTTACTGCGCTTGGGAAAACACAAGATGCGGAAAGATATGAACACGTTTTACAGCGCAGCTGTTTGGAGCGTTGTCCATGAAAGACAAGGACATGCGTTACAGCGCTGATCACGTACTTGATTTGAACCTATCAGAACGTTCCACATACTGGGAAGTTTAGATTTTAGGTACTTAACGGTGAAGTGGTTTTAATTCTCGCATTATATGTAGTTGAAACAATATTTCTCGGTATTCAGGCGCTGATGAAGCAACTGCTTGTCAATAACTAGCTCTTCATATCAAGAGATATTGTACCTCAGTTCTAGCTCGTCAACAAAGAGATGGTTATAAATTAAAAATATTACACATGTAATGGACATATGTTTTTATTCTAACAACCTCTTTACATTTCCGTATGCCTGTATCACACTAAGACTGTGCATGAAATATTGCTGTAAATTAACTGTCACAAAGTAGAAACAGAGCCTGTAAGTTAGTCTCGATTCATCTAATAGTAACCGCCACCTATTTGTTCTACATCTCCGTGTCAAAGCAAACCTCTTAGGAAATTATTCCTAAGAGAGATGTTCTTCAAATTCGGAAGGCGATACTTTATGAGGAGTGATTGACAAACCAACGACATTAAAATGATAAATTGAATAAAGATTCTTCCAAGCTTTTTAGGCCCAGAATGACAATTGTCAATTCTTATAAGTAAGAAATGGTTGATTGAATTATAATTCCGTTTCTGAAGCTTATAGCTTAATCATAAGGTGCCACCAGCTGATTTATTAATTTGTGGCTGGGTGACAGATTGGCCAGTCAATCATAAAAGAAAAAGCACACGGCTGTACGACTCACTCGGTGCAGTGAACGGGGAGCCCTCGCTTTCCCAAGTCATATTGATTTCTACAGAGGAGATTTACGCTCTCCGGAAATGTGATAATACGTTAGCAGAAAACATGTTCCAAAATTCCGCAACAGAGAGACGTCAGAGATATAGGCAAACAGTTCTGTTCGTCTGTTCGACGACCATTCTTGAATACGGGACTTATCTGTGTTGTTTCCCATCCATTAGGAACGCTTCGCTGCTTCAGAGATAACATCACCTTGATAACATGGCTTTCGAACCGTAGCGGAGCTTTTCCATTCGTCACTACTTGGCTCGACACATACCTGTCTAAAATTATAATTTAAGGTCAGTTCCGAGCTGCTGGAGTAAAATTAAGTTGGAAAGAGGGGAACACACAAATGGGTGCTATACTAGTTATGGCACGCATGGATGAACTGAGATAAATCTCATAGTGTAATATACACTACAAAAATATAAAACGATGCACCATGAAGGAATTAGCTGAATGGGGCAAAAATCGGGAGATATGGAGTACATTTACAGGCAAACAACTCATTAATATTTCAGAAAATTTCGATGACTTGTTCAAGAGAAAGAGCTTCGCAAATTGAACAAGTGAATAATGTGTTGGTCCACCTCTGCTCCATATGCAAGTTATTATTCGGCTTGGAACTGATTGACAGTGTTATTGGATGTGCTCCTGGGGGATATCATGTCAAATTCTATCCACTTGGTGGGTTAGATCGTCAAAATACCGAAATGGCTGAAGGGCCCTGCCCATAATGCTCCAAACGTTCTTAATTGGGGAAAGATCCGGTAAGCACGATGACAAGCAGCAGAAACTCTCGCAGTGTGCCGGGCATTATCTTGCTGAAATGTAAGCTCAGGATGACTTGTCATGAAGGGCAACAAAACGGGGCGTAGAACAGCGTGTCATGGATCACATCCAAAGGGGTCCTGCTATAAAAAGAAAAGGCACCCTAGACCATCACTCCCGGCTGTCGGGTCGTATGGCAGGTGACATTCCGGTTGGTATCCCACCGCTGTCCAGGACATCTCCAGACACGTCTTCGGCCTGGAACCTCATTGACTTTAGCAGAACTGTCTTTAGAGATGAGTCCCGCTTCGAAATGAGTCCCGATGAGCAGTTACTTTTCGTTTTGTCTTAGAGTATACATACAGTTGAAAGTGCCGGTATTGCTAAAATCATTAGGTGATAAGTCAGCAGAATGTACTACCAAAGGAAACGAAACTATTGGTTCATATTAATTCCAGTTATATAATACTTCTCATGGGTATACAAATTAATTAAGTAATTTATGTAAAATTCACATGCGAATAAAACAAAACAAGATCACTCATCAATCTCATTAAGGGGACAGTAAGACAATACATTCTACTCTCGTGAATCGGGGCCACAGGAAGTCAAGCAAAAGATGCATCGTATGTAATAATATAATTTTTTTAAATCAATATGAATATGCAATACAGACTGCCTTTTATGTTTTTATTAAATATCGTTTGCAGATCGCTGATATTTCAAAGTATGATTGCAAAAATAAAGATAATTGAATGTAATTACAGAAATTGATCTGAATCAACAATGCCTAAACGAATCGAACATCTCATCTCACATTGCAGCGCTTACCAAAGCAGGCTCAGAGCCACATCTGAAATCAGTGCTATCACCCATAGAAGCCTATTTCCTCCTAGTACAGCACCAGAAGTCGGAAGGCTGCTAACGTCAGAAACTCGCATCTGCCTCCCTCGGGGCGTAGCACTAGAATCTTTCATCTCCTTCCGTCCGAAACTAACTCCAGAATGATCTTCATACTTCACAACTGAGCTCTCATCAAGCTTCGGGTAAGAAAACCGCTCCGGCTTGTTTCTGGCGAGTCATCTTCTTGCAAGAACTGAACGACCACTCACCACTCATATCCTCCTAAATGAATTTTTGAAACTGGCCAATGGAACAGTGGGAGGTTGACTTGTTAACATACCCTCCTAAGAAAATATAACATTAGTCGAGCGGGATTTTCCACGTAAGGGGATAGAGGGAGCCAAAGAGCAAGCGAGGCAGCAATTGTTTGTTCAACAAATTGTTCCAGTACCACCTCGTCGTAGGACTTGAGTCCTTTGAAAATTTTCTGTTGACTAACTTTGGGCTATACTACAAAAGGTTGCTCCTCGTTTCACTACTTAAAGGAAAGACGCATAATTACACAAGAGAAGAGGCGTGGCTGAAATCTGAAGAACGATTTTGTTTTCCAAATCACCTCACACCACCGAATTTGAAGAAGCAACGAGCGCCATACTGTAGAAGGACAATCTTCCATGGCATGGCCGCGGCCCAGAGTGGCTTGGCCAAGCGAGCATTCAGTTACTAGAAAAAAAATTATTATTTAATAGCGAGTATTAAGAATGGACCATACTCTGCCTACAACAAGAGATTAAACTATTACTGTCGGAAAATGGGATGAGGTACGGTTGACATATTGAACTTCTGCTGTTGTTTCTGCTAATTATTACTACTTTGCCCACTTCCTTCTTGTTCTAGAGGCAGAAATTAATCAAGGAACAGAGGTAGAGGCTGATCTCAATGAAAAAACCCAGCCAAGAAATGGTGGGATCGTTTTACAATGCTACCGAAGTTTGTCCACTGATACTCGACATTGTTTGTGCTGGAGATGAAGTTTTCATGCTGACCACGCAGGTGATCAGAAATGTGTTTCTAATCGCTCTTCCAAAGCAGAAAGATATTCCTAAGTTCCTTTGTATTCCTATTTACAGCCGTATTCGGTGATGTTGTAACGACCTTACGATCACTGATTCGCTGTTCTACACTGGGTCAAAAAGTTAGGATCTGTTTGTCACCAGCAGATCAAGGATGTTATCTACACTAGTCACTCCTCTGATTGAATGCGAAAGGTAATTTCCGGAAAAGGTATTTGGAACAATTTTACACGACTCCCTGTCCCCACTATCCGCTCTAATCACTTGAGTTTCCTAGCGTGCAGCTGGTACGTTGAAATCTCCACCTGATACTGAAACATGACCGGGAAATTTACGAAATATTCTCGAAGTTTCATCTAAAAGGTTCCGCCATTACTGGTCTTGAGGTGCTACACCTCTCTTTGTCGACAAGAAATTCAGAAATAAAAAAAAAATATTTTCACCTAAAATGAAATAAACACTGGACGGGTAGCTTATCCTTCTAAATCTATACTTTTGTTATGTAGTTCAATATGGTACAAACAGAGAAAACACCAGACGCCTCCTCCATGCAAGATTTTTCTTCTGGAATGTCTAGAGAGAGACCAGGCTCACAAGTTGAGATGGAGGCTGATCAGAAGAGATTTCTTAGTCTTGAACCAATGCTAACACACCATATTTCAAGACCAGCTCGTCCCCTGATTCAATGTCACAGTGCGATTATGATCCCCACTAATCTCTCCACGCAACAAAGCAGAAATTGCAATTCCCGCAATTATCGATATCTACAAATACACTCCTGGAAATTGAAATAAGAACACCGTGAATTCATTGTCCCAGGAAGGGGAAACTTTATTGACACATTCCTGGGGTCAGATACATCACATGATCACACTGACAGAACCACAGGCACATAGACACAGGCAACAGAGCATGCACAATGTCGGCACTAGTACAGTGTATATCCACCTTTCGCAGCAATGCAGGCTGCTATTCTCCCATGGAGACGATCGTAGAGATGCTGGATGTAGTCCTGTGGAACGGCTTGCCATGCCATTTCCACCTGGCGCCTCAGTTGGACCAGCGTTCGTGCTGGACGTGCAGACCGCGTGAGACGACGCTTCATCCAGTCCCAAACATGCTCAATGGGGGACAGATCCGGAGATCTTGCTGGCCAGGGTAGTTGACTTACACCTTCTAGAGCACGTTGGGTGGCACGGGATACATGCGGACGTGCATTGTCCTGTTGGAACAGCAAGTTCCCTTGCCGGTCTAGGAATGGTAGAACGATGGGTTCGATGACGGTTTGGATGTACCGTGCACTATTCAGTGTCCTCTCGACGATCACCAGTGGTGTACGGCCAGTGTAGGAGATCGCTCCCCACACCATGATGCCGGGTGTTGGCCCTGTGTGCCTCGGTCGTATGCAGTCCTGATTGTGGCGCTCACCTGCACGGCGCCAAACACGCATACGACCATCATTGGCACCAAGGCAGAAGCGACTCTCATCGCTGAAGACGACACGTCTCCATTCATCCCTCCATTCACGCCTGTCGCGACACCACTGGAGGCGGGCTGCACGATGTTGGGGCGTGAGCGGAAGACGGCGTAACGGTGTGCGGGACCGTAGCCCAGCTTCATGGAGACGGTTGCGAATGGTCCTCGCCGATACCCCAGGAGCAACAGTGTCCCTAATTTGCTGGGAAGTGGCGGTGCGGTCCCCTACGGCACTGCGTAGGATCCTACGGTCTTGGCGTGCATCCGTGCGTCGCTGCGGTCCGGACCCAGGTCGACGGGCACGTGCACCTTCCGCCGACCACTGGCGACAGCATCGATGTACTGTGGAGACCTCACGCCCCACGTGTTGAGCAATTCGGCGGTACGTCCACCCGGCCTCCCGCATGCCCACTATACGCCCTCGCTCAAAGTCCGTCAACTGCACATACGGTTCACGTCCACGCTGTCGCGGCATGCTACCAGTGTTAAAGACTGCGATGGAGCTCCGTATGCCACGGCAAACTGGCTGACACTGACGGCGGCGGTGCACAAATGCTGCGCAGCTAGCGCCATTCGACGGCCAACACCGCGGTTCCTGGTGTGTCCGCTGTGCCGTGCGTGTGATCATTGCTTGTACAGCCCTCTCGCAGTGTCCGGAGCAAGTATGGTGGGTCTGACACACCGGTGTCAATGTGTTCTTTTTTCCATTTCCACGAGTGTAGAATACAAAATTCTTCCGTATCCTCATACTGATCCGTTGCAAATATAATTAATAATTTCTTTTTATTATTATGTAGTCTTATAAAAATGTATTACTATAGTGAAAACCAATTCGAAAAATGAGAAAAAAGTTTGAAATTTTTTACGATGGTACAGAGTACTTATGTTATACATTTTGGAAATATTAAAAATAATGACGATGTTAGAATTCTGTTTTCAGAATAAACAATACAAAAGATGATTGCATCGTGAAATATTGCTGACAACTTTATCCTTAGACGTGCACATGTTATATTTTGCAGCTCTCTTTCCACTTCGGTATGCCATAGCAGCGATGGGTATACTGGCAATCCTCTCCCAGTATATATTGAAGGTGACTCTGTCGGTGGCTATTGGTGGAATGGTCAAGCAAGTAGCTCAGGAAACCTCGGCGGATGAAACTTGTCCCCTGCCAGACACTGCAAGTATTAACTCGACAGACAATGAGGTATGTGCAACTGCAGTAACCATAAAGTACCAAGAGTAGTGTCATCGATCATAATTTATCGAATATCACTGAGGTGACAAAAGTCATGTGATACATCGTAATATCGTGCCTTGCCTCCTTTTGCCGGCATAGTGCGGGAACTCTAAGTGACGTGGACTCACAAAATCGTTGGAAGTCCCCTACAGAAGTACTGAGCCATGCCACCTCTACAGCCGTCCATAATTGCTAAAGTGTTGCCGGTGAAAGATTTTTTGCACGAACTGACCTCTCGGTTATGTCCGATAAATGTTCGACCGGATTCATGTCGGGCGATCAGCGTGGCGATCTGCTGGCTCGAAAGATCCAGATCGTTCTTCAAACCAATCGCGAATAGTTGTGGCCCAGTCACTTTGGGAACATGAAGTCCATGAATGGCTGCAGATGTTCTCCAAGCAGCCGAAAAGACTATTTCCAGTCAATTATCGGTTCAGTTGGACCAGAGGATCAAGTCCATTCCATGAAATCACAGCCCACACCATTATGCAGCCACCACCATCTTGCACAGTGCCTTGTTGACAACTTGGGTCCATGGCTTCGTGGGACTGCGTCACACTCGAACAGTACCATCAGCTCTTACTAACTGAAATCGGGTCACACCAGACGTGGCCTCGGTTTTCCGGTCGTCTGGAGCCCAACCGATATGGTCACGTGTCCAGGAGAGGCGCTGCAGGCGATGTCGTGCTGTTAGCGAAACCCCTCGCGTCGGTCGCCTGCTGCCATAGCACGCTAATGCCCAATGTCGCCGCACTGCCTAACTGATACATTTATCAAACGTCCCACATTGATTTCTGCGGATATTTCAAGCAATTTTTCTTGTCTGTTAGCGCTGACTACGCTACGCAAACGCCGCTGCTCTCGGTCGTTAAGTGAAGGCTGCTGGCCACTACATTGACCGTGGTGAGAGGGAATGCTTGAAATTTGGTATTCTGGGCACATTGTGGGCACTGTGGATCTCGGAGTAGTAACCTCCCTAACAATTTCCGAGACGGAATGTCCCATGTGTCTAGCTCCAACAACCATTCCGCGTCAGTCTTGTTAATTCCCGTTGTACGCTATACTACCTTCATCTGTATATGTGTGATCGCTATCCCGCGGCTTGTGTCACCTCAGTGCATTAAATAGTACAAATAAAAGAATATTTGAAATGAAAACAAAACTGTCTTGATTAAAATGAGTGGACGCCAGATGTTATTTTTTTCCCACATGATAAGTACTTCTTTTCTCCGTTTTTACACGTATCTGATTGTTTATTCGATTAATACGAAATCAATCAGCCACATGTTCCTGATACACGAAGGTACCTTTGTTCGGCTTGAATTTCATATACTCACTGTACGTTTCAAAGAAATATAGTTTCAAAATTTGATGTTTTGTATGTCTCACAATAAAGGACGAAATGAGCGTAAGACTAAATTGGAGATATTGACTGCAGAGTTATATGTTATCTATCCCACAGGTTTAATCACGTTTACCACCCCTTTTGTGGATGGAATAGTTGCAGTGGTGGGTTAAGATAATAGATAGTTGCTTTATCCCTTATTCTGAAGTGTACAGCACATCTTTACAGCACAATATTTCTAGAAACAAAGGGAACAGTGAGCTTTACATAGCTCAGAATGGTGGTTCTACTGAGAGTCCACTAACAGTAAATAAAAACAAGGCAATACGGGGAAACATTGTGCTTCGTATTAATGAGAGCTTCGAAAAGAAAGAATTAATCCTGACAAAAACGATTTTAGTGTGACACACGATTTCTGGCACGACGATGTTAATGAAAAGATATTTGCTGATAACATTATCAGCAACCCGTGCCCTCTGTTTTTATTTTTTACGATGTTGCCGCTAGTCGTTTCCATAATGGCGTGTGGTGCATGTTACTGGTAATAGTTAACTAGTCACATATTACTGTGGGTCGATGAAAATGTAAGAAAACGACATGTAGGGGACCGCGTTGCATAACGTAGGGGTGTGTGGACTGAGTACTGGAGCTTGAGAAATGGATATTACGATAGTTTTGTCGTGTGAGTTAGTACCTGGCGCCTACAGAGCGGAAGCAAGATTCAGGAATGGACAAGGGAAAGGAAACGGGAAAGTAAACGCTATTACCGGTTGGGAAGAGTTCTACTGCATAAAGATCTGAGAAAGAACACATGCGGAACCTACTTTTTGGACGGGTACAAAGCATTGAGAGCTGAAGCACTGATATGACTTGCTACAAATGGAAAAATGATTAAGCGATGATGAGCAGCAAGGGGCGAGGGAAACTTTTAGACTATCTTCTGAGCGGAACAGAGGTTATACACATATTCAAAGACACAGTGAACTGACTTCGGTTAAGACAAGGGGTAGCAGGTGAATGAGATTATATAATTGCTCGTCGGTGGAATATTTGGAATGAGAACTACGTCGCTAGCAAGAATTCATCGGTAAGAAGAAGGAGCTGTTCAGTGTGTGTGTCGATGTAGAATGGATTCAGGGGCACTGGTGAATACAGATCAGGAGGATGTTGCACTAGGACATTTGGAATAAAAGAATGTATGATGTAGACAATTTCTATAGCCCTGGGTAGAAGCTAATGACTACAGTGGTGTTTTATATTTATATTAATCACATTAATATCCCATTGTAGCACAGACGCAAGTACTGACAGGCCTGACAGTGTATTACTTGGGAAATGGTTGGCGTTGTGTAGTCAAAAGCCAAAACTGAGCTCCTCAACACTTAATTACTTTTGTTTTGGTGCTGACGAGCAAGATATTCAGCACCCGAAATAAAATTGTCATCAAAAGTTGGAGGAGTGCGATTTCCATCCTCGCATGAACATCCTGATTCAGTTTAGTTAGGTTAAATCAAGTGAAGTAAATACTGAGAGAGTTCCTTCAACACTGTCGCTGACCATTTCTTATGATTTGAGTGGACACTACTTTACTAAGGAATGCTACATCGCCACGGACAGAATGTTGACGTATAAACCGTAAGTTTTCTTCTCTTTTTGTTTCATCGAATTTGCGTCATTTTAACTCATTATCAAGCTGTCATCGTTGGTGGTAAGACGACACTGGGATGGGACGTTATGTCACTACAAAAAGATATGTTAGAGCTGAGGCTCGTATCTTTCCCCTGTAGCTGCTGAAAGATTGTGTGTCATATTTTGTGTTTCAGGGAGGACAATTTGAATGGGATGAGGACATGCAAGGTTACATACTGTCCTCCTACTACTACGGGTACGCAGCTGTGAACATAATCGCTGGTTACCTGGCTGCCCGGTACAGCGCCCGTTGGGTTTTCATCACAGGGCTGCTCGCTGCCGGTGTTTTCACGGTCGTGGGTCCTATCTGTGCCGATGCTGGCCCCGTGGTCTTCATGATAACACGCTTACTCGTAGGCACATTCTCAGTAAGTATTGTCCGGATGCGACTCCTATTCTGGAAATCGTGATTTCTAAAGTGCTAAACCTATTACAATATCTTTTCAGGGTGTTATCATACCAGCAATGCACGTGCTACTTGGCAAATGGTTCCCTGAAAACGAGCGACAAAGACTGGGAGGACCCATTTTCTCAGGTAATGTCCGCTGTCAGTTAAGTCTGGGCAATATTCATAATTTTTTGTTAGGGCTGGGGAAGAAAATTTTTCTTTAAATTTTGATTTTGTAAACGCACAGGAGTTATTCTTCAATCAAGGCTTTCTTTCACGAGATAACAAGACACAACATTGAGGAGCTGTGCATAGGTAATTACATCACTTTGTCTCATTGTTGTCAGAGAAGTTAGAAAGAGCCCCGAACGAATTCCGTTTGAGCTAATGCATTTTATCTAAAGAAAATGCTGTCATTATATATATTGCTGTAGTTTAAAATGGTGACATACTTTTTTGCGGTCCCATATGACATCACTCACTCAGAGAACTGCCATAATGATGATGGACGCTGGCAATAGAAATAAATCACACGCAAACCTCAAAAAATGTTCAAAACGAGCAACCCAATATACACGTAGAAAAACGTGTAACAGAAGTTAAATTGTCTCCTCATTAGTATTCCTGTTAAATGTCATCCACTAGCACAGTTAATTTAATTAATTTGAACGAAGTATGTTGGAAAATAATTGTCACTACTAATCATCAATTGTTAAATAGCTTAAGGGTTGCCACCTCAAAATGTGAAAATATAATTTCGGTTTTAAATACTCACCTACTTACTACTTATGATTTTTGTCAGCATGCTAACACTGTTCGAGACAGTTACCACAGCTACAGGGCGACACACTCACAGTTTGGCCCTATGACCAAGAAAACTTACAGAATTTCTCGGCCAACTAAAGAGCATACATAACAACGTTATGTTCACTATGGAAGTGGAAGAAAACGGATGCCTGCCACTCATAGACATTCTGATAAAGAAGAACCTTGTTGATACCCAGGTACATTCCGTCTACATCAAGGAGACATACATCGTCGTGTACCTAAACGCCAATAACTACCAATATCCAGGACAATGCAAATCTGTGCTCATCATTCCAGTACACTGACCGCGAGCTGTATGCATCAGGGAAAGTCTGCTTACCGAGTCACAGCACCTGCTACAGCTGAGCAAGAGGAAGAAAGAAAACATCCAGAAGAAGAAACAAAGCCCTTGGCGTTCTTTCGGTACGCAGGGACATCAACAGCCAAGATTGCCAGGATAAAGGAGAAGCACAATATGACAGCATTTACCTCTCAACGATTAAAATCAGGAAGATGTTTGGAGTAGTCCAAGAACAGTTAGGGGTACGGGAACTTGACGTTACAGCTTCAGTTGCGAATGTGACATGCAGTACCCAGGCTAGACGCAGCGATGCGGCTCGCAGTGAAGTTCAGAACACATCGGGAGAGTTCGGCTCGGCCAAATCGGTGGCAGAGTACGGCATCACATGTTTGTTTTTGAACAGAATAACATACTGTGCCGTGCCAGAGGGTTCTCGGATTCGATTATCAAAGAGACAGTAGAAATAGGAGTACACTATGATCTTTTCAACTGGGACATAGATGTAGCGGGGCAACAGGCAGGAAGCACCAAGACTCGATGTCCAGAACCAGCACCACCCGCGAGGGGACAGGGGGACGGGGGGAAGGGGGGGGGGGTGAGTGGCACCACACCACTGGCAGCGACGTCTATTCCGGAGGCACATGATTGGCCCACCTGTTGGCCGCTCGGCAGAGGTGTCTGCAGCCCAGCTACTATACACGAAACCGACACTTCGCCTGATGATGACGAGTAGAAAACTCGTTGAGTCGCTGCGACAACACGATACCGCGACTCAGCTGGTAACCCGAGAAAATTTTTTTAACGGTCTGTCATATCAACATTGGTGACGCATCTTCAATAAAGAATACACAATCAACTGTGAGGTGTCTACTGTGGACTTTACCATTGTTTACATTTTAGGACGAGTTGTTGAAGGAGTACCGTTATTTGTTTCAGCAAATTACGAACATACTTATTATACTTACTTTATAATTGAGCAGGATGTAATGTGTGGAAAACCGAATGAGTATACAGAGAAGTGTTTGGCAACTAACGTCATCTTAATGGAAAGATATTCTATCACCACAGATACAAACACACGAGAGACTCAGTCGAGAAAACCACAGACAGCCTGCCAAGATTGCCGAATAAAAATTATTTGAATAATAGAATTCGAGGAAATAAAGTAGATTCTTTCTTTCTTGGGGGCTTTGTCGCGCTCCAACGCGGGGTCGGCTTTGTTATTATGGAGTTGGCAGTGTTAATTGCAGAGGGTGGCCGGCTGCCCTTCCAGACGCCACCCTGACCCCCCGGGACGGAAGCAGTGTACCCTAGCTGTTTGCATCTAGGGTAAGTCATGAAATAGTGCGAACGTTTTCAAATGTCTGTGAGTCGTGCAACTGAGGCGGAACTTGGGGACCAGCCTGGTATTCACGTAGCGGGATGTGGAAAACCGCCTAAAACCACATCCAGGCTGCCCGGCATGCCGGCCCTCGTCATTAATCCGCCAGGCGGATTCGATCCTGGGCCGGCGCACCTACCCGAGTCCACGAAGCAGCGCATTAGCGTTCTCATCTACCCTGGCGGTTAAGACATAAGGTAGATTATTTGGGAGAAAATTCTCTATGAAGCACCTGTCACCTTGTTGCCAATGAAATGTGTACCTCGAAGGATGCTACCATTGTTATATCTGTAACCATTCTGATCCACAGTTCAAGTTTTTGTTTCTGGTCAGCGGCACAATCGTCGCACTGCAGTCGCTGGTGGCGGCGTAAAATTCAAAAATGCAAGATGATGAAAAAAATAAAAATTTATAATTTAAAAAATCCATATTATTCTGAAATATCACGTACGCCAAGATAGCTTGTAAATCTTTTTACTGATTACCAGTTTCGACAGATCTGTGCTGTCATCATGAGATGTTTAACACATTAACAAAAGTGCATGATTTTTACAAAATTGAAAGTCGCATAGTGATGTTGCGTCATTTTGCAATAAAAGGAAGCAAGGAACGTCAACAAGCCAAACATAAAAACCCGACAAATACAAAACATACATCGTGTTGTGCTGATGTCCTAGCATACTTGTCCACTTAATGGCCACTATAGTGTTAACTGGATGAGTGTGCTAGAATATCAGTACAACACGATGTATGTTTTATATTTGTGGTCTTTTTATGTTACGATAGATAAGGAGGACTTGGCTTGTTATGTTACAGATAAGGGCGTTGATGCCGTCATCTGGGATGGTGACATCATGGGTAGGTCACTGACCTCATGAATGTAAAGAAATTAATACTTGTTGACATGTAAACGAAGCGAGTTAGAATGTTTGTAGATATACTTCTGCCGTGTGGAGTGAACTGGTGGAATAGAAGTTACCCCTCGCCCCCCTTCCTCCCCACTCTTTACAAAAAATGAGAAAAAGTGCCCAACGAATGGAGCGAAATTTTGAATCCAGAATTGATATGAATCAGTATATTATGCTATAACAGACCATACATGCACTGAGACTGAAGATCGCCACGTTTAACAGTTGCTATGATTTTAGGTTATTGCTAAGGAATGTAAGTTGTTTATGCAAATAAAGAACTGAATATTCATTTCGACGATTAGTCATTTGTCTCAAACTACTCCGTTTAACATCTTATACTATTTTTCAACAGTTCAGTGCGTGAAACAATTGAGGACACATTTCTATATACTTGCTACGAGCTTCGCGCTTACGAACAGTGATGAACACATCAGGTTACAATGTGTATGCGAATGCAGTGGTTTAAAGGACTCATGAGCAGAAGAGGAAGGATAGTAAGTAGGAATAAAATTTAACATCTTATCGAGACTTGGACCATGAAAAGGCAGAGCACTATTGGCAATGGAGAACAACGGCGAAAAGAACTGGCTGTCACTTCATAAAAGGATCGATCCCTGCACTTCCACTCCATCTTCAGACAGAGAGTTCGGGAAAACAGAGGAAGGTGGCTTCGGAGGAACTGTGAACCATTTCCTCTCAAATATGTGTTCATGGTCACCGATCATATGTGCATTAGTTTAGATGATTGTCTGAACTTCGGAGTTCTTTGCGAGAAAAGATGGAATACATAATTTTTATATGTGAATCCTAGATTACTACAAAGTGTGACTACTTAAAATAGCAACTGCTGTGTTTGGGGAATGTGAAACGTTTCGCTCTAGAATTTATAGTACAAGAGGAGGGGGTGGGATATTACTGTTATGAAAACTTTTCCCAATTGATTACTATGCAATTCCATGACGGGCGAGGGAAACCTTTAAAGATGGGAAACTTAGAAAAAAAATGGTAAACGAAATTAATGATTACTGTCAAAAGGTATAAATTACGTTTTCACGCAGTTATCAGGTTACTGCCTGTTAATATCAAGCCACTGAAGCGACCGCGGACGTCATTGTTCGAAGGTAATTGACCGACCAGCCTAACGTGATTCTTACGTAAAAAAATTACGTAAAGAATGAAAAGATATGATCGGCAACTCGATTTCAGGGGGTTCTGCTTTATGGTGTTGAATGAGTAACGAGAGAAAATGTAATGTGTTTTGTCGTTCTACCCACGAATAATTCGTTACCAGTCCTTTCTTTGTGGCTTCTAAAAAGAAAGATGGAAATGTTCATACAAAGTTATGCTTATTATCGTGGGATACGATACTGCAATTATTAAATTCCATTTACACATTTCCAAAATAATCTTCTATTTTATCTAAAGTGTACGGTTTCATTTATTTTACAGCAAAAATATACAGAGCTCGTTTCCGTTTGGCGTCTTCAGTGAAACACTCCGAGCAAACGCTTTTACTATGATTTTAGTTACGAAACTTGTTTTACATAGAGAAAGAAAAACAGGAATTTACTGTGTATACAGCATTAATATATTACTATTGGTATATTTTCATCTCACACTTAAGACGGTTATGAAGCTACGCAGCGGCGATGCATATGTGTGTTTCATTGTTAGCACATATAACGCTGTACGTGTTAGAGTGGAAGGCGATACTCCTCATTCGACATTCTCCTTAGCACATTTTTCAACATGATAACATCATTATTATCACTTACAGCCTTGAATGTATGGGCCACCTTCACAGTACAAAAAATAGTTCCTATCCCGTCTTGGCTGTTGATCAATGTCGCCTAACGTGATGGGTAGAGTCTCTTCACAATTAACACTCGCCTGAAGATGGCTGTAAGGTTGTCAGCCGAAATATCGTGGAAAGAAGTCGATGAGATCCGGCTGCAATCCCGAAATCTTATGGAAACTTTAACGTGGCTTGCAGAGCTCATTACTACTCGCTTACTGACCGAGGCAGAGGGGAGAGAAAAACAGAGAGAGAGAGAGAGAGAGAGAGAGAGAGACAGAGAGAGAGAGAGAGTGAGAAAGAGAGAGAGAGAGAGAGAGAGAGAGAGAGAGAGAGAGAAGTAGTTTAACAGTTCGGGAAATCATCAGAACCCTGTCTGATTTGATTCCCTGATGTACATATGCCTTTGTTGTGGTGTTGCATGGTGTCACAAGAAACGTTCTGAGGTTATTTTTGTGGTGTTCGGTCTCATGTGACATTTGTCCATAACAAGCAGATGATTATTTAAAGCACTTACTTCCTACCTGATGAAATACACTTAGACAATTATAATTTTGGGGAAAACGAAGGAACTTACATAAGGGAGTGATGGCGTTACTCACCTGTTTTTTAAAATTTAATCAGTTTTTCTTAATGGTCTTACACAAACAGTACTTTTTCTGTACAATAATGCGTTTTAATAGCATATATAAGATATAATGGATATCTAATTTCTTTCATTTCATTTTGCAGCGGCATACTTGGGCACCGTAATATCAATGGCTTTGTCAGGAACCATTGTGAAGAACCTGGGCTGGTACTCTGTGTTCTACATTTTCGGCGGCGTCGCAATAGCTCTAGTGATTCCATGTTTGTACTTTATCTACGATGAGCCTGAGTCGCACCCTAGGATCACAGAGAAAGAAAAGGACTTTCTTTTGACTCACACTGGTAGAGATCTGACAGAAAGCAAAAAGAAGAAGGAGCTTGAAAAGGAGGTAAGTAGCCTGACGCCGGAGATTTGAAACTGAGAGCTGCGGCATGCCGTCGCAGGTTGTAAATACACAACATTTGTTAACTGCAACCACATAAGCCGAAATTAACATAATAGACATGCCTGTAATTGCTACTAAACCTAAAAATGTTTACTTCAAGCATCCAAAACTGTTTGAAAGACGGGAGGTCTCGTGTAGTATTGTGGCTGGGAGACGTCGAGTGATGGGCTAATGATAAGTTCACATCACGGAAGACCGATGCGCATTTTCAAATCGCCCGTTTATACATCAAAACATTCAACAACCGATCACACGAGCGCGCCAATTTATACATACAGATGAACATGCGTTAATATACGGTTAGAATGGTAGATGTCGCCCGTGCGCTGCTCAGTTGACCGTGTGTCCCCGTCGTATCTTCTATCGTGTGTGTGTTCTTTTGTTTTCCTTTTTCTGTTAAATTTGTTAATGGATTTTGAACATCACCCATATAATCAGCCTCAGACCCTTAGAAAACAAAAATCATATCTTACCTCCATTGCAATTGAACTTAAGTCAATGATCTAAGCAAATTAACATATTCACCACCGGTATTTATAATGTAAAAAAATTCTACTTTCTTACATTGTTGTTTGACTTTCTATTATAAAATCGTATAGGAGCTTATACACTTTTTGTCTTCTTCTGTTGGTAAAAGAATCTTAATGTTTGTTGGTAAAGCATTTACACAGGTCAATCAGATACTTATTAGTTTTGTAGTTTCTTGATCCCTTCTGTAGTAGCCGAAGAAAGTGCGATCAACATCTGCCTCACAACCGCATTGGAATTAACAGGATGTGATCATGTTGAGGCGGTAGAGATGATGCCGGAATCTCCCATTATTGAGCACAAGTCACCCCATGGACACTAATTTATTTTTTGGACGTTGAGGAAAGTAAGTGAAACCGAAGGCAAGAATATTGACGTCGAGCTACTGATGAATGAATTGGAAGAAATATAGCGTCGTAAATGTCAAAAATATAATTTTGGGACGGCGAGCTTGAATTGATCTTCTATGAGGAAAAGATTAAAAAAAAAAGTAGGCAAGAAAAACTTAATGGTTAACAGCTGAGGCCTATACTTTTGTTCATATCATTCAGTCTGCATATTCAAGTCTACCTTAATAAATAGATGGTCAATTTAGCTTGAATCTCAACCACTGATGAAATGAGTCGTCCACTATGTGTAGCATTTATACCTTATGAGATATCCTTATAAGAGATCTTGATGTGTAATTCGTCTCTTATTCCAACATAGTTGTGAACTATTGTAATTACCTTTACAATGTGTTCGGCGTCGTCCACATTGACATCTCATGGTCTAAGTAGTATTCTCCACTCAGTACACGCTATACTGAAAATACACTCAGCATACCTATGTGCTAAAGCTAGCCGACAGTTATATAGTTTTTATTCATAGTTTAGCTGCTTTTCGCCATAGGGATTCATTGAATTTTCCATCAGCCCAAATTCTTCGTCAACTACTATCACATAACGAAGTGCCATGTAGTTTTCTGTTAGAGATCTTTGTTTTGGTACATCCTACCATTTTTCATCGAGTTTTTCATCTAGGGTGGAACCTCTGAAAATTCCTGAGTCGCTGTCTCTTCCATAAGAGCGAACGTCTACCAAGATAAAGCGACAGTCAGAGTCACACGGCGCCAACAGAAATACAGATAAAAAAAAAGAAGTAATTGTACCTGAAGCCTCCATCTAACGAATAGATCGCCATCAACGATGTCACATATCCTCACTCCATGAGACACTGCAGAGATGTTGAAATTTAATCTAGGAGATTGGCGCAAAGTCTAAACACGCTCTCTTTCCCTCTACCGGCCAGTACTGGCGGTGAAAATTTCTTCTACCTCGAGTCGGACGCTACCGCATCGTAATGCATTAGCGGCGTGGGCTACTGCAGTGAATTACTGCTTAATGGTCTACAGACGAGGGCCCGCGCTGCTGAAAATTATAACTACATGAGCAGCAGCTCGCAAGAAATTTTATCAGACCTGTGGTTTTCAACCGGAAATTTGCTAACGACAGAAGCCACACTCCTTGAAAAATATGGGAGGTTTTATACTAAATCCAACTAACAGAGAAGTTTTACAGATACCCAGATTCACAAGTTTTCCTCTTCATTACAGTCGCAGCACTGGTGTGTCCTGTATGCCTTCACGTAACCCTTATATAGGGACTGCCTACATCTTACATTTGGGTACGAAACCCTCTAACTGCACCAGTAAGCAATTTGTTTCACAATATTTAAATTAGTCAGGCATTAACTGAAAATGTAGATGCATCAATAAAACAGATGCGTCGATCAAAATCGTACCAAGTACACGATTCTCAATGGATGTAGTAAGTGTCTTGCTTACAATCCATCACTTTATACAATGAAAGAAATGAGTTTTCCTCATTTCTTCTCTTGGACAAATTCACCGCCTGGGCCATCACAAACCGTCTGGTGTATAACCCGCACTAGACCAGGTTATTCTTTTCGCCCAGCGGTCCACCTTAGTCACCCTACCACCGTGATACTCCAGTACTATGAACGAAGAAACTCGTCTAACTTGGTGAAGTCAAGTCGATGACGTTTGCTACTGGGCTATGGGACGCTTGCACCTGCTTTACCCGGTTCTCCTTCCATCGCTGATCCATCATTGCAACTAGACGTTGGTTTCACCTTTTACAAGATGCTCTTGCGGCCGCTCATCGATTATGCAGCTGTCGCCTGAGGTAACGCTGCGGAACAGCATGTCGCTCTGTTCCAGCGAGTTCAAAACTGGGCTCTTAAGAAGGAACTGTAGTTACCTCCAGACTCTCCGACAGAGCTGGTTCACCTGGTGGCACGTGTCACTTACTCACAGGAGCACTTCCACGAAATGTCGTGAGTCTTCTTCGACAGGTCAGAAGACTCTTAGGACAGATCCGGCCACTGGGACACAAAGATAATCGGCGCATCAGCACCAGCTAGTGAGATTTTCTGTGCAGTTGAAGTGTTGGCAAGTACCAGAAGGAAGGGAAGGAAACAGAAAGTCAAAATGACATCCATGCATGAGGTGGAATAGTCGACGACTCGAAGATAAAACGAACACCCAAGAGGTTTATTCTGCACCAAACTCTGGGAAGAAGTAAACCGGGCGAGATCTCTCAGCTGCTGTAGAAGAAGTCCTCGACCCGCTGTGCACCTAGAGCGTTAGTGCGCTACCTGTCCAGCAAGAAATGATGAGACCAATGACTAACAGTTAACGCCTGCTAAACGCGTTGTGCCACAGTTGTAGTTACAACTGGAGGTATAGCGCGACGTGCTTGGTATCCCACACCTGGGAGGTCAGCATTTCCGTTTATGTTAGCAGCAGGAACCAGTTCTGGATTAGTAAAATGCGTTATCGCCTGAAGAAGGCGACAAAATGGACCGCTGAAATACTGTGTAAAAATGATTTTATCATTCGGCTGCTGACACGACAAGAATATCGTAAGCTGTAGCTTGCCTTCTGCAAGCATGATATAGAGCTTTAAATGCAACAGTACATCAAGGAATTCGGGCAGTGATTGCGGTCTTCTTCCAGAATTCTATTCAAAGCGATGGGACACTTATGTCACATCAGTATGAGGCTGGGTGCCCGCCTTTTCAATGTAGGCAAATCTGGTCTTTGGCATATTGAGAGGTGTGTTGGTATTTTCCTCAGTAAGCCGTCAGAGACTGACCGCAACATTCGTGACACGGTAGTTTTTCTTGAATATATTCTTATTTCGAATATAATAAATTTCCTTGAGACCGAAAAGCTTCTGTCCACGAGTCAATACGGTTTTAGAGAGCATCGCTCGTACGAAACTCAGCTTACCAACTATGGATGAAGAGCGACAGGCAGATTCCATATTTCTAGATTTCCGGAAAGAATTTGACACGGTGACCCACTGCAGACTGTCAACGAATATACGACCAAATGGAATAGATTCCCAGATATGTGTTTGGCTCGAAGACTTCTTAAGTAACAGAACCCAGTACGTTGTCCTCGACGGCTAGTACTCACCAGAGACAAAGGTACTGTCATGAGTGTCCTAGGAAAGAGCAATAGGACTGTTGTTATTTTCTGTATACATAAATGATCTTGCGGACAGGGTGCTCAGCAGTTTACGGATATTTGCTAATGATGCTGTGGTGTACAGGAAGGTGTCGAAGTTGAGTGAATGTAGGAGGACATAAAGTATCTTAGACAAAATTTCTGCTGTGCTGCGAATCATAAACAGCATTTCAGGTGGGGTTTTCCAACACGTTAACTCTCGTCTTCGTACTGCTGTTGTGACCTAACATGCTCGACAGAGTGTCAACATGTTGCTTCGGCTGTTCGATCACCACATCTGTCTCCAATCGAGCACATATGGGACATCATTGGAAGACGACTCCAGCGTCATTAGCAATCAGTATTAACCGTCTCTGTATTGACCGACCAAGTGCAACAGCCATGGCTCTCCATCCCATAAACTGACATCCGGCACTTGTACAACACAACTCATACCATTTGCATGCTTAAATTTAACATTCTGACGGTTACGCTGGTTGTTAGTGTATCAGCATTTCACATTTGCAATGACTTATTTCGCGATTACGTTAACCTGTGATCTTGCAATGTTAATCCCTTAAACATGTTGCTCTCGAGACTTAATTACCGAGATTTCATTACTGATTCCCACTTCATGCAACTGTTTTTTATAGGCACTAACCACCCTCCTTCACCTCTGGTAACGCCAAGTGAACGTCAGGTTGCACCGTAGTTCGGAATCCACATTCACTACGGCTGGAGTAGAGACGGTTTAGATTGGGCCATGACACACAAAAGTCATGGCAAACAGAAACTCTGCCCCTAGCGAACTTCCTTACCGTAGAAATTTTATTTTATTTAATAAACCAGGTATCATACAAAATACAGGGCAACATTTTATTTGAAGTTGAGTGACTGAAAAATTTGGTGTCGGGCTGGGATTTGACCCTTCTGAGACGATTTAGTTCCATCACCGTTGTTTTCCACAAGATTCCTAACTCCTCAACGTCTCGACGAAACGTTCATACATGAGTTCGACTCCTGGTCCGGCACAAATGTGTACATCCAGTTATTTCAAGCTCTAATATGTGGACAGAAATAACTGAGAAGGTTGAGAGACGAATGTTCTGAAAGTTATTTGCTCTGACTTGATCGTTCGCTCATTCACGAGCATTCAGATGTTTACCTGCTTTTTGCTCAAAACTGAATGTGATGCCCTCTGTTATAAAAAGGTTGTACTGAAATTGCTACTGCGAACAGCGTGTCTCGGTACACATATTCAGGTAAAGACAAAACTGACTGGCGTTCACTGTACAGGAAATTAAATCGTTACCGTGCACGTCCAAAATTTGAAACACTGACATTACATAACTACACTATGAAACACACACTGTTCACTGACTCATTAAAAATCTAAACTCAATAGAAAAGTTTAAAATCCGCGCAGTGGAAATGTGAGATGAGAAAGGAAAGAACCAACAAAATATGAAAAGAACCTCACCTAAAGAATTACCGCGTAATCGCAGCAACAGCACAGCATGAAGAAATCACGCCAGATAAGATACGCTAAATTAAAACTAAACTACTGGGAGAAATAGTGAGATGATTTTTCCTACTAAAAAAAAAAAAAAAAAAAAGTTCTGACTTGAAATGTGAATATTAATTCGTTCGTTACAATGACTATGGCAGATTTTAAATTTTTATTTCACAAGAACATAAAAATCACAGAAAACCGAAAACTTTACTTACTTTCCAAAGTCTTTCAAGGTAGTGCCTTTAAGATTATGCAAATTGAAATGAATTAAACTGAAATGACCTAAGCTGAGGTGGGGAGGTACGCGCCAGCAATAATTAGTACCTTAAACACATATTCATAATGCAAATCCATTCGCTCTGTTTCGTAAATGGTGCGTCTATAAGTTCTTCCATCAGATTAATAATTCCTAACAATTTTATTCAGCGAAATCCTTCTCCAATATGCACTATACTAGATGTTCGGCCAACTTACCCCATGTCCAACATTTGACTACCCTCTGCGCTACACTTGTGCCATAGATTCTCAAGTTCAGAGATACTACTTTCACTGCCATAAGCGGACTATTCCCCAGATGTCACACGCAACTGCTTCGCTCTCGTAACATGAAATTTCCACTCATTCTGAAACTATTCGTAAATAAATGTCCAGTCCACCTATATATGTCCACCTTTCATAATCCACCCTCCCCCCATTTGATAAAATACGCTTTTATGTTGTCCTACAATGTGAAAACTACAAGATAGACAAATGCATAAAATTTTACAAAGCATATAAATTGAAAACATGTACATAAAGTAATTGAACATGTGGTTTTTCGTTAAAAGTCTGTACACAGGGTATTTTCAAATTCTGACTAAGCACACAACTGAAACACTTATTCATCACGCAAAAATGTCATTGCAGAATGGAAGTCATTGCAGTCCATATAAATTCCTACCACAAATAACATCTGAAAAGTCCATGATTTGCCTCAATCACTATGCAGCACTATATTTGTGTATGAGACTGACATTTCAGTCTCTTGATGTCCACTAGTGAAGTAACATCACCAATATCGCAGTAGACTGACTAGTGAGGGCTGGAGTTCAGCAAAACAACCAGCAAAAACTTATCTTCAAGTGCAACGTCAAACACTGTTTTCAGTCTGGCCTAGCGTCCAACAGAAACTCCTCTGGGAGTGGAACATTCAACAGTAGCTGAAGTCTGATCGAGCGACCAGCATAAAAAATTGTCTTCTGCCAACCATAACTCATGTTAGCAGTGGTGAAGACTCAAGATCAGGAAAGTTACTAGAACTCCTTCGCTGACCACCATAATACCTTCCATAACAAATTAACATCTTGTGCAATATAAATTCCCACACTCATTGAAAATTGTCTCTTGCAATACCGACTGAGTTTTTTGGCTGACAAGTAAACTGTCTCTTGCCTGCTAATGTCACATATTGGAGATAAAACTAAGTGATACACAGAAAATCACAGTGCACATAACGACACAGTCCTTCAGTCATTAATCAGAAAGAAAGTTATACCTAATCTCAGAGAAGTGTTTACTAATTGTTTTATCGCTCGCACTTGCAAAAATATTATGAAGTATGAAAATGATACAAAATCTCTTTACATGACACAGGATTATTTTCCACAAAAAAGAATTTCATAAACATATCTAAGAGATTACATAAAACATGAAATACGCACTTATACAATATGTAGATAATAATGAAAATTCAAATATTCACAATAAACTTTTCATGATAAAGCAAAAGGTATGATACATACATACACGCCCGAAATTTTATGGAACATATTATAAATTGTCATCTTTATATTTAAACAATGGAAAGCAAAAAATGTGTAGCCTATCACTTGTATGTATATTCTTCGGTACCAAAATTATTCTGCTTTAAAATTTCAGATATCTGCTTTGGATTCATGATCATATGTTTAGGGAAGGGAAAAGGGAGCTGTCATAGAGTCATGTGTCAACAAATCATGCTCACCCAAAATAGTCAAACATCGCCATGTGTGCATCAAATATATATTTCATTATCTATACTTTAAAAATTCCTCAAATTACTTCCACCCTTCAACATCTTAAATTGCACAGAAACCACTTCCAAAATCTGTTATTTATCACTCACATTCTCCTAAAATTTCATCTTTCAATCATGTAACTTCCATAGTATTCCCATTATACCTCAAACATCGCTCAAATTCATACCTAAACGTCAGGATATCCACATTATTAAAACCAGAAACTCAAAACCTTTTTTTCATTTTGCTGCACACTTTTCAGATCATCACCTCATTCAAAACCATATTTTTTAATCAATCCTTATATCTCGCATTCTCTTCAGATCATTTATTTAACTCTAATTTTTTCCACCATGGTTAACCATCATCTTAACATATACCCCTAGTAGCTTATTGTTAACTCATGAGTTTCTATCTTATATATGTATTGATTAAAGTATAGAAATCACACTAAAATTAGGTCGCCCAGAGTGGCCGCACACTTAGAGGGGCAATGTCGCGGACTGCATGGCCCCTCCCGCCAGAGGTTCGAGTCCTCCCTCAGGCATGGGTGTTTGTGTTGTTCTTAGCATAAGTTAGTTTAAGTAGTGTGCAAGCCTAGGGACTGATGACCTCAGCAGTTTGGTCCCTTAGGAATTCACACACATTTGAACATTTGAGCTAAAATTAGAGTAGCACATCACACTCATTCACACAGCACAGAAAAAAGCAAATCATCTAACTGCAAGCAAAAGGAGCGTTAAGCAAACTATACAACATGACATCTTAAAGAAATTTCATCACTAAAGAAACACCCAAAAACACAAAATCATAGAAAAGTAAGTTTTCATAGTATATTCAACAGTGTATCACATCTTAACAAAACTTGGTTTAACCAGTGAAAAATGTATTGCATATCAACATAAATCAATCTGCCAGGCAAGTGAAGAAAGATGACACTGAGACATAAAAGATGAAAAAATATATGATTATCTAAACTACTTTACTTAGACTGCTGTACCATGGTACTGCCTACACTAAATAAGTGTTTTATATTAAGTTAAAAGTGTTTGCTGGAAAAGACTGTTAGTAATTACTAACTTTCTCGTTTCTGTGACAGATTACTCTCTAATTTTTCATAGTTTTTGAGTAAGTCTCCCCCAATGACCTTTCAGAGTGTAAACATTTTTCTTCATGAACTTTCAAGAGGTTTGGTGAACAGAAAAGGATAAAAATTAGTTCAAAATCTAAAGTTTACAAAAGTAATTAAAAAATTTTGCAAGTAATACTGCTGCCATGCACAAAAAACATCACTCACAAGAAATGTAGTACTGATGGCCAGTGAAAGCAACTAAGTGGCGAACTGAATTCTATCTAATATTTTACTAACTCATACATCAACTCTTTCAGATGTTCAAGCAAAAACTTTCATAAAGAGTGTGTAAATCATTTCATATCATTCAAGCATTTCATATGACATCAACACTTATTCACTTCTTAGCTTGCAACCTATTAAATGTTACATTCTTCCAGCATTATGCGACAACAGAAAACAGAGTCCCTAACCCATCCCTATTCATCATTACCTCAAATATCATAATGTATATCATACTACTCATCATATACTTCATCATCCATCATCATCAAAATATAATACCAACAGCTTCAACACACAAGTAATCTCTTACCTCAAAAAACTTCATTACTCTCCAATATGATACTTATTCTCTGCTTAGTCTTCACAAATCGATAGATAAGAAAAACTACATAGTTAGCTGCTTACTAAGAAAATCACTTGTACTACTACCACCATTCGTCACTCAAAGCCAAGGAACTGGACTAATGTTTATTGTTGTTCCTTTACATACTTCATGGAATTGTATATGACACTCTCAATATACTTGTTTGTCACATACGAATGTAGTAGAAAACAAACTTTCATTGAATATCTAATGATCCACATAAAATTACACACATCTCACTGTCTACAATATCAGGTATTGCCAACATAATATTTAGTAACCAAATTTGTTTATGTGTGATACATGGTGCATTCATTTGGATTTCCTTGTTAATAGTGTTTCAACTTTTATTGGGTTCTCATGCCCTATTGTTTTAATTCTGTACGCTCCATTGTAGAAAAGGAAGAATTTTTGAGTAGGAGACTTACCTTTACTTGATAGTGGATGAGATTTGCACAACTTGTTAACCTCTTTCATTATACATTGTGATGGGGTTGAAAGTTGAGAATATAATGAAATAAATATTGGCTGGATCTGTATCTCTTTAACATATGCAGCCCAATTGCATCAAAACTGACGATTTTCATCTGATATGACCTTGTCAACATGTTGTATGGGGTGTAAAAAGTTCTTAATGAATGCTTTGGACGCTGTTTTAGCTGTAGCCTTACGCAAAAGGGTCAGTGATGTAAATTTAGATGTCTAGATGTCAACTCCACTGCAATGAAAACATAAGAAAAACAATTTCTGGATTAACTAGTGGTCCTAATATATCTACAGTTGCTAATTTTTTAGCTTTTAGCTGGGAAACAGTGGGGCACAATGTGAGATGGTGGAAGGTTTGGCTTTTTGACAGAGGTTACACTTCACAAGTACTTTTCGTATTCTTTTCTCCATGCTGTTAAAATAGCATATGGTTTGTAATTTGAGGAAACATTGCCACTGTTCGAAATGCACATAGCTTAAATGCCTGTACCATATCAACTTATTGAAAAACTCCTCTGGAACACACACCACCCAAATTATACCATTTACAGTGCTAAGTTTAAAGAAGATACCATTTCTGACAAAATTGTCTAACAGCTGTATTTCTCCTGGGGGATTTCTCCTAATGTGATCTTCATTTTGTTCTTATGCTATGTTGAGTACTGAATTTGAGATAAAGTTTTCGAAAGCTACTTTTTGTATATAAATCAAGGTTAAATTTATGTCCTGTAAAGTATCTGTGTTGTTATCAGATAAACCAGCTGGGGTACAAGGTAAAGCTTCAGCAATGATGCTGTCTTTTCCAAGAATGTAGCATATAGTGTAATTAGGTTCCTCCAAAGTTAGTGTCCTACGACATAATCTTTCACTGTTGAACTTGCAGGTGATTAAAAACTGTTAGGATTTGTGGTCTGAATAAAATTTTGTATGCTTGCTGAGTACACAGTATCTTAATTTCGTAAATGACCAGACAATGGCTAAGGCCTCTAATTCTGTGACTGCATAATTTCTTTCTGATTTACTTAACACCCTACTGGTAAGCACAATAGTCTTTTGGAAAATGATACCATTCTCAATGTGCCCTTGGAAAAGATGAGCTCTGAGTCCCATTTTGGAAGAATCTGTAGATAAGCAGAAATCTATTGAGATCAGGATGAGCTAAAATAGGTGCAGTGAGCAATGCCTCTTTTAGTGTACCATACTCTGATTGTGCTTGATCATTCCAATGTCAAATGGTGCTTTTGCCTGCCAAAGACCTTAATGTTGGTGTAGTCAATATTTTGAATTTAAAAAATCAATGGTAAAAATTTACTTCTCCTAAAAAGCTTCCGACTTGTCATTTACTAGTAGGTGGTGGGATTGCTCTGATATGTTCTGGTGAAATGATATGGCCTAAAAATTTTATACTAATCTTACCGAAATTTGATTTTTCTAAGTTTACTGTCAAACCTGAATCTTCAAAAATTTCCAAATTTTTTTTAAGATTTTGTTGTGTGTTGACCAATTTTGGTCTACTATCAAAATATCAACATTGGTGTTGATATATCTCTTTAGATCAGGGCTTAACAACTGGCCGGTTTTGAGCACGAGTACTCGCGTCTGCTCAGGCACCTGCTCGCGAGCAGCTGCAAGGTCGTGGAGTGGGAAGGGAGGGGAGGGAGGGGAAATGCGCGCGCACGTTTGAATAGGGCCGCAGCGTGCCTATTGAATTCGCGCCGACTGTGCAACGTCTAAAGTACTACGATCAGCTCGTAACAGTCACTTCGCTGGTTAAGAATCATGTGAAGGCGCCGTTGTGTAACCCCAACCATGCTTTCGCAGTTCAACCCCCATTGGGAGGAATCGTATCTGTTTACTGAAAAAGATGGTGTTGCAAAATGATTAGTATGTCACAAAACGCTGAATTCTTTTACGAAATTTAATTTGCAGCGACATTATATGTCGTACCACGCGAAAGACTACGGACGTGGAAAATGTGATTGACCAGATCGTGCACAGGAAGTTATTAAACTTAAAAGGAAGCTATCCGACGAAGATCTGGACGATCAAGAAAAATCAACTGAGGCAGCTCTCAGAGTGGGTTACAAAATTGCTTTGCTTTTAGCAAAATCCCTGCGCCCCTTAACTGATGGCGATTTAATAAAAGAATGTTTGGTAGCTGAAGCCGAACATTTGTGTCCATCTCAAGTTGAATAGTTTCTGATTGTGCCATTATCTAACATGACCATTATGCGTCGCATACAGGACGTGGCAGACGACGTCCAGAGCCAGTTTGCAAATATCTATAAAGATTTTATGGCGTATTCTCTAGCTCTGGACGAAAGTGTTGATATCACTGGAACAGCGCAGCTTGCCATATTTATTAGAGGTGTTAATAGAGATCTTCAGGTGAGGGAGGAGCTCCTCGATGTAGTAGCCATGAAGAACACTACAACCGGAGGTGATATTTTAAGTAGTGTTGAAGAAAGTGTTGAAAATATAGGATTGTCGTGGAATTCTTTAGTTTCAGTGTCTACAGATGGTAGAGACATACACTAAGCTAATAAAATTATGAGGCACGTGTACATTCTCCTTTATTTGTTTCATTTGTTGCAGTAATAATTCGTGAGTGATATCCCTGCAGGTGGCCGCGGATTTACATCGACTGGCGGCAGCTGTTGTGTACCCCACGTGACTCTCCCCACTCTCCGCTCTGGTCCGGTAGTGGGGGTATCATGCTCGCGCTGCTCCGTGCTCGCGCCTTGCTGCTCACAGCTTGCTCCGCGAGCACGTATGTTGTGAAGCCCTGCTTTAGATGGTGTGGGAGAGTAATATTTATAATATTTATTCCATCAATAATTGCTGCTGATGAGACTTTAAACTAAAGGGCAGTTTACAGAACTCGGGACACATTCCAAAGCACAAAAATGCTGTGTACTTCTTGCAGTTAGGATGTAACTCTATTTGCCAAAAACCTGAGTGTAAATCTACAGCTGACAGTACATGTATGCCATAGAAATTTTGTAACAATTTTTCAAGCATCTGAGGTCGGTCTGTTTCTGGAAGAATGACGATCGATCTGATGAGAGTGCAAGACCAACGTAATTGAACCATCTCTCTTTCATTGACATGCAATGGACTGTTGTAGGAGGTGACAGCTGGCTCAATAACACCGTTTTCTAACACTGACTGTATCTCAGCCTTCACCTTTTCTCGGTAAAGAACCAGTATTACATAAGGTCTTATACAGAATTTTTTGTGCTCTCTAACTGGAAACTGGTACTGAAATCCCTTGATAGTGCCAGGTCTCTTAGTAAACACTACCACATGTTCTTGTAAATTTTTGCTTAGTTCTTTTCTATCATGTTCAGCAAAATTCTCTGCCTCTTCGATCTTTCGCTGGATTAGTTTACTTAAATTGATTACCTGCCATAGATGTCGTAGTTTGTTCAATAATAAGCCGTATTACTGTCAACAGAATGGAGTGAGCATCGAAAAGAGTCATTATGTAGGAAACATAGGCAGTTGATCTTTTCTTCTTGTGAGCTTAACCAGTCTTCAAATTTTAAAACGATATGATGGTTCAAAATTGTTTGATTAATTTTTGCATCATTAAAGTTCATTGCTGCTTTGTATTAATTGAAAAAATCGACACCTAAAATTATTTGAGTAGAGACCAATGGCACAATGAGAAATTCATAGCAAAACTTTGTCCCTGACAAGTAAATTACAAAAAGGTCACTGTCTAACATCAACGGTTTGTCAAGCAAAGTACTTTTTTTGAACAGTTATTATATGTTGACTTGCTGATAACTGAATTACCCCATCTGAGTCCAAAACTGCGTTAAAATTAGTATAAGCAATGCAAATGTTGATTACAGGGCGCACAGTTTGTTTTGGTCCAACTTTGTTCTCCTTCAGCAGAATGTCCCTAATTTCTTCGAATAGCATGAAGTTAATAGTTATGGCAGTAGAGTGTTGTGTATGTTGCCTTTTTCTTTCAGCTGCTTAGACCTGAAGTTACTGTTTATTCTTTTTATCCTGTCGCTGACCGTCGTTGTGTGTCAGTGATCTAACTTCGACTATCTCTACATGCCATTGTGGTGACAGTCTACCAGAGTTCTGCCATATAGACTTGTTTTGCTGACTGTTATTCTGATATTATTGTGCTTGTTATTATATTTATGACTGTTTCCAAAACGATGTTTATTTTCAAAATAAGAATTCGAATCGAGGCTTCTGAAATTGTACCTTTCTTTATAGTTGTTTTGGTGCCATACTTGTGTTTCGTAAGGATAGTGTCTACGATCGCGTCTGTGATTGTTTATGAAATCTATTATATTATCTACGTTGTCCCTATTGTCATGTCGTGAGTATGAGCATTCGTATTATCAAACTTATGATAAACAGAAAATTTTCAGTTGGAGCATAATCACTGTCTAGTTTCAGTTCTTTCAAAAGGGTCAAAAATTCTTCTAAATCGTCCTTACACCTGCTTGCCAACATTATTTGACACCGAGCGAGGTGGCGCAATGGTTAGACACTGGACTCGCATTCGGGAGGACGACGGTTCAATCCCGCGTCGGGTCATCCTGATTTAGGTTTTCCGTGATTTCCCTAAATCGCTCCAGGCAAATGCCGGGATGGTTCCTTTCAAAGGGCACGGCCGACTTCCTTTCCCGTCCTTCCCTAATCCGATGAGACCGATGACCTCGCTGTCTGGTCTCCTTCCCCAAAACAACCCATTATTTGACGTAAATGGGTAGGTTATTTCGTGAGATAAACTCTAAATAACTAAGGTGGGTTGAGCGGATGGTATTGATATTAGTTCCGCCGTAACAATTCTCGAAATACTGTGCTGGACTAAAGAATTCCGATTGTTCAAAGTTACGAAACATGATTGTACTGTGCTTGATTCTATCCTCCTTTGATGTAGAGTAATATGCAGTTAAAATGTTTGGTAAAAGTCCCTTATAATCGATCGCATTCAGGTTGCTGGTTCATTTTCTAGGTCTCCACACTTGAATTCTAGCTTGTGTTTAAGGGTCAATTTGGTGGTAACGCATGGATAATTTTATCAAACCACTCCATAGGATGAATTTCGCTAGTGAAATTTCAGACAACTTCGAATGTGCGTACAGTGAGGACGAGTTTATAATCAAATGTGTCTTAGCGCCTTGGCGCAACGTTTTCTCCGGTGCACCAAGCGTTTTGTTCACTGTCATGCCTTGACGTGTGAAACCGTTCACGTTGGTAATCTCACAAACGCCGTAAGTTACTATTGTCTTCTAGGTTTTCACTGTGTTGACTTGTTTTACTACGTTTAAACTCTTTTCAGCTCAATTTTTCTTCAGTATGCAAAAGTTGTGACTGTACGGTTGAGATGTCATCCTTTTGTTGTTTATTAATTTTTATCTGATTTTCCTTGAAATGTTTCAAACATTATTATTCGGCTGTGTCCGCGAAGCGCACAGGCACAGTATCTTCGGAACCTCGTTCGTTGTTGGCAAACAAATTTCTCATTTTTGTGTGTAGTTCATCTATTTGTTTGGAGATGTTACTTATCTTTTATTTCTGTACTTCTGATCGTAAGTGTAATGTTTCGAAGTTTTTGGTAAATTCTTTGACGTTATCTTGTAATAATGCGGTCTGCTCTTTTATCTCGGTAACTATTTCGTTGGGGACGACCTCACTAATTTTCGCCATTGTATCTGCGCGATCGGTTTTTCGCGTGTCTTTAATTTTCTCAATTCAGTTACTAAAACTTGTAATCGGTTATCAATACCGCCAAACACTGGTTGAAAATCTTTCCTTATTTCTTCTCTTGAATCTTTTCTTGTGTCTGTTTAAAGTGCCCATCAGTTTGTTCTTGTGACTGTTTACGGTCTTCCCTCAACTTTTCAAACTGTGAATTATTTTGTCTTACATCTCTCTGACCTGCTCGCCTGTTCGTTCTTGTAGCAGTTGCGACAGTTTAAGCTGTTCAAGTAGTTTTTGAAACATCGATGTTCCGTTTTAATCTGAATTCATTATTGTTCGACATAGTGACAGAGTCCGATCTACCGGAAACAAACGATGCAAAACCTGAATCTGTGTTATTCGACTGCATATCCGTATCTGTGTTATTTTGCGGTCCGATTTGCTTATTATGAATTGGCGACTTATCACTTACCGATTCTTGTTCAGTATTACTCGTTTCGGAATTTGGTTCTATTTCTGATGTAGGCACGTTTCCCTGCGCTTGCGTAATTACATTACGTTATGTGTCGCTTACTGTATTGCTGCTAAACGGTAACTGGTCATTATTTTATGAGTTAAATGAAATGCTTTTGTTGTGCTGCGTCAGATTCTATTGCTGTTCGTCACCGCGCTACATGCGTCTGGTATTCATTGCTGTAACAAAGTTAAATTGACAACCTTTACCAAAAATGCTAAAGCTGTAATATCGTTTATCGCTCAGAATAAATTTTTGAAAAATCCAGTAACTGAAAATTTGACGTAACCGTTGCCTATCAGCAAAATCCACATGTAGTGAATATTTATTATACGTAATGAATATTGGTAACAAGTCAAGTACATGAAAACTAATAAATTTCGCATGTAAGAATTACACAAAAACTAACTGTAAGGAAAGGAACATGAAATTATTAGTATATAAAACATGCGCTGTGCTGTGTGCTGTAGTAAACAAAACAAAACAAAAAAAAATCTTTTCAAACGTGCCAGCGGACAGTCCGAAGCAGCTGTAGACAAGTGAAACTTATTTCCTGCGACTTGATCGTTCATTCGTTCATGAGCATTAAAATGTTTGCCTGCTTTTTACTCAATACTGAATGTACTTTCTGTCCTCTGTTATAAAATAACTATTGCTAACAGCGTGTCTCAGTACACACATTATATAAGACAAAACTAACTGGCGGTTACTGTGCAGGAAATTAATTCAAAACTGTTACTCAATAACCACTACCAAAATCAAACTGTGCATTGTCCAAAAAAATCGAAACACTGAAATTATTTAGCAACACTGTGAAATGTACACTGGTGTCTGGTACTTTAAAAATCTGAATTAAAAAGAAAATGCTTAGAATTTGTGCAGTGGAAACGTGAGACGAGGAAGAACTAACGAGATATGAAAAGAATCTAACCTGAAAAGGTACCAAATAATCAGCAGTAACAGCACAGCTTGAAAGAATCGCGTCAGCTAAATTACGCTACTAGGAGAAAGATCTGGATGATTTTCTCATATTAAAAAAAACTAAAGGGAAATGGATAGGTTAAAGTTAGATATAGTGGGAATTAGTGACACTAAGCAGATTCAGAAGGATGTAGGTTGCAGTAGGTACTGGGAGATGAAGAAGCTTGCACAGGATAGAGTAGCATGGAGAGCTGCATCAAACCAGTCTCAGGACTGAAGACCACAACAACAACAACAAAAAAAACTTCTTGCTTGAAATGAAAATGCTAATCCGTTCATTATAACGACAATGCAGGATTGTAAACTCTGATTTCACAAGAAAATAAACCTCACAGAAAACCGTAAACTTTACTTTCTTTACAAAAGTTTTTATGGGTATTCAAACTGAAATGAATTAAGCTGAAATGACTTACACTGACCTTAAAAACATATCCATAATGGAAATCCATTCTCTGTGTTCCATAAATGCTGCGTCTGTATGTCATTCCATTAGATTAATAATTCGAAACAATTTATTTCAGCAAAATCGTCCTCGTATATTACGCTAATAGTTCTGCCAGCTTACTCCGTGTCCAACACTCGACGACCCTCCGCTCTACAACTGAGCCAAAGATACACGATTTCAGAGAAAATACTGTCGCTGACGTAAATCGACCATCCACAGATGTCACACGCGACTGATTAGCTCTCGTAATATGAAATTTCCACTCATTCGGAAACTATCCGCAAACAAATGTCGAGTCCACTATCAGTTCTTTCTACAAGAAAAGTTTTAGGAGTTTAGGAGTTCGTAGTCTAGCGAACGAACACTGTAATCTTTGGGGATAAAAACTGTAAGTGTTCTTAATTCAACAGGATGAACTCATTCGGAACCCGTGGCCTCTCATCCTGACTTGTCCTGCTATGTGGGCGCACAATATAATTTCAATTGGAGGGGCGTGGGTCAACTACACACTGCTGTCTGAGTTGCCAACCTACATGGAAAATATACTTCACTACGACATCGACGAGGTGAGTATCTCTATACCTCAGCTGGGAAACAGACACACTGTCAATGTCGGGGACGAGTATACATCACATTTGTCCACCTTTGTTTCAGGCTGGCCTCATCTCAGCTCTGCCTTATCTATTTGGTTGGATGAGCTGCAGTATTTACAGCTTCCTGACAGAGAAATTAACACAGAGAGGCGTACATATTATGACTATCTTCAGAATATGGGACGCAGTATGTAAGTAGACCTCCTAGCGAAACAAGGTGTTTCGGAAATTGTATCACAGACTTCTGGGAACTGTAGAGGGGGCTTAGTAGATAAATTTTTAACAAGGAACGGATGTCCGCCCAATAGCGCCTTACTAATAGCTCTAAAATAGTAGATCATCAATACTGAGTAAAAATTTCTCGGTTTACTTGCCATGTCAAATTCGGATAAAATCCCGAGACTCCGATCATTGCCTCCTTATGACGGTCAACCGCGGACTTGTTCAGGGTGAGGACAGGAAGGCATGTACGCTCTGGATGCCTGCAGCGACGCCTCGTCCAAATACCACGTGCAGACACGATGCCACCATTGCTATCTATTACATATGTTGAGGCAGTGAGGAACGTATCGGACGCCGACCCCCGCGGGCCCGGTTTCCGCGCCCACGACGACCCAGCCTCCGTCGGAACCGTCGCCGTGCTCGACAGCAGTGACCATGTCTGCACCTTAGCCGTGTGAGGAATGAGAGCATCAGCAAATCGATTCGACCTCGGACCCGGAGATGCGGGAGGTGTCTACTGTTTGTCGTGACCCACAGGACGCGGACACGCGTTCCCGCAAGCAGAAGTCGCCCAAGCGACGAAAGAAGAGGAGGATGTCTGCAGGAAATGGTTCGCGAGATGGTGACACGTTGCAGGAGGATGAGGAAAATCCATCTGCGCCTTGGGCTGTGGACCTCACACCAACGGCTCCTGGTTCGCTGCTGGCAACGTCTGCCCAAGGACAAAGCCAAGTCGACGATGCTTAGCTCACCGACGAGCCCCCTGGCGACTTTTCGGCTAAGACATCGGATGAACGTCGTGCGTCAGCTAACGTACCACACCTCCAGCTTGGTGACTGGGCGTCCGAGATGGAGATGGAAAGAGTGATACCAGACTCGAGCGACAACCAGATGCCCGCGGCCGGCGGATCGTCGGACGGACATCTTGTCTCAACCGATCAATAATATATACGGTGCGGGTGACAGGGACAGTCGGACGGACGACGAGGCGCATGCAGGCTTAAAAGACTGCAGGATACGCCATCTTACTATCAAATGACCCAGGTGTATCGGATAGGTACGGTCAATGTCAGCGGCATTAGTTCCACGAACAAAATTCAGTTGTTAAAGGACGTGATTCGGGCGGCGGACATTGAGATCGTGTTTCTTCAAGACGTAAGGCCTGATCTGAGCCTGGATGTCTATGGATACGCGTCTTACGTCAACCCAACTTCCGACGGTGGTGGTGGTACTGCCATACTACTACTCGATGGCATCGAACCAACGGATATTCAGTTTTTGCCATCAGCGAGAGGCATTGCGCTCACCATCGGCGCAGGCCGGTTTTGTGAATCCGTATGCCCCGCCTGGTACTGCGAAGCGTCGAGAGCGAACAACCTATTACTCCACTGAGGTAGCTCCATTGTTTCAAGGCGCTAAAGAGCGCCTGATGGTGGGCAGGGACTTTAACTGCGTCTTACGTCCTGATGATCAGATCCCTCACCATGTCCCATGTCCAGCCCTTCATGCTACGCTCACAGATCTCGCTTAGCATGATACATGGACGCTAATCGACGGGGATCGACGCTGATATACACACTTCACTAGCCACTCAGCCAAGAGGTTGGACAGGATTTATGTCTCCCGAGGTCTTCGGGCAGCAACTGTCGGTGCTGAGCTGTGTGCATTCACCGACCATCAGGCCTTCATCTCCGCCGTGACTCTGCCACAACAACAGAAGAGCCGTAGTAGAGGACCTTGGACTCTTAACGTTAACATTCTCCGGGAATAGGCTTGCCGTGTAGCCGTCACTGATACCTGGCACAAATGTGAGTGACGGCACGATGGTGGACACACTGCGCCAAACCAGCTCTTCGCCGCACGCTCATGGCGTATGAACGAGACTGGGCGCTTTGGCTTCGATCCACCTCTGAGTTTTACTGCACGGTCTTGCGGGAACTAGCGTCGCAACAACCTTCGCCAGAGCGCCAAATGGCCGTCCACCGGGCACAGGCACGGCTTCTGCAGATCACGGCTGACAGACTGGACGGCACGCGGGTTCGATCGAGATTGCAAGATTCCATCTCAGAGGAACGTGCCTCTCTTTATCTCATCGTCAGAGAACGGAGACACCGTCAGAGATCACGGCAGTCATTTCGGCGGACGGGCAACGTGCAGAGACACACAACCCCTCTCTCCTGTCCTCACAGATTATTACCGCACTCTCTACCTAGCAGATCAACGGCGTGACAATGACACTGAGGACGTCCTCCACGACCTGCCGCCTTCGGATTGGGGGCGACGCTACATTCTTGGAGGCCGTCACGTGGGAAGGAACAAGCATGGCCCTCTCGCGGGGCGCAAGAAAAAAGTCACCTAGACCTGATGGTCTTCCGCTTGAATTTTATAAAAATGGTTCAAATGGCTCTGAGCACTATGGGACTTAACATCTGTGGTCATCAGTCCCCTAGAACTTAGAACTACTTAAACCTAACTAGCCTAAGGATATCACACACATCCATGCCCGAGGCAGGATTCGAACCTGCGACCGTAGCGGTCACGCGGTTCCAGACTGAAGCGCCTCGAACCGCACGGCCACACCGGGTTTATTTCTGATCTGATGGGAGAAGTTTGGCGGCAGATGTGCTGTAAACTCCTGGATCCGGACTTTCGCGTCCCCCCCCTCCCCCCCCCCCCGAATTTTTGGACGGTATGTTCATACCCGTGCCAAAACCAACCGGGGGTGCAGACCGCAAGACTTCCGGCCGATGACGTTATTGAATTCGGATTACAAGCTGTTCCCCCGCATTCTTCGTGCTCGTCTCCTCGCTATGTCTGGAAGGTGGCAGTAACATACACACGGCGTTAAGCTCTTATAGAGATGTGAGGGCGCAAATGTCGGCATGCCGCTTAGAAGGCGCCCTCGTGGCGGTTGACCTAGACCACGCATTTGACCGAGTTGAGCAGCGTTTCTTGCAGGCTGTCTTAGAGAAGATGGGAATGTCCCCAATATCGGCAGGTGTGGTTCTCCGTCTCATCCACGGCGCCCCTTCCACAGTTCTGGCCAATGGCTACCGCTACTGTTTACTATTGAGCGCTCAATGCGACAAGGATATCCCCGGTCAGCCTTTCTCTTCCCCGTCGCGCTCTAGCCTGCACTTCATGGTCTTGGACAGCTTTTGGAATGCCCGCATCTCGTGGTCGTGCGGTAGCGTTCTCGCTTCCCACGCCCGGGTTCCCGGGTTCGATTCCCGGCGGGGTCAGGGATTTTCTCTGCCTCGTGATGGCTGGGTGTTGTGTGCTGTCCTTAGGTTAGTTAGGTTTAAGTAGTTCTAAGTTCTAGGGGACTTATGACCACAGCAGTTGAGTCCCATAGTGCTCAGAGCCATTTGAACCATTTTTAGCCAGCTTTTGGAATACATGTGCATTTGAAATGTTGTGCCTATGCGGAAGATGTAGTATTCTTGGCGAGGACGGCAGAAGATATATGTACAGCGATCGCGTGGTTTCAACGATACGGCGAGGTTCCCGGGAGCCGAATCAATCTGCGAAAGTCGCACTGCATGGATATGGGCAGAGATGGGCAGAGGACTGCAAACGAGTACGCCAGTGCCCATTACCAAAGTCCCGGCAAGGAAGTGTTTGGGAGTGACCTTCCATGGGAACGTGCAGCGCACAGCAGCAGTTACGTATCGCAGACTACTTAATGTGATCCGCACGCAAGTTCGTCTCCATAACTTTCGAACACTTGACTTGATCATGCAGGTACGTTTTGTCAACGTCTACCTCGCTCAGAAATTTAATCATTACACACACGTTCTCCCGAAGGCCGTTACGGTAGCTGCCAAGTTCCAGGCGGCCTTCGATCATTTCGTCAGCGAGGGTAGGGTGTTCAAGAACCGTTACGAGACGCTAACGTTGCCTACATATGCAAGCGGCATTGGAATGATAAACGTGCACAACAGGGTGCGCGGTCTCTTTCTGCTTACGATGCATCGCCTACGTACTTCGGACAAGGACACCCTCCCTTGTACACTGATTCAGGAGCTGGTGCCTCAATCCCTCCGCCCACCGATTCCTGTTGGACATATCACGCCAGTACTGTGTCACATTCGAACCTATTTGATCGACATAAGTTACCTGTTGGATTTCTTGCCGACCACGCGGGATCCTAGCACCAAGAACTTCTACTGCTACTTTCAACGGACGCTGTCTGCTAATGTGGTTGAACGCCGACATCCGGCAGTTGGCTGGAGCCGGGGGGGGGGGGGGGGGGGGGTTAACATACACTCCCCATTCCTTCCCACCACAGCCAAGGTGCTGTAGTATGTGATAACGACTGAAAAATTCTCCACACGACAACGTTTACACATGATATAACTTGCCGAGGATCCTCTCTGCCACAGATGCGCCACTGTCGACGCCAACATGCACCGTTTCATTAGTGGTACGGCTACCGACAGCTGGCTCCTCACACGGACCATGTTGGCATTGTTGCTGCCTCAGTCTCTAGAGTCCATCGAACTGATCCATCCAGACATCACTTACTTCCCTGCTACTCGTCGTATTGCCACGGTGTGGGTTAAGGGTATGGCATTGTCATACTTTTTTTTAATGAGAGCGGCAGGGTTGTTAGATTACTGGCATTATTTAACGAGTAATTACAGGATTTTACGGCGCAAAGCGTCGTATGGTACGCTCTTTGCGCATTACTTGGGGCCGTTGTTTACGCGCCCTCCAGACCATTGGGGTGTACCGGGTGTGAGAAGAGACAAATATTGCACATGATGGACTGATGAGAGACATCAACGGTAATTATAGGGTGTTTCACCCTCGCTGAACGACAAGACAACCAGGACATCCCGCCGTCTGACTGCAGTGGACACCCCCGAGCGAAAAAAAATAGTACAAAAAAATAATTACAAATAAAAACCTAAGAACAAAATGAACAACAAATCAAATACACTCCTGGAAATGGAAAAAAGAACACATTGACACCGGTGTGTCAGACCCACCATACTTGCTCCGGACACTGCGAGAGGGCTGTACAAGCAATGATCACACGCACGGCACAGCGGACACACCAGGAACCGCGGTGTTGGCCGTCGAATGGCGCTAGCTGCGCAGCATTTGTGCACCGCCGCCGTCAGTGTCAGCCAGTTTGCCGTGGCATACGGAGCTCCATCGCAGTCTTTAACACTGGTAGCATGCCGCGACAGCGTGGACGTGAACCGTATGTGCAGTTGACGGACTTTGAGCGAGGGCGTATAGTGGGCATGCGGGAGGCCGGGTGGACGTACCGCCGAATTGCTCAACACGTGGGGCGTGAGGTCTCCACAGTACATCGATGCTGTCGCCAGTGGTCGGCGGAAGGTGCACGTGCCCGTCGACCTGGGTCCGGACCGCAGCGACGCACGGATGCACGCCAAGACCGTAGGATCCTACGCAGTGCCGTAGGGGACCGCACCGCCACTTCCCAGCAAATTAGGGACACTGTTGCTCCTGGGGTATCGGCGAGGACCATTCGCAACCGTCTCCATGAAGCTGGGCTACGGTCCCGCACACCTTTAGGCTGTCTTCCGCTCACGCCCCAACATCGTGCAGCCCGCCTCCAGTGGTGTCGCGACAGGCGTGAATGGAGGGACGAATGGAGACGTGTCGTCTTCAGCGATGAGAGTCGCTTCTGCCTTGGTGCCAATGATGGTCGTATGCGTGTTTGGCGCCGTGCAGGTGAGCGCCACAATCAGGACTGCATACGACCGAGGCACACAGGGCCAACACCCGGCATCATGGTGTGGGGAGCGATCTCCTACACTGGCCGTACACCACTGGTGATCGTCGAGGGGACACTGAATAGTGCACGGTACATCCACACCGTCATCGAACCCATCGTTCTACCATTCCTAGACCGGCAAGGGAACTTGCTGTTCCAACAGGACAATGCACGTCCGCATGTATCCCGTGCCACCCAACGTGCTCTAGAAGGTGTAAGTCAACTACCCTGGCCAGCAAGATCTCCGGATCTGTCCCCCATTGAGCATGTTTGGGACTGGATGAAGCGTCGTCTCACGCGGTCTGCACGTCCAGCACGAACGCTGGTCCAACTGAGGCGCCAGGTGGAAATGGCATGGCAAGCCGTTCCACAGGACTACATCCAGCATCTCTACGATCGTCTCCATGGGAGAATAGCAGCCTGCATTGCTGCGAAAGGTGGATATACACTGCACTAGTGCCGACATTGTGCATGCTCTGTTGCCTGTGTCTATGTGCCTGTGGTTCTGTCAGTGTGATCATGTGATGTATCTGACCCCAGGAATGTGTCAATAAAGTTTCCCCTTCCTGGGACAATGAATTCACGGTGTTCTTATTTCAATTTCCAGGAGTGTATAATAAAGTATTGTACCCCTTCCTTTATCTTTTTCTTTTTTTAATAAAATGTTTTAAAAAAGTTGGTAGAGCACTTGCCCGGAATGGCAAAGGTCCCGAGTGCGAGTCTCGGTCGAGAACACAGTTTTAATCTGACAAAAAGTTTCAGATGTGGTGTTAATGGCACAACAAGTGTTTTGGATTCGTCATTTTGATACTGACTATTTCAATTACGTAATGATCACTGATTGTAAACATTTGCATTTCGGCTCTGCGATATGAGAAAATACATAACCGTTCTAGTTTGACGTGAAGGCCAGACATGTTATAATATGAACAGTAGAGAGCTATATAGAAATATTACGTGGACATTTTTCCAACTTTTCTGTTTCATTTTTCCTCATCTCTTTTACCTAAGTTAAATCATAATGTTTGGAATATTTGTAATCGAATAGGTAATGTTAGGTTGTGATCTGGGGTGGTGCTTCTGGATTGGGACTTCGCTAATTTCATAACAGAAAAGAACTGTCTGCGCACATACATAGTATCCGAACAGCAAGTGCATACAACCTCGGAAATCTGGTTTGGGGACCAGCTTGCAGAAATCAGCCCCTTCCTCGTGATTATATTTGTCCTTCAACAAAAGTCTCACTGTAAATTTAGTAGTTGCATTTGGTACGAGGTACGAACGTTGTTGACAGCCACTGCATACGGGTTGTTAAGTGATGAAACGTAGTGGAAAGTGTTTCTACATCTTCAGACCTGGACTCAAACTCTTTAAGCAGATACTGTAGAATTTACACATATTCTTTGGATAGACTAGTATCTGGATACGCCAGTACAACTTCGGAAAACGCACAGTGTTCCAGCCGGCAGTTGATTCGTCCACAGGTCCAATGCCGTTTCGAATGGTTTGATTCTGTAGTAGGTATATGTTATGATGAGGCCCTTACGTTGGACTGAGGTATTTCAATCGTTGAAGTGAACTGTTAATTCACCAAGGAAAGCTAAGTCACAAATCCAATTTTTTTCTTACAACTGAGGAACATGCTGATTTTGATTAGTCATGAAAAATGTTATTTCGCCTCTTAACTGAAAGAATCGATCTAAAACCTCACTCCTGGTTAAGCAGCGCACATTACAATGGTAAGAGAGATCGCCATACTGTCTGCCACATTCTACAAGAAAAGTTATAAACTATCTACATACAGGATGAGTCACGTAAGAGGTAACATCCCTTTTATTTCGTAAACGGTTACACATATCGATACATGCTTTTCGTGAAATGTTAGAGCGACGATGGGACGTATTAATTGTAGGATGTAAGGTCCACCAGTTATGCAAAACACCGTTTTTCCAGGTTCTCAAGCATGTTTCAACACCACTTTGCCATCATTAGTGGGTTTCCGTTTTATTTAATCTACAATGTGAACATTTTTACTAAATTATTAAAAAATTATGTCGATATTTGGTTCAAACAATAATTCGTTTCTTTTTATTGATACCTTTACACTTGGCGAGCATGATTTTTGAGGACCACTTGTGTATTATTTATTACAGGTAGCTTGCCATCTGCAATCAAACGATGTTGATAAGAAATCTTGTTGGGAGTTAACCTATCATCTAAACGCCTTTTTGTTCTTGGAACTGATAGTGATGGGACCATTTTTACATAATGTTAAAGTACTTACACCATCCGGGTGTATTAAATGTAAACGAAAAAAAACAAAGATGCTACGCGTCATTTGCATCATTTAATTACAGATCTCAGACTCTGGATATGGTTTTTAAAGACCGGTTTTTGAGCTGTTGGTAATACTGACTAATCTCTCACGACCACTTATACAATACCTCAATGGAAGCTATTCTGGACCGTCATATTGGCCACAGTGGTATTGTTGTATCTGTAAAAGGTGACTAACCAGATTGTTGGACGTGGCGATGGTTCAAAACCACGGAGTCGGTTCAAAACCACGGAGTCCGGTTAAATGTGCAGACTATGGGAGATTCATTTGTTTGGGTTCTAATTACATTGTGCACGTTACTGAAGAAGCCACTAAGTCCAGATAGCAAGACAAGATTTGTCTGTAGCAGCAACAAAATACACTGAGGTGGCAAAAGTCATGGGTTAGCTATGTAGACACATACATATATGGGTAGTATCACGTACACAAGGTATGGAAGGGCAGTGCATTGGCTGAGCTGTCATTTGTACTCTGGTGATTCGGGTCAAAATGTTTCCGGCTAGAATATGACCGGACGACGGGTGTTATTAGACTTTGAACGCGGAATGGTAATTGGAGCTAGACGCATGGAATATTCTATTTCTGAAATGGGGATTATGAGATCCACAGTGTTAGAGGTGGGCTGAGAGCACCAAATTTCACTCATTAACTCCCACCATGAACAACGCAGTGGCCGACGGCCTTCACTTAACCATCCACAGCAGCGGCGTTTGCGTAGAGTTGTCAGTGCTAACAGACATGCAACGCTACATGAAACAACAGCAGAAATCAGTGTGGGACGTGCGAGGAACGTATCCGCTGGGATAGTGCGGCGAAAGTTGGCGTCAGTTGGCTACGGTAGCAGACGGAAGCGAGTGCCTTTCCTAATAGCATGACATCGCCTGCAGCGCCCCTCCTGGGTCCCTAGAGGACTGGAAAACCGTGGCCTGATCAGATGAGTCCCGATTTCAGTTGGTAAAGCTGGTGGTAGGGTTCAAGAGCGGCACAGACCCCCAAGAAGCCGCGGACCCAAGTTGTCAACAAGGCTCTGTGGAACCTGATGTTGGATCCATAATGGTGTGGGCTATGTTTGCCGATCACTGACTAGAAATGGTTATGTTCGGCTACTTGGAGACCATTTGAAACCATTCATGGACTCCAAGTTCTCAAACAACGATGGAATTTTTATGGATGATAATGTACCATATCACAGTTTTTCGCAATTGGTTTGAAGAACATTCTAGACAATTCCAGCGAATGGTTTGGCCATCCGGATCACCCAACATTAATCCCACTGAACAATTATGGGACGTAATCGAGAGGTCAGTTCGTGCAGAAAGTCCTGCACCGGTAACACTTTCGCACTCATGGACGACAACAGAGGCAGCATGGCTAAATATTTCTGCAGGGGACTTCCATCGACTTTATGAATCCATGCTACGTTGAGTTGCCGCACTATGCCGGGCAAAAGGAGATCCGAACGGTATTAGGAGGTATTCCATGTCTTTTGTCACCTCAGAGTACGTTATAAAGTTGTTAACTTCAGTTATAAATAAAATGTACCTGTAAAATAAAGCAAGTAAAAATATGTTAAGTTTAGTGTCACTAGTACCTTTCCCATCCCTAACAGTTTAAAATTCTTGTAATCCTGAATGGTCCGGGTCGTTACTCTGAAGTATGTTCGTTTTCGTCTGCCACATGTTGTACAAAACACGACAGGACGTCCTGCACAACTTGAAAGAGTAGAAGACTAATAACAATGCGCTTCAAATGTTGGCAGCTTGCATGGGGCCTGCGATCTGCTTCCTGGCGCTGACCCTCATCAACTGCGACATACCGGCCATCATCACGCTGTTCGTCTTCACCATGGTGTTCCGCTGCGCCATATACGGCGGCTCCTACCTCAACCACATCTACCTGTTCCCACGGGCCTACGGAAGTGCGGCTGGTCTCAACCTGACTCTGGGCAACTGCTCTGGGATCGTCACTCCGATAGTCACCAGCGCGTTTGTATCGGGCCGGGTAAGTACTTGAAAACTGGCTAATTGAAAGTACTACACGGATTTTTTAAAAGAAAAAAAACAACAACGGAAAACCTTGTACTTTTTCTTTGAACTGACCTGGGCACATGAAATACGGGAACTCCGTAAAATGTTCTGGAAATATTCCCCTTTTTGTACAGAACGCTGTCCCAAGAGTGATATTCGTAACATTATCTGATTACTCTTTAACTGAAATATTCAAGAGTAGAAGACGCTATCATTGCGCAAGGGGAAGAAAAGGGAGCATGCATGAATGTTTGAATGAAAAGAATGCGATCTCATTCGTAGGCAGACCACGTACTGTGAGGATGTATAATCTCACAGAGTGGGAAAAAAAAAAAAACGTCAACCTCACGTCTGTTCATAAGAACACGAAATACACTGTAAAATATATATGATGCACCATGAAAGAATCATTTGAAAAGGACGGGAATCGGTAGACGCACATGAACAGAGAAATAAATGATTACAGTTTGAGAAAAACTGGATGATTTATTCAAGAGAAACAGCTTCAAAAACTGAGCAAGTCAATAACACGTTGGTCCACCTCTGGCCCTTAAGCAACCAGTTATTCGTCATAGCATTCGCTGATGGAGTTGTTGGATGTCCTCTTGAGGGATATCATGCCAAAGTCTGTCAAATCGACGCCTTAGATCGTCAAAACAGCGAGATGGTTGGAGGGCCGTGTGCATAATTCTCTCCACGTTTCCAATTGGGGAGAGATCCGGTGACAACGCTGACAAAGAAAGGCTTTGGCAAGTACGAAGACAAGCAGTGGAAACTCTCGCTGTGCGTGGGCGGGTATTATTGTCCTGGAATGTAAGCTCAGTGTGGCTTGCAATGAAGGGCAACGTACCGTTGTGCTGTAAGGGTGCTACGGATGACAACCAAAGGGGTTCTGCTATGAGAAAATGGCACCCCAGACCATCACTCCTGATCGTCGGATAGTATTGCGGGTGGCAGTCAGGTTTGTATCCCAACGCTGTCCGGGACGTCCTCAGACACGTCTTCACTATGGAATCTTATTGACTGGAGTACAGTAGTCTTCAGTGATGTGTTCCACTTCCAGCTGAGCCTCAATGACCGTCGAAAACATGAGTTTTGTCTTAGAGTGTATAATGGTCACATCGATGTTGATCCAGAAAAGTATTTCTTGTAGTCTCGACAATGGTGACTTACCTTCCAGACTGTAAAATATTGCAAGGATTAAAAATACCCTATTTCTGCTGATGGTGGTTGCTTTCATGTTGCCCAAAAAGTCCGCTAAAAGGAGAATTCACTGAAAGTTCCTGCTCAGTCAAGTAGTCTCGTGACTGAATATCAGAGCACATGTGCAATCCAAATGCCGTACTGATTTCAGAAATGACTAGGGGGTGAGAATAAATTTTAACTGCTTCAGTAAAGTTACTGATTCCTCCTCTTCTGGACTTTCAGCTTTTGTATTTGCCGTGCTTGCACTAAAACTTATTGGAAATAAAGTCCACCTCTTATGCAGAACAATGTTTTTTCATAGTTTCAGCACCTCTGTGCCATGATCAGAGGGTTTTACTTATTCAAAACTGTAAAAAGTGAAAATGCGCTGCTGTAAAAAATAGTGCACCGTTTTAGATGTTTCCATTTCAGTCAACAATTATTGTTGCAACAGTGCATATGGTGTACATGAAATGATTACATTTATATATCAATAGAACATGCGGTTCTGAGATGCCAAATACCGACCCATGATGAAACACCCATATTAGTAGGCGAGGGTGGCACAATTGCAATCATTTCGGACAAATGTTATTGTAACTAGAAATATAATGAGAAAAGAAATAATTTTAACTATGGCACTTGTTTTCGAATGTTTAATGATATGTAATACAAATATTAGGCAATTACAAATGTTGGTATAAACACAAAAAAGGTTACAGAATTGAGAAAAATCGATCGAAAATGTACCACACTAGGTACAATTGTAATCACTTCCTGGTACAATTTTGATCACTGGCATCTTCCACATAAAAAGCACTTCTTCCTTCCGGCACCAACGCATACTTCGTGGTACAAGCATTGCATTTTTGGCAACGAATCCAGCCACCCTTAGCTACTGATTCTGCACTATAATAATTCAATAAACAAATTCCACAATTATTCTCGTTGTTTTCTGGCTATTTGAAGCTTGGTACACTTCTTTCATCATTACTCACAGACTTACATTTCTGTTTATTGTTTTTGTTGCATTTTCTCATTCCTTTCCTTGTGCCTTGTTGAAAAAGTTTTCTCTTGCTGCGGAGGTCTTCCAGGTTTTCATCTGAAGTGAGTCTAGGTGATGTCAGTGTTTTCCTCTTCCGTCCTCTTCTGTCCTTGACAGAATCGTGCTGAGAAATGGTAGTAGACCCTGGCGTTACGGATTTGCCGTGTTCTTTAGTTACATCTTTTGAAGATAAGGGTTCTTCTCCCATAATGCTGTTAGTAGCTTGACTGGTGGTGATTGAAGGACCGGGAGCCTCGAATAACGTTGAAGGTGCAAATTCTCCTCGGGAACAATGTCTTTGCAAAAGACATTGGAACCTTTTGACAGCGCATCCAACGGACGCAGTTTTGCTCCAGGCATCACAAAAAATAGTACAAAATCGTTCTTTTGTAATGCTTTCATTGGGATTGCGATGCATCCAGTCAGTTGCATTTCTGTGATACTGAGCCTTTAGGGTCTTCAAGAAAGTTCTATCTATTGGCTGCAGTACTTATTTACTGTGCGGAGGCAATCCCAAAACTTCTCTCCCATTTTCCCAACAATATTTTCCAGCATCTAAGCTGGTATGGCTGCCATGGTTGTCAATATTAAGAAGTGTAATAGGGCTACCCGTTGTTTTGTATATTCTTGAAGTGTCGAACCCAGACCATGAACAATTCTTCATTAATGTATCCCGATTCACTCATCTCCGTAATGGAACCAGGAGGTAAGCCATCTTGAAATTCAGGGCGTTACCTCAGTCCTTTAAAAATTACCATTGGTGGTAACTACGTAACACTTGCATTCATGCATGCAGCAACAGTCACATTTTGTCATCTTTCCACATTTGTTAGTGAAACAACTTCTCGTTTTCCTTTACGACTTACTATTTTTGTAGGTCTGTTGTTAAGAGGAAAGCCGGATTCATCCATTCCACGTTTGTTAGTGAAACAACTTCTCGTTTTCCTTTACGACTTACTATTTTTGTAGGTCTGTTGTTAAGAGGAAAGCCGGATTCATCCATATTATAATTACACTCTGTTTTATTTAAACAAATCATATTCCTTTAAGATTTCTTCTAAATTCTGAAAATATTTACTTATTTCTGCTTTATTTAAGCTTTCAGCTCTTGCTCACAAAAGACCCTCGGTTTTTCTCAGGCTAAGGTGAGGGTGTCGCTTAACAAATGCTCTAAACTAATCGATTCCAGCAACCTTGCTTTCTAAGTTCCATGGGTATTTCAAATTATTTTTCTCAGCTAACCGAAATGTAGCTTTTCTTAACTGGTGTGGCGACAGACCCAATCCTTGCAGTTCTAGAAATAAAGCTCTCTGGACCAAAGCATCTTCCATTTCAGAACTGAGTACCGTTGGATGACTAATTCTGTTTTCTATAGGACTAGTTGGAGTTGATCTAGCTTGCATTTTCATTTTAATTTGCACTTTACCAAGTAAGGTGCTGGAAGGAATGTCATATAATTCTGAAGCAGCTCGAAGGCTCAAATGTCCACTCATTACACTCTTTATTGCCTCATCTAATGCAGCTGGACTCCATTTATTGTAGATTTTCTTTTCTGCTCGTTTTTGTGGCATCTAGAAAATAAGAGGTGGCTTTAAAAATCGCATAGTAAAATGTTTGAATATACAGAATTTATTTGCAATAATTGAGTATAATATGTCTATGGTAACCAGTCGTGACGGACTAAACTAAAAAACTGCACTGATCGAAATTGTACTAGGGTAGCGAAATTGTACCATTTTTCTGGTCGAAAATGTACTATTGGCGTGAGTGAAACTACGAGTAAATAGTAGCGAATTGTGCCAAGGGATGGCAGCAGATGTCACAGGGGCTTTCTCTGTAGGTGCCTCAGAACTCGCCCGATCGGAAAACAAGTTTCTAACCTCACTAATATAGAATTTGCAAGAACCTGGAAACTAGGAAATTTATAAGAGCGCGTTAGACTAAGTAGCTTCACTTACCTCTTAACAGGAAAAAAATTTATATCTCCGTAGAACAAAGTTGTGTATTCTTGGAAAAAACAGGAGGAGCTGTAGAAACCTGCTACACTACAACGCCACACAAAGGCAAGTGCTACCAACACTACGAGACTGACAAATGGCGCGAAACCTTATGTTGATCGGCATTGTACCTATATCGAAATTGTACCACTTTACCCTATGTTGTGTAGCCTCCACGGGCGGGAATGCAGACGCTGACTGTGGCATCCAGTCTAACGTACAGATGGTGAATACTATCCTGTGATACGTTATGCCACACCTGTTGGACCTGTTCACGTAGTTCTGTAGGAGTTGTTGGCTGACGAGTCGCACGACTCACTTCTCGCCCCATCGTATCACACATGTACATGTACTCGATTGCAGACAAGTCCGCCTTACAGAGCTTGTGGATTTTCACGGGCCGTGTGCGGGTGAGCATTATCCAGTTGGAACAACATATCACCTTCCCGTTGCAAGTATTGCAAAAGGGTCTAACAACATTCTACACGTACCGAAAGCTGGTTAGTGTCCACTTCGTATCTTGCATATCCGATGGAATAGTGTGTCTACCGATGATGTCAACAAATGAACGTCGTCTACTCCAAATGACTTGTTACGACTTAAGTGATTCAATCTACCTCAGTTTATGCCAGAATCTCATGTGTTATCTAAGGACTTTGTTGATCTATTATTAAATCTGCTGTTACGATTAGGCCTTGCAGCAACAATTCTTAGCCAAAGGTATTTAGCCCCACAAAGAATTTAGATTCAGATAAAAGAACAACAAACAGTGTAAATAATTTATTTACAACCATGCGGGGGCGGCTGTGTAGTGTGTGTGATCATAGGTTGTCGATGCAATTAACGTACAGTGTTCATCTTTTTCCCTATTAGAAACTGAGTATGGGTTATGATGATGCAACAAACAGCTGCTGTTGAATTGTGTCCAGCAAAGGAGCTTTTCAGTTTGCGACGCCCATAAGACAGAAAAGAATAATAATGATTGCAACCACTACTGAAGAGTTGGGGCACCCAAATAATTTCTCCTGATCTTAATATATGACGTTCGGGCTGCCGTCAGTGAATCTGAGAACTATTCATAACTACGATTTAGCTCCGTCTCCTAGTTACAGAAATTCAAATAAAGCAGGAGACGCTTAGGATACAGCTAAGCTCTGGAAACATTGTTTCTGCCTTTAACTAGAGAACTGACAACATCCTAAGTGCGAACTTTGACTTAGTTCCTGTAGTGACAGAGAATTATCCTGCTATATTCATTTGATATTTTTCTGTCATTTTGATTAAATATTGTGAATGTTTCTCACTCAAGAGGTGAAACAGAGTTACAAAAGTTATGTCTCTGAGCTCAGGAAGCTAGTTCTAAACTGAAAATGCAATTCTCACCTTTTACATTGCGAACTATCCAACTTGACCGTCATTGAGGCGAAGAAAGAGGTGCATGGGACAGTTGTCCACTAGGACAGAGGTAGTGTTCACCCTTCAGAGGGAAGCCTATGGTAGCTGTCGGTTGAAATCTTTCTGGAAAGAAAACTTTTACTTCTTCTATGACAGCTTTACCCTAAGGCAGATCAACTATCAGTAAAGGAATCTTTAGAAAACTTCTCCCTCTCAATTTTTTTTCTATCTAGATTCAGTACACAGTAGATCTAAGAGCGAAAATCCTACAGATGTTCACACTTGCTATTGCTGCCTTTTCTGTTTCTGCAGAGATACTTCTTAGTTTTTTTTTTTTTAATGAAGAACCAACTGGAATAACTTAACTGGGGAAATGATTAATTTGTTAATTCGATTTCGTTACGTGTCTGCCCACACTGCTACATCTCCGTATTTTGACGGTAGTTCTGTAACGCTACTTCAGTATGACCATGGACTGCAAGCAATAACATACGGTTTTTATACCAAAACTGACTGGTTCAAATGGCTCTGAGCACTATGGGACTTAACATCTATGGTCATCAGTCCCCTAGAACCTAGAATGACTTAAACCTAACTAACCTAAGGACATCACACAACACCCAGTCATCACGAGGCAGAGAAAATCCCTGACCATGCCGGGAATCGAACCCGGGAACCCGGTCGCGGGAAGCGAGAGCGCTACCGCACGACCACGAGCTGCGGACACCAAAACTGATTAATATCTTGTCAATTCGTGACAATTTTGGGGCGTATGTGTTATGAGTAATTGTTATATTATAGAAGACGTCTGTTGTAAGGTCACCATGGTAAGTCGCAGTTCATTTGTGTTAGTAAAGTGTATACCTTATACTATTTTTTCGTTAGTTTATTGAACACAACAGATAAAAATAAGAAATAAGTTAATCATCAGCAATATAGTCTCCCATATTATCTGACATCATCGAACTTGCACTGCACTCCACTCATTCGCTTGTTACATTTCCTTCACAGCTTTTTGTGAACTGTTTGTTGGTCACTGAAAAGATTTCCTTGCATTCTTTGCGTTTCTGATTTGAAACTGTACGTTATTCGCAGTTTGTGAAAAATCTTTGTGAGTGTTCGTGTTTTCTAATCAGTGTTACACTGTCTTTTCATTCGTGTTATTGTATGTTACTCGGTGTCAATGAACGAATACTAAAGGAAATTGCTTTAAGTGAATAATATTAAAAAGAATGTTATTTTGTCATTATGCTAGCAGTTTCAGGTGATGCTAAAAACCGAAACACCTCTGGTGAATGAAATGCATATATGCAACACACACAAGACATAAAAAACAGAATTAGATACAACAGCTACTGAAGAGAAAGGCCATCCAAATAATTCCCCTGATCTTTATTTATGATGTTCAGATACAGTCAAATGGCTCTGAGCACTATGGGACTCAACTGCTGAGGTCATTAGTCCCCTAGAACTTAGAACTAGTTAAACCTAACTAACCTAAGGACATCACAAACATCCATGCCCGAGGCAGGATTCGAACCTGCGACCGTAGCGGTCTTGCGGTTCCAGACTGGCCTTTACCCGCACGGCCACTTCGGCCGGCTCAGATACAGTCGGTGAGTCTGGATATTATTCGTAACTATGCTTTAGATCAAAATCATCCTTACAGAAATGAGAATAAAGCTCTGGGCTATGCCTCAGACATTTCGATTGCCGGTCGATACCGTAACAGATAGCATACATGTCTCTTTGAAAGGCGAGACTCTCTAGTGGTAGTCAATCCGTCACATAAGTCGAGCCAATTTATTCTTCCTGTCACTAGTCTAATGGAGAATTGGCAACATTGTAGAATACGCTTGGCGGCTATGTGATCGGCAGTTTACTTCCTGGTCTGGTGCCGAATTGTACTGCTAAATTCACTTGACATTTCGTTGTCATTTCTGATAAATACCGTGACTTATTCTCTCTCAATGTGTAACATTCGGGTGTCAAATTAATTATTTGAGTCCAGAAAGATCAATCTGTGAAGAATCTATAACTAATCTCATATTTAAAATTAGTAATTGTCTCTATTAATGAAGAGTACTGCAGTGAGAGCACGCTGCCAGCACTGGCTCGTTAGCTAAATGGTAATATGACTGCGTTGCACATAGAACGCTGCATTAGCTCTAGGTACTTATCTCCCTAGAGACTAGACCTTTTTGCGCCCCTTCTACTTCATCTATTGCCGAGCTATAAGCTTCCAGATCGAAAGTCAATAAGGAAATCTTAACTTCACCATCTTAAGGATCACCCCCCCCCCCCCTTCCCCAGATCTGAAGGTGAAATATTTAAGAAACTGCGGTCTTGCACACCCTTGTTGAAACTTATATATTTCTGCTCATAGCGACACACATCTTGTTGTTGTTGTTGTTGTTGTTGTCTTCAGTCCAGAGACTGGTTTGATGCAGGTCTCCATGCTACTCTATCCTGTGAAAGCCTCATCATCTCTGGATAACTACTGCAGCTTACATCCTTCTGAATATGCACAGCGTATTCATCTCTTGGCCTCCCCCTACTATTTTTACTCTCCCTCTAGTACAAACTGATGACCCCTTGATCACTCAGAACGTTCCTACCAACCGATACCTTCTTATTGTCAAGTTGTGCCACAAACTCCTCTTCTCTCCAATTCTATTCAGCACCTCCTCATTACTTACGTGATCTACGCATCACGGCTACAATCAGTACAAATACTTTCAGAAAAGACTTCCTGACACTTAAATCTATACTATGTTAACAAATTTCTATTTATCAGAAACGCTTTTCTTCCCACAGCAAGTCTACTTTTTATATCAGATTAGATTAGATTAGTACTTGTTCCATAGATCATGAATACGACGCTTCGTAATGATGTGGAACGTGTCAGGTTATTACATGACACTTAATATTTTCTTGGGTTGGGGTGGGGAAATAACCCACTTACTATATCCAAAAATTCATGTAATGAGTAGAAGGAGTTGCCATTCAGAAATCCTTTTAATTTCCTTTTAAATGCTATATGGCAATCTGTCAGATTTTGATGCTACTAGGTAAGTGACCAAAGACTTTTGTGACAGCATAATTTACGTCCTTCTGAGCCAAAGTTAGATTTAACCTTGAGTAGTGAAGATCATCCTTTCTCCTAGTGTTGTAGCCATGTACAGAGCTATTATTTTTGAATTCGTTAGGATTGTTAATAACAAATTTCATAAGTGAATATATATATATAAATTTTGTGAGGCTACAGTGAAAATCCCTAGCTCTTTAAATAAGTTATCTGCAGGATGATCTTGGATGAACTCCAGCAGTTATTCTGATTACATGCTTTTGTGCAATGAACACTCTTTTACTCAATGATGTGTTACCCTAGAATATGATACCATACTATAGCCGAAAATGAAAATACGGGTGGTAAGCTAATTTACTGAGATATATATCGCCAAAATTTGCCATGACCCTAATAGCATGAGTAGCTGAACTCAGACGTTTCAGCAGATCTTCAGTGTGTTTTTTCCAGTTCAACCCTTCATCAATGCATACACCTAGAAATTTTGAATATTCTACCTTAGCTACCGATTTCTGATCGAAGTCTATATTTATTAATGGTGTCATTCCATTTACTATGTGGAACTGTATATACAGTATTTCGTCAAAGTTTAATGAGAACACATTTGCAGAGAACCACTTAAAGACTTTTCTGAAAAACATCGTTTACAATTTCATCAGTTAATTCTTGTCTGTTGAGTGTGATAGCTATACTTGTATCATCGGCAAAAAGTACCATCTTTGCATCTTCGTGAATATAGAATGGCAAATCATTAATATATATTAAGAACAGCAGAGGACCCAAGACCGAACCTTGCGGCACCCCATTCTTGATTGTTCCCCAGTTTGAGAAATCACCAGTTTTTTGCATATTATGTGAACTGCTTATTTCAACTTTCTTCACTCTTCCAGTTAGGTATGATTTAAACCATTTGAGCGCTGTCCCATTCATACCACCGTACTTAAGCTTATCTAGAAGTATCCCATGATTTACACAATTGAAAGGCTTTGAGAGATCACAGAAAATCCCAACGGGTAACTTTCGGTTACCCGGAGCATTTAATATTTCATTAGTGAAAGTATATATAGCATTTTCCGTTGAAAAACCTTTCTGGAAACCAAACTGACATATTGTTAAAACTTTATTTTTACAAAGGTGTGAAGCCACTGCACAATATATTAATTTTTCAAGAATTTTGGATAAGGCAGGCAGAAGAGAGATTTGGCGGTAGTTGTTGACATCCTCTCTACTCCGACCATCATCAGTTATTTTGCTCCCCAAATAACAAAACTGATTTACTACTGTAAGTATCTCATTTCCTAATCTAATACCCTGGCATCACCTGATTTAATTTGTCTACATTCCACTATCATCGTTTTGCTTTTGTTGATGTTCTTCTTATATCCTCCTTTCATGACACTGTCCATTCCGTTCAGCTACTCTTCCAGGTCCTTTGCTATCTCCGACAGAATTACAATGCCATCGCCAACCTCAAAGTTTTCATTTCTTCTCCATAGAATTTTATCCCTAATACAAATTTTTCTTTTGTTTCTTATACTGCTTGCCCAATATACAGATCAAATAACATCGGGGATAGGCTACAACCCTGGCTCACTCCCTTCCCAACTACTGCTTCCCTTTCATGCCCCTCGACTCTTATAACTACCATCTGGTTTCTGTAAAAATTGTAAGTAGCCTTTCGCTCCCCTTATTTTACCCAAGCCACCTTCAGAATGTGAAACACCGTATTGCAGTCAACATTGTCAAAAGCTTTCTCTAATTCTACAAATGCCAGAAACGTAGGTTTGCCTTTCCTTAACCTATCTTCTCAGATCAGTCGTAGGATCAGTAGTGCCTCGCGTGTTACAGCATTTCTACGGAATCCAAACTGATCCTCCCCAAGGTCGGCTTCTAACAGTTTTTCCATTCGTCTGTAAAGAATTCGTGTTAGTATTCTGCAACCGTGACTTATTAAGCTGATAGTTCGGTAGTTTTCATATCTGTTAAAACCTGCTTTCTTTGGGATTGGTGTTATTATATTCTTCTTGAAGTCTGAGGGTATTTCGCCTGTTTCATACATCTTGCTTACCAGATCGAAGAATTCTGTCATGACTGGTTCTCCCAAGGCTATCAGTAGTTCTAATGGAATGTTGTGCACTACCGGGGTCTTTTTTCGATTTAGCTGTTTCACTGCCCTGTAAAAATCTTCACGCAGTATCATATCTCCCATTTCGTCTTCATCTATGTTCTCTTCCATTTCCATAGTATTGCCCTCAAATACATCGCCCTTGTATAGACTCTTTATATACCCCTCCACCTTTCTGCTTTCTAATCTTTGCTTAGGATGGGTTTGCCATTTGAGCTCTTGATATTCATACAGGTGGTTCTCTTTTCTACAAAGGTCTCTTTAATTTTCCTGTAGGCAGTATCTATCTTACCCCTAGTGATACATGCTTCTACAGCCTTACGTTTGTCCTCTTGCCATCCCTGCTTAGTCATTTTGCGCTTCCTGTCCATCTCATTTTTAAGACGTTTGTATTCCTTTTTGCCTGCTTCATTTATTGCATTTTTATATTTTCTCCTTTCATCAGTTAAATTCAATATCTCATCTGTTACCCAAGGATTTTTACTAGCCCTCTTGTTTTTGCTTACTTGACCCTCTGCTGCCTTCACTATTTCATCTCTCATAAAAGGTTTGAAATGGCTCTGAGCACGATGGGACTTAACATCTGAGGTCATCAGTTCCCTAGAACTTAGAACTACTTAAACCTAACTAACCTAAAGACATCACACACGTCCATGCCCGAGGCAGGATTCGAATCTGAGACCGTAGCGGTCGCGCGATTCCAGACTGAAGCGCCTAGAACCGCTTGGCCACAGCGGCCGGCTTTCATCTCTCAAAGCTACCCATTCTTCTTCTACTGTATTTCTTTTCCCTGTATCTGTCAATCCTCCCCTGATGCTCTCTCTGAAACTCTTTATAACCCCTGGTTCTTTCAGTTTGTCCAGGTCCCATCTCCTTAAGTTCCTACTTTTTTTGCAGTTTCTTCAGTTTTACTCTACAATTCATAACCAATAGATTGTGGTCAGAGTCCACATCTGCCCCTGGACATGTCTTACAATTTAAAACCTGGTTCCTACATTTCTGTCTTACCATTATATAATGTATCTGATACCTTCTAGTATCTCCAGGCTTCTTCCACGTATACAACCTTCTTTTATGATTCTTGAACCAAGTGTTAGCTACGATTAAGTTGTGCTCTGTGCAAAATTGTACCAGGCGGCTTCCCCTTTCATTTCTTAGCCCCAATCCATATTCACCTACTACTTTTCCTTATCTTCCTTTTCCTACAGTCGCGTTCCAGTCCCCCAAGACTATTAAATTTTCATCTCCCTTAACTATCTGAATAATTTCTTTTATCTCATGATACATTTCTTCAATCTGTTTGTCATCTGCTGTCCTAGTTGGCATATAAACTTGTACTAATGTGGTCGGCGTGAGCTTCGTGTCTATCTTGGCTTCAATAATGCGGTCACTATGCTGTTCGTAGTAGCTTATCCGTGTTCCAATTTTTTATTCATTATTAAACCCACTCCTGCATTACCGTTATTTGATTTTGTATTTATAACCCTGTATTCACCTGACCAGAATTCTTGTTCCTCCTTCCACGTAAATTTTTCTAAATACACAATTCAACTGATCAGTTTGTGGCGTTGACTGATTTGGTAACTGCGTTATTTTTAGACTGACTCTCACTGCGCGGTGTACGTATTTTTGTGGTAATCCCGAAACGCTTCCTGGTTAGGACACCGGACTCCAAGTAAACACAGACATCTGGGGTCAAAAGCGCGTGATATATTCCTAAGCCCTGATGTCGGGTAGAGTCGTGTTACATATACTATTCGTTTTATTAAATTAGTGTTTAGTCGTAGGGGTATCTTGGTAAGTTGTAATTCATTTGTATTAGAACAGAGCATATTTTATGGTATTTCTCGTTGGTTTATAGAATATTAAAGTAAGACGTAGGAGAAAAATTAATCATCAACAGTCTATTCTCCTCCTACATTAACTAAATCAGCAGAATGTAGACGGGCTTTCTCGTATTGTAGCAACTCCGATTGCAGTTCTCTTGATTGCCTTTTCGTATCTTGTCACCACATGGCATCTCGGTTGTTAATAACAGATGCGAACTGTGACAGCCACAGCCCTTCGATGCAATGCTTAACACAAAACATCATCTTTGTGGCACTAGATGCATTTTGAGAACTCACACTGGTCTATGCTCTGCTTTTTGCTAGCGGCAACCATAATTTTAAGTTATGAGGTTAATACACAATAGTTTACCATTACTTCCTTAAATCGATTTTTTTAATTTGTAGGTCGGCTCTCTGTCCTATTTTTAAGGCCTATTTTTCTCAGGAATGTGTAACGGTGTGAAAATGGAATTTAAGTCAGATACTATTGTTTAAATTCTTTGTCGATATAAAAACTTTAAGACTCAAGTCAATACAATCAAAAGATACTGTCATATGTGTCACATATTTTGATAACCGCAAACTGTTATGAAATTCAATAGATGGAGGTCTCGGCGGATAGCTGTAAGGTGTGTGCTTGCAACACGATTAACCACGGGAACGAGTCTCGATCAGATCATGTATTTTTCAGTCTTCCTTTCAACTTTCTCTTAAGCTCTCAATAATATGAGATGTTTCCCGAAACAACAAGTGGTTCGGATACCACGTTAAACAACACTTCCCCTTTCTCCGGTGGTATCTTTAGGGAAGGCTAGGGACATGAAAGGAGCAGAAGTGGCGTCCAGTTGAAAGACATGCACCAGGCCGTTGTGACACACGGAACTATTATTGTTATTTATTAACAGAAATTATGTTTTGGCGAAATCTTCAAAGCGTGAGTCCGTTTTTTTAGGTAAACTTTACCTTGGTGGATTACATACATCAAAACTCTTCACATAAGATGCTGCATGAGAAAAGATCACTACGCCCTTACCTATGTAATTACATGAGATAAAATGCGGTATAAAAACGTAAAGATGGGAATTTGCTCGATATGTGGCCTCTGCTTTTATCCTGCGCCACAAATAACATAAATACACACATCAGCACAGAACAGCAGTGGAAAGCAACACTTCCTTCAGAAATTTCCGCATCCGACTGCGTTTCCAGTTAGTGCAGCAGGCTGTTATGTGATTTTGTTTCCGTAATTACAAAATGAATTGAAAAGCACGCATTTTGTAGTGATGTGATCAAGCAAGCAAGTTTTAAGGGATCATCTGCACGCTAAAGCGATACCATAACTTCTTGGCGCTGTCAAAGACATGATATAAAACGCTATCGATAAACAATACGTAGTTGCGGTGAAAAAACAGCAGATATTGTAATATTGTACTTCAGCTCTGACTCCTCTCGCGCTACTCAGAGTGGTGAGATAATCTCTTTCTATATGGACGCATTTCGTCATTGCTCGGTAACTCCAGACATTTCGTTACATACTGAACATAGGCAGATTTATAGAGGCGCAACGACGTACTCATTTATATTAACATACTGCCAAGCAACAATTATTATTTATATGTAAATATCTGTTCATAATTTATGTGCACATGTGATTTGTTGAATATACAGGGTGGTCCATTGATCGTGACCGGGCCAAATATCTCACGAAATAAGCATCAAACGAAAATCTACAAAGAACGAAACTTGTCTAGTTTGAAGGGGGAAACCAGATGGCGCTATGGTTGTCCCGCTAGATGCCGCTTCCATAGGTCAAACGGATATCAACTGCGTTTTTTTTAAAATAGGAACCCCCATTTTTTATTACTTGTTCGTGCAGTACGTAAAGAAATATGAATGTTTTAGTTAGAGCACTTTTATTGCTTTGTGATGGATGGCGCTGTAATAGTCACAAACGTATAAGTACGTGGTATCACGTAGCATTCTGCCAGTGCGGGCGGTATTTGCTTCGTGATACATTACTCGTGTTAAAATGGACCGTTTACCAATTGCGGAAAAGGTCGATATCGTGTTGATGTATGGCTATTGTGGTCAAAATGCCAAACAGGCGTGTGCTATGTATGCTGCTCGGTATCCTGGACGACATCATCCAAGTGTCCGGACCGTTCGCCAGATAGTTACGTTAGTTAAGGAAACAGGAAGTGTTCAGCAACAAGTGTAATCGTAAGAAGCTCGTGCAATTTTGTCTGATCTCTCAAAGACAGCTGTGACTCTTGCAGTGTTGTAATGTGTGGACACTATCGCTCGAGATGATCAGCGGATCGCAATCAAACACCTCGCTGTACAACTGGACGTCTTTATTGATAGTGCTGACAAACTCGTCCACCAGTTGGGGTGCTCAAACGTGTTTATCATCTGCGTCCGTCGTCGCCAGAGGACCAAAACAGGACTGAAGGAAAATCTGTTCATAGTTGCTTGCACGTTACGAGGCTGATCGCGATAATTTTTCGTCGAACATCGTCACAGCAGATGAAAAATGGGTTCATCACTTCGAACCGCAAATAAAACGGCCATCCATGGAGTGGCGCCACATCTTCCTTCCTCCGAAGAAAAAGAAGAAGTTGATAGCCGCACCCTCATCCAGTGAAGTCGTGGAGATGGTCTTCTGAGACTCCGAGAGGGCTATTCTGTTTTATGCTCTCCCTCATGGTGCAGCTATCAATCCTGAAGTGTATTGTGCTACCCTCAGGATACTGAAGTAAGGGTTGAGCGTGTTTGTCGCCACAAAAATACAAACGACATCTCCTTCCATGAAAATGCAAGACCTCTCACATGTCTGCACACCCGAGAAGAGTTCACAGAACTTTATTGGATTGTTGCTCCATATCCACCATACGACCCGCATCTCGCGCCTTCCGACTGTCATCCTTTTGTCTGTTTGGCCACAGGAAGCAGCACGTGGATGTGTGGAGGTTACTGCTGCAGTAAGATGTTGCCGCTGACGTCGTCCGGTAGAGTGGTACCATGTGGACATACAGGCCCTCTTAGTAGGGTGGAGATTATGTTGAAAAATAGGGTTTTGTAGCCAAAAGAGGGGGAAATAATATGGTGTATCGGAATATTGAATGGAACCAACCTGCTTTCAGAAAAAAAAAAAACGAGTCGCATTACTTACTGAACGCCCCTCGTTATACATAAGGTATCAATTGCTACTGCGTCTCATCGGGCTGTATTGCACGACAACACAAATTATGAGTAAAGCTTAACTGAAACAATGCGGGTTTAATTTTCTAGTCAGCCTGTCAACGTCCAGATCATATTTAAGTATTGAAATGATCCTTCTGAAGCGCCACCTTTTCTTGCTATAATATTTAAACAGTACATTTTGTTCTCCCTAAAGTTGGAACACCCTATATAACATGCTCACGTGAGTACGCACAGTGTATCATTTTGCATTGTAGTATCACTGCATGACCGCATGTTGTCGTTGGGAAGAAACTGAAGTATAATAATGTTTTGCCTGAACCCACACACAGTAGCAGCTCAACGTTGTGTTCAGGTTGAAAGCAATGGGTCTTTCATAGCTTGCGTTGGCGACGACCACAAAGCTGTTGATTCTGGTTGGTGTCAGTCGATTTCCATCGATTCAGTCAGACATCTAGCTGGGTCTTCTTAGAGCGCACGTTTATCGGTTGTAGCTGTTAACTGAAACTGCAGACCTACATCAACTTCTTTATAAACTACACATGATTATTTCTTTCTATTTTACAGTAATACAAAGACGAAATGAAACTGAAGAGCTTTCATCATGTTAAAGTAACCTTGTTTCCGTGTAGGAGTAGTTTACCACAGTCCTTACATAAATACATGACTGTGGTGTCAGTTCGGGCCTGGTGTGCTCTGAAGAGATCTCTGACTCCCTCGCCTCAGTTATACATATATGGGTGGTATCTTTTCCTTTGGACAAAAATTTGATCCAGCAGCCACTACAAATTAAGACACATAAGAATTACAGACGCTGGCTGCCAGTGGGCATTGATTTAAGTCGTGCTGTTGCGATGACTACTGTGTACGGAGGAAGCAGTGGTCAGCACTTCTCCCTAGTAAGCAGGAGACCTGAGTTCGAATCCCTGTCCGGCATAGATTTTCGATTTTGCCTATAGATTTAAATCAATGCTATCTCCCAGCCAGTCTCTGTATTTTATATTGTGTCTTATTACATAATAGATGAAGTGAAATATTACCTCTTTTCTGTAAGATGTTACCGAGTTTATATCCTCTATAGCACTGAATTTTCGTGTAGTTTTTTCCCTTGTTTGCATTTAACCTTTGCTTGTCATATTCCAGTTCAATTCTTGCAGTCCAGTTATATTTATTATCTATGCCACATATATATTTTTCTTCTTCTGTAACTGTTACTGTCTTGACGATTGCACATCGCCTTCTTTGAATACCTACTGCTTTTGATTGTACTTATGCTGTTCAGTTTCAGAAGTTATCTTATGCAACTGCGATTAGCATTTTACCTGAGATGCCTTATTTTATCAAGAAGCATTAATGAACATTTGTTTTGTAATTCTGTTACAGCAAACAATACAGCAGTGGAAATACGTCTTCTACGTGGCGATGACACTGTCAGTTATACCGTATTTCGTGTTCCTCATTTTTGGTTCTGTTGACGACCAGGAAATTAAATGGGAAGAGCGCAGAGAGAAGAAGAGGAAACAGAAACTGGGCCAATAAGTATGATTCTGAATTGTGCTGACGCTGTGTGGTACATACGAGGTAGCAAAACGCAGTCGAAACCAATAAGAAACTGGTCGTACTTCTGCCGAGATGCAATTAAATAACGTCACAAGGACGTAGTCAATGCTGGGTGACTGAATACGAATCAGTGCACATGGAAAGCAACTGTTTGTGTCAGTCTATGTCGTGTTTTCGTTCTACGAGTCAGTTAGCAGCGACGTGAACAGATCAAGAAGAATGCATTAAGAAGCGAGAGATGGGAATGTGTGCTATTGACACACCAATACTTCTGACATGTTTATTAATGGTAGAATAAATGTTCCCGAATTTCTGTTAAAAATCTAATATTATTTTCTTTTGATATATTTGTAAGAAAAGCTGTGAGAATCTCTTTTGCATTGCGAATATCGTAGCTGAATCCACCTTTTTAAAATTCGAGAAAGATTGTTTCTTTCTTGACTGGGACAGAGTAGTGTAACAACTGATCAATGAGGATAGAGCATAAAAATTCTATCATTTATAATCTGAATTTCAAGTCTTTCACTATCTATAATGAAACCGCCTATAGCGATATAATAATGTAAAAAGCTGGGTTACCCTTGTGTTTATTGTCATGAGTGTGCAATTACCTTAATGAGCATTAATTATTTAATTTTTATAATGAAGTCTACAATTTAGTCACTTCTCTCTTTTCTTTGATGTTCAGTATTGTAAGATATCTTTAAAAAAGCTTTGTGCTGCAGTACACAAGTTGCAGACTTGTGAAAACAGAATCTTGCAGGATTTGAGGTCTATGGCCTGCTTTTAACAAAAACAGTTGTCTAACTTAATCACATGTAATGAACCCACAGTACGAATATTTAACGGACTCTATAAATGTATAAATGCGTGTCATCTATCTGATAATTAAATGATTTCAGTGACTTTCAGTGCTTCAGTATATAAGTTTTTAGTTCAGAGTGATTGTCAACAGATTAACGAAAACCTCATTTTTGATTGTCTTGCTACTAGTACATATATCTGCATCCCTCCAAGATTTCTCCTTTTTGTTTTATTGAATGACACTGGAAACAATGGCAGCAGGTTTAAGGAGGCCATAGGATTGCCTATATGCACTAGCATAACTCATTTCTTCTGCAAACAATAATTTCGTTGTGATTTTCGAGACTAGACATTATTGCCATGATTAGTAAATAATTAAGAGTGTGTGTTATTTACAAAATATTTTTAAATGCCCAATAACACATAATTTCGTCACTTTGTTACCTGTTATGATAATCTTAAATGTAACAAATTGCCAAATTTAGTGTTGTGCAGTGTACTGCACTAATATTTAATTCAAATGTGAATATTAATTAACATTTTCTTAATGTGTTATTAATTTGAGATGTTGTCATTTCAAGAAATGTTATTAGTAAAAACTGTATTTGCTATCGCAGACAAACTGACTTACAAAGAATGATGTTTATTTTTTAGTTTTAAAAATAATGAACTGTTTATATGAATACAAATAATCGTAAGTTATCGATTTATTGTCTTTACCAAAACGGAGTTTTCTGTGCGTCATAGACTTGAAAAATTGATTATTCTACTCTCTATGAATAAATTATATATAATATTGATTATAATCGAACTGTTCAAAGTGTCAGTTTCATTGTAATAATAACATTGAATCTTGTAAACAGCAAAAAGTCTCAAAAGCATAAATACACCTGCCATAGTATGATATGTGAGTGTGTTTATGACAGTGATTTTTGGAGTTTGAATAACTATCCTAACAAATCTATGAAAATAGATTTTTAAGCCAGTATAATGCTTTCATCTATTGTTCTTTCCCAATACTTCGTAGAATTGAGTACTTCACAACACAAAATGTTACTGAGATCAAAAACATATACTTGCTCATATAAAGGAGGGAACTGTAGTGTTAAGAAGTACACAAAGCACAAATTCTTAACGAGCCATTCAACTATTATCTACAGACTTTTATTTGCTTCTTTGTGATATATTTCTTATCCCACTAACATTTAAAGGAAAATGCAACATTTCTTCTATTTTAACTGGTTCTGTTTACTGTATTATCATTTTATAGTTGTCAGTTAAAGAATCATCAATCTTCCTGTGTTCCACTAATCCGTCTGTACTCAGCAATGTCACCAACTTCATATTTCTTAGCTAATAGGACTTAAAAGTTGTAAGAAAAGTGTCCATTCCATTATGGTAGTGTGGTACAGCAACCATTTTGAATTTTTTCAGAATAAAAGCAGTCATGACTGGAAAGTTACTTAATATCAATAATGTGTTTCTCCATTTTGGGGCATCTTCAGGCTGTCTACAAAACAAGAAAACAATCTGTCAGGAACAAATAGAGGAAGGTCCATGGTCCTATCTTGTACGACTGTGCAGATAGAATAAACAAAATGTAACAGAAACTTGCGCAAAAGTAGTTGAAATGTAACTCATCCGTCATAAAGTGGGCGCAAAAGCAACTGGATAAGTTACCCATCCACCATAAAATCATGTAAAATGGAAAGGGGACCTAATTAAATGAAGCATTAAAATTAATAGAATTTTTAAAGATTTAGTGAATTAAATTACAAGAACTGAAATTAAAAGAGGGATTGTTTTATAGATGTCTGATGATGCCCCAAAAGAGCGAAACACGTTTCTGATATAAAATAAGTTTGCAACCAAGTCTCCTTTTATTCTGAAATACTTCAGTTAATTTTACTATTATTCAGCCAAGATTCTCTCATCGTTTCCACTTAGATCATTGAAGTCGTTATAGGTTGTGTGGAAATCGAAGTGATGGATAGTATGAATACTATCGATACTGTAACTGATTTAGATTAAAATGTTTACACATACAGCGTTTATGCATGACTCAGTTCGGGACGTCTACAAACGCTGTTGCAGCCACCAGTGTGTACGCGTTGTCTGACTCCAGACGGCCTCCTGCTGCTTGACATGTATGAGTTTTACGACTCCTCCTCCACTACACTCCCTCTCCCTCCCCCCAGATGATTTCAATAGTGGCGACGGCCTCCAGACTCGGACCTCCGCACAACTCAGTCCCTCAAGCAGTCATGGGCACGACTGACCAGTTAATCGTTTGGGCATCAAAACTAATACCACTCATAATTCTGTTAACAGTAACGACACGATGTACTCCATACTTCTCGAATTCACTGGAGAAGTATCAATGCTGAAAACCAATCTCCAGACTCGAAAAAGTCTATAACGACATACATGCATACGAACAGATTATAACGTAACTACAGAACTACAGACAAAGAGGGTGTTCACAAGCGTTTTCAAAATTGTAGCAATTGAAGTGCCTATTTTAGTTATTGAGATCTTTGAAGCAATAAAATGAGTTTCAGTTAGATGGAATTCTTTCACAGAAAATGGAATCCCTCAGATTTTAAACCTGTAGCGAGGTATTAGGTGAATAAACTGATGCACTAAGTATTAACTCACCGATCACTAGCCAGTTTATTCCTAATCGATGGACATTACTCATTTATGGTGATCTCTATGTTGTAGTAACCTCAATGACAGAGTCTACTGCATACCGTTTTCCCACAAACTCCTTACTTTTCGACGTTCATTTACTCTGTTTTTTGAAATGGCACTTTGGAATGAGTTTGAGATATTGACCAGCAGATCGAAAATGGAGCGAACAGTTTGCAGTCATTCAAAATGCATTCTATATCCAGTCGACACCTATACTATCTCAGTAGGACAGTCCACCATAGATACAAAAAACAATACCTATTGAAATAAACCATGAAGCTATCCATGCATAGTTTTCACCAAGTTCCTTTTTTTTATGATAGGCTCTACACTACTGCCACGACGAAGTTCACAGGATTTCGTAGCTAGTGAGTAAACACTGTTCCTACTGGAAATGTTCCGTATAACGTAGGAAACTCGGAATCAGTTTCTGAAAGTTCGCCAAATTACACCTCCACACTCATACTTAACTAACAACATGTACAATATCTTTCACGATGAACATCCTTGATCAGCTAAATTGTTGAAAGGTTTTGCTACGACGCCAACGTACTCAAGCTCCAAGCGAACATATCCGTTACAGCTCCACCACTTCTGGCATCCTTTTGGGCTCTGATCCAACTGTCTGCTACGACGAGAGGCTGCTACTGGCTGTTTCATTTACCATCACTGACAGACTTCCACACATCTTTTTTCAGTTGGCATTGTTCTAGTATATTGTAACCTTTCGTACATACATATGATATACTGTCTCTGCCTAATTCACTCTTTATATTATCTTGTTCCACTTTAATACCTACAATCTTTTATTTTAAGCATTCAAATTTGCCTCGCCGCCTTTTCTACCAATCATCTGGCTCTCGAAACATCTCTTTATTTGATCATTCTAAAAACGACACTGCGCTGTCACAACACTGCACAACACTCTGCAACCGAAAATTTTTCTTATTCGCTAAATGAAGCATAATCGTTACAATAAGACTTACTACATTTACTCTATAAACAAAATGAGGAAAATTGAACACTTGTTTTACATAAACTTTAATGGAAAAGAAACATGTATTTAAAAAAATCACGGAGGTTTCGATCTAAAGCTCAAACATTATATACGTTAGAATCCTTCAAGATATCGTAGGCATAAATAGAACAGAACACCTGTAAACGTTGTGTTATGCTGCAACCTGGTTAAATAAAGTAGTTATCAAGGAAAACTTTGATTTAATCAGCATACTGCTTTACCAAACATTGTTCTATTAGGTATGATTTTTCGTTGCTTTCCATCAATCAGAGAAATAATTATTCACACAAAATGATTGGAGGGGGGGGGGACGGGGAGAAGTAAGAGCAGTTTAGTGTGGAATCCCAACTACTGCGAAAAAAGCGCTAAATACAGAAAAATATTTTTCCACAAACCAGCCACCGACAGAATGACGTATCAAAAATTTTACAGTGTCATATATTTGCAAATTATGTTCATGTAACCTTACATATTACTAGTTTTATTCTTAAAGAAATGTGAGCCTGAGTAAACTATATCACAGTAATTACAACATGTTCCTTTGTTTGCAACTATACTGTCAATAAGTAGGTCTACATGTAGTCTAAACTATCAGTAAGTGAAAGTATTCGTGTAAATCTAGTCTCAGAATGGACGGTCTGATAAATTTGCCGGAGATCAGATAAAACGAAGAAAACGAGGGTAAAAAGATTACGATAACATCAAATTAAAGGGACTACAGGCAAATAATGCTGATGGTGAGTTTGATACGAAAGTATTTTCATCCATTTTACGGTAGCGTATTTGGCCCACCGTCAAGAAAACACATCATCTGTTCATCAATTTCAGATTCGTGACTACGATATTTTCACAGTCCTTTGCTAGATAGCCTTGTTGAGTCGTTGCAATTGTTGGACGTAAATTTCCGCCTTCACTCCTTCGTTCCGAGCTAGCAGTTCGAGGTAGATCACGCATTTCTTTCTTGAGGTCGAAATTGCTCTTTGAAATTGCTTAAACCACTTTTAGCAGTCCTAAGAGGCATCGCTTCTTTGGCATCTACTTCACAAAACTCTCGAGCAACTTATGGGGCTATGGCACATCGATTACACGCAAGAAGCAGAAGGTGTCACAGTTGCTTTTTCGTGTGGACTTGCCACTCCATGTTAATGACCTGAAAAGACCAGAAAGTATATCAACATAAAAAAACTAAACATGCTGTTTTGTAGAGAATATGATTCTCTTTCGAATGACATAAAACGCTTTGCCAAAACATTTTATTTCTCACTTCAAAAACACGCGAGGACTTTTGGGCAAACCCTATATACAAGAGAAAAAACCCGATAACATGCCCTACTACATCTCTTATTAATAATGGATTGTATTGGAAAATATTAACTGTAAACAATAACTGCGATAAGGTGCTAAACTTTATTAATTATACTGTTATGGTTTTTAACATGGCTGTCAATCAGCGACTGTTGTATAATACAAAATTTTGAAAAACACAGCCCTCAGTCGCGACCACAATTAATTTGTAACCTAGGTTTAGGTGTCACAAGGGACACATTCTTCGGCCAAAATTAAAACTAAATGTTACAGCATAACGTACCAAAAAATACGAAAGCTCCGGTCATACCTAACAGCGTCAGATAGTCAGAATTTAGTTTTAATTTTCTCCGAAGTAGGTGTCCCTTTAATACCGAAACCTAGGTTACAAATTAATTGTGTTCGCGACTGAGGGCTGTGTTTTTGAAAATTTTGTAATTATACTGTGATTTTTTGAAGATGTTTTGGAGGTTAAAAACTACTTATTCTTATTTGGTGCAGTCGTATTACTGACATAAAGTTTAGCTACGTGTCAATGAAGTCAATAAAGTATGTTGTTTACCACATTTTACGTTTTCTTTACGCTACAACTAAAGTAGTAGTGCTATTTTGTACACCAGAATAGCAAACTGCTGACTGACTCAGTTTAAATTTAAACATAAGTTATTAATGCGGAAAACATTGCCTTTTCAATCTGCCAGAGAAAAAGAGTCATTTACTAAAATATTCTGATTTTTGTCTGAGGGTCAGCTTTGAGAATCACCACAAGCAGTATTACGCCATTTATTCTATGCTGCAAGGGTTAGTACGAAAAATTTACAATTCATGGCATTATATGTGTTTATGTTACATTTACTATCTAATGTCGTGGCGATCGTTGTAATCCTTATTGTTTCTTAGTTGTACAATTCACACTGGTTCCGATTTCGCGAATGTCACCTTGCAATCTCCCGCATCCTGTCAGCCATGTAGCCCTTTGGGAGTGAACTTTCGCCTGTTGATGACATAGTTCCCAGCAGATCGTCGAGTCGGTGCTTGCCTGGCGAAATATTGTGGAAAAGTGCTGTGATATCTTCTTAATCTGGTGCTTGGGCTAACTGTAGTGGTTTATCATGATACCGATTGGAAATTCTACGTCTCCAGACGGTCAGGTTTGTATCAGCAGAGCAAAACGTACTACAAACAAGGGTAATGGGTCGAGTGTGTGGAGAGAACAGTTACGTCTGTTACTGTCGTACAAACGGCCAACAGCTTCGACACAAAGAGAAGGAGCTCTTTTTACGTGCTGTTTCGGGCGTACAACGTAATAATTACAGTCAGCTACAGATAACCAGGTAATTTAGTACTCACGGAGCATTTAAACACGTAACCCTCCGCTTTGGTTACAAAATCGAAATATTATACAATACCTATTCCAGTTCAGAACTTTTACAGAGGTGGTCGTAAAGAATTTTTTTTTATGTTTAGGTCAGGGACACGTAGTAAAACGAATGTTAAAATTTTGAAGAGAATGGGTAAGCTCTGGAAAGGAAATCGATAGCTTGACTGAAAAATTTCACAGAATATCGAACCTTTATGTGTTTCAGTTCTACAAATGCATGGGTCCAATTCTTAAAACTGCACCTACATCCCTATTTTCGAGAGAGAGTATTTACAGGAACCTCCCTGTCAATTTATGCTTGTGTGTGTAGAAGCTGCAGAGCGTACAGGAAGTAAAGATGATAAAACACCGGTTACGAGAAGTATTGTTCTGATGAATGAAGATTACATAAATGAATATCTGGACAAGCTGTGCAAGTGAGATGGGGCCATTTTTATCTGCCGAATGCTCATTGCATCATGAACAATACTGTAATGCAACAACAACGTTTGCCCAGTCTTAAGGTGACGATCTAGTGCGCAAGACAGTCGTATGGGGTCATAGAAACTTAAAGTTTCTATAATGAAAAGCAGATCGTGACAGCTTTTGTTACAATGCCCCAATATGTTATAGATTTCCTCAATTTGTTTTATGTAAAGTAAGATTCCAAAGTCTGTTCTTAAAACTTCTCAATACGGCACTCGAAGATGCATTTTCAAAGCAGCAAGCAGGTGTCTACGCGTATAGAATTGCATAGCGACGGTAGACAATGAAAACTTTGTAACTCCATCTGTCTGTGAAAACCTTGTGATTCTAATAACCAGTAACTCCATTGTTAAAGACAGATCTGGAAGAGCAAGAATTTCTCTTCACTGTCAATAACTATTCTTAAACTATATAGTTACACAAGTAGCAACATTATCTGTACCACTTTTGTGCTTCCTCTGTGAAATGTAACAACAGGAGTTACGAGTTTTTCATTGCCTACCACCAGTTGGTGTCAGATGGTCGTGTAGCTTAGAGCAGTTGCTGAGTGGAGCTGGACCATTTGCAGAAACTGCTAGTTCTCTTTACCGTACAACAAGGACTGCTCGCTGTGTAGGAGCCAAAGTATAATATTTTCTTACCAAGTAACGGACACAGGCCGTATGAAAAGGTCAAATTTATCGTAGAATCAAGTCAAGTAAAAGTGTTTATTTGTCGATAGAGATATTGGAAAGTGGCAAAATGAGTGTGAGATGTGAAAAGGGAACGGGACACCAGTCGACGTCCACCCCGGTCCAAAAGATTCACTAAGATCAAAAGATGATTTCAGGTGCCTACTCTTCGGATATCAATCATGATTCTGCATATCAGATCATCCATTATGAAGGGCTTCCATAAAGTTTGTGCACGATTCGTACCAATCCGGTATATAGAAAAACTCAAGGCCCGACGTGTTGACCCAATTTTCACTCGCCATATCACCAGGCAAGGCGGCTCGTTGTAGACCAGGATAGTCTGCGGTGATGAAACGTGGGTTCACCACTTTGAGTCAGAATCAAAACGCCAGAACATGTAGTGGAAAACCCAAGGAGACAAAAAAATGAAGACTCTGCCACGGTCAGGGAAAGGTTACAACCATTTTTTGGTACTCAAATGGACTTGTACTGGAAAGTACAGTACAGTGCAGTGTCAGAAAATAAGACAAAGCCAGTAGCTCACAGCACACGACATCTGTTGTCAAAGAAAGTGTAGCTATTGCATGACATTGCCCACATGCACATGACTTGCCACACCACTGAAACTATTAGTAAAGTAGGTTTTGAGCTGCTAAGGGACGTTCTCTATAGTCCAGATCTTGCTCCCTCCGACTTTCATTTGTTTGGAAGGCTCAAGGATGCTTTGCATTTTTCTTAGATGTGGAGATGCAGGAAACGTGCAAAAGTGGCTATGGAACTAGCCGAGAACTTTCTTCTTGGACAGACTACAGAAGCTGGACCCAGCGCATTAAAAATAAAGAGAATATCTTGAAAAATAGTGCAGGTAACGAACCACATTTTTCCGTAAATACGTTTCAGAATGAAAAGCGCAGATAATTCTTTACCCTCGCTCATAGGTTCTGAATGGTATCGTGATGACACCCTGGCTCAAATCATAACATGAAATATGTTCCATTTCAATTCTTGCACCTTTACACCTTTACACCTTTACAAGGTATCCAAGAAGCCCAAGTACCCGTCTTGACTTAATATAGTTTGGGAAATAAGAAGCTGCTTTATTGACATCCACTCCCAAATGAGCAGCTGAATTGCAGATATCGTGGTCGACAATGGATGACCACAATAAAAGAGATTTGAAAGGAAAAGTACATAGAACAATGTTTGTGAACTAATAATTTGACAAAAACATTAAGCAGCGAGTTGCAGTCTGACGTACTTCGTTGGTACAATTTTCAGATAACATGTGAAGTATCTAGGAGTCAAGTTTAAGTTTTTTATCGTTAGATTAACAGAATGAGTACCATTAAGTAAATGCCGGCGCTATCTGTTCTGACAAATTCCAGTTGATGTTTGTTTCTTGTGTGAAATTTACGTGAGATGCGAATGGCAGATCTGATACACAAGAGACATTTAGGTAACACCTGGCGAAATTAGTACGAGTAACGCTAGCATCTGCTAGGTGGCGTTATTTGCATACTTTTCTGTTGTGTGACAGCTAGCAAATACCAAAGATAAAATTTGCCTGAATGTAAATAACAGTTTAAGTATTTCTAATACTTGTAAGTGTTAACTGTCAATGTTATTGTAATGTTATATACACTATGATCCACTGCTGTAATCCAATTTGTTTAAAGAGAGGGAATAAGAAAAAATTCGAAGTATTGTTTTCTATTAATGGATTAAGAACATACAGACTGATGAGAGTGGCAACACTATCAAAAGAACAAAGACAGTGGGATTCTGGCGGGACAAACGACACATTAGTATGGCGCGAAGAATAATTAAGTACCAGTGGATATCTGTGGCTATGGTTGGAATAGTGATTATTTGTTGCATGCATTTTGGTTGGGAATAAATGTACAGGCATGCAACAAGAAGAACCCAATCAAGTAATTTGTTTAAAGCCATAGAAACCTGGAGATAACTGGTAGCAAAGTTAGCTGTTGGCGTGGGAAAGATTACGACATGTGTCGCATCGTATATTACGAGCGGGCGAGCTCCTCAGCAATGGACAGATTTTTCAGAAAAGACTTGCGCCAATTTATTCTTTTGTATAAATTATTTTTGATCTCTCTCTATGAAGTGGTGGAGCTCTCTTGGTGCAAAAGAGAGCATTATAAATTTTTATCTGGTAGTAACTGAAACTCTTTCCTTGTGACATACGCACATTTAAGTGTCGTTGTTATATGTTAACCACGGAAAGAGAATACCAAATGTAGGTCTAACAAAGAGGGAGAGTGAAATGTGCAACCGTCTAAGCTAAAGATATTGTGCCACTTACTATACATAAATGTTTTAACAGTTAGGAAACAATTGGACGTATGAACCACAGCTTTTGGTCTCACACTTATTTCTAAACGATATTTTGTGTTGCAAGTAAAAGAAAGCATCTTAATTGTTTATGTACAGCATTGATACTGATACCTCGAAATAAAAACTAAGTAGAAGCTTGAATTTTTTCTGGAAGTTGTTTAAAGCAGGCTTTTAAAAAGATGTTGCTGTCATGCATTATGGCTTAAAAATCTCTTTTAATGATGATTATTAAAAATTACAGCAATTAACTCGTAGTTTTTCTTTAAAAATGATCATTATTTTCAAATTTAAGTGATAAGAAGAGTTCACCTTTCAGTTAAGTATGTTTTAAGACAGTGTAGAAAATTTTTCCCTCTGTCTTAACAATTTCTAACCAAGAAACTTCCTGGCAGATTAAAACTGTGAGCCCGGCCGAGACTCGAACTCGGGACCTTTGCCTTTCGCGGGCAAGTGCTCTACCAACTGAGCTACCGAAGCACGACTCACGCCCGGTACTCACAGCTTTACTTCTGCCAGTACCTCGTCTCCTACCTTCCAAACTTTACAGAAGCTCTCCTGCGAACCATGCAGAACTAGCACTCCTGAAAGAAAGGATATTGCGGAGACATGACTTAGCCACAGCCTGGGGGTTGTTTCCAGAATGAGATTTTCACTCTGCAGCTGCAGAGTGAAAATCTCATTCTGGAAACAACCCCCAGGCTGTGGCTAAGCCATGTCTCCGCAATATCCTTTCTTTCAGGAGTGCTAGTTCTGCATGGTTCGCAGGAGAGCTTCTGTAAAGTTTGGAAGGTAGGAGACGAGGTACTGGCAGAAGTAAAGCTGTGAGTACCGGGCGTGAGTCGTGCTTCGGTAGCTCAGTTGGTAGAGCACTTGCCCGCGAAAGGCAAAGGTCCCGAGTTCGAGTCTCGGTCGGGCACACAGTTTTAATCTGCCAGGAAGTTTCATATCAGCGCACACTCCGCTGCAGAGTGAAAATCTCATTCTGAGTTTCTAACCAATGTGTACCAGAATATCAAAAAAGTGAACTTCTGGGAAATTCAAGTTAAAGTTAACTGCTGTAAACCTCTTATTTGGGTTCTGAGTCCTTCGACGTAATTTATTCTCTAATAATCAAGTGCCATTAAGACATTAGGGACTAAATCATAAAAACAAACAACTGAGAAGCGAATTCTGCTTTTAACGGAGCTGTCTGCGAGACTTGGGGGAGCCGTCATTTGTGTAGACACTTTTAAATTCCTCTAACTTTGGGCTTTCTTCGGTAAAATTTCCTCGAAGCAAATTTTTTCTTGTTCAGAAAATTACAGAATCTTTTTTAGAACAACGCTTGTTCACGTACTAGTACCCTTGACACAATTAAAGTGAGGAGGACGTCTGTCATTGATAATCGACGATCTTTAGAACTCAAATCTTTGTTAAGTGCCTTGGTAACGGGGCTGATGAATATAGAACATACTAATTTTACTGCAGTAAACGAGTAGTCGAACTTTTTCACTAATTGGCCAAGTTGCTTTGCTCTCGCACTGTAGTGGTACAAAGAACCTGTAAATTAGAAAGACTGAAACTAATATCCTTTAATGTAACTTTGATGTTGAGTAGTGATAAATGTTGCATGCTACTAATTGTTTTACGATTAGAGGTAGATAATTCTATTTTTGTTTTGGACACTGACTTATGAAAGGAACTTTTTAGGACCACTTATTACCCTAGAGTGCTTCAGTTTGGCGAATATTTTCTGTTGTTCTTGAATTGAAGTAGATGAATGTAATATTCATACCAGTCACAATACTGATACCTTACATCATATAATCAACAGGTCGTACTTGTATTTTTGATACCATCTATAATCTAAAAATATCTGTAGCATGAATTTGCTCACGTTTTGGTTTGAATAGGATAGAAATAGGACCATATGAATCTGGGTCGTTTTAATAGACGAATATTGATCTTTTGGAATCGTTGTTAAGACTGTGGCATAACAGTGTCTCATACAAGACTGTTAATTTCTCATGAATGTGCTGTGTATCGTAGTCTACACTCGAGGACGTTGTTTTCTCATTCAAAGAAAATACGCGTTATATGCAAGAAATAGAAAGGAATGTATTTCATGTTATGATATGTGCCAGGATGTCATCACGATACCATTCAGAACCTATGAGCGAGGGTAAAAAATTATCTGCGCTTTTCATTCCGAAACGTATTTACAGAAAAAGGTGGTTTGTTACGTGCACTGCTTTTCAAGACATTCTCTTTTTTCTTAATGCGCTGGGTGAAGTAGTCCACAGGCTTGAGTAGTCATGCCAAGAAGAAAGTTTTCGTCCAGTTCCATAGCCACTTTTGCACCGTTTTCTGCATCCCCACATCTGAGAAAAATCGACCACCATGCAAAGCATACTTGAGCCTTCCAAAGAAATGAAAGTCGGGGATAGCAAGATCTGGACTATAGAGAACGTTCCTCAGCAGCTCAAAACCTACTTTACTAATGGTTTCAGTGGTGTGGCGAGCCATGTGCATGTGGGCAATGTCAAGCAATAGCTACACTCTCTTTGACAACAGATGTCGTTTGCTGTGAACTACTGGCTCATAGCTTATTTTCTGACACTGCACTGTACTTTCCAGTACAAGTCCTTTTGCGTACCAGAAAATGGTTGTACCCTTTCCCTGACCAATGGTAGAGTCTAGAATTTTTTTGTCTCCTTGGTGTTTCCACTCTATGCTCTGCGTTTTGATTCTGACTCATAGTGGTGAACCCACATTTCATCACCGCTGACTATCCTGGTCAACAACGAGCCGCCTTTCAATCCCGCGTCCGGCCATCCTGATTTAGGTTTTCCGTGATTTCCCTAAAATCACTCCAGGCGAATGCCGGGATAGTTCCTTTGAAAGGACACGGCCGACTTCCTTCCTTAATCCGATGAGACCGATGACCTCTCTGTTTGGTCTCTTCCCCCAAACAACCCAACCAATGAGCCGCCTTGCCTGGTGAAATGATGAGTAAAGATTGGCAGATGTCAACACGTCGGGCCTTGAGTTTTTGTATATACCGTATTGGTACCAATCGTGCACAAACTTTATGGAAGTCCTTCATTACGGATGATCTGATGTGCAGAATCATGACTGATATCCGAAGAGTAGGCTAGAATAGCGATGGTAATGCACCTGAAATCATCTTTTGCTCTTAGTGAATCTTTGGACCATGGTGGACGTCGATGGGTGTCTTGTTCCCTTTTCACGTCTCTCACTTGTCTTCCCACTTGCCAGCATTTCTATCCACAAATAAACACTTTTACTTGACACACCACGTCCCCGTATTGTACAATTCTACGAAAAATTTCAGTCACGTTCACCGCTTCCTACCAAAGAAATCCAATCAACGCACGCTGCTCCTCCTTGCTGCAAACTACTAGCAGATTTGAGACGTTTGCGTTGCCACTGACAGGATGGAACTGAAGTAACAGGGATCCAATGGAGCAGAAATACACTATGTGATCAAAAGTATCCGGACACCTTGCTGAAAATGACTCACAAGTTCGTGGCTCCCTCCATCGGTAATGCTGGAATTCTGTATGGTGTTGGCCCACCCTTAGCCTTGATGACAGCTTCCACTGTGGCAGACAAGGTTCAATCAGGTGCTGGAAGGTTTCTTGGGGAATGGCAGCCCGGTCTTCACGAACTGCTGCACTGAGGAGAGGTATCGATGTCAGTTGATAAGGCCTGGCACGAAGTCGGCGTACCAAAACATCCCAGAGGTGTACTATAGGATTCATATCAGGAATCTGTGCAGGCCAACCCATTACAGGGATTTTGTTGTCGTGTAACCACTCTGCCACAGGCCGTGCATTGTGAGCAGGTGCTCGATCGTGTTGAAAGATGCAATCGCCATCCCCGAAATGCTATTCAACAGTGGGAAGCAAGAATGTGCTCAAAACATCATTGTAGGCCTGTGCTGTGATAGTGACACGCAAAACGACAAGGGGCGCAAGCCCACTCCGTGAAAAACAGGACCACATCATAACACCACCACCTCCGAATTTTACTGTTGGCACTACACTCGCTGGCAGATGACGTTCACCGGGTATTCGCCATACTCAAACCCTGCCATTGGATCGCCACATTGTGTACCGTGATTTGTCACTCAACACAACGTTTTTCCACTGTGCAATCGTCCAATGTTTACGCTCCTGACACCAACCGAGGCGTCGTTTGCCTTTTGCCGGCGTGATGTGTGGTTTATGAGCGCCCGCTGCACCATAAAATGCACGTTTTCTCACCTCCCGCCTAACTGTCATAGTACGTGCAGTGGATCGTGATGCAGTTTCGTATTCCTGTGTGATGGTCTGGATAGATATCTGCCTATTACGCATTACGATCCTCTTCAACTGTCGGCGGTCTCTGTCAGTCAACAGACGAGGTCAGCCTGTTCGCTTTTGTGCTGTAAGTGTGCGTTCACTTCTCCACTTCACTACCACATCGGAAACAATGGACGTAGCGATGTTTCGGAGTGTGGAAATCTCGCGTACAGATGTATGACACAAGCGACATCCAATCACCTGACCACATTCGAAGTCCGTGAGTTCCGCGGAGCGCCCCATTCCGCTCTCTCACGATGTCTAATGACTACTGATGTCGCTGATATGGAGTACCCAGCATTAGGTGGCAGCATAATGCACCTAATATGAAAAATGTATGTTTGTAGGTGTGTCCGGATACTTTTGATCACATAGCGTACAAGTTCATAAGCGTTCACCCTGGGCTTTGCCTGGGTGCACAAATGTCACACATACACTGACGAAAAAGTCGCAACACCAAAATATAATTAATGTATATGTAACATATGTAGGTGATTAAAATTGCAGAGCATAGGTTAATATAAGCTGTAGATCAGCCATTGCAAATGTGAAATGCTGGTACATTAACAACCGGTGTAACCGCCAGAATGTTGAGTCAAGCGCGCAAACGTACATGCAATGTATTATACAGGTGCCGGATGTCAGTTTGTGGGGTGCAGTTCCATATCTGTTGCACTTCGTCAGTTGATGCAAAGACTGTTAGTGCTGTTTTCGAATAAAGCTGGAGTTGGCTGATGATATCCCTTATGTGCTCGACTGGAGACAGATCTGGTGGATTGAGCAGGCCAAGGCTTGTCGACACTCTTTGAAGCATATTGGTTTACAACATTTGTGTGTGGGTGAGCGTCATCAGGTTGGAAAACGTTCCCTGGAATGGTGTTCATGAATGGCAGCACAACAGGTCGAGTCACCTGATCCACTTACATATTTGTAGTCAGGGTGCGTGGGGTAACCACAAGGGTGCTCCTACTGTCATGCAAAATCGAACCCCAGACCAAAACTCCTGGTGTAGGCCCAGCGCATCTAGCATACAGACAGGATGGTTGCAGGCCCTCAACTGGCCTCTTTCTAACCAACGCACGGCCATCAATGGCACCTAAACAGAACCATCTTTCATCTGAAAACACAACAGACCTCCGTCCTACCCTCCAGTGAGCTCTCGCTTGATACCACTGAAGTCGCAAATGGCGGTGGTTTAGGGTCAGTGGAATGCACGCTATAAGGCGTCTGGCTCGGAGCTGTCCTTGAAGTAACCGATTTGTAACGTTTCATTGTGTCACTGTGGCATCAACTGCTGCTCAAATTGCTCCTGCAGATGGAGTACGATGCGCCAGAACCATACGTCGAACATGATGGTCTTCCCTCTTGGTAGTGGCACTTGGCCATCCGGAGCCCCGTCGTCTTGTGATCGTACATTCTTGTGACCACTTCTACCAGCAATAACGGACAATGGCTACATTCTTGCCAAGTATTTCTGCAATATCGCAGAAGGAATATCCAGTTTCTCGTAGCCTTATTACACGACGCCGGCCGTGGTGGCCGTGCGGTTCTAGGCTCTGCAGTCCGGAACCGCGGGACTGCTACGGTCGCAGGTTCGAATCCTGCCTCGGGCATGGATGTGTGTGATGTCCTTAGGTTAGTTAGGTTTAAGTAGTTCTAAGTTCTAGGGGACTGATGACCTAAGATGTTAAGCCCCATAGTGCTCTGAGTCATTTGAACCATTTATTACACGACGTCGTTCAAAGTCGGTGAAATGTTGTTAACGGCGTATTTGTCGCCTTAAAGGCATTCTTGACTAACATCAACTTACCACGTCCAGTCTGAAAGGTAACTAATACTGATGATTGTTACTGCCTGTATTTAAAACCGTCCTGATTTACATCCTCCTAATGACGCCACTAGCACCACTGTTATGCGACTTTCACGAAATTTGAATGAACATAATCTTCCAGATGTAGAAACACGCCTACCAACTTTCTTTTATGTCGCGCAACAACTTCTTAGTGTTACGATTTTTTTTTCCGTCAGTGTATTTCACACAGATATACATGATGTCATAAGAAAATCACCGACAAACTTTAGGGACAGGTTTCTTGCACCGAAACAAGAAAAAAATGAATAGTAATCAAGGGCTCTAAAGCGTTTACCTGAAGAGATATGAGACTTGTTCATTTTCGATACTGTGAACACATCTCTTCTACTGGAAGCTCTTTGCTTTTCATATTTTGGAAGGAGGTAGTATGGACCAAAACATGAAAAAATTCGTAGTAAACGCAGCTCTAAAATGAATGGCTTACGATCTATGAGCACTTTTTCAGTAGTAGAGATTTGTTTCACACAAGCGAAGATGAAAAAGTGTTCATAACTCTTAAACCATGGATTTTAGATACCATGTTTAGTAGGCTTTTTTTGTCAAGAATTCAACCTGCCAAAATATGGAAAGCAAAGACCTTGCAGTAGAACACAAATTTCATAGTATTGAAGATGAATAAGTGCTCATACCTCTAAACTTACGCATTTTAGAGCCCATGTTTACTAGACATTGTTTATTTATTACTGTATAATGAACATTTCCTTAAAGTCTGTCTCTTTTTTTCGTGGATGCCTTGTATATGATGCGTTTAGAAGCCAAGCCAACTAACTCCAATCGTTGAAAAAGCGTAACAGCATAGTTGGGTTCCATCACTGAATACACTGGAGTCATTATGTTTACATGTGCTTCCAAAACCGGATTTCGCAAACCGATTTACCAACACCGCTTCTGTTTGGTCAAGTAAATACTCCAAAATCGAGTTTGGACATTCGCTTTTCCACTTCCACAATCGATTTTCTCTCCCACGTAAACGCAAAACTGTTTTTGAAACATACTTGGTCTGTCAAGTTACGTCTTGTTTCCAAAATATTCGACTAATACGGAAGTTGTGACTTAGTGTGCAATGAAGGTGAAACAGAAATATCAGACTGAGAATGAAGCTGTCTGCCGTTAATATTTAAGTGAAGGGATATTGCGACTGTGCCCTCTAAATCGGAATCTGGAACAGCAATTTTGCAGACGCCATATTTCACTGGGCTAGCAAATCCGCTTCAGAGCTTAACATGTAAACACAACAGCAAAATACGGTTTCCAAAACTCGGTGTTTGAGTTTCGAAAGATGTGACACATGCAATCGTAGTGAGTGACCACAACGACCAACTCCACAGTTCAATGTTGTGGCAACGGAACGTGTTACCAGTGGTTTCAGTGGCCATAGTGATTAACTTGCTTAGGTGGCTGATTTGAGGAGGGGGACCACTCAGTGAGGTCTTGGTCCTATCGGATTAAGGAAGGATGGGGAAGGAAGTCGGCTGTGCCCTTTCAAAGGAATCATCCCGGCGTTTGCCAGAAGCGATTTAGGGAAACCGCGGAAAACCCAAATGAGGATAGGGTTTGAACCGCCGTCCCCCATAAAGCGAGTCCAGTGTGCTAGCCACTGCACCACCTCGCTCGGTCAAAGTGATCAACTTCATGGCTCCACCACAGCTGATGTTGAACTGAATTTGGATTATAATTTTGGCACTGTTTTGTGTTTTCAAGCCTTACAGTATTTCTGTGCGTGGTATTTCTTATGTTTCTTTTTTATTCCGATCAAGAAATAGCCTACAATGAGTGAAAACAGCAGCTAAAGGGTATTTTTTAATGACGAAACGGACTCAGATCCAAACTAAGTACCAGGTTCAGATTTAGATGAAAATTCTGATAAGTCCTCATGGCAATGACGTCGAAAACTAAATATTTTAAATAATTTGAGCAAAACAGTGACTCTGCTTTTCCCGACACTGAGGTTGGGCCTATGCTGGTGCCTATTAGAGGCCATAAACGTAAAAGGTACCCTGATCCTAGGAAGTGGGCAGCTGCGAAGAAAAAGAGATTTTTTGGTGAAGAGCATATAACTAGATCAGGCAAAGCAGTCGCTGTGAACGCACTGACAAAACATCGACAGATGAGTGGTAAACACTTTTCAAATCATTTTACAGTTCGAGAGATCAGACTGAGAAAAACATATTTCTTGGCTGTATCAGATCAAGACGTAATCTGAGACATCCAAGAAGCCAAAGTTTTGCATTTCTTAACAGAAGCAAGAAAGAAGCTGTTCGAAAACGAACTTCGGGCATGCTTTCCAATTGTCTTACGGTCGAATTCATAACTGCAGCATTAAGGATGACTTGAGTTGTATTATGGATGGAAGAGGAAAGCCAATCCCATCAAATGAAGATGGCATTTGCGATGTTGTAAACCACATAAAATCATTTCCTGCTTACTTCAGCAACAAGACGAGGACTCACGGACCTAATAGATACATCTGAACTCACACCTTACTATAAAGAAAATGTACAATTTATATGCGTTGTGGTGTGGCGAAAAGCAGAAACCGTTTGTAAAAGGGAAACTATAAAACCAAATATTTTAGACTACCTTCAATATGCAAATTTAACGGCCGGGTGAAGAAACGTTCCAAGTGTGCGACAGGTTCCAAATTATACTTTTATTGGTAAACGAAGATGAAAGGAAGCCGCGCTGGATAGCCGCGCGGTCTAGGGCGCCTTGTCACCGTCCTCACGTCGGAGGTTAGAGTCCTCCCTGGGGCGTTGGTGTGTGTGTTGTCCATAGCGTAAGTTAGTTTAAGTTAGATTAAGTAGTGTTTAGGCTTAGGGACCGATGATCTCAGCAGTTTAGTCCCATAAAATCTTACAAAAAATTTCCAGAAGAAAGGAAAATAATGGGAACTGAGAAGGAGCTGCAAATAAGAATGGCACTAAAGGTCCGAGAACGTTTAAAAGAAGATCGGAGTGGATGCTCTGCTCAGTACTATGTGTTAACTTTCTATCTACAGAAAGCTTAGGGTTTCCCAAGTTGGCTTACAAATGGAACTTGTATGTCTGTGATTGAAATCTGGATTCGCAGTACAGGCAGATCAGATTGTGGAAACGGGGCCAAGGTCAATTACTGTTAGTTATACAAGAACATACACAGCTTTATTCCTCAAATCAATGCACAGTTTTCTCTGTAAAACAACAAAGATCAATTTACGGCTGAGGCCCCAAGTAACTTCTCCAGAATAAGCTTAAAAGATTGCTTTTAAAATACTGAAAGGGTCCTGTAGCCACCTTTCATTGCCAACTCTCGTAGTGGTCAAGTCGGCAAAGAGGTTTCCGCTACTTGTGAGAAATCCACCTGCATTAGGTTGGTGGCGGAAATGGCATCCTGGGGTTTTCCGGTCCACGCGGAGCGTGGAAGAGGCTGGAGAAGCGGGAGTCAGTCTGCCGCCGGTACGGGAAGCGTACACAGCTGTGCTCCAGTCGAAGAAGGGTGAGTTGGACTGACCGCGTGGCGCGTTGTCACATAGAGAGGGCAGCTTTTAGCTTTTGGTCTCGAATTTCGTCTTATAAAGATTTATTTGCTGGGTTGCAGCAGGGAATGCAAGGCTTTTGTAGACTTTCAGTTTGATTCCCAATGCAGTCTTGACTTTGATCCGTGAGAGGAACGCAGCACAAAGGAGTTGCATATGTTGAAGTGCCATCGGTTCAGTGTGAATGTTTATGTGCCTACAACTGTGTGTGTATGCTTCTAATCTTTTCCGGATCTTGGTAATTTTTGTGTATTTGTGAATTTTCTTTGTCTCATGTGATTAAAATTTGGCCACGGTCCATAGAAATTGTCTCCGCGGACCGAGTGGGCACGAGAGTCTGTTATGAAACGTGTAGTATTTCACAAGCAATTGTACATAGTTAGCATGCAACAGCAGTCTATAGATGCACTACATCAATGTTTTAAGGAATAAATAATTTTGCCTTCAATCTTATCTTGTGTACCGATGTTACGTCGCCGTTACCTTCGCCATTTACCTTGCAGTGTTCCTTGTTGGCCCACCTATAGCGTTTCCATGTGCCAGGATCATGTGTAAGTGGCGTGAATAAAAGGACGCTATGTGCAAGAAGCATGAAGCGCCCTTTGAATGTATCCTGATAGCTAAAAGAGCCACGTGTACTTTGAATAAGAAAATGCTATTTGACACTGAAATCAATATAAAAGATAGGGTCGCCACCAACTCTAGCCACACGACAAAGAAGAGGTAGCACTGAGTCGGAAAATTACTTAATTTATTAATAAGAAAAACTCACAAAAGAACATTCATTGTAAAGTCATTGATAAAGAATGGGATGTAGTTATTAATATGATCCAGGCATTCTTCCCGTGAATCAAATATTGAGTAAAGTAAAGAGGGCGTGAACACCATGCGTAAGTGCAGCCTGCAGCAAGATTCGTGAAAACACGATCTATTCCAGAGCATTTGTTTCAGATAAAAAAAGGGACACTAATCACTACACCTGTGCACATGGAAACGCTATAGGTGGGCCAACAAGGAACACTGCAAGGTAAATGGCGAAGGTAACGGCGACGTAACATCGGTACACAAGATAAGATTGAAGGCAAAATTATTTATTCCTTAAAACATTGATGTAGTGCATCTATAGACTGCTGTTGCATGCTAACTATGTACAATTGCTTGTGAAATACTACACGTTTCATAACAGACTCGCGTGCCCACTCGGTCCGCGGAGACAATTTCTATGGACCGTGGCCAAATTTTAATCACATGAGACAAAGAAAATTCACAAATACACAAAAATTACCAAGATCCGGAAAAGATTAGAAGCATACACACACAGTTGTAGGCACATAAACATTCACACTGAACCGATGGCACTTCAACATATGCAACTCCTTTGTGCTGCGTTCCTCTCACGGATCAAAGTCAAGACTGCATTGGGAATCAAACTGAAAGTCTACAAAAGCCTTGCATTCCCTGCTGCAACCCAGCAAATAAATCTTTATAAGACGAAATTCGAGACCAAAAGCTAAAAGCTGCCCTCTCTATGTGACAACGCGCCACGCGGTCAGTCCAACTCACCCTTCTTCGACTGGAGCACAGCTGTGTACGCTTCCCGTACCGGCGGCAGACTGACTCCCGCTTCTCCAGCCTCTTCCACGCTCCACGTGGACCGGAAAACCCCAGGATGCCATTTCCGCCACCAACCTAACGCAGGTGGATTTCTCACAAGTAGCGGAAACCTCTTTGCCGACTTGACCACTACGAGAGTTGGCAATGAAAGGTGGCTACAGGACCCTTTCAATACCAAGATTTAAAGTAACGGCTGAAGGCCTTACTTAAGCAAAATTACAATATCTTCTTGGCTAAAGGCCGAAATAATATTTCAGATCAGCTAAGGAAATTCTTTAAAAGCCACACATTTACAAATTCCGGCTACAGGCCATATTAAGGAAATTCAAGTTAATTCTTCGGCTGAAGGCCCAATAAAATTTTTTTATGTAATAAAAGAGAGGCTTTAAAGATAAGCTTTTACACAGTACAACAGAAAAACATCTTAAGAAAACTTGAAGTATCTTGTCGACTGAATAAGTAAAGACAACCTTAAGATAAGCATTTACAGAACACGGCTGAAGGCCATTTCAAGAATTCAAGATAATTAAAGATAAACCTTACAAACAAGCCATATTAAAGCCACAGATTCTGAAACAAACGTGGCTGAAGGCCTGAATACAGAGCAACAAGAATTTGAAATGAACCCCTGCTGAAGGCCCAATCTTAAGTTGTTATGAAGTTCGGCTGAAGGCCATAATTATACTAAACATAAAATAGAGAGGAGAAGATACCGCTGGTGCACTTCATTAATAAATTATAGTCATTCAAAGGTTAAACGCAATACAGGGAGACAGCTGAGAAATTTTTCTGACTGTAACAGAACATCACTTTGGTGATTGCGGGGACAGCCCAGGATGCAACAACCAGCAGTGAACGAAGAGATGTGACGACAGTTGAGCTTTCATGACAGGTTCACTGATTACTCAGTCCAGTATGCAGGTGCGGTGGGCGACAAACTTAGCAGTTCTCGTAGCTAGTGCCACACAACTCCGACCGACCGTGCACACCGCCAGCGGACCTGGCTTGATTACACGCCACAGAGACTTCCTCGCTGCTCCGCCGCAACCGACCAACTCCACACACACCATGACACAAAAATATAACTGCCACACCAAAGAAGTTAAAGCAGTACTAGTATCGATAAACGCTGCTGCTGCCACTGATGGAGGCAAGTGATCAACTCGTTCAGATAGTAACTGAGGGAAGAATAAGACGCCACTTGATGGTGACAAAATGCCCAAAAGGAAAAATGGCATTAGCGCGAGCCAGCCACGGCTCAATGAGTTTGGTGTTCATGTATGTAATAACGAAAAATCTTAAGTATACATATTGCCTGAAACTCGAAGTTCAAGAGGTTCGCAGGCAATAACATCTTCTCTAATAAAACACATGACTGTCCACGACAACATCGCCAAACATACTATCATGTACTCTGACTCATGCGACGATCAAAACCGTAACATCAAAGCTGTTCTCTGCCTTATGAAGTACCTGCAAAATCTGAGTGGTAACATTGAAACTATCGACTTGAAGTTCCTTGTGCCACGGTGCAGTTACCTTCCAAATGATTCAGATTTCTCTTTTATCGAAAAAAGAGCAAAAATTAGTAGCCACGTCTGTTCTCCAAGGGACTGTTATGATATTCTTATCTTCAGAAAAAACAAACAAGTATTTCCTCACAGAAAACAGATAGTTTCGGTGCGGGCAGTGGCGGGTTAGACCCAAGCTGTTTTGGTTTTCCCGGTTCTAGGCGCTTCAGTCTGGAACCGCGCGACCGCTACTGTCGCAGGTTCGAATCCTGCCTCGGGCATGGATGTGTGTGATGTCCTTAGGTTAGTTAGGTTTAAGTAGTTCTAAGTTACAGGGGACTGATGACCTCAGAAGTTAAGTCCCATAGTGCTCAGAGCCATTTGAACCATTTTTAGTTTCCCTGTTAAAATCAAATCAAATCACTACAGCCTGGCAACCAGGAGTGATGATCTGTGTGCCATTTCGTTTCAAAGCAGGACCCGTTTGGTGGTCACCCGCGGCACCCTTGGAACACAGCAGTAAGTCGACGATATTCTACGCCACCTTTTGTTGCCGTTCACGTCCGTCACCTCTAAAGTGTTCAATTAGGTCACGTCCAGAAATACCTTACTGTCCACAAACCATAGCCTCACAGTTGCTGCCTATGACAGGATGCATACTCATGCTGAAACAATCATTGCCTCCAAACTGTTCCTCTTATTATGCAGCACAAATGCGGTGAATTGTGCTTATTTCCTTCCGCATTTAACGTTTTCTTAAGGGGTAGAAGTAAACCACCCCCTAAGTATGAATAACAGTCGCATACCGCATCAACACCTCGTCAGGGCTTCACTGTTTACATATTACATGATTGCCGGTAGCGTTCTCCAGGCAGTAGCCACAGCTCAAACTTTTTGTTGGATTGCCAAAGGGTGTAGCGTGGTTCATTACTCCAAATCATTCGTTTCCAGTCACCCACAACCTGGTGGTGTCACTCTTTACAACACATCAAGGTTCACTTAGTGTTTGACAGCTGAAATGTGTGGCTTTTGAGGGGCCCCTCGACCACTGTACCGCATTCTTTTTACCCCTTGCACACATTGTGCTAGCTAGTACTACTTTCAGACTCAAGCACTATACCTTCCGCTGATTTGATGTTAATTCTCACAGTCACCAACCACAATGCTCGACAGTCCCTGTCCATCTATGCTTGGGGTTTGCCTGTTCTTCGTTCAACTGTGGTTGTTCCTTTGCGTTTCCAATTCATGATTACATCACCAACAACTGATTCGTGTACTTTTAAAAGGGTTGAAATGTCCCTGATAGACTTGCTGCTCTGATGATATCCAGGACTAGTCCACGATACTGTTCAAATGGCTCTGAACACTATGGGACTTAACTTCTGAGGTCATCAGTCCCCTAGTACTTAGAACTACTTAAACCTAACTAACCTAAGGATATCACACACATCCATGACCGAGGCAGGATTCGAACCTGCGACCGTAGCGGTCATGCTGTTCCAGACTGTAGCGCCTAGAAGCTCTCGGCCACTCTGGCCGGCCACGATACTGTCACATGAGATGTAACACATGAGGATACAGAACGTTCACGAAGCATGGTTATGTTTTTGCGCTGTACCCTCAATCAATCTATCATACTCAATGGCGATTCACACCATGACGCCAACAGTAACACCGCTGTGCCCCTCTAAAACAATGGAGGTATGGGATTTCTTCCAGGTCACCTCCTTAGCCAACTGCAACGGTTATTCACAGTAGTGTAGAACCACGATCCATCACATACACAATGCGACGCTATTCATTAGCAATTCATACTTTCCTGGTCACAGCAACAACTCAAATTCTGCCTTTTGTGTTGTGATGTTAACAGCATTCTACGAAAGGGATGGCAATTCCCACATCAGGCTGCTGCTAATCTCTGGCCACCGCTGCAGGATGACGCAGAATTTGCCACAGAGTTCATTACTTGTTCCCAGATGTCAGAGGGTTACAATGTGACTGGTGCGTAATACAGCGTTCCTCCCTTGTGGTGGTCAGATGTGGTCGACCGTAATTTGTGAACGAGTGTGCCTGAATTCACGTTCCCATGCAGTCCAACATCGGGCCACTGTCACATCTGGACACTGCACGATTCTACTTGCAGGCCGAATGGACACCCTTAATGAGGCCCTTTTGAAAGTCTGTGAAGTACTAATAACGCTGCATCACATGAACATGTGTCATCAGCGTGGTCTTCGCTCAACAACTGACGATGATCGCGATCCTTATGCACACTGTCAGGCCTGGTAACAACCCTTAATACGAACGACATTAATGTACTGTCGTGACCATTCTACGTGTTAGAGAGAATTGGAGCTATAATCATTTATCTACCCGCCTATGGTGAGTATGTGTACCGTACGAAGTTACAGCTACATTCGACCATGTCTTCTGTGTGTTTCGCTTCTTTTGTTAGGCAGTGTACAGTAATTCCTTATTAGCCAGAACGTTATGACTACCTACTTAATAGCCGACATGTCCACCTTTGCCACGGATAACAGCGGCGAAGCGCCGTGGCATGGAAGCACTGAGGCCTTAGTAAGTCGCTGGAGGCGGTTGGCAGCACATCTACATACAGAGGTGTAGATGAGGGAGAGGGGCGATAAGCTCTGATGCCACATTCAATCACATCCCAGATGTGTTGGATCACGTTCAGATATGGCGAGTAGGGGACCAGCACATCGATTGTAAATCGCCGCTCCATGACATTCCTGGCCTTGTGACATGGCGCATTATGTTGTTGAACAATACCACTGCTGTCAGGGAACTTGACCGTCATGAAGGGGTGCATGAGGTCTGCAACCACTTTACGATATTCCTTGGCGGTCATGGTGCCTTCCACGAGTTCCTCTGGATGCACTGATACCCACATCAGTGTTCCACAGAGTATAAAGAGATGCCATCGCCAGCTTGTCCCTATCCCACAGTAGAGGTGTCAAGGAGCTATGGAAGATGTCACATTCGCGCCCTTCCATCGGCATGATGAAGAAGGTATTGGGATTCATCAGATCATGCAACGCAAGCCAATGCATCAGTGTCCAATGCGGATGGCCCATTTCAGGCGTAGTTGCCAATGTTGTGTTGTAAACATTGGCACATGCGTGGGCTGTCGACTGCGGACGCCTATCGTTAGGACTGCATCTCCATGAGGGCAGGCAAATAGTGTCTTGTCCATTATGGCTTGCTGTCAGCCGCAAGACAGCCCCAGTTGACGCCGCCATCCGACTGCCTTTGTTTGCTGCCTCATTAGGTAGCAACGGGATACTTTCTGCACTGGTTCAAGTCGCCTCATGCTGCCCCCCTCCCTCCCCCTGTACAAGAATAACACATTCTTCCTGTGCGCACTCTAAGTTTGTGGGATTAAATCCTCATCAGAGAAATTAATTTTTTTACGCTAGCTTTCACCTCTCAAGGGTATGAAGCATGCCAGGAACGACAGGTGTTTCAGATCTACATTAAAGTATAGGTGCTATTTTACTGGTAGGATTACTGGGGTAGGTTAGGAACATGAAAGATGCCGAAGGGTGCCCAATAGAAGGAATTTGCAAACGAGCGGCTGAAAATCTCTTTTGGTGGACTCCGAGGTAATCAAACCGCATGAATTCACTATTACGAATGTACTATTATCGCAATACACTACGCTCGCAAAAACTACCTGAGTCACTGCCACGGGATATGCATCACAGACCTCCCAACTCAACCTAATAAGCTGATTTAAATCATGTATTCATTCTGTCTATATGACATCACGATCAACAATTCACTATTTGCAAGCGTGTAAGCAAGTTTATTCGCCAATTTCCCTTTAGTATTACCATCAAATACCAGCACAATATCTAAAAACTTACAGAATAATATACTTCTTAAGAAATAGACAGCTGCACTAATAACTCTGTTGCATTGGAGACCCGTTAGGCGATAGTAGTGATGCTATAACTATGCCGGATGTTAAGAAAGTGTTCCAAGTTTTGAGAGTCGTAGCGAGCGTGAACCAAAAGAAAACAAAAATGTGCAATAGCCATGAGCTCTAGAATGCATACCTTAAGAGCTATGAGCATTTGTCCATCTTTGCTACTAACTCTTTTCCTGAAAAGTGCTCGCATCTCTTAAGGTATACATTTCAGAGCAGATGTTTTCTGGATTCTTTTCTTGTTTTGCTTCATACTGTCATCGCTCAGAGTAAGAAAAGCAAAGAACTTGCAAATATTTTCAAAGTAGCGAAGATGAAAAAATGCTCACAGAAGTAACGATTTTAGAGGCCTGCTTACTAGACTTTCTTTTTTGTTTTGTCCCAACTACCGTTGCTGTAGAATACTTTTATTAACACAGGATGTCCATCCTAAGAGTCATCTGGCGCTTTTTCTCAAATGCAGTTTCGTTTTTACCTTGTGCAGCGGGAGTCAGCCCTAACAAAAGTACTGCTCGTTAAATTTTTCATACGACTCCTAATGTCAATGGAAAATAGTGGTTTGTTTCATGTTACAATCAAAATGATTTTTAAAGCGGAAATTTACGTGATCGTTCGATAGAGTGGTCCCAAATTGGTCTAGTGCGATATTCGTTTTATCGGTATGTATTAACAGGGACTGTAAAATACGAAGAACAGCCAGTACTCCAGCAGCCACAGCAGTGTCCTGGTAGGCGCTGGCTGCTACCGCCATAAAGCAGCGCTGCTCAGTTGCTGCTGGAGTACTGTTTATCCTTCGTGTTTTAAAGTCCGTTTTAATACATGTCCACGTCACACTACATTAATGTGTGCCCGCTCACATAGGAACGTAAAATTCCGTTTTAAAAATCATTTTCTTTCTAATGGGAAGCAAACCAATGCCCTCCGTTTACCCGGGGTATTTCATGGAAGGCTTAATGAGCAGTATTTGTCTGTGGTCACTCCAGCTACACATCGCAGAAACAAAATTGCTAATATCTGCCGTAACACTAGAGCAAATACCCTTGAACGTTTTTATAGGATGTACAGAGTGTCCCACCTAACTGTGCCACCACATATGTTTCCGAAAAGAAACAAAATGTGAATAATACAGATAACCAGGAATGCCTCTATGATAGAGGTTCACACATGGGCGGAAATGCACTAAAGGGTACATGTATGATTTTTCTACTGAAATGAAAACTAAGATACAATTAGTGACGGCAGACTTCTTTACACTGTTCTAAACCTCATACCTTCTGAAATATCTAGACTTTAAAGGATAGCAACTGCGCAACAGTACCTACCTTAATGCGCAGAGCAAGGGTTGCCTACAGTAGACTTCAGGACAAGTGTAGACAGCCCGCAGTACGGTATTACAGCATGACAGCAGAAACGGTGACACCGTTTCAGTTATTTAAAGTCGAAGTATTGCAGAAGATATTAGGTTTAGAGCAGTGAATCCAAGTCTGCCATCATTAGTTGTACCTCTGTTGAAAGTGATGTTTATTTACTTGTAGGAATTGTGAATTCCTGCCCATTGTATGAACTACTGACAAAGGTGCATCCCTGGCCAAATACATTTTTCACATTTTGTTTAATTTTGGAAATATGTGAAGTGGGAAAGTTTTTTGGGGCAACATATATATAATTGAAGATACGTGCGGAAAAACGGGATAGCCCTCAGATGTAAAAGCTTAGAGATAAGTGTTGCGATCTGATGCTGGGGACGGAAACTATCAAAATTGACATTGGTCTCATCCTTAAGTGATATTTACGGTGACACCAATGTCAATTTTGATAGTTTCAGTACCCAGCAACAGATGGCAACACTTATCTCTAAGCTTTTACATCTAAGGGCTACCCCGTTTTTCCGCGCATATCTTCACTTAGATATAATTTTTTTGTATGAGAATTAGCCAGTTTTTCTGCAGATATCTTCAATTGATTTTTACTTTTTAGCTGATGGAAAACATCGTCTAATTGGAACATTATGTCGCAGAATAATTACAGAACAAGTTAGTGTATTGCAATAATTATTATCTTTTGTTCTAAATAATCTAAAGGAATTGTTCTCGTTGCAGTTTTAATGATCTTATGATTACACGTTATTCTAACACGCCAAGTGTTGCACTACACTTCAGAGTGACACAGATACATGACACTATTTTCAACGTTATCAGGAAGTCTGTGTAATCAACAGTCGGAACATTCTAGCAGTGATCACTTCTTCGACAACAGAAATCCGCTCCTTGGTCAGGAAGCCATTCAAGAACGGCGATATGAATGCCTACACAGTTGAAAATTCTTTTTTACTCCAGACGTTCTTTCAGTGTGTTGAAAAGATGGTGCAAAATCTGGAATTCCCGATCGGCATCATCCACGTCTGTGCGGTCTTGCTCAAATTGTTGACACCATTTTACTCCGGCAGGAAGCGACATAGCATTTTGTCCACAAATCAATAAAATTTCACGGTGACTTTGTACAACTGTGTACAATTTAGTCGTTTTGTCTACAGGAATCGTACTGTACCGCGTACTTCATTTTTCGAGTACATTGCCAGTTGCTGCGCCATTTCACTCCTATACTATGATGTACCTCTTACCCGTAACGCAAGAGAGTTGTGTCTGCAGGAACGCAGAACATTAACTTTCTTCTGACAGTGTACGGCTACCGTTGCGCAGATGTCTTAACGTGGAGCAAGTGGAATTTATTTACAGAAACCCCTACATATTACCATCTACTGTCTGATCTATCTGGCATTATACTTTTTTAATCGACAGATGTACTGCTTATGTAATACGAAACTGGCGTTGATGCATACATTCAAGTGACAAAAGTCATGGGACAGTGACACGCACTTATACAGATGGCAGTAGTATCGCATGCATAAGGTATAAAAGGGCGGTGCACTGGTGGAGCTCTCATTTGTATTCAAGTGAAAATGTTCCCGACGTGATTATGGCCACACGACGGGGATGATCAGGCTTTGATTGCGGAATGGCGGTTGGAGCTAGACGCATGGGACATTCCATTTCGGAATTCGTTACGGAATTCAATATTCCGAGACATACAGTGTCAAGAATATACCGAGCATACCAAATTTCAGGCATTGACTCTCACCTCGGACTACGCAATGACTGACGGCCTTCACTTAACGACCGAGAGCAGCGGCGTTTGCATAGAGCTGTCGGAGCTAACAGACAAGCAACAATGCGTGAAATAACCGCAAAAATCAATGTGGGGCTTAGGACGAACGTATTCGATAGGACAGTGCAACGAAATTTGGCTTTAATGGACTATGGCAGCAGATGACCGACGCAAGTGCCTTTGTTAACAGCACGACGTCGATTCTCATGAGCTCGGCTGCGCGGAGTGGCCGCGCGGTTTAGGCACCACGTCACGGATTGCGCAGCCCCTCCCGTCGGGGTTTCGAATCCTCCATCGGGCATGGGTGCGTGTGTTGTAGTGTGTAGTGTGTAAGTCTAGGGACCGATGACCTCAGCAGTTTTGTCCCTTAGGAATTCAGACACATTTGAAAATTTTCTCATGAGCTCTTGACCATATAGGTTGGTTACTAGACCACAGGAAGTCCACTGGCTGACCAGACGAGTACAGATTTCTGTTAGTAAGAGCTGATGGTAGGGTACGAGAGTAGCACAAACCCCACAATGCCATAGATCCAAGTTGTCAACAAGGCACCGTGCAAGCTGGTGGTAGCTTCATAATGGCGTAGGTTGTATTTACATGGAATGGACTGGGTTTCCTGGTCCAACTGAACAGATAATTTACTGGAAATGGCTATGATCGGATACTCTGATACCATTTGCAGCCATACATGTACTTCGCGTTCACAAACAGCGAAGGAATTTTTATGGATGACATTGCCCCATGTCATCGGTGCACAATTGATTGCGACTGGTTTGAAGAATATTCTGGGCAATTCGAGCGAAAGATTTTGCCATCGAGATCACCCCACATAAATCCAGTCGAACATTTATGGCGAAAGGGTACAGTACCGCCCGACATTGAAAATAGGTACAACATACTTCATTATTTTTGTCAGAACAACACATTTTTTTGTAAAATAACTCAATTTCAATTAATACAGCGAAGCCAGATACCAGTGTGGGAAAGAATGACAATTTATTTATTTAATTGATCACATGTGCACTCCCACAAAATAAATCCCTACATCCAGTTTGGTGAGATTTGTGAAATGAATGAATGTATGGTCGTCTGCTAACTGCAGATAGTGAATGTGAATATATGATCATCTTTGAGACGATCCTTTGGCCACCTTTGGTAGGACCAAAGAGATGAAATTACCTGAGCTTTGAGCGCCTGAAATGTGGCTGACCAATACGGTAGCAAGGTGCTCCCCCACTTCAGCAGAGGTGCGAGATGACCTCGAGAACGGCCATGTTTCAGCACTCTGCCGCTGGATCTTGTGCTGTTAAGACCTTTTTTTAGTTGTGCTCCGTAATGACAAAAGAGTGGAGACATGGTATGCATGTGGAATATTTAAGAGTAGTTTGAAATAATAATTTCTCTATTTCAGGAACTTTTGTGGGGAGAATTAAATGTCAGGCAGGTAATATTAATGGGATTGTAGTAATCTTCGGAAGTGACCAACGGTCACAATGAAACCACGTGTAGCAATAAGTTGAAATACTTCCGTGTGCTTAAGTTAAGCTGAATTACTAGCGTGTGAACAATAAGTTGAAATATTTAAGAAATAGCGTGTGTACCATAAGTTGAAATATTTAAGAAATGGCGTGTGCAGGACTCGAAATTAGAGACGAGTACTTCCACGTGGTGAGTACTGTGTGAGTCTCAAACTGTGTATGAGACAAAAGATAAAGAGAAGTACTCGTCCATGGTATCAGTTGAGGACTCGCGTGTGTGATGAATACGTTCTTAATATTACTTTGCGTGATATGATTCCGTGTGACGCTAGATTCAAACTCTGAGAGAGAAGCAAGGTGAGTCGGCCGTCTATCCAGCAACGCCACTTGGCTTGCATTGCACAGGAAGACGTGCATATATCTCCAGAGTTCATAGTGGGAAAGCAGAATTACGAAGTGGGGCAGTGTCGTGTGAAACTGGGATAAATATTAATTGAAGTGGGAAAGCTGAAAGTGATAATGTTGTGACTATTCTCTGTGTAGTATTTCATATTGTAGTGTGGTGTATGTCATGTAATTCGGGTATGTGTGGTTTGCATGGGAGAGTAGCAAGGTTGTTTCAAAAGATTAGTGGGTTATGCTTGTTTCTTCTGTACTGCTCGGTCTGGAGGATAGTTTCGTGATGATGATTGTGAGAGTCGAAGTGTGAGAAATAATAAAAGATCCACCATCCTATCCAGAAAGTGCACGGTAGCGTTAAATAATTACGAGACCATAATATAGAGATTCACCAATGTAAAGCCATGCCCACTGGGCGGAATTTCTCATGAGTTATTGTTGTAGGTTATAGAATTTGTGTGTTTAGGTTAGAGAATTAATTCCTTTAATCGATTAACATCACAGTTCCAGAATGAGATTTTCACTCTGCAGCGGAGTGTGCGCTGATATGAAACTTCCTGGCAGATTAAAACTGTGTGCCCGACCGAGACTGGGTCCGGCACAGAGATTTAATCTGCCAGGAATTTTACATCAGCGCACACTCTGCTGCAAAGTGAAAATTACATTCAGAGATGGTAGTGCTAAGGATAACAGTGCCACCAAATTGGAGTTACTGAACACGGGTTTCAGAATTTCATTCATCAAAGAAAGGAAGTAAATATCCGAGAATTTGAATCAAGAACAGCTGCCAACATGGGTAACTTAGAAGTAGATATCCTCGGTATAGCGAAAGAAATAAATCACTTAATAAAATCAAGTAATCCGTTCATGATTGTATACCAGTTAGGTTTCTTTCAGAGTATGCTCATAGAATAGCTCCATAGCAGTCATCCATACCTAAAGACTGGAAAGCTGCACAAGTCACACAATTGCACAAGACAGAAAACTGAAGAAATCCGCCGAATTACAGACCCATATACAATAATCAGCCTGAACATTACGACCACTGACGAACTATCGATATAAACACATCCAGGCGATAGGAGCGTCACCTGGCGAAGAATGAGTGTTGGTCAGTATCAGAGAGCGTGCTGTCCTTATGTAGAATGGGGAAGGCCTGCGATCTGTCTGAATTTGACCGAGGGGAGATTGTGATGGTTCCAAGGCTTGGCACGAGCATTTTGGAAACTGCATGACTTCGAATATGCGCCCAGACGTAAGTAGTGGGACAACCTTCATTCCACTCCTCGTTGCATTGTTGCCAAATTATTTCAAGATGGCGGTTCCAAGATGGCTACGATAGATGTGATAACATTGCAATGATATCATGGTGAGAAGTTCAAATTTTGGTGGGAAAATAAGTCAATTTGGCTACCTCCATTAACCCAACCCCTCCTCTCCCCCTCCCACTCCCCCTCCCCTTCTCCTTCCCTGCCCCCAGACAATGGGGGAAGGTCAAATTCCAGCAGGGCTATGCAACACGCCATGGCTACCTTCACTAACCTAAGAAAATGACGAGAAAAACGGTCACTTGGACCACGTCCACTAACCTAAGTCATCTGACCACCACCTTTTACTAGGAATTGGCGGGGAAAGGACTCAGCCTGCGCTGGGCTGCTGGAGCGTGGAAGGAGTGTACTTCATTTATTTTGTAACAATTTATTTAGGGAATGCATGTCAAGTAGTTTATTTACCACACTGATACAAAACACTCGCTCTGAGGTGCTTGGGGTCGCAAAACACAGCCTATAGACCTGTCAACTACTCGTAAATCACCGAAATAATGCGCACACTGATGTACAGACACAGAAACAACTCGTAAATTGTCAAAATAATGAAGGTATAATGGTCTGCTAACATGCTTCCTAATCGTCAGCTGTCGAAATCATGCATTACACAGCCTGCACACCTGTACCCAAAATAATTCAGCAGACACAAACACAAGTCGTAAATTGTCAAAGGACAATGCATGTATAACACTACGTAAACATGCTCACAACGCTTCAACACCTGAAAATAATGCAGTGCACGAACTCATTGGACATAAAAAACTGCTTTCATACTATTGTCAACCACGACGTATCAGCGAACTCCTCCCCCCCTAACCCCCCCCCCCCTTATAGAACTCCAAGGGGCGTGAGCTGGGTGGTGCACTCATGTAACTCCCATACACGAGATGTCTCTTGGACATGCGTGCATGTTTACCATTGCTCCTGCGATACCTCTCTACCTGTTGATACTGATGTCACAGGTCGCGCTATAAATATCTATTCCAATGCTGCCCAGAATAGGACAGGGTGCATTGTTCCTAGCGATTCTAATGAGAGATGCGAGCTGCATCTAGCTGTGCATGCATTTACCTGCCCAACATGGCTGACACACTGCCGCGAAATATTAGCGTAGCAACTCACCATCGCAGGCACATTCAAAAGGTTCTCGATGTTACACTGATGTCACCTGGGTATGTAAATAAGAGCCAACTTGACCTCTCCGAAATTGCAAAGTGTCACAGAAATAGTTAACGGTCGCTTTTGTAGGAGCTTTCACGATGTCTCAGATGGTCCACATGGAAATTCTTGTATTAACAGAACCTGTTTACGAAAATAGCTCAGGAGAACGCCGAATGCGTTCCTCCTGATGGTCCTAACGAGGCATCCTGTTCGTCATGTGTTACCTTTCCTGAAAATAGTTAAGTCCTGCTTTCAACAAACATCTCCAAAATGCAATCGTTCTCACCACTATGTAGAGCCTCCTATGCTCCAGCACAAAGGATGGCTTGTGAATGAATGGAGCATTCTGACTGACTTTTACTGAATTTACTCACCAAATTACTGAGGCTGCCGGTGTGGAAGCACTGTCCACCTTTTTCTTTCTGCAAATGCGACTTTCAGTGGCAAAACTATTTTGTACCGATCGCCATATTGCACTGACAGTGAAACCATGCAGTGGCCCACAGAATGTCAAATACAGACAGACTGTTACTTAATTACACTGCTCTGCCACTGAGGACAGAATCTTGAGTGAAACCGATCTCCAACCCGGCAGTATATCACCGTGTACTGTGTCGATGTAGTAAACATACACTTCGTATCTTGCGCCAAACAAAATCTTTCCTTTTGCATCATTCATATACATATTGACTGCCAGACATTTGTACATATAATGCAAATGCACTGTGGGAGTCAATTACACTGCTCTGCCACTGAGAACAGAAGCTTGAATATTAGATTGTGAAACTGATCTCCAATCTGGCAATAAATCACCACAGACCATGTCGATGTGGTAAACATACAATTCGTATCCTGCGCCATACAAAATCGCCTCTTTTGCATCATTCATATAGCTATTGACCACCAGACGCTCTTACATTTACCGCGAAGACATACAGCACCTTACATACTGCTCTGAGCACTATGGGACTTAAGATCTACGGTCATCAGTCCCCTAGAACTTAGAACTACTTAAACCTAACTAACCTAAGGGCCGTCACACAACACCCAGTCATCACGAGGGAGAGAAAATCCCTGACCCCACCAGGAATCGAACCTGGAAACCCGGGCGCGGGAAGCGAGAACGCTACCGCACGACCACGAGCTGCGGACCTTAGATACTCCTCGCAGCACTATATATTTCGTGCAAGGTCGGGCAGTCGCAAGTCATCCACTTCTGACGCATGACCAGAGCGCCCTCAGCAGACCGAAGTCTCTCTCCAAACTGTTGTGCAAAGATGGGCTTGTTTCTCCTTGGCACAAAGGCTTTACTGTCTCTGGCCTCGACCTACATGCTTGGTTGCTTTCAACACCATCCCCAGACTCTGGGATCACAAGAACATATGTAATTTCACATGGTTTGCCAGAATATCATACCATTTACGCGATACTTCTCGATATCAAGCACACACCAATATCACTTGCATAGCAGTAGTATTGCTCACACAGTATAATTCTGAAGATATAGACTGAAATTATTTCTCTAGAAACCTGAAACGTAAGCGAGGTGTAGAATGCTGTGAACCACGAAAGTCTAGAAACTTATTCCATCTGCAAAGACCTTTAAGTGAGAACTCGAAAAAAAAAAAAGAAAACCAGAGGAAACTGATATTTCCACTCGCAATTATCGATGTCAGTGATATAACAGATTCCATATCATTTTTACAATTTACAAAGTCAACTTAGGTGGTTCTAATGTCTAGAGAACCAGCAAATGTGCCTTCCGCCTGTCTTTCACCTGCTAGATGCACACACCACAGTCGATGTTCTCTCAACTAAATAAAGGCGCGGAATGAGCAGAAGCAGTCAATTGGACAATTTACTTGGAAGGGAACAGTGGTCCAGCGCAAACACATGTCCATATTGAATCTTCTCAAATTTCCACGCGATCACGGAAGCTGTCCAACACATACTAAGTATTAGTTCGCTATTCAGTCGTCTAGAGGACGACACGGTTAAGTCAGCTACATTCCTGCCTCCCAGCAGTCCTCTATACTTGGACAGCTCCTACCATTAGCCGGAAACGTGTATCATTCCCGCTACAGGTCACCGGCACTGCACACCAAACATGCATAGACAGAATCATCCTAGGCCACATATCCCTGGATTTACAATTACATATTACGATCGTGGTCTCAATTGGACGACATTCGACAACGAGCGAAGTATCGGAAATACACACTGGTGACGGCTGTGGCTCTGGACATAGAAGTATCTGTACCATTCTTATGACTTGACATACTCTCCCCTTTGCTGTCACAGCATTCCACGTCAAATCCATACCTTCCTTATGACTGGACATAGTCATTTCCTTTGCATATCCTTTGCATATCCTTTGCATATCCCCTACTATTAAGTATAATACTTCGCCAATAACTGATTGCTGGCGAAACGAAATAATACTGAGAGAAAATCAACGATGGGTGGACATGTCTCATAAGTTTTTCTTCCGAGTGGTACCGCCGGCCAGTGTGGCCGAGCGGTTCTAGGCGCTACAGCCTGGAACCGCGCGACCGCTACAGTCGCAGGTTCGAATCCTGCCTGGGGCATGGGTGTTTGTGATGTCCTTAGGTTAGTTAGGTTTAAGTAGTTCTAAGTTCTAGGGGACTGATGACCTTAGAAGGTAAGTCCCATAGTGCTCAGAGCCATTTGAGCCATTTGAACAGAGTGGTACCACTGTGACTTAGAAAGAGAGGGGTAATCGTCTTACAAACCGCCAGATGTTATAAAAACACGATCGCAACGACCATATTAGAATCACAATTGGTCTTGATTCTACAGGTGCACACATGAATCCATGTTAAAACATATACCAGCTTTATAAATCGAGGTATGGCAGTACCTCTGAATGAAATGGTTTTTCCAGACAAATACCATGACACTGAATACAGGCAGTGATCTCTGGAGTGTATAGTATCAGACCAAAAGTGTGGTTACACGTTGTCGATGGTGCAACCTCATGATAAAATCACCGCATTAAGAAAGTGATTTGGCTAAGGAACGTGTTATGAAGCCGGTACTTGCAACTCCCTCACGCCGCAGCAAGGTATTTCTCCAGAATTTGTAATGCATTCTGTGTCGATGTCACATCAGAGGTTCAGTGTTATATCAAATGGGTCATAGATGATGGCTGAGTGAGGATCACAAACAGTAGATGATATGCTGAGGTCATAAGAAATGTACACTAGCTTTTCAGATCTCTAGTGTTACGCTATCCGGTAGAAATGATGTCTGGGATTTGGAATTAAGTCGTTCCATTCAACCACATAACTGCATTGGATCCTATGGAGAAGTCCTTTAATGATTACAGCCACTAGTGAATCATATTTCTGCCATTCACCTTTTTCGAACCTATCTGCTACAGTAAAAATTTAGATAGTCACTACGCCTACTGGAAATGGACATTTCTGCAGCTTTGCGCATTTGATCGTTCCAATTAAAGTCAGAACTGAGCAGAACTCAGAGATAGCTTTATCCACGACCTTCTGCAACATGTGTAGAAACAGAGTGACCTGAGTTAGTGCAACGAGACTGTGGTTTGACGATTTGGTGGAAATGGGAACATGTTGTCATAGATCCACCAACAGTGTACAATGTGTAAGGTCAGTGCCAAACGAAGCCTGCTCATAAAAGACAGTACAGGAACTGGGGGAAGGACGAGGATTTTGCTACTGCATCATCAACTAGGTATAAGTACTGCTGTCCGAAGCAGATCCACGTCCCTCAGGTCCCTTTCACGTCTATCACCCCAACATGCTATCTTCGTTATTCTGTACCATCCAAGAGAGAAAAATTGCAAACTATAAAAGTTCCACTAACTTCATCCGATAGAGAACTCGATAAGATGTTTACCGCATCTCTCTCCTCCCATATATTGAAAACAAATATCGTCTGTGTGCCAGCATCGAGCACATGTGACAATCCTATTAAATATACAGCATTTATACATTGTATGGACAAGTGTAAAGTTGTATTGCCTGTACTGTAGGAGCATGACCGTATCCCACAAACTATAGGTCAAGGAGACCCTACCTTTGATCATGTAACTTTGTTTGAAAAATTGTTTTTTTTCTGCAGTAACACACTTTGTACAGTGCAATACATTTTTTCTGCCATGACTTCGAGGTCTGTTTCAGGTTCCAAACTGATATTAACACATTCTGATCCATTGCTTCTCACAGAAAACTAGACTTCGCATGGTATAAGTCATCTTGTTACTGCAGCTACCATAACATACCTCAGAAGCTGATTGATTTTAAATAAAAGACAGCTACAACATAAAGAAACTGGAACAGTTTCGTGGCATTGTGCAGAGTTTCCAGACCGCTGTCCAAAGCTAATTGATGACCTCTACATTTAAAATCATTTGTCACTGTGACGGAATAGCTGATGGCTCTGCATTCTGTTTTGACTGAATCTCATATTGCAGTCATGTACACGATCACTGCTTCGGTGCCAGCCATCCCCAGAAGATTTGCCCCCCCCCCCCCCCCAACAAAACTCTTTCTCCATCTCAAACAAGTGATGTTAGTCAATCATTATGTGGTACCCAACAGCGTACCAGTGGACAGATGGGATGGAAAAGACATCATCAATGTACAGTAATAATAAGCATCATAGTTGATAGTGCGAACAGTTTTAGCAATTTTGCAGTAATATCAACACTGACGGATGTTGCGATAGCATGTTTTCCAATTTCAGTATCATCGCTAATACGCCTCTTCTCTACTTTACGAGTATCATTGCGAATGTAGATAGATGACTGTGCAGTACGTCCATTCATTGTTAATTCTTGAACATATACATCCTCAATGTATACTAGAAAGCGCTCTACATATTTCTAGCCCCTTGAACATAGTGCTTAATTTACAACTATCTCCATGTGGATGGGAGTCACAGAGCATTCTCGCGGTCTTATGATACAATTGGAGACTGAAAGATCTCCTCGCACTGTCTGTGACCAACACGCCCTTCAGCACCGTTAGCGACTTAATCTGCAGCAGATCAGAAGTAGACCACTAAATTCTGCGTCTAGTGAATGACTGGAGTTTGCCAAGCCTCTCACCGTTAGCGACTTAATCTGCAGCAGATCAGAAGTAGACCACTAAATTCTGCGTCTAGTGAATGACTGGAGTTTGCCAAGCCTCTCCCATCCAAGTGCACAAGATTACTCCAAATGTTCACGTGTCGAGGAGGTTAACACTCCCTATTGATGTATAGGAACAGACCTGAAAGTGTTGTGATGTAATAGCAGACAGTTAAGAAGAACAAGAAACGGATGATCTTTATGCATGATGGAGCTCCAGATGGATGGAGTCCGAAGAATTTTATGTAAATCAACTAAGCTATCAATTGTTCTAGTGTCTGGGATCAGTACCAGGAGGATATTGGTAAGAGAGAAAATAAGCACACACACACTCCTAAGGCTACATGGTTCTGCACTTAAAACAGGTTATAATGTTAGACACCCGAGTTTCCGACTTATCAGTCATGTGGAATGCAGTGCTCTTAATATTCCAATGTAAGAAATATTTCCAGCGCATGACATACATCCTTCTTGCAGGTTTCTCTACGATAATCTGTTAAACTGTGCAATGAAAGAACTACTTTCTTAGAACATCAGCTCTGTGTGATACATGCACAATATAGCTTTCCAGAGATATATAGCGTCCACTGTTCATATCCGATCATTGTTCAGAAATTATACTATGTGAACATCAGTCCCACATAAAATGATCGTTAGTAACAGAGAATACCTCTTACAAGGAAACAGATAAACGTGTAGCAGCGGCGTCCAACATGTGAAATTACACGTCATGCCACCACTAACTCTCTGAACAGGACATCAGTCAAGCAGAAGCGTACACAGGAATTGCAGTTATGAAGCTGAGGTCTTGATTTTATACCCAAATGCGACAGGGAAATTGAATACATCACATAAATCTTCGTTCGTTTAGAGGAATGTGTCGAAACAGGATGGTAACGTTTCATCACACATGAGATGAAAGTCCTCTGATGACCGAGAGGTTTACTGTTAATGATCACAGGTAGACACTGCTCTTAGATCAACACAGAACACGCAGTTGTATACGAGTCGAACACAGGCTGAGTCACACAACTGATGCATCCTGACAGAACATCGGGAAAAAATGATCAAATGACCTGCAGCAACTTCTCCCCTCCCCCCCCCCCCCTCCCTCTCTAGAATGCGTTAACAGTCTATCATTAAATTGTACCTCCTTACAACTCCATCTCAATCGACCACTCCAACCACTCTGTCATCCTTTAAGACAGATGAAATTAAGTTTAGAGGCAGATGGTTGTCTAATTTTCCAGGAAAGCATCAAAGATAGCAGTCAACTCATGTGTATCACTATTACCTCAATAGAAGTAAAGAAGAATGCTGCCTCGACGAAAGAAATGACGTTTCCCTGGTTCCCGATGCTTCCATATCAACGTTTCCTCGTATTCTTCTTGCTGTCGCATACTCGTTCCCAAGAATTCTTCAGCATCAACCAGAAGAAACACAAGTCATCAATTTCCCTTGATTTCAGTGTATTTTCTCTCAAATTATACGTATTTTCCGCTATTCTATCGATTTTTTAAAGTCACTACTACCCACGTGATCATGACATAACATATCTCCCCATGTTCTAAAATTACTTGTAAATGTAGTACAGCTGCAAACACCTAGTGCAAATGCACTGATCGGGAGGTGTAGTACAGCACTGTACTCGATTGCATCGAGTCGCCTCCTTCCCATGTATTCCACATTTGCAGTGCTTTTGCTCTGTTTTCTGTATTTCTGTGCAAATGGTTCAAATGGCTCTGAGCACTATGGGACTTAACATCCGAGGTCATCAGTCCCATAGAACTTAGAACTACTTAAACCTTCTGTATTTCTGTGCAAATGGTTCAAATGGCTCTGAGCACTATGGGACTTAACATCCGAGGTCATCAGTCCCATAGAACTTAGAACTACTTAAACCTAACTAACCTAAGGACATCACACACATCCATGCCCGAGGCAGGATTCGAACCTGCGACCGTAGCGGTCGCGCGGTTCCAGACTGAAGCGCCTAGTACCGCTCGGCCATACCAGTCAACTGTATTTCTGTGTATGTGCTTACGTTGTGTATGGGACTGGCATGAGTGCGCCACCCACCTTGCACCGCTTGGAGTTCTATAGGGGGGCAGTTCACTGATACGTCGTGGTTGACAATAGTACGAAAGCAGTTTTTTTATGTCCAATGAGTTTGTGCACTGCGTTATTTACGGCCGTTTAAGGGTTGTGAGCGTGTTTGCATAGCGTTATACATGCATTCTCTTTTGACAATTTATTAGGTGTTTTCGTGTCTGTCGCATTATTTTGTGAACAGGTGTGCAGGCTGTGTAATGCATGACTTCAACAGTTGACGATTAGCAAGAGTGTTTGCAGAGCCTATTATGTGCGTTATTTTGACAATTTACGAGTTGTTTGCGTCTCTGCGCATCAGTGTACTGCATTTTTCGGTGATTTACGAGTAGTTTGCATGTCTGTAGGCTGTGTATTCCGACGCCAAGCACGTCAGAGCGAGTGTTTTGTATCAGTGTAATAAATAAACTACATGAAATTCACCCCTAAATAAATTTCTACAAAATAAATAAAGTACACTCCTTCCTCTCTCCAGAAGCCCAGAACAGGATGAGTCCTTTTCCCGCAATTTTCCCCACCCCAGACCACCATCTTGGATTATGTCATGGGAGGGACGACAGCACCCTATGGTGACAGTGCTGTGTACTATGTCAGTTGGAATCCAGACCTCATGGTGAACACACTGGATGGAGCTACTGCCTCAAATTGTTTAAATGAACATTGCATGCAAAATAAAGACTTACATCCATCCTATTCAGCAGCCCAGCACAAGTAGAGTCCTTTCCCCAAGTATTCCTAGGAAGAGGTGGCGGTCGGATGACTTAGGTTAGTGGATGTGGCCCAAGTGACCTTTTTCCCGTCATTTTCTTGGATTAATGAAGGTAGCCGTGGTGTGTTGCATAACCCTACTGAAATTAGAACTTCTCACCATTTTCTAGGGGAGGGGAGGCTGGAGAGGGGAGAAGAGGAGGTTAGGTTAGTGGAGGTAGCCCAAATGACATATCTTCCCACCAAAATTTGAACTTCCCGCCATGGTGTCACTGTGACATCGCCGCCATCTTGAATAAACTTGGCAACAATGCAATGTGAAGTGGTACGAAGATTGTCCCACTAGTTACATATGCCGGATGTCGTAGGCCATTCAGACTGGTAAAACAGGATAGGCGGCTAGTTGTGGCGGAACTAACATCAGACTTTAATTTTGGGCAGAGTACAAGTGTGCCGGCTGGTGTGGTCGAGCAGTTCTAGGCGCTACAGTCTGGAACTGTGTGACCGCTACGGTCGTTGGTTTGAATCCTGCCTCGGGCATGGATGTGTGTGGTGTACTCAGGTTAGTTAGGTTTAAGTAGTTCTAAGTTCTAGGGGACTGATGACCTCAGCAGTTAGCCGGCCGCGGTGGTCTCGCGGTTCTAGGCGCGCAGTCCGGAACCGTGAGACTGCTACGGTCGCAGGTTCGAATCCTGCCTCGGGCATGGATGTGTGTGATGTCCTTAGGTTAGTTAGGTTTAAGTAGTTCTAAGTTCTAGGGGACTGATGACCACAGCAGTTGAGTCCCATAGTGCTCAGAGCCATTTGAACCATTTTTGAACCTCAGCAGTTAAGTCCCATAGTGCTCAGAGCCAGCTAGAGTATAAGTGTGTGTGAACACACAGTGCAACGAACACTCCTAACGATGGCCATCTGCAGCCAATGGTCCATGCATGTGCCAATGCTAACACCATGATATCAGCAAGTATGACTAAAATGGGCACTTGACCATTGACACTGGATGTTGGCGCAGTGACAGAGTGTTTAATGGTCTGATGAATCAAAAATCTTTCTTCATCATGTCAATGAGAGTGCGCGAATCCATCGTCTGTCAGGGGAACAGCTGCTTGACACCTGTACTGTGAGACGAAAGCAAACTGGCAGCTGCTCCGATTGATTACAGATTATGTACACCCATTCATGACGATCATGTTTCCTGACAGCAGTGGGATGTTTCAACTAGGCAGTGCACTATGTCACAAGGCCAAGAGTGTGATAGAGTGGTCTGAGAAACACAGTAGCGAGTTTTGTTTCCATATAGATTTGCAGGTGCTTTTAATACTGTTGCCCACAAGTGGCTTCTAATCAAGGGCCTACTCATGAAATATCATAGCAGTTGTGTGACTGGATTCGTGGTTTCCTTTCAGAAAGGCCACAGTTAGTATAACTAATGGAAACTCGTAGATTAAACCAGAAGTGATACATGACATTCCCCAAGAAAGTGTTAAAGGCCTTTGTGCCATGCGGACACGTTTTGATAGCGATAGTTCCCGCTCATTATTAGTCTCTCTGGCCGCAGTAGCTTCTCAAGCAGTTTTTCGCCTGCAGAGGGCAGGTCAGTAGGCCAGCATTTAAGTGCTGTGGCGGCCATGAGGCGCTATCGAAGTGACGGGCGGTTGAGCAGTTGTTTGACAGCGGCTGGAGAAAACGCTGTGATGTCGTAGTCGATAGTGTCCTCAGCCCACTGTTAAAAATTGCGTTATTGGTCCCTGTGGGTGCTGTGGGATTGAGTGTCAGCTTGTGCCGTGAAGACTGCCGGCTGAAAAACTATCTCTGCACAATTCACGGAACCCGACTTGCTCTCAGCGTATGAATTTGCAAGAAGCCTGTGTCCACTGTGGCACAGCATTGGGTTCTTGTCTGGTAGTTTGAAGAACCGAGTGCAGCAGCATCTGATGAATACCACCTGTTGGTTTCTGATTCTTAGTAAATTCGTCATAACATCTACTTGATGGCAGCCCTTGGCCGTGTAGTTCTCAACGTGCTTGTCGATCGGCAAGCAGTTATTGTGAGTGTTCGATTACCGTGTGCATGATTATGTTGTATCGCTCAGTGGCTATTCTAACTCGCCATCCTCTTTATCCATCGAAACACGTGAACATCGTCATTCACGAATATTTTGAATGATCTAACTTAAGTTGTGGTTCTATGAAACTAGTAGTGCTCGACCTGTTTAACTAGGTTTCGCGGCCCCTATAATTAAAATTTGTCGTTTGTTTTGGAATCAGGTGCTTAATGCGCGACGTTCGCCTTTTTCAAGTGTATTTATAGTGTCTATTTGTGTTGCAAATGCAAATTGTTAGTTAGTAGTTCGTATGGCACTGAGTTGCTTGATGTATCCGTTGTTTATGTTGTGGGTCCAGCTAAAGAGGCCTGGATACGATAAATGCTTTCACTGAGAGTGTCTATCACTCTATTGGCTATCGCCAGCCACACTTAAGTGAAGAACGATAAATTACATGGCTCTGCAGCACCCACTCTTATCATACTTTCATTGTAATGTTGTCAGGTTATTCTACTTGCTTGGAGCCAGTGGTCTTCCTAAAATTATCTGCCAACAGTCACGTGTTGGTGGGTAGCTGATGTTGATGACCTGTTAGCTATTATCAATATGTTTTTGAAATTTGTAATGTGGAGTACACAGCTTAATTTTATAGACTTGTGATCACTTTAGATCTCTATGCTACGCATCTATCAACTTTTTTTGTAACTTAATGCTGTTCTCAAAAAATATTTTTTAAAATTTCATTCAGTCGTTTCTGAAAGTTATGCAATATCTACTAAGAGTTGTATCGTTAGAAGTCAATTTAATTAATCCTGGGGGTAGCTACTCAGATTTTCTTGTATCATATTCTGTGTTTTAATAAAATGGTTTGCATTTGTAATAAATATGTTAATAAATTTGCTGGTTTGGCTTCCTTCTATAGAAGGGTATCTGTTGAGAGGTCAGACAAAAAAAAGTGTGGTTCCTGAAGAGAGGCAGTAACCTTTTCAGTAGTTCCAGGGGCACGAGTCTGGATGGCTGAATGATCTGGCCTTGTAACATCAGCCAAAACGGCCCTGCTGTGCTAGTACTTTGAACGGCTGAAAGCAAGGGGAAACTACAGCCATAATTTTTACCGAGGGCATACAGCTTTACTGTATGGTTAAATGATCATGGCGTCCTGTTGAGTAAAATATACCCGAGGTAAAATAGCTCTGATACGGAAATCCGAGTGAGGACTGCTCGGGAGGATATCATCAGGAGAAACAAAACTGGCGTTCTACGGATCGGAGCCTTGAATGTCAGATCCGTGGGAAGGCAGGTTGAAAATTTAAAAAGGGATAGACCGAAGTTAGATATAGTTGGAATTAGTGAAGTTCGGTGGCAGGATGAACAGGACTTCCAGTCAGATGAATGCAGCATTATAAATACAAAATAAAATAGGGGTAATGCAGGAGTAGGTTCAATAATGAATAAGAAAATAGGAATGTGGGTAAGCTACAATGAACAGCATAGTTAACGCATTATCCTCACCATGATATACAACGCCTACCAGAGTAGTACAAGTTAACATTCCAACCAGCTCCACAGATGAGGAGATTGAAGAAATGTATGATGAGATAAAAGAAATTATTCAGATAGTTGAAGGAGACGAAAATTTAATCGCGATGGGGGACTGGAAATAGACAGTAGGAAAATGAAGAGAAGGAAAAGCAGTAGTTGGTTCAAATGGTTCAAATGGCTCTGAGCACTATGGGACTTAACTTCTGAGGTCATCAGTCCCCTAGAACTTAGAACTACTTAAACCTAACTAACCTAAGGACATCACACACATTCATGCCCGAGGCAGGATTCGAACCTGCGACAGTAGCGGTCGCGCGGTTCCAGACTGCAGCACCTAGAACCGCTCGGCCACTCCGGCCGGCAAAGCAGTAGTTGAATATGGACTGGGGGAAAGGAATAAAAGAGGAAGCTGCCTCGTAGAATTTTACACAGAACATAATTTAATCATCACTAGCACTTGGTTTAAGAATTATGAAAAAAGGTTGTATACATGCAACAGACCTGGAGTCACTGGAAGGTTTCAGGCTGATTATATAATGCGTAGACAGATATCTAGGAATCAGATTTTAAATTGTAAGACATTTCTAGGGCAGATGTGGACTCTGACCACAATTTATTGGCTATGAACTGTAGATTAAAACTGAAGAAATTGGAAAAAGGTAGGAAATTAAGGATATGGGAACAGGATAAGTTGAATGAACCAGAGGTTATTGGGAGTTTCGCATGGAGCATTATACAATCGTTGACTGCAACTAGGGAAAGTAATACAGTAGCAGACGAATGGGTTGCCTTAAGAGATGAAATAGGGGGGCAGCAGAGGATAAATAGGTTAATGATGAGGCCTAGTAGGAGTCCTTGGATAACAAGAGATATTCAGTTTAACTGATGAAAGGAGGAAACTTAAAAATGCAGCAAATGAAGCAGTCGAAAGGAAATACAAAAGTTTAAAAAATGAGATTGACAGGAAGTGTAAAATTGCTAAGCAGGAATGGCTAGAGAACAAATGTAAGAGTTAAGAAGCATATTTCACTGGGGGAAAGATAGATTGCGCTTACAGGAAAATTAAAGAGATCTTTGGAGAAAAGAGAACCACTTGTATGAATATCAACAGCTTAGATGGAAAACCAGTCCTAAGCAAAGAAGGAAAAGCAGAGAGGTGGAAGGAGTATACAGAATGTCCATACAAGGAAGATGAACTTGAAAGCAATATTATAGAAAGGGAAATGAACATCGATGAAGATGAGGTGGGAGATAAGATACTGCGAAAAGAATTTGACAAAGCTCTGAAAGATCTAAGTCGAAACAGAGCCCTGGGAGTAGACTAAATACTGTTAGAACTACTGATAGCCTTGGGAGAGCCAGCCATCACGAAACTCTTCCATCTGGTGTGCAAGATGTATGAGATAAGTGAGATAACCTCAGACTTCAAGAAGAATGTTGTAATTTCAATTCCAAAGAAGAAGTTGCTGATACGTGTGAAAACTGCCAAACAATCAGTTTAACAAGTCACAGTTGCAAAACACTAACACTAATTATTTGCAGAAGAATGGAAAAACTGGTAGAAGCAGACCTCGTTGAAGAACAGTTTGGGTTCCAGAGAAATGTAGAAACACGCGAGGCAATACTGACCGCACGACTTATCTTAGAAGATAGGTTAGGGAAACTCAAACCCACATTTATAGCTTTTGTAAACTTCAAGAAAGCATTTGACCATGTTAACTGGAATACTGTCTTTGAAATTCTGGAGCTAGCAAGGGTAAATAAAGGCAGCGAAACGCTATTTACAATTTGTACAGAAACCAGACGGCAGTCTGGTTGCTTGAAAGAGAAGCAGTGTTTGAGAAGAGAGTGAGACAGGGTTGTAGCCGATCCTCAATGTACAATTCAGCAAACAGCGAAGAAACCGAAGAAAAATTTGGAGTAGGAATTAAAGTCCAAGGAGAAGAAGTAAGAACGTTTAGGTTTAACGATGACATTGTAGTTGTATAAGAGACACCAAAGGACTTGGAAGAGCAGTTAAACGTAATGGACAGTGTCTTGAAAGGAGGATTGAAGATGAACACCAAAAGGAAACCAAAATAAGGATAATGGAATGTAGTCGAATTAAATCAAGTAATGCTATAGGAATTAGATTAGGAAATGAGACACTTAAAGTAATAAATGAGTTTTGCTATCCGGGCAAAATAACTGATGATGGCCGAAGTAGAAATGATATAAATTATAGGCTGGCAATGGCAAGAAAAGCGTTTCTGACGAAGAGAAATTTGTGAACATCAAATATCGAGTTATGTGTTAGGAAGTCTTATCTAAAGGTATTTTTCTGCAGTGTAGCTGTGTATGGAAGTGAAACATGAACGATAAACAGTTTGGATAGAAAGAGAATAGAAGCTTTCGAAATGTGGTGCTACATGAGAATGCTGAAGGTTAGATGGATCGATTACGTAACAAACTGGGGAGACAAGGAATTCGTGGCAAAACTTGGTCAAAAGTAGGGATCGGCTGGTAGGACACATTCTGAGACGTCAACGGATCACCTATTTAGTACTGGATGAAAGTGTGAGTGGCAAAAACCGTAGAGGGAGACCAAGGGATGAATACAGTAAGCAGATTAAGAGATATACGTGGCAGTATTTATTCGGAGAAGAAGAGGCTTGCACAAGACAGGGTAGCATGGAGAGCTTGTGACCTCCCCTTTTTGGCCCTCTCTTCCTTTTTTTCTCTCTCTTCTCCTCTTCCTTCTTCCTTCGTCGTACCGCGGTTATATCTCAGGGTTTTCAACACAAAAAGGGAGGGAGAAAGTGGGCACATGTGTGTGGTTGATCACGTTGATGTAGTGCTATGTGTGAGTGTCACCCTTATCTCCGTTTTGAGAAGATTGATAACTGAAGCAGAAACATTCCTCTAAAAGAAAAAGGTAAGTGCTCTCTTTTTTGAAAAAAAAAGTAAATATTAGTGTAGACTGTAGTGTCTATCGTTCTACCAAACTGAAGGAACACGACACAGTTTGTAAGTTTCAACTTCGGATGAAATTTATTGATCCCAAAGAGCTGAAACAAATCTCATCCATTCCAAATGTCATTCACAACTAGATTACTTAGTTTTCTGGTGTGTGTGTGTGTGTGTGTGTGTGTGTGTGTGTGTGTGTGTGTGTAGTGGTCACTAATGATTCAAATGATAGTTCCGGTTATTCTGTCACAATCTGTTTATGGGTTGCTAAGCAACGGATCAACTAACTGACTATTCCGTGATTAATATCTGTCGTATTCAAACAGTAAATCAACTCACACTTCCCTTAAACAGCAAGAACACTTACTATCCCATCCGATAAGTCTTTGCTAATTATTATTAAGGTAATGTCAATAAATCACGGTCAGTGTCACTTAATCCTTCACATCACTATAACGCGCGATAGCCTACCGCGTATCTCAAACTTCGCATCGATGTTTCAAAGTCCGCGTGCGATTTGTTTGTAACAAAGTTTGGCCGGGGTTTCCTAGAATATTTTCTAAACCAACTGCGGGTTGTGAATTATCAGTTCTATGTCCACCCATAGAAATTACGAGGACCCGCACTCCATTACGACTTGTCCGCGCACTCGAGCAGCTCAGAAGGTATCATCCTTCTCAAACAGAAAAAATATCAAGCATATCGAAGCACTGCTATCTGCTATGTCAAAACACATTTATATCCATTTCATAAAGACTCATTACCTATCGACCCTAAAACATATTGTACTTAATTAAATTCTTCACTCCATAAATAACTAATAAAATTTAGAAATGGTTTACATGTATACTGTATCAATCACTCAGAAAACATTTCACAACAAAAAAACTCTACTTGAGATGACGTCATGGGCTACTACCTGTTTTGACTCTCCTACTCTCACGTGACACAAGGTATATCCGACTGTAAGGGGCCGGCGGGAGTGGCCGTCCGGTTCTAGGCGCTACAGTCTGGAACCGAGCGACCGCTCCGGTCACAGGTTCGAATCCTGCCTCGGGCATGGCTGTGTGTGCTGTCCTTAGGTTAGTTAGGTTTAATTAGTTCTAAGTTCTAGGCGACTGATGACCTCAGAAGTTAAGTCGCATAGTGCTCAGAACCATTTGAACCATTTTGACTCTAATGGACATCCCCACAAGATTATTTCTTAAAGATTTCGAGGGCTACACGGACGATTACCCGCGTAATGCTACAAGCTGCATCAAACCAGTCTTCTGACTGAAGACCACAAGAGCAACAACATCTGTATTGTGCGGAAAGTGGCAATTGACTCTAAATAAAAAAGCGTCAAGTCATCCACATGAGATCTACAGGGAATCCATTAACTTCCCGTTACACGACAAACCACACAAATCTGAAGATAGTCAGTTCGATTAAATATCTATGGATTGCGATTACGAACAACATAAATTGGAACGACGACATAGAAAATGCCGTGGGAAGGGAATAGACTCCTTTTCTTGGCAGAACACTTAGAAGATGCACAGATGTACCAAACAGACTGACTACACTACTCTGGTCCGTCCTCTTCTGGACTACTTGCTACGCGGTGTAGGATCCTTAACAGATACACTGACTGAGGTTATCGAAAAATTTGAAAGAGAGGCAGCTCGTTTCGTGATATCGCGAAATACGGGTGAGAGTGTCATGGATATGATATGTCAGCTGCGGTGGTAATCATTACACTGAAGGAATTTTTCATTCGTCGAGATTATTTCACGGAAATTCCATCACCAAATCTGTCCTCGGAATGCGAAAATGTTTTGTGGGCGCCCACCTACATAGGAAGAAATGTACATCGTTATAAAATAAGATAAATCGTAGATCCCACGTGAAGAAGTAAGCATTAGTTTTTCCCACCCACATTTTCATAGTGGAACAGCAGAGAGTTAGTCCGAAGGTCGTTTGATAAAGCTTCTGCCAAGCACTTAAGTGTGAAGTGCAGAATTGCCATATAGATGTAGATGTAGGTGTAGGGCGTCCAATACTTGTTCTTGAATGGCAGGTGCAGATGACAGGAGTTTACGATGTGCGTGGTGCGCAATACGACGATCCTTCCCTGTAGTTGAGTAGACTTGATCTACCGAAACCTTTACAACTAGATGCCTGCTCATATGATTCCTTGCAGCCCAGTATCGGGCCGTTGTCAATTATGAATTCTCCACAAACCTGGATGCTGCATGATTCGAACAGCTGGCCAAATGGAGATGCCCAGAGTGGCCTCTTTCAGACTTTGTCATGCGCTGATAACGATGTCTCACACGTGTATGTGGCAGCTGTGTGTTCCACACAGTGATCAGCGCATGACACCGTTCACGATCCTTGTACAGGATGATTCTTATTAACGTTTAAAATATGCCGAAGCGACTTAGATGACGATGAGACAAGTAGTTTAATATAAGACACATAGGCCGCAAATGACGGGAAATACAAAAGCGGATGACAAATTTTGAACCTGTGACATCATCAGATGATGTACCTGGCCGTACGTGCTGCGGTGGAGCCTATCGGTCTATCGCACGTGATCATCCCAACCCTAGTCAACTATTCACATCGGTGTGACTCTGGGACTACGCGCGCGACTTGGCGTGCAACGGCATGGGTACGATCTTGCATCTGGGAGGCAGTAATTTTTGCACTGCGTAAGGCAGTTATGAGGTTACATTTGGATAAGATTACTTAACTTATTTCCGGTCTTGCCATCTCCAATGATTAATTGCAAAGTACAGTACAAAAAAGACCTACCGAATTGTGTCACAAGTAAATGAGTATAAGCTTCCGAAATGCGCCGCTGGCAGTAAATCAGCTACGTATTCCTCACTACATGAAGTCCGCAAAAAAAGAGGGGACAAAAGGAAAGAAACACTATTGAGGACAATAATTTTATATCTTTTACGTTTGCAACAAATCACATTTGCAAAAGATGTTCGAAAACAGGGTAGCCTAGAGGAGCGATGCTTGGCACTGCCCCCTTACCGGCGGGGTAGGATCGGCAAGTCCAAACGCTGCACTTGCGGCGAGGTACGTCATCTGATGACGTCACATGTTCAACCTTTGTCATCCAGTAGCGGGGTACTTCCCGACATTTGCGACCCCATCAAGTTACTTGTTTCAGCGTCGTCTATGTCGCTTCGGGGTTTTTTAAACGTTAATTAGAGTCACCCCATATATCCTATCAGACCTGATAACACCACTAAACACGAACAACACTAATGCACCCTGATGGACTTTCTACCAGTCTCAGAGAACTGCATCTCCAATCGTTTACATAGCCTCCGATGGCAGTGTATTTCAGTAGAAAAAAGCTACAATATGAATCATATAGCAAGACATTAACTTCTTTGCAGACTTCCACTAGCCCAAAATATTGTTTCGGCATCTAGATCAGTTTATGGTGAAGAAGTTAGTAGTGAAATGATCACAGACGGACTCAACATCTTAGGTCATAAGTCCCCTAGAGCTTAGAACTACTTAAACCTAACTAACCTAAGGACATCACACACACCCATGCCCGAGGCAGGATTCGAACCTGCGACCGTAGCAGTCCCGCGGTTCCGGACTGCAGCGCCAGAACCGCTAGACCACTGCGGCCGGCGAAAGTCCCACAAATCCAAGTGCAAAGATCTCTAATTTGTGATTAAATAGTAAATATTACTGATAACACCTGAAGAGACTGACTGTTTCTCATTCAAGGTAAGGAATGGGGATTTTGAATAGCCAAGATGTGGCTTCGAGAGGAGTAGATAAGCTACCGACACCGTGTCCCCGAGATCTGATGCGAAGATTACTTTCAATAGTCGTGCTTCCAAATGGTGCACCCGCAGTGGCTACTCGCGGGAGATAGTGCTATAAGTTAAAGAACGACTGCTGCTACCAGTTTTACGCAGTTTCTCACCATGTGTGCCACCATGTCATCCCCTTCTGCTCGCCACAGAACGTTTAGTGAGTACTTTCATGGAACAGTTTCCTATTTAGTTACTGGTCTCTTGCAGCAATGACGGAGTTCAAACGTTCATGAAAAAGCATCCCTATACAATCGAACACAGACAACTTGTAGTTTCCATTTGACTATAAATACGTATTCACCGTAATGAATGCATGTATAGCGTAAGGCAACTCTTGACCGAGGAACATCTCGGTTAACCGTCACTTCCTAACGAGTCTTAGAAAAAAAAAGAAATAGCCTATTGCTTGCTAATTATCATTTATTATGCTAAGATTGATGCACTTCGGGGTTTATTCTCATTTAGAACTTGTGACTGGACTGATTTTTTACGTTTGGATAAATATACAATTTTGTGATTAAATCATCTGAAAGCATTGTAAATATAAAATTGCAAAGCATTAAGCATCTGAAATAGTTAAACCAGTTCTCGGAAATATCTCGTTTACCACTGTAAACAGGTACAAAAAAATTATTGTTAGCAGAAATCTTTTTCTCTGTGAGTAGAAATCTCGTACTAACACCTACAATTAATGCATAATGGATGAATTGTCTATAGTACAATCAGTGAATCAAGATATAGTAAGCAGTCACTACTGAGCGAAATAATTATAAAACTGACGTCGAATATGCATTTCCTAAATCAAGATATAATAATCAGTCACTACCGAGCGAAATAATTATAAAACTGGCATCGAATATTCATTTCATTTCTCTTACATGACAGAACCTCCATCATGTTTTCGTACTCCTAGCACCAATTAAATATGGCCTTGCGTTGCTCAAAAGACGGTCCTACTTCATTCATTGCTGCTCTGTCATCTGCTGGGAAACCCGGGCTAAGGTCTGTTGAGAAAACAATGGACTACACTACCGCGCAAAACTGCAATGATGTGTCATTTTGTTCCAAAGATATTAACTATCGAAGAGCGTCTCAATTCTTCTGGGTCCTGTATTTATTTATTTATCGGGTTCCGTAAGATACTCCAGTACGAAGCTACTTAAACGAGACAGTAGATAGTCTAGAGACTGTTGATTAGAAAATTTATAAACACGAGAACCAAACACTTAATAAAAGACGGAAAACAAGTGTGAGAATATACGAATAAGTAACACACTATTAAGGAAAGATCCGAACTACTGCGTGAAACTCGTGTCGAGAATAAAAGAAGTGAGCCACAAGGAAATCTTTCTAGTTGGGCTTGAACACCTGGAGTTTATCACTTGGTTTTTTTCAGTTTTACTGGAAGCCAATTTAAAACTAAACCTAGTGAACAGTGCAAAATTTTCTGTGCACTTCTTACGGAAGTGTTGTTCGAGCGCACGTCGTTTTCGCGTGCAGTGTTCAGTGAATGAATGCTGCAGTTTCTTCTGAATGAGCCAGTATCGCGAACAACAAATCCCATAATGAGGTATATGTACAGGAACCGTAGAGCTAGAATTTGTGATGGTATGCGAAGAATAAAACCCTGTTACATATTGTAAACCTACATCTTCCACCCTAACGGAATTTGTTTTTAATGTCAGACCAGCAACTTCAAGCGCATTAGCATATAACTTCACTTTTCGTAAAGCGATTCCAAGTTCCTGAGATTTTTAAATTGCTAGTACGATGAATATTAGGACTGTAAGGCCTCTTTCAACGGTAATTACCAGGAAACGTTATAGCTGGCAATAAAACCACGAGAAGCTTCAGTTCAGCTATAATTACCTTTTCAGTTAACGTAGAGAGGTATGTTTAGCAGAATGTACATCAGCAATCCTGCGCTAACTGTCTTAAGAAATCGTAAACTACTAGTGCTTCTCGTACAGTTTGCATTAGTAATACACTGATAATACAACACGCCTTTTTTTAGTTCGGTATCCTCTCTTATGCAGCACAAACAATAATTCGCTAGTCAAATCAACCTGATTACGTTCTGATAAACTCTTATACACAGCACCATAAGGGGGACGATAGCACGTTGTTGAATAGGAATAAATAATTTCTTACGTGTAACTATATTCTTGAAAAATTCCAAACTTATCGCGTAATTACAGATTCAGCTGCTCTGTTATCAACCAATCCAAATGCATTACGTAGAAAATGTAAGACTTTACAAATTACCACATCCCTCACGTTTCCCTCTTTATTTGGTAACATAAAAGCAGTAAAACTGTCTTTTATCAGTGTTTATTTTCGCCTTCTTGATTTCAACTCGCAGACAAAGTGCGCGTACGAGAAACCACTGAAGTGTACTGTTTATTCCTTGCAAGTGTAGTGGATTTGGGAGTAAGACTTATTCTTTGCTAATTTTGTTGCGTTGGCAGAAGAGCCAACACCGTGTTACAACTGGAGGCCGAAATGCACGCAGGCTGGCGTGATGACGGAAGAACTATACTGACGTGAGGTCTGGAACATGACAAGGAATTAGAATTCAGAAAGCGGACGTAATTAGTTTGATACTTAACTTTATTCCATTAATGATGAACGTCGCTCTTGACGTTACATGATTCACAGTATTATCTGTTCATGATACATAGTAACTGAATATGGCACCTTGCTAGGTCGTTGCAAATGGCGTAGCTGAAGGCTACGCTAAACTGTCGTCTCTGCAAATGAGAGCGAATGCAGGCAGTGAACCATCGCTAGCAAAGTCTCTCTAGACTAGACCTGCCGTGTGGCGGCGCTCGGTCTGCAATCACTGATAGTGGCGACACGCGGGTCCGACGTATACTAACGGACCGCGGCCGATTTAAAGGCTACCACCTAGCAAGTGTGGTGTCTGGCGGTGATACCACAAATTTATAACTGTGACTTCTGATTTTGATCGAAAAGAAAAAGTATTGTGAAATAAATGTCGGTTTCATTTCTGACCTATATAATTGGTGACTTCGAAAACAAGAAAGATTTAAGACACAATAACATTTTTTGTGTTTTTTCCTTAAACATAGGAGGCGCAAACGGTCTTTTACAAACCACTGGTGAAGAGATCGATGTTTTAGAACTTTCGACGCTGGGAGACAACAACAAGATGGTCACGGCGTTATCACAAGCTTCAGCAATCACAGCCGCGCTACGAGTGTACAACCGCGCCCAAGATTTTACGCGCGCGGGGTCCTATGCGTCAACCGCTCTCTGCCTGCAGTTGCAAACGCCACCATGTACGCCTACACAACCGGACATACAGTCTGCGATCTTGGAAAAAATTTTCGCCCAACAACGGATCGCAGAAGACCGTGAACGTTTAAGCCGGCAATTACATTTTTGGACCAGAGAGCGACGATGATAGTTTCTGACGTAATTCTGCAACCGCCTCACCAACAGGCATATCTCGCGCTGAAGAATACGCTAATTACACGCTGCACGCAGTTACCTTAGCAGAGGTTTTCGCAAGCGCTTTACCAAGAGAAACGTGAGCATAAAAACCTGTTGGAACTTAGGAGGCATTTGCGAGCGGTAGTGGACGTTAGCGTAATATCTAACGAATTATTGCTACTTATCTGGCGACAACAACAACTTCCTCCTCAAGTGCAGTTGACACTGATAGTGCATGAGGGACAACCGTTGGATAAGCTACTGCAAATAGCTGATAGAGCATATGCCACATTCGAGTTGACTGCTGTGGCATCCGTAGAAGCGGCAACTATCAGCGTCGTAGCAGAAAGCGACAAACACGCACCGTAGCTCTTGGAGGAGTCGATGCCGAATTGTGCCGCCGCATGTTATTGACATTCAACGAACATCGCTGAAGAACTGTGAGAGTTACGGATAGCAGTTGGAAAGATTGTCACGCAGTTACAGAACTTGGAGTTACGGACGAACACCGATAAAAAGGCGCGGTCGATGCATACTTGCAGCCTACAGCCGTCAGACCGCAGTCAAGGTCAAGCTCGCGCCGTTAGTTTCTTCTGGTGCCGCAGACAGCTCGGTTCTCGAGCTACACAGTGTACGATACCGCGTGAGTATGCAAATGGAAAGAACAGCCCGGATTAGGCGTCGCCGACTGCGGCAGTCATAGACGCAGCCGTCGACGTAATAAGAAGAGGCATACCGTAGCTGCGTGCAGATGGACACACACTGGTGGTGAGTCCCATGGTGGCATGCTCACTTCTACTCCGACGACTCACGCCCAGGCGACGTGTCGGTTGCACTCGCTCGACAAGATTTCTGGCTTAAGGTTTTTAATAGATCAACTCAGAGGTCAGCACCCTGCTGGCCACGGGCGCAGTTAAGATGATGATGCTCGAGCCCTTAAAGTTGCTAGGTGTGAACAACCAAGCTTCAGTATGTACGGGCACAGAGAGCTGTCGATAGACATTGGTTTTAGTATTCAGTACAAGTGTTTTAGGGTGGCAGACGTTATACAACTTTGTAAGGTGCCAATTTCCTGTCGCACTTTGTGCTGAGCATAGACTTGGCAAATGCAAATATTATAAGCGAGACACAAAGCGACAGATTAAAAGGTATTCAGAGGGATTCTGTTGACAACGTAATAAGAGTAATCACTAATGTGAGTAAGCAGTCCACGCCACAAGGGTCGGTGCAGGCAATCAGCATTAAGCACAGTACCTTGCATTATACACGCATGACTATGGGACCGTCGGTTTCACGATGCAACTGTACAATAGCTCTGGTTGGCTACAACTATGCCGATATTCGAACAGGTGCTCCGCGCGTTAGTATCCTCTGCTGACGTAAGTGTTCATGACAGGCACCTACACAAAGTACGACAGAGGTTGTGTAGCTATGGAGTGGTATTATATGAAGACAAGTGCATCATTTGCAAAAGTGAACTAACTTTAATAAGTCACAAAGTCTCAGCCGATGGGATCCAACTTTTGCCTGAAAGGATAGTCACGTTGGGTGATCTTCCAGAGATGACGGACTGTAAACAACTTAGACAGTTTTTGGGTATAGTAAGCAGTAACAGACGCAGTTGCTGGTAACAACAGCAAGAGAAAGTGATTATTACAATGGACGCCAGAAACGAGAAATGCTTCCAGTCAATTACAAGAGAGCTTCGAAGAAGCAGTTTTCCTCACCCGCCCCATCCTGTCTGTACCGCTGGTAGATGCCAGGCAGACTGCGACTGGGGCACCACTACACCAAGAAGTTAATGTACGTTGGCCGCCTTCGCAATTTCTTTCTTTTTTTTTTCGAAGAAGCTGCAGTACGGACAGACAAAATGGAGTATCTACAATAGGGAGTTATCAGCGATATACGAGAGTGTAAGACATTTTCGTCCTTACAATGAAGCCCGGCCAGTGATAATTTTCACAGACCATAAACTTATCGTATCTGTCTTCCGAAAAATCAGCTATAAATGTTCGCCATTGCAGTTCCTCACATAGAGGTCGTCAGCCAGTTCACCATGGACATATGGCGTATTCAAATGGTTACCCCACTCATATAATTATGGTTGGTGGTGACTTCGATGTACCCTCAATATGTTGCCGAAAATACAAGTTTAAAGTCGGTGGTAGGCATAATACGTCGTCCGAAATCGTACTGAATGCTTCTCAGAAAATTATTTTGAAAAACTAGTTCAAGAGCCCATTCGAAGTGTAAACAGTTGCGAAAACATACTTGACCTGTTCGCAACAAGGCAACAAGCAATCCTGACGAAATGAGTTGCATCATAACAGGTACATTGGTTAGCGACCACAAGGCTGTTGTAGCTAGACTCGTAACATCAAAACCTACAAGAAATAAACACAAAATACATCTGTTTAAAAAAAGGAGATAAAAATTCGATTGACACCTTCCTAAGAGACGGTCTCCACTCCTTTCAATCTGACTACGTAAGCTAGACCCGATGAGGTTTAAATTAAGATCAATAGTGTCGACGGGAACTGAGAGATATATACCACATAAATTAGTAAGAGATGGTACTGATCCACCATTGTACACAAAACAGGTCAGAACACTGTTGCAGAAGCAACGAGAAAAGCATACCGAATTTAAAAGAACGCAAAATGCCCAAGACTGGCGAAGTTTTACATACGTTCGAAATTTAGCGCAAACTCCAATGTGAGATGCTTTTAATTGTTTCCACAACGAACCTCTGTCTCGAAATTTGGCAGAAAACCCGTAGAGACTGTGCTCGTGTGTAAAGTGCGAGTACATTAGTGCTAAGGCCCAGTCAATACTTCCACTGCGTGATAACAATGGTGATATTATTGATGACAGCACCCCACTAAGGCAGAGTTACTAAATACAGTTTTCCAAAATTCCTTCACAAAGCAAGACGACGTAAATATTCCAGAATTTGAATCAAGAACAACTGCCAACACGATTTACTTGGAAGTAGATATCCTTGGAGATGCGATGCAGCCAAGAAAGGCAAAGCTTCCAGACCAGATTGTACACCTGTCAGGTTCCTTTAGAGGATGCTGATTCAGTGCCGCGATACTTGGCAATCATATAGAACCGTTCACTCGTAAGATCCGTATCCAGAGACTAGAAAGTTGCACAAGTCACAAAAAGAAAGGAAACAGTAGTAATTGTTTGATTTGCAGACCCATCTCACTAACATTGATTTGCAGCAGGGTTTTGGATCACATACTGTGCTCGAACATTATGAATCACCTCGAAGAAAACGATTTATTGACAAACAGCCAACACGGATTCAGAAAATATCTTTCTTGCGATACATAAGTAGATCTTCATTCTCTTAAAATAATGAGTGCTGTCGACAGGGGATGTCACATTGATTCTATATTTTTAGATTTCCAGAAGGCTTTAGACACCGTTCCACACAAGCCACTTCTAATTAAATTGCATGCCTGTGGAGGGTTGTCTCAGTTCTCTGATTAGATTCGTGATTTCCTGTCAGAAAGGTCACAGTTCGTAACAATTGCCGAGAAGTCATCGACTAAAACAGAAGTAATATTTGGCGTTCTCCAAGGAAGTGTTACAGGCCCTCTGTTGTTCCTGAGCTACGAAAACAATATTTAGGAAGCAGTCTGAGCAGTCCTCTTGTTTTCAGACGATACTACCATTTGGTGTCGTACAGTGTCATCAAAGCGTGAAAAGTGTGAAGTCATCCACATGAACACCAAAAAGAATGTGCAACATTTGCGTTACGCGATAAATCACACATATCTGTAATGTCAACTAAATACTTCGTGTTTACGGTGACGAATAATGTACATTGGAAGGATCACATAGATAATGTTGTGGCGAAAGCAAACCAAAGACAGCGACTTTTGGCAGAACACTTAGTAAATGTAACAGATTTATCGAAGATTGCTTACACTACGTTTGTCTGTCCTCTTCTGGAGTACTGCTGTACGATGTGGGATCCACATCAGATAGGACTGACGGAGAACATCGAAAAAGTTGATAGAAGTTCATCTCGTTTGTATCATTGCGAAACAGGGGAGAGAGTGCCACGGATGTGCTACATGAATTGGGGTGGCAGTCATTAAAACAAAGGCGTTTTCCGCTACAGTTGGACCTACTCATGAAACTTCAAACGCCAGCGTTCTCCTCAGAGGGTGGAAATCCTTTTGGAGGCCACCTACTTATGGAGATATGATCATCGTCATAAAATAAGAGAAATATGACCTCGGCCGGAAAGATTTACGCGCGGAAAGATTTAGGTTTTCGTTTTTCCTGCGGGAACTCTAGAGAAGTAACTTAAAGTTCGTTCGATGAACCCTCTGCCACGCACTTAATTGTAAACTGTAGAGTAATCATATAGATGTAGAGGCGGAGAGAACATAGTCGCTAACTGTATTTCGTGAGTATGCAGTTTGGGAGCATTTTAAATTACGACGAGCTAACAACAGCACAAGAGAGAGATCAACAGCGGCAGAACCTCTGACAGATCGGCCCACATGATTGCGACTGGAGCAGACACACGTGCCACAAATCGAGGTCAACATATGGTGCGATATCTCACAACAAGACCACAGCCATACATTACTCAGCGATTCCGAGCATTGGCATTTGACATTGTCTATAGCCTAGTGCACCCAGAGGAAAACACCACTATGAAGTTAAAAACCGAGCAGTCCGTGTGGCCACCGATTAAAAAGAATGCCAGGAATTGGACTCGCTCATGCCTTTAATGCCAGCGTTGTAAAGTGCAACGATTTGTCTATGCAGAGGTCGAAAGTTTTGCGGTATCACCGGCAAGGTTCATTCACATACTAGTCGACTTAGTGGTTCCACTTTCAACCTGAGGAGCTTATAGATACTTGCTCATGGCAGTAGACATGTACAGAAGATGGTCAGAGGCCATACAAGTCATAGACATAGCAACCGAGACGATAGATAGCAAAGGCGTTCATTGGACATTGGTTAGCTCGTTTCAGATTCCCACTGCGTACTACAACAGACCAGGATCAAAATTTCAATTTAATCTTTATAACGAACTGTCCAGACTGTATGGGCAGCACAATCAAACAACCAGTTATCACCTGACAAGCATCAGAATGGTGTAAAAGTGGCAGAGAACACTGAAGGCAGTTTTCGTGTGTCACCCAGAGAGTTGGGCAGCGGTGCTTATACTGGTACTTGTTCATTTACAGATTGCGTATAAGGCAGATGTAGGCGCATTGGTGGCGGAGATGGTTCACGGGGAGCCGTTGAAACCTCTGGCAGACTGTCTCACAGGTGCACAACTGCCAGCACAAATGGAGCTGCCACTGCTGAAAGGTGTTCTCCCTTTAATTACTCTGTCGGTCAGATTAATATTCATATTTTAGGTCATAATCTCCATGTTCCCCAATACTACCTTTGGTATGTGTGGCTCATGACTTTTACATGAGGAAATTGGGAGCAGATGTTCTTATAGCTACTTGTGCAGCCTGTAGAGAACTTGTACCTGAGAGGCTGCAGTGGAGGCAATGGAGAACAGGGAGAAAGCTGAGTTGTGGGCCATAAATGTTGTGTCCAGCGACCTGCCTGTGCGAGTGATTGGCGGAAGCACCGCTGTGTGTATTGTACCTGCAGAGGGACCTCGGTCTGTGGCACTTCATTCTTCCCACTTAGGGTCGGAGCAGAGGGCGCCGGCAAAACGTTTTAACTGGGGAGGCGACAGTCCATCGCGAAGGCAGCCAGATGATGGAATGTGGGTGGAGACTCTATTTAAGAGAGACTGCTGTAATATGAGTTTTTGTGCAAACGGCGGGACGGTCACAAAAATACAAGCATTTCTATGTTAAAAGCTGGGCAGTGCCATCAGAGAGGCTAGTGCAGGAGTTTAGTGGAGGCAAAATTGTAACTCCCGTGATGACAGGAAGTTAGCGAGTGGAAAAAGAAACAACATATATTTCACAGGCTCGCCTGTACGGGAAGCTTAAAAGCCTTCTTTCAGAAACTGGAAATGGTTGGCCTGTAAAGATTAGATCTCTTTGTAAATGAGGTAGACGTTTTTTGCCAAGATATGGCCATGCTCACCTCGAGAACGACGCCTCCCTAGTCTAAAATATTCTTTTTTCGGACAAGAGAGATTTTTAGTCGCTGATTGGTTCCCTTCAGGATACGCAAAGCAGAGACTTGCTTCCGCCCACAGCGTACCGTTTTCTACTGCCGCCTGATTCAGGTTGAAAGGATAAAATATTGCTCCACCGGCGTACGGTTGTTAAATGACATTCATAGCTCCCTGTTCTCCGTGAACCACAGTTTGTGGTGTAGTAGGCCGTAGTTGAGTCCATTTGAATAGAGTTTGACTTCACAGTGGATTCATGTAAACGAAGTTTGATTGCATTGTAAAGGGGATTAAGTCAGGGGAAAGATGCTATAGTTTCCACCCCAATGAATGCTTTGCCAATCAAGCACCCTTACTTTCCTAATTTTTTTTTGTAAGATTTATCACTCGATTGTAGTTATAAAAAGATCAATAAAAACTTGTTGTTATTTTTGTAAACTTAAATACGCCGCTGTTCTCATTCACACTCCTCCAGCCATTCACTGTTTTTATTTTGTTGTGGTGATGCATTGATGCACCAGCAGTTCCGAATGCAATCGGACTAAATTAGTTAATTTTATGATTAATTTGAGTTCTGTAAGTGACCGCAAACAAAGGCAACAAAAGTGCCATGACTAAAGTCACTACTTTCATATATAAAAATTAAGAGTGTATCTAACGATTTGAAGATTGTTGAGAAGATAATACTTTTCTTCATATAAAGATAATAACATTTAGCATCACTTGGACATAAATTTGTGATGAAAGCAAGCAACCTCTTGCACTGCTGGTGCAGCAGATTTATGACCGCGTGGCAAAGATGAAACAGCCACCTTCGTCCCGCCAAGGTGAACATGCGCTCTTCGTGTACAAAGGATTGAAGGACAGTGTGCACATCATGCTGCACACAGACGCTGTCTGGGCTCCTCTGCAGCCCCCTTATACTGGGCCTTACCAAGTACTACGATGTGATGCCCATACTATAGACATCTTACTAAATGGATAAAGCATCAGCGTGTCCATTGAAAGGGTGAAGCCACCATGGATCTTACCAACGCCGACGCTTGTTTGCATATCTTCAGTTGACGATGGCTGTGGTCCAAATGAGTCTACACACAGCCGGACTGAAGAGTCAACGCCAAGACGCCAGGGGAACAGCCGGTCATACTTGCTCTCGCTTCGACATGACAATCAGCCATCAGTACAAGAGACAGACGACAAATCAAAGCCCGCATCTCGTGGTCGTGCGGTAGCGTTCTCGCTTCCCACGCCCGGGTTCCCGGGTTCGATTCCCGGCGGGGTCAGGGATTTTCTCTGCCTTGTGATGGCTGGGTGTTGTGTGCTGTCCTTAGGTTAGTTAGGTTTAAGTAGTTCTAAGTTCTAGGGGACTGATGACCATAGGTGTTAAGTCCCATAGTGCTCAGAGCCATTTGAACCATTTTGAACAAATCAAATTAAAGCACCCCTACGCCCCAGCTGCTCCGTACATTAAGGGGGGGGGGGGGGGGGCTGAGTGAGAAGGAGAAACCGAGCAGCGACGTACAATGTTTATTCCTTGCAAGCGTAGCGCACCTTGGAGAAAAACTTTTACTCTTTGTTGCTTTAGAGCTGTGATTTAAATTGGTGATCGAAAGAAAATGAATGTTGTGAAATATTTGAGATTTTAATTCCGGCCTACAAAATATTTATCTAATAACAAAGTGAGCGACATGTTATTGACCGTTCTCAGGGTCAGTACCCTTACGTAAAACATTTTTAATATAATTTATTTCTTTTGTCGTTCTGCTAGGATTCAACATTAGTTTGACACGTCCTCTCTTCTTTTTTAAATAAAATTCAGTATATTATCTTTCTCCTGTCCTTAATAAATATTTATTTTCATTACTGTTTAGTCAGCCAGACATTGACGAACGAGTCTATCTTGTTACACTCTTTCCAGAGTTCATTTCAAGCAAATAATAATAATATCTGTTCGTACTCTGCCCTTTACTTAAAATTTTAATATTTTCTTTATTTTATTTTATTTATAAGTCAAGTTCCTTAGGACCAAATTGAGAAGCAAATCTCCAAGGTCATGGAACGTGTTAGTACATGAAATTACAACATAAAAGTAATAACAGATAAAATAAAATGTCCATGCACCCAAAAAATGTCAAGCCATAAGTTTAAGTAAACGCAACAACAATATAACTTAAGATTCAGCTTAATTTTTCAAGGAGTCCTAGCAGAATAGAAGGAGTGATCCAATAGGAATCTCTTCAGTTTAGATTTGAAAGCGCGTGAATTACTGCTAAGGTTTTTGAACTCTAGTGGAAGCTTATTGAAAATGGATGCAGCAGTATACTGCACACCTTTCTGCACAAGAGTTAAGGAAGTCCGGCCCAAATGCAGGTTTGATTCCTGCCGAGTATTAACTTAGTGAAAGCTGTTTATTCTTGGAGATAAGCAAATGTTGTTAACAAGAAATGACAGTAAGGAATATATATAGTAACACGCCAATGTCAAAATACCCAGACTCGTGATCAGGGGTCGACAAGAGGTTCGTGAACTTACTCCACTTATTGCCCAAACCGCCCGTTTCTGAACCAAAAATATCCTTTTAGAGTGGGAAGAGGTACCCCAAAATATAATACCAGACGACATAAGCGAATGAAAATAAGCCAAGTAGACTAATTCCCATTTTGAACGATCACTCACTTCAGATACCGTTCGAATAGTAAAAGTGGCAGCATGAAGTGTTTGAACAAGGTCCTGAACGTGGGATTTCCACGACAGTTTACTATCTATCAGAAAGCCTAGAAATTTGTACTGTTCAGTTTCACTAATCTGTGAAATCAAAACGTCAGGTTTTGTTGAGTTGTGTGTTAGAAATTGTAAAAACTGTGTCTTACTGTGGTTTAGCGTTAGTTTATTTTCTACAAGCCATGAACTTAGATCATGAACTGCACTATTTGAACCGAGCCAACGTTGCACATAACATCCTTTACTACCAGGCTAGTGTCATCAGCAAGCAACTTCGTATGATGCTAGTATCTTTACTTTTAAACCGACCAAAATCCAGGACCATGTCTCTGTAGAAAGAGGGATTGAAAAGTCAACAATCTAGTTCTGAATTCATGTACCGAAATATTAATTAGAAAAGTATTTATATACAGTCAGTGCCAGTGAGCCTGAAACCTATTAGCTACCTGGCCTATATAAGAAAAATACTAGTGCCACCTTCACTGGAACCCCAGACTCGACGTACGCAAAGAAAAGTCAACCTCTTCAGGTGTTGGCGTCTGGCTACAGCTTTGCCCCAATAGTGTTAGGAAGACTTTGACACTTGCCATAGATTTCTCGAAGTAATTAATGGCGCTGAACGCGATTCAGTTTAATGGTTCCTTTAATGAAATCCCCGATAGGATAATAGGGAAAAATTCTTATCCGTGCTGGACAATGTGACCTCTAGCTTCGACATCTGGTTGGCGGCATTATGAGCTGGCAGGCGCCCAGCGACTGAATGGCGAGAGTGCCTCGTTCTAGCCTCAACCCATCAATGTTGAGTCCCATCAGTACTGAGGTTAGACGTCCAGGCAGCCAGTCTGTTCGGAATGACAGTTGTGTGGTGATGGCCACTTGGCGGATGCCCAACGACAACAATTTCCAACTCAATGACGATGCTGATTTGATGCAGAGTGTTCGGATTGTCAGTATTTGTATCCACGTGAGTTTCTTGTGGTCACGTGCCGTGTGCCGAAGCATTCTGGGTGTAGTACCCTACTGCTAAGTGATCGGTAGACTATATGTCGTTTAGTGAGGGTTTATGACAGTTCATTGGTTTGAAAACGGAATTTTGATATCTTTAAGAAGATCTTGAAGAAAGACAAAAGTAATGAGACGTAGCAAAAATGGAAACAGTGAGAAACTTAAAATTAGGATTTGTGATCAAGAAGTAGATGAAGTTGAGGAATTCTGTTACCTGGGCAGCGAAGTAACACATCAAGGATGACATCAAAAGCAGACTAGCACTGGCAGAAAGGGCATTCCTACCCAAGAGAAATCTACTGATATAAAACGTAAGCCTTAATATGAGGAAGAAAATTCTGAGAATGGACCTTTGGAGCACAGCACTGTATGGTAGTGAAACATAGACGATGGGAAATCCGTAACAGAAGAGAATGGAAGCCTTTGAGCTGTGGTGCTATCAGAAAAATTTTGAAAATTAGTTTGAATGATAAGGCAAGGAGCGAGAAGGTTCTGCGTAGAATCGGCGAGGAAAGGAATATATGGAAAACGTTGACAAGAAGAAGAGATAGAATGGTAGGACATCTGTTAAGACATTAAGGAATGGTACTAGAGGGAGCTGTGGAGTGTAAAAACTGTAGAGGAAGACAGATACTGGAATACATCCGCCAAACAATACGGACGTTGCTTGCAAGTGCTACTTTGAGATGAAGAGGTTGGCGCAGGAGAGGAATTCGTGGTGCGCCGCAGTCAGAAGACTGATGACTTGGGGAGAGGGGGGGATTGCAACTTCATGAGTTGGTAACGAAAATTATCTCATTAAATCGTGAAGGTTTAACACTCGAAATTTGATGCAATGTTTTTCTCACAGTCGGACACAGAAGACAGAGAAATAGAAAAGGTTCACTACCCCCTACCCCATCTTTTCTCCCCACCCTGTAGCTGTAGTAATGAAGAAAATAGCTTTATATGAAGGAACACCGCAGAACATACTACCTGATGAAAAGTATGTGGATATACCTGTGTAATGTGGATTTGAGCAGTAGATGTCGCGAGAAGCGTACCCACCAGTGTAAAAAGAGGCGGGGAGTGTTGCGTTATCGGCAGAGACGCAATTAACAGTATATTGGGTTGGTCAGCAGGACTCAGTGACTTCGAACACGGACTAATCATTGGATGACACATGAGTAACGAGTCCATCGGGGATATTTCAACTCTTCTAAAGCTTGCCAGATCGGCAGTTGGTGATGTGATACTGTGAAGTGCAAATGCGAAGGAACAACCGCAGCTAAACCAAGGCCAGATTCCTCTCCAATGAAACTGCGACGCAGTACGCCGAGCAAGCAGAGCTGCTCCAGGAGCAGCTGCGGCAGAACTGCGCCGCACAGTAGCAGGGGTCGCCGACCAGCACCAAGCTGCCGCCGTTCAGCAGCAGCCTGATGCTGTACCAACTCACTGACGACACGGCACAGCAGAGGGCGTAAGGCAACGCACTGCGTTGCCGCACAGGACTCGTTTCGTTATAACGACCATGGCACTGACACGGTATCTTCTTGCACGATACCCGCTGTTAACATAACCTATCCTTGCATGAACTGTCGCAGTCAGCAAGACACCCGCTACTGCTCTTACTACCCGACTATTGCAGAGGTTTTTGTCCCTTGGCGCTTGCCTTGGCACATTTTTCCCCTCTGCCCTTCAAACCGCTACCCTTCGTTCGACTTTCGACCAAACCTATCCCAAGAAGGACGCATATTAATGGTCAACCTTAAACAGACGTAGGCAAACATCACAGTACCCACATCCTGCGACACCTCACTTCAGTGAAAACTAACCCTTTGCAGAGATGGTAGTAGACCTTTTGAGTTGGCCATCATGCCGGTGTGGGAGTGGATAGGTTCCACCTCTTAAAAAGGCCAGATTGACCTCATGCACTGACGGACAGCAAGCATCGAGAACAGGGGAGAATAGCTGTAAAAAGGTGCTTTGAACAAGCGAAAGAATCACTCACGGGTTCCAAAGTACGACCGCAGTCCAGCAAGCACAATGATTGGGCATTGGGAGTTAAAAAGAATTGGGCGCAATAGCCGAGCAGTTCCTCATAAGCCACACGTTTCTCTAGGTAAAACTCAGCGACGCTTAAGATGATATAAAGAGCGATTCCTACTGAACAGTGGATGAGTGGAAACAAGTGATTTAGAGTGACGAATCACGCTAAGCCCTGTGACAATCCCATGGAAGCGTTTGGATTTGGCGAATGCCTGCAGAACGTTAAATGCTGTCAGGTATCGTGCCATCAGTTAAGTGCGGAGCACTTATGTTGTGGAGCACTTATGGTGTGCAGGTGTTTTTCGTTGTTGGGGTGTGGCCTCTCTTACTGCGCTTGAGAAAACGCTAGATGAGGAAAGATATGAACACATTTTAGAGCGCAGCTGCTAGGAGCGTTGTCCACGAAAGACAAGGAAATGCGTTACAACGATGATCCAGTACTTGGTTTGAACCTATCAGAATGCTCGACATACTGGAAAGTTTAGATATTAAAGTAATCAGCGGTGACGCAGCTCTAATCTGTGACATTAATATGTAGTTGAGACAATATTTCTCGGGATTCAGGCGCTGATAAGGGAATTGCGTGTCAATAACCGAATCTTGAGATCAAGAGATATTGTATCCCTCATAATAAATAATCACCATTGTACCTCAGTTCTCACTGATCAACAAAGAGATGATTATAAATTAAAAATATTACACATGTAATGGACATTTGTTTTTATTTCTAGCAACCTCTATATATTTTCGTATGTCTGTTTCACATTAAGAGTGAGCATGAAGTATAGCTGAAACTTAACTGCCACAAAGTAGAAACACATCTAGTAGTAACCGCCACCTATTTGTTCTATATCTCCCTGTCAAGACACATTTTCTCTTAGGAAATTATTCTCTAGAGAGGTGTTACTTAAACTCAAAAAGCGATACTTTATGAGGAATGACTGATAAACTAATGACATTAAAATGATAAGTTGATTAAAGATTTTTCCATCTGCTTGGGTCCAGAATAACAATTGTCAATTTTTATATGTGAAAAATTCTTGATTGAATTAAAAATCCGCTACAGCTGTAAATAAAGGCTCATTTTATTTGTCGACTACTTTCTGAAGCTTATAACTCCATCATCAGTTGTCATCAACTAATTTGTTAATTCATCGATGCATGACAGGCGGGTCGGTCACTTATGAAAGATCGAACACGCGCCTGTACGACACATGGAGTGTCGGCGCAGTGAATGGAGTGCTTGCTTTGTCGGCCAGCAACGAACACGATCGCCCCATTCCCGACTCATGTTGGCTCCTACAGAGGAGATTTCTGGTCTCCAGAAATCATAATACGTGAGCAGAAAACATGTTCCAAAATTTCACAACACGGCGACGTCAGAAACATAGGCTTATAGTTCTGTGCGTCGTTCGACTACCGTTCATGAATACGGAAATTTCCTGTGCTTTTTTCCAATCATTAGTAACGCTTCGCAGCACCAGAGATCTACGGAACGCTGCTGCTAAAAGAGGTAAAAGTTTTTCGCATACGCTGATAACCTTGCGAGCTAATATCCGAAAGATGTTTGGGCTCACATGCTGTTCCTTTTCGTCGAAATGTTTTGGCTCAAACTCGTCTAGGGGTTGAACCGCACGTGTCGTATTACACGCCCTAAATTAGACACTTGTGACCCTTTGGTTAAATTGTCTGGCTGATGGCAAGTTTGCTAGACTGTACGAATCATACAATGTTAATATAACATATAAAAACGGTAGTAATAATATCGGGAGCTAAATTAACGACCCATAAATGATGTATACCACATAGTTGCGAATTGGTTAGAATAACGTTCATTCAGAAAGCAAACTAATAGTGAAAGTGGTCGTATTTAGAATTACTGTTACACTCGAGCGCATATCCATTTGACCCGTTCGATCACTCACAACCTCATCACGAAATACAAGTTTCTACTCGAAAACTTAGATTTCACACCAGGCGCGGCTGCTCACCGCTCAGAGACTAAGTCCCGCGATACCACACAACACGAAACTTTCTAAGCCTTTTCACTTCCTAGCTACCTAAAGACCGACCGTCCGCCTTCGCGTCTCCGCCAGCAGTGACCTCTGCCCGTCCCCGGCCGTGTTTCCCGCAAGCCGAATATCCTCGCTCAACTGACTAGGGTAGTTCCCTTTCTTGAAGTCGTCATCTGATTGGCTATAGCTTATTCTACATTATTTTACATTTTAACATATTTAAATAATCAAAGCTTGACCACTTTCACGTTCTAAATAAAGTAACAATAATACCCATTACATAATAAACATTAAATTCTTTTACATACAACCAATACAATTTCCTTCTTAGCTTTGAATGCTATGGCCAGTAGCCTTGCACCAATGTGCTTTCTGATAAAAAAATAAAGAACAAAAGTAACTATTATGCGCTAAACTTTACAACAAATATTGTATTACCTAATGATTCAATAAGGTGTCATGCTGTCATCGTTCAATGTGTTTTATGTGGCGGAAATGATGATCTGATGCTTAACTGAAAATACTGATAATTTAAATTTTCTATATCTTTTAAACAAATGAAGTTACTGAGTTGATATTTACAACGTTAGACATTTTCATGATGCGCTTCTATACTAAACATCAATCGTTAAGATCGGGCAATGTGTTCAGATTTTAGCATTCAGGTCTTTGTTACAAAACTCGTTAATTTCACTTCAACAGTAAATCCTAAACTATTATCGATATAATAAGTATTCATGTTTTATTGGGATCACCATGAATTTTTATGGAGGATGGCAGATTAAAATTACTGTGGCTTCATTCCCTGAATTACTACAGAATTAAATAGTTTTCATAATTATTTCCCTTTATGGCCAATCTTAGGTCCGCCGTATTTAACACTGCTACATCTCCCTGGCCACAAAAGCCTTATACTGGGTTTCCCTATGACGTAGGTTCTCGTCGGTCTCACTTGCACACTACAGCGCTTAGGCCTTAATAGACAATAGACGCCTGTGAGTTTCTCCATCTCGTGATGAATCTGCGCCCTTTGTGGCACCCGGTCCTGGATGAAAGGGTTCATTTCACAGTTCCTGAAGGCTGACTCTTTCGGCCATATATTTAAATGAGAGCGCAATGCTCGTTAACACACAACCCGACAGATCAAGTGCCTTTCCTCAGCAGAGGGATTTCAATTGCTTTTCCACCCCTTGGCCTTACTCCGATATCTGTCGTTTTCGTTCATGCATTGATTTGAAGGAGAAACTACAGTGCAATCTTTCTCTGTGAAAGAGTTTAGGAAAAAGACGTTTAGTATTTCAGCCTTTTCTATGTCACCCTCCGGTGCAATGCTATTATGGCCACAGAAAGTGTGGATAGATGTGTTCGATCCGTTTATTGGCTTAACACGAAACGAAAACGTCTAAGCATTTTCTGTCAAATCGGTAGCAAGAAGTTTACTTCTTTGCTCGGCAGATACCTATGTAAAGCATAGTGTTCAGCTGTAATTTGAGGGCTTTTCTGAACTGGGTGGGGTAAAATTAAGTTTGAAAGAGGGGAACTTATTAATGGGTGCTGTACTGCTTATGAGAGTCGTGGGTGAACTGAGATTAGATACATGCATTTGAAAGTACTGGTATAGCTAAAATCATTAGGTGGTAAGGCAGAGGAATATACTACCAACGGAATGGAAACTATTAATCCTTATTAATTACGATTATCTAATACTTCTTATGGGTATACAAGCGAATCAAATAATTTATGCAGATTCCACATGTTGAATAAAGCGAAATAAGATCATTGATCAGTCTCATTATGGGATCACTAAGACAACACAGTAAACGCTCGTGTGTGTGGGCCACGGGGAAAAATAAGTGAAGCAAAAGAAACTGAAGTGCTTCGTCTCTAATAAGCTGGTCCACGAGGCTTATACACTCCAATACAGCCAAAAACAATTGCATCGATCGCCATAATACACCTGAGTGGAGGTTAATCGTGCATGAAAAGGAATAAAAACCACCCATACGATATTTGCATGAGCAGTTCTGTGAAAATAAGTATCTCGATATGATTAACTAACGTGTACTCCACTAACTAAAGGTAAAGGTTTAATAAAATTTAAATGGCGGTCTTGATCCCATACACACATTAATTATTTATAAATTTTAAAGAAATGTGTATAGAGATCAAGGCTGCATTTTAATTGTTATTAAATATTGTTTGAAGATCACTGTTTTTTTTTTCAAGTATGATTACAAAAATAAAGATAAAGGATTTAGTTACGTTACAGAAATTGATCTGAATACAATTTGTATCTCGAGACTCTTGTCTCACAATCATCCAACAAAGCCAACCGAACTTAACAACTCATCTCGCAAAGGAGCGCTCACCACCGCGGGGTTAGTGTCACACTTGAAATCAGTGCCGTTACCCACAGAGGCTGATTTCCTCCGAATCCAACAGCAGGAGTCGGAAGGCTGCTAACATCAGAATCTTGGGTCAGTTTCCCTCGATGCATGGCACTAGAATCTTGCGTCTGTTTCCGTCTCAACTTAACAACAAAATAATCTTCGTACTTGACTCCGGGCAGGAAAAACGGACAAGCTTGTTTTTAGCCACTCACGCTCTAGCAACAACCGAACCACCAATTAGGCGAGAGAGTTTGCCACTCAGATCCCCTCTACATGAATTTTTAAAATTGGCCCATGGGCCAGAGGGAGGTTGACTTGTTATCATACGAGGGTGAGTCAAATGAAAACCTTAAATTTGTAATTACAAATCGAAATTTCGCGCCGTTATCCTGTAAGTTGGTAAGCGTGCTGCAAACAGCGTGCAGAATGGCCTGTCGGTGGCAGCATACTGCAGATGCACACATACTGTCGCAGTATCAGTATAAAGATGGCCGCCCCACTTGCGACTTGCACCAGTGAAGATCAGCGTTCTGTTATTCGGTTTTTGCGTAGTGAAGGTGTGAAACCGATTGAAATTCATGGACGAATGAAGGTTCAGTACGGTGATGCATGTTTGTCACAGCAGCAAGTCAACAATGGTGTAGGAAGTTCGCAAATGGTGTGACTTCAGTGGTAGATGCTCCTCGTCGAGGTCAGGCACAACGAGTTGTGACTCCAACGAACATTGCAGCAGTTGAATCCATAGTGAAGGAAAACTGCCGAGTGACACTGAATGACATTGCAGCATGTCTACACATTAGTCAAGGGTCAGCACACCACACTGTGCATGATGCGCTCCAGTTTCACGAAGTGTCTGCAAGATGGGTGCCACGGCAGCTGACTCTTGAAATGTGAGACCGACGTGTTGATGCTTGTGAAGAACTTCTTCGGCATTTTGAACGAGAAGGTGATGGCTTCCTTGCAAGAATCGCTACTGGGGACGAAACCTGGGGTTACTTCCACCAACCGAAAACGAAGAGAGCGAGCAAGGAATGGCGCCATTCCTCATCACCAAAACCAAAGAAGTTTCGAACAGAACCACCAGCAGGGAAGGTTATGCTGACTCTCTTATGGGACGAAAAAGGCGTCATTTTGGAGCATTACATTCCTAGAGGGACCACTGTCACCAGTCATCATACACAGATCTCCTAAAAAATCATCTGCGGCCTGCAATTAAATCAAAGCGACGTGGATTGCTGTCAACAGGTGTCCTTTTGCAGCATGACAATGTAAGGCCCCACCCTGCCCGTACAACAGTAGCAACAATCACAGACCTGCATTTTGAGTGTCTTCCTCATCCACCATACTCACTAGACCTTGCCCCAAGTGATTTCCATATGTTTGGACCACTCAAAGACGCAGTGGGAGGATAGAAGTTCCGTTCTGATGAAGAGGTACGCCACGCGGTGTATGAGTGGTTGCGCAGACTACCAAAAGAATTTTTTTCTAAAAGAATTTATGCAATTTGTAAGCGCTGGAGGACTTGCATTGAGCGTGGGGAGTTTATGTTGAAAAGTGATACAACTTTGTACCACTTCTGCACAATAAATAATATTTAAAAAATATTTAAGGTTTTCATTTGACTCACCCTCGTACCCCCCTAATGAAATATAAAATTATTCGAGCGGAATATTCCTCGTAAAAGGATAGAGGGAGCAAAAGAGCAAGCGGGACAGTGCTTGTTGTTCAAAAAATCGGTCCATTATCAGCTCGTCGTGGAACTTGGGTCCTTTGAAAATTTCCTGTTGAGTAACTTGTGTCTATGCTACTAAGGGTTACACCTCGTTCCGCTACTTAACCCGTGACTGAGTTCAAGCGTCTAATGAGAAGAGTTGTGCGTTCAGCTACGTCTTTTCTGGCGCCACTCTGTCGCAACGCCCCGAAAAGGAAGCATACTTAGACCTAGAAGAGCCGTGTCTTAAGTCTGCGTCTCGATTTCGTGTCGCTGGACAGCGAGGCACATGGAGGACGCTTTTATTTTTCAAGTCGCCCCCATGGCTTGGCCGCGACAGGAGTGGCTTGGTCATCTATTCACTGAGCGCTTTTGCGAGCGAAGAAAATCAGGTCCCATCATTCACCGTGACGAATTCATTTTTCATCCCAAAGACTTGGAAGCAAGCTGTACCGTAAATCCAGGGGCAGTGTAAAGCCAAAAGCAAGCAGTAAGGTACTAGATAAAAATTTATTCTTTTATAGTCAGTATTAAGAAGGACCCATACTCTGCCTACACCAAGAAATACAGCTGTATTACAGTCGTAAGATGAAAAGAGGTGCGGCTCACATAGTGATCCTCTGCAATTTTTTCTGCCTTGTCCAATTCCTTGCTTTTAGGGTGGCGCAAATTGAATAGAACCGAGGAAAAGATTGACCCCAATGCAGCAACCCAGTCAGCAATTGGAGGGATCGTTTCAAAATGTTGTTGAACTTCGTCCGTTGATACTCAACACTGTTAGTGTTGGAGATGGTATTTTCATACAGACCACTCCAGGTGACCTAAGATCTGTTTCCTGTAGTTCTTGCTAAGCAGAAAGATATTCCTACTTTTCTTTGTATTCCTGTTTACAGCCGTATTCGGTGATACTGTAACAGGCTTAGGATCATTGATTCTCTGTCCTAAGCGACTCGAAAAGTTCGCGTCTACTTGTCATCAACAGATCTAAGATGTTACGTTCACGAGCTGCTTCTCTGATTAATTGCTCAAAGTAATTCTTGGAAAATGTATTTAGAACAATTTCTCACGATTTCTTGTCTTTCCTACACGCTATAATCATTTGAGTCTCCCAGTCTATAGCTGCTAAGTTGAAATCTCCACCTGATAGGGTAACATATCTAGGAAATTTACGCGATATATTCTTCAAGCTTCACTTCACAAGCTCCGCCACTGCTACTCCAGAGGTAGGACATCTCTGTTTGTCGACAACAAACTCCCATGTTTAGAAAAAAACTTCAACCAAAAATGAAACAAGTACTGTCGTTACCGTGTTACATCTATACTTCTTCGATATAGTTCAACATGGCACAACTAGAGAATACTACAGGTGCTACCGGCGTGCGATATTTTTCTCTTAGAGCCTCTAGAGAGGGGCCAGGCACACAATCTGGGGTGGAGTGCACAACAGAGATTCTTCAAGCTTGGAGAAGCATTAACAAAGCCTTTTAACGTCTAGCTCGTCCTTACTTCACCGTCGTAGCCAGATTGTGATTCTCACTAATCGCTCCACGGAACAACACAAAAGTCGCAATTGCCGAAAGAATTGATGTCTACAAATGGAATTCGAAAATTCTTCCCTATCTATTTCTTACAAATATAATTAATAATTTCATTTTTACCAAGATTTAATCTAATAAAAATTTTGTTACTGTAATGAAAATTCAAGGAATGAAAAAAAGTTTGAAATTTTTAGTTGCTACATCTTAAAAATTTTAAAAAGAACTGCAATGTTGGAACACTCTTTCGGAATAAAAGACACAAATGCTGACTGCATCATAAATACTGCAGACAACTTTTCCCTTAGACACACACACATGTTACTTTTTTTCAGCTCTGTTTCCACTTCGGTATTCCATAGCAGCGATGGGTATACTGGCAATCTTTGCCCAGTATGTATTAAAGGTGACTCTGTCGGTGGCTCTTGGTGGAATGGTCAAGCACGTAGCTCAGGAAAGCTCGGCGGCCGATGAAACTTGTCCTCTGCTGGGCACGGCAAACACTAATTTGACAAACACTGAGGTATGTGCAACTGCATAATTAATAAAATACCTTCCTGGTTTAAAAATGTGCAAGCCAGATTTTATTGAGTTTTACGAATGATAAGTACTTCTGTTCTTCGTTGTTGCATTTATTTTTTGTTTATGTGATGTAAGGTGATATATTCGGTTTTTCTTATTCTATGACTGATGACAACTGTGTAACTTGAAATGACATGTTTAATGTCTCAATATTAGCATAGAAATACACGCTTTTACACAGTTTACCATGTGACAATGTTAAAACAGTTGTCAGGATAACGCATTTCATCAACATCGAAAGTGAAATAATCCTAAACACAACAATATTAAATAATAACCCTGAGAATGTTAAATTATCCTAAACATGACAATATTAAAGTTTAACTAGACATGTTCTTTACAAAATTATTCTTACGATTTCGTTATGATGTTGCTCAGAACTACAAGAAATCATCCGATTCGGGTTCAACGTTTGGTATTATTTTTAGGATGACAATCAAGTCTACGATGGATGGTTAGTTATGTGAAAAATTGAGCAAAAGATTACCCAGGGTCGCTGGAGTTTACAGTTGACACAAGCTGGTGAAACAAGACGTTTACGCCTCTGCACGCGGTATTTACCTTAAGCCGCGATGAGCTGACATCTGCTAGGCCGCTCTCTCCTCTGAAATTCCTATCAAACTAAATTAGAACCTTTGCTGCCTTTTTTCAGCATAAACTCTCCCTATGTTTCTTGTTATGCGAGAAAACCTGTACTCATCCCTAGTCTTAGAATATGGCTATATACACGCGCATGGCTGGAGCAACGTGCATGTTATAATGCCCTCTCAGTTCTTGCAAGAACAATTAACTAATTGGCTAGTTCGTTTCTCCACAGGTGGAGCTAAACGATGCTACAGCTAATTTCTAGCTGGATGTCAGCCACTGTGAACACATTGGTCACACAAATTACACCTCTGAGTCGTACAGAGCGTTATGCGCTCCATTCTGCACTAGACGCCAGTTCAGAGAAGAGTCCTCTGAAAATTTCCGTCTTGTCTTTCTAATAGCTGAACTGTATCCTCACCCGGGGTTCTTTCATTCTACACGTCATGACTTTTTTCGACCAATAGGAGCGTTCCTCTTATTTCGTGGGAACTTTCTATACCGATCACAAGGGCCCTACCATTAAACTGCGTCGAAACTTCGGCTCTTTACCCATTCGTAGTGCGTTTCCGCCAAATGGATGCTTTGTGCCCGCACCAGACGTCAAAACACGTACATTTTCTCTCATGTGTGTACCACTTATTGGACATATGATCGAAAATGCGTCACTGGTCTTGTTAGTTGTTGTTGTTGTTGTTGTGGTCTTCAGCCCTGAGACTGGTTTGATGCAGCTCTCCATACTACTCTATCCTGTGCAAGCTTCTTCATCTCCCAGTACTTACTGCAACCTACATCCTTCTGAATCTGCTTAGTGTATTCATCTCTTGGTCTCCCTCTACGATTTTTACCCTCCACGCTGCCCTCCAATGTTAAATTTGTGATCCCTTGATGCCTCAGAACATGTCCTACCAACCGGTCCCTTCTTCTTCTCAAGTTGTGCCACAAACTCCTCTTCTCCCCAATTCTATTCAATACGTCCTCATTAGTTATGTGATCTACCCATCTAATCTTCAGCATTCTACTGTAGCACCACATTTCGAAAGCTTCTATTCTATTCTTGTCCAAACTATTTATCGTCCATGATTCACATGCATACATGGCTACACTCCATACAAATACTTTCAGAAACGACTTCCTGACACTTAAATCTATACTCGGTGTTAACAAATTTCTCTTCTTCAGAAACGCTTTCCTTGCCATTGCCAGTCTACATTTTATATCCTCTCTACTTCGACCATTATCAGTTATTTTGCTCCCCAAATAGCAAAACTCCTTTACTACTTTAAGTGTCTCATTTCTTAATCTAATTCCCTCAGCATCACCCGACTTAATTCGACTACATTCCATTATCCTCGTTTTGCTTTTGCTGGTGTTCATCTTATATCCTCCTTTCGAGACACTGTCCATTCCGTTCAACTGCTCTTCCAAGTCCTATACTGTCTCTGGCAGAATTACAATGTCATCGGCGAACCTCAAAGTTTTTATTTCTTCTCCATGGATTTTAATACCTACTCCGAACTTTTCTTTTGTTTCCTTTACTGGTTGCTCAAAATACAGGTTGTATAACATCGGGGAGATGCTACAACCCTGTCTCACTCCATTACCAATCACCGCTTCCCTTTCATACCCCTCGACTCTTATAACTGCCATCTGGTTTCTGTACAAATTGTGAATAGCCTTTCGATCCCTATATTTTACCCCTGCCAACTTTAGAATTTGAAAGAGAGTATTCCAATCAACATTGTCAAAAGCTTTCTCTAAGTCTACAAATACTAGAAACGTAGGTTTACCTTTCCTTAAACTTTCTTCTAAGATAAGTCGTAAGGTCAGTATTGCCTCACGTGTTCCAATATTTATACGGAATCCAAACTGATCTTCCCCGAGGTTGGCTTCTACCAGTTTTTCCATTCGTCTGTAAAGAATTCGCGTTAGTATTTTGCAGCTGTGACTTATTAAACTGATAGTTCACTAATTTTCATATCTGTCAGCACCTGCTTTCTTTGGGATTGGAATTATAATATTCTTCTTGAAGTCTGAGGGTACTTCGCCTGTCTCATACATCTTGCTCACCAAATGGTAAAGTTTAGTCAGGAATGGCTCTCCCAAGGCTGTCAGTAGTTCTAATGGAATGTTGTCCACTCCCGGGGCCTTGTTTCGACTCATGTCTTTCAGTGCTCTGTCAAACTCCTCACGCAGTATCGTGTCTCCCATTTCATCTTCATCTACATCCTCTTCCATTTCCATAATATTGTCCTCCGGAACATCGCTCTTGTACAGACCCTCTATATACTCCTTCCACCTTTCTGCTTTTCCTTCTTTGCTTACAACTGGGTTTCCATTTGAGCTCTTGATATTCATGCAAGTGGTTCTCTTTTCTCCAAAGGTCTCTTTAATTTTCCGGTAGGCAGTATCTATCTTACCCCTAATGAGATAAGTCTCTACATCCTTACACTTGTCCTCTAGCCATCCCTGCTTAGCCATTTTGCACTTCCTGTCGATCTCATTTTTGAGACGTTTGTATTCATTTTTGCCTGCTTCATTTACTGCGTTTTTATATTTTCTCCTTTCATCAATTAAATTCAATATTTCTTCTGTTACCGAAGGACTTTTTCTAGCCATCGTCTTTTTACCTACTTTATCCTCTGCTGCCTTCAGTACTTCATCTCTCAGCGCTACCCATTCCTCTTCGACTGTATTTCTTTCTCCCATTCATGACAACTGTTCCCTTATGCTCTCCCTGAAACTCTGTACAACCTCTGGTTCTTTCAGTTTATCCAGGTCCCATCTCCTTAAATTCCCACCTTTTTGCAGTTTCTTCGGTTTCAATCTGCAGTTCATAACCAATATATTGTGGTCAGAGTCCACATCTGCCCCTGAAAATGCCTTAAAATTTAAAACATGGTTCCTAAATCTCTGTCTTACCATTATATAATCTATCTGATACCTTCTAGTATCTCCAGGATTCTTCCATGTATACAACCTTCTTTTATTATTCTTGAACCAAGTGTTAGCTATGATTAAGTTATGCTCTGTGCAAAATTCTACCAGACAGCATCTTCTTTCATTTCTCACCCCCAATCCATATTCACCTAGTGTGTTTCCTTCTCTCCCTTTTCCTACTCTCGAATTCCAGTCTCCCATGACAATTAAATTTTCGCCTCCCTTCACTACCTGAATAATTTCTTTTATCTCATCACACATTTCATCAATTTCTTCATCATCTACAGAGCTAGTTGGCATATAAACTTGTACTACTGTAGTAGGCGTGGGCTTCGTGTCTATCTTGGCCACAATAATGCGTTCACTATGCTATTTGTAGTAGCTTACCCGCACTCCTATTTTTTTATTCATTATCAAACCTAGTCCAGCATTACCCCTATTTGATTTTGTATTTATAACCCGGTATTCACCTGACCAAAAGTCTTGTTCCTCCTGCCACCGAACTTCACTAATTAACACTATATCTAACTTTAACCTATCCATTTCCCTTTTTAAATTTTCTAACCTACTACCCGATTAAGGGACCTGACATTCCACGCTCCGATCCGTAGAACGCCAGTTTTCTTTCTCCTGATAACGACGTCCTCTTGAGTAGTCCTCGCCCGGAGATCCGAATGGGGGACTATTTTACCTCCGGAATATTTTACCCAAGAGGACGCCATCATCATTTAACCATACAGTAAAGCTGTATGCCCTCGGGAAAAATTACGGCTGTAGCTCCCCTTGCTTTCAGCCGTTCGCAGTACCAGTACAGCAAGGCCGTTTTGGTTAGTGTTACAAGGCCAGATCAGTCAATCATCCAGAATGTTGCCCCTGCAACTACTGAAGGGGCTGCTGCCTCTATTCAGGAACCACACGTTTGTCTGGCCTCTCAACAGATACCCCGCCGTTGTGGTTGCACCTACGTTATGGCCATCTGTATCGCTGAGGCACGCAAGCCTCCCCACCAACGGCAAGGTCCATGGTTCATCGGGAGGGGGGGTCTTGTTAGTATCCATTTGGAATTCTGAAACGCAGTTTTTTTAAAAGATTTCTTTCCTGTCCTCCCTCAGATGGCCCGTGAACTCGCTCTCCCCTTCTGAGTCACCTGGTCGGTTGTTGACCTGGCTTGGGACGCTCCTTTAAGTGATTTCCGTTGGATCTCCCATGGCGCGGCCTTGCCCCTGATATCACCTCTCTGAATTCTAAACTAAAACGCCTCTCACTGCTTGTTGCACCTTCTGCTCATAGACATACATTATATAGGAATGGTGTGTTAATTACCATGGACTGAGTGTCATCCCTTTTTGCATTACATACTGATAGGCAAATTTGGTCATAATCGCCGAATTAAATTAGGTGTCATTCACCTTCCCATTACGATGTATAAAACTCTCATGTAAGGTGCGAATCTGACCTTCATTTATTCTGCCACCTTACAATAATGTACTCCATTAATAAGTGATCAATCAGCCGCAGATTTCTGATACGCTAAAGTAGCCTTTATTCTGTTTAAATTCAATGTGCTAACTGTATGTTTCAAAGAAAGATAGTTTTAAACACTGTCGTTTTCTACATCTTGAAATGGAGGACAAAATGAATGTAAGACTGAGCTGAAGATATTCACTGCAGGAATTCTGTACCACATGTTCCACGGCTTTAATCACATTTACCACTTCACTTGTGGATGGATGGATGTGGTGGAGGATTGAGGTAATGATAGTCGTTTTAGTGCTTATTTTAAACTGTACAATATATCTGTACAGCACAATGTTTCTAGAAACGAAGAGAATACAAAGCTTAGGAAGGTGTTCTACTGAGAGTCTACCAACAGTAAATGAACACAAGTAAAAAATTTTAAAAAATTGTAATTAATAACTATGGGGGGAGGGGTGGCAATATATGTAGGATCTATAAAGTAGTTCACAGAGTTGAAGTAATACAAATGAGCTACCTCTGAAAAGTTACCTTAGTTAAGTTAAACAAATTGGTAAAAGATATTTAACTTTAAATTCAATCTGAAGAATGTATGTAGACAATAACAAAGAACTTTCATCACAAGAAAACCAGTAGTTTTAAAATGCAATTGCAGATGGAATCCAGGTGCATCATCGACCGAGGAGATAAAAAATAACAATTGTAGCCCATATAAACCAAAACTATTGTCACATACCAAATTACTGCAAATGAACCGAGATCCTGTAATGTAAACTTATGTTACACGAGAATATAATTATATCCGAAGGCCATAAATACAGCTAAATATCTAGCAATTACAATTAGGAACACATAAATTGGAAGGGACACGTAGAAAATGTTGTGAGGAAGGCGGACCAAAAACTGTGATTTACTGGCAGTACACTTAGAAGATGTTACAGATCTTCTAAAGAGACTGTCTACACTAAACTGGTCCGGCCTCTTTTGAAGCAGTGCTGCGTGTTATGGGATCCTTACCTGACGGGATTAATGAAGTACATCGAGAAAGTTCAAAGAAGAGCAGCACGTTTTGTATTATAGAGAAATAGGTGAGAGAGTGTTACGGAAATAATACAGGATTTGGGGTGGTCATCACTAAAACAAAAGCGGGATTTTCTCTCGAAAGTTCAATCATCAGAATTATCCTCTGAATGTGAAAATAGTTTGTTGACGTCGACCTACAAACAGAGAAACGATCCTAATAATGAAATAAGGGAAATAAAAGCTCGCACGGAAGGATATAGGTGTTCGTTTGTTTTCCACGCGCTTTTCGAGAGTAAAATAATAGAGAATTATTGTGAAGGCGGTTCGATGAATCCTCTCAGACACTTAAGTGTGATTTGTAGAGTATCCGTGCAGATGTAGATATCATTTAATGGCATCTGAATCTCAAGAGAACACAATTATTATGCTTAGAAAAATGGACGATCAAATGAGAAAAAGAAAAATTAAAAGGAAATAGATGGACAACTTCAGAGAGAGTAATATAATATTCTTAAAGCATTGAGAAGGGAAATTTTGTCTTGGAAAATAGGGGAAACATTGTCCATCTTATTAGTGGGAGCTGCGAAAAGAGATAATTAATCCTAACAAAACCGATTTCAGTGTGATACGCGATTTCGCGCGATGATGTTAATGGAAAGATCATTGCTGTTTTTATTTTTGATGATAATGCCGCTGGGCGTTTCCATAGTGTCATGTTGTCCATGTTGTTGGTAACAGTTATCTAGTCACATTTTGCTTAGGGTCGATGAAAATGTCAGAAAACATCGCGTCACTCTTAAGATGTAGGGGATCGAGTTGGATAAGGTAGGAGTGTGTAGACTGAGGACTGGAGCTTAAGAAATGCATATTGCGAGAGTTTTGCCTTGTGATTTAGTACTTGTTGCTGACAGAACGGAGGCAAGATTCAGCTAAGAGATCTATTGCGTGGGTTACAAGGTCTGACAAATAATATATGCGGAACGTACTTTTGGGTGGGTGCAAAGCGTTGAGCGCTGAAGCACTGAAATGTCTTGCTACAAATGGAAAAACGACTAAGTGGTGATGAGCAACAAGGGGAGAGGGAGTCCTTTAGACTATTTTCTGAGAGGAAAAGAGGTTATACTGATATTCAAAGAAACAGTGAACTGACATCGATCAAGCTAAGGGGTAGCTGGTGAACGAGATTATTTAATTGTTCATCGGTGGAATATTTGGAATGTGAACCATATTGTGCTAGCAGGAACTTTCAATAAGAAGGAGGAGCTGTTCAGTGTATGTGTTGGTGTAGGATGGATTCACGGACACCGGTGAATACAGACCAGAGGATACACCATCAGGAGATATGGAATAAAAGAATCTGTGTTGTAGACAATTTTCACAGCCCAGAGTGGAAGGTAAGGATTACAGTAGTGTAATATGTTTATTTTAATCACATTCATTTCACATTTTAGCACATACGCAAGTACAGACAGGTTTGACAGTACGTTACTTGGGAAATGGTTGGCGATGGGTAGCAAAAAGCCAAAACTGAACTTCCCAACACCTAAGTATTTTTGTATCGGTGCTGAAGGGCAAGATGTTCAGCACTCGGAATATCATCATTATCCTCGTATGAACATCCTGATTTAGATTTCCCGTGATTTACTTACATCAAATGAAGTAAATACTGACAGGGTTCCTTCAAGATTATCACGGTCCATTCCTTATGATCTGAGTTGACACCACTTTTGTAAGGAATGCTATCGCCACAGACAGAATGTTGACTTATAAACTATAAGTTTTCTTCTCTTATTGTTTCATCTGCATTTCTGCTTCATTTTAACTCATTATCAAGCTGCGACCATGAAACTAACAGATCGTGGTGGTAAGTTTAAAAGTTCACAATACCACAGCCGACTTTTGTATGGAACCATATGTCACTATTAAAAATACATTGGAACTGAGGCTCGTATCTTTCCCCTGCCGCAGTTGACGGATTGTGTGTCATGTTTTGTGTGTTGCAGGAAGGAGAATTTGACTGGGATGATGAGATGCAAGGTTACATATTGTCCTCCTACTACTACGGGTATGCAGGAGTGAACATAATCGCAGGTTACCTGGCTGCCCGGTACAGCGCCCGTTGGGTTTTCAGCATAGGACTGCTCGCTGCCGGTGTTTTCACGGTCGTGGGTCCTATCTGTGCCGATGCTGGCGCCGTGGTCTTCATGGTAACACGCTTACTCGTAGGAATATTTTCAGTAAGTATTGTCCGGATGCGACTCCTGTTCAACATTTCGTCATATCTAAAATGCTAAGCCCATTACAATTTCTTTTCAGGGTGTTATCGTACCAGCAATGCACGTACTGTTTGGAATATGGTTCCCTGAAAACGAGCGACAAAGACTGGCAGGACCAATTTTCTCAGGTATAGTCCGCTAGCAATTCAATGAGGAAAATGTTCATAATTTTTCGTTAGAGCTGGAGATCGAAATTTTACTTTAAATTATGATTTTCTAAACGCACTGGAAACATTCTTCAATGAAGGCTTCCTTCCACGAGATAACTTAATACAACATAGTGGTTTTGTGCATAGGTAATTGCTCCACTTCGTCTCATAGTTGTCACATCAGTTAGAATGAGCCCTGAACGAATTTCGTTTGAGCTAATAAATTTGATATGAAGAAGGTACTGTCATTGTATATGGCTTTAGCCCAAAAAGCGTTCCCATATGACATCAATCACTCAGTGAATTGCCAAAGTGATGATGGTAGAAATCACACGTAAACCTCACAAAATATTTAAAACTAGCACCCATACACCCACATCGAAGCAAGTGTAACAGAAGTTAAATCGAATCCTCAGTAATTATCGAATTAGTATAGTAATTAAATTTCAGCGACTATTACAGTTAATTTAATTATTTTGGAAGAGGTCTATTGAAAAGTAGTCGTCACTACATATGATCGATTGTTGTGCTGCAAAGATTGCCATCTAGTACTCTAATAGATAATATATTTGTGCAGCAAGAGGATGTAAAACTAAAAACGTTTTCTCTGTCATAAATGGATTATCAGACCATGATGCACAACTGGTTAACTTACAAAACTTCGCGGGGTATACAGTTCAGAAACCATTAAGTAAAAGTTTAATGCTGATCAACCTAGTATCTATAGAGCACTTCAAAGAACGTGTAAGAAATATTAATTGGGGAGAGGAATATAATGAGGGAAATGCCAATGACAAATGCAAAATACTTCTTAATAAACTTATACCCCTTTTTGAACACTGTTACCCTCAAAAACTTACTAAATGTAACTCCAAACAGTTTTTAAAGAAACCTTGGATCACTACAGGTATTAAAGTATCTTCAAAAAGGAAAAGAAAGTTGTTTGAGGCAGCAAAAATTACTAAAGACCCAGAAGTAATTTTTTACTATGAAAATTATTGTAACATGCTGAGAAAAGTTGTCAGAAAATCAAAAAATAGGTTTATTAAAGATGAAATTAACTCGGGCAATAAAATCAAATCAGTAGGAAATGTTCTTAGAAGAGAGACAGGAAAAGTGAGCACTGGGATAGGTAGTATTACTATTAAACAGAATGAGACCATCCTATCCAACAGTACACAAGTAGCTAATGTATTTAACAACCATTTCTTAAGTGTAGGTGAAAAAATCGGTGAGAATTGTTCAAACGAAAAAGCCAAGCAAAACATGGAAGAGTCAGTTTTGAGAAATCCTAGTCAGATTAATTTGTCAATTAACAACCCCTTGTGAAATAAGGAAAATCATTAAAGCTGAAAAATAAATGTTCTATTGGAGTAGATGACATCTCTAACAAGATATTAAAACAATGTGGAGCAGTTACAGCTTATGTTCCGAGTCACATCTGTAATGCGTCTCGAACTCAAGGTATTTTCCAAGACATGTTAAAGTATGCCATTTTCAAGCCTCTCTGCAAAAAAGAGGACACCACAGATGTCAATAATTACTGGCCAATATCCTTGCTCACAGCATTTTCAAAAATTGTCGAGAAAGTAATGTACTCAAGAGTGGTTAGCCATCTCAGCAGTAATGGGATACTTAGTAAATCACAGTTTGGATTTCAGAAACCTTGTTCCACTGAGACAACAATATACAATTTCACTGCCCACATAATAGAGTCTATAAATTGTAAAAGTCCCCAATAGGAATTTTCTGTGAGTTATCCAGAACATTTGATTGTGTGAACCATAACATTATTTTACAGAAATTTCGATTCTATGATATAAACGTAACAACATATGAGTGGTTCAAGCCATACCTACAGAACAGGAAGCAAAAAGTTTCTTTATATGGTTTAAGTGATTTAAGGAAATTTTCCACTTCGTCTAACTGGGATGAAATTACATTAAGTGTTCCACAGGGTTTGATTGTAGGTCCCCTCTGTTCTTGATATAAGCGAATGACCTCCCTTCTTATCTGAAACAAGAAACCAAACTGACACTATCCGCTGATGATACAGGCATAATTATTAAGCCAGTAAAAGAAACACCAGTAGAAAATGATATATATAATGTCTTTGGAAAAACGTACTGATTGGTTTTCTGCGAATGAGTTTACTCTGAACTTTGAAAAAACACAGTACAATAAATATAACACATAAACAGAAGTCAGTAGCCAGGGTAGAGCTTACTAAGTTTTTGGGTGTATATATAGGTATCTCCTAAATCTACTAGGTTCAGCAACTTAAGCAATCAGAATAATTGCTAATTTTAAGGCTGTACAAATTAGCAAGCTAACATACTTTGCATACTTTCACTCTCTGATGTCATATGGAATAGTATTTTGGGGTAACTCAACACTTCGGCAAAAAGTATTCACTGCTGAAAAGAAAGTGCTTAGAATAATGTGCGGGGCTCATAGTCGCACATCTTATAGGTATCTCTTTAAAAGGTTAGGAATCCTTACAACAGCCTCACAGTACGTTTACTCAGTAATGAAATTTGTTCTCAACAACAGGGATAAATTTAAAAACAATAGTGACATTCATGATTATAATGCCAAAAGAAAGAAAAACTTACACTATCCTCTACTTAACATATCTGTGGCACAGAAAGGGGTAAAATATGCTGCTGTAAAACATTTCGATAAATTACCAGATGAAATAAAATGTGTGACAGATAGGAGTAACATTTTAAAAAGTAAATTGAAATAATACCTCCTTGACAACTCCTTCTATACCATAGATGAATTCTTGTATAGGAATAAATAAATCTGGAGATATAATATATGCATTTTGTGCAATTAAGGGAAAGGTGTAGGTAATAAAATTTTTAAGTTTAAAAATAAAGTATTGATGTGTGCATTTCATATGCACTTGACACGTTCCACGTCATAGCAATTACCATGAGATTGATCAATGGAACACGTAACTAACTAACTAACTAACTAATCCAAAAATAAGAAAACAGAATTCCAGTATAAATTCTCAGTTATTTACTACTTACAATTAACATCAGCATGTCAGCACTGCTCGAGAGAGTTCTTCACAGCTACAGATATGTGGATGACACCCTCGTGGTTTGGCGGCATGGTGAAGAAAACCGACATGTTTACCAAGGAGGTGGAAGAAAACAGATGCTTACCACTCCTAGAGATTGTGATAAAAAAGAACTCTGATGAAACCCTAGGATATTCCAACCACCATCCAGTGAAATGCATATCTGTGCTCACCATTCCAGTACACAGATCGCGAGCTGTATGCATCGAGGAAAGCCTGTCTACCGAATTACAGCATGTGCGCTAACCAAGCAAGAAGAAGAAGGGAAACAGTCCAGAAGAGAAACCAAATGTGTTTCATTCTGTACACAGGGTCACCCATAGCCAAGATTGTCAGAATAATGGAGAAGCGGAATATAAAATCCTTTTCTTTTCAAGTGCTAAATTCAAAAATACGCTTGGGTCAGTCAAAGACCAATTAGAGCTACAGGCACCTGACGTTTACAGCATCATCTGCGAGTGTGGCCTGCAGCACATCTGCCAAACGGAGCTATGCATCTCGCGGTGAAGTTCAGAACATATGAGGAGCTTTTCCCTCACCCAAATAGTACAGCGTCAACGACGGCCATATTTTTCTGAACAGAATAAGGTGCTATGCCGTGTCAAAGGGTTCTAGAATTCGAGCATCAAAGAGACAGTGAAACTTAGCGTACATGACTATCTTGTCAGGAGTAACATCGGTTTCCAGCTGAGTTCCACATGGGATGTGGCTTCGGTAAAAACGCGTCAGAAAAGCTCTGATGTCAAACCGATGGAGGCAGCATGGGAACACACATGCAGCACAAGCAATCGATACGTTTGAACTTCAGTTTCAGAGAGAGCATGGAAAAGTTAACTTAGTGTGGCTTGAGTGGAATTCTGAACCATCTCTTCTCAATTATACACTGACGAAAAAAAGCCACAATACCAAAAATATAGAGTAATGAAATTTGGGGAATACATCTGTCTTGGCACCATGTTAATGGGAGCACGAGAAAAGCCACTGCGAATATGAAATGCTGCTACGTTAATAACCGATGTAACCGCCAGAATGTTGACATAAAGAAGTGCATGCACTGTGCAGTAGAGGTGCCAGATGTCAATGGCTCTTGCACCTGTTCAGTCAATACAGGGACAGTTAATGCTATTTTTGGATGACGCTGGCGCTGTCGTCTGACCATGTCCCATATGTGCTCGAATGGTGACTGATATGGTGATCGAGCAGGCCAAGACAACGTGACGACACTCTATAGAGCATGTTGGGTTACAACAGCGCTATGTTGGCGAGCATTATCCTGTTAGAAAACAGCCCCAGGAATGCTGTTCCTGAATGGCAGCACAAAAGGTGGAATCACTAGACTGAGGTACAAATTTTCAGCCAGGGTGCGTGGGATAACCTCGAAAGTGCTCCTGCTATCATACGAAATAGCACCCCAGTCCATAACTCCAGATATATGTCCAGTGTGTCTAGCACACAGACAGGTTGGTTGCAGGCCCTCGACTGACCATGTGCTAACCAACACAGGGCCATCACTGGCTCCGAGGCAGAACCAGCTTTCTTCAGAAAATACAACAGACCCCAACCCTGTCTTCCAAAGAGCTGTCGCTTGACACCACAGAAGCCGCAAAAGGAGAGGTGTGGGGACTGTGGAATGCACGCTACAGGGCGTCTGGCACTGTGGTGCCAACGGCTGCTCAGATTGGTGCTGCTGAGCAGCAGTGGTGCGTTAGAGCCATAACCGAACACAATGGTTTCTCTGTCGGTAGTGTCACGTGGCCGTCGGAGTCCAGTCTTTTTGCGGCAGTACATTCTCGTGACCACCGCTGCTAGTAGTCATTTACAGTGGCTATACTCGTATTCCTGCCAAGTCTTGTTGCAATATCGCAGAAGGAATATCCAGCTTCTCGTAGCCCTATTGCACGACGTCGTTCAAACTCAGTGAGGTGTTAATAATGTCATCTCCATCGCCTTAAAGGCATTCTTCAATAGCATAAACTTACCAAGTTCAATCTCGAAAGTAACTTAACTAACGCTCACGACCGTTACAGCGTATATCTAAAAGTCATTTGCATTCTCACAGTGCCGCTACTGGCGCCACTCTTATGTAACTGGCGCGAAGTTTAAATAGACATCATCTTTCATGTATATAAACACGTCTAATAACTTTCGTTTATCTTGTACAGCTCCTTCTTCGTTTTGCGTTTTTTTCCGTCGAACACAAATGTTTTAGTTTAGATGACTGTCGAAACTTTAGAGGTGTTTGCGAGAAAAGATGAAGACTATTTCTAGATTGCTCATTCGACATTCTCCTTAACTCGTTTTTGAACACGAGAACACCATGTCACTTATGCTTCGAATGCATGAGCCATCTTCACATTACATTAAGCATAGTTCCTATCCCGTCTTGGCTCTTGATCAACGTCGCCAAACTTGACGGGTAGGGCCTCTTCACTGTTAACTTTAATGTGGCTTTCGGAGCTCATTAGTACTCACCTATTGAAACAGGTAAAGAGAGAGAGAGAGAGAGAGAGAGAGAGAGAGAGAGAGAGAGAGAGAGAGGGAGGGAGGGAGAGTGGGAGGTTACCGGGGGGTAATAGTTGTGGGAACTCATCTAATCCTGTCTGACTTGTTTAATTGATGTGCAATGTGATACGCCCGCTAAACCTGCTGGGCAGAACAGGTGATTAGGATTGTGAAAAAGGCCAAAAAAGGTGTCGGTCAGTTTCACTTCAGAATTGTAATTTATTGTAATTTAATAACACCTTTAAACCAAAATGGCACATAGCCGAACCTTTACAACTACGAGTTTCAAAATCCAATTCTTTCACGGCTGAAGGCCTCCAAACAAGAAATGTTAAAAGCCGCAAGATAAATTTCAAATGACTGAAGACATGCAGTTAAAATTACAAATTATATAGCATAGCTTCACAGCTAGGTGGAAACCTGAAGGCAAAAGAACAGACGTATACAAGGTAGAATACAAATGGCTGAAGCCCGCGATTAAATATCAAAATTTTAACATATTTTGCCATAATCTTTTAAGGCAGAAGGCCGCAATGTTTTAGCTTAAGGGGAAATTTTGAAAATAAGGCTTTAAGTGGCTGAAGGCCCACAGTTGATTTTCCAAAAATTCAAAAATACATTAACCTTTAAGTTTTCAGTGGCCGAATGCACACTAAATGAAAAGGAACGCGATGACAATAACTGAATTTAAGAATAAAGTTTTAAGCAGCTGAAGGCCCACAATTGATTTACATAAATTGATTTACATAAAACACAATAATTTTTTTCTTTTAAAGCATTGGCTATAATAGCTGCCCTCGAAACATTAACGTTCACTTAGGTGAGACAGGTGGTGGGCCCAACTACACACTTGATCCGTCAGTAACCCAACCAAGAGACAGTCACAGACCGACCGAACTACTTGCTTGCCACCAATCAGTACATAAAAACTCAAAGATCAAACTGTTATGGACGTTATTATCCACAATGAAATATGTATTAAGCTGTCAAAACTAAACACCATGTTGGATAGCGACAACAGGTGAAGAAAGAATGCTGCCTGAAATTACGTTAGTGGCCAGGGCAGGTAACCGGAACACTAACGGCCACAAGGCTGAAAAGTCCTCTGGTGCACTTGAATTTGAAATAAGGTAATATAGTTAACTTCACCAAAAGGGAACACTGCCTGAATTTATGTCAGTGGCCAGGGCAGGTAACCAGAACACTAATGGCCACAAGGCAGAAAATTCCGCTAGTGCACTTCAATTGTAGTGAACCAATATAGTTAATTCCACTGCACGGCGGCTCGATTTCAGCACTACAAACACTCGGTGTTGCTCACAGGAAAAGCTCCCCAACAGCGAACCACCGAAACGAACGACACAACATGAACGGACGTGGCTTGGGTACTTACCACACCACTCAACCTTGACGTCCTGGGTCGGTGAGCCACGAAGCTCGTAGCGATCGGACAGGTCCAGACGCGCTCCGACTGCACAGGGACCACCAGTGGACCGAGCCGACTGCACCACATGGAGATATCCATCCTGGTCCGCACCAACCGACCGACTGCCTGCAGACCCCCTTGCTGGAAACTATATGCACGAGACCAAAGATGGTACACGGTGCAAATATCGATACACATCGCTGCTGTCACACTTAGAAGGAGGAAGAACCATGGCATAACCGCAACAACGGCGGGAAACCAAACACAGACAGACAGCCAAGTTCAAGAAAACGCATAGTTTGGAGTGAGCACGGCTCACAACGGTCATTTCTAAAGTTCTGCACGCTGTGCATGCGTGATTGTTACGGTAGCGAGATCGAGTTGAAATCCATGTCAGTTGCGAGCGAGACTTTAGGAAAGTCGGTCATTCATGTTTTTACTGGTTCGTGTATCTCTGTTCGGTTTTAAAATGGAAACTGAAACCATTCCAGGTCAGATTACACGTAGTAACCAGCGTTTTTACAGCAAAATTGAATCCCTACATGGAAAGAAATTTACAACGCTCTGAGAGAGGTGTGTGGGAATAATGCAGTGCATCATAGCATAGTACCAGGGTCATCCACTCGTTTTCGTGAAGGTCGAGTAATTACTTAGAAGAAAACAAGTAGTGGAAGGCCCTCAACTGCAACAGGCTACACCTCTTAGGTTATTCTTAATGATATTTTAAGAGACGATCGACGAGAAACACGGGAGAAAATTGCATATAAGGCCAGAATGTCAGTTTACAGAAACATAACTGAAAACTAAAAGATGAAGAAAGTTGCTGCCGGATGGGTTTCGTATGATTTGAGTGAAGAGCAGAAAGCAGGTCGCGAAAGATTCGCAAAATTATTGCGTCAGCGTCACCGGACAGAAGAAGAACAGTTTCCGAAAAGGATTGTTGCACTTGGTGAAACCTGCATACGAAATTTTGAGCCGGAACTAAAGGCTCAGTCGCCGGCCGCTGGTGGCCGAGCGTTTCTAGGCGCTGCAGTCTGGAACCGCGCGACCGCTACGGTCGCAGGTTCGAATCCTGCTTCGGGCATGGATGTGTGTGTTGTCCTTAGGTTAGTTAGGTTTAAGTAGTTCTAAGTTCTAGGGGACTTATGACCTCAGCAGTTGAGTACCATAGTGCTCAGAGCCATTTGAACCATTTAAAGGCTCAGTCGTCTCACTGGAGAAGTTGCGACTCTACTAGCCCGCAAATATTCCACCGCCAGCAATCAATGGTGAATCCGACGATCGTCTTTCCAAATGACCTGAATGGAGTCATAGCTACAACTAGAGTGCCCGAGGGGACGTCTGCAAGAGTCGCGTGCTACAAGCTATTTTTGCAAAATGTTTTGATGCCGAAAATTCGTCAAAGAATGTACTTGCAGCAGATGTCATTTTGCACGATGATGCAGTCTGCATATTGCCATCTCAGTGAGAGAAACGCTCGACAAATATGGATCGGAAATACTTCCCCGGCCACCATGCAGTCTTGATACGAGTCCACCAGGCTTTGACTGGTTTCGGAAATTGGAGGAACAACTCCGTGTGAAACTTTTTCATACATTGAGGTGGTCCGAGCAATCAGGCAGCTCAACGATGAAAGTGCCCTACCCGGAACAGAGAAGTTGCCAAGGCTGGCCGGAGTGTCCCAGCAGTTCTAGACGCTTCAGTCTGGAACAGCGCGACCGCTACGGTCGCAGGTTCGAATCCTGCCTCTGGAATGGATGTGTGTCATGTCCTTAGGTTCGTTAAGTTTAAGTAGTTCTAAGTTCTAGGGGACTGATGACCTCAGATGTTAAGTCCCATAGTGCTCAGAGCCATTTTAACCATTTTTGATGTTTACAAAACGATGGGAAGCTTTCATAAGTAAAAATAGAGATTATATTGAAGACGTGTAAAGATATTAAGTAAACTTTTGTTTTGTTCAGTCCTCTCTCTGTGCACTTGTCCATAGCAAATGGATTATTTTTTAAATTAATTACTTCCTACTTGCTGAAATACACTTTACACAATTACAGTTTTAGTCGAAAAAGGAAACTCACACAAGTGAATGACGGAGTTATCGAGCTGTTTTTGAAATTTAATCAGTTTTTATTGTTCTTAGACAAACAACACTTTTTATGTATAAACATGTGTTTATAGCAGCGCGTAGTGGCCGCGTGATTAGAGGCACCACGTCACGGAATGCGCGGCCTTTCCCGCCGGAGGTTCGTGTCCTTCCTTGGGCATCGATATGTGTGTTGTTATTAGCATAAGTAAGTGTGAGTTACTTTATGTAGAATGTAAGTCAAGGGACTGATGACAGCAGTTTGGTCCCTCAGGATTTCACGCACATTTGAACATTTTTTGAACATGTGTTCTTAATTGCATATATAGGATATAACGGATATCTAATTTCTTTCATTTCGTTTTGCAGCGTCAAACTTGGGCACCGTAATATCAATGGCATCGTCTGGAACCATTGTGAAGAATCTGGGCTGGTCCTCTGTATTCTACATTTTCGGCGGCATAGCAATAGCTCTAGTGATTCCATGTTTTTACTTTATCTACGATGAGCCTGAGGTACACCCTAGGATCACAGAGAAAGAAAAGGACTTTCTTTTGACACACACTGGTAGAGATCTGAAAGAAAGCAAAGAGAACAAGGATCTTGAAAAGGGGGTAAGTAGCCTGATGCCAGAGATATGGTATTGAGAGCCGCCACATGTCGTCCAAGGTTGTAAATTAAGCAAGTATTTGCGTTTCCCAGGATGTTGGTGGAAGACATTATGGTCTTTAGGTTAGCAATGGCTCAGTGACTGTGAAGGGATAACCATACAGCACCGCAATATACGCTGATAGTCATGACATAGCGATACGGGGGTAATATCCTAAAAGGGCAGTGCAGTGGTGGAGCTGCCATTTGTATTTACGTGACATATGTGAAAAGATTTCCGACGAAATTACGGTCGCACGGCGGGATTTTACAAATTTTGAACGCAGAATGGCAATTGGAGCTATACGCATGCGACATTCCATCTCGGAAATCGTTAGAGAATTCAATATTCTGAGATACACAGTGTCAAGAGTGCTCCAAAAATACCAAATTTCAGGCATTACATGTCACCACGGAAAACGCAGTGGCCGACGGCCTTCAGTTGATGACTGAGAGCAGTGCTGTTTGAGTAGTTTTGTCAGTGCTAACAGACAGGCAACACTGCAAGAAATAACCGCAGAAATCAATGTGGGGCGTACGACGATAGTATCTGTGAGGGCAGTGCAACAAAATTTGGCGTTAATGGGCTAAGGCAGCAGACGACCGACGCGAGTGCCTTTGCTAACAGCATGACAGTATGACATCGCCTCTCCTAGGCTCGTGACCACATCAGCTGAGTGCTGATTTCTGTTGGTAAGATTGACGGTAGGGTTCGAGTGTGATGCAGAGCCCATGTAGCCATGAGCCCAAGTTGTCAACAAGGCATTGTGTAAGCTTGTGGTGGCTGCATAACAGTGTGGGCTGCGTTTACATGGAATGAAGTGGGACCATTTGCAACCATTCACGGACTTCACATTCCCTAACAACAATGGAATTCTTATGGATGATGATGCACCATAGCACTGAGTCACTATTGTTCGCGATTGGTTTGAAGAACATTCTGGACAATTCGAATGAATGATCTGGTCATCCCGACACCCGACATGAATCCCATCGAATATTTATGGGACATAATGAAGAGGCCAGTACGTGCACAAAATCTTGCACCGGCAACTCTTTCGCAATTGTGCAAGGCTAAAGAGGCAGCACGGCTCAATGTTTCTACAGAGGACTTTCAATGGCTTGTTAAGTACATGCCACACCACGTTCCTGAACTATGCAGGGCACATGGAGGTCGGACACGATATTGGGAGGTATCTTATGACTTTCGTCAACTCGGATTATAGTATAAAAAATTCCTTTTCCTGTATTGCTGTTTGATCCTCAGTTATAAAACTGAACAGGAGCTGACACACATTTATGTCTTCTGTTAAAAGAATTTTGATGTTTGTTGGTAGAGCGTTTACAGAGGTCATCATATGCTGCATTAGTTTTGAAGTTTCATGATGAATTCTGTGGCAGCTGAAGAAAATATGATTAACATCTATCTCACTGCCGCATTCACATGAAAATGAGGTCATGTTCAGGCGGTAGAAATGTTGCCGGAATCTCCCGTGATTGAATCGAAATTGTGCTATTGACATTACTTTCTTTGTTGGACGTTGCGAAAAATAAGTGAAACCGAAGGCGAGAATATTGACATCGGGCTACCAATTGATAAATTTGAAGAAATATTGCGTCTGAATTGCATAAAAATTAAACTTCGTAATGGTGACCTTGGGAAGAATTGGTTTTGATCATCTGTGATGGAAATGACTCAAGAAAAAAATACATACAAGTAATAAATAAAGAAGGCTGAGAGGACGGGTCGTGAGTGAGCCTTGCTTGGGTAGCTCAGTTGGCTGCCCCCTGAAATAAAAAAAGTGAGTTAATGGATCAACGACGAACTGAAGCGGGTGTCTTGGGACGTCCGCCCCGAGCAGATGCAACGAACTAAAATAAATAAATAAATAAATAAATAAATAAAATAAAATAAAAAAAGTTGGTAGAGCACTTGCCCGAGAAAGGCAAAGGTCCCGAGTTCGGGTCTCGGTCCGGCACACAGTTTTCATCTGCCAGGACGTTTCATATCAGCGCACACTCCGCTGGAGAGTAAAAATTTCATTCAAGTAGTAAATACATTATGGTTAACAAGTAATTCTTACTCTTTTCGTTTATATCATACTGTCTTCATGTTCAAGTCTACCTTGAGTTACAAAGTAGTTGATTGATGAAGTGGGTCTTTCGTTACGTGTAGCATGTACACCTTATAAAATTGATTTAAAAGATGTCTTCTGGTTTAAACCCAGGTCTCATTCTGGCATAGTTGTAAAGTAGTGTAAGTATTACAATCGGTTCGGCACCATCCACACTGACGTCTCGTGGGCTCAGTAATATTATCCACTTTTTACACGCTATACCAAAAGAACACTCAGTATGTGCTAAAGTTAGATGACAGTTAAATTTTTTGTTCACAAGATAGCTGCATTTCGCCGTAGGGTTCCATTAAAATTTCCTTGGCCCAAAATGCTTTGTCAGCAACGATCAAGTAAGGAAGTGCCATGTCGTGGTTTTCTGTTAAAGATGTTTGTTTCGGTATATTCCAAGATTTTCCATTTACTTTTTTATGTAGAATGGAATCTCTGAAAATTCCTGAGTCACTGTCTTTTCCACAAGAGCGAGTTTCTACCGAGATAAAGAGATAGTCAGCATCACAGAGGGCCAACAGAACTAGAGAAAAAAAGTTCGTAACTGAAGTGTCCATCTAACGAACGTATCACCATCAACAATATCACATACCCTCACTCAATGAGACACTGCAGAGAGGTTGTAATTTTATGTAGGAGATTGGTGCCTCACTTCCCCTCTGCCGACCAAGTACTGGCGGTGAAAATTATTTCTACCTCCTGGGATGGAACCAGCTACTTCCGAGTCTCGCCCTGTTGCACTATAATGCGCTAGTGACGTGCTACTGAGGCGTAATTATTATTTCAAAGTCTATAGACGATGGCTCTTGCTGCTGCAAAGTATAAGCACGTGACCAACACCTTATAAGAAATTCTATCACACGTGTGGTTTTAGGCTTTACTCTAAGTCCAACAAAAAGAGAGTTTTCATAGGAACCCAAATTCGCACATTTTCCTTTTCGTTACAGTCGCGGCATTGGTAAGTGGTATGTCCCGTCTCCACGCAACCCTTATACAGGGGCTACCACCATCTTATATATGTGTACGAAACAGTCTCAATGCACCAGTAAGGAATTTATTTCATAACATTTAAACTATTGAGGCTTCAATTGAGAATGTAGATTCGTCGATAGAACATATGTGTAGACCCAAATGGTACCATGAACACGATTTTTAATACACTAATAAACTATTGAGGCTTCAATTGAGAATGTAGATTCGTCGATAGAACATACGTGTAGACCCAAATGGTACCATGAACACGATTTTTAATACATCAGGTATTCTAGTAAGTGTTTCGATCGCAGGCCATCATCTGAACACTAAGAAGAAAAGAGTTTACCATACATAGTAACAGTGATAAACCTTGATTTCTGAAAGGACTGTTTTGGTTTCCTTTCTTGTACGAATTCACTGCCTGGATCATCACAAACCGTCTGGTGTACAGTCTGGAAAAGGCTACGCTATCATCTTCGCCCAGAGTCTAATCCCAGTCACCGTAACACCATCTAAGGTCCTGATATGAACGAAGAAAAGCGAGCACTTGGACGTCACGATAGAAACTCGTCTCATGTGGTGCAATCAAGTCGATGATATTTGCTACTGGGCATGGCACTCTTGCGCCAGCTATACCCGATTCTCAGTCCATTATCGACTCGACATTGCCACTAGACGTTGGTCCCATCATTTACCGATTTACAGCTGTCGTTTGAGGCAACTCTACCGAACAGAATGTCGGTCTGCTCCAGCGTGTTCAGAACTGGACTCATAAGAGGGAGCTGCAATTACCACCAGACTCTTCCGCGGAGGAGGTTCACGAAACGACAGATGTCCTGTACACACGGCAGCACTTCTACCAAATGTCGTGAGCCTTCGAGAAGACAGAAGGCTCCTAGGAGAGATCTGTGCACTGGGACATAAAGATCATCGGCGGAGAGACCCACTGCAGACTTTAAGTTCCAGCAAGTAACAGATAGAAGGAAAGACAAAAATGAGAAGCAAAATGACAGCCATACGTTAAATGGAATAGACGACGAACCATAGATAGGAGGAACACCCAAAAGGTTTACCCTGCACCAAACTCTCGGAAAAAGCAAACCGGCAGAGATCTCTTAGCTGCAGTATGAGACATCTCACGACCTACCTTGCATCTAGAACGTTACTTCGCTACCTGGCCAGCAAGAACTGACGAGGCAAACGTCTAAAAGTTAATTCCCACTAAACGCGATGTGCCAAATGTTCCACAGTTCTATGAAAGCTGTTCGGAAAGTATGGTCCGATCGGTCGCGAAAGGGAAACCGCTGTGAAAATCAAAAATGTTTCATTTGCAACAGTTAACAACACATTCGAGGTACTTCTCTATAAAGGGGCCACTCCGCCTTAAACATCTGTCGTAGCGTTGTTCCAACTTTCCAATACCCTAGTCGTAGAAGGCAGCGCGTTGTGCTTTCCTCCAATTCAAGTTTCTAAGCTTGTCTTCAACGGATTTTCACACTGTGGTTTCCATTCCGCGCCCGATCGGGCCATACTTTCCGAATAGTCCTCGCAGTTGCAACTGGAGGAATAGCACGATGTACTTGGACTCCGCCCACACCTGGAAGTTCAGAATTTCCAGTTACGTTAGTCAGCAGCACAAGTCAGTTCTGAAAAACAATATGGAGCTTAACTGCAAAAATACATGAAGTAATTTGGATAATGACTGCGATCTACCCCCGCAACTCCATTCGAAGTGGTGGGACGTGATCATGTCGCACACTTACTCGTACATCGATTCTACATGAACCTAGGTACCCACCTTTCAAACATGAATGTAGGTAAATACGGTCTTTGACATCTTGAGAGGTAATTGAAAGGTCGAAACTAAAGGCAACATTCGTGACCCAGCAGTATTCTGAGTTCGAATGTAATAATTTTTCTTGAAATCGGAAAGTTTCTGTCCACAAATCAGCAGGGTTTTAGAAAAGTAAAACTCGTGCGAAACTCTGTTTGCCAACTATGGATGAAGGGCAACAGGCATATTCCATATATCTGGATTTCCGAAAAGTATGTGACACGGTGAACACTGCAGACTTAAAAGAATGTATGAGAATATGGAACAGGTTCCCAGACATGTGAGTGGCTCGAAGACTTCTTAAGTAACGAAAAACCAATATGCTGCCTTCGACAACAAGTGTCAATCAGAGACAAGAGTAACGTTTAGAGTGCCACAGGGAAGTGTGATAGGACGCTGTTATGTTTTCTCTATACATAAATGAATTGGTGCACAGGGTGAGCAACAATCTGCGGCTGTTTGTTGATGATGCCGTGGTGTATGGTAAGGTTGGCTGGCTGGTTTGGGGGAGGAGACCAGACAGCGAGGTCATCGGTCTCATCGGATTAGGGAAGGAAGTCGGCCGTGCCCTTTGAAAGGAACCATCCCGGCATTTGCCTGGAGCTATTTAGGGAAATCACGGAAAACCAAAATCAGGGTGGCAGGTCGCGGGATTGAACCGTCGTCCTCCCGAATGCGAGTCCAGTGTGCTAACCACTGCGCCACCTTGCTCGGTGTGTATGGTAAGGTATCGAAGTTCAGCGACTGTAGGAGAATATTAGATAACTTAGACAAAATTTCTACAGGGTGTTTCAAAAATGACCGGTATATTTGAAACGGCAATAAAAACTAAACGAGCAGCGATAGAAATACACCGTTTGTTGCAATATGCTTGGGACAACAGTACATTTTCAGGCGGACAAACTTTCGAAGTTACAGTAGTTATAATTTTCAACAACAGATGGCGCTGCAAGTGATGTGAAAGATATAGACGACAACGCAGTCTGTGGGTGCGCCATTCTGTACGTCGTCTTTCTGCTGTAAGCGTGTGCTGTTCACAACGTGCAAGTGTACTGTGGACAACATGGTTTATTCCTTAGAACAGAGGATTTTTCTGGTGTTGGAATTCCACCGCCTAGAACACAGTGTTGTTGCAACAAGACGAAGTTTTCAACGGAGGTTTAATGTAACCAAAGGACCGAAAAGCGATACAATAAAGGATCTGTTTGAAAAATTTCAACGGACTGGGAACGTGACGGATGAACGTGCTGGAAAGGTAGGGCGACCGCGTACGGCAACCACAGAGGGCAACGCGCAGCTAGTGCAGCAGGTGATCCAACAGCGGCCTCGGGTTTCCGTTCGCCGTGTTGCAGCTGCGGTCCAAATGACGCCAACGTCCACGTATCGTCTCATGCGCCAGAGTTTACACCTCTATCCATACAAAATTCAAACGCGGCAACCCCTCAGCGCCGCTACCATTGCTGCACGAGAGACATTCGCTAACGATATAGTGTACAGGATTGATGACGGCCATATGCATGTGGGCAGCATTTGGTTTACTGACGAAGCTTATTTTTACCTGGACGGCTTCGTCAATAAACAGAACTGGCGCATATGGGGAACCGAAAAGCCCCATGTTGCAGTCCCATCGTCCCTGCATCCTCAAAAAGTACTGGTCTGGGCCGCCATGTCTTCCAAAGGAATCATTGGCCCATTTTTCAGATCCGAAACGATTACTGCATCACGCTATCTGGACATTCTTCGTGAATTTGTGGCGGTACAAACTGCCTTAGACGACACTGCGAACACCTCGTGGTTTATGCAAGATGGTGCCCGGCCACATCGCACGGCCGACGTCTTTAATTTCCTGAATGAATATTTCGATGATCGTGTGATTGCTTTGGGCTATCCGAAACATACAGGAGGCGGCGTGGACTGGCCTCCCTAATCGCCAGACATGAACCCCTGTGACTTCTTTCTGTGGGGACACTTGAAAGACCAGGTGTACCGCCAGAATCCAGAAACAATTGAACAGCTGAAGCAGTACATCTCATCTGCATGTGAAGCCATTCCGCCAGACACGTTGTCAAAGGTTTCGGGTAATTTCATTCAGAGACTACGCCATATTATTGCTACGCATGGTGGATATGTGGAAAATATCGTACTATAGAGTTTCCCAGACCGCAGCGCCATCTGTTGTTGAAAATTGTAACTACTGTAATTTCGAAAGTTTGTCTGCCTGAAAATTTACTGTTGTCCCAAGCATATTGCAACAAACGGTGTATTTCTATAGCTGCTCGTTTAGTTTTTATTGCCGTTTCAAATATACCGGTCATTTTTGAAACACCCTGTAGTTGGTGTATGAATTGCAGCTTACTCTTAATGAAAAAAAGACTTAATGCGGATATGTAGGAAAACAAACCCGTGATGTTCGGATACAGCATTATCAGTATCCTGCTTGACACAGTCACGTCGTTCAAACATCTAAACGTCTCAGCGTAACGTTGCAAAGCAATTTGAAATGGAAGGAATATGGAATTTGTGGTGAGGAAGGTGAATGGCCGACTTCGATTAACTGGAAGAATTTGGGGGAAGTGTTGCTCATCTGTAAAGGAGACCGCGTGAAGGACACTAGTGGGACCTAATTTTGAGTACTGCTCGAGTGTTTGGGATCCGTAGGAGGTCATATTGAAAGAAGATATCGAAACAATTCTGAGAGGGCGGGGGTGCTAGTTTTGTTACCGATAGGATCGAACAGCATGTAAGTGTTCTGGAGATGCTTCGGGAACTCGAATTGGAACCTCTGGAGAGAAGGCGGCGTTCTTTTCGACGAGCACTATTGCGAAAATTTAAAGAACCGGCATGTGAGGCTAACTGCCCAACGATTCTACTGCCGCCAATTACATTTCGCGTGAGGACCACGAAGATAAGATACGATAAATTACGACTCATACGGAGGCATGTAGACAATAGTTTGTGCCTCGTTTTATTTGCCAGTGGACCAAGAAAGAAAGAGACTGGCAGTGGTGGTGAATATCCTCCACCACGCAATATACTGTGGCTTATGGAGTACGTATTTAGATGTAGATGTAATACGTGCTGTGTCAGATCAGGCATCTGCAACCACCTCACCGTAAGTCCTTTAAGTGTGGCAAGGTGTAACATAGGATAACTCAGCTGGTCACTACCAGACATTCACGTTACGTTGCAGTGCATTCTCATTCTACAGTGGCAGGATGTAACACATCAAGCCTTGACGCAAAATGGAACTCAACATTCATTATTTCGACCTTCCCCAGAAATCCAATATTTGGGTGATGCTGAAGACGGGTTTAAGGTCGCTGCTACAGAACTGACCGACTTTCGGCGCGGCCCTTGTAATGCCGTGTCGATCTCAGTGCCGCAGACACTGTTTGTGTGTATTATGTCCTACGTGCTCGAGAATGTCCATATCTGCACTAACGACTTTTCTAGTCTACTATCGAAGCTAGATGGTAAAACCGGAAAGTTCCTGAAGAAGTTTCTTGTGATATACTGTTGCTTGAAGTTGAAGAAGAAGCAGGTTTCAGATGTGTATGTTTTTGCAGCGTCAGATCATGATCTCAAGAAATGTCATTGAATAAAGTGATATCTTGGTAAGCTGCTATCAAGTTCACTGACTCTAGTCTTCAGCTGGATCCATCGATAATCAGAGTGATGTATGGCATCTTGTATTCCCCACCCCCTTCCCCCCTCCCCCTCCTTGCGCCCACCCCCGCCCCGACCGCCTCCCATACTACTCGACAGAGACTTACTTAACATCACTGTGGCAGTAAGGAAAGGATATCTCATGTCTCCGTCCTTTTTGTTTTCCTTGGAATGGATTTTGTTATACGAAGAGTAAAGGATAGTCGTAAATAAGCTCCCATAAGAAAAATAGAACTATACATGATGAGTTGCGTAGTACGTAATAAAGGAGTCGGTGATTGTCCCTCGACGAGAGTAGTAGAGATGTCCTAGAGCCCGAGGGATGCACGACATCATGATTACTTTTGGTAATACGTATGCCAGTTTCAAAAGACAGACATTTGAGATCCATAGAGAGTGGCCAAGCTAACTGCGAGAGCAGAAAGATTACAATACTTTAAATGACACTGCTGCAAAAAAATTAGTACATCCAGAAAGACGACGTCGATTTTGATCCGATGACGGCGTATGCCACCGGGAGGATATTAGATATACTGATAATTGTTTCAACGTCGTCCAGCAACAGATGGCGTAGAGGCGTAGCTATCACAGCGCCATCTGTGTCTACCCTTTAATAAGGAATACTCACAGCCAGAAGGCTGAGTGTGGGGCAAACTTGTGAAGCAAGCAGCCAACATTGCCACGGACGCGCGCTCGTGCTTCTTACAGCCAAGTGTGGTGAGATTGCCCTTTCCAAAAATTGCCTCACAAGTTGAACGTTCTGCACCAGTTGTGTAATGACAGCAGTGGCAGATCGTACAGTCATCACAGCACAGGTAAGAGGGCTTGTGGGCCCAGACCTGTTCACACGAACTGTTGCGAACCGATTATTAGCAGTGGGACTATGGTAGCGCACACCTCTACCCCGTCTTCTAGTCACCTCACATCAGCGACGTGCACGGCTCGACCGGTGCCATCAGAGGATCGCTTTGAAGATGGAATGGCGCGCAGTGCTCTTCAGCGATAAAAGCAGATTCTGCTTGCATGCAAGTAATGGTTGTTTGCATGTAAGACGTAACCTGATGAGCACCGTCTTAAGGAGTGCATTCGTCCAACACAAACTGGTCCCATCTCAGGCCTTATGGTCTCGGGTGCGAGAAGCTACTATTCTCATTCACCTTTGGTGTTTCTGGAGGGAACACCAAACAGCGGCTGATACGTGCAGAATCTTGTTAGACCCGTTATTTTAGCGTCCGTACGACATTATGGTGATGTGTCGTTCCAACACGAAAAAGGTCACCCACACACTGCACCACGTGCTCTGCAAGAGGTGCAGCAACTTCCCTGGCCAGCACAATCTCCGGACTTGTCTCCAATGGAGCATCTGTGGGATATGACAGAACCAGAAGTGACTCATGTGACTCGTCAAGCAACAATTCTTGCAGAACTACGTGAAGAGGTCCAACAGGTGGGGCGTAACGTATCCGAGGACAGTATTCGCCGTCTGTAAGATCGACTGGATCCCTGATCAGCGACTGCGTTGCCGCCCTTGTACTAGTATGGGTGTGTCAACATGGGTCGATACCTGATATTTCAGAACCGCTTGAGTTATTGGTCTGTAAATGTAATCATTTGTGTACTACATATACAAAACTGCAACAATAAATCTTGTGTGAGTTGGAAACATCTAAAAGGGTGTACTATTTTATTCCGGCAGTGTATGTTTCTGTGTGTAGGATCATTACTTATGAAAAATTCACTGTAGGGACGAAGGCAGCAGAGGTAATAATTGTGCTGCATGATATTTTGGTAGTCCATTACTCTTGTTTAATATGTCCACAACAACGTGACAGCCTGTTGAAGAAATTAAATCGTCTACAGAAAGGTGTAAGCGTAGGACAAATTGCTATGAGTAACGGGCATTTGATAATAATGTGTTGTGCGTAGCGTACAGAAGTTTTGATGCTGCTTACACATCATTGAGCAATTATTTCACTGGCAGAAGTTAATACTGTTAAGGAATTGTGTTAGTTCGGCTTAATCAATTAGCAGGATCTGAATTGTATCCGTACATTCCATCACTATCCCCAAATGTTGATGCAAGTCACTGTGTAAACGCAACTCCAAGCTATTTATGAACATTTAATGTAACAGTCTATTCTAACAATTTCTCCTCCATGATTGTCATATGGAACTTCTAATAACCTAGAGGGGTCTTTAGTATGACACCATCAGGCAACAAATTAAGAGAAAACTGAACCAGCTGCGAGGCACTACACTGGTGAATGAGCTTTTCAGTTTTCAGTCTGCTTAAGACAGAAAAACTAAAATAATTGTGACAGCTATTAAAAAGGTGTGCAACCAAATTTATTCCTCCTGTTCTTAATTTATGGTGTTCTGGTTGCTGTCGGTGTATCTACGCGGTACTCGTAACTATGGTTTAAGCCCAAACCCAAGTACAGCAATGGGACTCAAACTGATTGGTTTATATTTTTGATAACTCAGCCTTCAGTCAGTTCAGCGGCTGCCTGTTACTCTTTTCTTTAAGCACAAACTTTGCTCCCGATAAGCAAGCAGACTCGCGGAACACTTCGGTTGTGGAACCGGTTTCTTTCTTCTGCTTGTATAATCGACACTTGGCACCATTTCGGAATGTGTCTGGCAGCCCCGTGATAGTCTTCTTTCATCCTGAAGTGGCACAAAATACAGTTAAATGTAATGGATGATTTTAATCTATGGTGTACCATCAAATTACCAAACTGTTTTTGATTTCAGGAACCACAACTGATTTTCTCTTCTAGGGAAAGAATTATTTGTCAAAGGCATCACTGGGGAAATGAGGCAATGTTAAATGTGGCAATTTTTCACTGGCTCCGTGATAACATGGCTGCATTCTAAAGTGAAAACTGCCATAGCTATCGGTGCCAATCTTGTGACAGACCATCTTTTTACATCTTCTATGACAGAGCTACAAACATCCAGATCAAATATCACTAAGGAATTCCTCACAACTTTCAGCAACCAGAATATCTAAAGGCGAGAAGCGTATGATTTTGGAGAACTGCTACTTTGGTAAAGCTTCCATTTCTTTGCTTCTGTTCACGTAAGTTTTAGTTTTTTGTGTATGCAAGTCACATTGATGAAATTGTGGTACTGGGATTTATGCATCTATTCCACCCGCCATATTTCCATACTTTTGTAATATTCCTGTAATACTGTATCAGAATCACACACGACTTCAGTTAGACATAGAGTGTTTTGATGTAAAAAGGGCATAAATTGTTACTAAATTGTGCTCGGGTTACGCATATGTTACATTTAGTTACGATACAACTTCTTCATCAGATTATCTTGACAATTTGTAATAATTTGTATTAATGCAGTGCATATTTTAAGGCATTTTTCGATTATTTATTGAACACAATAGAGCAAGAAAAAGGGAAACATTAATCAGCAACATTCTATTCTGTCGCATTATCTAAAACAGTCTGAAAATCTCTGGTAGCTATTTGATTCCATGCCAGTAGGAACCTACTAGTTACAGATGTCATCAAGCTAAGTTTGAAGCGCATTTTCGTCAGCAAAGGAATGCTCTTAATGGTTGTTTGATGCGTGGGACAGATAAATATTGGAGGCCATATGTTTGGATGAATGAGTGTGGTGAGTGGTAGCTTCCCAACCAAGCTCTTTGTACCACCGGGAGCATAACATTACATTTTATGGACTCACACTGACCTTTGGTTCCGATGTTTATGCTAGGACTCAGTCATTAACTGCATTGTATAAAGTTAACACATGATGGTTCAAAGCAGCTCCAAGCCATCCTGATTTAGGTTTTCAATAGTTTCCATGAACCTCTTAATGGTTCAAATGGTTCAAATGGCTCTGAGCATTATGGGACTCAACATCTCTGGTCATAAGTCCCCTAGAACTTAGAACTACTTAAACCTAACTAACCTAAGGACATCACACACATCCAAGCCCGAGGCAGGATTCGAACCTGCGACCGTAGCAGCCGCGCGGTTCCTGACTGAGCGCCTAGAACCTCTTAATGACTCTGTCTCTAATGACCTCATTGTCGACGGGTTAAGCCCAGAATTGCTTTCTTTCCTTTTTCCCCAGCATTGCCCACTGAATGCAAGTGTTACACGAAGTTTAAGTGGCCACAGCTCAACACATTGGACAATTGTCTGTCATGGTGGTGTGGATCGTTTCATGAAGCATAAAAATTTCCTATATAAAAACCCGTTGGTCTTTCCGAATGTGCTAAATAATTCGTGTCAAAGCGATCGTACTTTAAACGAAAAAAACTATATTCTGAAGTGGTTTCTTCTGCAGAAATCATCCTATACATGGCACAAACGTTTCGAGCTGCCACCCCTGCCTTCGCCACTTCTAAGCTTTTAAACAATATAATCCAGAAATATGCCACAATCAGTACATCACTGCAAGAACGCAATACTAGAATCTCTGTACACTTGTAGAAAACTTCGTAACAGCACACCAAAGTAAAGCGGCCGGAGCTTACGCACCACTTTTTCAGGTAAATTTTGACCGCATTGGTTGATTACATACTTCAGTATACCTTAAGTTATAAGCTGCCTGAGCAATGGTCAGAACGCTGTTCTTACAAGACGGTTTTCAATTGACTATCGAAGACATTTCGTGCTGAACATCAGGGTACAATAGAAAAATAATTTTATGTTTGCCAAGGCGAGAGCAGGAACTTACACAGTAGTTCAAAGGCGAAGGGTGTGATGCGTTGCAATGACCTTGGCGGATTCCAGCTGGTATCAGGCGGCTGTTGGCCCATTTATATTACGAGAAAACAGTACTCCAGTCACCTATAGGCACTGAAGTAAATCACTGGTGGAGGTCGAAAATTTGTACCGGACCAGGACTAAACCCAGATGCTCCGCAGCTCCAGAATGGTTGCCTTAAAGGCCTCAGTGCTCGGGACGCGCTCGCCGTCCATCGTAAATTCTCACCCTGTCACTCGCAACTAGCGCCCCTTTCCATTAGCCCAACTGCTCGTAGCAATTGCTAATCCCGTAGAAGTTCGGAAAATTAGGTGAATCCGCACTGAAAGTACCAAGAGCCGTACGCACTCATATACTGACGGAAGAAACACCTCAGTACCAAAAACGAGTTTTCCGACATAAACGAAAGTTGGTAGGCGTATTTCTACATCTGAAAGATGATGTCTATTTAAATTTCTCGCCAGTCGCACAAGAGCGGCACAAGGAGGGTGCAGATCAAGTTTGCTTTGAATACACGCTATCACGTTAGTGAGCGTTAATTAGCTTTGAGACTGGACGTAGTGAGTTGATGTCAGTCAAGAATGCCTTTAAGACAACAAAGACGACATTATCAACACCTCACTGAGTTTGGACGAGGTCGTGTAATAGGATTATGAGAAGCTGGATGTCCATTCCGTGATACTGTAGAAAGACCTGGTGGGAACGTAGACACTGAGGTGATTGCTGGCAGCGGTGATCACGACAACGTTAAGGTCGCAAGGAGACCGGGCTCCGGACGGCCACGTGACATTACGGAGAGGGAAGGCTATCGTATTCCGCGGATGGTTTTGGGGCAACTGGCACCACAGTGACACAACAGTTGTAAATCGGGTACTTCAAAGAATGCTCCGTGCCAGATGCCCTGTAGCATGCATTCCACAGTCCCCAAACTACTTCTATTTGGACTTCAGTGGTGTCAAGCGAGAGCTCATTGGAGAGGAGGGTGGAAGTCTGTTGTGTTTTTTGGTGAAAGCTGGCTCTGCCTCGGCGCCAGTGATGGCCTTGTATTGGTTAGATGGAGGTCAGTTGAGGGCCTGCAACCAACCTGCGTGCGTGCTACGCACACTGGACCTACACCTGGAGCTACAGTCTAGGGTGCGATTCGGATGAGAGCAGGAGCACTCTCTTTACTATCCCATGCACTCTGACAGCAAATTTGTAAATATATCTGCTAATTCAACCTGCTGTACTGTGCTGTACTGCCGTCTGCTTCACGTCTGCTGTGCAGCGAGCTACGTTAATTGAAGTATTAACTGTATTTTTCTTACTTGTCACTTCTTCTTCCGTGTGTTTTTGCTTTTAGGGAGCTTTAATTGTCGGGTGCTAGTAATAGTGTTCCATATATTTCGTGTCTGTTTTGAATACAGTCAGAGAGCGTCCCTTTAGTCAACCATAGTGCCAGTAGTGCTAGTGTTTGTTTTCAATACAGTCCAGAGACAGGTAGTGCTATTTTCATTGTTTTCTACAAGAAGTGTCTAGCAACCACAGTTTAGTCAACTATCAGCCGCCTTTAGTGAACTAGCAGTCTAGTTAAAAGCCGTGTACGTACGCAGGAGGAGCTGGCCACTGTTCGCGAACAGCTGAACGTGTTGGTGGCTGCGGTCAGCCGTCTTCAGGCTGCTGCCTCGGAGTGTAGCGGCAGTGGGGAGTCTGGTGCGTAGCATAGTACACCCCAGGTGTTACATGCTTCACCCACTCTCCCTGCTGTCGAGACATCTTCGCGGGTACCGGGCGCGGTTGGGCCACCCTCTCCCCAAGGGGAGTGGCGGGTTCAGCGGCGTTCGCGGCGCACGAGTCGGAGAGTCAATGTGGAAGCTGGCCGTGTGGCATCGCCCGCTCTGCCTGTGAGTGGACATGTGGCCGCTCCTTCAGCAAGGTCCGAGCAGGCACACGGGGGGAGGGGTTTATTAGTTATTGGGAGCTCCAACGTTAGGCGGGAGATGCAGCCCCTTAAGGGAAAAGCGGAAAGGTCGGGGAAGAAGGCCAGTGTTCACTCTGTCTGCATTCCGAGGGGTCTCATCCTAGATGTGGAGGAGGCCCTGCCGGCGGCGATAGAGAGCACTGGGTGCACCCGACTGCAAATTGTTGCTCATGTCGGCACAAATGGCTCCTGCCGTCTGGGTTCAGAGGTCATCCTCAGTTCGTACAGGCGGTTGGCGGAATTGGTGAAGGCGGAAAGCCTCGCTCGCGGGGTGGAATCTGGGCTAACTATTTGTAGTATTGTTCCCAGAACCGATCGCGGTCCTCTGGTTTGGAGCCGAGTAGAAGGCTTAAACCAGAGGCTCAGACGATTCTGCGGAGATCTGGGGTGCAAATTTCTCGACCTCCGCTATCGGGTGGAGAAATGTAGGGTCCCCCTGAATAGGTCAGGCGTGCACTACACGCAGGAAGCGGCTACAAGGGTAGTGGAGTACGTGTGGAGTGCACATGTGGGTTTTTTAGGTTAGAGAATTCCCTCCCTAGGCCCGACAACACGCCTCCTGAGACGCGGCAAGGTAGGAGTAGGCAAAATGCAATAGGGAATAACAATATTAATGTGCTAATAGTAAACTGCAGGAGCGTCTATAGAAAGGTCCCAGAACTGCTCTCATTAATAAACTGTCAAAACGCCCATATAGAACTAGGGACAGAAAGTTGGCTGAAACCAGACGTAAACAGTAATGAAATTCTAAACTCAGAATGGAATGTATACCGCAGAGACAGGCTGGGCAGTGAAGGGGGAGGCGTGTTTATAGCGATAAGAAGTGCAATAGTATCGAAGGAAATTGACGGAGTTCCGAAATGTGAAATAATTTGGGTGAAGATCACGGTTAAAGCAGGCTCAGACATGGTAATAGGATGTCTCTATAGGCCCCCTGGCTCAGCAGCTGTTGTGGCTGAGCACCTGAAGGTTAATTTGGGAAATATTTCGAGTAGATTTCCCCACCATGTTATAGTTCTGGGTGGAAATTTTAATTTGCCGGATATAGACTGGGAGATTCAAACGTTCATAACGGGTGGCAGGGACAAAGATTCCAGTGAAATTTTTTAAGTGCTTTATCTGAAAACTACTTTGAGCAGTTAAACAGAGAACCGACTCGTGGCGATAACATATTAAACCTTATGGTGACAAACAGACCCGAACTATTTGAAACAGTTAACGCAGAACAGGGATTCAGCGATCATAAATCGGTTACTTCATTGATGATTTCAGCCGTAAATAGAAATATTAACAAAGGTAGGAAGATTTTTCTGTTTAGCAAAAGTGACAAAAAGCAGATTTCTGAGTACCTGACGGCTCAACACAAAGTTTTGTCTCAAGTACAGATAGTGTTGAGGATCAGTGGACAAAGTTCAAAACCATCGTACAATATGTGTTAGATGAGTATGTGCCAAGCAAGATCGTAAGAGATGGAAAAGAGCCACCGTGGTACAACAACCGAGTTAGAAAACTGCTGCGGAAGCAAAGGGAACTTCACATCAAACATAAACATAGCCAAGGCCTTGCAGACAAACAAAAATTACGCGAAGCGAAATGTAGTGTGAGGAGGGCTATGCGAGAGGCGTTCAATGAATTTGAAAGTAAAGTTCTATGTACTGACTTGGAAGAAAATCCTAAGCAATTTTGGTATTATGTCAAAGCGGTAGGTGGATCAAAACTAAATGTCCAGACTCTCTGTGACCAAAATGGTACTGAAACAGAGGATGACAGACTAAAGGCCGAAACACTAAATGTCTTTTTCCAAAGCTGTTTCACAGAGGAAGACTGCACTGTAGTTCCTTCTCTAGATTGTCGCACAGATGACAAGGCGTTCGATACACTTCCCCACAGTCGTTTAATGAACAAAGTAAGAGCACATGGACTATCAGACCAATTGTGTGAACGGATTGAAGAGTTCCTAGATAACAGAACGCAGCATGTCATTCTCAATGGAGAGAAGTCTTCCGAAGTAAGAGTGATTTCATGTGTGCCGCAGGGGAGTGTCGTAGGACCGTTGCTATTCACAGTATACATAAATGACCTTGTTGATGACATCGAAAGTTCACTGAGGCTTTTTGCAGATCATGCTGTAGTATATCGAGAGGTTGTAACATTGGAAAATTGTACTGAAATGCAGGAGGATCTGCAGCGAATGGACGCATGGTGCAGGGAATGGCAATTGAATCTCAATGTCGACAAGTGTAATGTGCTGCGAGTACATATAAAGATAGATCCCTTACCATTTAGCTACAATATAGCAGGTCAGCAACTGGAAGCAATTAATTCCATAAATTATCTGGGAGTACGCATTAGGAGTGATTTAAAATGGAATGATCATATAAAGTTGATCGATGGTAAAGCAGATGCCATACTGAGATTCATTGGAAGAATCCTAAGGAAATGCAATCCGAAAACAAAGGAAGTAGGTTACAGTACGCTTGTTCGCCCACTGCTCGAATATTGCTCAGCAGTGTGGGATCCGTACCAGATAGGGTTGATAGAAGAGATAGAGAAGATCCAACGGAGAGCAGCGCGCTTCGTTACAGGATCATTTAGTAATCGCGAAAGCGTTACGGAGATGACAGATAAACTCCAGTGGAAGACTCTGCGGGAGAGACGCTAAGTAGCTCGGTACGGGCTTTTGTTGAAGTTTCGAGAACATACCTTCACCGAAGAGTCAAGCAGTATATTGCTCCCTCCTACGTATATCTCGCGAAGGGACCATGAGGATAAAATCTGAGAGATTAGAGCCTACGCAGAAGCATATCGACAATTCCTCTTTCCACGAACAATACGAGACTGGAATAGAAGGGAGAACCGTTAGAGGTATTCGAGGTACCCTCCGCCACAAACCGTCAGGTGGCTTGCGGAGTATGGATGTAGATGTAGATGTAGATTATTGAACAGCATCCCAGATGGTGTTTTCCAACACGTTAACGCTGTATCGCATACCGCTGTTGTTACCTAAAAGGCTCTAGAGTGTTAACAGGTTGGTTTGGCCTGTGCGATCACCAGATCTGCCTCCAATCGAGTACAAATGGAACATCATCAGACGACAACTCCACTTTCAACCGCAAACTGCATTAACCGTCTCTATATTGACCGACGAAGTGTAACAGGCATGGTACTCCATCCTATAATCTGACATCTGGCAACTTAAGAACACAAGGCAGGCACGTCTGTATACATTTGCAGAGGCTTGTCTCGCGTTTACATTAATCTGTGATCTTGCAATGTTATTATCTTAAATATTTTACTCCCGAGATTTCATTACTCTGCATTAATTAGTTTTTGTTATTGTGATTTTTTCTCCGTCAGTGTATGTATGGAGATACGGGATGTCTGTTTTGTCGATCATGTCTGGTAGAACCGACACTACATATCGCTATCTATATACGGTGGCTGTTCGCCGGTGTCCACTACATCAAGAGAAAACACTCCAGCAGAGATTATTCTGATCGGCACAGACAACCATGAGATCTTCCTCGGAAATGTTTTTGTAGGTTTTGCTGTGATTGGTGGGTTAGAAAGTGAAGTAAAATACACTCCTGGAAATGGAAAAAAGAACACATTGACACCGGTGTGTCAGACCCACCATACTTGCTCCGGACACTGCGAGAGGGCTGTACAAGCAATGATCACACGCACGGCACAGCGGACACACCAGGAACCGCGGTGTTGGCCGTCGAATGGCGCTAGCTGCGCAGCATTTGTGCACCGCCGCCGTCAGTGTCAGCCAGTTTGCCGTGGCATACAGAGCTCCATCGCAGTCTTTAACACTGGTAGCATGCCGCGACAGCGTGGACGTGAACCGTATGTGCAGTTGACGGACTTTGAGCGAGGGCGTATAGTGGGCATGCGGGAGGCCGGGTGGACGTACCGCCGAATTGCTCAACACGTGGGGCGTGAGGTCTCCACAGTACATCGATGTTGTCGCCAGTGGTCGGCGGAAGGTGCACGTGCCCGTGGACCTGGGACCGGACCGCAGCGACGCACGGATGCACGCCAAGACCGTAGGATCCTACGCAGTGCCGTAGGGGACCGCACCGCCACTTCCCAGCAAATTAGGGACACTGTTGCTCCTGGGGTATCGGCGAGGACCATTCGCAACCGTCTCCATGAAGCTGGGCTACGGTCCCGCACACCGTTAGGCCGTCTTCCGCTCACGCCCCAACATCGTGCAGCCCGCCTCCAGTGGTGTCGCGACAGGCGTGAATGGAGGGACGAATGGAGACGTGTCGTCTTCAGCGATGAGAGTCGCTTCTGCCTTGGTGCCAATGATGGTCGTATGCGTGTTTGGCGCCGTGCAGGTGAGCGCCACAATCAGGACTGCATACGACCGAGGCACACAGGGCCAACACCCGGCATCATGGTGTGGGGAGCGATCTCCTACACTGGCCGTACACCACTGGTGATCGTCGAGGGGACACTGAATAGTGCACGGTACATCCAAACCGTCATCGAACCCATCGTTCTACCATTCCTAGACCGGCAAGGGAACTTGCTGTTCCAACAGGACAATGCACGTCCGCATGTATCCCGTGCCACCCAACGTGCTCTAGAAGGTGTAAGTCAACTACCCTGGCCAGCAAGATCTCCGGATCTGTCCCCCATTGAGCATGTTTGGGACTGGATGAAGCGTCGTCTCACGCGGTCTGCACGTCCAGCACGAACGCTGGTCCAACTGAGGCGCCAGGTGGAAATGGCATGGCAAGTCGTTCCACAGGACTACATCCAGCATCTCTACGATCGTCTCCATGGGAGAATAGCAGCCTGCATTGCTGCGAAAGGTGGATATACACTGTACTAGTGCCGACATTGTGCATGCTCTGTTGCCCGTGTCTATGTGCCTGTGGTTCTGTCAGTGTGATCATGTGATGTATCTGACCCCAGGAATGTGTCAATAATGTTTCCCCTTCCTGGGACAATGAATTCACGGTGTTCTTATTTCAATTTCCAGGAGTGTATCTCTGATGTTTCATCACAAAGAAAATTTTAGCAGACAGACGAAGTAAAGGAATGAGTGGACGGGATCTTTGGCTTTGCATTTACACGGCACACTTTTACTGCTAGTTTACATACATTAATTTAGCTTTAATGTAGTTATACTCTGTGTATTTCAACCATAAAGTGAGTTGTACGTCGTTTGGACTTGTGAGTGAAAGTTTTAGGGCCAGTGAGAAAGAGAAAATAGCACGCTGCCTGAGATTTACACTTTACATTTTACCTTTCCATACACAATTTTCACAAAGAAAGCCACATTCGCCAGCAGTTAGTTTATAGGGGCATCGTTTGAAACTTCCCCTTTGTATGTAAAGAATGACAGTGCTGGAAAAAATCTTGCGTTATTTGGTTTTCAAACAGCTGAGCAAAACTGAACGTACTTAAACAGTTTTCTCTTTACTTATTCTGATCATCACTAAACTGACACACATTATTTTTAGCGCATCGCAATCTGACTTTCAATAATCCCTACAGAAAAATGGCCCTGACTAACAATAACATATACCTCACAAAAATCTTCGTTACTCGAACTACTGCAATACAGCGAGCGCCAATACTGCCAGCTAAATAAAAGATTGTAACTACTGAAGGCACTAACTACTGATAGGCATAGTTAGCAAATGAAATATGTTGATAGAGATCAAACAATGTATTTACCTTAATAATGTTCAAAAGTCATAATATATATATATCAGTTCATGACATCCAGTCTTAATTTCCTTTTATTGACGGACACACGTCCAGATCGTCCGCTCATAGTAACCTCTCAAAACTCTGGCATCTCTCTCCCCACATCCACCACTACTGGCGATTCGCCTCCAACTGTCCAACTCTACGCGCAGTTCACATCCAACTGCCCAACACTACACAAGCGAATATTCCAACAATGAGTCCAGCCAGCCACAGAGTGCACACAGTGCAGTCAGCGATTTTCATACAGAGCACTACGTGGCGTTATCAACATAAAAACCTAAACAGACTACTTACACGATGACTTCGCTGATGAGACCGCTGCAAACATCAACACAACAGCCAGGAAAGCTCGAGCAGATGACAACTCTTCTTGTAGGAACCCTCGCTTCCTACAATGTTGCCAGTTTGTGCAGATGGCCGGTATGTGATTCGATTTCAGTGTTTACAAAATGAAGTGGAAAGTACTCTTTGTATAGCTGATGTATCTAGAGACAGGTAATGTGGTCGAGCAAGATTGCAGCAGAGCCAGGAAACGAGTGGAGTGAAGAAGATCGAATCCATCTTCCGGCAGTCAAGATTATCATACAGTGTTGCGCGACTTTCGTTACGAGAAAATCATAACCCAGCAGGATGAGGACATCAGAGGTCTGGTGGATTAACGGTAGGTTTTTATGGCCAAAGTCTAGCTCTGATTCGCTGTTCATGCGATTATTTTTTATAGGCACTAACCTCCGTCCTTCACCTCTGATAACATAAGTGAAGAACTTCAGGTTGCACCGTAGTTCTAAATCCACATTAAACATGATGTCTCCTCACTACGACTGGAGTAGAGTCGGTTTAGGTTGGGCCATGACACACAGAAGTCATGGCAAACAGAAACTCTGTCCCCAGTAAGCCTCCTTACTCTAATGGTCCAAATGGCTCTAAGCACTATGGGACTTAACATCTGAGGCCATCAGTCCCCTAGACTTAGAACTAATTAAACCTAACTAACCTAAGGACATCACACACTTCCATGCCCGAAGCAGGATTCGAACCTGCGACCGTAGCAGCAGCGCGGTTCCGGACTGAAGCGCCTAGAACCGCTCAGCCACAGCGGCCGGCCTCTTACTCTAGAAATTTAATTTTTTTAATGAACGAGGCGTCATGTAATATTACAGGACACTTCTTTTAATTAAACTTGAGTGATTCAAAAGTTTGGTGCCGGGCTGGGATTTCACCCTCTTGAGACGATTTAGTCCCATCACTTTCCATCCTTGCTTTCCTCAAGATTCCTAACTACTCAACGTCTGCACGAACGGTTCATATATAAGCCCGAATCTTGGTCTGGTTCAGATATGTATATTGAGTTATTTCAAGCTTTACTACGTGGACATAAATTGGGAAGGCTGAGGGACGAAGGTTCTTTTTATAAGGAAAGTTTTAAGAGTTTAGGAATTTGTAATCTAGCAGACGAACATTGTAATCTTCGGGGATAAAAACTGTATGTGTTATTAATTCAACAGGATGAACTCATTCGAAACCCGTGGCCTCTTATCCTGACCTGTCCTGCAATGTGGGCGCACAATATACTTTCAATTGGAGGGGCATGGGTCAACTACACACTGCTGTCTGAGTTGCCAACCTACATGCAAAATATACTTCACTTCGACATCGACCAGGTGAGTATCTGTATACCTCAGGCGGGAAATAAACACACTATCAGTTTCCGTGACGAGTATGTATCACACTTTTCCACATTTGTTTCAGGCTGGCCTCATCTCAGCTCTGCCTTATCTATTTTGTTGGATGAGCTGCAGTGTCTACAGCTTCCTGACAGAGAAATTAACACAGAGAGGCGTGCACCTTATGACTGTCTTCAGAATATGGAACGCTGTATGTAAGTAAATCTCCTTGTTAAACAAGGTGTTTCACAAATCCTATCACAGGCTTCTGGGAATTGTAGAGGGGGCGTAGTAGATAAAGTTTTAAGAAGGAATGGATGTCCGCGCACTAGCGCCTTACTAACAGCTGTAAAATAACAGGTCAGCGTTATTGAGTAAAAAGTTATTGGTTTATTTACCACTTGTAATTCGGATAAAATCTGAAGATTTCGATGACCACCTCCTTATCGCCGTGCGGAGCTTAGTCTTTGTGTCGTAAAAACAGGGGAGGCTCCCACTTTCTGTGCAGAGGACGGCGTGTGATTGGCTGTATTACGGAAATAACGCATACTGAAGTGGAGCACTCTACGTCCATAGATTATACAGGGTGTTCAGAACTTCTAGCAGGTAAGAGTACAGTGAGTACATAATATTTTGAATTGGAACCCATGTCGGGGAGCGTACCGTTTCCGTTCTACGACGGTTTCAGTTCAGATGTGTAACGCGTCCACGTCTCCTGAGGGAAAGAGAAAGGTCTCAGAGTCGCTCGTCCCGGTATGCAATAGGGTAGACAGAACGACTGCATCAGACGGTCACCTGATGTAACTTAACGTCTGCCTTGCTGCGAGAGAGGCCTATTCAGTGCTTGTACGTCTCGGATACAGTAAACATGGTTAGGTACACGTTTTCGGAATACACAGCCAGGTAGTCGGTTGTGTGACGAACGTTTCCCGCAACGTAACAGGCAGTCGCACAAAGTTTTTGCCAAAGTTACGCAACAGCTCCGAGAAAGAGGTACTCTCACCCAGAAGGGGCAAGACTCTGGTACTCCACTGCAACGCTGCACGCCCGAGTTTGAAGAAGATGTACTGTATCGTGTTGAAGAGAACCCGTCAACGAATACTCGAAGAACTGCGCGTGCAGTGGGTGTTACAGTATGGTCTGTGAAGTTCCTCTTTACCACTTAACAAGGGGTACACGCTATATGTCTTGTCGATTTTCCACAAGGCGTTGCCTACTACATGAGGCTCCCGCACAGCTGCATCGATACGTCCCTGTTTCGATGTCGAGTCTGTTCACAGATGAATGTAAATTCAATAGGGACTGTGCTCTGATTTCACGAAATAGCCATCTTGGGCAGATGAAAACCCTCGTGCCACGCATGTTCAGGGATTTCATTATTGGTTGGGTATTAAAGTGTGGGCAAGTATTCTGGACGGTTACGCGATTGGGTCATACCTCCTTCCACTCAAGCCCACTGGTCCATCAAACTTGACCTTCCTAAGAAACGTATTGGACATGTTCTTGGAAGCTGTGCCACTGAGTATCAGCCAGATATGTGGTTTCTGTCCGATGGTGCACCACCTCACTTCTCACTTACGGTTCGGATACATCTCAACAGACGATATTGTGAAAGACGGAGATGCCGAGGTGCTCCAAACGTGTGGCCACCGCGATCGCCGAACTTAACTCCTATGGACTGCTTCTTGTGGGGCCGTATGCAAAGTTTAATTTACGAAACTCCTGTAGAGACAGAGGAAGATCTGCTAGTACGAAATTCTGGCCGCTGCACTAGAAAATGAAGAGACACCTGGTGGGATGGGGAGTGTGTACCAGAACATGCTTCGTAGGTACAATGTCTGTAAAGACGTTTGTGCTCCCCACATAGAGCTGCTGTTGTAATGAATCAGTACTGTTCCGTACGTGTAGTATGCTAGCTTTTTTTTGTTTTGTTTTGGAATAATGTAAGCACGTGATGTTTAAGTTCAAAAACTGGCACTGAGCACTATGGGACTCAACTGCTGTGGTCATCAGTCCCCTAGAACTTAGAACTACTTAAACCTAACTAACCTAAGGACATCACACACATCCATGCCCGAGGCAGGATTCGAACCTGCGACCGTAGCAGTCGCACGGGATGTTTAAGTGTTTGCAACGTGGAGTTCACGTGCAAACCGGTGGCAAGTGAAATAATAACAAGCACAGAGGACTTGCAAGATACAACTAATTTATTACTGATCAACAGTTTAACCCAAAGGGCACAGTATTTACCAAAACTTTTCTACAAGTGTCAGAAAAAGTCACAAGTCACAAGTCAGAAAAATACATTACACAATGTCTTTCTAATTGAAATAGGTGCAAAGAAGAACTTCTTATAACTTCTATACTAACTGTAAGCACTTCAGTAATAAAAGGTAAAATCAGTTTCATTTAACAAGGACACTTGAATAATAAAGATGAAATAAGTTTCTTTTAAATAGGTCACCTGGGCAAGCGCAAAAGGACAATTCACGAAATTTCCAATTTCCGCTACCCATCAAGTATTTCTCTTTAACATGTACATAAGTTCAACTCCCGATGCACATAAGGTATAATTCAGAACACTAGTCTCCTTCCTTCATGGTTTTGAAGGTAAATATATAAGCAGTATAGCAAACGGAACAGACACCTTGGCGTCCCAATGCAGAGGAAACTTAACTTAATGCAAGTTCCCCACTCACTGCAACCCGATGAACTCAGTGACGCCGTATCGGTTGCCATTTTCCCCACGGCCAGAAGAACCTCCCGTTCCCTCTGGTACTGGTCGGTCAAGGCGTCGTACTCCGGACATCGATTTAGACATGGCCTAGGTGCCCTCTGCAGTGCTGCAACGGAAAAGCACAAACACACAGCCACAGCCAAAAGAAACAATGTTAACAGCCCCAGAATATAGTAAGATAAAATTCAGCAAAGATAGATCACATCAAGACAAAGGCAAATTAAAAATGGTTAAGAGAATTAACTGTAGACCTCAAATTTCAAAATATGTAATATTGCCCCAGCACAAACAGACTAGTTTTAAAAGGGCAACGATAAGACAAAGCTTAATATTATTACACCAGTATGTCGCAGTTCCAACACAATATTGGCACTCATAAGAAAAGGTAGATGCTAGTGATAACACGTGTAGGCCCGAGTGCAAAACTAGAAAGTTTGAATGTCTACTTCTTCAATAGACAGCTGTGTGGTACATAGTTCAACTCCACTAGCCCAAAATGAATAACACATTGCTCAGCGTCCTGTGTAAAAGACCATGGTCCAGTCACGCCTCAAGAACCTGCAATAACAGACTGCCCCAAGTAACTGCTCCGAAGAAATGTTATAAATCCTTGGTACTTCAGTCTGAGATTATCTTTAACAGGTCGGAACAGTTGTTTTGTTTTCTCGAATGGGCGAAAAACTGGTCTGATTCCCTGCCTGTTTAGAATTTTACCTATCTCGGTAGTAGCTGCACCACAGAATGCTAGCGTGGTATGTGCTGGTCCTCCTTACACGATACTACAGCATAGCGTCTTGGATTTCTCTACGCCGTTGACCTAATAACACGGACTGAATACTCGGTCCTTCTCAACACCACCGTCAGATGCCTAATCTCGGAGACTTGGTGCTCCTTGTCTGAAACAGTTCTGCCTTATGTAGTATGGTTTTCATCATAGCTCTGCTGTGAGTTGGATGATGAGAGGTACGCCCGTTGAGATATATGTATACCATTCAGAAGGTCAATCAACAGTTGCAGCTCCTACTGCCAAGCGGCCAAATGAGGAAAGTGTCGACAGCATACATGAAGAAGCAGGATCGACAGAAGCGAGCTCCCTTCAGTGCTCGTTCTTCAGTATCCTCCATAAAAAAAATTGGCCATGGCTGTTGATTGTGCGAACCCATGGCTGTTCCATTACTCATTTCGTAATAATTTCCATCGTACAAAAAATAAGTGGTGATCAATGTTTGTCGAAATAATTTTAAAATTTCAGAGGCCCGATAATTTCAATTTGTCTTCCACTAACACCTTTACAAAACAGGAGACCACGTCAGGGCTGACCATGACTTTATTTAGGCATATCATAATCTCCTTTATGATACCAACAAACATTTGTGAGTTGTTAATACGAAGTACACAGTGGACGATTATAGACGGCAATAGTTGAGTTAAGCACTTTGCCAGACCATATGTAGGAGACTCCATAGAACAAGCAACTGGTTACAATGGTACGCCATAGTTTTGCAGCCAAAGTCATGTCTACCCACTCCCAGTCCCATAATGAGAGAACTGACGACAGAATTATATGGCAACTAAATAAGGAGCGGTTATTGGAATCAGTTTGATATGTCGTATGACGTATCCTCTCCTTAACGATGGCATGGGTAGTCTTCTATAAAACAGATAAACTACTGTTCTATAATGACGCAGTTGATGCCCACCGAGTATTATGCATCCTTAATGCACAGTATTCAGTCACATCACTGTTATTTTGCTTGTAGAATGAACGTAAAGGAGAACTCAGCACTGCTGGCCATTTGAATTGCAACAGTCGGGAGGATACAAATTACGAAATCTTACTTGTTTTGCTTTGACAAAATAGTAGGAAGAATATATGATTAAATCTGTCCTTGATTTGGAGATTACAGACTGTGATATTTGGTACACATTTGCCACCTCTCGCAGCAGTAACGACTCTAACCTGGCTGGACAGCGAATCAATCTGAAATTGGGTAACAGATGCGGATGCGTCATTCCATGCTGCTTCAACCCGACGCAGGATTTCATCAATCGCTGTGGCTAGTGAGTGGTGGTGGCACACAGGTTTCACGGCAGTTCATGACCATATGTTTTCAGTGGGTGAGATGTCTAGAGAACGTCCTGACCATGACAACAGCTGAGCACACCTCGTATCGAGTTATGTCAGGACAGCAAGTGTAACATGCGGTCTTGCGTTGTCTTCTTGAAAGATAATGCAGACGTCGTGCGCCGGCCTTAACAGGTCAGATCTGTAATGACTGCTGTCCAAAATACCGCCTATCCGAGCCACAGGTGATCGTCTGGTATACCCTATAGCACGCTATACCATCAAGTCAGGTGTTGGACCCCTACGACGATGGTGAAGGCCGTACTTGATTCTCCTTGAAACTTGCACATATGGTCACGTCCATACAAACAAACCATTTCCTGAATCAAGGCACATGACGATCCTGCATGGCCATAGTATTAGTATATCTGTCATGAACACCAGTCACGAGAAGGAGAGGGGGGAGGGGGGATGGGAGTATGGAGGTTCGTTGAGATCCTGCATGGCGTTGAGTATAGCCCTTCTGAACCTGTTTATTTCGTATAGCACGGCAACCCCAACCAACGTGAGCGGCAACGCTGAAGATAAACTGCAATCTCGATATGCCACAATCGTAGCACTTTTGAATTCCGAAGCGTATTTGAAGACGTTCCTCCTTCTTGCACGAGGCATAACACGATCTTCTCACATACAACAGATGAATGACAAATCCGCTTTATAATTTTCTCTCATGTCTGGGATAGAGAATGGTGTTACACCTACGTCGTGAAGTTTCGATGAAATGCGAATTTGCTTATCCAGATGTGTAGTAGGGGAGGATGTTGTACCAAGTAACAAGTTTAAGAATTTAGTCTCTAGCCAGGCCTGTAATAGAGGTTTAATAGATTTCCTTTATGGCATTCCCTTTTATGTGATGCAGACTTTTTGCGAAATTACAAGAATTGCTCCTGAAGATTCAGATCTTTCCGAGCGTGAAAACATATTCCAAGGACTTAGGAACAAACATTTGTCTGAAATTTAAAGGCATTGCAACCGAAAAAAACTTGTCAATAATGCATTTAACCATCTATCTGTTACATTACTACTCTATTACGAACCAATAATCGAAAGTGAAATCTAATTAAGCAGAAGTGTTATGAAAAACCAGTTGCAAGTTAAATACATTTTGAAACTGAAGCTATTAGACTCAAATTCCATTTTTCAAGGCAGGTAAAGTTGTTAATACATTAAAGCAACGCAGTTCATTTGCAACTCTCACTTGTTCTATGGTGAAACGCTTATTTCAAGATACACGATAGTGAATGAGTGACGTGGTGTTCCTTAACTGTCCACACGTTATATAAATATTCCTAAACATGTATAGCATTTTACTCACGGCATAATTTTGTATCCAAAGAATTAACAATATACTCGAAATAGTTTTAATATATTTTACAGCAATTAAATGCATAGAACGTGAAACATTTACAAAAGCTGCACAAAACACAACTTCATGTCTAACAACAACTAAAACTGTAGCAGATGGTAAAAACTACTTCCGTCGTGTGATACTAAGATCTGTTACTAGACTGAAGCACCGAACAAAAGTCATCATGTGTTTCTAGGTACACTATCCTCTAGGTCACGGGAGTACAAGTAGTGACGTCAGTCCACATCGCTGCAACTAGGCATACTCCCAAGGAAGAAAAGTGCAGCACGTGACGTCACCATCTCTGCACCGCAGCTGCAGGAAAACAGGCGTGTGGTATGCAACGATTTAGGAAAGACGGGAGACAGATGTGGTGTTAATGGCACAACTGATATCTTGGATATCGTGATTTTAATACTTATTTAAATTACGTAATGATCACAGGTTGTAAACAATTGCATTTCGGCTCTACGCTACGAGAAAATACATAAACATTATAGTTTAGTGTGAAGGCCAGACATTTTATAACATAAATAGAACAGAAAATAATAGCATTTCCGCTTTTATTAGAAAGCTGTATATAAAAATTACGTGGAAATTTTCCGACCTTTGCATTTCGTTTTTCCTTAAGTCTTTTAATTGTATTACGCCATAATGTTTGGAATATTTGTAATCGATACTGCGTGTTAGGTTGTGATCTGAGGAGGTGCTTCGGGATTTGAACTTTGCTAATTTCATAACAGAAAAGAATTCGTGTACATTTGTCAAACCAAACATTCATTATATCCGTACAGCATTGGCATATAACCTCGGAAATCTGGTTTCGGGAACATCTTGCAGAAATCATGCAGGTCTTCCTTGTGGTTATAAGTGTCCTTCAACTAAATGTCACATTGTAGGTTTAAGAGTTCCATTTGGTACGTGTTAGGAACATTGTTGGCTGCCAATGGATACGGGTTGCAAAAAGTTGAAACATACTAGACAATGTTCCTCCATCTTCAAACCTGGACTCAAACTGTTTACGAAGATACTGTAGGATCTACACATATTCTTCGGTTAGACTAATATCTGGAATACTTCCATACGACAACTTCGGCAAATCTAAGTGTTTCCAGCCGCCAGTTGGTTCGTCCACAGGCCCAATACCATTTTAACTGCTTTGACTCTATGGTACATATCTGTTATGATGAGGACCTTCCCTTGGACTGAGGTATTTTAATCGTTCAGGTGAACTGTTAATTTAGCGAGGAAAGATAAGTCTGAAACATAAGTTTTTCTTGCATCTGAGGAACATGCTGGTTTTGACTAGTCATGAAAAATGTTATTTCGTCTCTTAATTCTAAGACTGGATACAACCTCACTCTCCTTCCGGTTAACCACGCCACATTACAATGGTAATGGAATCACCATTCTGACTGCCACATTCTTCAAGAAAAGTTTTTAACTATCTATATATAATGCCTCTTGACCATATAGAATTTGTAACTTGTACCACAGTACTTATAACATTTTTAACTTGAATGTTCTTATTGCAGAGATTATCTTTATGAAGATTACAGTGGGTTTCAGTGACATCATGTTTTGCACAAGGAACATGTTTTATATATTCTTTCATCCACGATATTAATCCAACATCGACTGCTACCATAGACGGAGCCCAATATGTTGCTGCAAAAACAAGCTTTTTCAACGCCTTTGAAAATGTGCAAACTACGTGGTGGTGCCCTTAAGGGAAACTAAGTCCAACGATTCGTCTGTCATGTTCAACTTGTCATCGATGACTCGAATGTTAGCTAACTATACAGTATCTGATATGTCACTACTCTCATCGACAACTAAGAAATTATGTACAAATTTCATTCATTTCTTGAATACGTCTCATAATGGTCTTAGGGGACAAACTTACTCTTTCAAAGTCTTCTACCAACCGCTGACACATTTCTTCAGCAACCGTCACAATCACTTCTTTCGCAAAGTCTGCTTCAGTAATCGGCCTTACTTTTCTGGCTATATGAAGAGCTACTCCTAGATCAGACGTGCAGACACTTCGCTGCTTTGATAGTTCTTCACGTCAGCGTGTCGTTTTAATCCCGATATTACTGCGCCATGTTCTTCTTCTCGACATTTCTCGTATTCACTTACCCAGCACACAGAATCATGTAAATTAGTTTTCTTGTTACTTCGCACTTTTTTATTACGATTTTTCGGTAAGAAAGAAAAACTGGTTGCTCCGTTTTGCTTGTGCTTGCCATGTTATAGTCATCGAAAGCGGTACAGATGACTGAACCCTTCAGTTGCATCCTCACAGTGCCTTTTCTGTAGGCAACACTGCAGTACACAGCTCTCGCCTGACGTCAAACAAACTGGCAGACTTTACATCGACTGTTCTAGGTGCAACACACTTCCCTACTCTTCATGCTAATTCGACGTTTGTTACGTGACCCCTTCATGGTCTTGGAAATTTGAGAGCAGTGAAGTTTTGATACTGGCTCCTCCGTATGCCAAAATACTTTCTTGACTCCGACCTACACAAGGAGAAATTACCATCGAGTTAAAATAAGAGAAAACAAAGCCCATACGGAAATATTTATTTTCTCTTCGCGCCATTCGAGAATGGAAAGGTAGAGAATTATTCTGTGGTTGTGTATAATCTGTACCAAATCCGTAGCTGTGAACTGCAAAGTAAATATATAGATGTAGATGCAAACAGAACACAATTCAACGATGTTTTAAGTGGTCAAACCTGAGACCCGAAAAAATTTTAATGGCCGTGTCAAAAATTCTCAAATTGTGGTACTGTAATTCAAAACGGTTTTCGGTGAGTGCAGCGTAAAAGTTGTACAAAGGAGAAAATTTATTAGTGATTACAGGAAAGAAAGAAAAGGTAATAGAAACGCAAATGTGGAAACTTGCATAAACGCGAACGTTAGGCAATGAGGTGAAAGCTGCGTCGCTAGCAGCTACGCAACCACAATTTTCATTTTCCTTTCATACGGACCACAAGAGGCACTAGGCGAAAAGAGAATTTATATCTGAAATTGAAATAACTTATTACAGAATTATCTGATGTCGTAAAAAATGCTGACAGTAAAGGAACAACGTCTCGTAATACTACATGTAAAATTCTGAACAAACCTCTAAATAACAGATAGTAAAAAGTAACTGATGGAGCTGCAATAAATTACATAGCAAGAAGTAGTCAGCATCGTTAGAAAGTCATCTAACAAAGAAGTGGGAGGAGGAGGAGGAGATTAGTGTTTAACGTCCCGTCGACAACGAGGTCATTAGAGACGGAGCGCAAGCTCGGGGGAGGGAAGGATGGGGAAGGAAATCGGCCGTGCCCTTTCAAAGGAACCATCCCGGCATTTGCCTGAAGCGATTTAGGGAAATCACGGAAAACCTAAATCAGGATGGCCGGAGACGGGATTGAACCGTCGTCCTCCCGAATGAACAAAGAAGTGACATGCCTTGAGAGCTGTATTACGTTTCATGATATTTCAAACCATATTATATTAACTAGTAAATTATAATGGACAGTTCCTTAGCTATCATTAACTAATCCGCCCAGACTGTGCAGAATTCGATACTGGTACACAAGATTAGTGACACTGAAATTCTGTGCTATTTCAGTTTTATCATGCCTGCCACATTGAATTTTATGAAAAATATCGCCACGTCTATTGTGGGAAAATAATTGCACGACGTCGAAATTGAGTGATGTCTCCTAGTCTGTACGGTACTGGCATGTGTGAGAGCACAGTAAAGACTCAATCGTGGAACAAAAAGATAGCCGCGTACCCTCTCGATAAGCCCGCATGTTGAGCATTTCGTTATGAAAACAATCGTGGAGTTCCACCCCACTTCTGCTTAGCCGATTGTTACTGAAGCTACAGAAAATAACTATGCATTTTTCCAGAAACACCTTTCTGTTCTTGGAACTGATAATAATGAAACCAATTTTACACAATATTAGAGTATTTAATCCTCCCGCGTGTCTTCAATGTAAACGAAAAAATAAAGATATTATGTGTCATTTGCATCAGTTAATTACAGGTCTATGACTCTGGCTATAGTTTCGAAGGACCAGTTTTTTGAGCCGCTGATAATACTGACGCATCTCTCACGACCATTCCTACACTGTCTCGATGGACGCTATATTGGGCATCATATTCGTCAAAGTGGTATTGTTGTACCTGTAAAAAGGTGACTCACCAGATTATTGAACGTGGTGATGATTCAAAATAACAGACTGCGGTTAAATGTGCACACAATGGAAGATTCATTCGTTTGAGGTCTAACTACATGTGCGTACGTTACTGAATTTGCCACCAACTTCAACTAGCAAGACATGATTTGTCTATAGCAGCAGAAAAATACACTGAGATGACAGAAGTCATGGGATAGCGATATGCACTTGTGCAGGTGGCGGCAGTATCGCGTTCGCACGGTATAAATGGGCAGTGCATTGGCAGTACTGCTATTTGTGCACAGGTGATTCATGTGAAAAGGTTTCCAACGTGATTATGACCGCACGACGGGAAGTAACAGACTGTGAATGCGGAATGGTCATTGGGACTAGATGCAAGGAACACTCTGTTTCGGAAATGATGAGAGAATTCAGTACTCCTAAATCCAGAGTGTGCCGAGAATACCAATATCAACGTTTTAAGTCTCATCACGGACAACGCACTGGCAGACAGTTTCCATTTATCGAGCGAGAGAAGCAACGTTCGATTAGAGACGTCAGTGCTAAAAGACAAACAACATTGTGTGAAATAACCGCAAAAATCAATGTAGGTGCTACGAGGAACGTATCCATTAGGGTAGCGGGGCGAAATATGGCGTCCGTGTACTACGACAGCAGACGACATCGCCTGCAGCTTCTGTCCTGGGATCGTAGGGGACTGAAAAACCGTGGCCTGATCAGATGAGTCCCGATTTCAGTTGGTAAGAACATATGATAAGGTTCGAGTATGGCGCAGACTCAGCGAAGCCATGGACACGAGTCGTCAACAAGGTGTTGTGGGAACTGGTGGTGGCTCCATTATGGTGTGGGTTGTGTTTACATAGAATGGGCTTGGTCTTCTGGTCCATCTGAACTGATCATTGACGGGAAATGGCTATGTTTAGCTACCTGAAGATCATTTACAGCCATTCATGGACTTCATGTTCCCAAACAACGGTGGAATTTTTGTGGATGACAATGCACCATGTCACAATTTTTCGTGAATGATTTGAAGAACATTCTGAACAATTCATGAACCACGATTTATTTTCAAAGAATATTCTTAAGAATTTATTTTATTTACTAGAGATTCATCAGGAACATTAACACATTTAATCACACTATGTAAGCATGGAAGTAGTTGCCAGGGAGTAACTGATGAAATCATAACCAAATTCCTTTTAACAAATGGGAATTTTATTCACTTTAATGGTGCCTAAAAGCATTTTATTAAAAGAAACAGATTTAAATTTATGATCAGAAAGCACCCTCTAAATATCAAAGTTACAATTTATTCAGAGGCAGAAAGAAAAAAGTTTTGACTGTATGAGCTTTCGGGCAGAGAACCTTACCGCTCCCTTTTGACACGGTCGTTGTTACGACTGCCTTCGGCAGCCTCTGAAAGACTACACTGGTGCTAATCTGCAACACACCAGATAACTTTAAACTAAGAGTTTTAACAAATTACACAAGCACACAAACTATGCACCCCCCGTAGGAGGGATGGAAATGGTACAGAACACTAACAATTAAAATCTTAACCTTGCCACCGAAGGTGCAACTTGATTTTAACTTTTAAGAAAAGCCTTACGGTGAAAGGGTGGCAACTTTATATGCTAAAATGATCATTTACATAAAAGCCCATGAAATTCAGTATTATATAAAATTCCACAAGGTTGGCCAAACAGTAGTTAAGATGCTCTACAGTACACAGATACCGCCTCTCAAGATCATAGGCAATAATATCAAAGTTTCCAAAGATCAAAACATATTTCAGGTATTAGGCCGTTACACTCCAAGCAGTAAATTCGTTAACACACCAAATCCGACAAACATGACAGAGGCAGGTACTAACGTACGGTAGATTGATAGGGAGATTACCGAACAACCCGAACCGCAGGTTGCTCTCACCCGCCCCTACTCCACAAGGGAAAAACGGACCACCCAATTTATAAACAACCACCTTCCCGCGGGTGGGCAAACGAAGAAGAATGGTGGGACGACCCCAAAGCAAAACGGGTGGTGACCTCACCAAGAAAACAAGTAGAATTTAACAAGAGTAAATCAAACAACACATCACCAATCACTTAACTTCTAATAAACTGCGATTTCTCGAGAAAACCTGACGCAGCACCCCCAAATCGCTGTCCCGAACCGTCCGCTGCCAGCCGCTTCAACGGACGGAGGAAGGCGCGCCGATCTCCCGTTTCACGGTGTCGCAGCTCGCACCGGCCAGACTGATGTAGGTTGACTCCTGTTGCTCTCGTATCGACCTCGAAGTCACTACCCCTCGCTATACGCCGCGGCCCACTGGACTCAACGTGGCGATCTCACATGCACCGAAGCTCAAGACGGACAAGTCATCTTGTATCTGAGTGCGCGACCGATCCAACCGCCAATGACCATTGCCTGAGCAAACTCGAGCAGACTGGCGGCCTAACGCGCAGACTCAGATGCAGGAACTAAGCCCCGACCGCGCGACCACTGGCTGAGTTCTCTTACTGGCGGAGTGGAAAGACTCTCATTCTGCCGGCTTTAAAGGTTGATACGAACGACAGACAGACACTAACTGCCAAACAAATGCGGACGAGAGACAGACTAGCAAGCTGGGGACGAGACACTGACCCAGACTCACCCACTGGCGAGCTCATAGCGCCCCTTAAATGCACTTTCCCCTTTCCCACCAGAGGGAGACACCAAAGCTGCGACTGCCATAGCACCGCCACCGCCAGAGACGGAGGGCGACTGCTTCACACTACGCGGTGCGGCGCGCTCTTCAAAACAGCAGTTCTTTACCACGACTTAATTCCAGCGAGTGATTTGGCCACCAAGATCACCCGGCATGAATCCCACCGAACATTTATGGGACCTAATCGAGATGTCAGTTCGTGCACAAAATCCTGCACCGGAAACACTTTCGCTGCTAAGGACGAGTGTAGGGGCAGCATGGCTCACTATTTCTGCAGGGGACTTCCTACGGCTCGTTGAGTCCATGGCACGTCGAGCTGCTGCACTACGCCGGGCAAATGGACATCCAACACAATATTAGGAGGTATCCCACAACTTCTGTCCTCAGCGTACGCTATAAATTTAGCGGTGACAATTGTAAACTTGAGTTATAAATAGAAAGTGCCTGTAAAATAAAGCAAGCAAATGTGTTAAATTTAGTGTCATTAGCACACTTCCCATCTCTAACAGTTTGAAACTCGTGTAATCCTGAATGGCCCGGGTCATTACTCCAACGTATGTTTGTTTTCGTCTGCCACATGTTGTACAAAGCTCGACAGAACGTTCTGCACAACATGAAAGAGTAGAAGAGATTAAACAGTGTGTTTGAAATGTTGGCAGCTTGCATCGGGCCTGCGATCTGCCTCCTGGCGGTGACTCTCATCAACTGCGACGTACCGTCCATTGTCACGCTGTTCGTCTTCACCATGGTGTTCCGCTGCGCCATATACGGCGGCCAGTACGTCAACCACATCTATCTGTTCCCAAGGGCCTACGGAAGTGCGGCTGGCTTTAACATGACTCTGGGGAACTCCACTGGGATCATCACTCCGATAGTCACCAGTGCGTTTGTAGCAGGCCGGGTAAGTACTCGCAAACTGGCTAACAGAAAGTCCTAAACTGATTAAAAAAACACGTAAAACCTCGTAAAGTTTCTTTGAACTGAGCTGTGTACATGAAAAACGTGACTTTAGTAAAATGCCCAGGAAATATACACATTTTTAAACAAGAGGTTGTTCCAAGAGAGGTATTGGTATATATAATCTCACAGAGTGAAGAAAATACTGTTAACCTAACGCCTGTTCATAAGAAACACGAAATACACTCCAAGACAAAAAAATTACTAACGTAACACGAAGGAATTACCGATTATGACGGAAATCAGTAGATGTGACGTACATGTATATACAAAAAAATGATAACAATTTCAGAAAAACTACAAGTAGATGATTTATTGAGGAGAAACAGCTTCATATATTGAGCAAGTCGGTAACGCGTAGATCCATCTCCGTTTCTTATGCAACCAGTGATTCGGTTTGGCATTCACTGAAGGAGTTGACGGATGTCCTGAGGGATATCGTGCTAAATTCTGTCTAAATGGCGCGTTACATCTTCAAAATCGCGAGATGATTGGAGGGCCGTGTCCATAATGCTGTGCACATTCGCGATTGGGAAGAGGTCCGACGACAGTGCTCCCCAACGCAGGGTTTGGAAAGTACGAAGACAAACAATAGAAAATCTCGCCGTCTGTGGGCTAGCATTATCTGCTGAAACGTAAGCCCAGGATGGCTTGCCACGAAGGGCAGCAAAATGGGGTGTAGAATATCGTGTGCTGTGAAAGGAAATGGCATCCCAGAACATCACTTCCGGTTGTCGAGTCGTATGGCAAGCAACAGTCACACTGGTATCTCACCATCGTCCAGGGCGTCTCCAGACATGTCTTCGCCCTTTTTTGTGTTAGAGTGTATAATGGTCATATCGAAGTTGATCCAGAAAATCAATTCTTGCACTCTCGGCAATGGTGACTTGCTTTCCAGACAATAAAATCTTGGAAATAATTCAAAATACCCTTGTTTTGTAAATAAAACTGCCTTTTCCTGCTGCTAGTTACTTTATTTATCCCATACGAGATTCGCCTTCTCCTGTTGTAGGACATCATCAGTGGGATCTATAACGATACAGTTTTGTTAATTACAGATTATCAAACAGTTCACTTCGCGATTTTTTGTAAAAAAAAGTAATTACTTCCGATTTGCTGATCTGCGTTTCCTCACATCTGGTCTGGAGGTCGCACTACCACTTTTATCACTGCCATATAATCACATCTTTGTGTTCTCGCCTTCCACACACTGTACGCCATGTTTCTCACTCTTTTTTGTGGTGGACTATTGTTCTTTCGTCACTCGATACAACTATTTCGTCGTACAGTGCCTTTCACAGCGAACGTTATTCAATTAGTTTCTCTATTAGTCTCAAAAATGAGATCGACAGGAAGTGCAAAATGGCTAAGCAGGGATGGCTAGAGGACAAATGTAAGGATGTAGAGGCTTATCTCACTAGGGGTCAGATAGATACTGCCTACAGGAAAATTAAAGAGACCTTTGGAGATAGGAGGACCACTTGTATGAACATCAAGAGCTCAGATGGAAACCCAGTTCTAACCAAAGAAGGGAAAGCAGAAAGATGCAAGGAGTATATAGAGGGTCTATACAAGGCCAATGTATTTGAGGACAATATTATGGAAATGGAAGAGGATGTAGATGAAGATGAAATGGGAGATACGATACTGCGTGAAGAGTTTGACAGAGCACTGAAAGACCTGAGTCGAAACAAGGCCCCCGGAGTAGACAACATTCCATTGGAACTACTGACGGCCTTGGGAGGGCCAGTCCTGACAAAACTCTACCATCTGGCGAGCAAGATGTATGAGACAGGCGAAATACCCTCAGACTTCAAGAAGAATATAATAATTCCAATCCCAAAGAAAGCAGGTGTTGACAGATGTGAAAATTACCGAACCATCAGTTTAATAAGCCACAGCTGCAAAATACTGACACGAATTCTTTATAGACGAATGGAAAAACTAGTAGAAGCCGACCTCGGGGAAGATCAGTGTGGATTCCGTAGAAATACTGGAACACGTGAGGCAATACTGACCGTACGACTTATCTTAGAAGAAAGATTAAGGAAAGGCAAACCTACGTTTCTAGCATTTGTAGACTTAGTGAAAGCTTTTGACAATATTGACTGGAATACTCTCTTTCAAATTCTAAAGGTGGCAGGTGTAAAAAACAGGGAGCGAAAGGCTATTTACAATTTGTACAGAAACCAGATGGCAGTTATAAGAGTCGAGGGACATGAAAGGGAAGCAGTGGTTGGGAAGGGAGTGAGACAGGGTTGTAGCCTGTCCCCGATGTTATTCAATCTGTATATTGAGCAAGCAGTAAAGGAAACAAATGAAAAATTCGGAGTAGGTATTAAAATCCATGGAGAAGAAATAAAAACTTTGAGGTTCGCAATGACATTGTAATTCTGTCAGAGACAGCAAAGGACTTGGAAGAGCAGCTGAATGGAATGGACAGTGTCTTGAGAGGAGTATATAAGATGAACATCAACAAAAGCAAAACGAGGATAATGGAATGTAGTCGAATTAAGTCGGGTGATGCTGAGGGTATTAGATTAGGAAATGAGACACTTAGAGTAGTAAAGGAGTTTTGCTATTTGGGGAGCAAAATAACTGATAATGGTCGAAGTAGAGAGGATATAAAATGTAGACTGGCAATGGGAAGGAAAGCGTTTCTGAAGAAGAGAAATTTGTTAACATCGAGTATAGATTTAAGTGTCAGGAAGTCTTTTCTGAAAGTATTTGTATGGAGTGTAGCCATGTATGGAAGTGAAACATGGACGATAAATAGTTTAGACAAGAAGAGAATATAAGCTTTCGAAATGTGGTGCTACAGAAGAATGCTGAAGATTAGATGGGTAGATCACATAACTAATGAGGAAGTATTGAATAGGATTGGGGAGAAGAGAAGTTTGTGGCACAACTTGACCAGAAGAAGGGATCGGTTGGTAGGACATGTTCTGAGGCATCAAGGGATCACCAATTTAGTATTGGAGGGCAGTGTGGAGGGTGAAAATTGTAGAGGAAGACCAAGAGATGAATACACTAAGCAGATTCAGAAGGATGTAGGTTGCAGTAGGTACTGGGAGATGAAGAAGCTTGCACAGGATAGAGTAGCATGGAGAGCTGCATCAAACCAGTCTCAGGACTGAAGACCACAACAACAACAACATTAGTGTAAATAATGAATTACTTGGCATGTGTTCTTGGTCATTCAACAGGATTTTCCCATCTGCTTTGGTTTTATTATGTGGTAATTTTCTTGCATGGTTCGCAAATAGTGTTAATATAATAATACTGTCCAATGTAATTGTAACAGGACCCAACATCTTTACACTCACTCATCCATGAACCCCTCGACAGAATATTGAAAAGAAAAGTCAAAACAGCTGTCACCAAAGTTTTCAGCCACTCACTAACAGCTAGTACACCCGCCAGTGTCCCCCCCCCCCCGCCACATCCCACCCCCCTTAAAAAAAAAGTCGGCTCTATCCCCCTCTCTCTCTTACTCATACACACACACACGGTATAAACATCATAAATAGAAGTTAGTAACGAACATATACTTCATTTGGTTGGCAACAAATAGGTAAACATACCAAAGAAGATGTAACACGTAATGGAATCGCAATATTTACGCTGTGAAAAGCAGTGTACGACGAAATAGTTGTATCGAGTGACGAAAGAATAACAGTCCACCACAAAAAAGAATGAGAAACATGGTGAACAGTGTGTGGAAAGCGAAAACACAAAGATGTGATTATATGGCAGTGATAAAAGTGGTAGTGCGACCTCAAGACCAGGTGTGAGGAAAAGCAGATCAGCAAATCGTAAGTAATTACATTTTTTTACAAAAAATCACGAAATGAACTGTTTGATAATCTGTAACTAACAAAACTGTATCGTTATAGATCCCACTGATGATGCCTTAGAACAGGAGAATGCGACACGCTTGTGGGATAAATAAAGTAACTAGCAGCAGGAAAAGGCAGTTTTATTTACAAAACAAGTATTTATATGCTTGCTGCGGAGAATGGCCACACCAACAAACTTGTCAAAATACCCTGTTTCTGCTGATGGTAGTTGCTTTCATTTTTACCGAAAAGTCCGCTAAAATCAGTATTCACTAAAAGTTCGTTCTCAGGCAAGTATTCTCGGGAATGAATATAAGAGGACATGTGCAATCCAAATGCTGTACTGATGGATGGGCGGGGGGCTGGAAATGAATTTTAACTTCTTCGCTAAAGTTGCTGATTCTTCATCTTTTGGACTTGCAGATTTTGTGTTTGCCGTGCCTGGAGTAAAACTTATTGGAAATAAGGTTCGCGTCTTACGCAAAACACATCATCCAAGCGATCCTGTGAAGGCACCAGTCGAGCTGTCTACGTCGATGCTGTGACGTGTATGGAAGACGGGCTAGAGATGAGCGTGCCAGCGATAGTCCTACTGATAATAACCAGTTCGCAACAGTTCGTGTTGATACGTCTGGGCTCACGATCCCTCTTATCTGTGCTGTGGTACCTGTACGATCTGCCACTGTTGCCCTTACAATACGACAGTCCTGCAGGGCGTCTGTGCTGCGTGGACGTGCAGAACGTCGTCTGCGGGTGTGAGAACATTCACGCGACCACTGAAACCAGCATCATTGCACAACTGACGCAGCACGTTCAACTTTTGTGGAAATTCTCCGGAAGGACCATCCTACCACTCTGAAGGCCACAATTTGACCCCTTCCAAACATGCTCAGTCGGCTGCAGGAAGCACGGCTTGCAGTTCCATGGCATGATCGTCTGCCTGCTTCACACGTTTGCACTACACTGAGTACTGGTTGTGAGCATTCCCTACTATTTCGTAGACACGGATGACACTCTGGCAGCTATGCCACTAAGCTATCTGTCGGCGGACGACGTTGAAATCATTATTAGTACATCTACTAATCTCCAGGTGGTACATAACGTCAGGGGATCAAAATCGAGTCATCTTCCCAGGTTTACTAACTTTTTTTCAGCAGTGTAATTTTAAGTGCTAACTAATCTAAGAAAATTTTCTGCACTACGAATTCAAGACAGTAAAATGTGAACATATTTTAAGTGATAACTAAACCAAGAAAATTTTACAATCTAAGAAAATGTTCTTAGGTCAGTTATCACTTACAAATATGTTCACATTTTACAGACTTGAATAAAGAAAATCCACTGATGATTGAACAGAGGTGCTGAAACATGTTTGAGTGCCATGAAAAAACAGTGTTTGTTTTAACAGGCGGACCTTATTAACAGTAAGGTACTGACTCTTAATATGCAGCTCAGTAAAGCACGATAAACAAATATACACGAGTCCTATAATCGACCACATGGTATACAATTCCAGAATATTTGAAAACGAGACAAAAGAAAACTCCATACATACCAGAATACTTTAAGCAATGTTAAATAAGTGCATATGTAATGAAGGCAGTATGTTAACTTCACAGATGGACAAGTGAAATATCGATACCAAATCGCATGAAACAACGGAAGTTGTCAACCTCAACTCAAATACCCAGCGTTCGTAAGCCAACTCTGACAAGTGCCAAGAAAGAGGAAACACCGGTCGTCTGTAGTAAGGGGCAAACAGAAGCAAAATGAAAGCTTTGTCTTCTCGAAAGTAACGTCTAGAGATATACCTTCACGTTACCAACTGAAGACATTAGTATGCTTAGTAGTCAATAGCCTGGGTACAGACGGTCTTTGCAACAGCCGAGTTACTCAGAACTCACGTAAAACGTGTAACTTACATGTTGACTTTGATACCTAAACTCAGCCATCATGACTGAGGATGACGCGATACCGATCAGCTAGTTCACACGGGGCATCATGGAACAGAACTGAATGGAACCTCTAAACATTCCGCAGTTCATTTCAGATGGCGACACACGTGCCTTCAACAGAACGGAATGGATCAGGTCTGGACACGACAAAACGAATCATAAAGGGTTCTCGCGAAGAAAGTATGGCTGGACTTTGAGGCTAGTGAGGGAAAATTGATTCCGTCTAATAATGCTGGAAGTTAAGAAATTTTCGCTGCAACAATTCATTTTATAGCAGTGGATTTTGTGGTTTGTGTTCTCTTAATCTGTCGTGTACTGTTCGTTTTGTTGTTTTTTTCGTGAACCTTCAAGGATTAAATGCAGGATTGCATGTTTTTCCTGTGAATTTTTGTCCACAAAACAGGTTCATAACGTGAAAGCGAAAAATCCTTTAGGCGTGGCAATATCTGGAGAAGGAAAAAAGGTACCCTGAGCATATATAAGAAAATAAATAAAGAAAACAATTTTCCTTAAAAATAATTTAACAGCGAAAAATTCAGCTCCAGCAAGGAGTAATATGGAATCGGTTTCTACGATATTTGGTGCTGATAAGGTAAACAAAACATAATAGATATGTAAAGAAGCGCTATGTATTGTCTTCCAAGTAATGTTTGAAGTACTTCCTAACGTTCTGCAAAATTATATTTATTTGATCACGAACCGGCTTTCGTGTTCTGGGCCATCTTCAGGTGACAACTGAATGACACAAACACACACTGACGTGATGTGCGATTATTTGTACAGAAGATACTGAAATGACAGTATGTTTACAAAGGAAATAATTACAGTTTTTCTCACATAGAAATAATTACGTTAACTGAAAAGGGGATAAACATAGTTTTTATGTGGAGATACATTTAACAGTTGACGAGAAATAGGATGAATTTACAGTTTGAGTCTAGTATTTGTAACGAAACCTTACTTTAACGAAGGGGAAAATGGAAACTGAATCTGATCCTTTAATGTTATGCTGGCATTCTCAGACATGTATTTCTTGATTTCCAGTATTTCCAGTAGGGTCATCTTTCTGCTTTTCTTTACAGTTTGTAAAGCATCACATTCTGCATAATATGAATGGTTTTCTGCTGAAAGATGGTCGGCGAAGGTTGAATCTTTCTTCCTTAATAGCCAGCTTCTCTCATGTTCACGTAGTGTGATTGCTGCAGCTCTGCCTGACTGACCAGTATACACTTTTACACACTGCTTGCCACTCTGAGATAAGGGATGCAGTTCGTCATTGCTATTGATATGTTGTTGGTAATATAAAATGCAAGGCTGTAGGTACTAGACTTTAACTTGTTTTCAATATTGTCTGTAATGTTGCCAACATATGAGATTTTGCACCATAAAAACTTTGTTAATCCCCTTTGTAGTTAATGTAATTACCTCTAGGTGCCAAAAAATTTAATTTTATCCTGTGTAAACACTCTGTCATTTTTGTATATTCCGTGCAAATAATAACCGAGTAAGTTTCGCTTCACGTTTATGTGTGATCGCAACTTCCGGTTGTCACCTGATGATGGCCTGATAAGCCGAAAGGCGGTTCGTGACGAAATAAATATAATTTTAGGGAACATTAGGAACTGTTTTCCTTTTAACATTTTTATCACGTTCTGCCAAGCACCAACGGAAAATTCTATTAATATTTAAAGTGTTTCTATACGTAGTTTTTCTTGAGAAAATAAATGTCAGTGTTGCGAGACTTGGATTATTTCAGTATTTTAGCACTTCAAGTGAGACTGCAGTGCATCCAGAAGGATTTTAATGAGATCTTTTGAAATGTTCGGAAGGCATTTTTTACAATCTTTCGCTCCTCATAAGAGCGGAAAATTTGCCACACAACGTTTTTCGAGATCATCCGTCAATTCCGTTTCGAACATTAATACACTCTATCAGTGCTAGTTGTTTGGTTCTCACAATATATTCCAACTTTTTGTAACGCTGATTGTATGCCACAGTCTCACTTTCACCGTTCGGTACTGGGCTAAGGGAAGTGACATTGTGTTGTCATTCCATCTAGCGTGAGCACATCACCATTTGACGGTGACGTTGCCATCCAGCTCGTTCCGTTAACATCCAGTCAGAATCGAGGCAGCTTTCAGATCCTTGGAGCCATTGCTTCCAATTCCGGTAGCTCATCGGTTGGCAGTCATACTACTGAGTGCGCTCTCTGCCAACCCTCCTACAGAGGAAAAGCCTCTGCAGTACCGGGAATCAACTTGGGTGTCGCTGGACAAATAAACTGAGACCCTAGTTTGAGTGGCTGAAGTAAGTGCGTCAAGTCATAAATTTTCGTTCAACCTCCCAGCTCGATCTCATGATGTTGCAAAAAATTCATGTTCTTCTTAGATTGGTTTTAATAATAAAACCGTATTTTTTTCATTTTGGGCTTTGGCTGTTCTACACAAACTTTCTGATAAACATATACTGATGGAAAAAAACAGCAATGTCAAAAAATAACTAACCTAAAGCACAGAAATTTCAGGAATATATTTGTCTAGGTAACATATTTAAATGTTTAGCAATGCAATGTCATAACTTAATGTTAAAGTGCGCGTCATTTATGTTGGCGGCCGAGTTTAGGTTCGTTCTGCGCATTTGACGTCAAAAATCACAGTCAGCCAATGAACAGAGAACGACGTTGCCAGATCTCGACTGCAGTGCAGAGCACGGACGAGTGTCTTCAGTTTTAGAAACGTTCAGTCATAAATGAAGTAATTGAACAAAAGCAATGTCTTGATAGCAGACTTTCTTTTATAGAAAGTTTGGAAAAAGCGTTCTTTACACCAATTGCTTCATATTCTATTAATTAATTAAACCAAACAAACAATAAGCCTCCTAATTCAGGCGATAGCAAGGAAAGGTGTTTGTATCAGTCTCACGAACCGCTTTTTCGCAATAAAGAACAGCGGTAATTGTTTATTTCCTATTGTACTTCGACGCAACGTGAGTAATTCATAGTCATCCCAACAGTGTTCGTCGGTATTTTGCAAACGTTTAGAGTGCTCCAGGAGATGCGTGAAACGAGGAGCTGCGTTGGCGTAATGGTTAGGGTGTTGGGCTGTTAATCGGAAGATTCTGAGTTCAAGCCTTGTTGCTTACTAAATACTTTATTTATTTAAAAACAATAGCGAAGTGTCTTACTTAATGAATTTTATTCGTTTGAATGTAATGTTTTGAAATTTCCTGTGCTTCATTATAATCATAATAAGTTTTCAGTTTTTGTAATTTTCTCCTCCAATATTTCTTTTCACAGCAATTAAAAACAACGAAAAGGCACACATACAGTATTCATGTTATCCGTTTTGTTTGTATATCGCCTCTTCCGCAGTTGCTGTTTTACTATTCATATTGAGATATATTCTTTTGCGGCAGTATTAAAAGTATTATTTAGAGCAGAATTTCGGCTCGTACGTTGTCGAGCTATTTGATTGTCTGACGGAATTCTTTGCTTCGCTGCTTTGGCAACATCATATTCAATGTTTTCGTCGACTGATCTGTGTTTTGGCAAGTATTTGCTGTCCGTTGTGACAAACACAAAATGTTTGCGCACTGCGCCTCACTGGCAATATATTTTAGTTTTATGTTTCATTACGTCCAAAATTCAGTTTTGTGTACTTCGCCAACTTCGTTTTAATCAGAACGTTTTAGAAAAAAGCGAAATGACTCTGGTATAAAGAAAGTTTTGTTACAGTTGCTAAAGATAGAATATTTCCCAATTTATAAACACTGTTTATGTTATAAAGGGTGTTCATTTTATGGGGACATTGAAATCTCTTGAAAACGACACACAGAGCCAAAAGAAATCCTAATGAAAATTAGTTCCTCCCAGAAGGGGACATCCAATTATAACAAATTTGACTACAAATTCGTCGGATTTGGTATCATTGGATGTCCCCCTCTGAGACAAAAAAAAAATTAGTTATAAATTTGTTTGATCCGATGTGTAGATTTGCGGATATTTCAATGTCTCCAATTAAAATGAACACTCTGTATAGTTGGAACCATGAACGACTGCGGTCGATTTAAGGCTCGTTCTACGCACCTGACGTCACGCATCCGCTGACAGCCAATGAGTGTTCAGTAGTTTTCTGAACGGTCTGCTGGGAATGTCTTGGCGAGTGCGAGTGTTAAATGTGATTGTAGTTATTCTTTGGTGAATTTTTATCGCATTTGTTGCAAGTTGTCATGGCTGATAATGCCAAGTCACCTTTCGTAGTTTTGTGCTGAGGTAACACAATATTCAACGTTTGTGTCGGCCGATCAGTGTTTTAGCAAATAAATGCTTTTTGTTTGTGCCACACACAAAAATTATATTTGACATAGCTCAGAGCACTGATACACAGTATATTCAAGTCCTAATGTTTTTGTAAGTCCACAGTTTTGTTTAACGTATTTTGTGTACTTCCTTTTGATTGATTGAAGTGCTTTAAAATAAAGTCAAACGCGCCCGGTGTAAATAAAACTTTTATTACAGTGGCGAAAGACGGAATATTTCTCAACATTACATACGACACCAATCTGGTACTTAAATTAAATGAGATATTGTTATACAGTAAATTTTATATGAAATTTAGGTATCTTGTCCACATTTCATTCTCAACATTGTGGTAACTACAATCGAACATACGGAAAGTATACGCTATGAACTTTACCTCTGCAAACTCTTCAAAATTTCGTGCAATGGTTTACTATATTTAATGCTGCAATATAACTGCGTTGAAAATCGAAACAAAATTAAGTCATTTATGGGGGGAAGCTATCAGTCAAGAAGATGTGTCAAAATCAAATTTTTGGACCAAATAGTTTTTGTGAAATCGAATGATAAGTGTGTCAAAGCAGTCGGAACACTATGTGTCTGCACAGGCGAGCAGTGCAGTGGTTACAAAATCGCGCACAGCGTGGAATGCGGGGAGCACGTCTCTGTAGCAGCGAAAGGTTTAATGCGGCCGTGGTGGCTTTACTTCATAAACTGCGCGCTCCCCCCTAAACGTAAGTTTGCGAACTACACTGCTACGGCGCTGCTTCTCTTGGCGCGTACAACTGGCAACGCTGCAATCTCCCACGTCTGGGCGGGCATGCGCGAGCCGCCAAGATAAATGAATTGAACTATAGCGCGAGGTAAGCCATTGCAAATAGGAAAGGTAGTGCATTAATAACCGATGTAACCACCAGAATGTTGAATGCCAGTGTGCAAACGTGCATGCCTTGTGCTGTAAAGGTGCCAGATATTAGTTTGGGATGGAGTTCCATACCTGTTGAACTTGGTTGGTCAGTACAAGAACGTTAATGCTGGCTGTGGGTGACGCTGGTCTTGTAGTCCGATGATATCCTATATGAGCTCGATTAGACACAGAGTCCATGATCGGCAGGCCAAGGCAACCCGTAGACATTCTGTAGAGCATGTGGATTACAACAGCGTTATGTGGGCGAGCGTTATCCTGTTGGAAAGCACCCTTGGAATTCAGTTCATGAATGGCAGTAAAACAGGTCGAATCATCAGATTGACGAACAGATTCGCAGTCAGAATGCGTGGGATGACCATGTGAGTACTCCTGCTGTCTAACGACAGTTCCAGGTGGAGGTCCAGTGTGCGTAGCACGCTGGCAGGTTGGTTGCGGGCCCTCAACTGGCCTCCATCTAACTAACACACGGCTATTACTGGCATCGAAGGAGATCCAGCTTTCATCAGAAAACACAACAGAACTCCACCCTACCCTCCCATTAGCTCTCGCGTGTTACTGCCCCAAAACTGTCTGCGGAATAGGATGGTCTTCCCTCTCGGTAAAGTCATGTGGCCTTCCAGAGCTCGGTCTTCTTGCGACCGTTCATTGTCGTACCCACAGCTGCCAGAAATTACGTACAGTGGCTACATTCCTGCCAAGTCTTTCTGCAGTATCGCGGAAGGAACACCCAGCTTCTCGTAGCTCTGTTACGCGAAATCGTTCAAACTCAGTGTGGTGTTGATAATGGCGTGTTTGTCACCTTAAAGGCATTGTTGACTAACATCGACTTACCACTAACATCAGCTTACCACGTCTAATCTCAAAGCTAACTAACGCTCACAACCGTTCCGGCATGTAGTTCCAGGAAGCTTCATTTGCATCCTTACAGTGGCGCTCCTAACGCCCCTTCTATGCGACTGGCGCGAAATCTGAACAGACACCATCTTTCAGATGTAGAAACACGCTTACCAACTTTCATTTACGTCGTACAACTTCTTCTTTGGTGCTGCGACTATTTTTCCGACAGTGAATTTTTTTATATTTTGTAATAATTCTTTATTAGTATCGATTTTTATCTGCTTCATTTCCCATGACAGTACATTTATCCATAGCAGAGTGTCAGTGGTTCCACGGACAAATACGCCATTCCAAACAACAACAACACGAACGTTGCTCGCTATTGCAATATACAATACCATCTGATTTTCACATACATTGTTGATCAGCTTCTAACTCTAGGAGCAGTGGTACGGGTTGCTTCTGTGCGTCAACTCTGCATGTACACCTATAATCCACAAACCACTGTGATGTGTGTGACACAGGGTACTTCTCAATGTTCGTCATATCAGGGTTTCTTCCCGTACCACTCACGTATGGAACACGGAAAGAGTGGCAGCTGAAATGCTTCGATTTTTGTGCTAGAAGTAGTCTAGTGTTGTCTACAGAATCCAAACGGGAGCGGTACTTAAGAGAGGATGTTACAAAAGTTTTTTCAGGACACTTAGAAAATCTAACAGATCTACTAAGGAGACTACCTACACAACGCTTGTCCGACCTCTTTCAGAATTATGCTGCGCGTGTGGGCTTCCTACTAGATAGGACTGACGTAGTACATCGAAAAAGTTCAAAGAAGGGCAGCACGTTTTGTATTATTGCGAAATATGGGAGAGAGTGTCACTGAAATTATACAGGATTTGGGCTGGACATCGTTAAAAGAGAGGCGTTTTTCGTTGTGACGGAATCTTCTCACGAAATTCCAACCACCAATTTTCTCTCCGAATGCGAAAATATTTTGTTGATACCGACCTACATAGGGTGAAACGATCACCACGCTAAAATAAGGAAAGGCAGAGCTCGCACGGAAAGATATAGGTGTGAGTTCTTTTCGCGCACTATACGTGTAGTGGACTGTTAAGGCAGCCAGTCCACAGTGACGGGTAGGCGAGAGGGCACGCGTACACACACGCCGACTGGCGCGAAGTCTGGAACAGGATTCGTAATGAATGTGATAAAGAAAAGAACGTAGCTACTAGAACACTTAACTTTTATATCGTCCTTTGGTATACAGCATTCTTGATGATACAAGTGAGACTCTATCTTGAGGTACATGCAACGTTACAAATGGTTAATGGCGCCTTGCTAGGTCGTAGCCATTAACTTAGCTGAAGGCTATTCTAACTATCTCTCGGCAAATGAGAGAAAGGCTTCGTCAGTGTAGTCGCTAGCAACATCGTCGTACAACTGGGGCGAGTGCTAGTACGTCTCTCGAGACCTGCCTTGTGGTGGCGCTCGGTCTGCGATCCTGACAGTGGCGACACGCGGGTCCGACATGTACTAATGGACCGCGGCCGATTTAAGCTACCACCTAGCAAGTGTGGTGTCTGGCGGTGACACCACAATACGAGATTGGAATAATAATAGAGAATTGTGAAGGTGGTTCGATGAACCCTCTGGCAGGCACTTAAATGTGATTTGCAGAGTATCCATGTTGATGTAGATGTAGATATAGAAAGTGATCAAAAATTTCATTTTTCGATTTTGTTTCCATTCAGAAGTAAAATTTATTGACATCCATTTTCCAAAGTTTGATCTCTGAAATCATGTGTAGAGTGATGAAAAGGAAAATTACATTGTTCGAATTTTAAAAGTCCATGCTCCTAACTAACCTAAGGACATCACACAACACCCAGTCATCACGAGGCAGAGAAAATCCCCGACCCCGCCGGGAATCGAACCCGGGAACCCGGGCGTGGGAAGCGAGAACGCTACCGCACGACCACGAGCTGCGGACGCGCCATGACTGCTTCGGAGTTTTATTGTGCCTGAGAATGGTGTTTTCAAATCGAATGTTGAGTTCCTTTCCAGCGAGTTTGTTGTTGAGATGGAAACAACTAACCTCTGTTTTGGAAGCATTTGGTTGAAGTCTCCACTTACGGAAATATTCACCCATTATCTTCAGGCCTTTCGTTAGGATGTCCTTAGACGCTTCAGTTGTGCTACATCTTGTAGCGAGGGCCCAATCGTCAGCATACCCGAACTTTCTTGATTGTGTTTCCGGCAGGTCTCCAATATAGAGGCTAAACAGCAGTGGTGTGAGCACTGATCCTGGTGGTAAGCCATTCTTTAGTTTTTTGATAGAGCTGTAGTCAGTGCTCATACTTATTTGGAACACCCTATCATTGAGCAGACTGTCTATTAATCGTGCTATGGATTTGCAAGGAATTACTCGGAGAATTTTGTACTTGATGCCTTCTCTCCACACAGTGTCGTAAGCTGCTGAGGCCACTGATGTTTTCAATTTTCTCTGGAATCCCGCCTCAATGTAAGTAGTGAGTGACAACACCTGGTCAGTACAACTTCTTTCTGGCCGAAAGCCTGCCTGTTCAACTGGGATCACCCTGAACAATTCTGGGCTAATTCTGTTATATATAAGCCTCTCTAGTAATTTGTATATTGCAGACAGCAGGGCAATTGGTCTGTAGCTTTTTGGGTTGTCAACTGGCTTCCCAGGCTTTAGAATAGCTATTACCTTAGAGCGTTTGAGTTCTTGTGGGATTTTGCCAGTTTGCATGATGTTTGTGAAAAATCGAGCCAGCCATACTTTTGTATACTTGCCACAGTTTATTATGAATTCAGGGTGAACGTTGTCGAAACCTGGTGCCTTTGTTGGTTTGACATCTTTCAGAGCTTTTTCTATGTCTTCGCTAGAGAAAGGGCGAGAGTGTTCAGTTTCTGTGGCTTCATTTTTTAAGTTCTCGCTTCACTTGGATTGTATGTGTGTTATCCTTTGGCGTCCTAGACGTTTTAACTAGATGTGCAGCTATGGAATTTGGTCTTACAGCTGCTTTTTGTCGTTGTGCTGGTGGGCCACTCCCTAGTTTTCTCAGCAGTGACGATGCTTGCCTGCTAGATGTTTGGAATTTGAGGCTTTCTACAGTTTCCGTTCACTTTTGTCTTCTGGCAGCATCCAAGCTGTGAAGCAGTTCATCCGCTATTTCCTGATTTCCGGAGTCAAGGAAGCTCTGGTATAGTTCTTCGCTGGTTTGGGACAATCCAGGGATGTACTCTTTCCGGTTACCCTCTTGGTATGTGCTTCTTGGCCGTGCTTATCATGGCACCAACAAATCTTTGGTAATTTTTGCTAGTAGGTGGTATCCATCATGGCCTCGCGTAGAGTTCTGCCCACTTGCCGCACAGTCAACACTGTCCAATCATAATAGAGGTAGGAACTCAAATTCCCCTAATTACCTCTATTCCTCGCCCACGATGGAATTTTAAAAAAGCCAATTGGACTGGGTTCTCCACAGATCTGGACAAATGTTTGGGATGGATACCACCTGCTAGCAGTGAGATGCCTACCTTCGCACAAATTTAGAATCTTATCAATATATGACTGTCTATTGGTGCCACATTTTTTTAGATTGTCTTCCGTTATAAATACCTACAACATCTGAAAAAAGTCCAAGGTGTTTGTTAATTTCATTTATAGATAACATAAACAAGAAGCATCTGAAGCTGCTTCTATTTCTTTCGATGACTGATCATCCAGGATAATATCATCTGTCTTCCCTACAGATAAATTTTAAATCCAGTCAAAAATTTCTTTTTTTACCCCATACGATCATACTTTCCTTCATAGGCGCTGATGTGGTACCGATTCATACGGTTTTTGGAAGTCACAAAATACTAAATATGGCTAATTGTTTTGAACTACAGTTTTGAGGGTGACATCTGAGAAAAGCCCGAGTCGTGTTTCGCATGAGCTCTTGAAAAGTTCGTTTCACCCTTTCCTCGAGCCTTCCGTAGCGTCTGGTGAAATCCCGCTCTCGGCCTCGATTTCGGAGCCAAACACCGTTGACGACCCACAGCTATAAGAAGTAATCCGTATTTAATTCGCTGAATGCAAATTCCTTGACTTCACCAGATCTACTACCCAATAGTGACATATGAAAATCTGTTCTTGCAGACAAGAATGTAATTATTAAAAGCCCAGGCGGGCAAACGATGATAACAAATCTGGACTCGATTCCTCGCTCTCTCATTCTCTCTGTTGTGGGAACCCAAGTAATGCTGCGATCGTTAGGTGATGAATTCAGTGGACTACAATGTAAGGATGTAGACAGTATGACAACTCTTGGGTTAGTCCGGGGAGTATACACGGATAGCCGAAGTGGTTAAGGCGACAGCTCGCAGAAATCAGTGTTAGAGTGCCGTTGTGACACAGATTTTCATTTGCCACTATTGAGTAGTAAATCTATATCCAATAAAGCTGACGTTAAGGAATTGTAATTCAGTGAAATAATTTCTAAGATTTCAGATCTGTTTGTTGCCATTAGATCTAGTAGTGTGCTTCTCGAGTGGGTTTCCGAACTATCTGTCTATATAATTTTCAGAGAAAGCATGTAATGTTGAATTAGAGGAAGTCTTGTCGCGTACACACCTATAGAACAGTAACTATCACAATCGACCGTTACGCAGTGCAGGGTCTCCTCCAATGATTAATGTGTGACTCTGGAACATTTGTACAAGCGAGATGAGGTTTCTTTTAAAGTTTCCAATTATATCTACGGATGAGACTGGTGGTGGATAGAAGGATCTTATTATGCCCACACTTAATAGTGAGTTTTGCTCAAACAATCTCACACGCAGCTTCAATTTTTATCTCGGTGGATTTCATTTTTTTCCTTGTATGTTGCGACACCATCTTCTTTCGATAGACACTTACCGTGAGGCGTAGCGCAGTTCTTTCTAGGTCTGCAGTTATTGAAGTGTAGCTGGGAGCATCCTCTTCGTACACCCTCAGACAGAGATCCTGATCATCACAGTTTAAACAAAAGTTGTCGAATGGATTGGAACGAAGAATTGGATATACTGCCACCGTAATTAGAAATCAGCACTTTTCCTCAATGTTTTTCAATTTTAATGTGCACGGTGGCTGCTCAGTTTAAAGCTTAGATTACTAGCGCGAAGTAAAGCCCAATATGCCGCGATTTGAACTAGCTGTACCCTATAATAGAGAAGCTGATGACCCACGTAATTAATTAACAAACTCAATCTGACTTTAGCACAAATCTGAAAAATGTATGAGTAGCTCACATTTTGAAAATGCAATGGAAATTAGCAGTCATAGCGATATTAAACTCAACATAAGTGAACTTGAAGCATAATTCCTAAGATTACACCAACAGTGAATGTGTTTTAGCAACACGACTTCTAGTCGGCGTGATTGCAACAGTCAAATATGAAACATTGGACATTTTCCATCTACAGAAGCAAATACATCGTCTCGCAAGTGATATCACACACTTACATGCTCTACCGTAAATTACATGCGCAGAACGATAAGTAATATTCAGAATGGATACTACTGTTGTTGTGAAAATACCATGTGGTGATCGTAGAATGAATCAAACAATATAGCAAACGTTACGTATAACCTTGTGTGATTTCACAATGGCTGCACTCTGTCAGCTTCGTCATTCAGCAACACAGCGTCACTGCGTACATAGTTGAATCGTTAAACCAGATGTACGCAGTAATACGAGATCTGTCAGCGCACAGCGACACATGTTACATAAACTGCAAATAAGTAGTTACCATCTGTATAAAATTCCGTACAAGAAACAAAGCATTTAACGAGCAGAAATCATAGGAAAGGCAACTGTATTGACTGCGAAATTCTTCCGATTAAGTGACTGAAGTCGGATTTTGTACCAGGCCTCCAAGCTTCCGATTTCATAAAGACAGTCGATTAGAAAGACAAGTGCAACGTGAGCCCACATGTGTTATTCACAATAAGTTCGCAACGTGAATTAATGAAAATGTAATCATGGGTTGCAAAAATCTCACTAGTGAAATAACTTTGCAGACAGACAATCCTTCGGATAACACCAATAATGTGAACCATCTCACCCAAGGTGCAATTCGGCGACCAGTCGCATCTAACACATTTGAAACCAAGACCAGGGCCGCGATATGGTTGGCTCACTGAACGGGAACCAAACTCATGGAACAGGTTAGCAAATGGGAAGTTGCGGCACACAAAGTTAATACCAGACGTTGTCACTAGGGTCCTGACGTGAACTGATAACACATGCAGTGTTGCATTATGAAACAATATGTGTATAATGTGTGCAGTGAGAAATGAAAGAACAGTGTAGCACTGGATTTTTACATTATTAAATAACTTATTCTTACAACAGTGTTGTATACTAGGGATAAACCGAATGAGGTAGCGAATTTTCAGTCTGCAGTTTGCCTATATGAAAGCTGGTGGCCACACGATGTCTTTCTCGTCAATCAGAGCGTTTGCACTTGTTATAACTCAACCCACTAGCGTTTCTGTAGCCGAACACAGATGTCGGTTTTTTCGTAGGACAGAGTTTAACTTCTGCTATCTAATACAGAGATAAATAGCTTTTTCTTTCATCCGAGTTTTAATACAGGTAGATGCTGTGAGTCACCAGTGTTTTGAGTTGGGTTTCTTTGGACGTTTGTCAGCCATCTTCCTGCTTGTTCCTGTAGGCTTTCCAAAGGGGTATTGTTAAAAGTAGGGATAAGTGCGGCTTTTGCCACCGGCGGTCTGCACAGTGACTCCAGCATTTCATTGTGTCCGCTAGATGTCCTGTTGTGAAGATTTCGGCCTATATGGGACGGTCACTGCCGTCGTAAAATTCTCTTTCCCTCAGAACTGCATCTCATAGCTCGGGTCTGGGAAATTACTTGCATGTGATTACTAGTGTGCGTGTTAGTGGTTTATAACCACAAAATTTCAGCTTGTTTATTTGATATGCATATCAATAAAATTCGTACAGTTTCATGTAATTATCTTGTGTGACTTATCGATTTAACCGACGTTGTTTCAGGAATTCAATGTAAGGTGTGTTATTTGTTTGACACATTACACGTTGATGTGCTGCACTATACGTGCACTCCAAGAAAACTGCCAGAGAGCTAGTAAATGAGAGCAACTGTGCCTATATATATCGAATATCGACTGGTAAGGTCTGCTTCTTCTCCAGTCAGCAGAGAACACAGTGTTCAGTGCGTCTAATATGTCAATAAATAGACGATTTCAATTTATGTACATGAAACATTTCAACATTACTGACCCCATGTATCGCTTCTGCCTTCATCGACAGAGATGCATTAAATATAGTATTGTTTCCAGTAATCTATGCATCACCTACATGTAGAACTCTGTACCTTACACCATTTACCGCAATTATGACCGAAGCAGTATGTTACTGCACCACCATAAGACCATTAGAAGACTCCAACATGACAGAGATAATTCCAGCTCCCTCAGGTGCTTTAAATTTTTAATATCTCTCGTGGGTTTGTTCCTGAAGACGTAACCAGAGAATTAAGGGCTACAGGAATATTTAAATTGTTTGGTACCTTTACTGTGTATATCCTGCAGTAAACCGACAAATATTTGCAGCATTATTCCCATGTGTATTTACATTAATAACACAGTGGATAACGTTGGAAGCTCCATTCGCAGATGATACGTTTGGCTATAAGACGTTAGCAATGCCAGAAGACTGGAGCGACCTGCAGGGAAGATCTGCAGATGATCTGATTGATGTGGGAACTGGCAGTTGACACTGGAAGTAAACAAACGTAACGTATTGCGTATGTGTAGGCAGACAACGCTACTAATTCACGATTACATAAACCAGACAGCAGTTTTAAGAGTCGATGGGTAAGAAAGAGAAGCAGTGGTTGAGAAGGGAGTGAGACAAGGTCGTAAACTATCCACAACGTTATTCAAATGGTTCAAATGGCTCTGAGCACTATGGGACTCAACTGCTGAGGTCATTAGTCCCCTAGAACGTAGAACTAGTTAAACCTAACTAACCTAAGGACATCACAAACATCCATGCCCGAAGCAGGATTCGAACCTGCGACCGTAGCGGTCCTGCGGTTCCAGACTGCAGCGCACAACGTTATTCAATTTGTACACTGAGCAAGGAGTACAGAAGAGAAAAGAAAAAAATTGGAATAGGAATTGCAGTTCAAAGAGAAGAAACATAAACTTTGAGGTTTGCTGTTGACCGTGTAATTCTGCGAGAGACAGCAAACGACTCGGAAAAGCAGTTGAACGGAATGGACAGCGTCTTGAGAGGATGATATAAGATGAACATAAGCAAAACAAAGACAATGGAATGCAGTGGAACTAAACCAGGTGACTCTGAAGGAATTAGGTTAGGAAACGACGTAGAAGAAGTACTCGTAGTACATGAGTTTTGCTATTTTGGCAGCAAAATGACTGATGATGGCCGAAGCACAGTTCCTTCTAGAGAATTATTTATGTTGTAGTTTCTTCTAACCCAATGTCATAGATAATTTCTTTCCCTGCTCTTGTTTCCAGAATTAACTGTTGTCTCCCAATAGGAGGAAAGATCAACGAATGTATAAGATTTGCTGATGACATGATCTACAAGTGGCAGGCAGTTGCAAGAAAAGCTTTTCTAGAGAAGATAAATATGTTTACATCGAATATAGATTTAAGTGTTAGGACATATTTTCTGAAAGTATTTGTCTGGAGTGTAGCCATGTTTGGAAGTAAAACATCGACGATAAAGAGTATAGACAAGAAGAGAATAGAGAATTTTGATATGTGGTGCTACAGAATAATGCTGAATATTAGATGGGTAGACCATGTAACTATAAGGAGGTACTGAACAGAACTGCGGAGACGAGAAATATATGGCACAACTTGACTAAAAGCGATCGGTTGATAGGACACATTCTGAAACATCAGGAAGTCACCAATTTCGTATTTGAGGAAAGCGTGTATGTGCGTGTGCGTGTGTATGTGTGTGTGTGTGTGTGTGTGTGTGTGTGTGTGTGTGTGTTTAAGAAAGGGGGGGAGGGGTAAAAATCGTAGAGGGAGACCAAGAGATGAATACAATAAGCAAATTCTGAAGGATAGAGGTTACAGTAGTTATTTTCAGAGGACGAGGCTTGCACTGGATAGAGTAGCTTGGAGAGTTGCATCAAACCAGTCTTCGGACTGAAGACCACAATAACAACGATGACGTTATTGGCGGCAAGTCACTAGATGCAGTAACAACTGTAAGATTTTTAGGAGTAACCATCCGAAGCGACCTAAAGTGGAATGACCACTTAAACAAACAGTACGAAAAGCAGATGTCAGGCTGACATTCATTTGGAGAATATTAACGAAATGTAATTCATTCACCCGGATGGGTTAACACAAGACATAGAGGAGACTAAAAAAAAAAAAAAAAAAAAAAAAGCGGCTCGTTTCGTCCCGGGATTGTTTAGTCAGCACAAGTGCATTACGGAAATACTCAATAAGCCAAAATGGTAGACGCTACATGAGAGGCGCTGTGCATCATGGACAGATTTACTCCTAAAATTCCGTGAGGTGTTTCGTGAAGAGTAGGGAACATACTACTTTCAACCAAATACATCTCGCGAAATGAACACAACAAAAACCCAGAAATTAGAGCTATTAAATAAACTTATCGACAGTCGTTCTTCCCACATGCCAATCGCAAACTGAACAGGCAAAAATGAAGGAGGACGAGTTTGTGATACCACGAGTACCCTCCAACAAATACAGTAAAGTGGTATGCGTAGTATATACGAGGGGCGTTCAGAAAGTAAGCTCCGATCGGTCGCGAAATGGAAACGACTATGAAAATCCGATAAAGCTTTGCACAGATGTGTTGGGTAGTGTCTCTAGTATAACCCCAGTTAGCATCACGTCGCTCTTCTCATTTCTGAGCTCGCAGTGAGTGCGTAAAGATGTCTAGAAAATAGTGTCTGCCGCCAAGTACGAGGGCCTGGTGAGAAATTTCGCCTGAAGCTATGCAGCTAACATTACATAACTGTCGTGCTGTTTCTTCTTCAAGACAATTCTCAGCCGCATTCTGCAGGGGCAATGAAGATGCTCCTGCATCGTTTTCAAATGGAAATGTGAGATTACCCGCAATACAGTCCGCAATTGTCTCCCCCTGAGTTTCATCTCTGGTCACATGAACCGCTGTCTTTGAAGACAACATTTTGACACAGACAACGAGGTGTAGGCCAGCGTGGAGAATTGGCGGAAAGCACTGGCGGCTGCCTTCTATGATGAGGCTATTGAAAAGTTGGTACAACGGTATGACAAAAGTCTAAGTCAGAACGGCGACTACGTAGAGAAGTAGCTGAAAGGCGTAGCTAATTGTTACAAGTAAAACATTTCTGATGTTCACTGTGGTTTCAATTTGGCAATCAATCGGAGCTTACTTTCTGAACAGGCCTCGTATAATGCTCAATAGTATCCGAGTGACCTGATGGCGTTTCGCCTGATTTGTATGCAACCTACATAACGTAACTGTCTTGGAGGTTCTCTGCTCTCTTTCCTGTGCAGTCGTATGAATATACGAAATGGTTACTACAGGAGGCTGCAAGAGATAAATGCTCTGTATGGCTATCAATCCAGATGCAGGTTAATACATGATAATACAATTATCAGAAAACACGTTGTTAGAAAAGATCAGCCATTACGCTTGTAACTCAAATTTATTACAATTAATGACATTTCAAGAAGCAACTTTCATCGCGAAATCATACGACGAAAGTTTTTGTGCCTGACTGGGATCCACTACTCCAATCTACCAACTATTGTTCCTGTTAACTAACCACGAAAGATCTTAAATATACTTTTAACCACAAGAAACAAAGTGTGCTCACGTTTAAACTTGAAATGACATGATATAAGGTTTTGTGTTGGACGGAGTTTCCAACATGTCATCTTTCTATCGAATTGTTAACTAAGCACAATCAAATATTATAAATCATAATTTTTCACCACTAGAGAGATGATTGAAACTGAGAAGACGGTACGAAAAATTTTTGACTTGCGGGATTCGAACCCAGCACTTATCGTCGTTGATTTCTAGTCACGAGTAGATGTTAAAAATCGGTTTATTTCGCCAGCAGCGAGATGTTTACACGTCTGAACTGGAAATAACACACGACGTCTAGTTCTGTGCTGATTGGGAATCGAACCTATACACATCGTCACTGTTGGCTACACGTAAAAAGACGTTGACTATCGATTTCTTTTTCACCAGTAACTAGGAGTGACATTTTTGAACCTGTGAACCTGAAATGATATCTCGAAAAGTTCTGTGTCTGTCTGGTAATCGTCACCGATCGGAATCGTTGAAAACGCACGAGGGGCGTTGAAAATCTTAGTTTTTTGTCATCTGTGGTTTCGTGTGGGCGTACCACAGCCGGAAATGGTAAGATGGAAACTCTTGTGCCAGACCATATTTCGAACCCAGACACGCGCCTTTCGTGGATGAATTCCAGAATCCTCAACGTAGAAGGGGGAGAGGGGCTAAAAATCGAAAATCGTTGAGGCAAACCAAGAGATGAATACAGTACGCAGATTCAGAAGGCTGTAGGTTGCAGCAGTTACTAGGAGATGAAGAGGCTTGCACATGATAGAGTAGAATGGAGAGCTGCGTCAAACCACTCTTTGGGCTGAAGATCACAGCAACAATAACAGATCTGACGGTGAAAAATTTAAGAAATTGTGATACTTGCACCCTTGTTAAAATTTACATATTTCTGCTTATAGCGATGCACATCTTAATTTTTCTAAATGCACTATTCAACTGATCATGTAATCATGTATGGCATTCGACAATTTAATAACTGGTTCTTTTTAGATCTACTCTCACTGCAAGGTGTATGTGTTTTTGTGATAATTACGAAAGGCTTCTTGGGTAGGACACAAGACTTCACGTAGACACAGACCATGTAGGGTCAAACGTGTGCAATAACTTCCTAATGCGTGATGTCTGGCAGGTTCGTGTCATATATACTATTCGTTTTATTAAATTAGGCTTTAGTCACAAGGGTTTTATTAAATTAGGCTTTCGTCATGTGTCTTGGTAAGTTGTAATTCATTTATATTAGAACAGAGCATATTTTTATGGTGTTTATCGTTGGTTTATAGAAGATAAAAGTAAAACATAAGAGAGAAATGAATTATCAACATTACATTCCTCCTCCAACAATAATTAAAATAGTCTGCCGTTGGTCAGGCAGTTTCTGGATCCCCGCTCGTAGAGTGCTACTGCTTTGGAGATAAAGATGTCGATAATCCAAGTTTAAAGGTCGTTTTCGTTCACAAAGAAATGTTCGTGATGGTCGTTTGATAAGAAGCGAGAGATATAAACACTTCAGGGCTCTAAATCTGAATACTTTCGATAGGAACTGCTTTCCATCCAAACTTCTCGACAGTTTCTCTTGTGAAATCAGCGTACACGCTCCTTGATCCCTTTTCGTATGTTGTGGCTACATGGTATCTCAACTGTCGACAACAGATGCCCTACAGCAATAGTCCCACCCCTGCGATGCAGCACAAAACATCGTCTTTGTGACACTAGATGCATAAAGTTAAATTTTGACGACTCACACTGATCAAGCTGTTGTTTTTTGTTAGGGTCAACCGTTATTTTGAGCTTATGAGGTTAATTCGTAGTGAATTGCCGTTATTTCCTTAAATCGATTTTTTTTAGTTCGTCTGTCTGTCCGTTTGTTAAGACCTCTTTTTCTAAGGAATGTGTAGCGGTATAAAGTTGGAATTTATGGCAGATATTAACGTTTACAGTCTTTGGCTGTGTAAAATGTTTAAGCCGGCCGCGGTGGCCGAGCGGTTCTAGGCTCTTCAGTCCGGAACCGCGCGACTGGTACGGTCGCAGGTTCGAATCCTGCTTCGGGCATGGATGTGTGTGATGTCCTTAGGTTTAAGTAGTTGTAAGTTCTAGGGGACTGAGGACCTCAGATGTTAAGTCCCATAGTGCTCAGGGCCATTTGAACCATTTTAAAATGTTTAAGACTCTGAGTCAATGCAATCAGAAGATACGGCCATATGTGTCACGTATTCTGATAGTCTCAAACTGTCATGAAATTCAGTGGAAGAACGTCTGGGTGGTCTAGCTGTAAAGTGCGCGTGCTTGCAAACCGATTAGCCACGGGAAAAAGTCTCGCTCAGATCATGGATTTTTCAGTCTTCCTTTCAACCTTGCCTTAAACTCTCAACAATATGAGATGTTGCCCGAAACACCAAGTGGCTCGGATACCACGTTAAACAACACGTCCCCTTTCTCCGGTGGGATGTCTTGGACGGGCTAGGGACATGAAAGGAGCGGAATTGGCGTCCAGTTGAAAGACCTGCACCAGGCCGTTAAGACACACATAATTATTATTTTTACCTATTAACAGAAACTATGTTTTGACGAAATCTTCAGAGCGTGGGTCCTACTTACATTTGTCCGGTTTTTGTAGGTAAACTTTAACCTCGTGGATTATATACATCAATACTCCCTTACATATGTAGTTATATGAGACGAAGCGCGGTATAAAAACGTAAAGATGAGAGGTGCTCAACATCTGGTCTCTCCGTTTACTCTGCGTCACATTTATGAGCAGACCGTAAATACACACGTCAGCACAGAATAGCAAGTGGAAACCGACACTTCCGGCAGAATTTCCGCATCCTACCTCGTCGCCAGTTCGTGCAATTGATTTATGTGAACTTGTTTCAATGAGCACAAAATCAAATCAATAGCATGCTTTCGGCGGTGAAGGCAGCTAGTGAATATCTTTGTGAACGAATAGGGAATCGAATGTTTCGAAATAGGAATCAAAATTTTCGTCATTGTCGAGCATCCATGTTTACGACACGGTCATGAACCAATGCTCCGTGTAGGTTGGCGGTCTGTTGGAATGACTGCAGTTACGTATGCTGAAGGTCTGGGTTCGATTTTCACATCAGGCTACCATTTTTAACAAGCACAAACAACCCCTCTTCATCTCTGGTAACTATAGTTGAACAATGCAGGTTGCACCGTGATTCCGAGACCACTTTAAACATGACATCCCTTCGATAGCTGTCGGAAGAGAGTCGATGCATGTTGGGCCATGACAGAGGCAGAAGTGACGCCAGGTTGATACTATGTCGCCAGTGAGATTCCGTAGATGAAAGTTTTCCTTTTATTAACAAGTCAGTCGTCATGTAAGGTCACAGGGCACGTACTTCTTTTTGTATTTGAGGTTGAGACGTGGCAAATATTGGTGCCGGACTGTGATTCGAACTCAGATCTCCCCTTTCACCAGGTTTGGCACCTTTGAGATGATACATCGTTTCATTGTTTCTGCGTTATTCCAGAGTCCTCAATGTATCCACGAAAGCCGTGTCTGGGTTCGAAATCAGGTCTGGAACAACTGTTTCTTTCATGCCATTTAAAATTGTAGCGCACACACACCAAACCACAGGCGACAAATAATTGTGATTTTTTACGCCCTCGTGCGTTTTTAATAATATTGATTGGTGCCGGTTTTGACTCCCAGTCAGACACAGAACTTTTTGTTGTATCATTTAAGTTCGCAGGTTTAAATATGCCACTCCTAGCTACTGATGTAAAAGAAACGGGTAGTCAACGTGTTTCCATGTGTAGCCAACAACGACGATGTGTTTAGGGTTAGACTCCAATTATGCACAGAGCTTTATGTTACGTTACTTCTAGTTCATGTGCACATCTCGCTACTGCTGAAATAAACCGATTTTTAACGCCTACTCGTGACGAGAAGTCAATGAAAATACGTGCTGGGTTCGAATCCCTGTAAGGCAAAAATTTTTCGTTTCGTCTTTTTAGTTTCAATCATCTCGCTATTGGTGAAAAAATAATGATGCCTAACATTTTTTTGTGCTTGGTTAACCATTCTATTAGGTGCTTTATTTGAATCCCCACTCAATAAAAACCTGTTGTTGCTTGTGATTAAAAGCATATATGAGATCTTTCCTGGTTAGTTAACAGGAACAATAGTTGCTAGACTGGAATACTGAGTCCCAGTCCGGTATAAAAATTTTCGTCTTTCGTCTTTCACGATGAAAGATAATTTTTGAAATGTCGTTAACTGTAATAAAATTGAGTTTGTAAGCGTAATGGCTGATCTTTTCTAGTAACGAATTTTCTGATATTTGCATTATTGTGGTATTAATTTGCATCTCGATTCATAGCCATACAGAGCAGTTATCTCTTGCGGCCTCTTGTAGTAACCATTTTGTACAGTCATACGACTGTATCGGAAAGAGAGCAGAGAACTTGCAAGACAGTTACAAAATGCGTGTTGCGTACAAATCAGACGAAACGCAAATCAGGTCATGCGGATACTTCTAAGCATTATGGTAGAGGTACACTGTGTGACCAAAAGTATCCGGACACCTGGCTGAAAACTATTTACAAGTTCGTGGCGCCCTCCATCGGTAATGCCGGAATTCAGTATGGTATTAGCCCACCCTTAGCCTTGAAGACAGCTTCCACTCGCGCAGGTTTACGTTCAATCATGTGCTGCAAGGTTTCTTTGGGAATGGTAGCCCATTCTTCACGGAGTGCTGCACTGAGGAGAGGTATCGATGTCGGTCGGTGAGGCCTGTGACGAAGTCGGCGTTCCAAAATATCCCAAAGGTGTTCTATAGGATTCAGGTCAGGACTCTGTGCAGGCCATTCCGTTACAGGGATGATATTGTCGTGTAACCACTCCGCCACAGGCCGTGCATTATGAACAGGTGCTCGATCGTGTTAAAAGATGCAGTCACAATCCCCCAATTGCTCTTCAACAGTGGGAGGAAAGAAGGTGTTTAAAACATCAATGTAGGCCTGTGTTGTGATAGTGCCACGCGAAACAACAAGGGTTTCAAGACCAACGCCTCCGGATTTTCTGTTGGCAATACACACGCTACCGAGCGAGGTGGCGCAGTGGTTAGCACACTGGACTCGCATTCGGGAGGACGACGGTTCGATCCCGTCTCCAGCCATCCTGATTTAGGTTTTCCGTGATTTCCCTAAATCGTTTCAGGCAAATGCGGGGATGGTTCCTTTGAAAGGGCACGGCCGATTTCCTTCCCAATCCTTCCCTAACCCGAGCTTGCGCTCCGTCTCTAATGACCTCGTTGTCGACGCGACGTTAAACACTAACCACCACCACCACCACAAATACACACGCTGGCAGATGACGTTCACTGGGCATTCGCCATACCCACACCCTGCCATCGGATCGCCACGTTGTGTACCGTGATGCGCCACTGCACACAACGTTTTTCCACTGTTCAGTCGTCCAATGTTTACGCTCCTTACACTAAGCGAGGCGTCGTTTGGCATTTACCGGCGTGATGATGTGTGGCTTATGAGCAGCCGCTCGGCCATGAAACCAAATTTTCTCACCTCCCGCCTAACTGTCATAGTACTTGCAGTGAACCCTGCTGCTGTTTTGAAGTCCTGTGTGATGGTCTGGATAGATGTCTGCCTACCTCTACATTACGAACCTCTTCAACTGTCGGCGGTCTATGTCAGTCAACAGACGTGGCCGGCCTGTACGTTTTGTGCTGTATGTGTCCTTTATGGTCCCACTTCACTATCACATCGGAATCAGTAGACCTAGGGATGTTTAGGAGAGTGGAAATCTCGCGTACAGATGTGTGACACAAGTGACACCCAATCACCTGACCATGTTCGAAGTCCGTAAGTTCTGCGGAGCGCCCTATTCTGCACTCTCACGATGTCTAATGACTACTGAGGTCGCTGATATGGAGTACCTGGGGGTAGGTGGCATCACAGTGCACCTAATATGAAAAACGTATGTTTTTGGGGATGTGTGGATACTTTGGATAACATAGTGTACCTCTCTAGTGAAAACTACAAGGAGTATCCGGAATTGCAGATGATCTTCCTGAAAACTCGACATTTAATGTCCTGGTGAGGAAAGCTACAGTCTCTACGGCACTGAGAGTAAAAATAAATGATGATAAGCTCTGCATCACTTGAGGTACCAAGTACATAAAACTATGTCTAGTTTATGACTGAGAAGTAAGTGCTCCTACAGATTTCAATGTCAGTTTATCCCTAATGAATGTTTCTTTTGTTCATTTGAAATTTATACCAACATTTCAACGTTGTGCAATAGGTGCTGACATTGTTTATGACACTATTTTACTAATTAAACGTACTTAAATGTTTGGATAATATATGAGGGGTGTTCAATAAGTAATGCAATACTCTTTTTCTTGGCCAATTTTAATTGAAAGTATGCTAACTCTGTTGTGGGACATCATGGAATATTCCTGCTACAGCCGGTATAGTTCCATGTATTTCCGATAGGTGGCGGCGCAATATGTAGCCTTCAAATTGGCGGCTGTGACGGAGGTGCGTTCCAAGCAAAAACCTGTCATTGAGTTACTTTTGGTAGAACACCAGAGCATCACAGATATTCATAGGCGATTGCAGAATGTTTACGGAGACCTGGTAGCGAAAAAAAGCATGGTGAGTGGTTGAGCAAGATATGTCTTCATAGCAAGAAGCTCGAGCAAATCTCTCTGATCTCTCACACACAGCCGTGAGTCTTTCAATGTTGGAACGTGCAGACACTCTCATTCGATATGACCGACGAATTACAATCAAACACCTCGCTACACAATGGGACGTCTCTGATGGTAGTGCTGATAAACTCGTCCACGAGTTAGGGTACTCAAACTATTGTACTAGCTGGGTTCCTCGCCGCCAAACAGAGGACCATAAAGAGCAACGGAGGACAATCTGTACGGAGTATCTTGTACATGACGAGGCTGATCGTGACAGTTTTTCGTCGAACATCGTCACTCCCGATGAAACGTGGGTCGTAATTTGGAACAAGAAACAAAACGACAATGCATAGATTGCCGCCACATCATCACTCCTCCGAAGAAAAAGTTCATAGCCGCACCCTCATCCGGTAAAGTCGTGGTGATGGTCTTCTGAGACTCCGAGAGGGCCATTCTGTTTTATGCCCTCCGTTGTGGTGCAACTGTCTACTCTGAAGCGCATTGTGCTACCCTCAGGAGATTGAAGTATCGTCTGCAGCGTGTCTGTCGTCACAAAAATACAAACAAACTTCCCCTTCTCCATGACAAAGCAAGGTCTCACACAATTTTGTGCACCCAAGAGGAGTTCGCAAAACTTCATTGGACTTTTGTTCGGCATACACCACTGAACTCGGACTACACAACTTCCGAATTTCATCTGTTTGTTTGGCCTAAAGAAGGATGCACTCCACGGTAAGCAGTACTTGGATGACGGGGAGAATACTGATGCAGCATGACGTTGCCTCCGATGTCGACCAGTAGAGTGGTACCATGCAGGCATACAAACCCTCCCATTAGGGTGGCGTAATGACAATGCACTGAAAGGAGACCATGTTGAAAAATAAGGTTTTCTAATCAAAAGAGTAGGGGATAATATGGTGAGCTGGAATACTGAATGAAACCAACCTGCTTCCAGGAAAAAAGATTGTGTTTCATTACTTATTGAATGGTCCTCGCAATACTAAAGTTATCAATTGCTATTCCATCTCATCGGGCTGTATTGCACGACAACATAAAGTATGAGTAAAGCTTAACTGAAACAATGCGGAATTGATTTTCTAGTTAGCCTGTCAACCTCTGCATCACACTTAGGTTTTGAAAGGATCCTACTGAAGCGCCACTGTTTCTTGCTCTTGTTTCTAAATAGTTCATTTTGTTCTCCATAAAGCTGGAACATCCTATGTAACAGGCACACGTGGGCCAGAGTCAGAAAGTACATCCTTTTGCATTGTAGTGTCACTATATGGCCGCCGCCTTGTTGTCGTTGCCAAGAAACTGAAGCATGATAATCTTTGGCCTGAATCCACAGACAGTAGCAGCTCAACGTTCTATTCAGGTTAAATTAACAAGGACCACAAACCTGTTAGTACTGTTTGGCGTCAGTCGACTTCTACGGATTCAATCAAACATCTCGCTGAGAGTCGTCTTAGAGCGTACGTTTTCCGGTACATCTACATCTACATCTACATCCATACTCCGCAAGCCACCTGACGGTGTGTGGCGGAGGGTACCTTGAGTACCTCTATCGGTTCTCCCTTCTATTCCAGTCTCGTATTGTTCGTGGAAAGAAGGATTGTCGGTATGGCTCTGTGTGGGCTCGAATCTCTCTGATTTTATCCTCATGGTCTCTTCGCGAGATATACGTAGGAGGGAGCAATATACTGCTTGTCTCTTCGGTGAAGATATGTTCTCGAAACTTTAACAAAAGCCCGTACCGAGTAACTGATAAATGAAACTGCAGACCTACATTAACTTTTTTTGAGCTACATATGATCATTTCCTTTTATTTTTCAATACTACTGTAAGAAATGAAAATACACAGCTTCCATCAATTTAAAATAGTCTTGTTTTGGTATACGATTACTTTACCACAACCATTACATAATATATATGTGGTGTCTGTTCTTTCAGACATTTCCGAATTAACAGAAACCCTTTTTTTTCCAGCAGCCACTATGAATTAAGATACAAAAGACTTACAGATATTGGTTGCAAGTGGGCCTTGATTTAAATCAATGGGGAAGTCGAGAATTTGTGCTTGATTGGGATTCGAACCCACGTCTTCAGCTTACTATTTCGATTCGATGACCACTGCCCCTTTTGGACACACTGGTCACAGCAACATTCGGACTACCCTAGCACACCTCCCATCAGACCCAAATTCTCGACTTATCCATACACCACTATTGTAGTCCCCCTCGCCCATTATTGTCATTACTCGCGACATTTCACCAATTCCCGTATGATTTCGGACTTGGCGTGCTCTGAAGAGATCATTGGCTGTCCTGGCCTCAATTGTATATGCGTGGACACGATTTCGATCCATCAACCACTGTGAATTAAGACAAACAAGAATTACAGACATTGGCTGCCAGTGGGCTTTGATTTGAATCGTGGAGTTGCGATGACCACTGTGCCCGGATGGAGTAGTGATCAGCACACCTCCATAGTAAGCAGGAGACGTGGGTTCGAATCATAGTCCAGTCCAAATTTTCGCCTCTGCCCCTAGATTTAAATCAATGCTATCTCGCAGCCAGTCTCTGTATTTTATATTGTATCCTATTACATAATAGCTGAAGGGAAATATTACCTCTTTTCTCTAATGATTTTGTTTTCTTTAAGATGTTACTGAGTTTATATTCTGCGTAGCACTGAATTTTCGTGTAGTTTTTTTCACTTTGTTGCATTTAACATTTGCTTGTCATTTTCACATTCAATTCTTGCAGCCCAGTTGTATTTACTATCTACGTCACATACATTCTTTTTGCTATTTTTTAACTGTTACTGTCTTAACGATTGTACACCACCTTCTTTGAATACCTACTGCTTTCGATTGTACTTATGCTGTTCAGTTTTAGAAGTTATCTTCTGTAACTGCGATCTGCATGTTTACCTCAGATGCATTATTTTATCAAGAAACAGTAATGAATATTTGTTTTGTAATTCTGTTACAGCAAACAATACAGCAGTGGAAATACGTCTTCTACCTGGCCATGACATTATCAGTTGTACCGTACTTTCTGTTCCTCATTTTTGGATCTGTTGACGATCAGGAAGTTAAATGGGAAGAGCGCAGAGAGAAGAAGAGGAAACAGAAGCTGGCCTCATAGGTATAATTTCAAATTGTGGCGACACTGTGTGATGCATGCATACGAGGTAGCAAAACACAGCCGAAAGCAATAAGAAACTGGTTGTACCTCTGTCCACATGCATGTATTGGGAGGAATTCAGTCACGTCATAAGGACGCTTTCAGTGCTCGGAGATTGAGTATGGATCAGTGCACATGAAAAGCAACAATTTATGTCAGTCTTTGTTGTTGTTTTATGGTTCTGTGAGTCAGAACTCTGTTCCTGCAAATGTTACTAGCAGATGAACAGCTCAAGAAGGATGTAATAAGCAGTGACAGAAGAGAATGTGTGCAACTTACACACCAGTACGTCTGGCATGTTTCTTAATACTAGAAAAATGTTCCTGAATTGCCGTAAAAATTTTATGTTCTTTAAATATATGTGTAATAAAACTTTTGAGAATCTCTTCTCCATTGTGAATATCATAGGTGAGTCCACCTTTTTAAAATTCGAGAAAGATTGTATCTTTCTTGACTGGACTACGGTGGGGTAAAAATTGATAACTAAAGATAGGACAATAAAATTCTGATATCTTTTATAATATGAGTTACAAGCCTCTCAATATCTATAATGAAAACGCCTACAACCATACACTAATGCAAAAACTTGATTCCACTTGTGTTTTTGTTGTGAGTGCGCGAATACCTTAATGAGCATTAATTATTTAATTTTTATAATGTGGTCTACACTTTTGTCATTTTACTTCTTTCCTTTCTTTGATGTTCAGTATCGTAATACATCTTAAAAAAGCTATGTGCTACATTATACAAGTTTCAGACCTGTGGACACAAAATCTTGCAGGATTTGAGGTCTTTGGCTTGCGTTTAGCAGAAATAACTACGTAATTCAGTCACATGTAATGAGCCTATGGTATGAATATTTAAAGGAATCTATAAATGTATAAATGTAGGACAGACTAGTAGGTTACATTTATAACTAAATGATTTCAGTGATTTTCAACGCTTCAGTATACCAGTTTTTAGTTCAGAGTGAATGTGAAAAGCTTCACGAAAATCTCATTTTTGATTGTCTTCCTACTAGTGCTCATAGCTGCATCCCTCATTTGGTTTTACTTAATGACATTGGAACCAATGGCAGCAGGTTTAAGGAAGGCACAGGAGTTGCCTATACCCTATCGTAATCCATTTCATCTGCATACAATAATTTAATTATGACTTTCGAGACTAGGCTGTTTTACTATGGTTGGTAAATAATTAAGAGTGTGTGTTACTCAGCGTGTTATTCATTTGAGAAGTTAGCATTTCCATAAATTTTCAAAGTGAAAACTGTATTTTCTATCACAGATCAGCTGACTTACAAGAGATGATATTTATTTTTTAGTTGTAAAAATAATGAATTGTTTATATGAATACAAATTATCATAGTTTATCATTTTATCATCTTTACCATTATGGAGTTCTCTGTGCGTCATGCACTTGAATAATTGATTATTCTTCAAGGGCCGGCCGCGGTGGTCTCGCGGTTTTAGGCGCGCAGTCCGGAACCGTGGGACTGCTACGGTCGCAGGTTCGAATCCTGCCTCGGGCATGGATGTGTGTGATGTCCTTAGGTTAGTTAGGTTTAAGTAGTTCTAAGTTCTAGGGGACTGATGACCACAGCAGTTGAGTCCCATAGTGCTCAGAGCCATTTGAACCATTCTTCAAGGGTAAATTGCATATAATATTGTGCATAACGAAATTGTTCAAAGTGACACTTAAGTTGAAATAATAACATTCAATCTTGCAAACAGCAAAAAAGTCTCAAAAACATAAATACAACTGCCGTAGTATGATGAGTGAGTGTGTTTGTGACAGTCATTTTTGGAGTTTGAATAAATATCCTGACAAAACTATGAAAATACATATTTTTATACAATACTTCGAAGAACTGAGTATACAAGATGTTACTGAGGTCAAGAACACATACTTTCGCTTATAACGGAGGGAACTGTAGTGTTAAGAATTACACAAAACATGAATTCTTAGCGAGCCATTCAGCTATTTTCTACAGACTTTCATTTGCTTCGTTGGAAACTGTTTCTTATCCTTCTATCATTTAAAGGAAAGTGCAACCTTGCTCCTCTTTAACTGGTTCTGTTGACTGTATTATCGTTTCAAAGTTGTCAGTAAAAGAATCGTCAATTTCCCTGTGGCCACTAATGCTACTGTACTCAGCAATGTCACCAACTTCCTAACGTAACAGTCGCTCCTCCCCCCTCCTCCCACCTGATGTTTCTTAGCTAATATGACTTCAAAGATGTAAAAAAAAATCATTCCATTGTGACAGATTGGTACAGCAACCATTTTGAAGGATTTTAAAAGCAGTCTTGGCTGCATAGTTAGTTTAAATCAGCAATGCGTTTCTCTCTTTTGGGGCATTTTCAGATTGTCTGCAAAACAAGAAAACAATGTATTAGAAACAAATAGAGGAAGGTACATGGTCCTACCCTGTACGACTACGCAGGTAAATCAAACGAAATGCAATAGAAACTTACGCAAAAGTAGTTGGATATGTAACCAATCTGGTATAAAGCCATATAGAATGGAAAGTGGATTCAAAAGTAACTGGATATGTAACCCATCCATCATAAAATGATGTAAAATGGAAAGGGGACGGAATCAAATTAAAAGAATTAAATTAAAAGAAGGATTGTTTTATAGATGTCTGATGATGCCCGAAAAGGCCGAAACACGTTACTGATGTTAAATAAGTTTGCAGCCAAGACTCCTTTTACTCTGAAGTACTTCAGTTAATTTTACTGTTGTTAAGCCAAGAGACCGTCAACGATTCCACTTATATCAGTTAAGTCGTTATCAGCTGTGTGGCGATCTAAGTGGTAGATGGTTCGAACACTATCGATTCTGTAACTGATTTAGTTCAAATGTTTACATATATTACAGGTAAAGCAAATGAAAGTCTGTAGAAAAATGCTGAATGGCTCGTAAAGAATTTATGCTTTGTGTACTTCTTAGCACTACAGTCACCTCCTTTATAAGCGAAAGTATATGTTTTTGACCTCAGCAACATCTTGTATTGTGACGTACCCAGTTACTCAAAATTTGGAGCGTCTACACACGCTGTTTCAGTCACCAGTGTGTACTCGTTCTCTCACGCCAGACGCCCGCCTACTGCTCTACCTGTCTGTGTTTTACGGCTCCTCCTCCACTCCAGCCGCCAAAACAGCTGATTTCAAGAGGGGCGACGTCCTCCAGTCTCCGACCTCCACATTCACTCTGCGTTCCCCGCACAAACTTAATCCCTCAAGCAACGGTTGGGAAAGACTGACCAGTTAATCGCTTGGAAATCAAAACTATTTACGATTCGTAATTCTGGTAACAATAACGACGCCACGTACTCCATACCTCTCGAATTCACTGGAGAATAGCGATGCCGGAAAGCCAATCTCCAGACTCGAAAAAATCTAGAAACACATACATGCATACGAACAGTTACTAATATAACTACTAAACTAAAAGAAAAGGAGGAAGTCCATTAGCATTTTGAAAATGGTAGCATTTAAAGGCTTGTTTTAATTATTGAGACATGAAATCAATAAAATGAGTTTTATTTAGGAGGAACTGTTTCATAGAAACTGGAACCCCTCAAATTTTAGACCAGTAGCGAAGTATTAGATGAATAAACTTATGCACTAAATGTTAACTCACTGGACATTAGCATGTTTCTTCCTAATCTCACTTATGGTGATCTCGATCATTCAGTACTCTCGATCACAACGTCTACTGCATATTGCTTTCCCAAAAACGCCTTCATTTTCGATGTCCATTTACTCTTTTTACTGCAACATTGCTTTAGGACGAGTTTGGGATATTCACGAGCAGATCGGCAGTGGGGTCTTCTGCTTGTAATCATTCAAAAATGCATTCGATGTCCAGTCAACGCCTACAATTATCTCATCAGGACAGTCTATCATAGATACACAAAACAATACATATTGAATGAAATGGTGAAGCCATGCATGCATTGCTTTCACCAAGTCCCTTACTTTATTATAGGCTCTACACTGCTGCTACGGCCAAGTTCACAGGATTTCGTAACTAGTGAGTAACACTGTTCATATTGGGAATGTTCCATATGACGTATGAAACTCGGAATCAGTGTCTGAAACTTCGCCAAATTACACCTCTGCACTCACACTTGACTGGCAACATGTATACTGTCTTTCACGAAAACTTCCTTTGATCAGCTAAATTGTTAAAAGGTTGTACTACGACGCCAACATGCTCACTCTCCATCCTAACATATCCGCTACAGCTCTGTCATTCCTGGCATCCTTTTGGGCACTGATCTACCTGCCTTGGTACGACGAAGGCCTGCTATTAGTTGTTTCATTTACTTTCGCTGACTGGCTTCCACACATCTATTTTCAGTTCCATTAAATTGTATCCTGTCTCTGCCTAATTGGCTAATGAAGAATTGACAACATTTTACTCTGAAGCGCCAAAGAAACTGGTAAAGGCATGCATATTCAAATACAGAGGTATGTAAACAGTCTGAAGCCGGCGCGGCTGTCGGCAACTCCTATATAAGACAACAAACGTCTGGCGTATTTGTTAGATCGGTTACTGCTGCTGCAATGGCAGGTTATAAAGATGTAAGTGAGTTTGAACGTGGTTTTATAGTCAGCGCACGAGCGATGAGACACAGCATCTCCGAGGTAGCGATGAAGTGGGGATTTTCCATAGAGTAAATATATCTGGAGTGAGCATTCACATGCACAGAACAGATTTTGTGTTGTCAACATACATTGCGGGCCTGGTCACGTGTTCTCGGGACGTCTTGTGTTTGTCCATATACCGCCCTGTATATTTAGAATGTCACTACATCCGTAATACAGACGGATTCTTTTCGTAAGTGTCGTGGATTATTTATATATGTTGCGCAGACATTTTAACAGTATCTATTTGATACCGGGAATGAACCAGCTACGTAACTTTTAAGGGCAAGTGATATTGCATTCTGCTTCTTTGCGATAGGTATCACAGTTCAGATGCACTCGATTTTTGGAAGTTTTCGGTATGATACGGCACTTTATGGTATTACAGAACCTGCCGTGCAATTTTGCAGTGATCGCCTTGCAAAACGACTTGACAGTACGCTAGTACTTTTGCAAGTGTCCGAAAAACACCGAATTATCCACACATTAGCGATTATATCCCTGCTAATTCGTCCTTTTTTTCTGCTATTTCTGCGTATTTATTTTCACGTTTTTGCGAACTAAAGCACAATTTTTCTTACTGGTGACACTTTGAAGTATTTATTTAACGCAGTTTACGTACTTGCTCCCAGTTTATTAAATAAATAGTAGACTGAGTAATCTATATACATAATCGACAAGTCACTGATAAATGCATGGAGGATAATTGCTGAAACAACTAACCATTCCCTTTCCTGTTCCACAAGCAAATTTACGAGATGAAGCGATTGTTTTTAAGCTTTCGTACGAGCCGTAATATCTATTATATAGTCACAAAATCGTAGAAAAATAGGTCTACAGAATCAAGCCTTAATTATAATGCGTCACGAAATTTTTAAACAAATGCAGTGTCTCTTACTAATATGATAACTGTAATTAGAGCTACATGGTATGTACCCAAGAAAAGTTACCATCCCTCCTTTCACCTATTTTTCTTTGCATCCGTAGCAACAACAGTAATTCACTATCGGTATTACACTATCAACAAACGGTGAAACCCAACAAAAACTCTTGATATTATAAACTTCAAACGCTGCAGAAAGCACACACGCACAGCGAAGTCCCGAAAACATTTGACAATCCTGGTTTAATGTTGACAACATGCACAGAACGCAATGCTCACTCCAGAGATATTTACTCTATGGGATTTTCCCATACAACCATTTCACAAGTGTACTGTGAATATCACGAATGCGGTAAAACACCAAATCTCCGACATCGCTGGGGTTGGAAAGAGATCCTGCAAGAACGGGACCAACGACAACTGAAGAAAATCGTTCAACGTGACAGAAGTGCAACCTTTCCGCACATTGCTGCAGATTTCAATGCTGGGTCATCAGCAAGTGTCAGCGTGCGAACCATTCAACGAAACTTCATCGATAGTGGCTTTCGGAGCCCATGGCCCACTCATGTAGCCTTGATGACTGCACGACACAAAGCTATACGCTTCGCCTGGGCCAGTCAACACCGACATTGGACTGTTTATGAATGAAAATATGTTGCCTGGTCTGACGAGTCCCGTTTCAAATTGTATCGAGCGGATGGACGTGGAAGGGCATGGAGACAACCTCATGAATTCATGTATCCATGGACTCTGCATGTGAGCAAGGTACGGTTCAAACTGGTGGAGGCTCTGTAATGGTGTGGGGCGTGTGCAGTTTGTGTGACATAGGACCCCTGATACGTCTAGATACGACTCTGACAGGTGAAACGTACGTAAGCATTCTGTCTGATTGTCTGCATCCATTCATGTCCACTGAGCATTCCGACAGACTTGGGCGATTCCAGCTAGACAACGCGACACCCCACAAGTGGTTCAGAGTGGCTCCAGGAACAATCTTCTGAGTTTAAACACTTCCGCTGGCCACCAAACTCCCCAGTCACGAACATTATTGAGTATATCTGGGATGGCTTGCAATGTGCTGTTCAGAAGAGATCTCCACCCCCTCGTACTCTTACGGATTTATGGGCAACCCTGCAGGATTCATGGTGTCAATTTTCTCCAGCACTACATCATACATTGGTCCAGTCCACGCCACATCGTGTTGCGGATCTTCTGCGAGCTTGAGGGGGCCCTTCACTATATTACGCAGGTGTACCTGTTTCTTTGGCTTTTCAGTGTATTTTACTTCAAACATTCAAATTGGCCTCACCGCATTTTCCACCAATTAGCTGGATCTCTGAAACATCTTCTTATCTGATGAATTCTTCTCGCGTTATCAGCCGGCCGAGTGGTGGCGCCGTCTTGTCGCAACGACGCCACCACTCGGCTGATAACCCGAGAAGAATTCATCAGTGAAATACGCCGAGAAAGACTGAAATCGCACATACCTTCTTATCTGGTCATTCTAAAAACGACATTGTTCTGCCACAACACTGCAAAACACTTTTCCATAGAAAATTTTTCTCATTCGCTAAATGAAGCATAATCATTACAGTAACGCTTATTACAATCATTCTATAAACAAAATGGGGAAAAATTGAATAGTCGTTTTATACAGATATCTATGGAAAAAAATATGTATTGAAAAAATCATTGAGATTTAGACTGCTTCAAGATAACGTAGACATAAGATGAACAGAACAACTATAAATGTTATGTCATGCTGCAACAGTGTTAAATAAAGTAGTTATCAATAAAGATTTTGATTTAAGCAGCATACTGACTTACCACAAATGGTTCTATTAGGTGTGACTTTTCCTTGCCTTCTAGCAATCAGAGAAATAATTATTCACACTAAATGTTTGGAGAAGGGGGGGGGGGGGGGAAGCGGGGAGGGGAAGAAGAGCAGTTTAATGTGGAACCCCAACCATTGTAAAAAATGCTAAATACAGAAAAAGTTTATCCACGAACCATCGACCCACAAAATGACCTACCAACACTTTACAGTGTCATAAGGTTGCAAATTATTTTCATATAACCTTACGTAATGTTAGTTTTATTCTTAAAGAATTATGGCCCCGAGTAAACTATATCACAATAAGTAATAAAATGGTTCAAATGGCTCTGAGCACTATGGGACTTAACTTCTAAGGTCATCAGTCCCCTAGAACTTAGAACTACTTAAACCTAAGTAACCTAAGGACATCACACACATCCACGCCCGAGGCAGGATTCGAAAATGCGACCGTAGCGGTCGCGCGGTTCCAGACTGTAGCGCCTAGAAACGCTCGGCCACCCCGGCCGGCACAATAAGTACATGTTCCTTTGTAGGCAGCTACACTGTCAATAAGCAGGTCTAAACGTAGTCTATACAGTCAGTAAGTAACTGTACTTGTGTAAATGTAGTCTCAGAGTGAACTGTCTTAAAAATTTGTCGGAGATCAGCTGCAACGAAGTAAAGGGGGTACAAAGGTTACTATAGCTCCAGATTAAAGGGACTGCAGGCAAATAATGCTGATGGTGAGTTTGACACGAACGTATTTTCATTATTTTTCCAGTCCTTTGCTGGATAGCTTTGTTGAGTCGTTGCATTTATTGGAGTAAATTTCCGCCTTCAGTCCTTGGTTCAGATTTAGCAATTCGAGGTGGATTACGCATGTCTTTGAGGTCGGAATCGCTTTCTTTTGAATTTCTTAAATCAATTTTGAGCCGTTCCAAGAAGCATCTACTTCACAAACTTCTCGAGCAACTTATGTGGCTTTGGCACATCGGTTACACGCAAAAAGCAGAAGGTGTGACAAATGCTTTTTATGTAGACTTGCCACTCCATTTTAATGACCTGAGAAGACCAGAAAGTATATAAACATAAAAAAACTAAAGACACTGCTTTTTAGAGCACATAATTCTCTTTCAAATGACAAAGAACGCACTGCCAATACATTTTATTTTTACGCAGAATTTTCACTTAAGGAAAACGACAGGACTAATGGGCAAACATAATATATAAGAGAAAAACCATAATAACATTCGCCACTACATGTCTTATTAATAATGAATTGTATTGTAAAATATTAACAGTAAAATAGTAACAAAGATGAGATGTTAATTATACTGCGGTTTTTTGAAGCTTTATTGAAGATTACAAACTATTTATTTTTATGCAGACGTATTACTGATATAAAGTTTAGCTATGTGTCAATCAGGTGAAAAATGTATGTTGTTTACCACATTTTACATTTTCTTTAGGGTAAAAATAAAGTAGCAATGCTATTTTGTAGGCCAGAATAACAAACTGCAGACCGATTCAGTTTGCACTTAAATAAAAGCGTAAGAGCTTTCAATCTAAATTGTATTTTGAGTCTACCATAGAAATAGAGTCATTTTCTAAAATATTCTGATTTATGTTTAAGGGTCGGCTTTGAGAATTACCACAATAATTCTTACGCCATTTTATTCCATGCTGCAAGGTGTAGTATGAAAAATTTACGAATTAGTGCATTATATATTTTCTTTCTGTTACATTTGGTATCTAATGTCCTGGCGATCGTTGGATCGTTCCTTAATCGTTATTGTTTTGTAGTTCCACAGTTTACACTGGTTCCTACAACGCGAATTGCACCTTGCAATCTCCCAAATCCTGTCAAGCATGTACCCCTTTAAGAGCTTGACGCAGAGAGTGAACTTCTGCCTGTTGATGAGGTAGTTCCCAACGGATTGTAGAGTTGGAACTTTCCTGGCGAAATATTGTGGAAAACTGTTGTGATATCTTCTGAATCTAGTGCTTCGGCAAATTGTCATGTTTACCATGTTGCCGACTGGAAATTCTAAGTATCCAGACGGTCAGGACTGTATTATTACAAAGAAGTATAATGGGTCAAGTGTATGTGGAGATAACAGTTATGTCTGTTACTGTCGTATTAACGGCTAACAGCTTCGACACAAAGCAAAGGAGCTCTTTTTACGTGCTGGTTTGGGCAGTACAACGTAATAATTACAGTCAGCTACAGACAAACTGGTAATTTAGTAGTGATGGGGCAGTGACACGTAATACTCTGCCTTGATCACAAAACCTCTCCCGGTTCAAAATTTTTAGAGAGATAGTCCTACAGAATTTTTTGTACATTTAGGTCAGGTACCGGTAGTAAAACGAGTGCTAAAATCTTGAAGAGAATGGCTAAGCTCGTCAATGGAAACGATAAGATGACCAAGAAATTCAACAGATTATCGAGCCTTTATGTGTTTCAGTCCTACAAATCCACGGATTCAATTCTTAAATATGTACCTACGACCATATTGTCGAGAGGAAGTATCCGCAGGAACCTCCCTGTTAATTTATACTTGTCTCTGTAGAAGCTCCATAGCGCATATAAAGTAAGGTGATAAAATCCCGGTTATGAAAAGTATTTTTCATATGACTGAAGATTGCATAAATGAATATCTGGGCAATCTGTGAAAGTCAAATGGGGCCATTTTTATTATCTGCGAACCGGTCATTGCAGCATGAACAATACTTAAATGCAACAACAACATTTACCCAATCTTAAAGGTGATGATATATTGAGCAAGACAATCGTTTGGGGGTCAGAGCAACTTACTGTTTCGATAATGAAAAGCAGATCGTGGCAGTTTTTGTTACAATGCCCCAATATGTTGTAGATTTCCTCATCTTATTTCAAGTAAAGAAAGATTTCGATGTGTATTCTGAAAACTTGGCACTCGATAAAAGATGCATTCGCAAAGCAGCATGCAGGTGTCTAAATGTACTGAATAGCATAGCGATGGTAGGCAAAGAATATTTTGTAACTCCATTTGTCTGCGAAAACGTCGTGATTCTAGTTAGCAGTAACTCCATTATCAAAGAGAGATTTGGAAGTACATAGATTTCTCTACACTCTTAATAACTATGCTTCTACTATATAAACTGATTTTTCTTCCCCTGTAAAATTTAACAAAACAGAATTAAGAGGTTTGCATTGCCTATCATCAATAGGTGTCAGATGGTTGTGTAGCGTAGAGAAATTAGGTGAGTGGAGGCTGAGTCAGTGGGAAAAACTGCTAATTCGCTTCACTATACAGCAAAGACTGCTCGCTGTGTGGGAGCCAAACTATAATATTTTATTACCAAGTACTGGACAGTGGGTGAGGGATATCGCCTAATACCTTTCCTGAGTTACCACTATAATGTGTCCGATAAGCTCCCGTATACGTCTTGACTTTGTACGATTTGCGTGATAAGTACTTGTTTTATTGATATCCTTTCTCAAATGAGCAGCTAAACTTCTAATACCACGCTCGACAATGTATGACAACATTAAAAAAAAAAAAAGATTTCAAAACGAAAGGACTTAGACCGATGTTTGTGAATTAATTATCTGACAGCAGTATTAAGCAGCGAGTTGCAGTCCGACGTGCTTCGTTGGCACAAATTTCAAACGCCATGTTGTGGCGTACCTAGGAGTCACGTGTTATTTATTTATTTTTTTATTATTAGATTAACAGAATGAATGATCCTTAAGTGAATGCCAGTGCCATCTGTAATAGCAAAATTCAGTTGTTGTTAGTCTATTGCGTGAAATTCACTTGAGATATGAATGGCAGAACTGATACACAAGAGTCATCTAGGCAATAGCTGGCGCAACTGGTATGAGTAATGCTAAATTCTACTGGTGGCGTTTTTTGCATACTTTTCTGTTGTATGAGAGGTACCAAATGTCAAAGATAAATTTACCTGAATGTAAATAATAATTTGAGTGTTACTAATAGTTGTAGATGTTGATTGTACACATTAATCTAATGTTGTATACACTCTGATCCACTGCTATAAACCAATGGAAGAAGAGAAAATTCAAAGTATTGTTTTTTCTATAAATGGATTAAGAACAGACAGACTGACGAGAGAGGCAAAACAACCAAAGGAATAAGGATTCTGGCGGGACACACAACACAACCGATCTTCAACTATATGGAGTGAATATTTGTGGCTAGTGGTTGGAAAAGTGGTTACTTGTAGCAGACATTTTGGTTGGGAACAAATTTACAGATATGCTACAAGAAGAACCAAATCAAGAAGTTTGTTTAAAGCCACAGAAACTTGGAGATGAATGGTAACAAAGTCGCCTGTTGGCATGGGAAAGATTACTCTATGTTTCGTGTCATATATAACGAGTGAACGAACTTCTCAGCAATGGGCTGATTCTTCAGGAGAGAACTTTCTTCATTTAATTCTTCTGTATAAAGTATTTGCGATCTCTGTCTCAAGCTTTAGGACAGTAAAAGAAATAAATGCTATCTCGGTGCAAATGACAATATCATAAATTTTTGTCTGGTAGTAACTGAAACTTTTTCCATGTTACCTACGTACATTAAAGTATCGTTGTAATACGTTAATCACGGAACAAGATTGCCACCTGCGGGCCAAGCAAAGAGAGAGAGAGTGAAATGTGCAGTCATCTCAGCTAAAGACAGTGTGCCACGTACTGAATGTCAATCTGTTAACACATATTTAGGAAATAATTTGATACATGAACCACAGTATTTGGTGTCACCCTCTTTTCTGAATAGTAATTTTTTTATTTTATTTTTATTTTTTATTTTATTTATTTATTTATTTATTTTTTATTTTTTTGCAAGTGAAATCAAGCATCTCAATCGTTTATGTGCAGCATTGGTACAGATGTTTAGAAATAAAAACAAAGTAGAAGCTTGATATCTTTTTCCTCGAACTTTTTTACAGTATTCGTCTCAAGTAGACTATTAAAAAGATCTTACTGTCTGTCGTAAATTATGATTCAATTTTTTAAAATAACAATGATTATCAAAAATTGCAGTAATTAACTCCGAGTTTTTCTTTAAAAAAGTCATTAGTTTTCAATTTTAATTTATATGAATAGTTTACTTTTTAGTTGAGTATGTTTTAAGACCGTATACAAAATTTTTACCCTCAATCTGTAACAATTTTTAACCAATGTGTGCCAGAACATAAAAAAATGAACTTCCTTGAAATTCATGTTAAAGTTAAAGCGTATCTCCAGCTACCCAGCATAACACTAATGCATCCCCAGTCCATACTCATCTTGTTTCTGATGTTGTTCTTCCTCCCTTTTCTTCTTCAGTCTTCTTCTTCTTATTCTAGCTTCTTTGATGACTTAAAAGTTCAACTTCTCTGCTTCGATGAGTCTCCTGTTGTCAATGGCAATTAAAGTTCTTTGCGTATTTAGTGCACTGGGCAGTTCCATCAGTACCATAGACTTAAATCTTGACACTGCACCATCACTGAAACATATCAGAGCATCCAGGACCTAATTTCAAAGTATTTAATACTACCATAATAGTTTTTGACATCCGTTCCCATATACAGTTGTAAACTTTTCTCTTGGGTTTTGAGTCCTACCATGTAATTACTTCTCTAATAATCTTGTGTCAGTAAGACATTACAGATAAAAAACTCTGTTTTTAACAGAGCTGTCTGTGTGACTTGTGGGCGTCGTCATGGGTGCAGACACTTTTAAATTCCTCTAATTTTGGGGTTTTCTTCGGTATAGTTTTCTCGAAATAATCCCTTCCTTGTTCAGAAAACTACAGAAACTTTTTACGATAATACTTTAAAGATCGGACTATTTACACTTAATCACTTACTATTCCTCTTAACACATGGGAGTTAAAGTCAGGAGGGTTGAAAGGTAATCCTGGTGGCACTACGTAAATGATTGAGAATGTAGGCAAAGATTAGAGTGCTAACTACATTTATTTTCCCAAAACAGACACAAATTATGCTAAACAAGTTATTGATTGCATACTGTAAACAACTAACAGGTGATTTAAAACTACACTTGACAAGGATGCTGGGTGGCAGAGACAGTTTAACTATTGGAGTCAAGTACTCTGGCCCTAAAGATGTGGATAACGCAATCTGAATTGATCTGACACTGAGAAGACTCTGATGATCAAATCTACTGAAGTTTCTCCACATAGGTGCAGCTGAGAGCAAGTGGCGATTGAGATCTGTACTCCCTGACAATGCCAGAGCAGCAGAAAGTTTCTCTGTTTCTTTTTTTTTTTTTAATCTTTATTCAATAACATCTATAATATTTATACAAATTAACCCTCCACCTTAGTGATTAGTGGGTCGTAATGTTAATACAACATTATATGTTATCAGCATTTATTATTATTATTACAGTGTTACAATATTTATGAGCTACAGACAGTGTGACACAGTACATGTTAATAGGCAGACTACAATTATTAATCTATACGCTACTACCTAGTTGTTAATTTTCCTGCCTACTTGTTAATTCCTAACTGCCTGCAGCGTTACAGGTATGTCAGCCTAAATATAAACCTACTTCAAGGCCCTGCTCATCGAGCCAATCCCGATGAGCGTGCCCCTGACACTGGGCAGGCCAAAATTGCTTGTCGCCGCAGGTTCCTAATTTAGTATCTACTTCTAATACTACTAACTACTGTATAACCTACATCAATTCCGGTGCTATCTTAGTCAAGAATAGGTGTACGCCGGTCCCCCTAGTCCTGCACGTGGCGGATTCCAACTAAAAGTCGACCTGTCCACGCACAGGCGGTACAGGATTAGGGTACTAGGACGCGTTCAGTGATTGTCTCTAGTCGCGAAAGTCCCTCAGGTATGCAGTCAGAACTTTTCGTGATACCTCATTTGCCAAGTTGTTCAGAGTTTTAAAAGTCTCTTCGTGTCTTAATAGGTCATATGTGTTGTTGTTTGGAAGTTGTTGTCTTAATGTCGCTGCTACATCATCGAAAAGGGGGTACTCGTAAAACCACATGGTCGGGAGTGCCCTCCAAAGCGCCAGTCACACTCAGGTGTAACCTTTTTCCCAAACTGACATAGATATGTCGGGTAGTGCCCATGACCAGTGAGAAAATGTATTAGACCCCGTGTTGGTTCGAAATACCTCATGCCTAACCTTTCTTTAACATTTGGCAGGAATCCGAAGGTTCTTCTGCCAGATTCATCCATTTCCCAAGATTCCTGCCATAAGTCCTCACCCCTTCTTCGTATTTCTCCCTTATCCCTAACCTGAGCTCCCAGGGTATTCTCGATTTTCATGTTGTTCCCTTTCTTAACCCAATACCATGCTGCTTGTTCTCGTATTTTCGTATCTGGAGGACAGAGCCCCATTATTACTAACAGGGCACTTCCTGGGGATGTTCTGTACGCCCCTACAGACATTAACAACATGTTTCTTTGTACTCTTTTCATTGTCATGGCAGGCACCACCCTTGTGAGCCTGTGTGCCCAGACTCCCGACCCGTAACCTACTATTGTGATACAGCTTAATTAGGTGTGTTGGAAGGCGAAATCTTTTCTGCCCTATGGAGATAAGGTTATTGAGTACTTGTAGTGCTTTTTGGGTTACAGACTCAATGTGCCTTCCGAAGTTCCACCTTTCATCGATGATGACACCCAAGTAGCGAGTCTCTTGTCGTCTGAGAACTGGTGAGCCCCCAATTCTAACTGTAGGGTTTCTTACTAGCTGTCCTTTCAGCAATAAGTATGTTGATTTAGTTGGTGAAATTGACATCTTAGTATTAGTGCACCATAGTTGCAATTTTGACATAGGTCTTTCTATTTTTTGTTCGATGTCTTCGTGGCTCCAGCCGCCGACGAGCAGAAGGAGGTCATGTGCGTGGGCTATCACCTCTAGCACCTCTTCACTCTGCTGCAAACTGTCTAGAAGTGGTTCCATGTGGATATCCTAGAACAGGGGACATAGGACGGAACCCTGGGGACATCCCTTAGTTATGGTTTTTCCAACTCTGCCGCTAGGGGATGATAGCCAGACCTCCCGCCCTTCACAATAGCTCCTCAGGCAACCACATAGCGACCCTGGACACTCTTTCTCCCGTAAGCAGGAGAAGAGCGAAGGCCACCACAGGTTGTCAAAGGCGCCAACAACGTACTTGTACGGGGTAGAACCACAGACCTCGGCCGCCAGAGCGATTTCGTCGGTTGCCGATCGCCCCGGCCTGAAGCCGAACTGCCTGCCGCTCATCCCGCACAGCACTCAGTGTGCAGTCAGTCTGTCAGCCAGCAGTTTTTCGAATAACTTCCCAAAAATGTCTAATAGGCAGATCGGTCTGTAGGACTTAACATCCGCTGGGTCCTTGTTGGGTCCTTTTTTGATGATCACTACATTTGCCACTTTCCAAATTTTTGGAAATTTTTCCTGTCTTAGACATTCGTTGTATAGATGGGTAAGTGGAGCTACCAGTTGGGGTGCCAAGAACTGCACCACCTCCGCCACAATGCCATCTGGGCCGGGGGCTTTTCCTGTCTTTAATGCTTTGATGTGGGCAGCCACCTCCTCTTCGGAGAAGGGGTAGACTGCCCTATCGCTAACTATTCTGTCAGGATCTTCATTACGTAACTGAGACTGGTTTTCGGTGTCACTAACCACATCGTCATCAGGCAGCAGGGACTGGAGAAGGATCTCAGCAGTCTCCTGCCAGGATTCCGTCATCCCATCCCCGTGCCTGACCGTTGATAGCATCATTGGGGAGCGGATGTTTTCCATAACTAGTTTATAGGGTACACCCCATGGATCCAAGGCCAATTGGCCCAATACAAATCTCTCCCAGCTCTGTATTCTGACTTCTTTTAGATCTTTTTGAAATTTCTCTTTCGCCTCCCGGTATTGTAGTAACCATCTTTGCTTTTCCCACCAGACGACACTGCGCTGGTAGGCCTCCTCAGCCTTCTGACAGTCTGACGCATTTTCTCTAGTTCCGCTGACCATGGTGACGGGGAGGCCGCCATGGCCCTCCTCCTGGTTGGAACAGCTGCCCTCACCGCTCTGGTAACTGCACTCACCAGTTCTTCAGCCCTCTTGTCTATGTCCAGGTCCTGTTGTGCGTCACCTTCTGGCAATGGAGGAATGTCGCATTTTCTCGCTAGTCTCTCCCAATCTGCTCTTCTGAGATTCAGTTGCAGCTCCCACCCCATGGCCCAGTGGCACCCTCTATCTCCTAGGCTAAAAGTAATGAGATTATGGTCACTTGTTGTAGCGTTTCTTTGACTTCCCAGTTTTGGATTATGTTGGCAGTGTTTGGTGTGACTAGTGTTACGTCGATGTTGGTGCCTTGGCCCCCTCCCGCCGCATAGGTGGGAGGGTTGCCAGGTTTGTTTGCCACTACAAGTTGTAAGGCCATGATCATATCCTCCACATTTCCGCCATTTGCATCTCTTGTGCCACTGTACCAGAGGGGGGATTTTGTATTTATGTCAGCTGTTATGACCAGTTTTCGCCCCGCAACGCCGTGGCTACTCTTGTCAAATGATCTAGGTGTTGTTCAATGTTGTCTCCGTACTGAAAGTACATATTTATGAAGGTTATAATTCCCATGGGAGACTGAATCTCCACGATGTTGCAGTGACTGGTGGAAAATTGTGAGAGCATTGTGACTCGTAGAGATTGGTTCGTGATAACTGTTGCCACTTCGGGAGCATTCCCACTGCTAGCTATCTGCCATGTAGTGGCTGCAAATGAAAGTTTCCCAGCTTGAGAGTACGGCTCCTGTAGGCAGAGTACATCAAGCCTCCTCTCCTCCACCTCCCTTCGAAGCTCCTGCATCACAAGTCTTCTGTTATGTGTATTTAGTTGTCCGACAGTTAGTTTGGTCACTATGGGAAATAGGTATGCATTCTGTCATCAGGCCAGGTCTTACTCTATTCAAAGGCGATTCGACCGTGAGCTAGGACTGACTGAGTGTAGATGTCGTCTAGGTCAAATTTTTCCCCACATCTTTCAAATACTTTCTTGAGTAAGTCTCACAGGGCTCCGAAGTCAGTGGGAAGGATCACTGACTTTAGTTGTATCCTATCTACAGCCTCGATTACCGAGAAGGTGACCTTTCTGCCGTTCTCTTGTCCCACCCAAACCACATGTCGTAAGGCAGTGGTCAGGATAGACAGCTGCTCCAATCTTGTCAGTTGCATCGTATATTCAATATTAGGATACACCCTAACCGGGTCTACAGGCGGTAGCCTGACTACGGGGGTGTCTGCTGCAGTTGTATTTGCACTGGTGCTAGTGACTGTGCTTTCTTGGATACGATACCTCGTTAGCCAATGTGTTTAAGATCTGGAAAGTGTCCTCCCGTCTAAGTAGTTGATATGTGTCATAGTTTGGTAGTCTGTCTCGAAGTGTGTTCGCAACATCATTGAAGGGGGGGCATTCGTAAACTAAATGGTCGGGCGTACCCTCCGAATCGCCACAGTCACATGCTGGTGTAGCCCTCTTCCCAAATCGCCATAAGTATGTTGGGTAGGGTCCATGGCCAGTGAGAAAATCGATCAGTCCTCGTGTGGGCTCAAAGTATTTCATTTCCAAGCGTTCCCTTACATCAGGTATGAACTGGAAAGTTCTACGTCCAGCCTCTTCTACCTCCCAAGACTCCTGCCAAAGTTTTTCCCCTCTTTTCCTTATTTCCCTTTTATCCCCCACCCTTATACCCATGATGTCTGCAATCTTCTCATGATTTCCCTTTTTGGCCCAGTACCAAGCTGCTTTCTCCCTTATTTTGATGTCCAGAGGGCAGAGCCCCATTATGACTAATAGGGCCCCCCCCCCCCTGGACATGTTCTATAGGCCCCAACAGATCTCAATATCATGCTTCTCTGAACCCTTCTCACCGTCATGGCGGGCACAACCCTCATGAGCCTGTGCACCCAGACTCCCGAGCCATAACCCACAACTGAGGTTATGATGCTATTGTGGTAGAGTTTAATCAGGTGTGTTGGGAGATGGAATCTTTTATGACCTATTGAAATGAGGTTATTTAATATCTGGAGAGCATTCTGGGTTACGGTGTCAATGTGTTTCCTGAACCTCCACCTCTCATCAATGATAACTCCTAGATAGCGTGTCTCACGTTGCCGGAGAACTGGCGAGCCGTCAATTCTGACAGTGGGATTTCTGATTAGATGTCCTTTTAGCAACAGGTATGTGGATTTGCTGGGTGGCATTTTAGTCGTGTGGCACCATTGCTGGAGTTTATCTATGGCTCTCTCTATTATCAGTTCAATGTCTTCCCAGCTACGGCCGCCGACCAACAGGAGGAGGTCATCCACATAGGCTATCCCCTCTAGCATCTCATCACTTTGTTGTAACCTGTCTAATAGTGGCTCCATGTGGATGTCCCAGAAGAGGGGCCCTAAAACGGATCCTTGGGGACATCCTTTGGTGATTGTTTTTCCAACTCTTTCGCTATGGGATGATAGCCAGACCTCCCGATCCTTACAATAGCTCCTCAGGCAACCGTATAGCGGCCCTGGACACTCTTTCTCCCGCAAGCAGGAGAAGAGCGAAGGCCACCACATGTTGTCGAAGGCGCCACTGATATCCACCATGATGCCAACTACATATTTGTGCGGGGTCGAGCCACACACCTCAGCCACCAGGGCGATTGCATCAGATGCCGACCGCCCCGACCTGAAGCCGAACTGCCTGTTGCTCATCCCGCACAACACTCGGTGCGACGCCAATCTGTCAGCTAACAGTTTGTCCAGTATCTTTCTGAATAGATCCAACAGGCAAATCGGCCTGTATGACTTCACTTCTGCAGGGTCCTTATCAGGTCCTTTCTTTATTATAACTACGTTTGCCGTTTTCCATTTCTTCGGAAACTTCCTTTGCCTGAGGCATTCATTGTAAAGACGAGTAAGTGGCGCAGTCAGCTGGGGCGCCAGGAACTGCACTTTCTCCGCCACAATGCCGTCTGGCCCAGGTGCTTTCCCTCTTTGTAACGATCTTATATGGGCTGCTACCTCCTCCTCAGAGAAGGGGTAGACAGCCATCTCATTGTTGTATGCTTCTTGATCTTCATTGCTCAGTTGCTTCTGCCCTTCAGTCTCCCCACCCGCATTGTCGTCAGGCAGCAGGGACCGGAGGAGGACCTCCACAGTCTCCTGCCAAGACTCCGTCATCCTGTCCCCGTGCCTGACTGTAGATAGCTCCAGAGGAGAGCGGATTTTCTCACTTACCAGCTTATAGGGAAGCCCCCATGGGTCCATGACCAGCTGGTTTAGCATGAAGTTTCCCCAGCTTCACATCCTTACCTCACGCAGTTCTTTTTGGAACCTCTGCTTTTCCTCCCTATATAGCAACTGCCACCTTTGTCGTTCCTGCCAGACGACACTGCGCTGGTAGTGCCTCCTCAGCCTTCTGACAGATTGACGCAGTTCTCCTAGTTCGGCAGACCATGGTGATGGAGAAGCCGCCATGGCCTTCCTCCTAGTTGGTACAGCAGCCCTCACCACTCTGGTCACTGCACTCACCAGTTCCTCCGCCCTCTGGTCTACGTCCATGTCCCAATGCATGTCACCTTCCGGTAATGGAGGAATGTCAAACTCCCTTGCTAGGCATTCCCAGTCAGTTCTTTTATAATTTAGTTGTACCTGCCACCCCATGGCCCAGCGGCACTCTCTTTCTCTTAAGGTGAAAGTTATCAAGTTGTGGTCGCTTGTGGTGGCGTTTTCTATAACTCTCCAGTGTTGAATAATATTAGTTGTGTTTGGTGTTACAAGAGTGACATCTATATTTGTTCCTTGTCCTCCTCCTGCAGCATAGGTAGGAGAATTGCCAGGCCTGTTGGCCACCACAAGTTGTGATGCCATAATAAATTCTTCTACTTTTTCACCGTTCGCATCTCTTGTGCCACTGTGCCACAGGGGGGATTTAGCGTCGATGTCAGCTGTTATCACAACTCCTCTTCCCTGTAAAGCCGTGGCTACTCTCGCTAAATGATCTATGTGCTGTTCTATATTGTCTCCATATTGAAAATACATGCTTATGAGAGTAATAATTCCCACAGGGGATTGCAGCTCCACGACGTTACAGTGGCTAGTTGTAAACTGCGAAAGTGTGGTGACCCTCAGAAGTTTGTTTGTAATTATAATTGCCACCTTCGGGTCATCCCCTCTGCTGACTATTTGCCAGGTAGCGGCAGCAAATGCAATTTTTCCAGCTTGGGAGTACGGCTCCTGTAGACAGAGTACATATAGTCTCCTCTCCTCCACCTCCCTTTGGAGATCCTGCATCACGATTCGACTGTTATGAGTGTTAAGTTGTCCAATAATTATCTTTGTCATTAAGGGAAGTACGTATGTATTCGGTCATTCGGCCAGGTCTTACTCCAGTCGAACGCAATTCGTCCATGTGCTAGTACTGATTGTTGGTAAATGTCGTCAAGATCGAATTTCTCACCTCGTCTTTCGAACACTTTCTTGAACAGGTCTCGCAAGGCTCCAAAGTCAGTGGGGAGATTGACTGATTTTAGTTGAATTCTGTTAACGGCCTCCATAACCGAGAAGGTTACCTTCCTACCCTCTTCATGTCCTACACGGACCACATGTAGTAAGGCAGTGGTCAGGGTAGCCGGCTGCTCTAATCTTGATAGTTGCATGGTGTACTCTAAGTTGGGGTACACCCTTACCGGATCGACCTGTGGTAGTCTGACTATTGGTGTGCCTTGTGTGGTAGAAGTCGTGCTTGAGCTTGTCACTATGTTTTCCTGAATTGGTTGTTTATTTGTGTGCTCGTCTTTAGAAACTGCCACAGCCACAGGATGCCCTTGCCGTTGTTGGTGTATTATCGGCTTAGTTCCCCGGCTTTCAGAGGAGGGAGCTGCAGCTATGAGGGGGAAGTCAGCTTGTATGCCTATGTCCATCGTTGGGAATTCAGTCTGTATGGCTTTGTCTATTATTTCGATTTTAGCGGCGCCCGAAAGCGACCTAAAAAAATCCTTGAATCTATTTGCCCTCATAGCGTCCCTCCTCCTTTTGCTCGGGGACTTTCGCTTTGGCATACTGTTCGGTATGCCAGGCTCAGCCATAGTCGGTTCTAGAGATTATTCTCTGTTCAAGCATTCGATATGTCGCGCAGTTTCTTCCTGTGGCTCCACAAGACTTTTTTCCTCGATTTTTACAGGGTTATGCAAATCGCCGCCGCCTTACAATCTTTGCGGTTATGACCATTTTAAACACACTTGGTGCACGCCGACTCCCTGGTACACAGCCTTAGAATGTGGTCCAAGTCACCACAGTTGTGGCAACGAGGTACCACGACATAATCTCTTGTATTGATGGCATGAAAGCCAACATATAATCTGCCTGTTGTTGTTATACTTTTCCACATTGGCGCAGTTACTTCGGCGACGTGATGAACAACATCACGACACCAAGGCCCAGTCTTAAATTTTAACTTAAAACAATTCTTAAATTCTTCCTCGTTCATTTCATCAGAGTTTTGTTGTCTAATTGTTTCAGAAAGTTCATCAATGGTCGTAATCGTGGGTACGTCATATAGTATTACAAGAGGGTTTCTTTTTCTCGGTGGTTCGCATTTGACCACCGAGTTCAGCTTCTGATTGTTCAACAGTTTGTCTTCGTCCTGTTCAGAGGCAACTTCGACAATGACAGAGTTCCTACTTGGTTTTATTCTTTTGATTTTAATTTTGTGTTTGACGGGATCTATGTGAACAGTTCTTGAATTTTCCTTACGCTGGTGTCCCGACCAGGCAGTGTCCTAAGGCAGACTGCTGTGTCTGGTCTCTTTGTCACTTTATCGATTGTGTCTCTCGTTGTTCAAAATGGTTCAAATGGCTCTGAGCACTATGGGACTCAACTGCTGAGGTCATTAGTCCCCTAGAACTTAGAACTACTTAAACCTAACTAACCTAAGGACATCACACACATCCATGCCCGAGGCAGGATTCGAACCTGCGACCGTAGCGGTCTCGCGGTTCCAGACTGTAGCGCCAGAACCGCTCGGCCACGAGCGGCCGGATCTCTCGTTGTGTTTGGCTTTGTGGACACTTGCGCGGCCACGGCCGCTCATGTCTTTGCCAGTTGCCTCCTTAGTCTATCGTTTTCTTTTTCTTACTCTTCTACTCTACCTTCAAGTTTAGTGTGGGCAATGGCCCATTCTGCCAATTCGTTTTTAATTATGGCAAGTCCAGCTTGTCTTATTTTCCCATTCTTTACATGTTGCTCCATGAGCAACGTGATTCTTGAATGTCTTTGTAATAAAGACTCATTCTCTGCCTGTCCCAGCTCGTCCTGGGGAGAGGGATCAGGCGCAGCGGACGCCCGTTGAGGCGCACACGAATCACTCGTTTCGATTGTAGCCATTATTGTAACAAGTGATGAAAAGGGTGGGAGCTCGTCTCTTGCCCCGGACCGGCTCCTCTGGCATGGGGGGGGGGGGGGGGGCGTCCTGCAGCTCGCCCACCGACCTCGCCCCTAGGTCAAGGGCACTTCCGAGCTGCCGGGTTCAACGCACCGTCGCCAGTGCACTGGTCCCCCTCAGTGACCCCAGCATCGACGATTTCACGCGACGCTCCGCAGCAACTGCACCCCACACTCCGGAGAGCGGATGCACCTCTCGCCCTTCGCCGCCTACTTGCCCGAGTTTCCACCTCTCAGCCAAGGACCCACTCCTACTCAGGTGGTGGGCCGGTCCCCCAGACGTTCGGCGGTCTGGACCCATCTAACCTGGCCCAGGTGATGTCACCACCCCCTCGGTTTGGCAGAACACGCCCCGGTTACCCAGGGGCGCGCCGAAGCACCCTTGCCGATTCGCGCCGCGATCCCACGCCGACAAACGAGATCGCCGGCATGCAGAGCACCTGCTGGTCTGTACCCTGTGAACAGAAAGGGACTGGTGTTCGGTCTCACGACACAGCTCCCCCTGTGCCACGCAACCTTCGCTTTCGTATCGGGTTGGGTCGCAGCCCTCCCTTTTGTCTCAAGGCAGAATGCCGAGCTTAACATCTGGCACCACGGGAAGGCGGAAAGAGCCACTTGGGAAGGAGTGGCTATAAGAGACGCATCACTTCCCCTGTGAGAACTGCCACGGCACGCCCGATTAGAAGCGATACGCCCCAGTGCGAGCCTCCGTGCCTTACGGCCCGCCGGCAACGGGCAGGGCCGCGCCGAGCGCGCCGTCAAGCGACCGATCTCACGCCTCTGTTTGCTTCGTGCGGCGATGTAACTTGCAGCTGGCGAGATGTGTTTGCGGCGGACGTGAGACGTGGAGCCGATACCTGTGAATCGATCGCGGCCACGAAAGAAACGTAAAAATCTCACAGTCTAGCGATCAGGCAGACGGATCGCAATTTACTCTCTACTATCACGGTAGATTTCAGTGTGTGCCACACCGATTCACTAGTCATACCAAGGACAAATTTAGGTCACCTATACGACAGAGAGCACAAGAATACCAAACGTCAAGACTGGTAGACCAAAAACGAATAAGTGTGCCCTCAGCAGACGAGTAGTCCACGACATTTGAAGTCACGCTGTCGGTACATTAAGAAGTTCACCACAGGCTCCCCAGTCTAAACTACTCAATTGCAGTCAGTCTCAGGACAGGTCCCAAGTACCAACCACACATGGCAGAGCTTCGACAAGATGTGCTTACCAGACCAAAGTCCCACACCCGAGTGCTTCACACTTCTCCAGGAAAAAAAAAGAAAAAAAAATCCGTTTTCCCGCAAAGTGTATGAACGACACCGCCTTCGCACTATCTTGAGTCAATCACAGATCTGTAGAGGCACTAAATCTCCTCTCCCGCACGACAGCACAAACTCATGTCGAATCAGGGCAAGAGTTAAGAAACCTGTATCTCTGAAAAAAAAAGAAACCGCAAATTACCTGCTTTTTTTAAGATTTTGCAGAGGGGGAAGATGATTTTTTCCAAAGTCATGTCTCTTCCCATGGCAACAAGTGTACCGATACAATCTCAAAAATCTTTATCTAAATCGCCTGTGCCTTGGAGATTGTTAGTCCTAGCTATGAGGTGTAACAAAGATTCTACCTCCAAATGTTTCTCAGACTCTGAATTTTTCTTATACAACCGAGGCAGCCGGTAGAAGTAGTTCACTAGCTTATTTGCACTATTGGCGAACACGAAAACAGGTGAGTTTTTGTTACACATGGCTCTGCACACTACACCTGGTTTACGACTCCACTGTGTAAATGCGTTCCTTCAGGCTGTCGCCACAGCCCAGGCTTCTGTTGGCGCTGCAGCATGTAGTGTGGCATTGTTGTGCTGGAGACTTGTCTCGACGAGGGGCTGCCCTGCTTGGCTGTTGACCTGTTCGGCAAGATTTACTAAGGGATGGGCTCAGTGCCAATTGCTTTCAACTCCCAACATGCCGTTTCTACGAGCTAAGAATCATAAAAATACCTCATGCTTTTATTGCCCTACCAGGCTCCATCAACGTCTGCTCGGGCCATTAACTTGTCTCACTCAAGTGTATCGGGTTGTAATGAAATCTTTAACAATTTATGAACATGCGAAACAACGTATGCAAAGAAGGTGAGAGAGTAACTTGTCCTCTCTCAGGGTCTCTGGCATTAATAACTGACGAACTTTAGAACTGAAGTTTCACTAAGTGCCATTGTAATGGGACTGCTAATACAGGAAACACTGCTATTACTTGCTATTACAACTGCAAAGCTACTACCAAATCTTGTTGTCACAGAATGAACATAGAAGTGGTTAAAAGAGAACAGCTAATGAATTCTACGTTTTATTCAGTAAATGAATCATTGCACTTTTTCACTAATTAGCCAAGTTGCTTTGCTTTCATACTGCGGTGCTACATGCCTGTAATCTGAAAGAACCTATAAATTAGAAAGACTGAAATTAATATCCTTTAATGTAACTTTGATGTTGAATAGTGGTAAACGTTGCACGCTACTGATTGTTTTACCAACAAAAGTAGATAATTATATTTTTGCTATGGACACTGACTTATTAAAGGAACTTTTTAGGACCAGTTATTAGCATCGAATTTTTAAGTTTGGTTAATGTTTTCCGTTGTTCTTCAGATGAAGTGGATGAGTGTAATATTTATACCAGGTATAGTATTAATGTCTTATATCATACTGTTGACACTGGTCAACATTATTTGTGATCTTAACATCATTTATAGTCTTTAAATATATGTGACATGAAATTCCTCACATTTTGGCTTGAATAAGGTAGAAATAGAACCATATCAATGTGAGTCTTTTTCATCTACAAATATTGATCTTTGTGGAGTTGTTGTAAGACTGGGGCATTACAGTGTCTCATACAAGAATGTTACTTTCTGATAAATGTGCTGTGTATCGTAGTTCACACAGGAGGAGTGGTTTTATGGTTCTTAGAATTATTTTTTGCAAAAATTAGCAAGGAACCCATCTTATACTATGATATGGGCCAGGATGTCATCATGATACCATTCAGAACCTACGTGGGAGGATAAAAAATTATCTTGCAGTGCAGTGGTTCACAGACTTTTGTAGTCTGGCCAAAAAGAGAGGGTTTTCGTGACGTTGCGCAGCCACTTTCGCACTGTTTACGCATATCCAAATCTGAGAAAAATCGACTACCACGCAAAGCATCCTTCAGCCTTCCAAACAAATGAAGGTCGGAGAGAGGAAGATATAGGCTATAAGGAAGGTTCCCCAGCAGTTCAAAACCCTCTTTCCTCATGGTTTCGAGGCGAGCGATGTGCAGGTGAACAATGACACACAATAGCTACGGTATTTTGACAATAGATGCTGTTGTGTGTTGCGAACTATTGGCTTGATCTTGTTGTCTGACGCTGCACTGTACTTTCCAGTAGAAGTCCATTTGCTTACCAAAAAGTGATTCTAACCTTTCCCTGACCAGTGGCTGAATCTCGAATCTTTTTGTCTCTTTGGTGTTTCCACTCTAGATTCTGGCGTTTTGAATCTGACTCATAGTGGCGAACCACTGACTATCCTGGTCAACAATAAGTCGCCTAGCGTCGTGAAATCGCCATATAAACGCTGGCACATGTCAACACGTCAGGCTTTGAGTTCTTCTGTATACTGTCTTGGTACCAATCGTGCACAAACTTTATGGAAGTCCTTCATTATGGATGATTTTATAGGCAGAATCATGACTGATATTCAGAGAATACGCTAGAATAGCCATGGTAATGCACCTGAAATCATCTCTTGATCTTGGTGATTTTGGACCGTGGTGAACGTTGATGGGTGTCCTGCTCCCATTTCACGTCTCACACTCGACCTACCACTTTCAAGCATCTCTACTCACAAATAAACACTTTTACTTGACACGTCATGTCCTCGTATTGTGCTGAAAGTCTACGATAATTTTAAGCCCCTTTCACCCCTTCCTACCAAAGGAAAGCAATCAATTCACGCTGTTTCTCCTTGTTGGAAACTACTAGCAGTCTGGACATGTTTACACTGCCACTGACAGAATGGAACTGAAGTGACATGTAGATAATTTTTTAACTTCCTTTGTCCCTTTTTGAAAGGTGTGTAAATGAAAATTGTTAATCCTGTTGTGTTGGCAGAAGAGCCAACACCGCGTAACTAGTGGAGACCGAAATGCACGCGTTTTAGCTCACGCAGGCTGGCGTGAGGAGGGAAGAACTATACTGACGTGAGATCTGGAACATGACAAGGAATGAGAATTCAGAAAGCGGATATAATTAGTTTGACACTTAATTTTAGTCCATTAATGATGAACGTCGCTCTTGACGGTACATGATTCACAATATTATCTGTTCAGATTATAGTAACTGAATATGGCGCCTTGCTAGGTCGTAGCAAATGACGTAGCTTTAGGCTATACTAAACTGTCGTCTCTGCAAATGAGAGCGTATGTAGTCAGTGAACCATCGCTAGCAAAGTCGGCTGTACAACTGGGGCGAGTTGTAGACTAGACCTGCCGTGTGGCAGCGATCGGTCTGCAATAACTGATAGTGGCGACACGCGGGTCCGACGTATACTAACGGACCGCAGCCGATTTAAAGGCTACCACCTAGCAAGTGTGGTGTCTGGCGGTGACACCACAAATCCGATGTGTTGCAAAAGTGGTTAACACCTCAGATCGAAACCAAGGGAATCACAGATGATGCGTGATTACTGTAGGATGGAGCTCCAGCATACTTTTCACTTCAGGTGCTCGGGTTCCTTGATGAACAATTTTGAGGCCGCTGGCTTGGGCTTGATACAGCAAAATCTAAAGCTGCATTGAACTGGCCAACACAAGGCTCAGACCTGACCATGCTAGACAGCTCATTGTGAGGAATAATTCATTCCCTTGCTTGTAAACATCCGTATGGGATCAACGAACCATTGAGCAAAAGTTCTGAGAAAGCCATTCCAAGCCTAACTCCTAAGAAGCTCCACAAGATGTCAGGGAGACACAGAAATGCATTGATCTTTGTGTAGGGCATTATGGTGTGAGACAGACCTGCTGGATATATAATTTTATATATGTAATACTTCAAGATACTCTGCCTAAACAAAAAAGTGGTGCACCCAGAAGGAGAGGAAGAAACGAAATGAAGCAGCACTGATTTGGTTGTAAGAGTCATGGGGCAAGACCGGCATGAGGCCATTTTGTTAATGCTGGCTGGCTGTCTCCATCAGGTGCAAGCATACATTCAGGGGCAAACCTATTGTTCTGCTAAGTGAATTATGGCCCCCTGGGGGTTGATTTATGACCCCCTGTGGATAATCTGCCCTTCTGAGAAACTTCCCACATCTTCCCCTCCCTCTCCACCTGCCCCCATACATCCACCCCTCCTCCTCCCTCACACCGACTCAAGCAGAATTTTGATATAAAATTAATTGATTAATTAATTAGATTGATCAATTAATTAACCCTCCCACTCTGGGAAATACCCCAGCTCCCCCCTCCCTTTCCCGCTCCCCTCCCTTCCCCGTCTGGAAACGCAGGAAATGGAATCAGTCTGCGCTGGAGAGGAAGGACCTCGAGACACGGAATTCAAATCAGAACCACTAATGTATTGATGCATATTCTGTATTTAAGTTTGTGGGCGACAGGGCTCCCCAACTTGATTAGAGCTCACGTCTGCACAGCCTACCCCTGCTGCCTATGATGTAATTGCTCTGGAATGGAATGATGTGCGGTATAGTAGCCACCGTTTGGAGCATCCCGCGTGTGTGTCTGTCGTCAGAACGCCTCCAAGAGGGCCAAAGCTACCCAGTGTCCTAATTACAGATCAAGTTATTAAACACCATTGACCATGGACGAGACCACAGCCTCCTTTAATCTCCCAGCCCCCAGACAAAACATCAAGTAGCGGCATTCTATTGACTGTCTCTGTTTCCATTAAGAGGCCACACCCTTGTTATCTGTGTGAACCAACGTCTCCAAACACACATACGGAGGTTTTTATCTCTTCTCAGAATACTCTGTTCCTATTGGCTAATCCTGGAGGCGAACGGAGATTTGGCACTATTTCGATATCAAAAATACAGTGATATAATCCATTAACTACCCTATCAAATTGATTGTTTAACAATTTACAGGAGTAAACTAGATAGATTAAAACATTCCATAACATTAACGTGCCGAGAAACACGCTAATGTTGCCGTCTGAGAGGATTTCGTATTTCGACCGCACGTATGTCTAATGAACAAGAGTATCGGACTATAATTTCGAATTTGATGAAATTAACAGGAAAACCAAGCGGGCTTTAGCCTTGGGAGTCAACGAAAGTGGTAAAACCATAAATGAATGAAAAAAATGAACGGTCACCAGCCCAAGTAGGCTCATTAATTTGGAAATATATATTTGAGAAAATTGAATATTAGCTATTGAAGTTAATTTTGTTGAGATTTCCCTTTGAATAGCAAACAGGATACAAATTGACACAGTGCACACTGTACTGTGTGTAGCAGCACTTGCCAGTAACAGAAACACCAGTAAATTATAGGGGTAACTTTGAACCATGCTAACACAATGACAGCCACACTAAAGAGCATTACTTAATCAAAAACTGAAATGTCACTGCATGAAATGCAGAACTAAATTTGGACATGAGGGCTTGTATCATGACTGACAGGAAAACACAAATAAAGATGAATAACAACATAAATACACTGTTTGAGCTCCTCTACATATAGCAGTTTTCCTTAGTCACAGTAATAGTTAAGTTTTTTCTTAATAGATGGAGAATACGATGGGGACCCACAAACTAGTATAGTTTCACTAGTCAAAGCTCTTTGATTATTACATAGTAAAGACTAACACTAAAAGCTAATCATTGACTTCACTTGGAGTAGTTCATAAATTACTTTGCAAGACAATAAACTACAACACTGGGCTTAATTAACTTAAGAAAAGTAACCTTTCATGATAGGTACCAAAAATACACCTTCTTTAAAATTGCGCATAATTTTTCTTCTAACAATATTATCGTAAATCTTTTCATTACAGGTTTATATGGACTTGAACTTTAATTACCTGTGAAGCAGGTAATCTTTACAATAAGATTTACACCATCTTGCACTGTTATCCTAGAAAACTATATCTTATAATAAACTAAGGATACTTTCGCAAAAGTCTATCCAGCTTCACTTTGGTGGTTTTAGCTTTAACTTTTACCACCCCTTGTACTTTAGACAAAAAATCACTTTTAAACACATGAATGCAAGAATTGTTCATTTAAATCAGGATACCCGGTTTTAGTGGCATTTAGGTGAGGACCCTGCATAGGTTCGTGATCGGGATTGAAAATATGGTTCCGGGCACGAATTTATGTTTTATGTGATTATTATTGAAACAACAAACAAATCAACTGGTCCATGCCAATATACATTACTTAACTGAATGTATGATTATTATTGAAACAACACACAAATCAACTGGTCCATGCCAATATACATTACTTAACTGAAACTATGAAGTTTCTGAAGCAATGTCGAAGATTGGTGGCAGGCGCAATGGCGGCCAACTGTACGTACGGCTCTTGATGTGCGAATGCTCCATAAATTCTCTTCTTGGTGTCGGATTTTCAACATATTATAGTCATTCCATTATGCCGTGAATACCAAATAATAGCCAGATCCACATCCGAGGCAAATCTCTTCTAATACAGCTTCCAATTGCTTCTTAGCACCGTAGAAGTGTATTGTGCTAAGGCTAGCCACATAATGCGTGTCGTTTACACAAAGGAGCCGATCAGTTCAACCGCCGAACCCACCTTTTACATCGCGCCATGCCACTTTCGTTGCGGGGGACTTCCCTACAGCGTTTGGATGTTGCAAATACAAGAGCGCTAAGCATGAACCAGCTTTCAAAAAAGATACTCTTTTTATAAACATATTCTTATTATAATAGTTTAAAATTTCAACATATTCTTTTGTTTTTTGTTCATATATACATTACAAAACTCTAATTTTTTTGATCTACTTCAAGCGTTTAAAGAACACCGTTACATAAAATAAACCTGCTCCTAATTGATATAAATGTTACAACTCACCTCCATCTTACGATTATCCTTCTTCGGAATAAAACATATTTTCAATGTTTTAGTTCACACATAAACATTATGCAAATCAAGTAATGAAATTTCCGTCACAAGTAGATGGTAGCGCTAAATGCATACGAGGTCTTGTATGCACTGACGTTTGAGAACGCAAAAACCCTCCTCCATCCCAGAATATCCACGAAACATATCTGGTGAAAAAAATCCTGCCGATCTCACAAAGTCTTAATCGCGAGGTGCGTGCCGTCCACTGACTGCAAGATAGCCCCATACGCGCTGGCCAGGAGATACCAGCACCCGCGCCGCCATGCCAGCAGTTGCATGGCCTTCCACACGCCCGCCATACCGAACGCTCAGAGGTTGGACCGACTGTCACCAGCCAGTCAACCGATCAGTTTACATGGATGGGATGATCGTCCAGCGCAAACAGCTGTCGTATTGAATCTTCTCACACAACACAAGTCCACTTCTGTCACCACTCCGTCGGCACACTGGTCACTTCCTGAGCTGTCCACTGGTGTCGGCGAAATCAGACTGGTCGGCGCATTCTTTGTACCTAACCGCCTGTCACAGGATGAGCTAATCCACAGCATGCAGTCGCCGAAGCTTTGTGACCACTCCTGTCGCCAGTTGCTGTGCACTGTCAAACAGCTGTGGCTTGGATGTACACAGTATGTCTGACCAATTCTACCCCTACATAGACTCCTTAGTTTAAAAAACCCACTTTACCCACTCTGGGACAGCAATGTTATTCAGCAAGCAACTCGAATTTCTCATGAGGAATTTAAATTTCTTCCTTTTATATGAGTTATTTTCGAAGACAGAAGAAATCGGAGGTTACACGCGTTTTCACATCACTAAGGTATCGTTACTTGTGAAAATACTGAAACAGTATGGCGTAGGCTACATTTGCTCTAAGTATTCCCTCGTCAGGTAAAAAATTCTGTTCTAATCAGCTTCATATCTGTTACGTCCTGCATCATAGGACTACAATATTAAACTCATTTTTGGCTGATGACGAAGTGCTAAGCACTACTTGTATCAGATGACACTTAAACCAAATGGAAATTTTATGAATAAAAAGTATTCATGCCTTCCAGTCGTTGGCGAAGATAGTGTAGTGCGGGTTCGAGGGCCGCCACGAATAAGATTCCTGATAAAGAAAATCCCTGTCGCAGCGACCTTCCAAGAGTGATGTGTTCGGCCTGGTGGCTCTTGAACTTTATCTGGGAGTGCACCCCTTGGATTAAACGTAGGAACACCCTTGCTGATGCCTGCAAGGGGCCCATGCGTCCAAGCGAAGGAAACCGTGGTCAACACGATCAAAGGCGTGATAAAAATCGACGGGACAAGGGCGCCACAGAGGCAGCAGGCTGCCGCCAGCGCTGTGACGTCGCGATCGGCGCCAAGTGCCCTGTGAATGTTGTTGTCGCCGCCTAAACTTGTCTAGTCTGGATGGATCATCTGTCCAATTGTGGCCTGCAGACTTTTGCGAAAAGTTTGTAATCCGCGTTCAGGAGTGTAAGAGTGCAATAGTCGTGACAGCAGTGTGAACCACTCTGTTTTGGATCCGGTATCACAACGCTTTCAAGGAAATCTGCAGGGATGGTAAAATAGTCACAGAGGAGGTCTTGAAACATTTGAATACACTGTGGGCCCATGAGGGGATAGAAAGCACCGTAGAATTCATTCGGTAAGCTGTCCACTCACAGTGATTTGTTTGGGGCACCATGCGCCAAGGTTGCTGTTGTCTTCAGCAGTTACGGGGGCCATCAGGGCGCCATCCGGGGCCACTACTCTTAGGACAGGCATATCTCGCAGTGTGGCTTCATACTCACAGATGGTGTGTGAGTCCTCGGCATAAAATATTCTGTAACAGTGGACGAATGCTAATGCTGCAGCGATGGCACACTGCATGTCCGTGCGTCCACCTGCAGCTGTCTCTACTAATGTTATAAGGTGGTGTTGCGTCAGCGTCTCCTTCGGTTGACGTGATATACGGACGCTATTTCAGTGGAGATGGTATCCTGCATCCTCGCCCAGACTCGGGCTCCATCAAGCTGTTCCATCGTCAGACAGTTTAGGCGAGATTTAGACGATTAATCATTGTCTGCCCGTCTTGTGATGAGAGCTATGTCATTAGTTCCCTTAGTGCTGCGTAGTAAAATTCCGACACCGCCCGATGCCAGCACTCTCTGTCGTGGCCATATCTCATGAGCATCCGTCAGAGGGTCGGCTTGGCGCGTTCGAGCCACCAATGTAAGGTGGAAGGATGTGCATGCCGACTCCAGGGGCAGCAGTTCCACATAGCAGCGAACTCCCACTGACGTGTGTCCTCATACAGATAGGAAATGTTCAGTGTCCATGGACCATGGCTTCGGCGTATGAGTTGTCGGAGGAGTATGACTCAAGTGATGTGTGCCAAATGATCGGTGAAGCCTGTGGCCACAGTTCTGCGTCCCTTGTTCAGGTTTGGAGTCCTCGGAAGATGTATTTCCGGCTGAGGCGGCTGGCGGAGTTGTCGATGAAGTATATATAGCCATAACGGTCCCCATAAAGAGGACGCCACTTGTCTTGAAGCACCAGATCTCGCACGAGTGCCTATAGTGCTGGTAAGGTAGACTAGTATGGCATTTGGATCCAGGACACTAAAATCTCTGCCTATGATGCAGCAGTCCTTATTCCCATGCAGGAGTGGAGCAATTTCATCAGAATAAAAAGTGATCCATTCACTGTGGCGAGATGCTCCTGAGGGTGCGTTTACATTGACAATACGGAGTGTCCCCACTGTAATGGCCAGGCTTCATGCAGATGGCAGATACTGTATGTGACATCTGATGCATTGATGCCATCACATTGAAACTTCCCCTTAGAAAAATTAATGAATTACTGTGCTGATAAACCCCTTACGTTATTTGATTTTCAAACAGCTGATCAAAACTGAATGTACTCAGACATTTCTCTCTTTACTTATTCTGATAATCACTAAACTGACACACAATATTTTTAGCGCAACTCATTCTGACTTTCAATAATCCCTACAAAAGAATGGCCCTGACTAACAATAACCTATACCTTTCATGAACCACTTACCTCACAAAAACCTTCGTTACTCGAACTACAGCAATACAGCGAGCGCCAATACTGCCAGCTAAATAAAAGATTCTAACTACTGAAGGCACTAACTACTGATAGGCATAGTTAGCAGATGAAAGATTTTGATAGAGAACAAACAATGTATTTACCTTAATAGTGTTCAAAAAGTCATTATATATATATATATATATATATATATATATATATATATATATATATATATATATATATATATATATCAGTTCATGACATCTAGTCTTACAAATTTACTGTCTCTGATGGACACATGTCCAGATCACCCACTCTCAAAACTCCGCCATCTCTCTCCCCACATCCACCACTGCTGGCGGCTCACCTCCAACTGTGCAACACTACGCGCTGTTAACGTCCAACTGCCCAACACTACAATAGAAATATTACAACAATGCCAACCAGCCACAGACTGCACACAGCACAGCCAGTGATTTTCATACAGAGCGCTACGTGGCGTTACCAATGTAAAAACCTAAACAGCCTACTTACAACATAAGAGGACGGTAGTTCTGCCAGCACCATCACCAGATGGAATGATATAGGCTGTGTACCCTTAAATGTCCAGACACAGCTCCAGGTGTACTTCTTGAAGGAGCATGATATCCAGATCCTCCACCTGGAGCATGTCATCGAACTTGTGCGTTTCGATGATAGAGTATACGCCATTGACATTGATTGTATACACATGGTAGGACTGGGGCTTCTTAAGGCAGAGTACGTAGGTGCAAATGGCGGCCTCTCGGTGTTAATAATAGACCACCCAGCGTTGTGGCAGGCATGTTTAAGGTGTCAGACACCCTCCCCCTGTTTTTGAGGCGGCTGCCCCATGTGATGGATGAGCCTCAAGGGTGGTGTCTGTTGTGTCTTCTGCCTCCATTTCAACAGCCCAGTCACCAAGCAGGGAAGGGGTCGGTGACGGCGTGTCGTCGTGGGTAATGAGCTCCATCGCCTAGTCTTCATCCTGAGCAGTATCGGTCATGGGGTCGTCTGGGGAGGACGAGGCTGCCATCTGGTCCTCAGCTTCTGATGCCTGCCTTGGTACTGATAAAGCCCATTGGCAACCATGAGTCAGAGACAGTGTTGGCAGCTTGCTCCCTGTCTCCACTCCATTGGTCGTCATCTGTCGAGAGAAGTTGCAAGGTGCCAGGGCCAGCAATGTATTTAACACTAAATTCTAGAATCTACATATGTAAATGATGCTCTAAGCCCCCCCTATTCTAACTCCGACTTTTGCTGTTGCACAAGGATTAAAAATTATACGTGAACTGACTGTAATCAACCCTGCAAGTGGAGTAGAAAAGAGTTTGGCACCTGCAATAATTTAATTTGATAAATAAGTTAAATAAAGGAAGGTTTCATAAACGTTGTGAGAAATGATGGGTTGCTCTACCGATTAACAGAATGAAAGTTCTGTCCAAAATAACAATATGATTTATTAAGACTAAACACAAAATAATAAACAAAAACACATGAATTCTAATTTATAATACATCAAATTGGCTCAAATTGGATACACATACAAACACTGTAAAGGTGAAGTTGTCCCTAAACTATATCGTGAGGTTTAAGACGAAGTGGTATGTGGAGCCAATTCCTTGCCACTCAAATCTCAAGAGAGACACACAGCTAACCCAACAGTAATTGCTGCTACTCAAGACAGAACAAAGTTAGAAAAAGACGAACAGGTGCGCTCTGCTGAGCTCTGATTATCACCTAGGAAAATCCCTATCTGCCGGTGCTGCGGACATACATTACCAAACTGTCTTCTTAACTGCCCGAAACACGATCTGGCGTACCGGAGGCGAAGGCTGGTTGTTTCGACGTCCTCGACCAAAAGGGGAGAGCCGGCTACCAAGAGCCCCGCACAGGCCGAACACACAACATTCCCGCCCTCACGACAGTGGCCGTGGTTAAACGTTCCAATCAGCAACTCGAAAACCGGCGGAAAATTCCACTCCATTGCCGGAGCACTACCATTCCACCAATGGAGATTCTTGGCGCCAATTTCTGTGCTGATTTTGCTACGTCACGGAGCTATGCCCTGAGCAAGCCAATCACAGTTACTATTTTGCAGAAAGCGCGGGAATTTTCCCGCCACAACTGCCTGGGTACACAAGTCATTCCCACGCCTCGCTGGTAGCCCGCCAGAAAGTGTTTTCGCTAAGATTCTGCGAAGTAACGGAACCTCTAGCCCAGCCGCTACTTCAAACCCCTCCGGGCGTGTCTTTTGACAATGTCGGCGTCTGCAAAGCATTCACTCGACTTCCTCGCACCCGTCGGCTTAACCCTCTCCAGTTCAACAGAGCCCGCCTGTCACCGGACCACCCGGGTGACGAGAGACGCTGCGTGGGAAGTCCGCGTGTGAAGGAATAGCAACTTTCCACCGCATGCAATTAGAGAGGAGAATCGTAAGATAGAAATATGAGAGGGGGCTCATGCGACCTCTCAAAGTGTTCCATGTGACGCTTCAGTGACCATTGTATCTGGGACCGCGTGTCCACCCCATCGAAGGGCTGAGATCAGAACCCTCGGTCGTAAGGCCGACGTCTGGAAACTAAGCCTCTGGTACGGTGACAGTTGTGGTGATGGCAGGCATCGTGTCATTCAAGGGCGTCTCTTTGCGTGGCGCTGTCGCCAGCACGTCGGCGGCGGCTGAGCTCGCGTTTGCGTGAGGCTATGTCACGGGCGCAGTGTCTGTGCACACCGGTCGCACCGCTTCCACGTATTTCAGCGGCAAAACGGTGTGCACCCCTGTCTGTACTGGTTCCACACGTAACACCTGGACAAAGCGGCGCTGTAGTCAGTTTGATTGGACGTGGTCCCCTTGGCCACAGCTAGAACATGTCCGCAATGTCCGCCATAAATAATGATGGATCGGTAACTGCCGATGAACGTACGATGTGTTTGCAGAGTTGGATGCTTACCTGTCGTTGAGAACTTGATACTTTTCAAAGGTGTTCCACTTCTCTTCCATGCAGCCTGAGATCGTGCCTTACGGTCGTAATGCGTCAGTGGCGAGCGAGGCCGGGACTTCGAACGGCAGATCGAAGATGTGCGCCATCGCACCGACATACCTGCATGGTCCACGTTTACCGAGCTGACGTTACCGTCAACATGGCAAAAGTGGCAGCCGCCGATGGAACGTCGTACTAGGTTAACACACGCCTCTTTGTTCTTCATCTGCATGTGGACTGTACAGGAAATAATGGACAGATGGATACCTATCAGGTCGTGGAGATCGACATGCATGTCATCTCTCAAAAACCGTTCGATTTTGTAAGCTTTTGGACGCATGTAGGATTCGTCGACCGTGAGTTTCACCATCGCCTGGTAGTAAGAGAACAGCATATCTAGTCACAGCTATAAATCTCAACTACGATCGCGGTTGCTCGCGCAGGCGAGTAAACAAACACACGTGCGAAGCGCTGCTCGGCGCGCCGCGCGTCTGCGCCGTGACGCGGCTGAAGGCCGACTGACTGAGCTACACAAGCACGACTCACGACCCGTCTTCACAGCTTTACTTCTGCCAGTATCTCGTCTCCTACCTTCCAAACTTCACAGAAGCTCTTCTACGAACCTTGTAAAAGGCCTCATTGCTCCCATGCCATGACGTGTCACCGCTGTTATCCGTGCCACAGGTGGACATACCGGCTATTAGGTAGGTGGTCATAATGTTCTGGCTGATCAATGTAACTGACGTCGATTTACAGTAGAATTTTAGGACGTGTACTATTCGAACACTATGAATGACCTCTAAGACAACGATCTATTGACAGAATGTCAATATGGTCTCAGGAAGTAACGTTCTTCTGAAACACAACTGGCGCTTTACCCGCACGAAGTAATGAGTGGTATCGAATGATTGTTTCCATATTCCTAGATTTCCAGGAGGCTTTTCATACCGTCCCTCGTAAGTGGTTTCTAATCAAGGTGCCTGTTTATGAAGTATCGTAGCAGTTATGTCATTGGATTCGTGGTTTCCTGTCAGAAAGTCACCCATTAAAACAAGATGGTATCTGTTCCTTCGGACATGTCCGAAAGAACAGATACCATCTTCATATATATACGGTTAAGACTCACCGGACATTTGACCATCTTCTTCTGTGCGGATGTACAAACAGTGCCCGAACTCTTACAAGAATCGGTAGTAAGGCCGCGAGTAATGAGTATATGGTCAGGGGCACTATGAGTATAGTGCGGGACAATAAGTTGCGAATGTTGGTCTCACGAGGGGCGTGCCAGAGATAAGTTCCTGCAGTCGCACTATCCTCTGTGTGCTCTTTAGCTTAGATGCCGGCACGGTAGCTCAGCGTGTTCGGTCAGAGGGCTCTGCCCTCTGTAATAAAAAAAAACTGAGTTAATGGATCAACAACGAACTGAAACGGGTGTCTTTCGACGTCCGCCCAGAGCAGATACAACGAAAGAAAACGAACAAAATGAGATTAAAAAAAAGCGTGTTCAGTCAGAGGGTTATCCGCCCTCTGTAACAAAAAAAAAACTGAGTTAATCGATCAACAACGAACTTAAACGTATGTCTTACGACGTCCGCCCCGAGCAGATGCAACGACCAAAAGCGAACAAAATGAGATTTTTTTATGATGGATAGAGCGTCTACCATGTAAACATGAGATCCCAGGTTCGAGTCCCGGTCGGGGCACAACACATTTTCACTCTCACCGTTGACTTATATCAACGCCTGTATGCAGCTAGGGGTATTCATTTCACTGTAAGAAGTGATGCATGACATTCTCAAAAAAAAAAAAAAAGTACTGAAGGACCTTATATCGTGCGTGCTCGTTTTGACATCGATAGCTCCTGCTCGTTATTAGCCTCTCTGGCCGCAGTAGCTTCTCGAGAACTTTTTGGCTTGCAGAGGTTCAGCATTTAATGGCTGTCGCGGCCAGGAGGCGCTCTCGAAGTGACGGGTGGCTCAAATGGTTCAAATGGCTCTGAGCACTATGGGAGTCAACTGCTGAGGTCATTAGTCCCCTAGAACTTAGAACTAGTTAAACCTAACTAACCTAAGGACATCACAAACATCCATGCCCGAGGCAGGATTCGAACCTGCGACCGTAGCGGTCTTGCGGTTCCAGACTGCAGCGCCTTTAACCGCACGGCCACTTCGGCCGGCAACGGGTGGTTGATCGGTGTGTTTGACAGCGGCTGAAGTAAACGCCGTGACGTCGTGTCCGACAGTGTCCTCGCTCGCTGCTAAGAGTTGCGTTTTGGTCACTGCTGGTTGGGTGGGATTGAATGTCGGCTGGAGCCGTGAAGATTGCTCTTTGAAATAGCTATATCTTCACAATGCACCAGCCCGACTTGCTCTCTGCATTTCAATTTGCAAGAAGCCTGTGCCCACTTTGGTGTCGCGTTGGGTTCCTGTCTGCCGGTTCCAAAAACTGGATGCAGTGGCATCTGGTGTGTAGCATCCGTTGGTTCCTGATTCTTAGTATCTCGCCATAACACTTACTTGATGGCAGCCCTCGGTCGAGTGGTCCTTAACTTACTTTTCGATCTGCCAGAAATTGTGGTGAATGTCCGATTACTACGTGCTTGATTATATTGTGCCACGTAGTGACTATTCTTTCTCGCTATCCTGGTTACCCATAGTGACGTGTAAACATCTTCATTCACGAATACTTTGAATGATCCCACTCAAGTTACATTTCTATGAACGTATGTGACTAAACTAGTAGAGCTTGAGCCAAGTTTGGTTGCATCTGTATTAAAAATTTGTTGCTTATTTTGCAGTTAGATGCTTCATGCGCAACGTTCACTTTTTTTACTTTTATTTACCGTGTCTATCTGCGTTGCAAATGAAAATTGTTAATTAGTGGTTCGTATGTTAGGGGTTAACTTGACGTATCTGTTGTTTATATTATGAGTCCAGCTAAAGAGGCCTGAGTATTATAAGTGCTTTTACTGGGAGTGTGTATCTCTCTAAAGGCGATCGCCATCCACACTTAAGTGAAGAAAGAGAAACTGCATGATTCTACGACTCCTATCTATATTATACTCGCTCGCTTGAAACGAGAGGTCTTCCTTCTAATTATCTGCAAACAGCCAAGTGATAGTGGATGGCTGATGTTAACGACCTGTTAGGCATTCTGTATTCAGACATAATTGTCGAAGGAGTGTGACTAAATGTAAGTTAAATGTTTATTTGACACTACAGTAGTGAAGCCCTGGTCAAAGTACATAAAATGTTTCTTTAAATTAAATTTACGTTGTCCTTTTCAAATGTAAAACATCAGTTGGAGAATATGTCACTTTTTTGAAAGAAAAAAAACATGTACTGTGACTATGGCTTCAATATTAAAGTGTGAAATAAACATTTACCTTGTTAGCTACTTTCAACATGTTTTTGAAACTAGTAATGTGGAGTATGCAGGTTAATTTTATAGACTTGTGATCTGATAAGATCTCTGTGCTAAGCATCTTTAAATTTTTTTTATAACTTAACGCTGGTGCCAAAAAATAATTTTTTTAATTTCATTCTGCCATTTCTGAAAAATTGTGTAATATATTTCAACAGTTACGTTGTAAGTTAAGTTAATTGATTCTGGGGGTAGCTGCTCAGATTTCCTTACATCATTTTCTATCTTTTAATAAATTGGAAAAATGCACAGATCTACTAAAGAGACTGATTAAATAAACATGTTAGTAAATCTGTGGCTCAACATCCTTCCACTCAGCTCCATATCAGACTGCAGACCTCTGCTGTTCCCAATCTATATAAATGGTTTAGGAGACAAATTGAGCAGCCCTCTTTGTTTGCAGACGACGCAGTCATCAGAAGATCTAACAGAAAAACGGATTAGGCAACATATCTGTATTGTGTGAAACGTGGAAATTCACTCTAAATAAAAAACGCCTCACGTCACCCACATGAGTTCTGAGAATAATCCATTACATTTCGGTTACACGACAAACCATACAAATGTAAAGACAGTCAGTTCGCTTAAATATATATTGATTACTATTACGAACAACATAAATTGGATCGATCACATAGAAAATATCGTGAGGAAGCAAATTAAAGACTGCATTTTATCGGTAAAGCACTTAGAAGATGCACAGATCTACAAGAGAGACTGACTACACTACTCTTGTCCGTCCTCTTCTGAAATATCCCTGCGCGATGCGGGATCCTTACCAGATATGAATGATAGAGATCATCGGAAAAATTGAAAGAAAGGCAGCTGGTTTTTTGCTATCGTGAAATACAGGAGAGAATGTCACGGATATGATACGTGAGGTGCGGTGGCAATCATTATAACAAAAGCAATTTTCGTTCATCGAGACATTTTCACGGAATTTCAATCACGACCTTTCTCCTCGGAATTCCAAAATAATTTGTGGGTGGCCACCTACGTAGGGATAAATGATCATCGTAATAAAATAAACAGAGATCCTTTGGGAAGATGTAGGATTTCGTTTTTCCCTCCCACATTTCGAGAGTGGAACGGTAGAGAATTAGTCCGTAGGTCGGTTCATAAACCTTCTGCCAAGCACTTGAGTGTGAAGTGCAGAATTGTCATATAGATGTAGATGTAGATGAAGGGCGTCCGTTACTTGTTCTTGAATGCAGGCGCAGATGACAGGGAGTTACGATGTTCATGTTGCACAATACTGAAATCCATCCCTGCAGTGGTCAGACATGATCCACGAAAGCTTTTGCAACTAGTATGCCTGCCCACATGTTTTCTCGTAGTTCAATATCGGGCCATTGTCACATACAAATTCCCCTCAAATTTGGGTACAGCATGATTCGAACAGCCGGCCAAATGAAGACCCGCAGAGTGGTCTCATTCAAACTCTGTCAGGCCCTGATAACGGAGTCTCACACGTGTAGGCAGCATCTAGGTGTCACGCACAGTTATCAGCATACGGCACCGTTCACGTTCTTTACACAGGATGGTTGCTATTAAAGTTTAAAACAAGTCGAAGCGAAGTGGATGAGGCTGAGACAAATATTTTAAAATAAGGCACATGGGCCGCATATGTCGGGGAATACCCCAAAAAGGGATGACAAATGTTGAACCTGTGGCATATTCAGATGGCATACCTCGCCGCACTTGCAGCATTGGAGGCTATCGGTCTATCGCACGTGATTATCCCAACCCCAGTCAAGTATTCTCGTCGGTGGGGCTCTGAGCCTACGTGCTCGACTTGGCGTGTGAGGATTAGGGCAAGAGTCTTGCGTCTGGAAGGCAGTAATTTTTTCACTGCGTTATAAGCTATGTGTTTATATTGGGATAAGATTATTAGATTATTTACCGGTACGGCGACCTCCTATGACTAATTGCAAAGTATAGTACAACAAAAACCTACCACATTGCGTCACAGATAAGTGAGTATTAGCTTCGGAATTGTGTCGCTAGCAATAAATCATCTATATATTCCTTACTAAATAAAGTATACAAACAAAAAAAGAAGGGACAAAAACAAAGAAACACAGAATTAAAACAGCTTTTGCTGGATTACAGAGAGGACAATAATTTTATAACTTCTAAGTTTACAACAGATCGCATTTGCAAAAGGTGTTCGGTAACAGATTAGCGTAGAGGTGGGATGTGTGGACTGCTCCCTTACCGGCGAGGATAGAATGGACAAGCCCAATCGCTGAGCCTGCGGCGAGGTATGTCATCTGGTGACGTCACATGTTCAATATTTTTCCTTCAGTTATGTGGTATTTCCAGACATTTGCGGCCCCATGTGTCTTATATTAAATTATTTTTCTCAGCGTCACCTACGTCGCTGCGGGGGTTTTTAAACGTTTATAAGAGTCACACTGTATACACTATCAGGCCTGATAACACCACTAAACACGAACAACACTAATGTACCCTGATGGCCTTTCTACCAATCACAGAGGACTGCATCTCTAATCGTTTACGTAACCTCCTATGCCAGTGTATTTCAGTAGAAAAAAGCTACAATATGAATCATATAGCAAAACATTTCCTGCTTTGCAGACTTCCACTTGTCGAAAAGAGTGTTTCGGCATTTCGATCAGTTTATGGTGAAGAAGTTACTATACTAGTGAAATGATCACAGACGGATGTGGTACGAAGCCATGTCCATAACTGAAAAGAAGGATTGGGTTTTAACATCCTGTCGACAGCGAGGTCATTAGAGACAGTCATACCCACAAAAAAAAAAAAAAAAAACAAAAAAAAAAAACGCTGCTTTGAATTAAAGCAGATGTAATTCTCGAGATTTTTTTGATCACTACATTGTTCAACACGCCTCACTAAAACGAAACAGCTATATCCCTACCATTATCCAATTGGTAGTTTGTACTGCTATTTTGTGGTGATATTCCAACAATTTATCTCGTTGCCATTTTTCGCGAAACTAAAGAAGTGGAGAATTGTAGTCATATATGGGGCCGAAACTGAGATGTCTTTGCGACAAGTTCAAGCCAGGACCTTCACAGTCGCGTACAGCTAATTATGATAGTCGCCAGCATTGCGAAATGACACTGGAATCTGTACAGAAGGTCCTCCAAATTCACGTGCAAAGGCCTTTAATCGGTGATTGCCTAATAAATTTTACTGATAATAGCTGAAGAGACATTCTTCCCATTCAGTATAATCAATGGGGATTTTGAATAGCCAGGGAGTAGTTGGAGAGGAGCAGATAAGCTACCGATACTGTGTGTCCGAGATCTGATGCGAAGATTAGTTTAAATAATCGTGCTTCCAAATGGTACGTCTTCGCTGGCCACTCGGGGGAGATAGTGCTATAAATTAAAGAACGACTGCTACTATCAGTTTCAAACAGTTTCTCACCATGTCTGCCAGCATGTCATCCCCTTCTGCTCGCTGCAGAACATTTAGTGAGTACTTTCATGCAACGGTTCCTATTTAGTTACTGGTCTCTTATAGCAGTGATGGAGTTCAAATGTATGTGAAATATCAGCCCTATACAAGCGGACACAGACAACTTGTAGTTTCCATTTAACTGTATGTACATATATTCATCGTAATGAAGGAACGTATAGTGTAAGACTATCCTTAGCCGAGAAACATTTCACTTAACATTTACTTCCTAAGGAGTCTTAAGAATAAAAACTCGACGGGCTTCGAGCGTTTATTCTCATTTACAGCTTGAGACGTGTCAGATTTTTTACATTTGGATAAATCTAAAGCTTTGTGATTAAATCAGCGGAAAGCATCGTAAATGTAAAAGTACAAATCATAAAGCATCTGAAATATTAAACCAGTTCTCGGAAGTATCTCGTTTCGCATGGTAAACAGATACGAATAAATGATTATTAGTAGGAACTTTTTCCTCACTGAGTAGTAAGCTCGTATTAACACAGATGCATACTTTCCTGTAACCGATGCTTAACGGATGAAGTGCCTATCAATACAATCGGTAGCTCAAGATATAATAAGCACTTACCAGCGAACGAAATTATTATAAAACTGGAGTCGAATAAGCATTTCATTTATTTTTCATGACAAAACTTTTCCGTCCATCTACAATTTGAAAAAGAGGAGCTACGCTGGCGGAGAGGTACTCTCCACGCTGATTTCCCCGCTTTTCCACTCTGTATGGCAAAGTTCGTCACTGCTACCATCAAGAGAACGCTTTGTCACCCTGATACAGAGAAACGGTATTTTCTAAACGCTTCTCAAACCTTCTATAAATTAATAAAATTTCAATCAATAATTTGGCATCCAGTCAGCATATATAGAAGGTTAATCGGGCCCTAATTATCGTTTTTCGAACTGCAGCGACCTCAATATTACATGAGGAGTTACCACCACCTCGGTCCTATTGAATCTCTGGCATTATGGACTAGCCGCCGATACCGTTGCTATCACTAATATTAACTACGTTGGACTAAAGGCATCTGTATTTATTAAATTAGCTATAGAGGGGTCAAGAAAAATGCAGCTACTCTTTGATAATCAATATTAATGGGAGAAAATGATACCGTCACAATTCTTGTACTGGGGGGAAGGTCGTTTTATGTGTTCAAAGTGACCTCAGTTAGCAGCTAAACAACGCCAGTGTCGCTGATCTACGGCTGTCAGTGTTGCCGGTGTGACAGCCGCACAGGACGGCGCAATGGTTTCTCGTGGCTCGTTCAGTGTAGCTGGCTTCTGTTGATAAACTTCATTTCTCAAGCTCCTCCAAATGCACGTGCAAAGGCCTTTAATTAGTGATTACATAATAAATCTTACTGATAATAGCTGAAGAGACATTGTTAGGTCTGCAGACCGTGGTGGGTACTCAACAGCTACTCCTCGATCTATGCATCATCCAGGTAGATTTCCATCCAAGTAATCTCTGATATCTCTGTGGTACTGAGACTGAGCGCCATCTTATTATAGGTAAAATGTTTCATTTCCGGACACGTCTCGGACGGCAAGTAAACTCGATGATTGCGGCATATGATAATACAGCTCACAAGTTACGGTTCCTTCAAAGAACAATGGGTCAATCAAACCGCGCGATGGCAGACCACACAACACGTTAACTTCTGGTAGATTAACATGTTTGTCCACGTGAACGTGCGGGTTTTCAGGGCACCAGTACATTCAGATGGGGAGGTTTACAGTGCCGTTTAGTTCTAACTGCACTTCGTCAGACCAGATAACGATCCCTGCCAACCGTTCATCCTCGCGAAACATGGCTTCGAACTGCGTCGTCCTCGCTCATAGCGTGCACTGATCTTGGAATGTACACTTTCCACTTTGCAGCCTTCAGAATTCGTCGTGCGCTTGATCGGGATACCCCACATTCACATCCACCCTGCTCTGTACCGACTACTAACAACTCGTGTCCTCCTCATCGTCTCTTCAACTTAGTTTTCTAGCTTATGATGTTAACACATAACCACAAGGCATTTATCAATTGTGTAGTACCTAGTTCTTTAATAATGACAGATAAAAATCTTATTTATACATCCTCTTTACCCTTAACTGTATTATTTGATTCTCTTGTACATGCAAACACCTCTGACAGTGAACTTCAGAAAATAAATTGACTAACGAATCAACTTCATCAGTGATTGCTTCCAATCGATTTCCTTTCCTTATTGTCTCAGTCTGAAAATGAGATGTTATCTATTTCCTTACATCCTGCAACTCATACTTTCTTATTTCCTTATCTGAATTCACTTCATTTAGGATCATTGTGGTAAGATGTGATATCTCCTTTATCCCGAACGGTCCATTAAATAGGTAGAAAAAGTGCTGATTATTTTGTTAACGATTTTAGTTTTTAGATGACAATTGACTAACACTTGGTAACCTATTCGAAAATTAGTCTGGACAATTTCTTTATTAAACCTTACCATTCTCTTTATGTCACAGATTTTGCCTCACTATTCTATCTATATCTCTCTACTGCTCCTTTAGTAGAGGAGGATATTCAGTTTTATCTAACAACCTACCTCCTCTCACTTTTCCTTCAATAATCTCTCTGCGAGCAATCCCTGGTTGTCAAGGATTCGTTCTAACCCCACTAAGAATGCTGCCATTTGGTATATTTGTTGGTACAATAAGTCCGGCTTCGACTCCTCCACTCATGCCTACTCATTCTGCCAGGTTAACTTTCAGGTGATATTTAGCGGTTACACATGTTGCACATCACATATACGTAAAAATTCTTTAAAATTGTGGGAGATTAAATGAACACCAGTATCAGAAATCAACCTTGCTGGCTGTCCAACCTTAGGAAAATAACCACACTTCAAAATCCTAATTAACGCTTTCCTGTTAGCTACTTCAACTATATGTAAATTTACATACTTGGATCTGAGCTCGAAAGTAACTACTATATACAGGGTGTTACAAAAAGGTACGGCCAAACTTTCAGGAAACATTCCTCACACACAAATAAAGAAAAGATGTTATGTGGACATGTGTCCGAAAACGCTTAATTTCCATGTTAGAGCTCATTTAATTTCGGCAGCATGTACTGTACTTCCTCGATTCACCGCCAGTTGGCCCAATTGAAGGAAGGTAATGTTGACTTCGGTGCTTGTGTTGACATGCGACTCATTGCTCTACAGTACTAGCATCAAGCACATCAGTACGTAGCATCAACAGGTTAGTGTTCATCACGAACGTGGTTTTGCAGTCAGTGCAATGTTTATAAATGCGGAGTTGGCACATGCCCATTTGATGTATGGATTAGCACGGGGCAATAGCCGTGGCGCGGTACGTTTGTATCGAGACAGATTTCCAGAACGAAGGTGTCCCGACAGGAAGAAGTTCGAAGCAATTGATCGGCGTCTTAGGGAGCACGGAACATTCCAGCCTATGACTCGCGACTGGGGAAGACCTAGAACGACGAGGACACCTGCAATGGACGAGGCAATTCTTCGTGCAGTTGACAATAACCCTAATGTCAGCGTCAGAGAAGTTGCTGCTGTACAAGGTAACGTTGACCACGTGACTGTATGGAGAGTGCTGCGGGAGAACCAGTTGTTTCCGTACTATGTGCAGCGTGTGCAGGCACTGTCAGCAGCTGATTGGCCTCCACGGGTACACTTCTGCGAATAGTTCATCCAACAATGTATCAATCCTCATTTCAGTGAAATTGTTCTCTTTACGGAGGAGGCTTCATTCCAACGTGATCAAATTGTAAATTTTCACAATCAACATGTGTCGGCTGACGAGAAACCGCACGCAATTGTGCAATCACGTCATCAACATAGATTTTCTGTGGACGTTTGGGCAGGTATTGTTGGTGATGTCTTGATTGGGCCCCATGTTCTTCCACCCACGCTCAATGGAGCACGTTATTATGATTTCATACGGGATAGTGTGCCTGTGCTGCTAGAACATGTGCCTTTACAAGTACGACACATGTGGTTCATGCACGATGGAGCTCCTGCACATTTCAGTCGAAGTGTTCGTACACTTCTCAACAACAGATTCGGTGACCGATGGATTGGTAGAGGCGGACCAATTCCATGGCCTCCACGCTCTCCTGGCCTCAACCCTCTTGACTTTCATTTATGGGGGCATTTGAAAGCTCTTGTCTACGCAACCCCGGTACCAAATGTAGAGATCTTCGTGCTCGTATTGTGGACGGCTGTGATACAATACGCCATTCTCCAGGGCTGCACCAGCGCATCAGGGATTCCATGCGACGGGGGTTGGATGCATGTATCCTCGCTAACGGAGGACATTTTGAACATTTCCTGTAACAAAGTGTTTGAAGTCACGCTGGTACGTTCTGTTGCTGTGTGTTTCCATTCCATGATTAATGTGATTTGAAGAGAAGTAATAAAATGAGCTCTAACATGGAAAGTAAGCGTTTCCGGACACATGTCCACATAACATATTTTCTTTCTTTGTGTGTGAGGAAAGTTTCCTGAAAGTTTGGTCGTACCTTTTTGTAACACCATGTATAAGGGGCATTCAAATGAAACCCGGTCACCAGTGTAAAGTAACGCCAACGATTTTATTATCTCAAAAATGTAGTTATACACAGTACACATACTCGAAAATAGTCGCCAAAACTGTTGGCACATTTATCCCATTGAGACACTAGCCGGTAGATTCCATCGTTGAAGACTCTAGTATGCTGCTGTCGGATCCAGACCTGGACCCAGTCACACACTACGTCGTCCACTGCGAATCGATGTCCTCGAATAGCTTGTTTTGGAGGTCCTAACACGTGAAACTCACACGGTGAAAGGTCGGAACTGTACGGTGGATGTTCCAGCGTTTCCCACCGAAACTTCTGCCGTTGATGGGGAAGCAACTGCGCATAGATTTTTCGGAAGTTCGAGTGTTGATACATTCTTGTGTGCGCGGTGCCCACACCCAGTCACCGATGGATCTCGTCCACGGTGATTTTGCGGTTGTCCACAACCATTTCCGGTGGGATGACACGGTGAGCCTGACCAGGACGGGCGTCGTCTTCCAGTGACTCGCCCCCCTCAAGGAATCGTTCGCGCCATTCCACAACATTTGAACGGCTCAGACTGTACTCACCGTACACAGCCTTCATCCGTCGATACATTTCACGGCTTCCAGCTCCCTCTGCCGCCAAAAATAGAATCACTCCTCGTTGTTCCTGCTTACTCGCCTGCAAGTTCGGTAGTGCACAATAACTTGTGTGACCACATTCGCTTTGCCGTGAAACCACACTGGCGCTATGCAACATCAATCGGTGCACATGCGTCAGTCTCTCTACCAATAGATGGCACCACCATACCCGCAGTTACGTGGTGCCACCTTACGTGTAAGGCAAAGGGAGACGCAGTGACCAGATTTCATTTGAATGAACCTCATAGTTCACACCCCCCATTCCTCAAGGCAAGTATCCAAAAATGTCTGTCATGGCTAAGTCCCATAAATGAGAAGGTATTTTAGGATAAGACTAAATTTTCATTTTTGATATTCAGTGTTTTGTCTCCTGATACAATTCACACATTCGTATCTCCCTTCAGTTGATTCTTTTAATTCTCTCAACAGTAAACATTTGTAACAGGATGTAGACACTTTCGTATCCCAAGATGACCATGCACACTATGAATATACTATAAATTAACTTACAAATATACTTCACTGTTGTCTTAACCTTATTTTACTTTTATTAAAAAGAATACCCTTATAGCATACCCACATTTCTTTCCACGATTGACTCTCTGCGGTTAATAGCAATGTATTTGGGCTCTCCATGAGTCACTCCCTACTGTTAACAGCAATGTATAAAGAGCTTCATTGATCCAGTTATCCCTGTTTTGCACCTTTTCCAAGTTTTTGATAACCATTCTAATATCTTTTCATACTCTAAGTTGGTAACTCTACAAACATAGAATTCTTTCAACACCATTAATATCTCCCTACATACCTAATGGTAGATGTGACATTGCATCAAGTTTTCGATTAACTTTCCCTTTTACATATCTTATTTTCGGATTGTAAAGAAATATGCCCATCTAATCAGCCTACTATGCAACAGTTTACTAGTAATTAAAAATTTGAGTGCCCAGTGATCTGAATATACTATTACTTTGTAAGCGTAAAAAATATTTAAATTTCTTAACAGCCCAGATAACTGCTGAGGTCTTCTTTTCGGTAATGAATTAGTTTCGCTGACATGAAATCAACATTCTACTAGGAAAACCCAAGATCATTACTTAGATTTCTCATTGCTTGCTACATTCTTGAAACACATGACATCCGATCCCATATCCGAATGCATCAACTGCCATACAAATCTCTTTGTCTAAAAAAAATTGCATGTCTGAAAAATTTTAGGATTGCTCAGCTCAGCTCTCTCTTTAAGAAATCCCATTCTTTCTGACATTTTTCCTTCCACTTCCACTGTGATTCAGCTTCCAGTAGCTCACTGAGATTAAAGCAGCTCATCACATGATGTGGCACATATCTTCTACACAAAATGTTAATGCACAAGCGATTTTAATTGTTTTTTATTTCTGGGAGGAGGACAATTTTTTATACCTTCTGTCCTTTTAGGATCAGGTGTGTTGCCTTTCTGACTTGCAAAGTGACCTAGAAATTTTATTTCACTGCACCCAAAATGCGATATTAATTGTTATTTGTTTCTCAGTTAGCCTCTGTAACAACGTTTCTAAAAGTACAATATGACACTCCCAAGTTTTGCCACAATCAATACATCTTCATCTTATGCAAATACTTTTTCTAACAGTTCCTGTCCTAGAGCAAGATCCAGTGCTCTTATGAATTGAGCAACTGACACACGGCCTGAAAGGTAACACTTTAAACCTGTTGCCCCTTCCGTCAAATAGGAAAGTTGTATCTTTTATAAGATCAGTTGTACTTAAACATTTGGCGTTGTGAAACATGACCAAAACCTTATCCATGGGAAGAAGTCGATCCCTCTCAATCTCAATGCTTCTGAGTAACATTTGAACATCAAGAATTAACTTAATGTCACAATTAGGCTTCCGTGCAGCTATAATTGGAATACAACAGGAACTGTCAGACCATTCAGTAATTCCTCAACTGGCCAGACAATTTACATTTTCTTCGGCGTCACGTTATAATTGACATTTATTCAACTTAACCCATACTTGTTTATTATTAGCATTAACATACAATTGCTCTTTTGATAAGTCTAACAATAATTCATGACTAACCAATCAATCTATTTCACGTAACACTGGTAAATTTTATTAGCAAACACCAACATCGGCTGTTGAACGGTTATCTGTAAAACGCAGAACGTCAATAAAACTTTTTCGTCCACTTTTCTACCATTAGACCCTTTTAAGGCATCGACTTGCACATTAGTCACTGGGAAGGATAGGCATTTCCACTCTTGGTCGTTATGTATAAGGTTCACCTTACTATATGCATCCAATACAAATCTGCATCTAATATAAATACAATTCTTCTCCTTCAATATCTCCGTGAACAATTAGGTAGAAATCTTTTTCTCTGTTTCCTACCTTCACATAAGCAATTCTTCACTTAAAAGTTGCCTATCCTGGTATCTCAAAAAAGCATTCTTTTGTCTGTTATTACTCTGTTAAGCACTAGTCATAGGAATGGCTTGAATAATTTCTGTAACTTCTTGTATAACTATTCGGTTTTTAGGTTGACCAGATACTGCATTCCTAAATTGAACCAGCTTATAGTTACTATGATTACTGTTATAAGAGTCACCTCTATTATTATTGTGGTGATTATTACTAACATGTTCATTCCATCCCCATGTGTTCGTCCTTTATTCTTAGGTCTTGGGAAGTAAGAACCCCTAAATCCTTTATAGTTAATGCGTTCTTCCTTCTGGAATTTGCTTTTCCCATTACTCGACTTATGCCCGTTTCGTTTTACCTCAGCCCAGTTCGACATTCTGGTTTCAGTTTTTCCTTAGCCTTATGCAGGTACTTCAGATGATCCAACAGTTCTAATGGAGGTTGAGCCTGAGTCCACGTCTCTCCTACTAAATGCCCTCTAGCTTTGTCGGGCAGGCATGTTATCAGTACTTCAGTCAGGTATACGCCATTCACCGGTTCGTCAAAGTACAAACCTTGGTCTAAGCGATACTGTACAAAATTCCTATAACCATATCAATTCTCGACATATTTCTAATGACCAAATATTTCTAGTCTCAGTTTCCATTGAGCATTTTCTGACTAGTATTTGGCTTCAAAATCTTTCATGAACTCGTCAACTATAGGAAACCTATGTAAATTCAGGATTCCTCATTGTAAAGCATCTTCTTCTAAACGACTAACAATAAACCGTATAATCTTATTATGACCCCAAGATAAAAGTAAATCTCCACGAAAAGCCTTTAAGAAACTAATGGGATGTACAAATCCCTTTTGCTCGAACCAAGGTAAGTTATTCCTATTATTTTTATCCCCACTTTCAACTCTTCCATTCAGTCCCTGCTATTCATGCCTGATCTACAGGTTTGTGTTCTGTCTACACTTCTGTTCAATGACCTTTGGATATAAGAATGAGTGCGATCATTATGATCATTAGAACATCTTGCGTCTCTGCTCTCTGAGGTTGAAGTTAGACAACCTCCGTACTTAAACGAAGCTTCCTTTTCCACATTTCCCTTCTTTCCTGAAATACTTACTTCTGAAAAGGGCAAGTCAGCTTCCTTCATCTTTTCAGCTAAGCACCTCTGTGTCTTTTCTAATTCATGATTTTATATAAGTCTCAAATCTGATTTTGCATTTATTAATTATTTTATGCTACCTTTTCCGTTACGATTTTCAATAGTAGACTGACACATTTCCTGAGCCTCCTTAAGCTTTTCAATCTGCCCAGTAAGTGTCTCAAGCTCCCGATATTCCTCTCAACATTTCCATATTTATGGCTGAATTCTGTGGGTAATATTTGTCTATCGCCCTTCGCATCATCCAATCCGTTTTTCAGGTCCGCCTTTAAGTTTTCCTGTTCTGACTTTAACTCGTTTTGATGTGCAGTCAAACCTTTAAGTTCTTCCTCCATTTTTAATAATAGAATGAAACCTAGGCTTTTTACAAATACTCAACACCCTTATTAGTTTTATAACTTAGCCTTAAAGTCCTAACACAATCATGACCACCAAATTATACAATAACAACATCGGAGTATTACACCACTAGGGCCAGTAAAACAACAAACCACTTCAGCAAGATAGTACAAAGCTACAAATTTACTATTTGCCTGAAAATGATTCCTTTGATGGTAAAATTACGAAAAAATTCTGAATACCCAATGTTTCTTTTAAGTTCTGGTTTCTTCGTGTCGCCTTCTACCGTAGTATTTTAGCATTGTTATCTATGCTGGCACGAAGGATCGCTGCTAGACCAGTCACTGGTTCGCCCTGCTGCTTAATATCGCCAGCAAACCTGGACAGAACTTACAACTATTGCTTAACTACTGGTACTATTACAACTCAATAAATAAATTTCTGTCTTCTTTTTCGAGATTTAACCCAAGTTTCCTTAAATGGCTAGAGCTACCATTCCTTGTAAATTACATCCTATTCAAACTGTGTTGGAGGTTGAATAATTATTTGAATTTTGAAACCCACACACGTACCGTAATGCTAAACTCCAACATAATTTTCTCTAATAATGTAATATTGGGGAGAAGTTCCACACTCAATATAATGGCAAATAGCATATACGATTATTGCTCTCACAGAAAATATTATTACCTCATTCGCAAGCAAACTGGTGTCTCAGACTGCTTTTCGTGTTAGAAAACATCCTGGATCCCATAATCGCCAAAAATTCTGTGATGGTATGCGAAAGTAAAGTCCTGCTATATACTGTAAACCTGCTCCTTCCATCCAAACATAATTTATTTTTTATGTTTGTTCTACGTAACAGCAACTTTATGCACGTTAGCGTCTGACTTAGTTTTTCTTAAAATTATTCCATTCTCTCTGGGTTCTGAAATTGCTGCTACTCTGAATGTTAGTACCATAATGTGGTTAAACACTCCGTAATAGGTAATTCTACGGTCGCAGGTTCGACTCCTGCCTCGGGCATGGATGTGTGTGATGTCCTTAGGTTAGTTAGGTTTAAGTAGTTCTAAGTTCTAGGGGACTGATGACCACAGCAGTTGAGTCCCATAGTGCTCAGAACCATTTGAACCATTTTTGAATAGGTAGTTAAATTGAAACTTCCTGGCAGATTAAAACTGTGTGCCCGACCGAGACTCGAACTCGGGACCTTTGCCTTTCGCGGGCAAGTGCTCTCCATCTGAGCTACCGAAGCAGAGCACTTGCCCGCGAAAGGCAAAGGTCCCGAGTTCGAGTCTCGGTCGGGCACAAAGTTTTAATCTTCCAGGAAGTTTCATATCAGCGCACACTCCGCTGCAGAGTGAAAATCTCATTCAGGTAATTAAATTGTTAATACTGTCTATTTTTACGGCTGTTATGAGAAAACGTTGTCGATAGCAATAAAACCATCGGAAGCTTCAATTCAGCTAGAATTTTACCTTTAATTAACACAAATACGTGTGTTTGACTGAATCTGTAGCATCGGTCCTGTGGTTAATTTCTTAAGAAATCGTTAGCTTCTAGTCATTTCCGTAAAGTTTGCATTAATAATATGTTGGTGATAGAACAAGCACTTTGTAGTTCAGTATCCTCTCGTTTGTAGGACTAATAATAATCTGCTAGTGAAATCAGTCTAATTAACTTTCTGGTAGACACTCATCAACAGCAGCGGAAGCGGACAGATAACTCGTTACTGAACAGGAGTAAATGATTTTTTATCTCTTACCTTGTTCGTGAAAAATCCCAAATTTATCGCCTGATTACAGATTCAACGACTCTGTAATCAGCCAATTCTATCGTATTAGAAGATACAAGACTTTACAAATTACGATATGACTCACGTTTCCCTCTTGTTAGTAACTTAAAAAACACTAGCACTGTCTTTTTTAAACGTTTATTTCAGCCTCCTTGATTTCAACTCAGAGGCAGAGTGTGAGAACGTGAAATCCACTAGTGACGCTCAGTGTTTATTCCTTGCAAGCATAGCGCATTTTGGAGTAAAGGTTTTTTCCTTGCTGATTTAGTATTGTGACTTCTTTCGTGATTGAAAAAAAATGATGTTGTGAAAGATATGTGGGTTTCGTTTCTGATCTACAAAGATTTACGTAATAACGAATCAGCGATATATTATTTACCGTTCATAGTTTGGATTCCATAGAAATGTTGGAACACGTGAGGCAATACTGACCCTACGACTTATCTTAGAAGCTAGATTAAGGAAAGGCAAACCTACGTTTCTATTATTTGTAGACTTAGAGAAAACTTTTGTCAATGTTGACTGGAATACTATCTTTCAAATTCTGAAGGTGGCAGGGATAATATACTGGGAGCGGAAGGCTATTTACAATTTGTACAGAAAGCAGATGGCAGTTATAAGAGTCGAGGGACATGAAAGGGAAGCAGTGGTTGGGAAGGGAGTGAGACAGGGTTGTAGCCTGTCCCCGATGTTATTCAATCTGTATATTGAGCAAGCAGTGAAGGAAACAAAAGAAAATTTTGGAGTAGGTATTAAAATCCATGGAGAAGAAACAAAAACTTTGAGGTTCGCCGATGACATTGTAATTCTGACAGAGACAGCAAAGGACTTGGAAGAGCAGTTGAACGGAATGGACAGTGTCTTGAAAGGAGGGTATAAGATAAATATCAACAAAAGCAAAACAAGGATAATGGAATGTAGTCGAATTAAGTAGGGCGATGCTGAAGGAATTAGATTAGGAAATGAGACACTTAAAGTAGTAAAGGAGTTTTGCTATTTGGGGAGCAAAATAACTGATGATGGTCGAAGTAGAGAGGATATAAAATGTAGACTGGCAATGGCAAGGAAAGCATTTCTGAAGAAGAGAAATTTGTTAAGATCGAGTATAGATTTAAGTGTCAGGAAGTCGTTTCTGAAAGTATTTGTATGGAGTGTAGCCATGTATGGAAGTGAAACATGGACGATAAATAGTTTAGACAAGAAGAGAATAGAAGCTTTCGAAATGTGGTGCTACAGAAGAATGCTTAAGGTTAAATGGGTAGATGACATAACTAATGAGGAAGTACTGAATAGGATTGGGGAGAAGAGAAGTTTGTGGCACAACTTGACTTGAAGAAGGGAGCTGTTGGTAGGACATGTTCTGAGTCATCAAGGGACCACCAATTTAGTATTGGAGGCCAGCGTGGAGGGCAAAAATCGTAGAGGGAGACCAAGAGATGAATACACTAAGCAGATTCAGAAGGATGTAGGTTGCAGTAGGTACTGGGAGATGAAGTAGCTTGCACAGGATAGAGTAGCATGGAGAGCTGCATCAAACCAGTCTCAGGACTGAAGACCACATCAACAACAACAGTGTCAATACCCGTAAGTAAATCTCTTTTAATATAATTTATTATTTCATCTTGTCCTGTTAGGACTCAATAGTAGTTTTATGGGTCCTTTCCTTAAAAAACCTTCCAGTTTATTATTTTTTCTCTTGTCTTAAGTTAGTATTCATTTTCATTACCATTTAATCAGTTAAGGAAACTGCTAACCGCCAAAAACAAAATCTACCTTTGGTGTACCCTTTCGAGGGTTCACTTTCAGTAATAAAGAGTAATATCTACTCCTAATTTGCCCTTTATTTAATATTCTAATATTTTGTTCATTGTAGGACGTTAGTATCTTAACTTGTAAACTGATTTAAATCAAGGATCATGTCTCTATAGAAAAAGGGATTGAAAAGTTGGCTATCTAGTTTTGAATACATGTACTGAAGTTTTATTCAGTAAACTATATTATGCAATCTTAATGGGGTGGACGAGAGCCAGTGAGCCCCAAACCTATTTACCAAATGGCCTGTACAAAAAAAAAAAAAAAAAAAAAAAAAAAAAAAAAAAAAAAAAAAAAGCTAATGCTACCGTCACTTCAACTCTCGATCTAACATACGAAACAAAACTCAATCTCTCCAGGTGTTGGCGTCTGGTTACAGCTTCATCTCAATAGTGCTGGAGAAGCCTCTGACACTTGTCATAGATTTCTCTTAGTCAATACTAGTGCTGACCGTGATTCAGTTTAATGGTTCCTGTACTGAAATTCTCAAAAGGGTGATGGAGAAAAATTATTATCCACGCTGCAAAAAAGAAATGGTTCAAATGGCTCTGAGCACTATGGGACTTAACATCGGTGGTCATCAGTCCCCTAGAACGTAGAATTGTTTAAACCTAACTAACCTAAGGACATCACACACATCCATGCCCGAGGCACGACTTGAACCTGCGACCGTGGCAGTCGCGCGGTTCCGGACTGATGCGCCTATAACAGCTCGGCCACCACGGCCGGCTTATCCACACTACACAATTTATGCTAAAACACTAATTTCAAGTTCCGTAACCAACTGAATGGCACCTGATCGCAAAAAATATACAACGCTTGAGTCGTTCCTACAAATTCACTGATGTCTGCACAACTAAACACTGTCAGTTAAAACCAGGAAACACACTGTCTCTAGAGAGAGACCTATGCAATCCTACCATTTCAATAACACGGAATCAAAATTGGAGTCAGTGCGGACTACCAGAAACAAGTGTCCTCTTCATCGTCCGCTTAAGCTGTTTTCTGTCTTACAGTGTTAACACATAACCACAATGCGTTTATCAGCTGTGTAGTAGTAATTCTTTAATACTGAGAGGCACAAATCTTACATATCCTTTTTACCCTTCACGATATTATTTGATTCTTTTGTACATGAAAACATCTTTGACTGTGAATAAATTGGCTAGCGAATCAACTTCATCACTGATTTCTTCCAGCCGATTTCCTCCCTTATTGGCACAGTCTAAATATGAGATGTTATGTGTTTCCTTACATCCTGTAGTTGATAATTTCCTGTGTCCTTGGCTGAATTAATTTCTTTTAAGATCACTACGGTATGATGTGAACTATGGGGTGAAGTTTAATTCAGAAAAATATATTTTACTGGCGATGGTGAGGTGTCTGGAGCTGTTAGCAGTCAGTGAGGTGGTTGGGTCCTGCCCAACCATGATGAGTCATGGAAGCATAGGTATCTGGATAACTACTAACTGCGACATCTGGCTGGCGGCATTTGGACCAGGCAGGCGCCCAGTGACTCAGTGGCTCAGAGGACTCGCTCGACACAATGAAATAGACGTAGACGGTCCCTTAGCTGGTTCCACTGCCAGAATTGAGGGAGACTTTCTAGTGAGATGCGAAGGACAAGAGCAGGCGGCTTGCGTTTCTGGGATAATCGGCGATAATTTGTTACCTAGTTTTGTTGAAAATATTGAGGCGTAGCGCCGTATAACGATCCTGCCTTGGAGGTGGTTAAGTGGGAGATGTGTCTCAGAGCTGGAGAGTGACAGATGGTAATGCGAGACTGGACGCGCACGTACTTTATGTATCATCCGATAGAGGACAATATTGGATAGGAGGACTGTGATTTTGTGCCCACTAGAGTGCAGTAATGTAATAGACTGTTTTTCATAAACCGTTCTAGTATTTTCATAAAGTGTTATTATTTCTTTTTGTGTATATAAATGTTGTAAATGTGTTTTAGCAGTATGAATGATGCGTGAGTGTGGTATAAGGTTAATATGGAGGTAATTGTTTAACAAGTTATGTAGTAAGATATAGTGTGGGAACATTTCGAAGAAGTATGGATATGGACAAAGGGGATTTTTGTAGAATAGTTTTGTAAAGTAAGTTTATGGTAAAGGGAAAGTTAATTCGGGTATAAATAACAATAGTAAATAACGTTATACGTAAACAAAACTTCAGCATATTAGATAATTAAGTCGGTAAAAAGTGCAATCGTGAGGTTTACTATTTTGCGATTGGTTATTGATGAAAAGCGCGGATTGACGCGGGAGAATGTTGTTTAGCTATTGGCTGCTGAGTGAATTGACCAATGGTAAAACAATATTCTTCGCGCTGCTTTCTCTGCTGGTAGAGAAGACTTAGAGTGTTCTAGAAAGGAGTCAAAGCCCAGCCATGAAACAGATCGGACGTGTGTAGTAGTAGTTCCGATGGAAACGATAAGTTGCCGGATCTAGCAGTGTTTCATACATCAAAAGTGTTGGAAAGTGACGCCATAATTATTCCGATGTATGTGTAGAAATTTCGGAATTTTTAAGTGAATTTTGTGACGAGAAAAGACATATATTCCGCGTGGCGTATTGAGCAGGTCGGTGGCTAAAAACTTTGACTGCATTTGGTACCGACAGACTTAATATTTGGCGAGCATTATCAATCAAAAAGAATCAGTATTTTTGTAGCTATTACGTTTTCGGGAAATGAAATACCATAAACTTGCTAACGTGAGTGAAAGGGATTGTGAGTGACTGTTAAGACTAGCACGGGCTTGGCAGTGATACTTGTTCACCTAAGTTTCAGAATATATTAATTGAGGACAAGATTTCCAAACTTTCATTTCGTGTTTCTTCCGAAACGTACATTAGTGACTTAAATTGCAGCCTGGTTCACATCGAAGTACAGTAGGTTTCACCCGGCTTTCCTACTGAAGATCTACTGAGACAATATTCACAGGTAGATGCAGGTTCGTCGTAAAGGGACGGAAAGAACCGCGCCGCCGCAATATCTCTTAATGTTGTCTACCGAGATCCATTGCGTCTGGTGAACAAACACTTGGGTCCTCGGTCGGGATCTGCGAGAGAGAGATTATGGGATATTGTCAGACCATCGATTAAGGAGGAAACTATTATCGGTGGACTCTGATCAATTATTGGAATTGCTACACGTTTAAAACAGTCTTTTATCGGTCGCCAGCCTGATTTTTGCTTCTTCCAGCTGTTACTGCAGTTTTTCAAGGCATGCTTCCAGTAATGTACAGTGAGTTCGACGCCGTTCAAAGACGTTCCACACATGCTAAATAGGAAACAGCTCTACTGAGCATGCTGAGGAGCATTTTGTTGAATGCCTTTGGTAATGTGAGAGCTGTGTACATGGACATTGAACTGTTGGGTAACGCCTCTGATTGACGTTGGAACAGAATGGACAGGATGGGTGTACACGTACTACCCAAAATTAACACAAAAAGCATCAGAGGCAATGGTCACTCTAGTATCCCATCGCTCCAACAGTACAGAGACAGACTCGGAGAATGGCGACAAAGCTACTCGTAAAGCGCATCGTTTCGCCTTCGACAGCGGAGAGTCCAGAGTCCACGACAAACGTGTTTCTTGAAGATGGCTGTTCTCTACAGGAAATAAATATCTGGCCAGGCAGTTTGGTAAACGCTTCGTACCACGTTAGATTGAATCTCGAATAAAATTGTTATCTTCCTTTTTTTGGCCTTGAACTTTTGTTTTGGAACTCACTGTAGTGGAAGGTTGTGTTAGACGATTTTGGCTTTGTCTATCGTTACTGATTTGGGCTCACGTTACATCCAGTCGTCACGTTCACTCTATCCTGCATTTTCGGCCATCTAGTTAGTGCTAATCTCGGTTTCTACGCCAAGAGTATGGAATGACAAAGAGTTACTGAAAAACATGTTGAACGAGTGCGAGTCTTTCACGCTTAGCCCCAAGAAATATCCCCACCGAAAGTTTGTGGGCTTTTCTTTTTCGGTGAATTAACTGTAACTGATGTTTCTTATCTTGATATGCTACGGCTGTGGCCCGTGCCTCAATGGGAAGAAGCTGAACAACACATCTTTATTTGGGAGCAGGTTGGTGCGCCGCCTCACTGGCATAACTCAGTACGCGACTGGTTAAATGGCGTTGTATCCGACCGGTGGATTGGGCGCAAAGGGCCAGTTGACACAGCATTTTATGCATGACCACAACACACACGATCTGGCGCGGTCATGTGTATGTGCCTCCGATATCAGGTGACCTATCCGACTTAAGAAACAGTGTTACTGCAACAGTTACTCCTGACACATTGGTCAAGGTTTCGGAACAACTCGCCTGTCGACTAGATGTGTGATCAGTCTTCACACTGTTTGTGTTTCTCTTTCATTTTGTACATTATTTATAATTATAATGTGAATGTAATATGTGCTACAAAGCCTTAGAACCTTTACACTTATTTTGAAACGCTCTGTATTAATGAAGGGGACCATTTATCCAAAAAAGAAACAAGCGATCGCTGTAACGATTTGGTTTACTATCGTAAAGCATCGACATATGAATTACCCACTGAGATATGTATGTAAATGTTTAATAGATGGATAGTGGAGATTGTAATTATAAAATCTAATCTTGGCATAGGTGGATGAACACAGTAACTGCATAATCATGGAACTAAGTTACAGATACGGGCAGTGACTACGAGAAAAGTAAGTAGTTAAAGAAAGAACACGGGAAAATAGTTACGAACACTAGTAGACCCGCCAAAGTGCATTATAAAGGCAAGTAGCTTGCTATGAACGTGAAAGCTGTGCAGTTGGCCCCTGTTGAAAGTTAACTTGCATCCCGTCCGCTTTGAGTCGGTGACTGCAGTGGCGGCTCATTCTTACCACTGTCACGCACGCGTATGTGAAATGCGGAGACATCCTTTGTATGTACCGGTCGTCTGGCAGCAAGTCTTTTCCTTTCCATCTCGCAACAGCGGGTGTTATCTGTCTTAACCTTCTGAAACGTGGCTGGTTCTGCCAGTGCAGCAGTCTTGCCGGCCAATAGCAACAGACTTTGCGAGTATGTAATTCCGTAAATAAGTTAAACAAACTCATACTCCGACAGATTTTTGTCTTGATTAACAAGTGTTGGCCTGCAATGGGCAAAGAAAAACAGAAAATCTCTCCCACGCCATGACACGCTTCTAAAACACCCCTGTCGAATGGCGTACATATAGGCAAATGTGGGAAGCGTGTGTTCAACGGAAATAGTTATTCTGAGCCAATCATACAGCACATTGCAAGGGCTTCAGACTAACATTCTTTCGTGCCAGACCACAAGTAACAGTGGACCCACGCTTCTCCTGTTTTAAACCGAGCAAGGGGATGTATACATCTCTCTGTATATACATTCATGTCACCTCCTTACGTCCGACTGCATGCGCCGGTTAATCTCAGGAACTGCTGCAGTGATTTTTATCCGTTTTTACTAATAGATACACTAATTGACATGGAAAGTTTTCGTATGTAATTTACAAAGATTTCGTTTGAGTTGCCTTACTTCTAGTTGTCACAGCTCGAGAGAGCGGCAGTGCCTTGAGACAGCAGAAAGGGTGAACAAATATGCATCTCGTGTGCTGGTGTTATGGTGACGCATTTGGCTGGAAACCGAAATGTTGTGGCATCAAATCCTGGCTGGGTCACATTTTTCTTCAGTCTGCCTTTTAATTTATCATTGACCTGTCAGTGATATGGAAATTTGCCAGAAACGAAACTGGGTTCGGATTTCACGTTAAACTGTAACTCCCATTTTCCCTGTTGCAAAACCGATTGGGGACATGCAAGTCACCTAAGTGACATCCAACTGATTGCAATCGTTTCAAAATAACTGCGGCGCAGTAGTTAGTACACTGGACTCGCATTCGGGAGGATGACGATTCATACTCTCGTCCGACCATCCAGATTTAGGTTTTTCGTAATTTCCATAAACCGCTCCACACAAAAGCCGGAGTAGTCACTTTGAAAGGGCATGAATGATATCCTTCCCCATCCTTGAATCGTTGGCACAATCCGAGCTGTGCTCCGTCTCTAACGACCTCGACGGGACGTTAAACCCTTTTTTACAACAACTGCGTAGCGAAAAAACAAGGAAATCCAAAACCGCTGACATTGTAACTTTGACAGAGACAACAAAGGGCCTGGAAGAGCAGTTGATCGTAACTGATAGTGTCTTGAAAGGAGGATATAAGATGAACATCAACAAAAGCAAAACTAAAATAACGGACTGTAGTCAAATTAAATCAGGTGATACTGAGGGAATTAGATTAGGAAATGAGACACTTAAAGTAGTAGATGAGTTTTGCTATTTGGGGAGCAAAATAAGCGATGACAGTCGAAGTAGAGAGGAAATGAAATGTAGACTGGTAATGGTAAGGAAAGCGTTTCTGAAGAAGGGAAATTTGTTAACATCGAGTATAGATTTAAGTGTCAGGAAGTATTTTCTGAAAATATTTATATGGAGTGTAGGTCTGTATGGAAGTGAAACATGGACGATAGATAGTTTAGACAAAAAGAGAATAGAAGCTTTCGACATCTTGTGCCACAGCAGAATCCTGAAGGTTAGGTGGGTAGATCACGTAACTAATGAGGAGGTACTTGTTGTTGGGGAGGGAGACCAAACAGAGAGGTCATCGGTGTCATCGGATTAGGGAAGGACGAGGAAGTAAGTCGGCCGTGCCCTTTCAAAGGAACCATCCCGGCATTAGCCTGGAGCGATGTAGGGAAATCACGGAAAACCTAAATCAGGATGGTCGTCCTCCCGAATGCGAGTCCAGTGAAGAAAGTAGTGAATAGAATTGGAGAGGAGAGGAATTTGTGGCACAACTTGACTAGAAGGAAAGATCGGTTGGTAGGTCATGTTCTGAGGCATCAAGGGATCACCAATATAGTATGGGAGGGCAGCGTGGAGGGTAAAAATCGTAGAGGGAGACCAAGAGATGAATACACTAAGCAGATTCAGAAGGACGTAGGTTGCAGTAGTTGTTACTTGGAGATGAAGAAGCTTGCACAGGATAGAGTAGGATGGAGAGCTGCATCAAACCGGTCTCTGGACTGAAGACTACGACAACAACAACGACGACGACGACGACGACAACAACAGCAAAGATACGAGCACAATCTTCTTGAATGTGATTCAGAAATAAATTGAGGATAAATCCACGAGATTTCTAAATACTTCTACAGATGGTTGGGGGACAAATTTCATAGTATGCCGACAATTTAAGACTGTCATTTCTGCTTCCTCTAGATTACTAATCACGAATCGCACCCTTCATTCACTGCGAGTTCTTCGAACAACAGGCAGTGAGTTACTGAGCTTTGAAGCAGCGTGATAAATATGACCATTAACGGAATGACAACTACCTTAATATCAGGCTGTGATGTGAGACTTATAATTTGAAATAATCAAATATTTTAACCTAGAGTTTCCCCGCAGTTGTCTGAAAACAACAGCATAGCGAAAAAGCATGAACATAAAAAAAAGGAAAATGTGACGTTATGTGTTTTTAAGCTTCAAACAAAACGTTTTCCGAAATACTACTTCAGTAACTTTGCTTAGTTTGCATACAGTACGTTCTTTCAGCAGCGCAGGAGATGACTCATCTGTCAACTTTCTGCTTTCTTTGAGTCAGATCTACATGTGGACACAATTCTCTGCATGGCACGGAGAAGAAGTCTGCCATAAAGAGTCCACGACAAAGAATTGCGGCAATGAGCAAGAACAACGCATTACAGTGCCTACTAAGCTGTACAAGAAAAGAGTTGTAACACGAGCTAATGTTGTAGCTCATGTGAGTTTTTTCCTTATTTTTTCTTTTACTTGTGCCACTTCAGGCAGCCACAAATACGTATTGAGTCACTCACTCACACATACACCCATGATTCGCGTAAAATGATTACATTGGTTGTAAACATGTTACTAACATCACGATGTGCTCCAGTCACGAGAAAAACGCCAGTTCAATACAGAAGACATGACATCCACGCCTCCAAATAACTTTCCTGCTTTGCAGTGTTTACATCGCATAAGTTATGCGAAAATGATGGTATTCACTTTTTTAACATTTCTCTCTAGATTTTATTCATGGCCCCCAAATAAAATACGCTACGCCAATCAAACCATCTGACCGCAGATACTTAATGCTACCTGTGCGACGCCGGGACGGATTGCTAGTAACATTATGAAATATGTCGCGTGACAGTCTGTGAATAAGCTCCTAATTAATATTGGTATCAGATTAAGAAAGGCTACGACACGAAAGTCACAGCAATCTATGACTGTTCTCACCAAAAAGAACGAACTTCTTTCTGAAAGTTATTGCCGATGCTCTAATCAGCGACACATTTGCAAATGACCGTCATTGATATCAATACGGTATTTGTTCACACTGCAGATTAGATCCAATGCCACTGATCCCTCCACAGGCAACTGGAGAGCCGTGGACATTAGCAAGCCGTTTCTGGCATTCGATTTAGGGATGGCGGTTATCACTGAAACAACCGGTTTTCGGTTATGATAGAAGCTAAAGAAATGAATTAAAATTTGTGTTACAGCCGGAACTTGGATTCAGGTCTCCTTGCTTACTACGCATGTGTGCTCGCATTCCTACAGCTTCTATCATTATCATAAATAAAGTTGAGACTCAAATTTCTCCAGGAAAATGAAATTATGTCAGATCTGTAGACCACCCTACACCTGAGATACAGGCAGAATTTCTCCAACACGTCCAACACTGGAGCACTATTTCAATACCGGAGAGCCTAGGACACAGTGACGATTTAAGAAGGGGAAAATAAGCTGGAGACTTGAATTGAAGCTTGTGTTAGGGAGGGCACTCGTCTAGGGTAGTCCATGCAGCTGTATTACCTCTACTGCTGTGGTGGTATAATGGCTAGCACAATTGCACAGTAAGCAAGGAGACCTGGGTTCAAGTCCTGGCTGTAGCAAAAATTTCAATTCATTTCTTCGGCTTTCATCATAATTGTTGGATGACTAAAGGCTGCAACGATGGTTACAGTACGACTGGGGAACATACACTATGTGATCAAAAGTATACGGACACCCCCTAAAACAAAGGTTTTTCATATTAGGTACATTTTGCTGCCACAAACGGCCAGAAACTCCATATCAGCGACCTCATTAGGCATTAGACATCGTCAGAGAGCAGAATGGGTGCTCCGCGGAACTCACGGACTTCGAACTGGTCAGGTGATTGATTGTCACTTGTGTCATACGTCTGTACGCGAGATTCCCACACTTCCAAACATCCTTAGGTCCACTGTTTCCGATGTGATAGTGAATTGGTAACGTGAAGGGACACGTACAACACAAAAGCGTACAGGTCGACCTCGTTTGTTGACTGACAGAGGCCACCGACTGTTGAAGAGGGTCGTAATGTGTAGTAGGCCGACATCTATCCAGACCATCACACAGGAATTCCAAACTGCATCAGGATCCACTGCAAGTACTATGACAGGTAAGTGGGAGGTGAGAAAACTTGGATTTCGTGGCCGAGCGACCGCTCATAAGTCACACATCACGGCCGTAAATGCCAAACGACGCCTCGCTTGGTGTAAGGAGCGTAAACATTGGACGATTAAACAGAGGAAAAACGTTGTGTGGAGTGACGAATCCCGATACACAATGTGGCGATCCGATGGCAGGGTGTGGGTATGGTGACTGCCCGGTGAACGTCATCTGCCAAGGTGTGTAGTGCCAACAGTAAAAACTCGGAGACAGTGGTGTTACGGTGTGGTCGTGTTTTTCTTGGAGGGGGCTTGCACTCCTTGTTGTTTTGCGTGACACTGTGACAGCACAAGCCTACACTGATGTTTTAAGCACTTTCTTGCTTCCCATTGGTGAAGAGAAATTCGGGAATGGCGATTGGATCTTTCAACACGATCGAGCACCTGTTCATAATGCACGGCCTGTGGCATAGTGGTTACTCGACGATAACATCCCTGTAATGGACTGGCCTGCACAGAGTCCTGACCTGAATCCTACAGAACACCTTTGGGGTGTTTTGGAACGCCGACTTCGTGTCAGGCCTCACCGACCGACATCGATACCTCTCCTCAGTGCAGCACTACGTGAAGAATGGGCTGCCATTCCCCAAGAAACCTTCCAGCACCTGAATGAACGTATGCCTGCGAGAGTGGAAGTTGTCATCAAGGCTAGGGGTGGGCCATTACCATATTGAATTCCAGAATTACCAATGGAGGGGGCCACGAACTTGTGAGTAATTTTCAGCCAGGTGTCCGGATACTTTTGATCACATAGTGCAAGTGCAAGGGAAATGAGGTTTTCTCTAAAGTTTTTGGTTACAACAGGAGGTGAGTCGGACGGGCGATAGAAAGATCCAATTACCATTTTATGACCATTCCTGATACTGAGTCTTGCCCAAATAGTCTCGCATGCCGCTTCAATTTCTGTTTGGCGAGTCTGCAACAAATACACCGCCTTCATTTCCCATTAGCCTATCCTTTCAATGTACAGTTGAATTTTCCCAAAAATTTCACAGGTTTCAACCAGCTTTCTGCGCCTGTTGTTATGTGAGCTGCATTGCGTTTCAGGATCGTTTCAAACTCTGGGACTTTGTTGCAAGTGATTCGGCAGTTAACTATTAGTATTTTAATGTTCCCGCCTGTGAAGGACATTCTTCTGCATTTTACACTTACACTTCTGGGTCTACTACAGCTATTGTTGTCTGGACTGGATCAATATTCGCCTAATCCAGAAAACCCTTGTGTCCACCCTCCACACAGTCAGCTATGTGGGTAGCCTCTGATGGGTAGTGCACATCTGACCCATTTAGGGAGACGCTAGCATTCTCAACTCTATGGGGCAAGTGCAGGAAGTCGCAGCCTAGCTTGTCACAGAACCTTCGAAGTGTCTGGTTCAGTCATGCTGTTTGATAGTGTGACTGGGTTCTGACATCGGAACAGCGATCCATTGGGAACGACTAACCTATTCTTGCAGCACGGAAAGTTTATAAAAATTTGCAAGTGCGTTCTCGTGCGCGGGCGTCGAATTTTTACCGTTTTTCTGCTGTTTGTAGGCGCGTATTGCAGCTTAATAAAGCCACTTGAGCCTGATAGGCAAAGGAAGCTTATTAGATCGTGAATCTTTAATACCTACATTTTGACACAATATCGATTTTTCAGTCTCATACAGAAGAAAGGCTGACCAGCAGAAACGTGGAAATTTGGGCAAATAGAAAAATTAACAATGAAAGATGTTCATCTAACCCCTACCCTCGCTGTACTCGGTTAACTTCGTGAAACAACGACGATTCGACATACAGTAAAATACCATGAAGTCCAACTAAAAGAATAGTGAAGAAGATACCTTCATATGAATAAATTCAACAACATAGATTGAAAGAGAAGCAAAACTAACGAATTAACGTTTACAGATATTTCGATTTAATGCTGATCCCAGTAACGCGAAGTTAAACGGAGAACAGAAATATGCTGCGAAGGCATAAATACTTATCACGATGATAAGTGCCAAATACTAGTACTGTATTATCAATATTCACTGGTTTTTTGAACGACTGTACCAAGAACATCATTCAAGCTACTTATTCTCCAAGAAAATTATACGGTCACCTTCTTCCTCAAATTTCCTAAATGAAACAGCATTTCAACAACTAAAATTCCTATGTCCCATGCTGACAAATGCAGTCCCAACTCTGACTGCAGTTACGACTCGTAGTAGTGATTTTCTTCGTGCACCTGATCAGTAATGTCAAAATAAAAGGCAATAAATCTCTATTAAATGTAATGCATGCTTACCGCAAAATCTCTGATAAGAGCTCCTCAGGTGGTGCATTCTTCTTCCATGGTGCGTTTTGGTGTTATCTGTGGCCCCTATTACATTAAAAATGTGTCTTACTCACTGATCAAATAATCCTGATCGACGTTATTTGGGCGACTTCTGTAACTTTTCATTAATTTTGAAATTGGCCTTTCATCAGTGTTCCCCTAACAACTGTACGCATCCAGTAACAATTGTGAGACGTGTTACTGTACTTCTTCGATATAACATCTCCTCTACGTAATTACTCGTCACCGTGAGCAGACTCTACCCCCGACAGCGGTTAACAAATGCTCCGACTTGAAAATCGATAGAACTATTCTCTTTGAAGTGTGTTTGGTTGGGAGTGGGCTTGGATTTTCTGGAAATTGCCCCTGTGTCGTTCGATCCCATAGAACTCACACGGCGCGAGTGATTCTTGCTATGCAGAAATCATCAGATTCTTTTAGAAACAGTTCTGTAGCTTTCAGAACACTTGCGAATGTTCTCAGTTCCTCTGAAAATTTACGTAGTATTGTGTTGTTAAAAATGACAAGGTAAAAAAACGATTGAGACAGAAATAACATTAATATAACATTAATTAAGAAATGAGATGTTATGAAATGACCTGGAATGTTATAAAATAATTAAATGGAGTGTTATGTTTTAGAATTTTTGCTGTCTGAGAGTAGACCCTACGTAAGATGAAGTTTTACTTGATCACGTTAGTCCTGAACAGTAATACAATACTAAAAATAATGTCAGTATCAACTGAAAGGACCAAGCTGCAAGGAGCAAAGAAAGAATGTAAAGCAATAGAAATTTCGGTCCCTGACGCCATACATGGCAAATCAATAAAGGAAATAAATGTTCTGTAACAGACCACGATTATTGTGAATAAAACCGACTAGCTCGCTTAGCAAAATTCTTTTATTTGTTACGCCGTTTCGGCTACTGCCATCACCAGATAATAAAAAACTTCGAACTTGCTAAAGAAGATTGAGTGCCAGTAGTAATACTCGATATATGATGATTGCAGCAGCCGAAACGGAGTGATAAATAAAGAAATTTTGCTAAGTGATTTGGTGGTTTTATTCACAGCATATATATAAGGGAAAGTTCGGGCCGAATATGTTAGCAGCAAGTGAAAGCTGAAAGGTGAATGTTTCATTCACAATTTCAGTGATAATAATGTAGATTCGTAGCCGGCCGGGGTGACCGAGCGGTTCTAGGCGCTATAGTCTGGAACCGCGCGACCGCTACGGTCGCATGTTCGAATCCTGCCTCGGTCATGGATGTGTGTGATGTCCTTCGGTTAGTTAGGTTTAAGTAGTTCTAAGTTCTAGGGGACTGATGACCTTAGAAGTTAAGTCCCATAGTGCTCAGAGCCATATGAACCATTTGATAATAATGTAAATTTTGGAGATAATAATTTTCACTTTTTTAAAGCCGACACGTTATAGCAGACATTTTACTTATTTATCTCTTTCACCTCATGCGATTAGAATCTGTAGGCCCTCTCTTAAATCAGACCAGAGTTTAAACTTAGAAAACTTGCACCACTTCGTTTCAGTAAAAAATGATATTTATGATATTGTGAACAGTAATATTAATGGTTGTAATAAAAGTGGAAGGCCAACGAGTTTGCCGCAGTGGTAACAACACCGGTTCCCGTCACATCACCCAAGTTAAGCTCTGTCGAACGTGGCTAGCGTTTGGATGGGTCACCGTCCGGGTCTTCCGAGGGTTGTTGACAAGCGGACTACACTCAGCCCTTGTGAGGCCAATTGAGGAGCTACTTGATCGAGAACTAGCGACTCCGATTACGAAAACTGACAACGGCCGGGAGAGTGGTGTGCTGACCATACACCCCTCCATATCCGTATCCAGTAACGCCTATCGGCTAAGGATGACACGGCGGCCGGTCGGTACCGTTGGGACTTCATGGTCTGTTAGGGCGGAGTTTGGTTTTTAGACAGTGGAAAATGCAAATTCAGTCAGGCGTAAGGGTACAGAAGTGAAATACTGTGACATATTGTGGGTAGCAAGAAATGCTGCCACTGCTAAGAACGTAAGGAAATAAGAACGCGTTGGTGGAAAAGTAGCCGCAATGGGGCAAATGGTTCATTTAAAACAAGAGAAAACGATACAGCAGTAGAGTAAGTTAGTTTCTACTTCACACAAAAATGGTTCCTTTTTCCTCAATCCGTTTCCGTAAAACGTGATGACGCATTCGAAAAAGTAACTGAGTGAAGTAAGGCGAAATCAACTGCTGAACAATAACGCAGTTGATATTTTGCTATAGTGTTATACGTGACCACCACCCATGTGGACGTCAACATGCAACAAGCACCCACAGACGACAGATGGCAGCACTAGCAGTAGAGGGTATAACGGGGTGGGGATGGGGGCGGGGCGGGGACAGTTGTGCAGTCGTTGTTGTAACGCGGAAACGGAACGATATATCTGTTGTCCAAAAGTGTAAGATCATTGGCTTTCGAAACGGCTAAGTTTGTAAGCTGTTCGCATGGGGCCATGGTTAAAATACCGTGCAGGGCAAAATGGCGCTCTCCAAAACCGGCACCGAGGCAACTATGGTGAATCATGGACGACAGATGACAGGGGCGACCGCCGTCAGCGGAGATGTGTACGGGTGAATAGACGTGCAACTGTTCAGCAACTGACCCCCCTGACGAACCAAGGGACTACCAACAGTGTCGCCTCAACTACCTTTTGGCGAACGTAGCTGCGTAAGGGCATCCTCAGCAGGTGCCTAGTTCATGCACCCATGGTGACTGCTGTTCATGGGCAACGAAGGCTGAATTTTGGATGCCAGTAATACTACTGGAAGCCCACTGAGCGGTGACAGGTGGGCTTTTAGGATGAATCACATTCTATGCTCCATCGACATGAAATGTCTGAAAGTAAACACCCTGCAACAATCGCCGAAAGTCTCCAGGACAGGGAGAGTTATGGTCTTGGAAATGTTGTCATGGCATTCCCCGGGTGGTTTCGTCATACTGGAAGGCACATGTCTCAACACAAGTAGACATCTATCTCTGAGGACCATGTCCAACCCTGCATGCAGTTTGTTTTTCCTCGTCACGATGACACCTACCAGCACGACAATGCAGCGTGTCACACAGCTCGCAGTGTATGTGCTTGGTTCGAAGAGCACCAGGATGAGTTTACCGTACTGCCTGGCCACCAGACTTTGCGGATTAAAACCCAATCGAGAATCCGCGGGACACCTCAGTCGGTCTCTGGGCACCATGGGTCCTCAGCCGAGAAATCTAGCACAACTGGCCGTGGCATTGGAGTCGACATTGCTCGACATCCCTGTCCTTACTTTCCATAACATCACTGACCCTCCTCCTGCACGTCACATAGCGGTCCGAGCTGCAAATTGTGGTTATTCAAGCTTTTGACAGTTGGTTACGTTAATGTGACTGGACGGTGTAATTGCAAATTACGGCCAGATCAGCGTAAGACTGAAATTTGGTGTGTTGGAGAACAATAGCTACGTTTTGATACGTAACGGGAGTGTTACGCAGAATGTTGGTGACTCACTGTAAAAATTAGTAATAAGAGGTTCCGACTATAGACATCTTTATATCCTTCACGAAAAACCGAGCGCGTTAGCGCAGTGGTTAACACTGGAACCGCATTCGACAAGATAACGGTTCAAATGCGGGTCCAGCCATACATACCTGAAGCAAACTCCGGGATGTTTCCTTCGAAAGGTCACGGCCGATTTCCTTACCTCTCCTTCACCAATCCAATCCTGAGCTCCCTCTCTAGTGAACCCTTTGACGACGGGACATTAAACACTACTCTAGGACAATAAAAGACACTGATAAATTGTGTACATAATGAATCTTTACATGGCACTTTTGACCGAACACTGAACACTAGAAGCGGCACTTTGTTGACAACTTGCAGTTATGCGCCGGTGTGCCGGCCGATGTGGCCGTGCGGTTCTAGGCGCTTCAGTCCGGAACCGCGTGACCGCTACGGTCGCAGGTTCGAATCCTGCCTCGGGCATGGCTGTGTGTGCTGTCCTTAGGTTAGTTAGGTTTAAGTAGTTCTAAGTTCTAGGGGACTGATGACCACAGATGTTAAGTCCCATAGTGCTCAGAGCCATTTGAACCATTTTTTTTATGCGCCGGTGTCCTGACCTGCGCCGCATATCTTCTAAACATCATACGGTTTGCGTAAATTCTTCATATCATAATACAGTTGAATCTTCCTGTAACTGACAATCACGGACTTATACCTTTTGAATCATTTATGTTGTTAAAAATTCGCGGTACATTATTTACTTACGATATACGCCGTTCTGGATAGCGTCCACGACATTTCCGGTCTAATTAAGAAACATTCTGTATATTGAGTACGACTTATTACACTGTCTAGATATAATGACTTGGGAATTTGACTGTTGTGGTTGTAACTGTGCTACAAGCTACATCTTCCGGATCAGTGACTTGACCTATAGTTTTCTGACACATCTTCCTTCTTTTTAAATATCCTTGATTTCTTTAATAATATGAAGGGCTTATTTCAGTAGTGCTACATGTCCATTACCTCCACTTTTAGGCCTATAATACTTCTGACATTAATGATCCAAACAAATAGAATGAAAGGTTCATCTCTAGCAAGAGGCCATAAGCTTGAATATTTCTGGTATCTCAACTGCAGATTTTTCAGCGCTCATTTAACTTTGGGACTCTGTATCTCAAAATGAACAAAAATGGACTTGTACCACTATTGAAATAAGCCCTTCATATATAATAAATTATTCACCTTCCTACGGGGAAAAGAGTCCTTAGGTTCTGAAACAAAATCATTTTTGTGTCATTCGCAATTGGTATTTAATTTTAGTTTTTTCAATTTCTTAACTATAAACTTCAAAACTAAAGTACAACTGATCCTGAAGACTTATGGGGACATTGTATGTGAAATTCGTTGAAGTTTTACATTTTCAGTTTGTTACTCCATAATGTACTTTGGACTTTCCTGAACGTTTTGGTATATAATACATTAAAATCAGATAATTGTGAGACCTTCAAATAATATTTTGAATGTTGACGTGTGACTGTCAAATTTCGTGGCTACGCATATACTGCCACAGTTGCGCAGTCATATCTTGGGAACTACACAGTCTAGAAGGCTGTGAATTGCTTTGTTTTGTGCCTACTGCTATGTCTCAGATGTTGGAATTGCGAATAAACAAATCAGTCATTTGTTTGTGATACTAGTTTTCGTTGAAAGTGGTGTGATTATCCGCTATTTTTTAGTAAGCTAACTTCTATTGCTTCTTATACGTAAATAAAATAACTAAGCGTAAAAGTAACTTCAAGAAACGCAAATTTGCGGGTAACAGATATGTGAGACTTTTTTTCATCGAATGTCAGCCGATGAAAAATCATGTCATGCTTTGTGTCCACCTCCACCAAACACTTGGTGTAAATAGAGGCAAGCTGAATTTTCTGGCACCCTGCATGAATCAACACATAAACATTCTCTTCCTTTGGCAGTAATGGGGGCAATCAAACCTATTTACAGAGATTTGGTAAATCCTGATCCAGAAAGTGAATGAGTCCCTCAATAATGTTGTGTGGTGCCGTGTGCCTAAAAATGTATTTGTTGCCCTTATGACTTTAAAGTTAGCAGTGTCTGATGCTGTATTAACTTTTAATGGGGTGAACTACAAAAGACTTAAGGTTCTGGAGAAGTTAGGTGTAAAATTTTGACAGAACACAGCTAAAGGACAGCGGGAACTGGATGAGCTTCGTGTACGTGAAGCAGAGTTAGCTGCTCAGCAAATGACAAAAGAAGCAAGAAACAAGAGGAGTGAAGCACTGGACTGTTGTGACACTGAAGAAGACGCAGACAATGTGCCAGGGTAATTCTAGTGCGCATAAAAGATGCAGAAATGTAAGTCTGTATAAGAATTTGTAATAAAAAAAGTTTTAAACATTAATATCTCTGAACTACATTTTTTGCAATAAATGACCCGTTTTCTAAACAAGTACTGATGGTAGAGACGTGAGATTTTCACAGCACGCCAAGTGTGAGATTCAACATATATGTAACTAGAATAACTGAAATATCCTGAGTTCTTTTGTCAAAAAATTAAGAATATGAAGAAAAGAACAGATGACATGTCCCACAATACAATTTTAGTAATAATTCTAGTTCAGTGTATCTAGAAAGGTGCATTCAATAATTATGGAAAATTGTAAGTTAATGTCTTAAAAAGTTTCCAAGATAATGGGTCACAAAATTCGATAATTTAACATTGGCGGCATAGGGCATTCAATGTCCCCTTTAACATTCCAGTGTGCATGATACTTCTCTATTCGGCTGACATATTTCTTATCTTTATTTTCGCTAATACACTATTATTGCAGCATTAATTTTCGTCATTACTCACATACCTAAGATTTATCAGGAATAGATCTACATGAGAGACTAGTAAATGACAAACTGACGTTATGTACCCCAGTAGCTAGTTGAGAAAAGCCAAGTATAACACCTACATAGCCCAATGCAAATCTCAACTTTAATTGTCGCTTCAGTAACATTGGAAAGCAATAATAACCTTCTAGGAAGATCCAAAACAATGAACACTATGCTATGAAGTGAAAGATTAGTTCTGGAAAAGTCGTTAGACTATGAGGAAACCTTTCACCTCCAAGTACTTTCTCCAACGGGGTCTAGTTCAGCAAAGAATGCGCAGAGATATCTGATGAGTTTGGAATGTGTATGTGTAAGGGCCGGATCTTTAAGTCAGATCAGTAGTCTTGTCTGCGAAGAACGTCGTTAGGAATGTTGTCCAGTTGTCCACGAAAGACAAGTAAACGCCTTCTAGAGCTGATCCAGAACGTCGTTTTAATCTACGAGACAGTTTCCCACACAGGGAAGTTTAGATTTCAAGTACATAATTGTGAAGCAGCTTTTATCAGTAGAATTTTTTATAAAGTCTTACATCAATATGACGTGGAGGCAATATTTGTCTCGATTCGGCAATCAACGTATGTTTGTTAGAACACTTATCTAGGCGTTGATAAGGGAATCACTTGGCAATCATTCAGTTCCCACATGAAGAGGTATTCTGTCTCACAAAGAAACAACAAACAATGAGTGTACTTCACTTCTAAATTGAACAAGAGGTAGATTAGTTAAAAATTTAAGATATTCCATACATATTGGATATTTGTTTTTCTTCCTAACAATGTTTTTGTATTTTCGTACGTCTATACCGTATTAAGAGTGTGCATAAGGTACTGCTGCAAATTTACTGACGCAATGCAGAAGTCCAGCCTTTAACTTATTCTCGATTCATTTAACGGTAATCAATACCTATTTTGTTTATGTATCCGCGCCAAAAAACATTATCTTACTGGAAATTACTCCTGCAAGAGGTACTATTTATATTTTCAATGACACTGCTTCATGAGGATCAATTGATGAACCAATGACTTAAAATTTTAAATTTAATAAATAATTTGTCAATATGTTTAGCTGTTTAGGTCCCAAATAACGGTACTCATTTTTTATCAGTTAGAAATTGACGTTTTGATCTGCAGTTTACTTTGGACGTAGAATCACATTTACTTTCAAATTATTTTCAATCAGCTAGAATTTTGTATTTCAGTTTGATCCGGTCAGAAGTGGTGAGAAATTGTTCCTAGAAACATTAGTAATTTAAATAGCTTGTATGTGACAGTATAATTTTTTTTTTAAGTTTGTGGATAGTAATAAGAGTGTTAAAAGGAGAATTACTAATCGTCAGAAATGCGCTAAAGTATTAGGTTTGACCCCAATCCTTTCCAAGGTCTCTCATGGAGCTAGGGTGTGTCACGCATTCATCGGATGGAGCCTTTAAGTCTAGCCGTGCATTTGATAACGGTGCACTGGAATAGACCGCATTTCATCCTATCCTTTCGGCCTAATTATTGCCAGAAACATAAACAAGACTCGACTCTCTTATAACCATTCGTCAAAATCACGAACAGTAAAGGGTTTTATTTAAAATGTAACTCTCACATTCCACTGCCATCTCTGTTACTCAAAGTAAGCGAACATGTGTGTACCGGGCTGCAATGCAAGAAGTGTTTTCGTCTTCTGTACAGTGTGATTGTCTGATAAATCTGTAATTAACCGTGTTAACATTCTGCACTGATATTCACGATCTCGCATCCGAGTGTCAAATATGCTTCCTTTTAAATTAGGTAAACGCTTCATGATCGGTTGTGATGTTGCTAATTACCGAATTTGTGATGCAATCGCCGGTTCCAAACAACAGTACAACTGATGCCAACACCATTAGCACCTACTGAAATGCAGAGGGAATAATATGCGTATTTCATAAATTTGTTCTTTATTTGACCAACTAACACAAGAAGGCAGTATAAAACACGAAGCCTTTTTACGGGAACCTTGTCAATATTTACCCGAAGAAATTTAGGGCCCTCTGCCGGAATAGCAGTCCACTGCTTTAACCACTGTTTTACCTCGCAGTTGTCCTCTTTCGCCGTTTGGATATTTAAAAGGGAGCTCCGCATAAACTTCTGATCAATACCTACAGCTCTTCTTATTAAAAATCTTAAAAAAATCCTTCCTGTAAAGTAAAATCCTCTCTTGCATAGAAAAATTCGTTATGGTCCGAGATAGCAAACTGTCAAATTGCGACAAATTATCACTCACAAGACAATGCTTTGTCAGCAGCTGCATTTTTATTTAAACATGTTTCTGCAAGCACAGTACGGGAAGCTATCAGGGTCCCCCGTGCGGCGGTAGATAATGATGGAGCAAGCATAGGCTCAATTAAAGACGTTGTTGAAATTATTATTCCAGTTCTGCAGGTATCTCTCTCTTATTGGTGATTTGTATCATACAGAGTGAAAAAAATGCTTAATTCGACCATTAGCCAAGAATGATAAACCAAAATTATCATCTGACTGTAGGTCAGCTCGGTCATAGCCTTGGAGTACATTATTCATAAACAGCTGATGAACTGTCATAAGCCTTACGGCATCCACGGCTGCCCAAAACACCATAGCAAAGCAATTGCATGAGCCAAAGATGCTGACAATATTACACAAGACTGGTCATTCTAATGTTAATAGAGGTATCGGGCTGTTAATTTACTACTTGCTTGGAATGGTGCATCGGAAAGTGAAATTTATGACTTCCGACACGTGGGGTATCAGATAGTTCATTTATTAATTTTGGGAGCTGAGTTATTGCAAAGCTTGTATATGAATGTGCTTCTGTCATCCAAATCAGTTTTGTAGTAACATGTGTGTTTTTTAAATTGTATTTTTATATTTTATTAACTATTAAGCTGAATGAACTCCTAATCAAATGAAATTATGTGTTCCAAAGACATAGTAAGTCACAACTTTATCTATGATAATGAATACAGGCCAAAGCAACGGATTAAAATTCGTACCAAGGCCGGGATTCGAGGGAGACGTGCTACAGTATTCCAGTCAGCGGTGTTAGCCCTAGTGCCACAGTGGTGTTGTGGTTGGAGTATCTTCTCAGTAAGCGCGAGACCTGAGTTTGAATCCTGGCCTTGCTACAAATTTTAATTCATTGCTCTGGCCTGAGCAAATTACTACTTTATTCCATTACTACTCTATTTTAATGTATCAAATGTTTTATCTGAGCTATTGTAAATACTATACTGAAACTCAAAACATATTTACAGCTACGATACTCACCCAATCAGAGTCTATGAATACAAAACTAAATATAAAAGAAATGATGATGATGATGATGGTGAAGTCCCATACTCCTTGACAGAGCGTAGGGGACGATGCGGGAGACCCGCACCGCTGTACTAGGCAAGGTCCTAGCGGAGGTGGTTTGCCATTGCCTTCCTCCGACCGTAATGGGAAAGAAGACGACACAACAACATCCAGTCATCTCGAGGCAGGTGAAAATTCCTGACCCCGCCGGTAATCGAACCCAGGATCCCGTGCTCGAGAAGCGAGAACGTTACCACGAGACCACGAGCTGCGGACTGTAAAAGAAATAACAATAATTAATTAAAAATTAATTTTATAAAAAATAATAACTGAATTCTACAAAAAGACAACGTATTCTTAGATCAGTTTTGCTGTTAAACAATTAATTGTATGCATGATCCTTGCTCTCGCGCCAGTTTTCTCGGACATATGCTTCATTCAGTCCCAGTCGTGTTACAACTCATGTTGAGAGGAAATCAAAGTGGTATGTGAGAGCTCATGAAGATGGTGTGGAGATATTTAATATTCATAAATAGAAAAAAGTCATTCCTGAAAAATGAGTTTAAAAGAAGTTAAGTTTTGAAATACTTATCCAGTGATCCAATATTAAAAGTGCAACGGATCTGGGACCAGATTACAATGGAATTCAAACAGTGGATATAGCACTGGATGACAACAAAAGACCAGTAACTTTTTGTTGCACTCCCAATTTGTTTAATTAATTTCTTTTTCACAACATCCTAAGTAGCTTTTACACATCTAAATAAACTACAAAAGTACATAACTTAGCCGTTAATAGCAAAATTTGGAAGCTACTACTGAAATTACAGAAGATATGATGCGACTACTTTTCATATTACATGATTTCAGCTAGGATTCTGACACTGTTCATATTTATATATATTTTATGAAAATTAAACGGCAGAATTCCTCACAAAGTGCAATTGTATGGCTCAACAGGTAGCTGAAAAAATGCGATCGGTGAGTCTTCTATGACCAGAGAAATAATGGAAAAAATTGCTCACAGTTGTTTTCCTCCCTTTATATCAATATATCAATGTCACTTCTCCTGTGTTATATTCCTGTAGTTGTAGTTCATACCCTGACAATATCTACCTGTATCTAACCGTCAGTCCTAAGAACTTATCTCCTGTCCTTATTTTTTACTGGTGTGATGCGGTACGCTATGTATTCTTCTCCTGTGCCAACCTCTTCATCTCAGAATAGCATCTGCTCGAGCCTTCTCGGTTATTTACTGGATATATGTACCATCTCTGTCTTTCTCTGCAATTTTTACCCTCTGCTGCTCTCTCTAGTACCACTGAGGTTATTTCCTGATGCCTCAAGAGATTTCCTGCCATTCTCTCCCGTCCTCTTGTCAGTATTTTCCTTCTTTTCGTTTTCTCGCTGGTTCTCTGGAGAACTTCCCCATTCCTTACTATATCAGTCCACCCGATTTTTAACATTATTCTTTTACACCACCTCTCAAATTCTTCATTCTCATGTTTTTCTGCTTTCTCACCATCCCTGACTGCTTTCCATACAATGCTGTGTTCCTAATGCACATTCTCAGAAACGTCTTCCTCAAATGAAGCCTGTGTTTGGTACTAATAGACTACTTTTGGCCAGGATTGTTCTCTTTGTCATGTCACTGCTAGTTTGTGCCCTACTTACTGCTTCCGCCGAGAGTTACTTTGCATCCTCGGAAGCAAAATGCCTTCATTTCGTGTACTTCGAGTTCCACTATTTTTGCTGCTCCTCGTTACTTCTGCCTTTCTTCGGTTTATTATCCACAGCGTGTGCTCATTACGCTGTATAATCCGTTCAGCAGATCCTGTCATTCGTTATCACTTTCACTGAGGACAGCAATGGCATCAGTAAATGTTAACATAGGTATACTTTCGCCTTGAGTTTTATACCCAGTTCACAGTCTTCCTTTTATTTCAGTAATTGCATGCATGAATGTCCGAAGGAACGTTTCATCTTACTTTTGAACAACACACAGGTGCAGAATATGCATATACACTCCTGGAAATTGAAATAAGAACACCGTGAATTCATTGTCCCAGGAAGGGGAAACTTTATTGACACATTCCTGGGGTCAGATACATCACATGATCACACTGACAGAACCACAGGCACATAGACACAGGCAACAGAGCATGCACAATGTCGGCACTAGTACAGTGTATATCCACCTTTCGCAGCAATGCAGGCTGCTATTCTCCCATGGAGACGATCGTAGAGATGCTGGATGTAGTCCTGTGGAACGGCTTGCCATGCCATTTCCACCTGGCGCCTCAGTTGGACCAGCGTTCGTGCTGGACGTGCAGACCGCGTGAGACGACGCTTCATCCAGTCCCAAACATGCTCAATGGGGGACAGATCCGGAGATCTTGCTGGCCAGGGTAGTTGACTTACACCTTCTAGAGCACGTTGGGTGGCACGGGATACATGCGGACGTGCATTGTCCTGTTGGAACAGCAAGTTCCCTTGCCGGTCTAGGAATGGTAGAACGATGGGTTCGATGACGGTTTGGATGTACCGTGCACTATTCAGTGTCCCCTCGACGATCACCAGTGGTGTACGGCCAGTGTAGGAGATCGCTCCCCACACCATGATGCCGGGTGTTGGCCCTGTGTGCCTCGGTCGTATGCAGTCCTGATTGTGGCGCTCACCTGCACGGCGCCAAACACGCATACGACCATCATTGGCACCAAGGCAGAAGCGACTCTCATCGCTGAAGACGACACGTCTCCATTCGTCCCTCCATTCACGCCTGTCGCGACACCACTGGAGGCGGGCTGCACGATGTTGGGGCATGAGCGGAAGACGGCCTAACGGTGTGCGGGGCCGTAGCCCAGCTTCATGGAGACGGTTGCGAATGGTCCTCGCCGATACCCCAGGAGCAACAGTGTCCCTAATTTGCTGGGAAGTGGCGGTGCGGTCCCCTACGGTACTGCGTAGGATCCTACGGTCTTGGCGTGCATCCGTGCGTCGCTGCGGTCCGGTCCCAGGTCGACGGGCACGTGCACCTTCCGCCGACCACTGGCGACAACATCGATGTACTGTGGAGACCTCACGCCCCACGTGTTGAGCAATTCGGCGGTACGTCCACCCGGCCTCCCGCATGCCCACTATACGCCCTCGCTCAAAGTCCGTCAACTGCACATACGGTTCACGTCCACGCTGTCGCGGCATGCTACCAGTGTTAAAGACTGCGATGGAGCTCCGTATGGCACGGCAAACTGGCTGACACTGACGGCGGCGGTGCACAAATGCTGCGCAGCTAGCGCCATTCGACGGCCAACACCGCGGTTCCTGGTGTGTCCGCTGTGCCGTGCGTGTGATCATTGCTTGTACAGCCCTCTCGCAGTGTCCGGAGCAAGTATGGTGGGTCTGACACACCGGTGTCAATGTGTTCTTTTTTCCATTTCCGGGAGTGTACATAATGGATGTATGAGCGCAGGTTGTAGACACATGGTTGACGACATATGGAAGTTATGGTCTGGTTGAGAGTCGCGCTCGGGTAGCCTAATGGTAAGGCGACAACTAGTGTTAAGAGACAAATTCGGGATCGAATCCTAGTCTGCCACAAATTTTCGTTTTCGTCACGCTATTACACGGCTGATGGTTGTCTGTATCCGCAACTGCAAGTACATGTCATGTTTCATAATTGGCTGAATAGAAACACGACTGATATATCAAACAACCTCACGCAGTAGTACCAATATTTTGATAGAAAGCTGCTGTTGCAAACTTCATTTAAATTGTTATATAAAATACAAATTACTCAATAAATGATAAAAGCCACATTTTTTAAATACACTCTTAGTTCTGTATAGTGAAGGATGCGCTAATTATCTTGACACACAAGAATTAAGCAGAATTCAGGAAAAAGTTCGGCCGCGCGGAGTGGCCGCGGGGTTTAGGGCGTCATGGTCACGGACTGCGCGGCCTCTCCCGCCAGAGGTTCGAGTCCTCCCTCGGGCGTGGATGTGTGTGTTGTTCTTAGCATAGGTTACTTTAAGTTAGTTTAAGTAGTGTGTAAGCCTAGGGGCCGATGACCTAAGCAGTTTGGTCCCTCAGGAATTCACATACATTTGACATTTCTGAAAAAAGTTCGGCTTTCCAAGTAGTTATATAAACATATGGGTTGGTGATTTCTAATCTGTACCTGTTTTTCCTGCAAGTGTGAATTTTTGCCTGTATTAATCTTACATCGCCTGTCATAGACAAAAGCAGGTGTGTGGCTAGCATTACTCTTGTGTTGAACTATTTTAGTGAAACTGTAGCGAGCCAATAGATGTATTAAGAGCGATTGTAACTCACGGTGGTGAAGGATAGTAAATCCAGCATACATCAAAGGCACTGTAGCGTATGAAAGCTGTATTGCAGGATGTTTAAGAAATGGGCCGGTATCAGTAGATTATATTATGATATTAGCATCATATTTAGATCGTTTTAGTTGCCGTCGGCAGGGGCAGAGACAGCAACTGGCCATTTTAACGAGGTTCAATGTCATTTCATCCAGATGTCACCGTAGTATTCGTCCCCAGTGCTATTTTGGTAGATAGTAAAGGCATATAATTTCAAGTAATTATATCTATCTATTCACCGATTTTTTAAAACCGTGTTACATTTGTCCGAATATTACTTTACACAAAGTATCAAGAAGTCTTAGATGATATTCACATTCCAATGAAACTTCATCAGGGAACATTATCACGAATCAGTTTCTCCCACACTCCTTCATGGTTTCTACTCACTCTATTGAAAAAGGACTCCGTCGTCAGGCCACGAGTGGCCTACCGGGACCATCCGACCGCCGTGTCATCCTCAGTGGAGGATGCAGATAGGAGGGGCGTGGGGTCAGCACACCGCTCTCCCGGTCGTTATGATGGTATTCTTGACCGAAGACGCTACTAATCGGTCGAGTAGCTCCTCAATTGGCATCACGAGGCTGAGTGCACCACGAAAAGTGGCAACAGTGCATGGCGGCCTGGATGGTCACCCATCCAAGTGCCGACCACGCCCGACAGAGCTTAACTTCGGTGATCTCACGGGAACCGGTGTATCCACTGCGGCAAGACCGTTGCCCCACTCTATTGAAAATCAGTAGAAGAATCTGTGCTACTGCGATGGATTACAATTTAAAACGTAAACTCCGTCCACATGTCCTTGCAGGCCAATAGTAGCCGACCGGCCGACATGTCATCCTCCGCGACTGGCATCACTAGATGGAGGGGCTAAGGGTTAGGACACCGCTCTCCCAGGCGTTGTCAATTTTCGTGACCTGTAGGCGCTACTACACGGTCAAGTAGCTCCTTAATTGGCATCATGAGACTCAACGCTCCCTGTTCAAATTCTCACACCAACGAAAAATCCCTGGCAGTACTGGGAATCGAATTTTGGGCCTCCGCATGACAGTCAACCGCATTGACCAATAAACTACCGAGACGAGCGTGATGTAGTTCAACACTTCACAAACAGAGAAAACTCCAGGCACTACTGGCATGTGAGATTCCTCTCTAGAACTTCTGAAGAGAGGCCACACAGTCAGTCATTAGGAATTGCAGAGCTTCCTCGCTTTTGGAGAAATGCAAACGTATAAGGTGCCGTGTTCTCCCCACTAATAGATTCAAAGTCATAGCCAGCTTGTCACGCCCACTAGTGCAGCAATGCAACAATGACATTGGGTTCAATGACTGATGTTTACAAACGGAATTAGAAAATTCTTTGCAAACCTGCTAGTCATCGGCTTGCCGGTGTAGCTGAGCGGTTCTAGCCGCTTCAGTCTGGAACCGCGCGACCGCTACGGTCGCAATTCGAATCCTGCCTCGGGCATGGATGTGTGTGACGTGAGGTTTAAGTAGTTCTAAGTCTAGGGGACTGATGACCTCAGATCTTAAGTCCCATAGTGCTCAGAACCATTTCTTTGCTAGTCATCGCTTATAAATATAACTAACAATTACAAAGAGCGCCTTTCACTGGAATTAGGCTTACGAAAAATTTTATTACCGTAAAGAGATACAATTCGAGACTAAAAGAAAAGTTTTTTATTATTCTTTCCGACGGCAGATAATGGTTATGTTACACTCATGAAAATATTAAAAGAATTACGTTGTTTGAATACTGTTTTCACAATGTTGAGTGCGTCGAGGTCTATTGCAAAACAACTTTGTCTTTAGACTTGCATGTGTTACCTGTTGCAGCTCTGTTTCCACTTCGCGCTGCCATAGCATTTATGGGTATACTGGCAATCCTGTGCCAGTATATATTAAAGGTGACCCTGTCGGTGGCTATTGGAGGAATGGTCAAATCCGTATCTCAGGAAAACTCTGTGGATGAAACTTGTCCCCTGCCAGGCTCTGCAAACACAAGCACGTCAAACATTGAGGTATGTGCAACTGCAGTGTAGTAACGCCAACTACAATTTATTGAATATCACAGACGAAGTACAAATAGTGCAGATAAAATTTATACCTGAAATGAAACCAAAGGATTGACAGTTTAAATTTGTGCACGATAGATATTACTGAGTTTTCGATGTGGTATATGCTTCTCTTGTTTTGTATTTATTTGTTCATTTATTCAATTAACACGAATCAAGTTTTTGTTGATTTTGGATTTGATATGGTACTTATGTGTTTAAATAAAAGATAGTATTAGAAATTTATGTTTTGTATGCTTTGCAGTAAAGGATCCAAGGATGTGAGACTTGAAGAAATTCATATCAAGGATTATATCCTTACAGCAGTTTTAATCAATTTCACCACACCATTTGTGGCAGAAGACGATGATGATTGTGGTGAGGGTTGGGATTATAGTTAATGGCTTTATTACTGTTCTTAAATTGTATAACACATATATACTGCCCAATATTTCTAGATACAATGGGAAAGGTGATAAAAGTGACCATTAATTAACTTGTTGTTGTTGTTGTTGTGGTCTTCAGTCCTGAGACTGGTTTGCTGCAGCTCTCCATGCTACTCTATCCTGTGCAAGCTTCTTCATCTCCCAGTACCTACTGCAACCTACATCCTTCTGAATCTGCTTAGTGTATTGATCTCTTGGTCTCCCTCTACGATTTTTACCCTCCACGCTGCCCTCCAATGCTAAATTTGTGATCCCTTGATGCCTCAAAACATGTCCTACCAACCGATCCCTTCTTCTAGTCAAGTTGTGCCACAAACTCCTCTTCTCCCCAATCCTATTCAGTACCTCCTCATTAGTTATGTGATCTACCCACCTTATCTTCAGCATTCTTCTGTAGCACCACATTTCGAAAGCTTCTATTCTCTTCTTGTCCAAACTGGTTATCGTCCATGTTTCACTTCCATACATGGCTACACTCCATACAAATACTTTCAGAAACGACTTCCTGACACTTAAATCTATACTAGATGTTAACAAATTTCTCTTCTTCAGAAACGATTTCCTTGCCACTGCCAGTCTACACTTTACATCCTCCCTACTTCGACCATCATCAGTTATTTTACTCCCTAAATAGCAAAACTCCTTTACTACTTTAAGTGTCTCATTTCCTAATCTAATCACCTCAGCATCACCCGACTTAATTTGACTACATTCCATTATCCTCGTTTTGCTTTTGTTGATGTTCATCTTATATCCTCCCTTCAAGACACTGTCCATTCCGTTCAACTGCTCTTCCAAGTCCTTTGCTGTCTCTGACAGAATTACAATGTCATCGGCGAACCTCAAAGTTTTTACTTCTTCTCCATGAATTTTAATACCTACTCCGAATTTTTCTTTTGTTTCCTTTACTGCTTGCTCAATATACAGATTGAATAACATCGGGGAGAGGCTACAACCCTGTCTCACTCCTTTCCCAACCACTGCTTCCCTTTCATGCCCCTCGACTCTTATAACTGCCATCTGGCTTCTGTACAAATTGTAAATAGCCTTTCGCTCCTTGTATTTTACCCCTGCCACCTTCAGAATTTGAAAGAGAGTATTCCAGTTAACGTTGTCAAAAGCTTTCTCTAAGTCTACAAATGCTAGAAACGTAGGTTTGCCTTTTCTTAACCTTTCTTCTAAGATAAGTCGTAAGGTTAGTATTGCCTCACGTGTTCCAACATTTCTACGGAATCCAAACTGATCTTCCCCGAGAGCCGCTTCTACCAGTTTTTCCATTCGTCTGTAAAGAATTCGCGTTAGTATTTTGCAGCTGTGACTTATTAAACTGATAGTTCGGTAATTTTCACATCTGTCAACACCTGCTTTCTTTGGGATTGGAATTATTATATTCTTCTTGAAGTCTGTGGGTATTTCGCCTGTCTCATACATCTTGCTCACCAGATGGTAGAGTTTTGTCTTGACTGGCTCTCCCAAGGCCATCAGTAGTTCTAATGGAATGTTGTCCACTCCCGGGGCCTTGTTTCGACTCAGGTCTTTCAGTGCTCTGTCAAACACTTCACGCAGTATCTTATCTCCCATTTCATCTTCATCTACATCCTCTTCCATTTCCATAATATTGTCCTCAAGTACATCGCCCTTGTATAAACCCTCTATACACTCCTTCCACCTTTCTGCCTTCCCTTCTTTGCTTAGAACTGGGTTGACATCTGAGCTCTTGATATTCATACAAGTGCTTCTCTTCTCTCCAAAGGTCTCTTTAATTTTCCTATAGGCAGTATCTATCTTACCCCTAGTGAGATAAGCCTCTACATCCTTACATTTGTCCTCTAGCCATCCATGCTTAGTCATTTTGCACTTCCTGTCGATCTCATTTTTGAGACGTTTGTATTCCTTTTTGCCTGCTTCATTTACTGCATTTGTATATTTTCTCCTTTCATCAATTAAATTCAATATTTCTTCTGTTACCCAGGGATTTCTATTAGCCCTCGTCTTTTTACCTACTTGATCCTCTGCTGCCTTCACTACTTCATCCCTCAGAGCTACCCATTCTTCTTCTACTGTATTTCTTTCCCCCATTCCTGTCAATTGTTCCCTTATGCTCTCCCTGAAACTCTCTACAACCTCTGGTTCTTTCAGTTTATCCAGGTCCCATCCCCTTAAATTCCCACCTTTTTGCAGTTTCTTCAGTTTCAATCTGCAGTTCATAACCAATATATTGTGGTCAGAATCCACATCTGCCCCTGGAAATGTCTTACAATTTAAAACCTGGTTCCTAAATCTCTGTCTTACCATTATATAATCTATCTGATACCTTTTAGTATCTCCAGGATTCTTCCAGGTATACATCCTTCTTTTATGATTCTTGAACCAAGTGTTAGCTATGATTAAGTTATGCTCTGTGCAAAATTCTACAAGGCGGCTTCTTCTTTCATTTCTTCCCCCCAATCCATATTCACCTACTATGTTTCCTTCTCTCCCTTTTCCTATTGACGAATTCCAGTCACCCATGACTATTAAATTTTCATCTCCCTTCACTACCTGAATAATTTCATTTATCTCGTCATACATTTCATCAATTTCTTCATCATCTGCAGAGCTAGTTGGCATATAAACTTGTACTACTGTAGTAGGCATGGGCTTTGTGTCTATCTTGGCCACAATAATGCGTTCACTATGCTGTTTGTAGTAGCTAACCCGCACTCCTATTTTTTTATTCATTATTAAACCTATTTGATTTTGTATTTATAACCCTGTAATCACCTGACCAAATGTCTTGTTCCTCCTGCCAACGAACTTCACTAATTCCCACTATATCTAACTTTAACCTATCCATTTCCCTTTTTAAATTTTCTAACCTACCTGCCCGATTAAGGGATCTGACATTCCACGCTCCGATCCGTAGAATGCCAGTTTTCTTTCTCCTGATAACGACGTCCTCTTGAGTATTCCCCGCCCGGAGATCCGAATGGGGGACTATTTTACCTCCGGAATATTTTACCCAAGAGGACGCCATCATCATTTAATCATACAGTAAAGCTGCATGTCCTCGGGAAAAATTACGGCTGTAGTTTCCCCTTACTTTCAGACGTTCGCAGTACCAGCACAGCAAGGCCGTTTTGGTTAATGTTACAAGGCCAGATCAGTCAATCATCCAGACTGTTGCCCCTGCCACTACTGAAAAGGCTGCTGCCCCTCTTCAGGAACCACACGTTTGTCTGGCGTCTCAACAGATACCCCTCCGTTGTGGTTGCACCTACGGTACGGCCATCTGTATCGCTGAGGCACGCAAGCCTCCCCACCAACGGCAAGGTGCATGGTTCATGGGGGAAGTTAATTAACTTAGAGAGTAGGTTATGTATACAGCGAACTAAGAGAAAAAGAAAACAAGGGTAAAATCCAAAAAATAGTAACAAGAACTTTAATTATTAGTACTTAAACGGTGGTTAACATTTTCAGAAAAAATTTTCACTCTGTAGTAGAATCGTGCTGATTTGAAACTTCCTGGAAGATCGGAACTGTATGCTGGCCCGGGATCCAATCTTGGGACCTTTGTCTTTCGTGGGCAGCTGCTCTACCGACAGAACTATCCAGGCACGACTCAGACCTGCCCCCTGTACACCATCTCCTACCTTCCAATCTTAGCAGGAGTTCTCCTGCGAACTTGCGGGACTGGTACTCCTGGACGAAAGAATTCTGCAGAAGATATCCACACTATCCTTCCATCCAGGAGTACTACTTCCTCAAGGCTGCAGGAGAGCTTCTATTGAGTTTGGAAGGTAGTAGATTGTGTACAGCCGGAAGTAAATCAATGAGGGCGGCTCGTTGCTAGAACGCTTGCCCGAAAAAGGAAAATATCGCAAGTTCGAGTCCCGGTCCGTTACACATCTTTGACCTAGGGTGTCAAGATGTTTAGCATCTATGATACTACAGTTGTATTTAACATAGTTAGAAAGGATGGTATAACTGTGAACATTTAAGTAAATTCTGGAGGTAAAGAAAACGTGCAAACAATTCGATCTCGTTAAGGGCCTTATACGGGTGTGCATCACTGACACAGAGGAATACTCGTCACATGGGAGTAAATGTCTATTTTTTTAAATGTGTTTGCAGAAGGATCCGAAGCGTTCCATTGAGCGAGAAGGTAAAAACTGAACATCGGAGCCGCAGCTGCTTAGTTGAATGCGCACGCTGCAGCAGTTTCTGTTTATGTACATGTTTTAGTTTATCCTTTGTTCTCAAATGCTTGTGTGAGGAGGTGAATTGTATGCGTGTGTTGAACTATGTTGACTGGTGTCGATTAACTGATTCTAAGTTCTTACGAATTTTTTCGAGCGGTAGTGTTACGTGAGCTGACTTTGTAGGGTAGTGACAGCTAGAAAAACTGTACCAGCACTACTTACTGCATCTCGTATCTGCTAAGGTTAGTGTTATATTCCTTGCTGTATTCACGAATATAGACTAAAGACGGATAGGGACTACGCTTCCTGTGTACGGTTGCTGGGGGAACTTGTCACTGTTCGCAAACAGAAGATGTGTTGGCCACAGTAGATAGACTACAGGCTGAGCCCGGGGCTGCAGTGAAGTTGAGCCATCTGGAACAAACGCTTTGGCACCTCTCGTGCCTATACCGTCATCTGGAGACAAGAAATCAGAGAAGAGCTGCGTATACTCGCTTTAAAATCACCAGCGAGTCCTGTGACGTCATCACCGAACTCGCCGTCTCCGTGTACCCCGTAGAAACTGCCGCAGCCCGCCCGTCGCCTGAGTCTGTTGTCGGGTACAAGTGGACTCAATTCGCTCTGGAAGGAGAGCGATTACACGAGTTGGGAAGTATAGCCGCGGACTCGCGGCATTCCCGCTACATAAGCAACTGTTCTGAAAGAAATTTGCTCCATTAAGCTGTAAATTACTATCCATTTGCTTCACACGATCAAGATTTCAGCTTTATAGTCAGTCTCAACTGCAAGTTGAAATGTCACAAAATGTCTGACCCGCCGTAATGACAGAAGCAAGTTATGTACCACTTTCAAGATTCGATTATGCAGCCACCCGGTTGCAAATAACTTTTAGGTACGGAGGCCAGGGTTTAGACACCTATTAAGGATGTCTTCATTAGAATCAAATTTTGATAAATCCAATAAAATAATACAAATGGTTCAAATGGCTCTGAGCACTATAGGACTTAACTGCTGAGGTCATCAGTCCCCTAGAACTTAGAACTACTTAAACCTAACTAACCTAAGGACATCACACACATCCATGCCCGAGGCAGGATTAGAACCTGTGACTGTAGCGGTCGCGCGGTTCCAGACTGTAGCGCCTAGAACCGCTTGGCCACCGAGGCCGGCAAAATAATACAGAGAAAATTAACTATGACAAAAAACACGTTAACCAAGACGACGATTTTTACGACGTACAACGTTTACTTACTTAAAATTACATTGCTAAAAAGCGGTAGTCAGAATTTAGGGCAGCTATGCTCAAGTCAAATGTGAAATAAAACGTTCCAGCCTTTGCCACGTGTGTCCCACTAGGAACATCATCAGACTGATAGGCCACTGCCACGAAAACAACGCAATTTGCTCGGCCTATCTGGCGCGGTCAGTGACATGTGCCCGTTTGAGACATTGTAATAGAAATGATTCAAAAAACGACAGTTAATTTAAAAAAAATATATAAAGGAAGAGATGTTTTCATTAAGTTGCCGGAAGATAAATACTTCAATAATTTTTCAGCTGCTGATCTTGGTATTTTGCCTTATGCTCGGTACGTAGAGACATTCTGTTCATATACACTACTTCCCGGGAAAGAATTCAGCATTTGTTTGAAACTTTTAATAGTCTTCATGAAAAAAATCAGCTTTACTTGTGAATTATAAAATTAAAAAAAAAATGGCTCTGAGCACTATGCGACTCAACTGCTGAGGTCATTAGTCCCCTAGAACTTACAACTAGTTAAACCTAACTAACCTAAGGACGTCACAAACATCCATGCCCGAGGCAGGATTCGAACCTGCGACCGTAGCGGTCTTGCGGTTCCAGACTGCAGCGCCTTTAACCGCACGGCCACTTTTTTTTTTTTTTTTTTTTTTAAATTCTCATTTTGTACACTTTTGTTCGTTGCATCTGCTCGGGGCGGACATCGTAAGACATCCGTTTAAGTTCGTTGTTGATCGATTAGCTCAGTTTTTTTATTACAGAGGGCTGCTAACCCTCTGACCGAACACGCTGAGCTACCGTGCCGGCTGTTACTTCGGCCGGCTATAAAATAAAAGGCCGGCAGCTTAATTACTTGGATCTCAGTATTGTTATTGACAACGACACTTTCTTTCGGTATTTTTTGAAAAGTCACTAATACAGATCAAATTGTGCCCGCTACGTCAGTGCATCCTCATTCCCATAAGAAATCATTTTTCCATTCAGCCATTCATCATGCACTTTCTGTACCTTTGTCGCCTGAATATAATAAAAATTATTGGAGTTAATAACGACTATGTTCCCTCGTTAGCTGAAAAGCTCTTCAAAGCTAAAACTGACGCTAAAGTAACCACTTTACACAGCAGTGCTGCTCCTGACAGTAACAAGTATAAAATTTTTTCTCGATTCCTGTTTTGGGCTCTATTTCGTATAAAATTTGTCATCTTCTGATTTAAAAAATATACATTCAAAGTTACCTTTTTCACGAATAACAACTTGCAAAAAATCTCATCCACTACCTCAAGTCCACAATTGTTCCTATACACTTTCAGGAGTGCATCAAATCACTTGTCATACCTGTACCGTTTATTATATAGGACAAACTAGATGGTTTTTAGTGTCAGGTGCAAGGAACTTCTGTTAGGAAAAAGAGGCACTAATGTACACAATTCTGCTTTTGCTGATCATCTGCTAATTTCCGGACACAAACCGAAATGCGCTGAAGAAATTTCCATTTTACGTAGAGAAAGGAAAGGTCATAGGCTTGATGTACTGGAAGAGCTGGAGATTTTCAAGCATATTTCTAAGAACGATGGCGTTATCGTAAGTGTACAGTTACAACTAAGTAACAAAAATTTTTTCAGTGGTTTTAGTCCACTGCTCGTGCAATTTTGATTCCTTTATTTTTACTATGTTTCCCTATTTCTGGTTCCGAAATATCATTTTCTTCGAATCTCATAGATATGTGCTACAAAAGTTACCATCATGCAAATATTTTCTGGATTGTACAGCTGTTTCTAAAATTCTTCTATATCATTCTGCCTTTACATGATAGTGATTTGTGTAAAGCTCTTAGTTATATTTGATCTACTTGACTACTGTGTATTTTCAAAAAGACATTAAGCCTCCTTCTTTATATTTTTTTAAATTAACTGTCGTTTTCCCAATTATTTCTGTTATAATGTTTCAAATGGGCTGACCAGCTTGTATTGTTATCGTGGCAGCAATGTAAGCCAGTGGACCGATCAGCCCGATGTTGTTCCTAGATGGGTACACTTGCCAAAGGCTGGATTGTTTTATTTCACTTTTGACATGAGAATATCTGCTTTAAATTCTGACCATTGCTTTTTAGCAATGTAATTCTAAGTAAGTAACCTTTGTAGGTAATGAAAATTGTCATCTAGGTTAATGTGTTTCTGTCATACTTAATTCCCTGTGTATTATTTTATAGGATTTATCAAAATTTCATTTTGATGAAGACAGCCTTAGTAGGTGTCGAAATCTAGGTCGCTGTACCTAACAGTTATTTGCAACCGATTGGCTGTATAATCCTATGTTGAAACTAGTATACGGTTGCTCAGTAACAGCCGTCTTCAAAACTATTATATACTACTGATCGTTTAGCAGTGAATATTGTTCTGTTTATACATACATTTATAAAGATACAATTTCTCGAAGACGGCTCTAAATTTTTTTTTTTAATATCTTGTACCTATTCAGAGAATGCCTAACATTTACATGTTTTCAAAGCGTTGCCGAGTCTGTAATGACAGTACCAGAAAACATGACATGAGGATGAAATGCAGTCTAAATGGTGGTTAATTATTCAAATAAATTACAGAAATAAATGATAAATCATACAAGTCGTTGTTAGCCTATAAGCGCAAGTTGCAATTACCAAATGAATAAAGAAATAACACGTTTTCTGGTGGCAGTGACATGACAGCAACGTTAATGTGTGCCGGGTTTTCGTTCGACGCAGCACACATATTTTCTCACGGTGGAGGTGAAACAAACCAGAACACAACAGTTTTGTTCGCACTGACGAAATTTATATGTTTTTCGTCGGAATCATGGACTGTAGCATGAAATTTATTCCCGGTAACCTACCTCCACCTAAAGGAACAGATTTGCAGTTCTGTATTTTGCTGCATCAATAAACTTCCGTCTTACACCGTCCACAGTCTCACAAAACACTGCTTCGTTAACGACCATCTGAGTCAGACAATCGGTCATTTCACATTGTCATTGCTGCTTTAGAACAGCAAGACCAGTTACTCATCTTCCGTACTAACACGAAGTCACGACTAGCCTTACTCTCACAGCGCCACACTTCCGACTTGTCATATCCGCGGAATTACAGCGGGAACGAAGGAAGCCCATTAGCACTGATGTAACAGCGGCGCCTTGATTCTTGAAGTATGCAACCGACAATAATTGATTCTTTCTCGCCGGCCGCGGTGGCGGTGCGGTTCTAGGCGCTCCAGTCCGGAGCCGCGCTGCTGCTGCGGTCGCAGGTTCGATTCCTGCCTCGGGCATGGGTGTGTGTGATGTCCTTAGGTTAGTTAGGTTTAAGTAGTTCTAAGTTCTAGGGGACTGATGACCACAGCAGTTGAGTCCCATAGTGCTCAGAGCGATTTGAACCTTTTTTTTTTTTTTTTTTTTTTTTTTTATTCGTTCTCGCTCCGTTTCTGATAGCTACAGGAGACCCTGACGTCCCAGCGCCTTCCGATCCACTCCTCCTGGCCAGATCGACGCTTACCTCACGGTGAATGATGAACAGTGGCGGAAGCACGTCTCAGCCAGTACAGGACGTCTCGTCTCCTGGGACTGGGTGCTATCCCTCTGAAATATTTGGACACGTATGGATGGTGGGTTTGCTGGCCACTGGGTGCTGGTGATGAAGCCCCTAGGAAAAAAGCTGCCTTGTCGAGAAAGAAGGCCATTGCCCATCCTGTTTGCATGGCGGTGGACGTCTCATCGGAAATGTGGAGGAAGCTCTGCCGCCAGCCACTGAGCTCACTCGGTGCACCCAGATGCACATCGTGGCACACGTCGGCAAGAATGGCGCCTACCGAACGGGTTCAGTGGCTGGTTGCTTTGGTGGTAACAACTCGCCTCGCATGCATTATACACTCCTGGAAATGGAAAAAAGAACACATTGACACCGGTGTGTCAGACCCACCATACTTGCTCCGGACACTGCGAGAGGGCTGTACAAGCAATGATCACACGCACGGCACAGCGGACACACCAGGAACCGCGGTGTTGGCCGTCGAATGGCGCTAGCTGCGCAGCATTTGTGCACCGCCGCCGTCAGTGTCAGCCAGTTTGCCGTGGCATACGGAGCTCCATCGCAGTCTTTAACACTGGTAGCATGCCGCGACAGCGTGGACGTGAACCGTATGTGCAGTTGACGGACTTTGAGCGAGGGCGTATAGTGGGCATGCGGGAGGCCGGGTGGACGTACCGCCAAATTGCTCAACACGTGGGGCGTGAGGTCTCCACAGTACATCGATGTTGTCGCCAGTGGTCGGCGGAAGGTGCACGTGCCCGTCGACCTGGGACCGGACCGCAGCGACGCACGGATGCACGCCAAGACCGTAGGATCCTACGCAGTACCGTAGGGGACCGCACCGCCACTTCCCAGCAAATTAGTGACACTGTTGCTCCTGGGGTATCGGCGAGGGCCATTCGCAACCGTCTCCATGAAGCTGGGCTACGGTCCCGCACACCGTTAGGCCGTCTTCCGCTCACGCCCCAACATCGTGCAGCCCGCCTCCAGTGGTGTCGCGACAGGCGCGAATGGAGGGACGAATGGAGACGTGTCGTCTTCAGCGATGAGAGTCGCTTCTGTCTTGGTGCCAATGATGGTCGTATGCGTGTTTGGCGCCGTGCAGGTGAGCGCCACAATCAGGACTGCATACGACCGAGGCACACAGGGCCAACACCCGGCATCATGGTGTGGGGAGCGATCTCCTACACTGGCCGTACACCACTGGTGATCGTCGAGGGGACACTGAATAGTGCACGGTACATCCAAACCGTCATCGAACCCATCGTTCTACCATTCCTAGACCGGCAAGGGAACTTGCTGTTCCAACAGGACAATGCACGTCCGCATGTATCCCGTGCCACCCAACGTGCTCTAGAAGGTGTAAGTCAACTACCTTGGCCAGCAAGATCTCCGGATCTGTCCCCCATTGAGCATGTTTGGGACTGGATGAAGCGTCGTCTCACGCGGTCTGCACGTCCAGCACGAACGCTGGTCCAACTGAGGCGCCAGGTGGAAATGGCATGGCAAGCCGTTCCACAGGACTACATCCAGCATCTCTACGATCGTCTCCATGGGAGAATAGCAGCCTGCATTGCTGCGAAAGGTGGATATACACTGTACTAGTGCCGACATTGTGCATGCTCTGTTGCCTGTGTCTATGTGCCTGTGGTTCTGTCAGTGTGATCATGTGATGTATCTGACCCCAGGAATGTGTCAATAAAGTTTCCCCTTCCTGGGACAATGAATTCACGGTGTTCTTATTTCAATTTCCAGGAGTGTAGAAGCATAGCTACCCTTCTGAAGCATCATTCTCGAAATTGCTCGTGGTCTTCTGGTCTGCGCCCGGATGTAATGCTTGAATCAGATGTTAACACGTTTCTGGGACTATCTTTGATGCGGATTTCTCGATCTTGCCACGAAGAATTGTCAGAATAGGTTAGGCGTACATTACAAGCAGGAAGCGGCTGCTAGGGTAACGCACGCGGTGAGCTCAAATGGGTTTTTAGTATGACAAATACCCTCTCACGTCCGATAAGATACTTTTCGATTTCAGAGAGGGAAGAATTTCAGTCCCATTAACTAATGGGACCAGCATTCGTCACAGCAGATCGGAGAAAAAACATCTTTATATAGTGATGGTTAACGGCAGGAATGTCCATAAAGATGCCGGAATTAGTCTCACTCAGTATGCAATGCAATAAACGTTTTTATGTTGAGGATCAAACGACAATCACTGCACCAAGATCGGCCCTCCTCAGCTCTTCAGACATTCCACTATAATTTTCTAGCGTTGCGACTTATCTGTATATAATAGCAACATCCACGAAAAGCTTCACAGAAATTCTTACGTTATTCAGTAGGTCATCTCAATGTGTTATATGGTCCTAAAAAGGTCCCTCGGGTTCGCCTGAAGCTAGTTTTACGCCTGAAGGTATTCCTCTGTTAAGAATGACATGTTGTGTTCAGTTCTGCTAGGAGCTACTCAGCAATGGTGGTAGTTCAAGCGTGTTTACAGCTGTAAATAACACGCTAATATTTAGTTAGGTTAGTATAAATCCCGAATGGGAAATACTGTTCAAGCGGGGAGCGGAGTCAAACATAATTCATAGTCTCGTTACCTCATGGGCAGTAGTGGCGGAATATTTGAGGAAAAACACGGAGAAATAAGAGCGAACATTATGGCGGATAGTACTGGCAAAGAATAGCGTGATACTGTTGAAAAAGCCTCATTCGAAAATTACGTTGAGCAGTTAATCCGGCAACCGAATCGCGAAGGTAACATATCAGATGTCCTGAACCCCGAATTTTATGGTTCAATTAACGTAGAACAGAATATCTGTGAGCATAAGGCAGATGTTGCCTGATTGGATATGACTGTACAAATACAAAGAAAGGTAGAAAGATGCGAGGGTCGTTCAATGAGTAATGCCTCACATTTTTTTCGCAGAACATATTTATTAAAAAAGAGTCAGAATTTTGTGACAATATAAATCAACAAGTGTTGTCCATATCCTATTTTTCTACGCAGTCTCCATCACGTCCTATGGCCGTACGCCAACGTTGTGGAAGAACATGTCTTCCCTGTGGGTAAAAGCTGTTGTCCTGTAGGCGAAGCCATGTTTTCTCTGCATGACTGACACTCTCGTCATGTTCAAAGTGTGTTCCCCGTAGAGATCCGTGACAGAAACGCCTCGCTGTCGGTCTCAAAACGCCCCAACAATTCAAATGAAGTTGCCTTTCTTTGAATGTCGTAGTCCGCTATGAGCATTCGTGGAACTCATTGTGAGCGCCTCTTTGAATGTCCGAGAGTCTCGATCTTTGTAGACGCACTTCAAATGCTGATCGACAACTGTAGAGCCAATCGTTGAGTTGTGATGCGCCGGTCGTCACTAATAATTGCATCCGCACGATTCAGCATGTCTGGAGCAGTGGCTGTGACAGGACGTCCCGAACGTGGCTGTTCGCGGAGCTCTGTTTCTGCATTTCCTGAGGCTGTAACTTTCTTCACCCATCCCCCAACTGTACTCCTATCAATTGCAGCATCGGCATACAATGCACACAAACGCTTATCCACGTTCACCACGGTTTCTTTTTTTGCACACAAGAATTCAATAACAGCTCGCTGCTTGTAACGTGAGTCCTAGGTAGACGCTATTTTGACGCCGTACTACGGCTCTGTCATATGCCAGAACGGTTCGAATCTTCACCGGCGCACAGAACAAACATCAAATGTGTAGCACCAACAAGGAGGTTTGTCTACATATGTTAGTGGCTTTGTAAAAAAATATGGAGATTACTTATTGAACGACCCTCGTATTTGTGCTTAACAAGTGTGACAAGAGACAGATCTCATATTACCTGAGTGTCAACATGAAATATTCACCTCTGAGACTAAAAATGTTGAACGTAAATGGGCAAAGTTCAAGATTATTGTACAATATACTATACCTTTGACAGGTACGTACAAAAAATTTGTGACAGACGGGAAATATACACCACAGTTCGACAACCACGTTAGAAAGCTGCTGCGAAACCATAGAGAGTTTCGCTGCTAATTTCAATGAAGCCAAAATCACATAGACAAAAACTGAGAGAAGCCAAAAGTTATCGTAAGGAGGGCCCAGTGTGAAGCTTTCTACTAGTCCGAAACTAAAACTTGTCTCTACCGAACCAACAGAGAATTCTCAGAGGATTTGGTCTTACGTTAAATCAGTAAACGGATCAAATTTGTCCACACACTAGGTGACCATTTTTGCATAGAAAAGGAGGATCAAAAGTATTTCACTGAGGAAGATCTTACATTGTCAGACAAACGTCAGAATGACAGATATCAAAGTAAATGACAGCGGTACTGAAAATCTACTGAAATCGCTCAACAGACGAGAGGCGGCTGGACCTGATTGGGTACCTGCACGACTGTAGGCAGACTAAGTGAAACAACTTGTTCCGCTTCTGTCAGAAGTATACTGTATATCACGGGAGAAGCGACGCGTTTCCAGTGGTTGCATAATTCGGAGGAGATTTTCGTTTTCAAGAAGGGAAGTAGAACAAACGTACAAACCTATAGGCCTATATCACTGACGTCTCTATGTTGTATTTTCGAGCTCGCTTTGTCCTCTCCGCTGTAGAAATCAAATGGATTTCACAAGCAACGGTCGTCCACGAGACTCAGAAGGCAGTTGACACCGACGCCCAAGTTGATGTGCTGTTCCTTGACTTTCCGAAGGCATTCAACACATTTCCGTGCTGACATCTAATGAAAAACGTACGACCGTATAGAATATCAGACCACCTTTGTGAATGGAGTGAATAGCTCCTAGCAGAATTGAACGCAGCATTTTATTCTTAATAGAGAAATACCTTCTGGCGTAAAACTAGCTTCGGGCGTGCCCAAAGGAGCTCTGCACGACCATATAACACCGACAAATGACTTTCTCAATAACTTAAGAAATTCTATGAAGCTTTTCGCGGATGTTGCTATTATATACAGAGCAGTCGCAACGATAGAAAATTGTAGTGGAATGTCTGAAAATCTGAAGAGGATCGATGCCTGGTGCAGTGATTGTTAGTTTACCCTCAACATGAACAAATTTAATGCATTGCGGATGAATAATCATTACTGCATGATAGTGCGATTACAGAACGATCACATGGAAAAGCCACATCCCATAAAAATCCGGGAGTATACGTACGGAGGGACTGCGTGAAATTAATCCCAGGTAAGGCACATTCATTGGCTGGTTCAAATGGCTCTGAGCACTATGCAACTTAACTTCTGAGGTCATCAGTCGCCTAGAACTTAGAACTAATTAAACATAACTAACCTAAGGACATCACACACATCCATGCCCGAGGCAGGATTCGAACCTGCGACCGTAGCGGTCGCTCGGCTCCAGACTATAGCGCCCAGAACCGCACGGCCACTCCGGCCGGCGCAGATTCATTCATCCCCTAGAAGTGTAGTGCACCCACGAAGGAGGTAGCGTAAAAAACCCCCGTTCAATCAATACTTGAATATTCGTCATTAGTCTGGGCTCTGAACCAGATAAGGTTGACAGAGGAAACAGAGAATTTCCAAAGAAGAGCAGTGCATTTCGTAACAGGTTCAATTAGTAAGCATGAAAGCATGGAAGCTCATGGAATTCCAGCAGCAGAACCATCAAGAGAGGCGCTGTTCATACAGGGTGATTTACTGTTAAAATACCGAGAACGTGTGTTCTCAAGCGATTCAACGAACATATTTTAGCCTTCCACGTATATCTTTCAGGAAGATCTCGGAGGTAAAATTAGAGAGATTGGGACTCACACGCAGAATCATCAACAGTCATTCTTTCCATTGGCCATTCGCGATTGGAACAGGAGAGGACAGAAGTGACAGTGCTGCACAACTTACCAGCCGCTACACGCCATAAGATGGCCTGTGAAGTACTGATGTAGAAACAGACCTTTCATAATTCCCAAGCTGTCTGCTAATATCCATACCAAACAATTTCGTTAACTCCCCATAAAATATCTTGCGAAATACATTTCAACCGTACTAAACAATCACCCCACCGGTTCTTTACACACTTTGTTCTAAACTATTTAAACCCTTCCTTCCTTGCTTCCAACGTTTGCGTATTCCTTTCCAAGTTATCCACTCAGAACTAACCAGATCATTAACCAGAGTCATATTTTAGTTTTCATCTCGTTGCTCTGCCATTATAAAAGTCCAGACTCTTGCCTCATTTCGCATGTAAATCGTAGGGGCATATTCATATTCTTTCTCAGATTTTAGAGCTCACATTTGTTCTGCAATTAAATACATAGTTTTATTCAGCCATATTTGTCAGCTGTAGTGTTATAGTTTCTTCCCTACCGACTCTTCTCCTTATTTTATGACAAGTTTTAGAGAGCGAGAGGGATCACCATGATGTGTAAACACTAACAAGATATTTTTTATGTACTTTTACGATTTTTTAAACATTATTAACTACGTTAATCTCTAAATAGTTTTGTTTTGGTGCAGCGCCCCGAATACCATCATCATCATAATTGGGAGTAGTGTGGTTTTCATACTCGGGTGAACATTTTGATTTAGGTTTTCCATCATTTCCTTACATCACATGAGGTGAATCTCGAGAGGGATCTTTCACAGTGTCACGGCACATTTAATGTTTGTTCTTATCCAATGTGAGGTAACGGGACGTCTTCGAAAACTCTTCGTCACTGTCTTCAGAACGTTAACTTACAGTCCTAAACCATAAATTTTCTTCTGTTTTTGTTTCATTTGCATGTCTATATCATATTAACTCATTATCGCGCTGCCACAAAGATACTAAATACATCGCTGGTGGTAAATGTTCAGGTTTCAATTACCAGAATCAACTTTCGGTTCTGACGTTATAGGTTACTACAAAAAATATATTAGAAATGACCTGGCATCTTTTCACTCCAGCTGTTGATGTATTGTGTGTCACGTTTTGTGTGTTTCAGGGAGGAGAATTTGAGTGGGATGAGGTGATGCAAGGTTACATACTGTCCTCCTACTACTACGGGTACGCAGGAGTGAACATAGTGGCTGGTTACGTTGCTGCCCGGTATAGTGCCCGCTGGGTTTTCACCATAGGACTGCTCGCTGCCGGTGTTTTCACGGTCTTGGGTCCTGTCTGCGCCAGTGCGAGCCCGGTGGTTTTCATGATAACACGGATACTCGTTGGAACATTTTCAGTAAGTACTTTTGAGGTGCGACGTAACACTTCTGTTCTGCAGTCATTTCTAAAATACTGAGCACGTTACCATTCTTTTCAGGGTGTTATTATACCATCAATGCACGTTCTTATTGGGAAATGGTTCCCCGAAAACGAGCGACAAAGACTAGGAGGACCTATTTTCTCAGGTAACGTCCATTTCGACTTTCTAAACGCAGTGGAAATATTCTTCAAAGAAGGCCAACTTCCATGAGAGAACGTAATAAAACATGTGACTTATGCATAGATACTGTAACACTTTCTCTCACTGTTATCACATCAGTTATAATGAATCCCGAAAGAATTCCGTATGAACTAACGTACACTCTAAGATAAAAAAAAAGACGAACCACGAAGGAACTATCCGAATGGGATGGAAATCGGTAGATGTTATGTACGAGTACAGACAAACAAACGATTACAATTTCAGAAAAAATACGTGGTTAATTTAAGAGAAAGTGGTTCACAAATTGAGCAAGTCAATAACGCTTTGGTCCACCTCTGGTCCTTATGCAAGCAGTTATTCGGCTTGGCATTGAATGATAGAGTTTTTGGATGCCTCCTGACGATATCATGCCAAATTCTGTCCAATTGGCGCATTACATCGTCGAAAACCAGAGCTGGTTGGAGGGCCCTCATCATAATAATCCAAACTTTCTCCATTGTGGAGAGATCCGCGGACTTTTCTCGCCAAGTTAGGGTTTGGCAAGCACAAAGACAAGCGGTAGAACTCTCGCCGTGAGTGGGAGGGTTGAAATGTGTACCCACGATAGTTTGCCACGAAGACAGGGCGTAGAATATTGGCGACATGCCACTGTGTTGCAAGGGTGCCGCGGATCACAACCAAAGGGGTCCTGCAATGAAATGAAGTGGCACGTCAGAATATCGGGACGTATGCCGGGCATCAGTCAGGTGAGTATCTCACCGCCCACCGGGGCATCTCTAGACACGTCGTCGCTGGCCAGCGAGGTTCATTTTGAAGCTGCACTCCTCACTAAAGACAGTTCTGATCCAGTCAATGAGATTCCAGTCCGAAGACCTCTTTGATTGTCATCTGCGGCACCTTTACAGCAAAGCGATATGTCGACGATATTCTACGCCCATTTTTGTTGCCCTCCATGACATGTCATCCTGGGCTCACATTTCAGCTCGATAATGTCCGCCCACAAACTGTGAGAGTCACTGTGAGAGTTTCTACTGTTTGACTTCAAGCTTCCCAAACACTACTTTGACCAGCACGATCCCATCTCTCCCCAACTGAGAACCTTTTGAGTATGATGGGCTGGGTCCTCCAACTAACATGCGATTTTGATGATCTAATGCGCCAATTGGGCAAAATTTGGCACAATGTACTTCAGGAGGACATGCAGCAACTCTATCACTAAATGTCAAGCCAAATAACTGGTTGCATAGGGGCAAGAGGTGGACCAATGCGTAACTGACTTGCTCAATTTATGGAGCTCTTTCTTTTCAATAACTCATCCAAGTTTTCTGAAATTGTAGTCATTTGTTTATCTGTACATGTACATCACATCTAACGGTTTCCGTCCCAGTAGGATAATTCTTAGTCTTAGAGTGTATTTGATCTAATCCAAAATGATACATGTTTAATTTGTGGTTCCAAACTGCGTTAATCACTCAATGAATTACTGTAAGTGACGACTGACGTAGACAACAAAAATAATGCACAGAAAATGTTCCAAATGAGCAGCTGTACATTCATATCGCAACAAGTGTAGCATATGTTATCCCGTTCTCCCAGTCATTAAAGAAAATTAGTACCTTTGTTGGATTTCATTCTCTAACATAGTTCGTTTAATTAATATGAATGAAGTGTCTATGAGTTTACAGCCAGGCTCATGGGAAGGGATTTTAAGTTTCATTCTTGAGGTACAGTGGGTAGTCCATCTAATCAGATTAGTTCCAATCTCACAAACTTTGAAAAGAGTGTTTTAGTTTTAAAATCTCAGCGATTCGCTGCTTAGGATTTATACAAATATGTAACATTGCTAGAGATAGTGTTCACACCTATATTCATCAAAAAGCACTCATATACTCAGATATCAGTTCTCCACAATAACTTCAGATCAATCCAGTGCGTAGTTATCCTTGAAAAGCGCAACATTCATTCCCAGATACTACTGATATTTACTCGCAAGCCAGATTAAATAAAATGGTCAGAAATTTGAAATATATTATTCGTCTGGCAACTTCTGTACAATACGTCTCGATACAATAACTTCCTTTTGACATTTCCTTCACTGCTTACCTCCAGACAACGTAAGATTCCAAGATAATGGAAGGTTAAGCACTAAAAATTAAATGTGGTTCAAATGGCTCTGAGCACTATGGGACTTAACATCTATGGTCATCAGTCCCCTAGAACTTAGAACTACTTAAACCTACTAACCTAAGGACAGCACACAACACCCAGTCATCACGAGGCAGAGAAAATCCCTGACCCCGCCGGGAATCGAACCAGGGAACCCGGGCGTGGGAAGCGAGAACGCTACCGCACGACCACGAGCTGCGGACAAATTAAATGTGTTTTCATCACAATAGCTCAGGCAACAACGCAGTTTAAGAAAATACGGCGTGGTCAGTTTAGAATATACTGTGTTACATCAAGACAGCGTGAAACTTTCAGTGTAGTAGCAGGAACCTGACAATGGTGAAAAGTTATGTGTTAGATCAAGGGCCAAATGGTTTCCAAGTAACTGTGGGTGACAATCTTGATTCAGATACCTATCACTAGAGGCAGTAAAGACACCAGAACTTAAAATTGGTTCCTCTGACTGGTCGCAGTTTCCTGTACGCAAACATAGCATATAGTGCGTGTTCTATCTATAATTGATAAGTGTAAGCACTTACTGTTTGGAAGAGACTGTAATAAATTTGACCAACTTCAAAAATTAATATAGACTAAAATCAGTTACATAGAATTGTGAAGTATTCTTTACAGTATTTAGAAGTGCATATGTGAACATCATTTCCATCAAGACGGTACATGTTTGAGAATTTGGTGCGTAGTCCCAAAGAGAAAAAGAGCCATGTCTAGTGTAGCATATAGATCCTCAAAGTCTTCCCTATCCAATTCCACATTCTCAGAATACCAATCAATTATTGACTGCTTGCTTATCAACGGTACCCGCATTTATCACCTTCCTGTCCCAAACCCAACCATTCCGTTGCCTGAAATGCCAAAGCTACAACAACCATCTCACCCAAGATTCCACAAATCCTCGCATGTGTTCCCATAGGGACGCCAATCAACTCCCAAAAAAACTGTCCCTGCCTAACTGTAACACCCTAAAAGAGTTTTTCAACTCATCTATTTCTCTGAACGTAATCAAAACCTCCTCACAGTCAACTTGAAATGATCATCCACATCTGCCCTATCGATACACTAGTCCATCCAAACTGTTCATGGATTCCCGCCCAGCCACTAAAGATATATTCAGTTTTGCAATCACAGTTTTCTAAAAACATCAATCCTTCTACTGTTCTCATTTTACTCCGTATTTTTAGTGATCAGTCTACTGACTGGTTTGATGTGAGCCACCACAGTTTCTGTTCCAGCTACTTCATCTCAGAGCAGCACTTCGTACTTTCTCAGTTATTTGTTGGATGTATTGCAACCTCTGTCTTCCCTCACAGTTCTTACCTTCTACTGTTCCCTCCAGTACCTTAAAAGTTATTCCGTGATGTTTTAACACAAGTTTTGTCACAGTGTCCCTTCTTCTTGTCAGTGCCATATGTTGTTTTCTTCATCTATATTGGGGAGAACCTCCTCATTCGTTTTCAGTTCGCCTAATTTTCAAGCAGCACATCGGAAACTCTTCATTCTCATCTTTTCGGGTTTTCTCACCATCCATGATTCATTTCCAGTCAATGCTATGTTACAAGAGTAAATTCTCGGAAATTTCTTATAGCAATGTCATGAGCGAATCTTATCGTTGATATCCTTTCAACCTGGATTTTGACCCCATTCTTGAACCTTTCTATTATTTCAGTCATTGGTTCTTCGATGTATTAAAGATGAAGAAAAGAGTGGCGCACTTGGCGGCCGGCGTGCGGTTCCTCATTCCAGTTGAAGATAAATGTTTAGCTAGCAAAACCCAGTCCCACCAATAGGTTTAAGAGAAGGGTGATTTAAAAAACTAAGATGTAGCAACGCACTGCGTGCAGCGTGACGAAGGAGATGTGGCGTCAACTGTCCCCGTACTGTCCCATTAGTTCAGTGAGATGAGGCAGTGCCGTGGGGAATGAATGAGCAGACTCGCCGGTGTTTCGAGTCGCGTTCTTGCCAAACTTTTTTTTTCAGTTACAGCATCAAAATTTATCCAATTTACATCTCCACAATGTGGTATCTTTTGTATTTCTTTCTGTTGCTTTTACCTTTATCTAAACATTAAGACAAAACGTGAGCTTCTTACAGATGTATACGATCACTTTGTTTTGTTCATAATATAAATAAAACCAATAGAAAACAATAGTGAATACAGTAACATCGTCTGTACTCAGTGTGGTACAAAAAAACGCAAAAAGTAGGCTATACTATATTGCACGTTATGCTACGGATAATAATTCCAGTAAGTACGTTTGATATCGAGGCTTATCTTCACACAGAAACGTTCACATTAGAGAAGATGTTCAAAGCTACCACCTCGAATTTGCGGACATTTATTTCAGTCAGTACGTTTGATATCCAGGCTTGTCTTCAAACAGAAACGTTCACTTTAGAGAAGATGTTCAAAGCTACCACCTCGAATTTGCAAACATTTATTCCAGTCAGTACATTTGATATCCAGGCTTATCTTCAAACAGAAACGTTCACTTGAGAGAAGATGTTCAAAGCTACCACCTCGAATTTGCAAACGTTTCGCCACTCACTGGATCATACTTTGCTGGGCATTACGCAACACACCTGCATCCAACACTGCCGAAGTGGCATGAACACGTGCTATTAGGTCGTGTACATCCATGGGTGAAGTAATATAAACTTGTTCCTTCAAGTGGCCCCACAAATAAAAATCTAGTGGAGAACGTGGAGGCATAACAGTGGACCTCGACAACCAAAGCATTTCCCTGGAAACGCTTCACTTAAGGTGTTGGGCACATTCATTCCAACGCGTGGCGGTGCACCATCATGCTGGAACCGTAGCTGTCGCCGAATACGTAGTGGAACTTTTTCTTATACGTGAGGCAAAGTATTGCAAAGAAACATACGATACAAGAGCGCATCCAACTTGTCCAGCAATAGATAAGGACCCAAAAGCCCTCCTCTCACGATTTCAACCCAAAGGTTTTTGGCAAAGCTTGCCTGAAATCCACTTTCACAGGTGACATGTGGTTTACGTTTCGACCAATAATGTCAATTATGGAGGTTGAAAGTACCTTCACGAGTGAAGCTAGATCCGTCAGTCCGTATCACATTATTTATAAAATGTTCGTTGTGTTCCACTCGCTTCAAAAGCCATTCACAAAACTGTACTCGTCGAATGCGGTCTTCAGGCCGCTGGCGCTGAGTTAACATATAATGATATGGAGGCAGCTCTTCATCGTGCAACACTCCAACGGTGAGCCTTCCAGATATCTGGAACTGCCTTGCAATATCACGGGTACTTCGCCGAGGGGACTACTGAACGGTTTCTAGAATCGCGTCCGTAGTTTGTAGAGTACCTTTAGTTCTTGAACGACCTCTGTCCAGTACTTGCGTACGAAGGCGTTGCTCCACGCTACGAAAAAACATTCTTATCGGGATGGTGCATTTGAGGGTACCGTGCAGCGCGAGCAGCGGCAGCACCAACAGCTTGGTTATCGGATGAACCCAGCACCAAAAGCATATCGACGTATTCATCGTTTGTGTACTGAAGCGCTCAACAAGAACCTGACAAAACCAGTTATGGTTGCACTCTGCGCGGTTAGTAGACACATGAATGCAGTTTAATGGATCCCACTCTCATATGATAGGCTATTGTAATATGACAAAATGATGTCCTGCCTGTAAATGATGAGAGCTAGGGAATGGACGTCTACAAAATAAAAATGGAATCTAACGAGAATTCGAACCATGCCTCAATGGTTAATGTGGGTTCGATGCCACGGCTGTCTGCTCAGTGTGCCACGATGCGTGATACAGTAGTGTGGTGTGATACACATCCTCTGTACATTCCTTTCGCTGCACGATGTGACAGTGCTGAAAACTTCTGGTTTTCATACATGTGTTTTGGTAATGCGCGCGATCTGATTTTGCCAGATAAACTTTCTTTAGATGTGTATTTACACTTTGAGATTTGTCCACGTCGTACAAGCTTAAGTCCACTGTTACGAATTTTACTCTTCAACCTGTCTCGCCAAGGGTTCCATTCACCTTTACAGTGTAAGACTTTGGCCCGTCTATTCGATAGCAGGGATAGGGTTTTTGCAATAGGGACACACATTTTGTAATTCCAAGAGTCGTCCTACAACAGTACTTTTGCTTGACTTGTGTAATATTACAGAATTACGTACTTGGTCTTTCACGAATTATTCTCCTTAAATCTATACCTAATTCAATCAACGTAGACGTCCTATTCTCGATGTTACACATTATCATAATAGCCCCTTACGTCCTATCACTATATGGAAACGACTCAAGTGTTCAACAAGAGGAATATGACATAAATTATTTTCAAAAGAGGAATACGTGATAAAGTCACTGTTGTCACGTGTCTGATCCTAACTTCTGGAGAACGGCCGCTTAACCCACGAGTGGGCAACCGGCAAGCCCTGCAGATCCGGCCCGCGATTGGTTTCATATGTCGTGAGTAAAGGATGACGCGTAAATAAATGTAAACATCTGCTGAGGGGTAGACATAAAAAGAATGTACCATCAATAAATCGTGTCTTGAGACATATGTTATTGGCGTGGCGTGACAGGAAAAGAGGTGCCATTGTCATCGTTGCGTTACCCCTAAACATTACCGTCACGGCCGCTACAGTTGTGACTCAGGCGTTAAGAGCGCTGCTGTTGCGTTACGTAAAGAGGTGAACCGCGACCTTAAGCAAGTACCAAAGGTTCCCCATGCCTGGCTTAAACTTTAAAACTTATCCTCTCTTCTTCCATAAATGTCATCTTATCCCCTTGACCTACCAACAAAATTCTTCATTTACAGAGCCAGTTTCGGTCGACTGACTATCATCAGTTTCATAAAAGTAATCACACCATCCTATTCGGCAAAATATAAAATCATTAACGTAAGCTGATAAAATCAAAAATAGGACACTGTTATCATATAGTAATACCGTTAACACCGACTGCAGTTACAGCACGAATGAGTTCACTACAAAGCACATCATATATATATATATATATATATATATATATATATATATATATATATATATATATATATATATATATATACTTGGAGAACGTTAAAACCAACAAACTGCAGGGACGGATTCGTGACTGGCCTGACTGGAAATGGAGGAAAAAAGGTCCTGTGGACATGTGTACGGACATGTATCTTTGCCACGGTAGATGGCGCTGACGAACGGTACTCACCACGTGCCGTTTGGTCCTTGTGTTTTGCAGCCTATGTGATTGACGCAGCGTACTGTACACAACAGAATGATCCGGTATTTACGTCGGGAACAAGCCGAGATAGTGTTTGTGTACTGCCAAGCTGATGGAAACGGTCGAGAGGCAGCATGGCTATACCAAAAAAAGCACCCTCACAGAAAAAAATGGGTCAAATGGCTCTAAGCACTATGAGACTTAACATCTGAGGTCATCAGTCCCCTAGACTTAGAACTACTTAAACCTAACTAAGGACATCACACACATCCATGACCGAGGCAGGATTCGAACCTGCGACCGTAGCAGCAACGCGGTTTAGGACTGAAGCACCTAGAACCGCTCGGCCACAGGGGCCGGCCCTCTTGGTTCTTCTTCATCAGCGGTAGTGCAGAGCAACGATTCGTCGCTGAACACAGAGTGACACCATTCGTTAGCAAAAAATGGTTCAAATGGCTCTAAGCACTATGAGACTTAACATCTGAGGTCATCAGGCCCCTACACTTAGAACTACTTAAACCTAACTAACCTAAGGACATCACACACATCCAGGACCGAGGCAGGATTCGAACCTACGACCGTAGCAGCAGCGCGGTTTCGGACTAAAGCGCCTAGGACGGTTCGGGCACAGCGGTCGGCTGCATCCTCACAGACACCAAGCGTCATCTGTGTCTATTCTTTATTACGGAATGCTGACAGCCAGAACGCCAGGTGTAGAAATCGTGTGAAGCAAGCAGGCAGCCATGCCATGGATATGCACTCGTGTTTCCTACAGTTTGAAAGGAGCCAGACTATGGTTTTCTGAGTGGCGGGATGCTTTTTTACGGAGAACTGCTACTCAAGTTGGATGTGCGGCGTCGGTTGTGAAACAACGCTGGTATCAGAGGTCACGGAGCATTCTCACACTCGTGGACGAGGTTCTGGGCGTCCACAAACACATCTACATCGTACTCCGTAAACCACCTAATGGTGTGTGGCGGGGGATACTTTTTGTACCTCTGAGCCCTCCAAGCCTGTTCGACTTCCTAATAGCGCATGGGAAGAACGATTGGCTCCAATTTCTCGGATTTTCTCCTCATGGTCATTACGCGAGACGTTTTTGGGGGGAAGTAATAAGTTGTCCGATTCTCCCCGGAAAGTGCTCTCTCGAAATTTGGATATCAAATCCCTCCCTGATGCACAACGCTTCTCATATAATGTCTGCCAATGAAGTTTATTGTGAATCTCCGTAATGCTCTCGTGCCGACTAAACGATCCAGTGACGGAACGTGCCGCTCTTCGTCGGATCTTCTCTGTCTCTTCTATCAGTCCTATCTGGTTGGGGTCCCAGACAGATGAACAATACTCAAGAATCGGTCGAACAAGCGTATTTTTAGCCACTTCCTTCGTCAATGAGTTACATTTCTAGAAAATTCTTACTATAAATCTGAGTGTGGCAACTGTTTTCTCACTATTTATGTTATTTGGGCATTCCACTTAAGGTATCATATTTTACGGCAGATATTACTTGCAGCTATTTTTCATCAATAATGTAGCTATACACTAGTGGATTTCTTTTCCTATGTATGCGCAATATGTTGCATTTACTTACGTTCAGGGTCAACTGCCAGAGCCTGCACCGTTCATCAGTTCTCGGGAGGTCATTCTCAAAATCGTTAATCTTCTGACTTTGCTACTTTGTAATAGACAACAGCATCATCTGCGAACAGCATTGGAGAGCTTCTGACTCTTTCTACTAGATCTCATACAGTAACCTTCCTTGCCGGCCGCGGTGGTCTAGCGGTTCTAGGCGCTAGGCGCTTACGTCCGGAACCGCGCGACTGCTAAGGTCGCAGGTTCGAATCCTGCCTCGGGCATGGATGTGTGTGATGTCCTTAGGTTAGTTAGGTTTAAGTAGTTCTAAGTTCTAGGGGACTGATGACCACAGATGTTAAGTCCGATAGTGCTCAGAGCCATTTGAACCATTTTGAATCACACTTCCTTGGTGTACATCGGAAACTACTTTTACATCCGTCGATTTTGTTCCGAGGTGTTGACTTCTATCTGCAAGGAAGTCTTCAATCCGGTCGCAAATCTGCTCCAATACTCAATAACCTCGTACTTTTTCCACTAAACGGCAGTGTGGGACGGTGTCAAACGGTTTCCTGAAGTCAAGGAAGACGGCATGAAACTGAGCGCCATTGTCTACGGCCCTGTGGGTCTCTTGGAGGTACAGAGCGAGCTGAGTTTCGCAGGATCTCTGTTTGCGGAATCCCTGTTGGTTTTTAGGCGAGATTTTCCTTTTCCAATAACGCTATAATTCTTGAGCATGAAACATGTTCCATAATTCTACAATAGTTTGATGTCAGCGCCCGCCCTAATTGTCATCTTGTAAGGGCAACAGAGGCAGATAGTACAGATACCACGGCACTTATAAAAGGGCTTGCGAGCCAGGGCGTGTCAACACGAACTATTGCGAACCAGTTACTAGCAGTGTGACAAAAGGGCACGCACATCTGTAGCCGTCCTAGCACTCCCGCCAAAGCATCGACGTGCATGGCTAGACTGGTGTCGTCAGAGGATTAGGTTTGATTATATGTACGTTTTGTTCCAGTTGATCCATAGTGAGAAGATCCTTCAGGATGTAGAACATATCAGAGGAAAAGAATACACAATAAATATTGACAATGAAAACAAATATGAAGATGCTAATGTACCTTCCACAGATCCTAAGCGGTATGATCGTCATGGATGTGGAATGAGTCAAAAAATATTTAAACAGATTTTCATTTATGAGGTATAAAAACTGAATTGGAGAATCATTTTACAACACATACTTACAATGATCACATTGCTGCACTGAATTTGTACGGAGATCAGATTGTACTAATATTCGCATTATTTTACATACTTAGTAAAACACACACACACACACACACACACACACCAGTTATTTCTGCTAAGAAATTCATCAGTGGAGTAAGTGGAGTTGGCCACAATAAATCCTTTAGGCTCCTCTTAAACTGAATTTTATTGGTAGTTGAACTTTTTATGGCAGCTGGTAAGTTATTGATAATGTGTGTTCTTAAATAATGGACACCTTTCTGGACCGAAGTAAGTGACATTAAGTTTTTGTGAAGATTGTTCTTATTTATAGTATTGATTCCGTGAACTGAGCTGATGGTTTGTAAAAGAGATATATTTAAATGTCAAATTTCATTAAGGAATAAATATGTTGGTGAGCAGTAATTAATATCCCTAGATGTCAAACTGGCCTCTGTAGGATGTTCTTGAGATCGCACCACAAATAATTCTTACTACATGTTTTGTACCCGGAGAACTTTAGCCTGACTTGTTGGGTTATGCCAAAAAATAATCACATATGGCGTATGACATTATGGAATGAAATTAACGAGAGTATGACAGCTTTTACATTTTTATATTCCTTATGTCTGACAATATTCGCATTGCAAATAGAGATGCGTTTAGGCGCCTTAGCATTTCTGTGGTTCTCCTACCAACTGATTTTATTATCAAGCTACAATCGCAAGAATTTAACACTGTACACTTCTTCCATCTATTTGTCATCATATTTTAGGCGTGTACTGGAAACCTCTTACAAGTTCTGAATTGCATGTAGTGTGTTTTTTTCAAAGTTTAGTGACAAAGAATTGGCTAGAAACCATTTTTAATGTCCATCAAAATTTCATTAGTCGATCTTTCTATGACTACAATTGATTTGTCATTTATTTCAATGTTTGTATCATCTGCAAACAATAAACCTTGGCACCCGGTAATGTTACTTGTGGAGGGTCATTGATATGCACAAGAAAAAGCAAGGGCCCTGAGATGGAACCTTGTGGGACGCCAGACGTAATTAGTTCCCAGTTGAATGATGGCTGATAACTGAATTCATGCATCTTTCCTAATGACACCATTTATTTCCTATCAGAGATGTAGGAACTGAACCATTTCATAGCATTTCCTATTATGCTGTTATATTCTAATTTACTTAAACGGATATCGTGAATTACACAAGATGGAATGGCGCGCCGTGGTCTTCAATGGATTAAGCACATTCTGCCTGCACATAAGTGATAGTCGTTTGCGCGTATGACCTAGGCCTAATGAGCGCTGTCCAGTAGAGCGCATTTGTCCAAAACACACTGGCCCCACACCAGGTCTTTTCGGCTGGGGTGCGTTAAGCTTCAACTCTCGTTCACCTTTGGTGTTTTTGGAGGGGACGCTAACCAGAGCTCGGTACGTGCAGAAAGTTGTTAGACCCGTACTTTCCCAATTCTTACAACATGAACGTGATGTGTAATGCTCGCCCATACATTGCCCATGAAACTTAATGTGCTCTGCAACAACTTTCCTGACCAGCGCAAACTCCGGTCTTGTCTCCATTTGAGCACTTGTGGTATATGATGGGACGATAAATGACTCAGGCGACTCGTAAACCAATAACTCTTAAAGAATTACGCAAATAGGTGAGCAGAAATGGAATAACATCTTCTTTCTTCTTCTTCTGTATCGTCGCCTTGTCCCACGTCAAGAAGGGTCGGTGTTGCTCTTCTGGATCCTTCTCCTACAATAGTACTCCATCCATTGCCTCTTCCTTCTTCCATCCTTTCTCCCTTAGGTCCCCGGATATCTTATCCTTCCACCTCATCTTCGGTCTTCCTCTCCTTCTCGCTCCTTCAATCTTTATATCTTCAACTCTGTTTCCGATATACTCTTCCCCCTTTTCTCTGTAAGTGTCTGCTCTCTTGTATCTTTTTCCCCATGGGTCCCACTTTCACAGCTCCTCTAACAAATTCATTTCTAATCCCGTCCTTCCTTGTTACCCCATACATCCACCTCAGCATCTTCATTTCTGCCACTTCCTCTTCCTTTCCTGGGCTACTGTGATTGCCCATGTCTCTGCCCCATATATCATAGCAGGCCTTACCACCGGCTTGTACACTTTCCCTTTCAACCCAAGGCTCACCTTCTTGTCACACAACACTCCACTCATTTTCCTCCAGTTGTTCCAACCGCAATTTATTCGGTGTTCTATCTCGCTTTCCAGCCCTCCATCCCTCTGTGTGTACGACCCCAGGTATTTAAATTTGCAGACCGATTTCAGCTCATCATCCTAGATCTTGCAAGACCTCATCTGCACATCCTTCAGTGCTAAATATTCTGATTTTTTCGTGCTAATTTTCATCCCTCTTTCTTCTAGTGGGGCGTAGAATAGAATATCGTCGACGGCTATGTTGTAAGGATGCCAGCCAAACCGGTCATGCTATGAAAGAAAATGGCACCCCAGACCATCACTCCTGGTTGCCAGGTTGCATGGTGGGCGACAGTCAGGCTAGGATGACGTCAGACACCTCTTCAGCTTAGAAATACGCGTATTCTTCAGAAGCTGACAATTGAGGTGATGAAGTACACAAAGCCATTGGAGGACACTGTGAATCGAGGCCTGAGGATTCCGCAGGCAGGGCTAGAGCTGCTGGACCCAAAAGTCATCACACAAGATTTCTACAATCGCTAGCGGACAGTGTTTGGGACACGAGAGTGAAAATGACATGCTTACAACAGGCTCTTCATGACATATTGCACAAACAGTTGAGTCCTGTTTTTCCGTAGCATGTACAATATCTTTTTGGTTTGAAGTAAGTGCAGGGGGAAACTACTGTCAGCGATGTGATAGGTGGTGGCGTCCAGTCGACAGAGTTTGGCTTTCTGTTATCAAATGGTATCAGTAGAGACCAGGACGGATCAGGAACAGTTGTACCTACTGGTTAGGATCCCAGTAATGGGTAGGAATGCACAATTTACCCCTATCTGTTGAAATGGGAAGTCGTAGGAATATCTGCGCAGGTGTGGACAGAAAGTGTCCTACTGATTTCTGAAGAGGGGACGGACATGCGTTGATGACAGAGAAAGAGTTGCGACAGTGTCAGAGGAAGAAGATACGTGTGTCCAGCTCAAGTGAGTCTAACTGGAGCAAATACGTGCACGATGCAGCTATACATGGGCAGAACATGGGAACAGGATTGTCCTAGGGACGTTGTGGAATCTAGGACTTATTTCCTGCAAGCAGGGCTGCATTGGATTTATGCTGTGTACGGCAGTGTCGTTGCTACAGAAGAATGCTGAAGATTAGATGGGTAGATCACATAACTAACGAGGAAGTATTGAATAGGATTGGGGAGAAGAGAAGTTTGTGGCACAACTTGACTACAAGAAGGGATCGGTTGGTAGGACATGTTCTGAGGCATCAAGGGATCACCAGTTTAGTATTGGAGGGCAGCGTGGAGGGTAAAAATCGTAGAAGGAGACCAAGAGATGAATACACTAAGCAGATTCAGAAGGATGTAGGTTGCAGTAGGTACTGGGAGATGAAGAAGCTTGCACAAGATAGAGTAGCATGGAGAGCTGCATCAAACCAGTCTCAGGACTGAAAACCACAACAACAACAACAACGAGAGTGTGGTAGTGGTAGCGAGTTGCTACGAGTAAAGAAGGCTCACAGGACTGAAATGATTAGAGCTGTTGATCGACCGGACAGTATGTGACATAACATTTCCAACCTTCCATGTACCAGCTACGGTGGTAGGAATTACTCGCTTTGACATAACACAGCTGCAGCTGTATTGGCGAAAAAAACCACTAGAGGTATTCCTAGAGCAGAATCTAACCATCCTGAACCGTACTTTGGGATCAGACCTGGTTCATTTCCTGAAATAGTTAACAGCCACACAAGAAGGGCGAATTTCTGCAAAATAGTTGGTGCGGCATGTTCAAAAGAATAGGGAAGGGCAACGAAGAGTAACCGTCACCTTGATTGTCGCGATACCTTGCTCTAACTCGGTTGTGCATAGCCTTCATCTCTTTCAGGTGAAGAGCTGGCCAACAAACCGATCCATCGGTAATAAAAATCACCGAAAACTGGATCCCTAGAGTATGAAAGTGGTGAATGAAAAATGTTATAGTGTAAATGTCAGAGAGACATGTATTTCTTAGTGTCTAAGAGGCTGTAAGCCCACAGATTAAGCTCTGAATATTTGCAAGGAGAACAGCGAAGGGGACAGAGAGCGAGAAGTATAAATGCTCAAAGTAATGAACTGTTAACTAGGTAGTCCCGAGCAGCTATGTAGCGTAAGAAGAAATTTAGCACGTAATGTTTGTAAGTTAAATACAGACTCTCAGCTGTGTAAAGTGAGGCACAGGATATTTGTGTAATAGAAACTTGTGTGGTACATGTGATGCACTTTGCAGCTCAGTATTAAGGGAGACCTGAGGGGCCGGGTCTTTTACGCGGAGGAGGGTAGTGTATCGCCACTACTTCAAAATGGCTCTGAGCACTATGGGACTTAACTTTTGAGGTCATCAGTCCCCTAGAACTTAGAACTACTTAAATCTAACTAACCTAAGGACATCACATACATCCATGCCTGAGGCAGGATTCGAACCTGCGACCGTAGCGGTCGCGCGGTTCCAGACTGTAGCGCCTAGAACCTCTCGGTCACACCGGCCGACTCGCCACTACTATTTTGGGGCAAAATCTATGAGAGGATGTGGTGGAAAATTGCCTCAGACTCCGGTAGGTGGTGACAACAACGTGTCGACACTTCGGGTAACATAACGGCGATGTTGATTTGTTGCAAGACCGGCTAGGCTCGCTCTGAGTGACCTACCATCATAGTGGTAATGCATGGCACAGGCAAGCGGATTTCTCCATCGTTAGAGTTTCAGTAGTGTGGGAACAGAAACGGCGCATTGACATAGAATGTTCGTTGCTATATGGAATAAATAGCTGTCGATTTTGCAACAGATGCATTGTCAGCCCAGCAACCTACCAGGATGAAGGGACTAAGCCAGACGAGGCGACATGGAGCCGCCTGCAGCAGCCATGGGTTCAAATCTCCGCCGCAGTAACAGTTTATTGCATTGAGTTCACCCTCTGGACTTGGTGGCACGGCGCGACTTCCTGCCTCACTCGATGGATTCGTACCCAGGGGCACTGAGTCACATCCCGGGCACAGCAGCTGTCTTCCGACAGTGCAGTGGGCGCACACTCTCGCTGCACGCTTTGGCTGCCCATGTGCGGCTACTCATACTGTGGTTGGCCACCTCTCCTAGCCTCCTGTTCATCTGCACGCGCTGCTGACACCTGTGCTGTGGCTCGCGCAGTGGGTGAGCAGGTGTCAGCAGAGCAGGGCGTGAGCACGCAACAAGCAGGCTGGTCGCCAGCACCCGTGACTCTGGGGAGTGGCTTACTCCCCGTATCACCTCTATGCTGACGCAAGAGTAGAAAATAAATTGTTAATTTTGACAGCCGCTTCTCTCTGGACCTTCATCGGCATGCCACGCAGCCTCGTTCCTCAGCCTTTTGACATCCTGAAAATGTAGATACTCTACCATCCCGCCACCTACGGAATCAGCTATATACTACATGTAGAGAAATGTTTCACACCACGTTCCGTCTTCATTGAAAGAGATCTGGCCAAGACTATCGTCAAAGAATTGTCCACGCAGCAGAAACTGAGAAAATGATCTTCGACTGTGTGACAGATAATTCATTATTAACCACCATTGAGACTGTCCACGACACATACTCTTCGAAGACTACCACTGGGCAGTGCTGACAGTTACTCCTCTATTATAAACGACATGTCCAAAAAGGAGCGAAATTTTGAATCAAAGTTCATTTTAAGAAGTGCATTAGGATCCACTGAGACTGGAGGTCTATATCTACATCTCCATGGATAATCTGCAAATCACACTTAAGTGCCTGGCAGAGGGTTTATCGAACCACCTTCACAATAATTCTCTACTATTTCGGTCTCGAAGAGCGCGTGGAGAAAACGAACCCCTATATCTTTCCGCGCGAGCCCTCGTTTCCCTTATTCCATTATGAAGATCGTTTCTCTCTAAATAGGTCTGCGTTAACAAAATATTTTTCACATTCGGAGGAGAAAGATGATGATTGAACCTTGGTGAGAATGTCCCGCCACCACGAGAAACGCCTTTGCTTTAATGATGTCCACCGCAAATCCTGAATCATGTCAGTGGCACTCTCTCCCCTATTTCTCAATAACACAAAACGTGCTGCTTTTTTTAAATTTTATCGATGTACTCCGTTAATCCCATCTGGTAAAGATCCCACTCCGCGCAGCAGTACTCCAGAAGAGGACGGACAAGCGTAATGTAGGCAGTCTCTTTAGTAGATCTGTTGCGTCTTCTAAGTGTTCTGCCACCAAAACGCAGTCTTTGAATCGCCTTCCCCACAACATTTTATGTGTGCCCTTTCCAAATTACGTTGTTTGTAATTGTAATTTCTAGGTATTTAGTTGAAATTACGGCCTTTAGATTTGATTGATTTATTGAGTAATTGAAGTTTAACAGATTTCTTTTAGCACACATGTGGATGACCTAACTCTTTTCATTATTTATCGTCAATTGCCAATTTTCGCACCATACACATATATGTCCTAATTCGTTTTGCGATTTATTTTGATCTTCCGATGACTTTACTAGACGATGAACGACAGAATCATCTATAAACAATCTAAGACGTATGCTCAGATTGTTGGTTAAATCTTTATTTAGATAAGGAACAACAGAGGTCCTTGGGGAAAGCCAGAAATCACTTTTGTTTTGCTCGATGTCTTTCCGCCAATGACTACGAACTGTGACCTCTATGACCGGAAACCACGTATTCAGTCGCATAACTGAGACGATATTCCATGAGCACACAATTTGATTACAAGGCGCTTGTAAGATACGTTGTCAAACGCCTTCTGGAAATCTAGAAATACGGAATCAATTTGAAATTCCTTGTCGATAGCACTCAGCACTTCGTGTGAGCAAAGAACTAGTTGTTTTTCACAAGAACGATGTTTTCTAAATCCGTTCTGTCTGTGTGTCGATAGACCGTTCTCTTCAAGGTACTTCATAATGTTCGAACACAATATATGTTCCATAATACCGCCGTCATAATGATATGGGCCTGGAATTTAGTGGCTTACTCTAATTGCCTTTCTTAATATTGGAGTGACCTATGCAGTTTTCCAGTCTTTGGATACGGATATTTCGTCCAGTGAGTAGTTGTATATGAGTATTTAGTATGATGTTTTAGCATCAGCATACTCTGTATATACTCATGTTCAGAAAAAACCGAACACCTTGAACGACTGCGTGATGGCATCGACGCGTATAAGGCGCAAATGGCGTCCTGTGCTATAGCGATCCATGCTGCACTCAAGAGGTTCCACAGTTCATCTGTGGTGCTTGGCATTGTGTCTCAGCGCTGCACCCGTCGTTTCTCCATATCCCACACATTTTCAGCTGACAGTAAGTCTGGTAATCTCGTGGGCTATGTGGAAAGGCTGTCATCTTATAACACCAAAGAGGCACGTGTTCGTGCAGCGCTGCCATTCGGATGTGTCGATCTACTCGGGGTGTCATCTGGATGGTGCGACCTGATTGCATCTCGTCGTGTTCTACGGCCTTCCGTGAACCACTGTGCACACACCCGTTGCACTGCCGAAACACTTCGTCCCACACAAGCAGCAATTTTCCGGATGGATGCATCACATTCGCGTCATGCCAATAATACGCCCTTTCAAATCACTGACTTGGAGGTATGGTTGGAGTATACGTTTGCGAGGCATCCTGCACCTCTGTTCAAGTCACACTGATCCATTACCTTCGGTTTGTAGCGACAACGAGAGCCGCACGCTCGTTTTGCCGGTAGGTGGTGTTGCGCCTCGTTATCGATGTTGACTTGAACCCGCGGGCCGGCACGGGTCAAATGCTAATCATTTCTGCATAACAAACTAACGTACATGTTCTGTGAATATGAACGTTCTATCTCCAGTCGTTTAAGGAGTTCTGTTTTTTCTGAACATAATCAATACAGTTCGCAACATCAAAACTTCGCCCTATATTGTTCATTTCACGTTAATATTTCAATTTAAATTGAATAAATGCTACGCCCTTCACCATGTAATGACCCAATTATGATTTTGCAGAAAACAGAAAAGCTTATGTCGACAGAGGAATGAAGATGTTAGTCAGTAGTTTTTCACAACTGGTCAGTTTTCTAATGTGTGTTGAACTCTTTTATGTGTAAAATGTGTTTTTAAAAGAATATACATATAACGAATGTAAAAAAATGAGGGGATGGTAGAGTGGATCATAAAAAGCATATATCTCTTAACAAACCATGTCCGCATCCCTTAGCATACGACACTAGCGCCGCGCGCTGCGAAGAGGCCATTCGAACCGTCATGGCAGCACGTCTACAGGACAACGTTTTCAATGTATCTGTGGCGTCAAAGTAAATGAGAAGTCGTGGTGAAATGTTATAACCTTTATTTGAAAGCAATTACAAAAAGTGCTCGAAATTATGCCCCACTGCTTGAATGCAACGACTCTGGAGTGACTGTCGACTCTCTCAAACACTCCTGGCAAAGTAGAAATTGCATCGGGTGACCCCAGAAGAAAAACAAACAACAATGGGCTTCAAGTTGTGGGAATGTGCAGACCATGCCACCGGCCCACCGCGCCTTATTCAGTTCTCACCAAAAGTTTCATCCAAATGAGTTCGCACTGCGTGTTGGAAGACCACAGGTGCACCATCGTGTTATAACCACATTCTCTGTCGCACTTAATGGAACATGCTCCAGAAACTCTGGCAGAGTTTCTCGTAAAAATATTAAGTATCTGTTTGCGTTCAGTCGCGGGTGGAATATACGAGGGTTGGAACTTTAATAGTAGCAACTATTTATTTGCAGATCCTACAAAATAGATAGGTGTTTCAAAGTTTTACTGACCTTCAAAGTAGTCACCAGCATTGTGTATAACCCGTTGCCAGCGATGTGGAAGTCGTAGGCTACTCTTAGCAGTGCCAGTTGTGTTGATAGTTCGAGCGGCGCGGTCTATTGCCCGACGAATTTGTAGCAGTTCTCAAGCGAATGCCGTGAAGTGTTTCCTTCAGTTTATAAATCGAGTTGAGCTCACGAGGGCTTAAGTCACTGAAGTGCAGTAGGTGATATAGCACTTTGCAGCCTCATCAGTCAAAGAAATCAGTAACAGCTTGCACTGTACGTGCTTGAGCATTGTCCTGCAAAATGATGGTCAGGTCCTGCAGAAAGTGTCACCACTTCTTTCTCCATACTGTTCATTTTTGGAACACATCCTACGACCAGCTTAGAGACAGAAGTGATGACACTTTCTGCAGGGCCTGACCATCATTTTGTAGGACGCTCAAGCACGTACAGTGCAAGCTGTTACTGATTTGTTTGAATGTTGGGGCTGCTAAATGCTATACCACCTACTGCACTCCCCTGACTTAAGCCCTCGTGAGTTCAACTCGATTTCTAAACTGAAGGAAACACTTCATAGCATTCGCTTCAGAACTGCTACAAATTCGTCGAGCAACAGACCGCGCCGCTCGAACTGTTAACACAACTGGCACTGCTGAGAGTATCCTACGACTTCCAAATCGCTGGCATCGGGTTATACACAATGCTGGTGACTACTCTGAAGAACAGTAAAACTTTGAAACACGTATTTACTTTGTACGAGCTGTAAATAAATAGTTGCCATTATTAAAGTTCCAACCCTCGGATATGCACCGAACAGATTATCATCTACTAAGCAGGCCCAAATGTTGACTGCGAAGTGGTCTTGGTGACCATGAACGAAGGCGGCGTCTGCATTTTCCCCTTGCCCACACGTGCTGATTGTGGCTGTAAAACATAACCTCTCGTGTAAAGGATTCTGCATCCGTAAAAAGGTACGCGGTTGGCAAAGTCCGGTTTAATACCATATACCATACCTTTGCAAAAACCACTGGTAGAATTGAATTCGAAGTGGAATATCGTCTAGGTTAAGGGCATGAACTTTCTGAAGGCGGTAGGGGTGGAAATCACCTCCATGCCACACATGCCAAATTGTGGAATGGCTTACTTCCTTTTCCCATGCAACACGACGGGAGCTTGTTGAGGGTGTGTTTTCCAACAGTAATAACGCTCCTTTCAAGCCCTGGCGTACGCACTGTGCGTTGACTACTGTCCGTCATGCCTTCGCATCTGTAACACAAAATGAATTCACCGTGTTTCGAAGTAGGCCTTAAATGTACATGTGCCATCACGAGAACGTGTCAGTGGAAAAGGTATGAGGTACTCGACGATTCGTAAATCGCCGAATGTACAAACCTTGCGCAGCGTGAGCATTTCCATCCGCCGACCCGGAAGCGCAGTGCATGTCTGCCCTTCCCTCCCAAGAACAACGCTCCATTTCCTACCCGCTCCATACAATAACCAACTCAAGAGCGTCCCCGTTTGTTGACAAACTGACTCAGGGCGAACCGGACTCCGCAGTGTGCACATGTGCTGCCCTCTTTGCAGCACCTATCAAACAGGCATTTACCCAGTCAAAAGCAACGCGTTGACGTCTCAGTAAAAGGCGGAAAACCCGTCGTGTTGTCACACATGGAATATCCGCAGCTATCTCGACTACAGCGTTTGAACGTAGACATCATAGAACTTCAACCCGACGTCTCTTTTATCTTGATGTCGCAAATACGTTGAAATCGTTGGCCTGCAGGCCTGCTACCATGATGGCTCGGATGGCATGTTGTGTGCCTACCCTCTTGGCGGCGCGCGAGGCTATTCAACGACGCTTAGCGCCGCACGTTAAGGGCTGCGGACAGGAGTTTCTATGTGAAATATTCTTGTTATGACCCACTCTACCAGCGCTATCATTTTCTATACTCAATTTAAATACACCCTATATTTTAATTAATTTATTTATTTCTATTTCAGCGTCATACCTGGGCACCGTAATATCAATGGCATTGTCTGGAACCATTGTGAAGAACCTGGGCTGGTACTCTGTGTTCTACATTTTCGGCGGCACCGCAATAGCTCTAGTGATTCCATGTTTGTACTTTGTCTACGATGAGCCTGAGTCGCACCCTAGGATCACAGAGAAAGAAAAGGACTTTCTTTTGACTCACACTGGTAGAGATCTGACAGAAAGCAAAGAGAAGAAGGAGCTTGAAAAGGAGGTAAGCAGTCTGATGCCAATGATTGAGAGTTGCCGTATGTTTGTATGAATTAACCAGGTACCTGGTAATTTCATATTAGTGGAACAATGTATGATCATTTTGATATAAGCCACCGGAATATATCCTTGTAATTTGTAATCTGCAACTACATAAACTATAACTTAAATAGTAGGCATGCGCATCAGTTCTAATAAACTGACGAAAGATTCACTGAAATAACTTAAGTCTATGGTAGCTTCAGTCAGTCAATATTCAAAGTCCAAACACTAAGGAAAATTTTTAAACTCTTATATTATGCGTTCAGAACCATTTCAGAATGAGAGACGTGTGGCATTATGTCTGGGAGACGCCATGTTACCATTCAGCGTCCTAACTGAATTCCACGGCACACAATGGCCCCATTCCTCTCAGTCTATGAGAATTTTGTATGAAGTGTGTTTGTTGAGTGTAGGTTACTATAATGGATACGTTTGTACACTGTGGTGTCATGTTTACGTTGTGTGATTATACCAGAAAGGAGAGGGTGAAACCTGGTGCCAGTCAGAATCTACTCCTTTCAAATAGAACCTAGGAGGCACCGAGCTTAACGTTCTCGTCTGTTGGACGGATCACCGTAAAATTTGTCATATGTTCTCACTTCACGAGCCACCGCGGAGAGGTTTTGAAAGTAATCCAGGACATTGATGCAAAGACAGGGGACGAGAATTTTACTCCACCATCTCCCCCTCACTTGCCGACCAAATACTGGCAGCGGAAACATCATCGACTGCCAGCACAGGAACCGGCTCATCTCCGAGTCGAGTGACGTCACACACGTGTGTGTTAGCGACCTCGGTTACGGAGGCGGATTACCATTTTAATGTGTGCAGACAATGGCCGGCTCTGGTATAAACAGTCAGTACATGACGGTATCACACACTAAATTCTGTCAGTCGCTTGACCTTAAGCCCAAGTGTACCAACGACGGAACAAAAATGTCACGAAATATATTTACGACCAGGATTCACGCTACATCCAGTGTGAAGTTTTATTGCCACCCAACTTACACCCACAGCACTGGTGTGTTCTTTCTGGCTCCTCGCTATCCTTATATAGTGCTATCTGCATCTTATATTTGGGTACGAAACACTCTCACTGCACTAGTAAGCAATTTATTTCACATCATTTAAACTATTCAAACACTAACTGAGAACCTAGCTGTGTCATTCAAAACGGTGCCAAGAACCAGTTCCTACTATATCAGGTGTTCTAACATGTGTCCTAATTACAATCTCTTATTCGTTCAATAAAAGAAAATCATATAGTATTAACAGCATACAAAGATAAAATTGAATATTGTGAAACGATTCTTGCGGCAGGCTCAAAATTTACTTGTTAGTGGCATTGGCTCGTAATTATGATAATTAGCACCATGAAGTTTCCAGAGTCAGTAATTGAATTAAATACACTCTAAGGCAGAAAAAAGTACGAGCCACGAAGAAATTATCCGAATGGGACAGAAATCGATGAGTGTGATTTACATGTAGAGACAAATAAATGATTACGTTTCAGAATAATTTGATGATTTTTCAAGATAAACAGCATCACAAATTGAACAAGTCAATAACGCGTTTGTGCACGTCTGGTCCTTATGCAAGTAGTTACTCACTTGGCATTGAGTGAGAGAGCTAGTGGATGTCCTCCTGAAGGATATCGTGACAAATTCTGTCCAATTAGCGCGTCAGATGGTCAAAATCCTGAGCGGGTTGGAGGACCTCGCCCATAATGTTACAAACGTTTTCAGTTGAGGAAAGATCTAGTGATCCTGCTGGCCAAGGTAGAGTTTGGCAGCCACGAATACGAGCTGTAGAAACTCTTCGTGTGCAGGTTGATGTTATCTTACTGAAATGTAAGCCCGGGATGGTTTGCCATGAAGGGCAACAAACGGGGCGCAGTATACTCCAACGTATCGCTGCGCTGTAAAGGTGCCGCAGATGACAACCAGAGTGGCCCTGCTATGACAGGAAATGATACCCAGACTATAAATTCTTGTTTTCGGGCTGTGTTACGGGCGACATGCAAGTTGGTATCCCACTGCTGTCCGAGGCGGCCCCAGACAAGTCTTTGTTGGTCATCGGGGCTCAATTCGAAGCGGGACTCATCACTGAAGATAAATTCTGTTCCAATCAGTGAGAATCCAGGATGAAGAAAGACGTATTTGGAGTCGCCCCGGACTGTTGTGGAATACCAACCTGATTGTCGCCATCCACACTTCACAACAACCAGGAGTAATAGCCTTGAGTGCCATTACCTTTCATAGCAGGACCCCTTAGATTGTCTTTCGCAGCACTCTTGGAGGACAGGGGTACGTCGACGACATTCTAAGCCACGTTCCGTTGTCCTTCATGGCAAGTCATACAGGGCCTACATTTCTGCAAGTTAACGCCCGAGTGCATACGGCGAGAGTTCCTACTGCTTGTCTTCGTATTAGCCAATGCCTGTCTTGACACTAAAGTCGCGGGACCTCTCCCCAGTTGAGAACGTTTGGAGCTTTAAGGACAGGGCCGTCCAACCATCTCCGGATTTTGACGATCTAACACGCCTATTGGACAGAATTATCACGATATCCTTCAGGTGGTCTTCCAACAACTCTATCAATTAAAGCCAAGCCGAATAACAGCTTGCATAAGGGCCAGAGGTGGCCCAACGAGTTATTGACTTACTCAGTTTGTGAAGTTCTTTCTCTTGATTAAATCATCCAGTTTTTCTGAAATTGTAGCCTTTTTTTGTCGCTAAATGCACATCACATCTACTGGTTTCCATCCCATTCGGATAACTCCTTCGTTGTGCATCCATTTTTTTGTCTTAGAATGTACCAAAAATTTATGAAATTAGAATTGAGTTATTATTACTATTTATTAATAACACTGCTTACATTAACGTTAGTGTGTGTACTATTATTTATTTGTGAATTATAAACCATAGTTCGTTAGCGATTTACCCCATATAATGGCTAATTGTGTGTAGCTCTGATAATTCTGCAGCGGAAAAGCCTCATGCATTGACATCCCACTTGTCATTATATAGATTTTTCTTCGGCAGATATTAATTTTCTTGCAAATTACTTAATTATTTATTTCAGAATAATGTTGAAATTGTGTTCATAAGTCTGAAAACTGGTTTAATTCAGCTTGCCATGCCAGTAACCTGTACAAGCCTCTTCATCTCTACATAATTACTCCAAACTGCATCCATTTGAATCTGCTTGCTGTAATCAAGCCCTGGAGTATACCACTTTTCCTCAGACCCTTCCCCATCCCTTTACACGCTTTCTTTCATAACCAAATAGACTTCGCTTTGATGACTCAGGATCTGTCCAATCAACAGGTACCTTCTTTTTGTTCAGTTGTGCCATAACACTTTAATCCCTCCAGTTCCATTCAGTTTCTCTACTGCTTATTCGATTTACTCATCTAATCTTCATGACTCTTCCGTAATACCGTATTAAGTATTTTAAATCAACAATACATGTGATCAGTTTTCTTTTACACTAGAAGTTAATGCTTGAATTTTGCACTTCAATGGTGTAGTTGATTTCTGAGTAGCTGAACTGGTACAGGTAGCGATTATTCATATAAATTGAGGATATCGTCTGCTTTGTTGGGCCACCATTAGCAGATTTATGTTTTAACAATATTGTACTCTCAGTTGCCTAAGAACTCTGGAACTGCAAAGTCAAATAAGTAAACGTAAAAAACCATTGGCCTTGCATGTAATCCTTGATAATCAGGTTAAACTCTGCGTCCTCCATGATCTTATGAATAAAGCGTCACCTAGCATAACTCATCATGTGATATTTACAATCAGTAAGTCTGCTGATTACTGAAAGTTAGGTTGTGCTCCCCCCAGCTGTAGCGGTGTTTGAAGCAAGCTGTAACTTGTCATCTGTAAACGCGATGCATAGCTTAACTGCAATAGTCGCTGGTGTTGATGTCTTGATTCGTAAGACGGTTTCGATACAGCACTCAACACTAGTCTATTCTGTGCAAGCCTCTTCGCCTCTTTATGGCTACAGTAGCCCACCGCTATTTGAACGTGCTGATTATTTTCTAACTTTGGTCTCTTTCCATACTTATTGCGCTCCACATTTCGTTTCATTACGAAATTGATGATTCCCAGATGCTTCAAGATGTTTCCTATCAACCGACTACTTCTTTTAGCAATCTTTTTCCTAGTCTGTCTCAATTTCTCTTCATCAGTCATTCTAACTATTCATTTAATTCTTAGAATTTCTCTTTAGTAGCACATTTCAAAAGCTTCTTTGGCGATTTATATGGTAATAAATACGCAACCAGTCGCTTATTTATTTTTTGGTACTATTTATTCAACCATAAACATGTTTTCGAACCACTGGAGGCGTTATCAGATGGAGGTGTTAGAAGAGCATTATGCAGTGGACCAAGTGCTAGCTAGATGCTGGCTGTGCTGATGCTGCTGGCGGAAATGAAATGAAATCGGTGACGAAACGTGTATGAAACCGAAAGTTTCTTACGTTTTAGGTGCTTAAAGTGCACTGCCTTGGTATCCATATCAAACCTGTTCCTATAATGTACATCATCAAGCTATGTACACAAATATACACAGTATTTAGCTGCAGTTGGTTTTACACTGATTCACAGAAGGTCAAAACTGTATGTTTTTACAAAGAAAATGGATATGATAGATATTACACTTTACTACATGTCTTTGACATGAGATGATTGTATTACAGTACAAATATTACTAGTACAGATATTGTTTTTAAGTAAATTTTTTTAGCTGCACGAGTGTTCTTATATCGGCAATATAAATGTAATATGGGTGAAAAGTTATACTAGGTAAACAAATAGAGTTTAATATTTATTCGTGTAGTTACAGAATACCATAGTTGTTACATGACAAGGAGAACAACATTAGTGCAGGAAGATGAGTATGTGTTATTGTTGTTATTTTTGACAATAATAATATATATTCATCATCATGCATTAATTTTATTGTCCTCATCATGTCACAACTATGGTATTCTGTAATTTACATATTAATTACATAGTCTGAAGGTAGGGAAAACAAAAAAGGAAAAAAAGAGAAAGAGCGAGAAAAGAACGCGATAATATATAAAATGCTAACCTTGTTCGCTATTCAGTACGCTTATCTTACTTACGTTTCTATATTAGTGCACATGTTAATACACTGTGCAAAAACTAAATAAGTGGAAATAAAGAATTAAAATAAGATAAAACAAAAAAAATTAAAAGAATACACTTTTTCGAAGCACCGTAATGGTCTCCCACCGCGATACATAAGTTGAAATTTGGCTCAGATATGCTTACAACCTCCCCTTCCTCTGTAAAGGTGCAGAAGCGTGGCGCTCTGCGACGTCACCCTTGGTCTTGGCGATGCTACGAACAGCTAGATGTGGATACATCCAAAGAAAGGAAAAAGATTACTGCTTAGACGTTTATGAGATGTGTAAGATGGGTTAATAATGTGGCATTGGCGCCAAATTTCACTACAATTCTGCCTAATGCCATCGTGCAAGCCGGACTTCCCCTCGTATCCACATTTCACCCCCCCCCCCCCCCCCCCCCCCTTTTGACGTCTCCGCGATGGAGGTTAGAATGGCGACACCTAACGTTAAAATAACGCTGTTTTCTCGTGGAAGGCCGAGGAAAACATACTAGACAAACCGCCGCTCACAATAGACATGAAAAGCCTAAGGAGGTGGGATCTACATCTACATCTACATGGATACTCTGCAAATCACATTTAAGTGCCTGGCAGAGGGTTCATCGAACCACCTTCACAATTCTCTATTATCCCAATCTCGTATAGCGCGCGGAAAGAATGAACACCTATATCTTTCCGTACGAGCTCTGATTTCCCTTATTTTATCGTGGTGATCGTTCCTTCCTATGTAGGTCGGTGTCAACAAAATATTTTCGCATTCGGAGGAGAAAGATGGTGATTGGAATTCCGTGAGAAGATTCCGTCGCAACGAAAAACGCCTTTCTTTTAATGATTCCTTGCCAAATCCTGTATGATTTCTGTGACAATCTCTCCCATATTTCGCGATAATACAAAACGTGCTGCCTTTCTCTGAACTTTTTGGATGTATACCCTATCTGGTAAGGATCCCATATCGCGCTGCAGTATTCTAAAAGAGGACGGACAATCGTAGCGTAGGCAGTCTCCTTAGTTGGTCTGTTAGATTTTCTAAGTGTCCTGCCTTAAAACGCAGCCTTTGGTAAGCCTTCCCCACAACATTTTCTAAGTGCTATTTCCAATTTAAGTTGTTCTTAATTGTAATACCTAGGTATTTCGTTGAATTTACGGCTTTTAGATTAGATTGATTTATCGTGTAACCGAAGTTTAACGAGTTCCTTTTAGCACTCATGTGGATTCCCTCATACTTTTCCTTATTTAGGGTCAACTGCCACTTCTCGCACCATTCAGATAGGTTTTCTAAATCGTTTTGCAGTTTGTTTTGATCTTCTGATGACTTTATTAGTCGATAAACGACCGAAGACGGCTGCTCAGATTGTCTCCCAAATCGTTTATATAGATAAGGAACAGCAAAGGGCCTATAACACTACCTTGGGGAACGCCTGAAATCACTTCAAAAGACGTTAATGGAACCACGCCTCCTCTTGTGACGTTGATTCCCACACATATCACGATCGAAATCGATAGATTGTAGTGCGATGGGCAACAGAACGACGTCGTAACAACGTTCGTTCTAGAATGCTGACATCCCCGGTCGACTGAACTCTGCTCCAAGAAAATAATGGATCTTCAACCCCACTGAACATTATCTAATCCCTTTGGACTGTAGTTCAACCGCAATTTTGCTCTGGTATACATGTTCGGAACCACTGGGGACCATTCAAAACCATTCGACGAAATTTGAACGTGACATGAAGCAGCAAAGGTTGTTTATGCTTTTTCAGCTTTACTGTTTCACGTCTTCCTGTGCCCTGATTATGGTTCGATACAAGACTGGCATTAGCATGAATAAAGCAGCGAAGGGTTCCTCTAATACCTGCCACATTGACAACACCCTCAGTACCATCCACACTCCTTTGTTGAGCGCATTAAAAATGTAGTCGTCAGAGATTTTGTCACCTATCTAGCTCAGTGGTGTCTCAGTTGGGGTTGCGTGGTCTCAGACGCTAGAGCAGTTGCAAGGCACCACTCAGCTGGTTGGGTGGCAAATTCTCTGACAGGTACACTTTTAATGTGCTCAACAAAGACGTGTGGGTGGCATTAAGGGTGTTGTCAAACTGGGAGGGCGGTGGAGTCTTGGAGAGGTCCTTGGCAATTTTATTCGCACACATGTTCAATGTTGCACCAATCCATGACCACGCCACAGGAGTGCGTGGATCAAGAGGTCTGAAAAAGCATAAACACCCTTTACTGATTTGCATCACGTTCAGATTTCGTTGAATGGTTTAGAATAGTCCCTAGTACTGCAGCCTGCATACCAGTGCAAAAATTGTGGTCGCACTACATTCCGAAGCGGTCAAGTCACGTTCAATAGGGTTCCTGCCCCACAGTGTCCTTAGAGAAAAATTGAACCGTCCGAAGGGTGTCAGCAGTGTCAAACGTCATCAAGAATGTTGTACTGTTGTTCATAACACTGGAAATTGTCGTTTTCGACAGCGTAATGTATGGGAATCAAAGCCTCAAACTAATGAGTGCTTCCATTGACGCCCGTTATGTTCTAAGGGCTTTTCGTGTCGTTTCTGAACGGCGGTATGTCTGAACTGCTTTCCTCAGCCACCCATAAGGAAACCACGTGATATCAAAGCTGGGTGTCTCAGTGCTGACCCCCGTCACAGAGACGTCAGAAGAAGGGGGAAATGTGGGTAAGAGGTGCTGTGGCTATGGGAGATAATTACAGTGTTAAGAGCCGGGCGTGGTGACCGAGCGGTTTTAGGCGCTTCAGTCCGGAACCGCGCTGCTACTACGGTCACAGGTTCGAATCCTGCCTCGGGCATGGATGTGTGTGATGTCCTTAGGTTAGTTAGGATTAAGTAGTTCTAAGTCCAGGGGACTGATGACCTAACATGTTAAGTCCCACATTGCTTAGAGCCACAGTGTTAAGAATACGTGATACTTTCTTGTGCAGTGTATCTGCCAAATACTTCTACTGTCTACATAATAATATGAACTTCTTGATGCTCACAGTAATATCCGTTGATAAAATATTTATTTTCTTTGAACTGACGAGAAGCAAAGAAACTTTAAAATAGTGGAAAGCCGTCGCCCGTATGTGCCAATTGTGGACCACTAATGCACTGTATCCAGCTCTCTCAAACGATGTTCTTACAGTGTCTTTTAAAGAATCACTTTTAATTTTGCCTTTCCCTTTAAGTGACCCGGGTGTTGCCTTTTTTGCGCGTCATATAATCTAAAATAATCTTGCAGATAAATTTCCAACCAATGTAGCTATAACGGTTCATTAGTTTCGTATAAGAAATGTAATGGCAGATGTTGTTAACCTCCTACGTACTGTTCGATGTTCAGTTATCAACATTCCGTTGCAAACTTGCTCGCGATTTATTCTGAGGGTGAAGACGTATATTCCCTTTAACTTGCAGTTCCTTCATTTGCTGGATACAACATGTATGTTGAAACTATCAACCCATGTGATTTTTCTCCTCCTACGCCAGATGCAGTCTCTTTTCATCTCTGATGTGTAGATATGTATTTCCGTCAATTACCCATAGTATTTTTTTTAGTGAGAAAATGCATGCAAACGACCTGCCCTACGCTCCAGTTAAATATTTTATTACGCAATGAGTAAATTCAACGTACCATTTTGTGCAGAAGCTTACGCATATCTGCCGTTAGTTCGCAGCAACAGTCTCACTCGTGCTGTGTGTTCGGTTAAAACGCAGTAAAGCTAGTTCAGTGACATCCAGACAGTTATTCCGGACGCACACGTAGTTTTGCGGGAGAATGGTATTGATAGCTGGTCAGAAAGGTCCAACATTATATTTTTAGGGTGCTTCCTGGCGGTTTTAGCCGTTAGAACTGGGTTACTTTCTGTGCAAGGAGGTGACGCTCTAAAACATCCCTCCGAATACCGAAAGTAGCTTTCTGGATACATCATACCCACACATAAATGTGGCACCCAAACTGGCCTCTGCGGTGAGTGTCACCTCAATGAAAAAGAAAGCAAGGCAACCGGTTGTCAGGCACTTAAAAGAGAGTAGATAAATCTTGATGTCTGCTCGGATGAAGCTGAAGACCCGACAAGCGACGGCACGTGGCGGAAAACACTGGTTCATCAAACCGTATTACCATATGTCTGTTAACCCCAGTGCTAATTCGCATCCGACATAAATATACCATCAGTCTGTCCTTGCTTGTATTAAGACATTAATAGACGTGTTGCCTCTGACATTCTTTCTGGCACATCTTCACTTTCTACTTTACCTACCTACTATGTTTCTATTTGTATCACAATACATTTCAATTGAAATTATTCGTTTCCAGTTTTACCATGGTCCACATTTGCGTCAAGCGCAATTTTACCCACAAACCTAAAATTTCAGTGAACCTTCTTTCCTGACGTAAGTTTTCTGCACAGCATCAGCGCTTGGTGTAGGGATCGACAGTTGCCTGTCAAAGTACATAAATATAAGGCTAAATAAGGTAAAGGGCAAAGCTAACCTCAACTCGAAAGATGGTTCCAACACTACAGCGCTTGTTACATGTGGTCCTCAGATCTTTGAACTTACTCACGAGCCACCCTAAAATACACTGACGGAAAAAAAATCGCAACACCAAAAAGTAATGTACACTAGTGAAATTTCGAGAATACGTTTGTCTAGGCAACATGTTTCAGCTATCAACATTGCAAGCTAGCAGGTTAATGTAATCCCAAGATAAGCCAATGCATATGTGACATGTTGGTACATCAATAACCGGTGTAACCGCCAGCATGTTGAATGTAAGTATGAAAAAGTGCATGCATTGTGGTATACGGGTGCCAAATGTCAATCTGTGAGATGGAGTTCCGTGCCTGTTGCCCTTGGTCGTCAATACAGGGACGGTGAATGATGTTTGTGAATGACGCTGCAGTAGTAGTCCGATGATGTCCCATATGAGCTCGGTTGGAGACATATCTGGTGATCGAGCAGACCAAGGCAACATGTCGACACTCTGTAGAGAATGTTGCATTACAACTGACCTCCCCGCTCTCCAATGAGCTTTTGCTTGGCACCGTTTAAGTCGCAAATGGAGTCGCTTTGGGTCACTGGAATGCACACTGCAGGGCACCTTACTCGGAGATGTCCGTGAAGTAACTGATTTGTAACAGTTCGTTGTGTCGTTGTGGTGCCAACTGCTGCAGATGTAGTATTATTCGGCAGAACCATACGCCGAACATGATGGTCTTCCCACTCGGTAGCGGCACGTGGTCATCCAGAGCCCTGTCTTCTTACGACCGTGCATTCCCGTGACCACCGCCACCAGAAATCGTGTACAGTGGCTACATTCTGGAAAGTCTTTCGGTACTACCGCAGAAGGAACGTTCAGCTTCTCGCAGCTCTATTATACGACCTCCTTCTAACTCAGTGAAACCTTAAAGGCATTCTTGACTAACATCAAATCATTACGTCCGGTCTCAAAGGTAACTAAAGCTCACGTCCGTCACTGCGTGTATTTGCAGAAAACCTGATTAACATCCTCTAGTGACGCTACCAGCGATGCGATTGGCTCGAAATTTGAACAGATCTCATTTTTCAGAAATAGAAACACACCTACCATATCCCGTTTTGTTGCACTACTTCTTCTTGGTTCTGTGATTTGTGTCAGTGCGTGTCTGAAGTTTAGAGACATGGTGCAATAGGTCATATTTATGCGTAATAAAGTACCTTCACTGCACAAATCAGTTTCTTGCAATGACTGTACTAGGTGATGTGGAAGGATCACAGCGCACTGGAGAAGGTAAACCACAGGCAGAAGTTTATTAAAAGAAACCTTAGATTCTATTGAAGGAGCCTCGTCCATTGAAAGCTGAAGTAACGTTTATCTTTCTGCGGCACTTATCAAATTGGTTTCACTCTAAAGAGTGGTCAGATTGAAAGAAGAAAAGACAGTTTTGCGATGGGTTTATTTGTGTAGTATCACAGCACTTTAGAAACGTTCAGCAGTCATCAAAGAGCCATAAAGACAACCTTCCCCCAACCACAATAAAAATCTGCAGTAGATGTACATGTATATATGTGCACCACATGCCATTACACGGCGTGTGGCGGAGGGTATATGTTGACCCTGTGTCATTCCCACGTCCCTTTCCCATCTGCTGTTACATTCGCAGATTGCACACGGGGAGGGAAGATTGTCGGAACTCTACTATCTTCGTCCAGATGTGTCCAATTTTATTTTCGCGCTTACTTCGCAGTAAATAAATATGAGGACATGTTGACTCGTATTGGAGTGTTAGCGCTCACATATTGACAGCAAAGGTCTCTGCGATACACTGCTGCATTCTGGAGTGCAGCCACTTGAATTTGCATAGCGTTTCTGTGGCGTTTCCTTGCTAGCTAAACAAACTCAAGAACAGGCGTCCAGCTCTTTTGTGAGTCATGTGTGTCACTTCCATTAATCAAACTTTCTAAGGACGAAGAAGAGAACTTCGCACATTTAAGTTCGACAACTTATGGTATTAACGGGCATTCAATATGTAAATTGGCAGCAAACGAAACATAAAACTCGTGACTAGTGCAAAAAACCGAAATTTCAGCAATGAGATGAAAATAGAATCTGAGATATTTCCACCCACCACTTCCACGAAGAGGAACGTTCAGCTAAGCCAACAACGGAAGTAAATACGATGTTGCTGTAATAACGCTATTGAATATCCTTTAGAAGTAGTTTACTCTTTAAATGTTATATTTTATTCGATTAAAAGGTTAAAACTGTCTGGGAAAAGGAGTTCAGATAGCTAAACAATTGAAGCTTCTTTCTACAAACAAAGCTTTAGGAGATTGTAGTATAGCCAATGAATACTGTGCTCTTTAGAGATAAAATTATACGTATTCTTAATTCAGCAGGATGAAATCATTCGTAACCCGTGGCCCGCCATTCTGACGTGCCCTGCTATGTGGACGCACTGTCTAATTGGAATTGGAGGAGGGTGGGTCAATTACACCCTGCTGTCTGAATTGCCAACCTACATGGAAAATATACTACACTACGACATCGACGAGGTGAGTATCTCCACACTTTGGGCGGAAGTGAGCGCATTATCGATTTTTGTGACAACGCCTATTTAACACTGGTTCACCCATGTTTCAGGCTGGCCTCATCTCAGCCCTGCCTTATCTATTTGGTTGGATGAGCTGCAGTATCTACAGCTTTCTGACAGAGAAATTAACACGGAGAGGAGTGCACATTATGACCATCTTCAGAGCATGGGACGCAGTATGTAAGTATAATTCCCTAGTTATACGAGATGTTTCATAAATCATGTTACAGATTTCTGTGAATAGTAGAGGGTACTTATCAGATAGAGTTTTGATAGGGAACCCATGTTCGAAAGTATATCTTTTTGGATGCAAAATAAGTTTGAAGGTCGGAAGACTTTCAAATCTTTCGCTTCACGGTTCGCAAACAAAATGAGAAAAGGGCGCCGCTGTCAGCCCTATTGTAATTATGACATCTCGTACCATTTTTGTCCGATTACAACAACGGCTGCGAAAACCATTTACGTCGGCAACTAGCAGGGCTGATCGTGGTGTTCGACGAACGCGCTGCACTCTCGACTTTGAAGATGGTGTCCTTCGTTACGCAGAAGAGGACCCGACGACGAATACTCCAACTATTGCCGTTGTCGTGAGTTCCCGTAGAGCTCACAGATAAGGAAAAGTTCGTAACGTGGCCATATCTCTCAAAAGTATACCAATTCCTAACCAATGGGAGCTGCGACTACCGCAGCACAACTGCAAAATCGTGTGGGAAAATTTAGCGATGACAATGATAGTAGAAGGTGCCAGATCTACTGGGTACAAATTGATAAACCAGACAATAGCGACCAACTCCTAGTTTTGCTCCATCCAGTTAAAACCGTCAGCCGCATGTGGATATTGTAATTCGGAGGACACAATCGAACATGGTTTTGAGCGCCCGAAATTTGTCGAAATATAGCACACAGCAAGGGATAAGTAGAACGGACATATATAATATGCAGGTTTCTAACGCCATGATACCAGTGTGGAAAACGGTTCCCGTAGCAAAGCGATACGCAACAACGTAGATCGTGGCACACGCACTTCATATAATTTTTGGACTTACATTAACGGACAACTTACAGTACCTGGCGTACTTAAAGGATGACCACGTGAAAGTAACTAGTCACCCTAAATAGAGACTTACGTACGTGGATTTTCTCATGATTCCAGTATGTAAAGCTCATGATAGTATTTTGACATGAAAGCTCATGGAAGAACAAAAAAAAAAAAAAAAAACATTAAAAAAATGAAGAAAAAGAAGAGAGGAAATATGATGTGAATTCTACAAAAAGTCGTCTAAGAGATAATTCGATGGACAATTTCTTGCAGATTTACGAACGTTGTAATTTATATCATTATTTTTCAGATGAGTTTGTTTTCTGTTATGTGGAACTGTTAAATGGTAAACAAATATCTTAAAAAGCTGTTAAGGGGAAAGCTCGCGTAAAGCGGGAAATCCGAGTTCGAGTCCCGGCTCGGCAAAAAAAAGATCACAGCTCATTATATCCACCGTGTGCATACCCTGGAGTGGGATATTTGAAAGTGATCTGACGTTTAAACTTATTTCGCATCCAAAAGGGTGCACTTTCGGACATGTGTTCCCTATCAAAACTCTGTCTACTAATTCTCTTCTGCAAGCCTTTGAAACCTGTAACAACAATTGTGAATCACTCCGTATAACTGGACAGTAACGCCTTTCAAAATAACACGCCACGGGGCCAATCCAGAAGGGCAACAGGCCAGACTGAGTAATTCCATGCTGCTCTTCAGTCGTTGGGATTGACGACTGGTGGAGGAGTATCAGTCTATGGCCAACCCATGACAAGATGCTTTCAGTGAGTTAGAGATCTGACGAAGAAGCTAGCCAGGACGACAGTCCAAATCCCTCTATACCGAGATAGATCAGGATGGCCCGCGCAACATGCGGTCTTGCGTTATCTTGTTGAAAATAATGATACAGTAGCCTCGACAATAAGACATAAATGAAACATCTGCTATCCAGATTACCAACTATGTGAATCGGAAGTGATCGTGTTGTGTTGTGTGTTGTGACACCATACCACATCAGGTGCAGGGTCGGATAACGGTGACAAATGCAAACTGAACATTAGAGACCGGATTAGATGCAACATAAGAAGCTCAAAATATGCATGAAAAAATACATGAAAAATGCTTAAAATATGCATGGAAAGTGATGCTAGATCAAATAATAAAAAACAAAGTAGTTACTGCTTTCGATATTTCTCGAAGTTGGACGTGTGCATATCGACTGCGAGGAAGAGTGCCGGCCACCCGAAAAATCGGGACATTTAGAATGCTGATCTCGTGTCTGTGTCCTTTGTGGTAGAGGTTGGGCAGGATCCCTCTTGATATTAGTTTTTAAAAAATTGTAAAATAAGACACACACTGTGTTTCAAATACTATTCCTTTTTTGCTACTGTTGTCGGTAACATCTGAAAACGATGCGAGTTAGCCGCCACTAAACAATCGATATGCACAGGTGCAACTTCGAGATATATCGCATATGGAGGGGCACGAACAAGAACTCCGCAATATTTTATTTCAAAAGCAACATACAATCATGAATTTTTTGAACTACATTAACGTTTAATTAATATTATCGGACTAAAGTATCATTTATAAATTATCTTGCATTTTACTTCTGTTGTAAACATTAACGATCATATACTGTTCGGAAGTAAGATTGTGTCTCCGATCACTCAAAACATTTTTATGAGCTGAGAAGGACCGTTCTGCACCAATTGAGGTACATGGACATATTTGAAGCTGGGCGCTTTGTAGGCACTTATTATTTCTGGCAAAAGTTCACCCATTCCATTAATAAAACTATCAATTTGGTACAAGGGTTCATAGCCTGGGTTATTGTTAAAAATCTTTTCAAACTTTTCTTTAAGTTTTCTCGGGCATACCTCCGGCATGATGAATTCAATAGACTAATTTTAGATTAGCTGAGTAGATTATTCACTGCCAAACACAGAGTTTAAAGCTTTTTCATACTCGCAGGTATATAAGAAAAATGAGTGCTAATCAGTGCAACGTTTTTTTTTTTAATACTGGAATAATTAAATGACTCCTTGTACTGGCACACTGCCAAAGCCTCTGCACTATCGAAGTCCTTTACTACGACTCTGATGGCCTCGAAATGTTCATTTTAAAACAACACAATCTCGACCCTCGTATCCCAACGACTTACCATTGGTTCGGGAAGTAACGGCACACTTGGCAGTTTTCCTTTGTAGGGTTTGATGCGAGCAGGCGCCTTAAGAAACACTTTTTTCGTGGATGAAATAATTTTTTTTTTTTTAAATTGCTAAATGTGGATCGTACTTCTTCAGCAAGGCGATGTACTCCGTCAGCAAAGTACGTCACATGAGTCAAACTGGGATGAAATGCTTGGATGGCTTTCCCTGCTTTTATCATGTAGGGAGCAGCATCTGAGAGAGACACCAACACCCTTTTATCTTCCTGAAAATATGTTTCTAATACCCTCATTCACAAATCTGACGATTGTAGAATCATTTGTCTTTTAACTTTCACGCAGGCCACTAAACAGAAAGAAGAAGGCTCGTCTTTTAATGCACCAACAAATAAATTCGCAATGTAACGGCCACAGGTATCGTCAGTTTCGTCAACTGAAATCCAAATAATTTTGCCCTTGAGTTCATTGCGTATTTCTTCCAGAACACATTGTGGGAACGTAATTTTTATGCAATGTTGATTCATCTCGTACATTTTGATTTAAGCAATATTTACACAGGAAACCTTCGAGTCTAGGATTTCCAAGTTTGTGAAGAGGAATATCACTTGCAGTGAATACTTCACATAGATCCATGCTAAAGCGATTGTTTCGGTTACCTTTGGAAGTTACATCCCTGCTCCTGTTACTTGCCGCTTTCAAAAGTTGTCATAGGCCTTTCCCGAGATTTGAAGAATTTTCTTGACATGTTAGTCAATTTGAACTTTTTTTTGCACGAATCGTATTTCTCATAAACTGGACAATATAAAAATTTCCGTCGTATGTATATGTTCCAGAAAGATCAACTATACACGAAGCATGTCTTTTTTCCAGGAGGTGTGGTGCGCCACACGCTACACGTAAACACATTAAACTTTGTACAAATAAAAAGAAAACTAAACTGTAACAATGAACATGTGACTAATAATTTGCGTAATTTACTTATTGCCGACACCTGCGGTGTGACAGTGGAGGGGATTACGCGTGTTCGCAGACGGCAGGCGCATTATCTCTGCCTGCCTCTTCCTGTTCGCTAATCAGTTCGCTAGTCCAGTAGCCTTTCGGATAGGATCGCAGTCACTCAGGAGCAACAAATCGAAATCGCGCTAGAGCCTGCCCGTCTACATTTTTAAAATTTTGCAAACACATAGCGAAAGTATGCATCATCACTAGCTATTGGTGAAGATATGCAATAACTGGCGAAAAGCAGCCAATTATGCAAATACCTATGCAATATACAAATGCATATAATACGACCTGTAGTGATCATGTTTGTTCTCCTTAGAGCTTCCACACATGGAGCCCATCGACCGCTGGCGAATTCAGACACGTCCTTATACATATTTTTCCTTCTTACACGAAGCTTATCACGACATTCTCACGAACAAACAACATTCAAATATGATTTCTGAATGAGAAACCCATTGCATAATATTTCTTCGTAGGCACACCGTTTATAGAGTTATCCCTACTACGTTCGTGCAATGGCGGTGGAATGCTCATCATCTGCACATCAAAGTATGTAGTTATGCCAGTTTGGCGTTTTTGAATGGAATCCTGAAGTGTAGTTCACGGGTCGCGTTTTTCGCTAGAACTGTCCCCGCTAAACCTTCCAGACGGAGAATCCATGGTTAGCAATTGCTGACACAATCAATAAACGACAGATGGATGAACGTGCATTTTGTCATCTCTGACTTTCGCTCTCCCCTTAACTGCCACCGCAGTTTATTCGCTCAATGATGGCTCAACGAGACTTTCAGTTTCCTACGAGGTGTGTGCGAAAAATAATGAAACTCACAACACTGCTGGTGTAGAGCGGTGTGTTCATCCCTTACAGATTCAGTTCGAGTTTCAGCTCTCTACAGCCATCACCTGGTTTTGGAGAACACCATCAGTGAAGTTGTGTTCTTGTCGCGTGTTACGAAAATGGAATAACGAAATTTAGAGCGACGTCATGCCATCGAGTTTAAACTTGGGGAAACCGCTAGTGTGACCCATGAAACGTTGAAACAGGCCTGTGGGGAACATTCCTTATCAAGAGCACAAGTTTTCCGCTGAAACAAATCATTTTTGGAAGACCCAGAATACGTTGAATGTGAACTCGCTTAGGCAGACCTTCAACTGCAAAAACCGACGAAGACGTCGAACGTGTGTGTTCTTGTGGGATCAGACCTCCAGAACAATGTGCAACCAGGTTTTTTACAAATATATTCTTGTAAGGCTCAGGAAAAGGAGCGACCGACTGAGACCAGAGATTGCAGACTAGTGGATGCTGCATCATGGCAACGCCTCATTTCACACTGCCACTTCCATCACGAAATTTTGGAACTCAAAAATCATTGCTGTTGTTCCACAGTCCGTCTTCTCACCTGATATTGGTACTTATGACTTCCTTCTTTTCATGAAATTGAAAAAGTCTTAAAAGGACGTCATTTTTGGGACTCTAGAGAACATTAAACGAATGTGACTGGCATGTTAAAGGCCCTAACAGCTGAAGCCTTTCAGCGTTGCTACCAAAACTTGGAATAACGACTCCGTCGGTGTATAGCTGCCGGAGGGAACTACTCTGAAGGGACAATATTGTTGTTTTAAGAAAATAAAAACTCTGATAAATAAAAAATCAGTCTAGTACTTCTTTTATCTAACTCGTCTATTCTCGTTCTCAGAGCACAGCAGTGGTAACACTGTACTTAACTTCAGAGTCAATTAAATTTCGCTTTCGTGAAATATTGTCACTTTGATCACCAGTGCAGTGTTGTTTAGGGGTACGGTCTTTAACAAGTAATCAAACTGTCCTGAGTCCCGGGTTCGAATCTAGTTACCGATTAAAACCTGAGAAAAAGTCATCATCAATCACGGCTGATGACTTTCGGTATAAGTAGTCACCCTTGTTTTGACAACAGCCTTGTGAAAGAAGATGGAGGAGTGGACGGAATTTCAGGGCACCCTCGTCCTTTTTATTAGGGCAGAGACTGAGTTGCTGTGAACAGGTCAGTAACAGGATTATTCTCATCAGAATAGTAGGAATGCAATAGTAGGAACGCAAAAGGCGTTCTGGATACAAAATGACCTGTAACCATCAGCTCAACTACATGTAGTGGCAGAGGCAAATGCATGACTTCATCATTCCCTACCCCTCTCCCTCTACCACACCCCACTCATTCATCTGATCCACATCACTTTCCTCCAATTAGAACAGTCATAGAGTTTCTAAACAAACACACATATGTAGCGCAATTACAACCGAGTATGTTACAGCCTTTAAAAACGAAACGGCCAATCAGTATGTACCCCAGAGGAGGTCATGTGTTCTGTGTCTCCTGCTTGGTGTCCAAAGATGACTTGTTTTATCTTGGTACCCACTTGTTGCAAGGCAGAATGGTCCTTCAAATTAAGTGCCACAATGTTATTTCCAAGTATAAACTGTCTGTATTATTTATCAAAATACGTAAAGACGCTGGCACTCCAGCAAAATCTCACTGTGCTTCGATCTTTGTACCCGAAGTAAAATAGTACTTTAAATAGATGAAAACTTGTCGGTCTTATTTATCAGAATACATAGACATATGTTCAATAATAGTACTAAACAATGGGGAGTCCTTTTTCCCCTCTAGTGGGTAATCTTACTATGGAGGACTTTGAGGATTAAGCACTTGAGTCTGCTATTTTAAAGCCCACGGTTTTCTGGCGTTATGTAGATGATACTTTCGTTGTATGGCCTCATGGCAGGCAAGAACTGGAGCAATTCCTTTGTCACTTAAATTCATTACATGAGAAAATCAAATTTGCGATGGAGATTGAGAAAGATGAGACTTTACCCTTTCTAGACGTACTAGTACACCGTATGAATGATGGGTCATTGGGACATTCTGTTCACAGAAAACTCATAAAAACAGTTCTGCATCTCCACGCGTCTAGCTGCCATCACTCCACACAAACTGCTGGTGTTCTTAGTACCTTTACATTGGACGCATTTAATACCGGACGATGAAAATCTCGACGCAGAATTAGAATTCTTGGAGAAGACTTAAAGACAATGGCTGTACTTCACGCCAAATGAGGAAGGCCATGCACTGTTGTAATAACAAGATGCAACGCCCTGAGGACGCTGATGATTATAAATCAACTACGTTCCTTCCATAAGCCGTGCTAGTGTCTTCTAAAACAGGCAGTTTGATTAGGAAAAATAAAGTCAAGGTTATCTTCCGTCCAAAAGCGAATAGCTTGGTCCTGGTTGCATCCGTTAAACAAGACTTACAACTGAAAAAAGCGGGTATTTACAAAATTCCCTGTGAGTGTGGTGCTGCGTATATAGACCAGAAGGCACGAACTATCCAAGAGCGTTGTACAGAACACGAAAGATACAGCCGTCTTCGGCAGCCGTTAAAATCAACAATAGCAGAACATTGTTTTCCATGGGACACTCAATGGAATACAATAGAACAAAAATTTTAGCTCTGGTTTCCAGTGTTTGGGATTCAGTAATCCAAGAATCGGTAGAAATACGTCTTGCCGATAATCTTATAAATCATGTCAACGCCTTTCAACTGGATAAAAATTGGAATCATATAATTACAATTATCCAGTCATAGTGGAATCGACGGGGGTTAGTCGATAATCAATGATGGATCATCTCTCTCTTCCACTACCGTGGGCAGCACACACAACTCAACTATCCCACTCATGTCGTCACCTGGCGCATGCAACGAAGACACCAGCAAACTTCATAAGTGTGAGATTCGGCATAAATACCTTGAATGCACGTGGGCTCTTCAGTAGTTGTCTACTCACCCTAAATATGGCTGAACATCTCTCGGCCGAAATATCGTGACAGAATATCGACGGGATCCGGCTGCACACTCGAAAATTACACATCTGCATTTTAAAACTTTTTGTCAGATGATTTGTTGAAAGTAGGTATTCTTGAAACAATTTTTTATGCAGATTCTAGAAATAATTACCGTTTTTGTCCATCACGTCAGGTTTTTACTCAAAATAAAACGTAAGATTTTGACGATTTTCACTTCTGAGAACACAAATATATTCTAACACCATTTCACACAAGGTGAGTTTTTAATCAAAACACATTTAAAAAATAAAATATATTTAAAAAATACTACTCAGAATTCCCCTAATTCGTTTCTTGATACTTTTTATAAAAACAAGAAGGAAACAGCGTACCATAAACGTCTAAATGTTCTCTTCTTTGACTTCCTTGCAAATCCTTGTATATGATGTCCGTCCCTCTTCAACATCCATTAGCAGTTAGCCAACATAGCTGCTGTCCAGTGTCGCTGATACCTCCTCTTAATGTCTCAGTGAAAACGTTCACTCTGCTCTTCAATATAATATCCCAAATTTCCGGAAAGTAAGCGATACGTGAGTGTAGAGAGTGGACTTTCACGCTCATTTAACAACCCATCAACTCTTTTCAACAATGGCCTTGTAATTAGGATCTTTGTTATTCCATAGAAAGTTCTCAGTAACTGATCGGAAGACGGTCATGCACCTACTTCTCTTTTGTTCATTGTCTTCTCGGAATCTTCATCCTTCGACCATTTATTTATTTGAGGACTACAAAAAAATTCCAGCTTTCAATTTGTTTCCAGTGGTGAAGCGAAATTTATTGGAAAGTTTTTGATGAAGGGTCCATCCTGTGGTAGAGCCTTTACAAATTACTTCATCAAGCTCAGTTTTATTTGTGGTGGCGTAAGCATTACTTTTTTTGTTCTACAAGCGGTCCGTGCAGAATACTTTTAATTACAGGCACAAAATTTATACGCTCTGACCAAACTCTCACAATCCAATGACTTCGCCTTTCCCGACTTTCCCATTCGCATAGAAAGAAAAGCATTTTTGCAAACTCATCTTGTTGTCCTAATAGCATTCCGATAACGTTGATGTCACTGCAGGTAAGGTAAGTGTGTTCCTCATACTGGATACTTGTTAAGAGTATCTTCATGTTCTCATACGTCCCTTTCATTTGAACTGGATGGGTCCCAAGAAGAAACCCATACACGCCTCCAATATGCAGTAACACGCCTTTGAAACTCCTCATTGACGAGTCTAGAAAAGTATCCACTGTGTAGGATCATGTTCTGTGCAATAGAAGCGCATTAATTCGTTCTGTGAGAATAAATGAACTAGTTCTTTCCCTCTATGTCTGCACCATGAGTAATGTGTTCCTGGTTCCAGAAGATTCTTACTTTTCAACCGGGAGCCAAGTAGCCCCGCAGATTCCTTAGGCAAATTCAAATCTCGTACGGAGCATGAAGTTCATTCTGATAGAAAAGTTGTGGAGTAAATTCGAATTGAGGCTGGTGGACATCACTATCGTCTTTCGTAATTGCGTCAGTTTCACTTTCATCATCATCTACTGCCACGTTCTCTAAAACAGCCGGAGAAAGAGGAGCATTGACATCTTCTCCAAGTGCAAACTGGCCTAATGGCAAAATCAATGCTTCGATACACAAGTTGCCTCTTATTTTCAGAACTTCACCCCTGAACATTAACTAAGCAGAAGTAACTGTCCTTAAACGTGACTTTTAGGTTCCTTCCACACCACTGGAATCATAGAGGGCATGAACGTTTTCTTTTCTTTTGTCCACAACATTGACATTCCCATAAAATAGCGGTAAATTATCTTTGGCGCCAATCCCTTGTGCGGTCACCAACTTTCATTTTAAAATAAGCATGGTAAGCTTTTTACACAAATTCTGTTTAACCACTGTATGATTCCCAAAAGTAACAGAAAATATTTAGATTCTTCGCACACTTGCATGTTGACATAGTAGTAACTATCAACTGTAGGCGAAGTATTTTATTAATACTGTCTTAAATATACAGAATAATCACAGTATAACACTGGTAACCCAAGCCTCTGAGACAAGCAACATTTTCATGGCCACACAACTACTAGCATCATTAGATGCAACAACCAAAACGTACACAGGGTCATACTGAGAAATTTCCCTCCAACAATACGCATAACCTACTGATACAGCAATGTATCTTTGAATTCAAACTGCGGCGACACTGTAAGTGATAGGCAAAAACTGAAAACAGGTTTGGAATCAGCGTAAAAAATTGAGGCAGTATCACATATTAGTTTTCATTCATTTGATATCATGCAGAGTAGTGTTTGTTAGAAACCAGAACGTAGTTTATAATCTTCTTCTGGTGTTGATTGTCTGGAAGGTTACTTGTGCACCATTCCAGTTTCATGTACTCTTATTGCCACAGCAGACAAATTACAGGACACAGTTAAACGCAACACAGCAACTGTGCCCTAAGCTGTCCACTAATTTACACCACATAGAAACTATTGGCACAGAGTACAGCGAAGCACATTGTAAATACTGTTTGTTGGCATTGACTACCCTTAGACAATCTACCATAGATTCAAACACACAATCCATTCTGCAGTAATAAATCATACTTTCCAATCTGGTCTTTAACCAAGGAAGACAGAAAAGTTTCTCATACATGTATATCATGAGCAATCTAAAATGGTTACTGATACCATTGTTCACTCCTGGGTTTTTGATTTGATATACAAATTTGCTCTATATATCTTTATTCTGCAATTGAAAATAATCCACATTAAACTGACTTTTTGAGCAGTTTTGTATTTGTTCACAATCACATTGCTGTTTCCTTGGTAGTCTTCTTGCACACATAAGTCATGCCTTAAAGTTAAATAGTCATACAGACCTATTTTCTTAAAAATTCCAACAAAATCTTGCGTTTTGTCTAAATCCATAAGGCAATAGTCGTTTTCATGGACTTACTTCAATATCCTAGGCAACACATAAGTAATAGTTACATCCAACACTCATTTCTTTCTTTAACATTACAGACCATTCCTTCTCTAATTGTTCTTGACAGCCCGCTAGTGCACAGCTGACCCCACCCCCTCTCTTCCCTCCCTCTGGCAGCTTCCTGCACTTGTCCAGCCCACAGCTTCGTAATGTGATAAATAAGACATTATGCAAGTTTGAATGCGTCCAACGAGTTTCGATTTGTGTTGCTGACACAGTCCACCTTACATCACACATATGCGGCTGCCCCTCCCATCCTTCCCTTTGCGTCCTCGCCATATGTGAGCCCCATCCCAACCCTGCCTCTCCCTCGTCCCTACAGACCACAGTGAGTCCATAAATACACTCGAAACCTGTGAAAAAGAACGCATGGATCGATGCGCGTGTCGCGCGTGAGGATAGCTACCGAAAGCATGACGTGATGTAACTATATCACCAACAGATACAGTTGTTAATGATGGTAATGTCACCATATGAGGAATGTTTACGCAACAAGGCAACATAAATGGAACTTTTACCATTGTAGCTAAGCAACTGAACATGGGTGGACGATCTGGCAGATCACGTACACGCACTTTTTCATGTACAGCATTGATTCAAAAAACGCTTGATGATAACCTTGGAGAGATAGGGTGTTTCATTCGTATAGTGTCTAATATTTTTGATAGAAGTAGGTGTCCCAAAATAAGCTGACTTGCAAAGTATGGGCCCAACCAATCCCATCTAACCTTGAGATAGACAACAAAATACAAAATCAGTATATGAAAAACTTACTACGGGTGATGTCGTCATGACCTGGACTAAATTAATGCCGGTTGCACCTTTCATTACAGATTTATTTTCAAACACATTATTTAGATCAAAGTGAAGACACTATTGTTTAATAATTTTTTGTTGTTTTAGACGTCGTTAAAATGACCTGCCAAACAGTTATCAGACACAAAATCATTTAACAACAACATCAACATGTAATACATACAGTCCTGCTGGAGGAACATCCGCAACTGAGCATTCTAGTAGAGAATGAGGATAACGCTCCAGTAGTATGGACCTTTAGCACAAAAAAGGAGCTTAATGTATCTTATTAAATACGAACATTCAAATCTTCAAAAAGCTATAAGCCAGGAAAGCATTATAAAAACGTCAGACATGCTCCAATAATTTCAATGTGGTCTCCACATTAGTAAACATAAATTGCAACACATACAGCGTACTACCTTCGTTAGCAATCAGTTTCCTTATTCATCTCTAACAAAGAGAAGGCGGATTAACATTAAGACAGCAATCTGAAAACTGACTAGTATTAATACCATGCGTTAACAGCTACACCGAGAAGAACTTATCATTCAGACCCCACATTACATGATAGTCTACACTAGATAATTAAAAGCACCTGTACTTAAAACTACCACAGGGTGTTTCGTCTTTTTTAGAAAAAGTTCTCTAAATAACCAGTGTACCCACAAGCCGTTACTTCCACAAAACAGCTCACAACATGGATAAGGGCACATTCATCCAGTAAACAGGCAGGACTTAATTTAATCAGAACATGTTATCCAGATAAAAACTTTGCCTAAATCACTTTTGTGAATAAGGTATGTCCAATAAGCAAACCAAAAGCTCCGAATAAGAGATAGCAAAGCACACCAAGTCTCTACTGCCTCAATACCGGCAGCAGTAATACATCAAACTTCTAACGACAGCAGTCAACAGCTGCCACTCGGAATAGAGTTCAAGGCACTGATCTCAGTTAAAGAGAGCAAAGCGCACTGAGATGACAAAAGTCATGGGATATCTCCTAATATCGTGTCGGATCTCCTTCTGCCAGGCGTATTGCATCAACTTGACGAGGCATGGGCTCAACAATTCGTTGGAATTTCCTTGCAGAAATGCTGAGCCATGCTGCCCCTACGGTCATCCATAATTGCGAAAGTGTTACCGCTGCGCCGGTCGCTGGTGGCCGAGCGGTTCTAGGCGCTTCAGTCTCGAACCGCGCGACCGCTACGGTCGCAGGTTCAAATCCTGCCTCGGGCATGGATGTGTGTGATGTCCTTAGGTTAGTTAGGTTTAAGTAGTTCTAAGTTCTAGGGGACTGATGACCTGAGATGTTACGTCCCTTAGTGCTCAGAGCCATTTTTTTTTTTTTGTTGCCGCTGCAGGATGTTATGCATGAACTAACCTCTCGATTATGCCCCATAAATCTTCTCGGGATTCATGTCAGGCGACCTTGGTGGGCAAATCATTCGCTCAAATTCCCCAGAATGTTCCTCAAACCAGTCACGAACAACTGTGGCCAAGTGACATGACATTGTTGCTTGGGAACATAAAATCTATGAATGCCTGTAAATTGTGTCCAAGTAGCTGAATATATCCATTTCCACACAATGATCGGTTCAGTTGGACCAGAGGGCCCACTACATTCCTTTTAAACACAGCCCACACCATTATGGAGCTACCACCACCTTGCACAATGCCTTGTCGACAACTTGGCTCCATGGCTTCGTCGGGCCTGCGTCACATTCGAACACAACAATCGACAATTCTACGCAAATGCCACTGCTCTTTGTCGTTAACAGAAGGCCGTCGCCCGCTGCGTCATCTGTGGTGAGGGATAATGCCTGAAATTTGGTGTTCTCGGTACACTCTTGACACTATGGGTCTCGGAATACTGAAGTCCCTAACGATTTCCAAAACGGAATGTCCCATGCGACTAGCTCAAACTGCCATTCCGCGTTCCAAGCCTGTTAATTCCCGTCCTGTGGCCACAATCACGTCAGAAACCTTTTCATACGAATCACCTGGGTAGAAACGACAGGTCCGCCAATGTACCACCCTTTCAAACCTCGTATGCGTGATACTAACGCCATCTGTGTATGTGCATATCGCTACCCCATGACTTGTCACCATAGTTTACAATCACAGTCTAGGACCTTGTAATTTGTACCCGCAGAAGACGCACCACGCCCCACATTCCTCAAGGCACCACCCACAGCAAGTACCGCCCTCACAGCCTCTAAACGTCACGAATCATCCAGCCAATATTATCTGACCAAGAGCTTCTTCCTTCCATCCACTGGCTACCATCATCGTCTCCAGTATAAACATTCTTTACTGTAACACAAAGTTTCACCTACAGACCTCTACACCAAATTGCTTGATGGTTTGCAGCAAAACCTCCTCTTTTCACAATTATCTGCGTCTTCTGACTCTGGTAACCATTACACTTCCAAGCCATGTTAGACCCACACACATGCCACGGCAGCCTTCACACGCCGTTCCTATACGCGGCTGGTGCGTACCGTCAATTCATGGCAGGTGGTCCGTTACATCCTTCGCTTCTGACTGTAAAACCAGAGTTAGATTTAAAATATGTTCGCGAAATGTCATCCAACGATAAATTACAAACTTCTTGTGATAAGACCACGGAAATTTGCGTACAAGTAAATGTTCACAATGTACGTGAACACAATGGCGTTAAAGAGATTACACATCTCGATTCATTAAACAGGAAAAGACGATCCGAAAAATCTTACAACTTCGTAACTTTGGACTTCGAGTACGTTTACTTGAGGTTGTAGGGAGCGAGCAAAGAGGAATACGAAAGGCTCAGTTTCGTAATAAGAGCTAATTGTCACTACTGATGCAATAATAACATCTTTAAGTGGAAGACAAATACGTAGTTTCCTAAGAGATACGCAACCCACACCACTGCCATGTATGTTGCGCAAGTTGATTTGGGCAGTCTGTTCCGTGTAGTGTTCTGGAGATGTAACCATCAACTTAGTTCGCCTTACATGGCACAGACAAGTGACCAGACAGGTATCACCGTATGTACGTAGCCTGAAATGAAATAATCAGTTGAGTGGAAGAGCAATTTGACTGATTTGATTCTCATTCCACTGTCTCTAACTTCAAAATACTTTCGCGTCATTAGTGAACCTGCAGAAACCAAATTTATGAAAAGTGAATTCATCAGTATAAAGAAAGCTATAAGGAAAGAAAAACGCTTTTAGATATGCGATCACAATGTATTGGTGGTAGAAAACTCAAACCCGAGCCTAAAATAACCGTAATGATTTGTTTAAAGTCATTGCGACACTACAAATGGTTCAAATGGTTCTGAGCACTATGGGACTTAACATCTGAGGTCATCAGTCTCCTAGAACTTAGAACTACTTAAACCTAACTAACCTAAGGACATCACACACAACCATGCCCGAGGCAGGATTCGAACCTGCGACCGTAGCGGTCAGACTGAAGCGCCTAGAACCGCTCGACCACAAAGGCCGGCGTGACACTACAAGGCATAGCAAGTTTTCTTGAGTGCACTGAGAGGCTTGTGCAAAAAAAGAAAATGGTATTCCCAACTGTATCAAAGTAAGATAGATAAGTGGCAAAAATAATGAAATTAGCGTGACAGCGAACATTAGGCTGCCATATAATAGACCGGTGGCGGCAGCCACACAAGCAGAATATTCGTTCACTTTTCAACTGGACCAGAAACTGAGTTACGAGCAAACAGAACTGACATCTGACATTAAAATAAACTTAGTGGGATATTATCAGAAATCATTAAACAAATAGTGACACTATTGGAAGAGGTTGTGTTGTCATTAGATACTGAAGACTTGACTGATGAAACCTTAACACAAAAACTGCTATAAAACGGGAAATACATCATAACTCATGAGAGAAATGCAAAAAAGTAGGAATGAAGTGATATATTCCGACAGCTTGTCCATAGAATTCTTCGCAAAATATCAGAAATGTCTGGAAAAAAAAACAGTTAAGTCAGATGTGAAACTAGATGCTAAAAACGGGTGCTACGTCACCTGAAGTGAAAGAAGGAGTTTTAGTTAAGACAACCGTAGAGGTGGAAAGAAATTTATTGAAAAACAAACTGCTAACCTCGTACAAACAGATAGACATGCAGTATATATAAAACCAAAGCATTAAGAAATATTAAACCGATCATAACAAGTGTAATCCACTAATCACCTTAAATGCGTTACCTCTGTGACATTGATTAATTCGCCTGGAGAGTGCAGCAAACAAGCAAACTATATGGATTAAAACTCTGCCCTTCACCAAACTGTAATCGTTGTAATTTTACATTCGTTGTTCTACCAAGTTCCTTGGCGACGGACAAGGCAGAAACGAGTATTCATTAGTCCACCATACAATCCGAATCCAAGAGGAAAACTGAAATCAGTATAATAGATTACCTGTATAATTTGACAACAAACACTATAAAACTGCTGTAAATCAGAAAGTACAAAAACAATTCTGTGCTTCTTTGGTAGTAATCTTACCATATTATGCCATGCTACAGAACAACATAGTAAATGATATTTTTATTCCTTTTATTACGTATCAAAGTTTAGCTATAATGGGAACAGTCACAGCAACTGCAAATAGAACTCGCCAGTCCCCAAGCTGAAATTTGCGAAAGTTAGTCCGGATAGTGTGCAACAGAATCTAGTGAAAGAAAGTATAAGAATACAAGACTATTATAACTCAATACCTTTGCTGTCATCTGCCTTATCTGTCGCGAAATATGTGCGTTTCTGTTTAACTATAGTTCCTTAGTATGCATAATTATTTCTGTGCAATATGTCGTATATCCCAAGTTTTAAGACCTTACTATGTACCTCGATTTCAGTCTTACGTAACTTATTATTCGCCTTTAAACAAGTACAGTGAGTTTACGTATTTACTGTGAATAGCCCGCATCTCGTGGTCGTGCGGTAGCGTTCTCGCTTCCCACGCCCGGGTTCCCGGGTTCGATTCCCGGCGGGGTCAGGGATTTTCTCTGCCTCGTGATGGCTGGGTGTTGTGTGCTGTCCTTAGGTTAGTTAGGTTTAAGTAGTTCTAAGTTCTAGGGGACTTATGACCACAGCAGTTGAGTCCCATAGTGCTCAGAGCCATTTGAACCATTTTACTGTGAATAATAATTGTATTCTGTTGTATACGACTTTTTGTCATCTGATTAGAAAAACAGAAAAGTATGCTGGAACACATTAGCAGGGCGATACTGCTCGGTTCAAATCACACTCTATGTGAATTTTTCATCTTACTGAAAGCCAATTATTATTTAAATACACTGACGGAAAAAATCGCACCACTAAAAAATAATTAATGTAGAGTAATGAAATTTCGGGAATACGAGTACATTTATATAGGGAATGTATTTAAGCGATTAAGACTGGAAGATCACTGGTTAATGTGAGTTAAGCCACTGCAAATGTGAAATGCTCGTACATTAATAACCCGTGGAACCGCCAGAATTTTGAATGAAAATTTGCGCACGTGACGCATTGTGTTGCAGTGGCGCCGGGTGTCAATGTTTGGGACGGAGTTCGAAGCCTGTTGCTCATGGTTGGTCAATAGAGGAACGGTTAATGTTGTTTGTGGATGACGCTGGAGTTGTCATCTGATGATATCCCATATGTGCTGGAATGTAGACAGATATGGTGATCGAGTAGGCCAAGGCAACACGTCGACACTCTGTAGAGCATGTGGGATTACAACAGCGGTATGTGGACGAGCTCATTCTTTTGGAAAACTCCCCATGGAATGTTTTTCATGAATGGCAGCGCAACAGGTCGAATCATCAGACTGACGCATGTATTTTCAGACAGTGTGCGTAGGATAATCACGAGAGTGCTCCTGCTGTCATACGAAATCGCACCCCAGACCATAACTCCAGGTGCAGCCGGTCCGGTGTGTCTAGCACGCAAATAGGTTGGTTGCAGGCCCTCAATTGTTCTCCTTTTAACCCCATACGGCCATCACTGGCAATGAGGCAGAACCAGCTTCAATTAGCAAACACAAGAGCCCTCCGCCCTACCCTTTCGTGAACTCTCGCTTGACACCACTGAAGTCACAAATGGCGGCGGATTGGGCTCACTGGAATGGACGCCACCAGACGTCTTGCTCGCAGTTGTCCTTGAACTAACCGATTTGTAACAATTCGTCGTCTCACTGTGGCCCCACCTGCTGCTCAAACTGCTGCTGCAGATATAGGACGATGAGCCAGAGCCAAACGCCGAACACCATGGTATTCCCTCTTGGTACTGCCATGTGGCCGTCCAGAGACCGGTCTTCTTGTGACCATATATCCTCCTGACCACCGCTGTCAGCAATCGTGTACAGTGGCTACAGTCCTGACAAATATTTCTGCAGTATCGCAGGAGGAACATCCAGCTTCTCGTAGCTCTATTAAACGACCCCATTCAAACTCAGTGACGTGTCTATAATGACGTCTTTGTTGCCTTAAATGTATTCTTGACTAACAAAAACTCACCACGTCCAGGCTCAAAAGTAACTAGCGCTCACAATCGTTACAGCGCGTATTTAAAGCAAACCTGATTTGCCACTAGCGTCACTCTTAGGCGACTGGCACGAAATTTCAATAGACATCACCTTTCAGATGTAAAAACACGCCTACCAACTTTTGTTTATACCGTATGACTCCTTCTTGGCGTTGTGACTTTCTTCCTGCCAGTGTATTTGGGATTCTAAGGACTGAAGTCAGCTAATTCCCTTCCCTCTCGCAAGCAACGACGCGATCACATTTAACATTCCGACAACGCGGCTTGGCTATAGGGACACGTCATTGTGAGTGGAACCAGGAAAAGTGGATGTAGCGCCGTGTTAACAGATAAGACCCGGTTTAGCTATGTGAAAAGTGCCCGAAATGATAAAGCCGATCTTCTCGTCTTAATCAACATCACGTTAAGTACATATAGAACACTAACTGCATTTCCCAGTGGCACTGTGGCAGCTGCGGTTTATACGGCTGTTATCCTGCATTGGCATGTGCACTCTGTTCATGGTCCATATCGTAAGCCTGCTCTAGTGACGTTATTAAAAGTTTGTTTTGATTCGCGTGCTGTCGTAACTTAAGCATTGGATTGCATTTTAAGGACAGCACTGGAGGACAGACTTACATCCAAAGTAGAAGCATCACAAATATGAACATTTCTAACTGTATGCCTAGTGACACGGGCCCTATGTAACTCCTACACTTCCTGAACATCATTCCTTACAAATTCAAATCATGAGGAGGTCTGTTGAAATTAGTCACAGTTTAAATGAACATTCAACATTTTGCGCTGTAATTGCGAAGGAAAATGTCCGTGAGTTACCTAACTCTCATTCATCTCACAGTTCCACTCACACGAATGAAATAGCCATTGCTCTGATGTTCGATACGCTCGCCGTAGTAATGAATATTCGTTCATCAAATCAAATTACTCTTAATCCATGATTGTTACACTTCCGCGTCCTTCTCCGCAATTCATGCTAGCGTCCGAACTGCTTGGTATCCTGACCCAAGCTGGATTGACTAAATATTACGTCTTGTCCCAATTTGTATATGACTGACGTTAATCAACAAATATTAATGTTCTCACAAAACTTGCTCATTTTGACACGCAACCGTGGAAACTATGTAAACCTATTACCTGCCCTGCATGTATGCTCAGAAAAGACTGACCAATTCTCGTGCGCCAAAATTGGCAGGCGCCAAAACCACAAGTCTCTCGTAATATGGGGCATCTGTACAGCCTGAACCTGGCATAGATAAGAAAAGGTAGATTCGATACATAAATTACAGGATCGATATCAGTACACTTACAAAGTGTACCCAGGCACATCTGACTTACGATAATTCCCCAAAAACACATGGTTTGATCTCCAACATGAGCACATCAAGCAAAGTGGAGAGCCCAGCGCGTTCAATAGAGTTAAATCTGATTACACGTGTGAGATACTTTAGGACAAAGAGCTATAATCGTACGTCTGTCACTGCTGCTATCCAGATTGCGCCTCAGTAGCGCGGCTGTGGCGAACCGCCGGCCGCTGTTGCCGAGCGGTTCTAGGCGCTTCAGTCTGGAACCGCGCGACCGCTACGGTCGTAGGTTCGAATCCTGCCTCGGGCATGGATGTGTGTGATGTCCTTAGGTTAGTTATGTTTAAGTATTTCTAAGTTCTAGGGAACTGATGACTTCAGATGTTAAGTCCCATAGTGCTCAGAGCCATTTGAACCATTTGTGGCGAACCTGGGCCACAGCTCAAGTGCATTCTTAATGTTACCACCCATGCTGTTAATTTCATCGAAGGTTGTTTTGACTTTTCTATATGTTGTACCACCCATGCTGTTAATTTCATCGAAGGTTGTTTTGACTTTTCTATATGTTGAGTCAGGCTTTCCGACAGTCATTTCTTTTTCGATATCTTCACATTTTTCCTGTAGTCACTTCGCCTTAGCTTCCCTGCACTTTCTATTTCTTTCGTCCCTAAGTGACTTGTATTTCTGTTTTCTTGAATTTCCCTGAACATTTCGTACTTCCTTCTTTCGTCGATCAGCTCAAGGATTTCTTCTGTTACCAGTGGTTTCTTTGCAGGAATCTTCTTTGTACCTGTATTTTTCTTTCCAGCTTCTATGACCGCCTATTTTAGAGATGTCCATTCCTCTTCAACTGATCTGCCTACTAAGCTATTCCTTATTGCAGTATCTACAGCGTCAGAGAACTTCCATCATATCTCTTCATTCCTTAGTACTTCTGGAACTACTTTTTCGTGCATATATTTTTCCTGGTCGTTCTCTTGAACTTCAGCGTACTCTTCATCACTACTACATTGTGATCTGAGTCTATATCTGCTCCTGAGTACACCTTACAATCCAGTACCTGATTTCGAAATCTCTGCCTGATCATGACGTAATCTAACTGAAATCCTCTCGAATCTCCCGGCCTTTATCAAGTATGCCTCCTCCTATTGTGATTTTTGAACAGAGTATTCGTTATTACTAACTGAAATGTATTGTTCAACTCAGTTAGTCCATCTCCTGCCTCACTCCAATTACCATGCCCATATTGTCCCGTAACCCCTTCTTCTCCTCCTTCCCCTACAACTGCATTTCAGTCCTCCATGACTGTTAGGTTTTCGTCTCCCTTTACTTACTGAATTATCCGCTCAATACCCTCATATACTTTCTTTATCTCTTCACCTTTAGCTTGCGACAGCGGCATGTATACCTGAACTATTGTTATCGGTGTTGGTTTGCTATTGATTCTGATGCGAACAACTCTACCACTGAACTGTTCACAGTAACTCACCCTCTCCCATTATACAATTTTCTGCTACTGCTGATGTTACCCTATAGTCATTGATCAGAAATCCTTGTCTTAATTTCTATTTCACTTCACTGATCCCCGTTATACCTACATTGAGCCTCTGCATTTCCATTTTCAGATTTTCTATCTTCCCCGCCACGTTCAAGCTTCTGACATCCAACACCCCGACTCGTAGAACATTGTTCTTTCATTGGTTACTCAACCTTTTTCTTATGGTCACCTACCCCTTGGCACCGTCAAGGATATCCGAATAGGAGACTAGTCCTGAAGCTTTTTCCAACGGAGAGATCATCATGGCACTCTTTCAATTACAGGCCATATGTCCTGTATATACACGTTAAGTGTCTTTAATGCAGTGGTTTCCATTGCCTTCTGCATCTTAATGCCATTTTTCATTGCTACTTCTTCCGCCTTAAGGGGCAGTTTCCCACCACAAAGGCTAGAGTGCTCTAAACCTCTGTCCAGCCCTGTGCCCTCTTTGACAAGGCCGTAGGCAGAATGAGAGTGATTTCTTATCACGCAAGTCGTTGGCCTGTTCGTGGCTTCCAGATCGTATCTTAATATGCAAAAGACTGGTATCAGCTGCTAGCGATGTTTCACTCTTTGGTCGATCCCTCCACGCCAAAGCACTGTGGCGAATAAGACACGTTTGATTGGATAACAAAATGAATGTGGAATGGAACATTATGATTTTTGTTTCCGTCCCCGAGCAGAGTTGCAGTGGTCTGTTCTTAGATCTGCGTACAGTGAGGTGAAGTCGTCACACTCAGTGACACACTACAGATATCCAATGGCTTAACGGCAGACTGCATTGAAAGGAGAAAAAAGCATTTGTCGACAAAGTCGGGTGCAGGAGCTCACAGTAGCCGACCTCTGCAAACTACAGTGCCCTGGGGACCAAAATCCTTTCTCAAGAGCCTCTGTGGCTGACCTGTTTCCAGCAAGAAAATGTGAAGCCTTTTTCCCGAGTTAACAAGCCAAGTACTCCCCTTAAAAATAGCCAAAAAATAAGCAGAAAAATAATCAGATATCACACAGCCATGTTACAGTTTATCAGAGCGTTTAACTTTCCTCTATATTGTGTATACTGGCTTCATGTTCAAGTATCTAAAGGATGTGTATTATTTATTGTATTTGTAAGTGCTAAATCTGTATGAGAAAAATACATCAGAACTTTATTGTTAGTTTCACATGTAAAATATGTACGTACACTATGGAAATGATGTAACTTGCAGTATTTCCACACGCAAATTGTCCCATAATTGTACAAAACACCTGTGCACTGCTAAAAACATCATACTAAGCAGGCAGGTGATATTTCTTCCTAGGCCTATATGAGACTATACACGAAAGCGAACCACAATATGCACCGTTTTAGGGGGGAAGGAAACAGAAACACACACAATGTTTATATCAAGTATCACAGCGTGATTTCCACGTTTAAAGTGTTCATCAGAATACGTAAAGACTGTAACTTACATCGTTTCCAAGCCTGAATAAAATCTTCCTGGTTTTCGGACCCCGTCAATTCGAATAAAATTCAGCCATACTCTGGGCCAACGAGCAGCAAGTTACGAAGTGTACTGCAGAGGCGTGGACTGAGACAAGTGTTCCCACCCGCCCCCAAGATATGAGATATGCTGCGACGTGTTAACGACGACATAGCTCTTCGTGCGCCCGGCTTGTATGGTATCCCTTGCGAGTGTGGCAGTATCTATTTAGGTCGGACAATTCGCACAGTTTCAGAGCGTTATACCGAGCACAAGAAACATACTAAACAAAGGGAGCTCGACATGTCGACCATGGATGAGCATTGCTTGGAAAAGGGACACAAAATACAGTTTGAAACGACGAGATTCGTGTCCCAAGTGTCAACATACTGGTATTCCGTTACCAAAGAGGTGGCTGAGATTACAATGAACAGCAACAGTTTTGGCTCTGAGCACTATGGGACTTAACTTCTGAGGTCATCAGTCCCCTAGAACTTAGAACTACTTAAACCTAACTAACCTAAGGACATCACACGCATCCATGCCCGAGGCAGGATTCGAACCTGCGACCGTAGCGGTCGCGCGGTTCCAAATTGTAGCGCCTAGAACCGCTCGGCCACCCCTGCCGGCAGCAACAGTTTTAACAGGGACCAGGGGCTCACGCTTAGTAAGGCGTGAGGACTGGCGTGCCCGCTCCCTTCGCGAACGCTTGGCTTCGTGCAGGGACCACAGGAAATAAATGTTTAACTGAAAACGTACCCAGTAGAGGTCTTAATTTTTTTCACGTGCTATCGAGAACTTGCATGTATTTAACAACGCTGTCAAGAATTATTAAATTCGTCTGAAATAGTCACTTGGCCCGCGCCGGACACGGCTGCTGCACTTGTAAGACCTGCAGTGTCACGTGCTGTGACGTACGCACCATGACCTGTCTTTCTCGTGGGCCTCGGTCCTGCGGCGGACCAGAGCTCCTATGAGCTGCCCAACTCACTTTCCTCGCACGTGTCGTTTTGGCCCTCTCTGATTGGTGCCAGCGGCCTTAATCGTGGCCACATGAAGCGGAAAAGCGGAGAGCTAACGATGAAAAAGTTTATCTCACTCTGTTACTATGGTCCTGTGTCATATAAAATTGCTAATACGTTCCATAGAGTCAACGTTACGGTGGGTTTTCGGACAAATAATGAAGTTGGCAAAATACGGCGACATAGCTTGGATCCAGCGATTAGTAAGTTTAGCACAGTAGGGGGTCTACGAGGTCATTAGTGGCTCGTGTGCGCAACATTACAGTGCACAGACTGGGAGGGATTTTCAGGTTACGTATCGTGAGCATGGATATGCTAGTAACCGTAGTGCATTAGGGGGCCGTATAAGAGATTTCAAGCATTGCTTAAGAAGCATTAATGGTGATTTGTCTATCCTGCACTGAGGTGGTAAAGGTACGGAGGAGATTGAAATTTACGTGAGCTATCAGGAGGATGTGAATCTTTTGATAAATGAGCAGGTAGCGAGCTGTCGTAAACGGTTATTCGATTTCTTCCATGATGTGATAGTGAAAACTAAATAAGGACTTTTTTAACAATATGTTAACCTTCAACTGCTTTTATACTGCTTTGCATTAAGGCCGCAACCTAAATACTGTAAAATTCCCTGTAAGTTACCTTCAGACTTCGTGCATTCACAGCTATAATCAATCGTGAGAAACTTTAGTGGGGCCGGCCAGCGTGGCCGAGCGGTTCTAGGCACTTCAGTCTGGAACCACGCGACCGCCAAGGTCGCAGGTTCGAATCCTGCCTCGGGCATGGATGTGTGTGATGTCCTTAGGTTAGTTAGGTTTAAGTAGTTCTACGTTCTAGGGGACTGATGACCTCAGATGTTAAGTCCCATAGTGCTCAGAGCCATTTCAACTCTAGTGGGACTATCGTAAGTTTTCCTCTGAAAACTGTGTTTTATTTGTTTCACAAGAAACTAGAAAGTTTCTGGTGGCTCTTTTTACTTGTTGTCATTTTTCATAATTGTAATGAAGAATAACAAAACATAATATTGTTTTTTAGTGATTTTATTTCTTAAACTTACGACGCATCATACGATGTAGAGGGCGTTCAACTTATGTACTCTGTTCTTTGATTATGGCTCCGTAGTGTGCCCGTCTCACTTCATGTTTTGGTTTTGAGTGATCTACGTCACTTACTGTATTAGACAACAAATGTTGTTTGTCAGTTTTGTACGGACGTCATTATGCATCCACTCTACCTTCTTTTCTAAGGAGTGGTATGTATTTCGTTTTGTTTAGTTGCTCTACTCGATTTCAACAAGTTGAAATGCTAAGTCGCTGTATATACTATTATTTATATCGTTTCTTTGTATTTTTTTACTAGGCGCTCTGCTGATGGACTTTGCTCAAAAAGCGTCAGCACAGTAAAGGATTTACTACCATCTAGATCTCCTTCATTTCAGCAGCCTACCAGTATTTTTAAAGTCATATTTATATTGATTGTGATTATGGCTTCATACTTCCATCAAGTCTTTAAGTCTTATCTACGGAAACTGCACAGATAAACAAACAAGGCAATGATAGTTGACACAACCAACAGGCATCCGGAAGTAAAATAGTATTCTAACACCATAATCTGACAGTGGTTGTCAGTCACTCGAGCTTGAAACTGTACTTTGACATCAGTTGCTGACAGTGTATTTGCAGCATGGATGATTTGGTCTAAACGGAATAGTATGCTCTGTTCTACAAACATTTCCTTGAATGCTATTGCAACTGCACTGACTTGAACAGTTTCAAGTGACGTAAACATGTGAAATCGTCCAACCCTCTTCACTGGAGTGATACTTCAGAAATACTCGTAATATTTACGAACTTTGTGCGCATGTGGTATTAATACTGGTACCATGCATGCAACTACTGAAACGCTTTTTTTTCATTGCGATAAATATTACGTTTTAAACAGTTAAAACATCATCACTGGCAAATACTTCGCCCACTAAGTGCTTTTAAACCTATCAATATCAACGCATTTTTGATAACATATATTACCAATATGGGGGTACTTTAAGATAAAAAAAAGTAAAAAATAAAATTTTCGTGAAGTGGTGTTGGCTCCTGTCAAAACCTTACTTTCTGAAGATGTACTGATAAGTAAGTAGGGTGATGAAACTGAAAATGATCAATATGACATTCATTGTGAAAATTCACATCTACTACCACCTCAATGAGCCTTTGATTTTTAATTAACTATAAGTGAAAAAATTTAAAACAGTGATAGAACATGGTACATGAATTTATTAGAAAAACGTTTTTTAAATATTAAAATATAAAGTACACAGCTACTTTAAAATATTGATAAAAGTTGGGCATAAAGCACACCTCCCCCTCCCCCCTCTTAGTATTGCTAGTGTTAATGTGGACGTGATGTCTGCTTGCACATTTCACTAAAATTTTTACCAATGGCACTGCTGCTTTGAATGAAACAGAAACAGTGGGACCACAAACGACGATCAACGAAACACAACAAGCCTCACAACGTCTATACGGGCAAAGGCACATTTACGAACTTCCAACATGCTGGAATACTTGTAGGTCGCCAACTTCCGTTAATCAGTATAAACAAAAACTAGTCAAAGTCGCAAATTTCACTTTTTTATTCACTTGATGACTAGTTTTGGGCCCGTACCCATATTCAAATCATCGTAACAAAGTCAAAAATAGTATTTCCGATAATGGAATAACAATGTCAAAATTACTTAAATGAGCAGTTACAGTGCATATAGATGGTATCTCCGAAAATGCAAAAGCCATGTGAAAAACGTGTAAACGAACAGTTACAGCGCATACAGATAACTCACCTGTAAGCGATGAAACTGTTCGTTTTCACTTTTTGACAAGGTTTTTGCGTTTTCGGCAACAGCATTTTTGATTGTTACCATGATTTTAAAATGGGTTCCCGTCCGAAAATAATCATCGAGTAAATACAACAAGTAAAATTTGCAACTTTGGCTGTTTTTCGTGCTCTGAACACCATGTTTCTTTGTTCTATAATATCGCAGACTACTGGCAACCATGATGCAGAAGGGATCAAAGGGAATTATTATGACGTGGTTGTGTGACGTGAGTGTGTATTTACAGTTTGAGTAAGTGAATGAATTTCTGGGTGCATACATAACTATTACTCAGCAACATTGGCGTTATAAACGTGTGGCAACTACACACATCAAAAAAAGTTTGCATCACCTCGGTTCCGAGGGTCCGGAACCTGTACAGAAAATTGGAATAGAGATCAACATAAACATCGTTTCCGCCCTTTTTATTGCTCATGAAAACCACACATTGCATGTCGTACCACCGTATAGTGAGACCTTCAGAGGTGGTGGTCCAGATTACTGTACACACCGGAACCTCTAATACCCAGAATAATGTCATCTTGCATTGATGCATGCCTGTATTCGAGATGTTATACTATCCACAAGTTCATCAAGGCACTGTTGGTACAGTTTGTCCCACTCCTCAACGGCGATTCGGCGTAGATCGCTCAGAGTGGTTGGTGGGTCACGCCTTCCATAAACAGCCCTTTTCAATCTAGCTCAGGCATGTTCGATAGGGTTCATGTTGGAGAACAAGCTGGCCAATCTAGTCGAGCGATGTCGTTGTCCTGAAGGAAGTCATTACAAGAGGTGCACGATGGGGCGCGAATTGTCGTCCATGAAACGAATGCCTCGCCAATATGCTGGCGATATTGTTGCACTGTCGGTCGGAGGATAGCATTTACGTATGGTACAGCCGTTACCGCGCCTTCCATTACCACCAGCGGCGTACGTCGACCCCACATAATGCCACCCCAAAACAGCAGAGAACCTCCATCTTGCTGCACTCGCTGGAGAGTGTGTCTAAGGCGTTCATCCTCACCGGGTTGCCTCCAAACATGTCTCCGACGATTGTCTGGCTGAAGCCATATGCGACATTCATCGCTGAAGAGAAAGTGATGCCAATCCCGAGCGGTCCATTCGGCATGTTGTTTGGCCCATCTGTGCCGTAGTTGCAAAGATGGAACTCCCCATGGACGTCGGGAGTTAAGTTGCGCATCATGCAGCCTATTGCGCACAGTGTGAGTCGTAACACGACGTCCTGTGGCTGAACGAAAAGCATTATTCAACATGGTGGCGTTGCTGTTAGGGTTCCTCCGAGCCATAATCCGCAGGTAACGGTCGTCTACTGCAGTAGTAGCCCTTGGGCGACCTGAGCGAGGCGTGTCATCGACATTTCCTGTCTCTCTGTATCTCCTCCACGTCCGGACAACATCGCTTTGGCTCACTCCGAGACGCCTGGATACTTCCCTTGTTGAGAACCCTTCCTGGCACAAAGTGACAATGCGCACGCGATCGAACCACGGTATTGACCGTCTAGGTATAGTTGAACGACAGACAACACTAACCGTGTACATCGTTCCTGGTGGAATGGCTGGAACTGAACGGCTGTCGGACCCCTCCGTCTAATAGGCGCTGCTCATGCATGGTTATTTGCATCTTTGAGCGGGTTTAGTGACATCTCAGTATAGTCAAAGGGACTGTGTGTGATATAATATCCACAGTCAACGTATATCTCCAGGAGTTCTGGGTGATGCAATTTTTTTTTATGTGTGTATATTTCACGTCAGAAAATTACGTTTGATTAATTTTCTTGATCCTTGTTCTTGCATGTTTGAGTAAGTTGCAGAACGAGTACATAAGTACAGCTCTATAGCTTTTGAGTGAGACAGTGGATTTAATTTCCTTATATTTAGCTCTGAATTAATCACTTTTGACTAACGCACTTAAGGTCATTAAATGTAACATAATGACTGATTAATGGTCCTTTGCATTATTTAAGTTTAAGTTGACGATCGCATTGGGTTATAACATGAGAGTGTACAACCGTGCGCTTGAAATGTTGGCAGCTTGCATCGGGCCTGCGATCTGCTTCCTGGCGCTGACCTTCATCGACTGCGACGTGCCAGCCATCATCACGCTGTTCGTCTTCACCATGGTGTTCCGCTGTGCCATTTACGGCGGCTCCTACCTCAACCACATCTATCTGTTCCCTCGCGCCTACGGAAGCGCAGCTGGTCTTTATCTGACTCTGGGCAACTCCACAGGGATCATCACTCCGATAGTCACCAGCGCTTTTGTATCAGGCCGGGTAAGTACTTGCAAAGTGCCTGGTACTGAACAGACCGGTGGACAAGAAACGGATCTAATAAAAACATGTTAAATAACATTTCAACGATCGCTATTTCCACTTTTCACTTATTGTTTCATAGACACAGTCACATTTAACGTAGTGTTGTTTCCATTGAGCTCTACAATACCACAATGAAGAACTCTGGTCTCTGTGCATAGCACATCATCCTGCCTGTGAATTCCATTCGTTCGTATCGGCCGGCGTGTCGTAGACAGGCAAAAAATTACTATCGGTCTGTACGTGATTAAGAACTATTTATTTATTTCTGGCTGTAGCCTTACTGTATCGGCGTCTGAGGCAAGGAACTATCAGTTTAGCAAAATATTGCAATACTTCACCAGAAGGCGGTCACACAAGCGAAATAATTCCTGCCTTCGCATAAGCTACGAAATTTTACAATATCTCATGTGGGTTTGTTGTTGCAATTAGCAACTGAAAACTTAGTGATTCAGAAATATTTCGGGTGAGTCGTATGCTTACTGAGCATCTACAGAAAACTGAAAAATATTTGCAACACTACTCCCCAAATCCGAAGTTTGTTGCCTTGCTCATTTATGTGTTCAAGTTGTCTATGCGTAGTATTCAGAAATGCTGATGATCTTCCTCAAAACTCAATATTAAATATTATGCTGAGAAAATTTTACTGCGGCATTTGCAATGCAGTACGTGTTTCTGTGACGTAGACAGCATAAATACTGGTAAGCATTACATCATTTCATATGTGAATAATTTAAACACGTATTTCGTCTTAGATTCAGAAGTAAGGGGGATTGGACAATTTAATATCAGTACTTTCTTGGTTCATTCATAATTTTTATCATCAGCAGAGGCATGTTTGAGCAAACAGTGTTAGCATCGTTTAATAGGTGTCAGGACTGTTCATCGCTCATTATTACAGGATGTAGACATACACTACACTGAGGTGACGTTAGTCACGGGATGTCTCCTAATATCCTGCCGGACCTCTTTTTGACCGGCGTAGTGCGGAAACTCTGTGTGACATGGACTCAACAAGTCGTTGGAAGTCCCCTGCAGAAATATTGAGCCATGCTGCCTGTATAGTTGTACGTAATTGCGAAAGTGTTGCTGGTGCAGGATTTTGTGCATGAGCTGACCCCTCCATTATGCCCCATAAATTTCCCAACGGCTCCATTGCGAGTGATCTGGGTGTCTAATCATTCGCTCTGACTGTCCGGAATGTTCTTCAATCCAGTCGCGAACAGTTGTAGACCGATGACCTAAACACAGCCCATACCATTATGGAGGCACCACCACAGTGCATTGTTGACAACTTCGGTCGATAGCTTCGCGAGGTCTGTGCCACACTCGATCCCTACCATCAGCAATTACAAATTGAAATCGGGATTCATTTGACCAGATGTCGTTTTTTCTGTCGCCTAGGGTCCAACAGATATGGTCACTGGCCCAGCAGAGGCGCTGCAGGCAATGTCGTGCTGTTAGCAACGGCACTCACGTCGGTCGTCTGAGGCCATAGCCCTTTCCTAAAGGATACGTTCATTGTACGTCCCGTATTGATTTCTGCGGCTGTTTCCCGCAGTGTTGCTCTTCTGTTAGCACTGACAGCTGTACGCAAACACCGCTGCTCTCGTTCGTTAAGTGATGACCGTCGAACATTGCGTCTGCCGGGGTGGGAGGTGATGCCTGAAATTTGGTACACTCAGCACACTTTTGGCGCTGTGGATCTCGGAATATTTAATTCCGTAACGATTTCCGAAATAGAATGACCCATGCGTCTAACTCTTAACACTTTCCCGTCGTGTGGTCATAATCAAGTCGAAAACTTTTTCACTTGAATCACTTGCGTACAAGTGACATCTCCACGAATTCATTGCCGTTTCTTGCCTTGTGTATGCGATACGCACCTGTATATGTGTATATCGCTAGCCTATGACTTTCTGTCACCTCAGTATATTTAAAACTTTGGATAGTACAATATATATTTTATCAGTTACTGCTGCATTTCATCACGCTGCTTTGCACGTCAGCAGAAAGTATAGACAAAGCTTAACTGAACAGTTTTCTGGCCAGTCTGATAGTTTTCGGATCTCCCTTGAGTTTTGAAATGATACAGCGAAACTGCACTAGTTTTTGAAGAATTCATTTTGTTCTCCAGAAATCTGATCCACTGTATGTCATAGGGTCGTGTAAGCGTAGAATCGGAAACTGCGTTCAAGCGACGCTTCGTGGCCGCCATGTTATTGTAGGCAAGAAACGAAATATGAGAATCTTCGGCCTGAACACTCAAGCAGCAGTTCGACATCGTGATGAGGTAGAAATCAATAGCTGTGTCGTGGCTTAAGTCGGCAGTGAGCACAAAGCAGTCAGTTCTGGTTGATATCAGTCAAGTTCTATTGCTTTAGCTAGTCCACGGCTTCCATTAAGTAACTTTATTCTTGTAGTAGGCCGTGGCTAATCCCACCAGTCACCTCGCCGAGAATCTTCTTAGAGCACGCGAATATCAGTAGCAGCTGATAACTGCTTTGAACTGCACATCTATGTCAGCTTTTCAGTAATCCACGCAACATTATGACGAAACGAAAATTCAGATCTATCTTCGTGTTGTACCACACGTGATAAAACGTAATGCTCAAGTACTGAAAAATGAAGATCAGTTCGAGAAACATGGAATGAATAGCAATTGGAATGATACCGTATGCACGGATTTAGTCTTTGTGACAAGTAACACTGTTATTGCACATTTTATCACAGCAGTTGTGTTACTATTCCATAATGGATATAATGATAGACTGTTTCTCGTTTCTCTATTTATTTAACTGCCCTTATGATTGCACTTGTACTGGCTTGTCATGTTCCCCATCTACTTCTCCGCACTTTATGTTTGCATGTCGGTCGTTTTCCAGTTCTGTCACTGAAGACTAATTTTCCGTTACATAATTGCTTTTTTATTTGTGTATTTTATTTATTGGTTGGTTTGTGCTGTATTTGTGTGATGGCAGGCTGATACAAATTATTGCTTTATCTATATAGTCGTTATTTTTATAATGACTGTACAATCTGATTTGTCTGATGTCATTTCTATTGCATTTTCTGTTAATAGTTCACTATTTCTTTAGTAGAGTATTTTGTTATGTAAATCTGTTTGTTGTAGATTTTCCTATTTTTTATTTATGTTTCTCTAACTTTTGCTACTTTTACTGTTAGCTTGTTTTGCTCATGTACTGGTAAATTTGCCATGTCAGTTGCTAGCTTTGTTATAGGTAGAGTTGTTTTACAAATGTGCTGTAAAACTCTGGTTTCAAGCTGTATTTTAGTCCTGTATTGAGTAATTTTATTTCATTTGCGAATTCTGTATTGGTAAGATTTTTTACACACATGTAGAACTTTAGTGGTGATACAATTTCAGTCGTTAGTTTCCGTTTACAGTGCTGATTTACGATTAACTTGTCAAATGTCCTTTTGAATGTTGTGCATAGGTTGCGACTGGTATGCCAAACATATCTATGTATGAACGTTGTAGTATAATCGAAAATTAATAGTGTTACACTTTTGCTTGACTGTAAATGTGCTACGTACAGTTTTTGGTTGAGTTTTTCTTTATGATTTGCATTTCAGACAAACAAAAATAAGATCAGGCAAGAATGAGGTACCTATATTTTTGTAATCCGAGCATTTAAAAAATTTCCTGCGACGACTGCACAGAACAATGCATTGGACAGTCAGGAAGAAACTTTGGTATCAGATGTAAAGAACATACAAGAAACCGTGAAAGTTGTCAATGAAATTATAACTTACATCGGAAAATCCAAATTCTTAAGGCAGAAAAAATTCTCATTTCTTCGCAAAATTCTACATAAAGTTCCTAAAGGTCATACTCTGAACATCTTAGAAGAACTGTAAATTTACATACATACGAAAAAATATCCGAACGACATCCTTAACGAACATATAGATAAAAAAAACTACCTAGAAAACTTTTTTGAAATAATAGAAAAAGAAGCAAAAATGACGCAACAAATAATAAACAATAGATAATCTTAAACTTTTCATAACTTCACATTTGCGGTATCTGAAACGCAAAGACCGTCCCTGAACTTCTTCAGCCGGCCGCTGTGGCCGAGCGGTTCAAGGCGCTACAGTCTGGAACCGCGCGACCACTACGGTCGCAGGTTCGAATCCTGCCTCGGGCGTGGATGTGTGTGATGTCCTTAGGTTAGTTAGGTTTAAGTAGTTCTAAGTTCTAGGGGACTGATGACCTCAGATGTTAAGTCCCATACTGCTCAGAGCCATTTGAACCATTTTTTGAACTTCTTCCATATAATTTCTCTGTAAATATAAAGCATCGTATGAGTGAAAACGTTCAAACAACATTCAGAAAGTACTGTATAAAATCACTAAAAGTGCAATACAAAACAAACTGTGTGATATATAATAACGACATACACTCCTGGAAATTGAAATAAGAACACCGTGAATTCATTGTCCCAGGAAGGGAAAACTTTATTGACACATTCCTGGGGTCAGATACACCACATGATCACACTGACAGAACCACAGGCACATAGACACAGGCAACAGAGCATGCACAATGTCGGCACTAGTACAGTGTATATCCACCTTTCGTAGCAATGCAGGCTGCTATTCTCCCATGGAGACGATCGTAGAGATGCTGGATGTAGTCCTGTGGAACGGCTTGCCATGCCATTTCCACCTGGCGCCTCAGTTGGACCAGCGTTCGTGCTGGACGTGCAGACCGCGTGAGACGACGCTTCATCCAGTCCCAAACATGCTCAATGGGGGACAGATCCGGAGATCTTGCTGGCCAGGGTAGTTGACTTACACCTTCTAGAGCACGTTGGGTGGCACGGGATACATGCGGACGTGCATTGTCCTGTTGGAACAGCAAGTTCCCTTGCCGGTCTAGGAATGGTAGAACGATGGGTTCGATGACGGTTTGGATGTACCGTGCACTATTCAGTGTCCCCTCGACGATCACCAGTGGTGTACGGCCAGTGTAGGAGATCGCTCCCCACACCATGATGCCGGGTGTTGGCCCTGTGTGCCTCGGTCGTATGCAGTCCTGATTGTGGCGCTCACCTGCACGGCGCCAAACACGCATACGACCATCATTGGCACCAAGGCAGAAGCGACTCTCATCGCTGAAGACGACACGTCTCCATTCGTCCCTCCATTCACGCCTGTCGCGACACCACTGGAGGCGGGCTGCACGATGTTGGGGCGTGAGCGGAAGACGGCCTAACGGTGTGCGGGACCGTAGCCCAGCTTCACGGAGACGGTTGCGAATGGTCCTCGCCGATACCCCAGGAGCAACAGTGTCCCTAATTTGCTGGGAAGTGGCGGTGCGGTCCCCTACGGCACTGCGTAGGATCCTACGGTCTTGGCGTGCATCCGTGCGTCGCTGCGGTCCGGTCCCAGGTCGACGGGCACGTGCACCTTCCGCCGACCACTGGCGACAACATCGATGTACTGTGGAGACCTCACGCCCCACGTGTTGAGCAATTCGGCGGTACGTCTACCCGGCCTCCCGCATGCCCACTATACGCCCTCGCTCAAAGTCCGTCAACTGCACATACGGTTCACGTCCACGCTGTCGCGGCATGCTACCAGTGTTAAAGACTGCGATGGAGCTCCGTATGCCACGGCAAACTGGCTGACACTGACGGCGGCGGTGCACAAATGCTGCGCAGCTAGCGCCATTCGACGGCCAACACCGCGGTTCCTGGTGTGTCCGCTGTGCCGTGCGTGTGATCATTGCTTGTACAGCCCTCTCGCAGTGTCCGGAGCAAGTATGGTGGGTCTGACACACCGGTGTCAATGTGTTCTTTTTTCCATTTCCAGGAGTGTATTATTAAACTCGCTCCAATATGCATTAGGGGGTCATTGCACCTAGACTTAAGTACAGTATGATGTATTGTTACATAGAAAATACATATACGTAAATATACTATAACAACTGCAAACTAGCCGCATGTTTGCTACCGTGGGGTCCTTAAATAATATCCAAGTCAGGGGCAGAATCACGATGTTATGCAAATCACACCCAAGCGGGTTTATACTGAATCTGCACACGTTGTGTAACGCAACCTTATGTTTGCCCTGATATAAATCCTACGTGGGGTGGCTAGCCTCTCTCATATTTTATTTATTAAATTAATTGATCAAAGTTCCCCCTCCAAAATGATTATGGGAAAGGATTATGGTGAGTATGACTGTTTAGCAGATAAATGTTGTCCTAAAAGTTTACAATTACATTTACTTTATTTGAATAGAACACAAAATTGATCAAGAATTTCTACAAGTAACAAACATGTATGTTAAATTAAACCAAATATGTAAATAATCCTCACTTGATAGAGGTGTTGCAAGAACTTAGTACAAACGACACTACGAAAAATCTAGTGTGCTTTTCTCCTATGAGAAAAGAGGTCAAATAGAAGAGGTAGAATGTTAATGTCGATAAACAAGTGGGTAATCAGATGCAGTACCACGAAATCATCTAAGGAGGCTAAGTGGTTCTACAGGTTTCACCGCTAAGGAACCTCATTTCGAATTTTGGGCGGACGAAAAATCAGCTGAAATCTTACAGGAGGGAACTGCGTATGTTGCCGACAGTACGGCACAAGGCGGCGTGCTGTGCTGGCTTCACCATCTGCTGATGGGCTCGACCTCTGAGACCGCGGAAGTGCGAACGCAATAAAGAACTAAGCGTTTTTCCATGTGGCTGGAAAAGTTAAATCTGCGAATTAAATTACCTTTTTTCCATGTGGCTGGACAGTTGAAACTGCGACTTGAATTACTCTGGAACGAGGGTGGCAAAGTACGTGACCGGCTACTGTGGCCGCCAGGAACCAGCTCCCAATTCTCTTCCGCCCCGCGTCCATAGAGAGACCGCTCCGCTTTGGTAGAACTCGGCCAATCATCGCCAATAAACAAAGCTTTCGTCAATTATGGACTTACAAGAAATTCTTCGAGACTCCCACAACCGTACTCCGTCAACTACGCGTCAGTACCGTTCATTACCGCCAATTCCCGACGGTGACTTTAAACGTGTGCTGGCGTAACAGTTGGGGCGCTGTTCTGTCAGCTATCCCACGGAGCTCAGCAATTATTTCTCTGAAACATACCTAACAACAGCACAGTTGTGGCGCTAAGCTGGCACATCCCTGCTCAGTACATGAGGCTTTCGCGAGAAAACTGCCCCCAGTCATTGTAGAAATACGAGCTTCCATCGCCTTGGCCCCTGAGACCCGAAATTTTAGAAATGTAAGAAAGGCTGGTTTGCTGGCTCTTAATAAGTGTATGAAGAGACGTGAGGACCTGCCGCCTTGCATAGTTATAACTCTCAACATGAACATTTGAAAATGACGGTTCCACCGAAACGAAAGAGAAAGCTGCCAGCCAAGAATCGGGTCTCTGTCCACAGTTCCCAATGAGTGGATGTCCCCCACACCTCGTGCTATTGTGAGCGGCTAGCCTCTTCACAGAGCAAAAGTTCCCTCTCGTCTCCTGATGAAATGAGCAGAATAAGGAAATGCATGCACCTTACTCCCAATTATGTACCTGCCAGTACATAGCATTCGATTACCTACTTTGCGTGACAGTGTAATAGTGTAGTGAAATGCATGCAGATTAATATTTCAGAAATGCAAGATAGGCTGGTTTGAGGGCCCTTGATAATTGTATGAGGAGGCCAAAGAACCTGCCGCCCTGCACAGTTCAAAAATGGTTCAAATGGTTCTGAGCACTATGGGACTTAACATCTATGGTCATCAGTCCCCTGGAACTTAGAACTACTTAAACCTAACTAACCTAAGGACATCACACAACACCCAGTCATCACGAGGCAGAGAAAATCCCTGACCCCGCCGGGAATCGAACCCGGGAACCCGGGCGCGGGAAGCGAGAACGCTACCACACGACCACGAGCTGCGGACCCTGCACAGTTATAAAGTCTCAACATGAACATTTGAAAATGACAGTTCCGCCGAAACGGACTCTTTCTGAATCAGTATAATCAAGACGAGTCAAATAAAACAATCTGCAGCTAACCTTGTACCAACTGAAAGAAAAATTTGTCCTTGTGTATACTGCGGGCCCAGAGAAGACGTTGTTATGTGTGAAATCAAGAGAAACTACGGGGAACATTGTGTTTTTCTTACGCCTATAAATCAAAGTGATGAAGCCCATACAGCATACATTATTCTACACTGTGTCTTAAGTACAAAATCATACCATATTACATACACATAAAAGTGAAAGCAAAATATAATCTGGTGGGACGCCTAAGAAATGTTGGGTCAACAATTTGAATGAAACAGGAGATGATGAGCAACTAAATCATAAGGAAAAACTCAACCAAGAACTGCAGGTATCATATTTACAACCATGGAAAAGTTTAACTGTAATTTTATTACCCGTGCCACATTCTTTACTGTTCCAGACGTTTCCGTAACAGTTTTCCCTATTACACACTCTTTTCTTTGGGTGCCTGTTGCTTTGGATGATACTTATTCTGTTTAATTGCAGCAGTTACCTTACGCAATTGCGATTAGGCAGTTGCGATTAGCACATTTATCTGAAATATCTTGTTTGACCGAGAGGCATTAAAGAGCACTTGTTTTGGAATTCTGTTACAGGAAACAATACAGCAGTGGAAATACGTCTTCTACGTGGCGATGACAATTTCATTTATACCGTATTTCGTGTTCCTCATTTTTGGTTCTGTTGACAATCACGAAATTAAATGGGAAGAGCGCAGAGAGAAGAGGAGGAAACAGAAGACGGGCCCATAAACATGACTCCGAATTATGCTGACACTGTGTACTTCAAACGAGGTAGCAAAACGCCGCCGAAACCTGTATGAAAATAATTGTCTTCTGTCCAGATGCATTTATTAGGAGGAATTCAGTGACGTCAAAAGGATGTCGTCGTCACTGAGTGACTGAATATTAATCCAGTACACGTGAAAAGCAACAATTCTTATCAGTCTTTGTCATTAATAATACTTTTGTAACAGTTACGGTTCTGTAAATTAGTGCTTTGTTTCTGCAAAAGTTAACAGCGATGTGAGCAGATCGAGATGAATGTATCAAGCAGTGACAGAAGAGCACGCTTAAAAATGTACTGTTGTGGTACTGGCACATCCGTACTTTCGACATATTCTCTAATACTAGAGTAAATGTTCGTGAATTGTTGTCAAAAATCTAGTATTATGTTCTTTTAGTATACTTGTAAGAAAAGCTATGAGAATCTCCTCTGCATTGCAAATATCGTAGCTGAGCCAGTCTCTTTATAATTCGATTACCACTGTTCCTTCGAGACTGGGATACGATGCTGTAAAAATTGATAAATAAGGACGAAGCACTCGTAAAATTCTGCTATCATTCATAATCTGAGTTATAAGTCTTTCACTACATAAAATGAAATTACCCGCGCCTATATGCTAACGCAGAAAAATGGGTTACCCTTGTGTTTATTGTTCTGAATTACCTTATTGGGAATTTGTGAGATATTTTTGTGAGCTCTACAATACTCCCTTTTCTTTGATGTTCAGTGATGTAACTAAACGAGCGATCAAAAAATTTCCGTTCGAAGGCCGTATAGTTCAGAAACGGTATGCCAATCAGGCAAAACCGCCGTGAACCCTGAGGCAATCATGCACCAGGTTGAAGATAAGTATTTGATGAAACCCTTGTCCTCCTACTGCGTGAAGTAGTCCGTAACTGCTTGCTGCGCATCATCGTCCGGCAGGAATCGTCAACCCTTGACAATCTTTTTAAAGGGACCGAAGGCGCGATAATCGCATGGAGAGTGATCAGGACTCTATGGCAGGTGATAGTGTCTTCCACTTGAGTTAGCGTTTCTGTGTTACGAAACTCCGATGTGGATATGTGCGTTATCATGGAGCAACAGCAGCTGTTGTAGCCGTTTTCCCAGACATTTTGCCTTAATTGTAAGCCGCAATTTCTCCAGCGTTGCGCAGTACCGTTCCCTAAAGTTGGAGACACCAAGTCCCTTGAAATCGATAAGCAATCCCAGATCGAATGACGACGAGCACGGAACTTGGCACACCATTCCGCAAGGGAGGTTTTCGACAGACATGCTGTCCGATGCACATCCTTCATTCTCCGATGGATGTCTACCAGTGTTTGTCCTTCGGCATCCAAGAAAAAAACAACTTCCCGTCGGTCCTGTCTGTACGCATTTACTAATAACGTCGCCATAGTTCACGTTTCAACGTTTATCGCACGCATATCGGAAAGTCATGAATGCACACACTAATCCCTTGCTTACGAGTCGAGGGGTATATAAAGGCATCGGAGTCGCGCTACGTTGCGTATATGCTGCACCAACGCCCTCAAACGGAAATGTTTTGATCGCCCCTTACATATCGCAAAAGAAATATGCGTAGCATTATATAAATTTCAGACCTGTGAACACTAATTCTTCCAGGATTTGAGCTCTACGCCCTACGTTTAACAAAAACAGTCACTTAACAGACGTTGAATCGCGTATAATGAACCAACAGTACGAATATCTGACAAAATCCACAAATGTGTGAAAGAGTAGTTGGTTACATCCGTCAGCTAATGAAATTATTTCATCGATTATCAACACTTCTGTTCTCAGGTTTTCAGTTCAGAGCGAATGTCAAAAGCTTTACGGGAGTCTCGTTTTCGATTGCCTTTCTACTTGTACCTATAGGTACATGCCACTCAGGTTTCTCCCTTCTGTTTTATTCTGTGGCATTGAAAATGACGCCAGCAGGTTTAAAGAGGGCATAGTAATTGCCTATCCACACAAGCGTAATATATTCCTTCTGCAACCCACAATTTTATTACGACTTTTGAGACTGAAGGTTTTTGTTAGCAAAGTTAGGAAATAAGCAAGAGTTCATGTGACTCAAAAAATAGTTTTAGACTACCAGTAACACTCAGATAAAGCCATTAGTTTGTTACCAGACATAAAATAAACTTAAATCTTACAATTTGTCTGTTTATGATTGTACAACATACTGTACAATAATTTAATTGAAATGTGGAAATTAATTAACATTTTCTCAATGTGTTTTTCATTTCAGAAGTTAGCATTTCAGTACTTCTTCATAGTAAAAATTGTATTTGCTGTCGCAGATTGACTGACTTGCGAGATATAATATTTATTTCTTAGGTGTAAATATAAGAGACTATCGAAAAGTATGAAACTATAAACTATCAGTATTGTTATCTTCATCAGAAAGGAGTTTTCTATGAAACAGTTATTAAGAATTAAATTATTCAAACGTTCTTCATGGATAATATCGCAAATGTAATATTGTATTTAAGATTACCACCCAAAGTGACTCTTTAATCATAAGAACACAATTTAGTCTTACAAACAGTAAAAATGTCTCAAAGACATAAATAATACCGCTCTAGTACCATTTATGAGTTTGTATGTTACAGTGATGTTTGTATAGTAAATAAACATGTTGCCAAAACTATGAAAATACATATTTTAACTCGTTGTAATTGTTGCATTATATTTCCTCCTCAATAAAAAGAAAAACTGGAATCCTTCATAACCTAAGATGTTCCTGAAGTCAAAAACAATATACTTTCACTTATAAGGGAGGAATTTATAGTGTTTGAAGTATGGAACAATTTCATTTGTTTCTTTGTGATTTGTTTCTCATCCCTATGTCAATTAAAGGAAGAGGCTAACTTTCTTCTTTTTTAACTGATTCTGTTGAGAGTGTTACCGTTTTAGAGTTGTCAGTATCGTAAGTCATCCTGTGTGCTACTAATGAGACAGTTGAGTAATGTCACAAACTTCATAATGTAACGGTCGCTCCCGGCTGATCTCTCGCAGTTAATCTTTTTCCAAGATGACATATTTTACTATTTCTCACCCTAGACATCTTCGCTTCTTCCACGTAGCTCCCCCTTCTTCCCCCGTACCCACGCCCTGACGAACAATCAGATATCTATTCTAGAGGGGCGATAGCCCCCGATTATCGCACCCACCGCAATTACTGCACAAGCAAACAGGGTAGTCACTAGTCATATTATCTTTTGATGTGCAGGTATGCAGTTCTACACTTTTCGAAGTATGAAGACTGGTTTTGTGCAGGTATGCAGTTCTGCACTTTTCCACTTTTTACACTTTTTGATTTGCAGGTGCAGGTATGCAGTTCTACACTTTTCCAAGTATGAAGACTGGTTTTTTGGGTTGCTGCTTCTCCAGTGCATTGGGCGTGGCGTACATGGTGACAGTGCTGTTCCCAAAATTACAGTCGGTAAATAGTTAGAATCTATTTACCGACTGTAATTTTGATTTGCAGGTGCAGGTATGCAGTTCTACACTTTTCCAAGTATGAAGACTGGTTTTTTGGGTTGCTGCTTCTCCAGTGCATTGGGCGTGGCGTACATGGTGACAGTGCTGTTCCCAAAATTACAGTCGGTAAATAGTTTGAATCTATTTACCGACTGTAATTTTGGGAACAGCACTGTCACCATGTACGCCACGCCCAACGTACTGGAGAAGCAGCAACCCAAAAAACCAGTCTTCATACTTGGAAAAGTGTAGAACTGCATACCTGCACATCAAAAGATAATATGACTACCCTGTTTGCAGAACTTGAGGATGACATATACATTAATATAGCATATTAACTACTCGATGGGAATGAATGAAAATGCGGGAGCATGTTGCCACAAGTCCAACAATCGTGCACAGAAAGCTGGACGCCACATGGCGTGAGGTCAACGTGTCTATAGCGCCCTATGGTGCTGGCCCCATAACGCGCGGGAGATAAAGGGGCAAAGGTAGTGTGCGTCAGTGAGCAGTTACGGTGCAATGTGGTGGTGTTCTTCGTAGCAACATGGCCTGGAGACAACAAACGAAACTGGAAGCAAAACGAAGTGTAACGTGTGTAGCTCACGAGTTTAGTATTGCTCACAGAATTGTTTCACGTGCATGGGGAGCGTTCCGAATAACAGACACTTCTGTCCGAAGGAGAGGTTGTGAACGTCCGTGGTCAACTGCAGCAGCCAGATGACCGCTACATTGAGCAACAGGAAAGAGGGGACCCATGTCAAATAGTGGGTGCAATTCCAGCCACATATAACAGAACTACAAAGCACGCAATCTCACGCTCCACGGAACCACGACGATTTCATGGGGGTGATCTCTCTGCCCAGTGACCAGTATGTTGTGTTCCGTTGACACCCGTACGCCAGCAGCATCGTCTGTGATGTCAGAGAAAGCTTACGGTCTGCACCAACAGGGAGTAGGGTCGCGTGCTCTTCTCAGATGAGTGCAGGTTCAGTCTGAGTAGTGATTCTGGACGTACCCTCATATGACGGCTGTCTAGAAAATTCCGGAACTTTGTCTACAAAATTTTTCTACGCCAATATTTTACTTACTGTACACGGTCTCTTTCGAAACACTCTCCTACACAATAGATACACCGCTCCCAACGCCGTTTCCACTTCCGGAAGCAGTCTTGATACGCCTCTTGCTGGATCGCTCGAAGCGCCGTCTGCGAATTTTCTTTTATCTCGTCTGTCGTTGCAAATCTTCGTCCTTTCAGTGGGGTTTTCATCTATGGAAATAAAAAAAAGTCCGCAGGGAGTACGTAGGACATGGCAGCACAGTCATATCGTTTTCTGTGCAATAGGCACGTACCAACAGGGATAAATGTGCGGGTGCGTATCGCGATGCAAGAGGCATGAATTGTCTCGACACATTTCAGGCCGTTTCCTCCCAATATTTACTCGCAGGCGTCGCAACACGTCCCGGTAGCACCATCGAGTAACAATTTGTCGCCGGCCGGTGTAGCCGAGCGGTTCCAGGCGCGACAGTCACGAACCGCGCGACCGCTACGGTCGCAGGTTTGAATCCTGCCTCTGGCATGGATGTGTGTGATGTCCTTAGGTTAGTTAGGTTGAAGTAGTTCTAAGTTCTAGGGGACTGATGACCTCAGATGTTAAGTCCCATAGTGCTCAGAGCCATTTGAACCATTTTTGAACAGTTTGTCCCTGTGGCACGAATTCGTGATGAGCTAATCCTTCAACGTCAAAGAAAACTATCACCATAGCTTTGACTTTTGACCTGAGCTGACGATATTTTTTTGGCCTTGGAGAACCTTTCCCGACCCATTGTGAAGATAGAACCATGGTCTCAACATCAAAACCGTAGACCCACATCCTATCAACAGTGTTACGATTCTCTTAAGGAACGTCTCGTTGTCATTTGCGGGATCCAAAAGCTCTTCACAGATTGCGAGGCGAAGGTGTTTCTGGTCTTGACTCATGTGCCGTGGGACGAACTTGACGGCAAGACGATGCATTCCAAGATGCTGCGTCAGGATTTCATGACGTGATCCAGTTGAAATGTTACATTCTGCTGCAATCTCTCGGACATTCGGTCTTCGATTGGCATGCGCAATTTCGTTGACGTTCCTGACATGAGCGTTGTAGGTAGACTTCGAAGGCCGTCCTCAACGAGGGTCATCTTTAGCTTTTGTCCAGTAATTTTTAAAACTTATGAACCTTTCCTAATACACGATTACGGCTTAAGCACTCATCACCGTAGACTTTCTTCATCTTTTGGTGTGTCTCTATAAAGATTTTCTTGAGTATCATGCAAAATTTAACTCTGCCACCTCGAACTTCGAAAACTGTGGGACGCAACATTCTTCTCAATACAGCACTGAAAGATAACTGAAAGACATAAAATAATAAAACTTGTGGCAGTTACACTTTAAACACAGGCGTATGCAGGGAGGCTAACCGCATTTCGCTCCAATTCACCATTAGCGTGAGATTACTAATATTCCGAAAATTGTCGAACATCATGGTTTCGGTGGTCTAGGAGTTGTGGTGTGGGAGGCATACTGTAGCATGCCCGTACTGACCTCCAAATCTCTCAACACTCTACACTGGCTGGTCAACGTTACTGTGGCACTGTGTAAGAAGTCGTGGTCTAATCACCTTCATTGCTTACATATTCCGCCCTCACAATCATATTCTGCACATGAAGACGCTTCATTCGAACCCAAACTCGATAAGATAATGTCAATTTTTTGTGAATTCATGTAAACGATATGCAAATAACAAGTAAGTGCACCGTAGTTGCAATACTCGAGGCTGGTGTACACTCACACACACACATTCAAGACACGACGGTCACAAAAGCTTTTAGTTCGGGAGAGGCAAACCACACGCCAGGAGGCTGGTCCCTTCAGAGGAAGAGTCAACCTATCTACGTCAGCCAGCGACCACCCACAGAGCAGACAGCGTTTGCCCTAGTGAAAGGGAGAATGACCCCGTGTTCGGCTTAAAAGCAAATACCGCTACAATGTGTGGGAGCGCCCAGCCTATGCATTCTTTACAAACATAGCTTGCAGTTTCAGGGGTTTTAACAGGGAGACAGCAAATGCCAAACGCCGATGCTACAGATTTTCGGATTGGTCGCCTTAAACGAAACATCATTCTCCCGTTTTAGAAGAGCAATGCTGATTGGCAGACGATATTCCTGACGCCTTGAGCTGAAGGAGTAATGCAAGACACTGAAAGATATACCCCTTCACGTCTGGCGTGGAGAGAGGCCGTTCTGTTGTTGCTCTTGGAGCGAGAACACGTAACGAGAGCGTGTGCGCTCGTACATGTGGTCAAAGAGCGATGAACAAGTCTCTCCTCAGTTCTTCACTGGGAGAGCACCTCTGTCGAGAGCGAATCGGAGTGCGACTCTATATTGAGTCTTTGCGATTAAGCGTTGTTCACTGTGTTGGCCGCCACACTTATTGTGCGGTGTGAACGGACAGAGTTATAGTTAAACGCCTGCGAGCGAATTTTTGAGTGGCATCGCATTGGACTGGGTATCTGACCGGCGTACCACGCCAATAGTTAGACTAGGGGCGAATAGGAATCGTTGACTTCATCAAGACCTAGGGAGAGTTTGATTGGCAAAGGTCAATCCAGATAGAACGAGAGTTATCTTATTTGTCAGCAGCGAGCGGCGCAGGCAGCAGTCATCGCAGATTACGGTATTGTGCGCTACAGCTCTTGCGAGCCCCATATTTCCTCCACAACAGTACACTTCACACGCGACAGCCTCGACTGTACCTAGCAACATTCTGACAGATAATTATTCAAGCTGAATAGGTGCGGCTCTAAGCCATTCTGCCAAGTCAATAACGATCTTAAACTTTGTATAGAAATTTCATTAGCGAATCCTATCCTTAAGAGGTAGCTTTAGGAGCGTCTGTCTGACTTCTGTGGTAGTGTGGGGGTGGAAATTGCATCTTGCAAGAGCCACATGGTAAAGGGTACATCTCAGTTTAATCCGTTCCGCAGAATGACAGAATAGCACCCACACGTTCACCACAGAACTGTACCCCTTCCCAACGTACGCTTTTTCAGGGTTGTGTTCGGACGTGCCTCCTTTTTATTGACGACGAAGTGCAACAGCATCCAACTGCGTAGGTGGAGGAGCCCTTGGAACGAGAGGATACTCGGCGAATGGACTGGTCTGCTCACTAACGTAACTCCCATCGAGCACGTGTGTGGGATGCATTGGGTAGACTTATTGCAGCACGACCACATGCACCGAAGACCAGTCATCAGCTGTACACCGAGCTGATGGTGGAATGGAACGGCCTCCCCAAAGCCTCCTTACCAACCTTGTAGGCAGCATGACAGCACATTGCAGAGCATGTAACCACACGCGCTGTTAAGAACCTTGTTCCGTCTTTTCTAATGTGACGACTTCAATTAAATTATTGTTTTCGAACAAAAGTGTCGTTTCTTTTCGTCTCACTGCGTATTTCTTTCAGTTGCCTTCTGAACTATAATGTAGCAGTTCTTTCTATATATGGCCCCAGTTTCATCGAGTTAAGTTAGTTGGCAGTGGCGCATCATGCGAAAGTTGCTTTCGTCCTTAAGTTTTGCACATCAGTACACTAAACTAAAGAAAAAGTAGAAAGTTCACAGTGTTCATGTTTTTGAAAATAGTGTCAGTTAAAGTACCTATTTTAGTTTCTGAGACCTTCAAAGAAATAAAATTAGTTTTATTTAGAAGGAACTGTTTTATTGAAAATAGAATTTCTCAGATCTTAAGCCAGTTACGATGTATAAAATGAATAAACTCATGCATTAAGTGTCAACTCACCGAGAACTAGCCTTCCTTCCCATCCTGATGTACGATACTCGCTTCTTGATTATGTCAACGAGCAGCACCATCGGCACCGGCGACTGCTGCATATTCCATCCGCACAAACTCCTATTTGAAGTTCGTTTTATCTGCTTACTGAAATGGCATTATACTTCGAGTTTGGAGATGGATAACAAACTGGGATATTCGTGGGAGCATCGGTAGTACTGTTATAATCATTGAAAAATGCGTCTGATGTACAATCAACAGCTGCATTATCTCATTAGGGCAATCCACCATGAATGCACAAAACAATACCTATCGAACGAGATGCTGAAAACAAACGCGTCTGGTTATTCGGCGAGTTCCGTAGTATAGGCTCTAGACCATTGCCACGACTTAGTCTGTAGGATTTCGTAGCCAGTGAACAAATACTACACATATAAAAAATAGTTTTGCATCACCTCGTTTCCGAGAGTTCCGGGACCTATACAAAAGACTGGAATAGAGATCAACATAAACATCGTTTCCGCCATTTTTACTGCTCATGTAAACCACACATTGCATGTTGTACCACCATACAGTGAGACCTTCAGAGGTGGTGGTCCACATTACTGTACACACCGGTACCTCTAACACCCAGTAGCACGTCATCTTGCATTGATGCATTCCTCTATTCGTCTTTGCATATTATCCACAAATTCGTGAAGGCACTGTTGGTCCAGACTGTCCCACTCCTCAACGGCGATTCGGCGTAGATCCCTCAGTGGTTGGTGGGTCACGTCGTCCATAAACAGCCCTTTTCAATCTATCCCAGGCATGTTCGATACGGTTCATGTCTGGAGAACATGCTGGCCACTCTAGTCGAGCGACGTCGTTATCCTGAAGGAAGTCATTACAAGATGTTCATGATGGGGGTACGAATTGTCGTCCATGAAGACAAATGCCTCACCAACATGTTGCCGATATGGTTGCACTATCGGTCGGAGGATGGCATCGTACAGCCGTTACGGCGCCTTCCATGACCACCAGCGGCGTACGTCGGCCCCACATAATGCCACCCCAAAACATCAGGGAACCTCCATCTTGCTGCACTCGCTGGATAGTGTCTCTAAGGCGTTCAGTCTGACCAGGTTGCCTCAAACACGTCTCCGTCGATTGTTTGGTTGAAGCCTTATGTGACATTCATCAGTGAAGAGAACGTGATACCAATTCTCAGCGGTCCATTGGGCATGTTGTTTGGCCCATCTGTATCGCGCTGCATGGTGCCGTGGTTGCAAAGATGGATCTCGCCATGGACGTCGGGAGTGGAGTTATGCATCACGCAGCCTATTGCACACAGGTTGAGTCGTAACACGATGTCCCGTGGGTGCACGAAAAGCATTATTCGTTACGTAGCGATCATCCACTGGAGTGGTAACCCGTGGGCGGCCTGAGCGAGGTATGTCATCGACATTTCCTGTCTCTCTGTATCTCCTTCATGTCCGAAAAACATCGCTTTGGCTTCACTCCGAGACGCTTGGATACTTCCCTTGTTGAGAACCCTTTCTGGCACAAAGTAACAATGCGCACGCGACCGAACCCCGGTATTGACCGTCTAGGCATGGCTGAACTGCAGACAACACGAGTCGTGTCCCTGTTTCCTGGTGGAGTGGGTGGGACTGATAGGCTGTCGGACCCCCTCTGTCTAGTAGGCGCTGCTCATGCATGGTTGTTTACATCTTCCAGCGGGTTTAGTGACATCTCAGAATAGTCAAAGGGACTGTGTCTGTGATATAATATCCACAGTCAACGTATATCTCCAGGAGTTCTGGGATCCGGGATGATGCAAAAATTCTTTATATTTCACGTCAGAAAATTGCAATTAATTTTCTTGATCCTTGTTCCTGCATGTTTGAGTAAGGTGCAGAACGAGTACATGAGTACAGCTCTATAGTTTTTGAGTGAGAGAGTGAATTTAATTTCATTACATTTAGCTCTGAATTAATCACTTTTGACAATCGTTCCTGGTGGAATGGCTGGAACTGAACGGCTGTCGGACCCCCTCCGTCTAATAGGCGCTGCTCATGCATGGTTGTTTACATTTTTGGGCGGGTTGAGTGACATCTCGGAATAGTCAAAGGGAGTGTGTCTGTGATACATTATCCACAGTCAACAATTATCTTCAAGAGTTCTGGGAACCGGGGTGACACAAAAAATTTTTTGATGTGTGTAGTATGGCTGCAAACGTTCAGTGTGTCGTACGGAACTCGGAAACGGTTTTTTAAAGATCGCTCAATTACACCTTCGCATTCTCGCTCGACTAGCAACATGCATATTGTCTTTCACGACGGGCATCCTTTGATTAGCTAAATTTTTAGAACGTCATACTACGAGACCAGCGGACTCACGTACCATACGCATCACATCCACCCCCCCCCCTCCTCCCCCCACTTCTGGCATCCTATTAGGTGATGTTCTATATGCCTCGCTATAAGACATTTTACTTTAAACTTTCAAACCGGGCTCATCGCTGTTACCACCAGCTATCTGGCTCTCTGAAATATCTTATTGGGCTATCCTACAAACGACACAGCGCTGCCACAGTACTACTTAACACTTTGCCATCGAAATTAAATAAAAAAGTTTTTAATTCAGTGTTACTGTAAGACTTACTAAATTCACTCTCGAAACAAAAGAGGGAAAAATGAATATTTGTTTCATACGAACTTCATTGGAAAAAAGACGTGCCACTAAAAAAACATAGAGGTTTAGATCTAAAGATCAATCGTTCTTTGTGTTACAATCCTTCAAGAGATCGTAGAAATAAGATGAACAGAACATCTCCAATCGTGTTAAATAATGTAGTGCTCAATCAAAATTTTGATTGAGGCAGTAAACTGCCTCACTATCCATAGTTCTACTGGAGGTGATTTTTCTTTGCCTTCCACCAAACAGAGAAAGAATTTTTCACAATTTTTTTAGGGGAGTTCAGTATACTGTGGAATGACAGTTAAACTTAAACTATCGTCAGTGACAAACGCTAAACACAGAAAAAGATTTATCCACAAACCAGTGACTCACGGAATGAGCTACGTACACTTTTACATTGTCGTGGGTTCGCAAATATGTTCATGCAGTCTTGCATATTATTAGTTTCATTCTTGGAGAACTTGGGCTCTGATTGGACTATATCATGTTTATTGCAACAAGTTCCTTTGTTTGGATCTATACTGTAGTAAGTAGTTGTAAATGTTGTCTCACAATGAAGATCAGATAAATCGAAGTAAATTAAGGTAAAAGAGGTCTGATAACGCCAAATCGAAAGGAATTAGAGGCAAGTAACGTTGATGGTGAGTTTTACAGGAAAACATTCCTTTTTTTTATGGTAGCGTATTTTGCCCATGTGAAGAAAGCCTGTCAGCCACATGTCGGTTTCATATATTCTCGCTACTACAAGATTTTCACAGAGACGGATCAAAAATTACGTAGATTTGCCGAGAAAATAAAGTTCAGTACTGGGAGGTTGTAAAGACATAAAAAAAGTTTGCCCATTTGCCTGTGTACCGTGGAGTGAAATGAAACCGAATGAGTGCTAAATAATAATTAACGGACGGTTAGTTGATATCTCACGGATAAGAAGAAAAACAGATCTACGTTTTCAAGAACTTACTATAATTTTTATAGATGAATCATTATTTTTTCCAGGAGAACAGGAAGTAATTACGATGCTGCTCTTTCAAAATATCAGTAGGGTTATGCAGCAGAAGTGAGGGCAGACTGTCCATGCCTTGTTATCTACCAGTCCGTATCTGGCTGTACTTCGTTTACAGGTACGAAAATTGTTGTCACTCAGTAACAGACTAAACTACATGGCTGACAAGGTACCAAATCCAGATTTCCGAATTACTCTAATTCGTTGTGCTCTACGCTCTACATTAAGCCTCAACTATTTCTTCAAGTCTGAGGGAACAATCTCTATCGAGTTTGGACAAACATAAGCTAAACATAGTACATATGTTGTGGTTCTGAGACACAGATGGTGCGTACGAAGCACGTTTTGACGCAGTTTATGTAGGATGGACCAATTTCGATAGTCAATTTTGTCAAAGATGTACAACAATTTTTGGCGTTAAATAATTTTCTCTATGAAATACCCTGTGTAAGAGAGGAAAAAACGCACTATTTGCCTTGAGGTAACATGCACCAACCCCACATCCTGTCGACAACAAATAGTGTTGTAAAATGTGAATTTTAAAATTTTCCCGGCGAATTGACTGTTCAAACAAATTTCGGGCTTGCAGCCGGTCGTCGTTCAATACTTCGCACGATATTTCTACTGGCCACCTGCCAATCATGTTCAGGTGAGCCGTCGTTGTAAAATATTCGTATGAACTGAAAAACGTATTTGAAATGAGACGTTACGCATGATTAATTATTCAACAACTTTTTGAATTTATGTGTTTTTGCGATTTGTAGTGATTATTCTACTTATTCTTTTCTTTCTGATTAAAGTTTTGGTGGTATTTCGTGCGCCAAAATCGCAAACTGCAGATCGACTCAGTTTAGATTTGAACTTAAGCTTGAGAGCTATCAGTCTTTAGGAAGATTCTTTTTTTAATTACAGCATCAGACATGAGAGATGAGGTATTAATTCACACAGAAAACTCAATTTTGAGCTGCATTACGAGCTTTTTAGTCACGATGTACTCACGTGGCTAAGATAATTGTATTATGACAGAGTACTATGGTTGCTGTCAGTTGATTATCGGACAATAAGAGATAACGCCGATTTTTTTACTGTGGTTAAAAAGAGCGTTTCAATTGGGTGCGTCCAGCAGTTTGTGGAGCGTTCGTACTCTTTAGAGCTATGGATTTTTTTCTTTTTCTTTTCTTTTTTTTGTGAAATATTGCTTCCGAGTGGGTGTCGCTCGAAGTGCAACTAACAGAGCAAATCGAATAACAGAATAGTTACACATCAAAATATTCCGGTCAGCATCGTAAATTAACACATTTAGTGTTACGCCATTTTATTGTATGCTGAACGGAATAGTACCAAAAAGTTTACAATTTATAGCATATGCTCTTTATGTTAAATCTGATGTACAACGTCCTGGCGATCTTCAGTTTCTTCCTTGTTGTTTTGGAGTTGCAGAGTTTATATTGGCGACGAAGTTCCTGTCACATAAGTGGGACCTCGCAATCCCCCGCGTTCTGTAATGCATGTGGTCGTTTAAAAGCTTGGCGCTGGGAGTGAACTTTCGTCTACTGATGAGATAGTTCGTTCTTGCAGTACCTGTATTAAGAAGAACAATGCAAGTTCCTTTGGACATACATGCATGACCATAGGAACATTGCAACGTTCTGCTTAACAACACAGACACTGTAATATCGAATTTATCCACCGATACCGGGTAACATCTTTCAATTAAAATATCTGTCCCTGTACGGGATTACATAATGTGCTTACGAGTACAGGTTGTGACGCAGGAACGACAGCATTAGCAAGTCTGGATGTGGTTATGAGTCGTGCATGGACAGGGCAAAGCGATTAAAGCGACCGCTTCCTTAAAGCGGGACATTCGGGTTCGATACCCTCTCCGGTACAAATTAACATTGTCTTCAGTCCCATATACAACTAAAGGTTGTTGGTATTCACAACGGAGAATAGATTTTATGATGACATATTTCCCAATTAATCGCTGAGTTGGAGCTTGCCTGAGGAAATACTGTGAATAAAGTACTGTGATATTTTCTTAGATCTGATGTTTGGCAAATTGTCGTGGTTTAGCACGACACTGATCGGAACTTTTACATGTTCACACTGTCAGAATTTAACTTAATGGAGTGAAACGTACTGTAAGAGAATAGTTGTATGCGCTTCGGAAAAAAGCAAAGGAGCCCTTTTTATGAGCTACTATGAGCAGTACAACCTAATGGTGAGAGTCAGCTACAGACAAGCTGGTAATTTAGTAGTCATAGGGCAGTGAAGCCCCTAACTCACCACTGTGATCACAAAATCAAAATATTTTAAAAAACCTACTCCAGTCCAGAATTTTCACAGGCGTCCTGACGACTTTTTACAGTTAGATATTATGATAAGTATCCTGGAATACGCGGTAAAACGTGAGTTAAGATTTGGTAGAGAGTGGATCAACTCTGCAAAGGATATCGATAGGACGGCCGAGAAATTTCAACGAATATTGAGGCTTCATATGTTTCAGTACTACAAACAAAAGCTTCCAATTCTTAAATATACACTTGCGACCACACTTTCGTACAATTCTCACAAGGACTTAAGTCCGGGGAGTATGGTGCATGGTACAGTATGGTACAGTACTTCCCAGTCCCATCGACCGAACAGAGCAGCCACAGCCTGCGCTGTATGCGCCCTCGCATTGTTGTGCAAAATGCTGGATGTGTTGCCCAGAAAGAATATCCGCTTCTTTCGCAAAGCTGGTCGCAGGTGATGGTCCAAAAGCGAACAGTAATACGACTTAAGTCCTCGCGACTTTGATTTGAGTCCGAAGATGAAGGAACCACATCGTGGCGTTCGCTTCAGAACTGTTCCAGAGATTCGACAGGCAGTACACCGCTCCATTCGCACCATCAACAGTACAGGCTCTGCTAACGGTATACTACGCCTTCCACATCGCTGAAAAGGGGTTCTACACCACGCTGGTGACTACTTTGAAGGACAGTAATACGTGCAAACACGTAACTCTTTTGTATCGGTTGTGGATAAACAGTTGCCACTATTTAAGTTCCGACCCTCGTATATAGTTCAGGGTAGGCATTAAATACATAGCTGTTGGTATATAGCTTTGCATAATATGACTGATCACCAGATCTAACTAAAAATTATAGATTAAACTGAGCCAGTGGTGTAACCCACACATATAATAAAAATGGATGGATGTCTGTGTGTACGTTCCACATCTAATCCTAAACTACTGAACCTATTTCAACCGAGCTTGGTGTGCATACCCCTTATTGTCAGGCAATAATCGCCGTGGGAGTAAAAACCACCTACCTATCATATGCAGGAGATATGACGTCGTAAACAATGAGATGCGTGAAAAGGAGCCGCTTGCGTGACATTTAAATTTATTACTTCTGTGATACTGAATCTATTTGCAATAAATTGCACAGACCGTTTCCACATAGGCCGCTACGTGCACTTACAATACTACATCATAGAGTACCACGCATAGTTCAGGAGCTATGACGTTATAAACACTGATGCGTGAAAAAATGCCGCATTTTGGATTACGTTAAAATTTATTGGTTCTTTGCCGCTAACTCTATTCGTAGCAGTTTTTGCAGACAGTATTTTCCGCACATAGCGCTGAATGTACTTACACAAATACATCACTGTATGACATATAGATCAGGTGATGTGACATCACAAGCACTGAGATGCGTAAAAAATGCCACATCATGCGTGAAGTTTCGATACACTTATTCTTTACTACTAAGATACTCCTACAGTCTAGTCAACTTAAGCAATTCCCTGACACCTGACAGTGTTTTTGACAGCTTTCTACCGCAAAGCGCAAACGGCTATAGGCGAAAACGATAGCCTTCTATAAAGCTATGAAGATAAGTTGCCGTAGACACATTTACAAAATCGCGTTGTTGACAAATGAAGCAGCTGCTCCCGGCGTAAAGAAACTCTCCTGGATACTGTACTTATACATTTGTACATTATGAATATTTCTTTGTAGAAATGTTTCATAATTTCAAAGGTGTTTTCATGAATACAGGGAAATGAAATTTTTTCGGTATTACACAACAAACGAATATTTTTCGTTTACGTCTCTAATAGAAAACTGGCAAAATGAATACCCAGGAGGCGCCAGGTTTGTCAACTAGATATTTAATAAATCGTAAGGACTAAGTGAAAATATCTCCAATACCATGTGACCCTCTCAGTTTAACAATAAATAATCAAAACCAAAGAGCAAAGTATCAGCCTTTCTCAGCTAAGGATATTGCATATTCAAGATGACATTGTCTTGTGTGTATATCAGGCTGAAAGTAGACATTAAGAGCTTAAACATATGATTAATGAGAAACCAGTCTGTTCTAGGTTGACCATTTTTTTAAATGAAGCTTTACTCAATAAGGAAATTAAATAAATGGGCCTACATACATTTACGCAAGGTAAAAAGCCCTAGGAAGTACGCTAGGAAACATTTATTGGGATTTGTGGGATAAATCGCTAGCAACATCGATGAAATTCAGTTAAAACTGGACTGAACATTCATTGCATCATTCATGTCTGAGAGACATTGTAATGTAAAGATACAGACCATCGGGCTGCTGCAGAATTCTTGATCATATTCTGAGTTCGTATATAGTAAATTTACTCGCGACCGAAAAGCTTATATCCACCAATCAGTACGGTTTTAGAAAGCATCACTCGGGCGAAACTCAGTTTGCCCTTTTCTCACATGATATGCTGCTAACAATGGATGAAGGACAACAGGCAGAATCTAGATTCCTGAAAAGCGTTTGACATGGTTCCGCACTGCAGACTGTTAACGAAGACACGAACATATGGAATATGTTCCCTGGTATGTGAGTGGCCTGAAGATTTCTTAAGTGATAGAGCCGAGTACCTTGACCTCGACGGCGAGTGTTCATCAGGGTGAAGGGCATCGTCAGGATGACCACAGGGAAATGTGATAGAACCGCTATCGATTTCTACACACGTAAATGATCTGGTGGACAGGATGGGTAGCAATCTGTAGTTGTTTGCTGATGATGCTGTTGTGTACGAAATGTGTCGAAGTTGAGTGATTGTAGGAGTGTGCAAGATCACTTGGACAAAATTTCTAGCTGGTGTAGTAAACAACAGCTAGCTCTAAATGTAGAAAAGTGCTAGTTAATGTGAAAGAGTAGGAAAAAGAAACCCGTAATGTTAGAATACACCATTAGTAGTGTCCTGCTTGTCGCAGTCACGTCGTTTCAATATCTGGGTGTAGCGCTGCAAAGCGATATGAAATGGAACGAGCATGTGAAGATCGTGATGGCGGAGGCGAATGGTCAACTTCGGCTTTTGGGAGAACTAAGGTAATGTGTGGTTCATCTTCAAAGGAGACCGCATATAGCATTCCGGTGCGGCCTGTTTTTAAGTACTGCTCGAGTGTTTAGAATCCGCGCCAGGTCGGTTTAAAGGAAGACATCAAGCTATTCACAGGCGGATTGCTGGATTTATTAACACAGGCTATCAATGATGTATCCATGCCTCGACAGGCTAAATTGATGATACAGTATTTCTCTCGCCCTGTGCGGGAATCACGAAATGTACAGAAGGATTGTGGACACTGTGACATATGGAAGTTGGGTCGGTCCTGGAGGCGGGATCGGGTAGCCTTAATGGTTAAGGTTAGCGCTGGCGATAAGCGGGAAATCCGGGTTCGAGTTCCGATCCGGCACACATCGTCTGTCACAAACAGCTGGCGTCAACCAAACTTGCGAAATGTCAGTTTCGTAAAACTAAACATTTACTTAAAAACATAACAGTTGATGGTGCGTGGTTAGTCAACTAAATGAACTACCTTGCCTCATGGGTTCCTGAATCTTTGACAAGTCGTGAGATATGGACAGTCTGACCGGCCAGTACCACTCACGCACTTCATACCCACACTAGGATCGCACAGAAAAGAAAAGAAACTAGAAGAGTTAAAATATAGATTACCATCACCTACAGTCGGAGAAAAGTATGACCCCACCGGCCTAACGCATGAATGACAACACATCATGAACAAGGCTATGGAAGGTGGAGGAAGCACAGATACTTAATGAATCTACATAAAAGTTTGTAAATCTGATGATTGCAGAAGATGTATGAAACTTTGGCTGTTATTCCTTATCCCATCATGGTTTTGTAAATTCACCGAAAGTATCATATGTTAAAGATATGGAAAATGACTGTAACTTGGGTAAAACATTGTGAAATGACCCACATTGAGACCTTTCACTGCCTACTGGTTCGTCTGACCGCACGTCTATCTGTCGAATTGAGATGCGTTTGCACTAAACAGTATTAGCTTAAACAGAGCACATGTTGAGGATATGTTCCTCTACCTTTTCGTCTCTCGATCGACTGACTCGATTACTTAACTGTAGCATTAGGTAATGGGTGAAGTCAGTGAGATAGCAGATTATTGCCAGGTCTAACCTTGCCTCCATTGGTTTTAAAACAACAGGAGTTTTGAAAGTTAGTACAAGTAAAACCTTTACATCAAAGACAACCTCTTATATTTAAACCACTTTTCTCAACAAATGATGATTTTATCTTATTCCCAGTTTGTCGTATATTCCGAACCTTATTTGCCTTATCCAATTTCTTTAATCACACTTTTATAACATATAAAATACACAATAATCCGTAAAAGATAAACTGCTAGACAGAAGCAAAAAATGAGTTTACTACTTCCTAGTACTACACACTTCTTTATGCCCACTACCCTTTTTCCTTTTCTCCACTTTGAATGCCGAACGAGATGGCGTAATGGTTGCTCAGTGGACTCTCATTTTGGAGAACGGCGGTTCAGATCCCCGTCGGGTCATCCAGATTAAGATTTTTCGTGATTTCCCTAAATCGCTCCAGACAAATGCGAGCATGTTTCCTTCGAAAAGAACACGGCTGATTCCCTTTCATGTCTTTTCGTAATCCGAGTTTGTGCTCCGTCGCTAATGACCTCACCCTTTTTTCCACTTTGAATCTCACTTTTCATTGCTCTCTCGCCCTCACAAAACCCATTCGCGACACTTGTTCTCACGGCTGTGGTGACGGTCGTTGCAGTTAGAGACTGTTGTGGAGGGATTTTTGGCTTTCCGTTAGTGTCGCTTCTGTCGGTGCTGAGATCCACCCAAAGATACGAGACAAAGGAGATTTTCCAGTTCGACGCAGCGGTTCGACAACATCCTCCCCTTCCTCGTTGCTGACGATGTCCGCCTACTGCCCATTACCCATTAACTTCGTCTCTTTCCCCACTGTGGACTATGTTCACAAATCTCAGAACATCGGCCGTCCAATGGTTGTTCTGTGGCCACTAACTGCCGATCCTCGTGACATCGTTTGTTGCGACCTATATCCAGTCTCCTTTCTTTCGCTGCTATGCCACGATATTGGCTCGATGCTCTTCGCCTGTATTGTGAGAACAATGGAAGCCTGTGGTGTGTGTACTGTAAGACCTTCAGTACCACACACCATCAGATTATTTGACTTGTCGCTCTAATGAAGCAGGCGACTGTCAGCAATATGTCTCGTGGTCTTATTGTGGCTTGTTTATCTTCTGCCGTTAGGTCAGACGATAGAAATGCCACTTGCACGCTTAGAGTAGCAGATTGACGGTGACCAACTTTAAACAGAACTTGATTAATTTTCACACACATTTATTAAAATAATAACAAGCATAAAAATTACTTAACTTGGTTCTGGATGCTATTTATGTTGTGGCGTAACAAGCTCGCTACGCCACACTGAGAAGGAAGCCGAAAGGCACGCGTACACACACGCCGACTGGCGTCAAGTCTGGAACAGGATACGTTATGACTGCTATAAAGAAAATACGTAGCTTTGGAATATACTTAACTTTTAATCAATCCTTGTGATACATCTCTCTTGACTATACAAATGAGACTCGTAAGATACATGCACTGTGACAATTGGCGCCTTGCTAAGTCGTAGCCATTAACTTAGCTGAAGGCTATTCTAACTGTCTCTCGGCAAATGAGAGCAAAGGCTTCGTCAGTATAGTCGCTAGCAACGTCGCCGTACAACTGGGGCGAGTTCTCGTACGTCTCTCGAGACCTGCCGTGTGGTGGCGCTCGGTCTGCGATCACACAGTGGCGACACGCGGGTCCGACATGTACTAATGGACCGCGGCCGATTTAAGCTACCACCTAGCAAGTGTGGTGTCTGGCGGTGACACCACAATTTACAATTGACAATCTGAAGTTCCTTTGGTATTGGTACGTTAATCTTATGCTCACATATATCTCTGATACTTGACAAAAGTGTCTATACCTTTATCTTCATGGCTATGTACAGAAATATGGTAATCTTATTAGGCGCAGACTGAAACTTGACTATAGGCTGGTACAGACAAATGTAGACTGGTGCAGACGAATGCAGACTGACTAATCGGAGGTCTGTACACTCGTTATAATACCTCGCGCGTTCATGTATAACTGCGCGAGTGTGATCCGCGAGGAGAAAAGGTTCTACATTAGCAGCAATCTTATTGGCTGCGTTACATATTAATACGCGGATCGGTGGAAGCAGAATTTGGTCCGTCTCTGTGGCAGCGCCATCTCCTAGTGCGGAGACGGATGAGCGCTGCGCCTGCGCTGTTGTGCTTAGCGGGGTGCGCTCTAGTGGGAAAGTTGTGTACGCGCTGACTACGCGGAACTATGTACACAACAAAGCCTTTCCATAATTTGTCCAAGCCTCTATAAAAAAAACAATAACATAACCCTTTTACACTTTACTCTTTCAAACATTTGGAAGGAAACACTTTGAATTAACGAAGATCACACTTTCTAGGTTCTTACTTCCTTAAATGTATGTACATAAAAATTTTACTCTCCTGCACTGGCGCTCGTGCACTTAACTTTGCAACAACACCAAAATATGATTATCTCCCACACTAGAGATCAAGACTGCTAAGACCATTCTCTTACACATCTAAGATTTAACACTATTATAAGTATATCCCTAGGGCTTGTAGCTGTTTAATCTCTTTTCCTAGATTCCATAGTGACATTTATCGTTTATAAAGTTGCTTGTTAATGACACCCTTATGCTACTGATGAATATGTGTATCAATACAAGTAACATTCTGTCTATTATCACATTTTGTTGCACTTTTTCGTGTTCAGCCGAAACTTTATCTCGACTCTCCAACCAGTGCATTTTCAACTCATACACGCCAATGGTCTCTGGCCGTCTCAGTCACAATCTCTAGGATGGTCATTGCTTTTCCTAACTTACAACTTAGGTTGTCTTATCCACTTATGTATTCAAACCTCAACTTAGGACCACTTCTTGCCTATGACCTTTTAGGTTTCACCTTACATGCCTGTAAATTCGTTTCAAAAACTCAAAATTATCGTGCCTCTCCTTGTACTTGCGCGACCAAAGACTCCCAAAATAAAAATTATCCATTGGCTAAATAAAATCGAAAACTCTAGAAAGAATAGAAGAAAGATGACAGCAGAACAAGGAAAAGAAGAATTGGAAGAATTGTGCTTTACATATCAAATGCACACAGTTGCTCGACTGAGAAGCTTCCTAAAGACAAGGAAACCCCCTACGGTTGTTTCTGCATTTACGGAATACATCTCTTTAAATTTAAGATATTTACTAACCCAAAAACGGTTTTTAATTTGACCTAAAGTAATCGATAGGCACTTGTATGCAGTGAATTTTCTACCAGGAATGGACCATGACACAATAGCAAAAACTTTTTAATTTCGTGTGACACCTTTCCTAATAGCTCTTTTGTTTTTCTCAACACAAAGTCGCCAGACTTAAAAATGGCTGGTACAGCCTTGGCATAGTGCACTCTGTTCCTCTTCTTTGCTCTCTGCTACATCCGCTCCGTGGCCAATTTCTCTGTTCCACCCCGAGAAGGAGGGGGGGGGGGAGGTTAGTGTTTAACGCCCTATCGACAACTACGTTATTAAAGACGGAGCACAAGCTCGTATTAGGGAAGGATGGAGAAGGAAAGCTGCTGTGCGCTTTCGCAGGAACCATCCCGGCATTTGCCTCAAGCGATTTAGGGAGATCACGGTAAACCTAAGTCAGGATGGCCGGACGCAGGTTTGAAATGCTCTCATGCCGAGTTAGTACTAGCCTCATAGAGATAGTAACTTCCACGTCAATAATACTGACGGACTTTCTACGAAATATTAATGCGCATGATGCCAAACCAGTGGTCTAAAGCCAAAATTCTCCAAACGACTCAACAAAATTCGCCCAGTTGTGTTCCTTTGATGGTAGAACGTATGTCATAACTGATTCAACTCATTCTTTATGCACCCACTTGGGATGCCTTTACATGTCTAAGTTATTTCTTGCCAGCATTTCTTCAAATCTATTCATACTAAACTGGCCCACTATTGGTCAGTAAAGACCGCACTTTACCTATTTGTACGAAATGGTCCGTCTACATTTTTGCCACCAATACCTTAGTATTTGCTTATCTGATAGGATAGATTGCACATGTCTGAAGAAAACGTCTGACAGAAAAGTGGACTCACCTGCCTCTGGACATTGGCATGGACCAAAAAAATCCACTCTGTGTCTCCACCTGTATACTCTGTCTGAGGCGTTGAATCAATACAGAAGGTACCTTTATTTTCTGACATTTATCACATTCTGTCATTTGCTATTGCACACGCAACCACATGTTTTCAAAAATGACTGTTTCTTGCAACTTAGCAATAAATTTGCATACTCCATAATGACCACAGCTCTCATGAATCAATTCTATCAGAGTTTCTACATGTTGATTAGTAAGTACAGTTTCCAGTCCTCCCTGTCTGTTTTTCTTTGGCAGACAAAGATTCCATTATGGTATAATTATCATAATGGATTTTGTAATAAACTTTCACCTTAGGGAATTTCCATGAACCTGATATTTTTTGACTTATCTGAGATGATCATCCCAGTTCTGCTGTCTATGTATTTCTTGGCGTATTCACCGAATTGTGGCTTTGTTCCATGCACCCCTCATGAAAAAGACATGTATATATTCCGAAACTGGACGCGGCTGCTTCTGTAGGCCCTCAGTTTGCAACTGTACATTAATTACTGTCATCCTTTGCTCTCAATCTAATTCCTGTACCCACACGCCCATCCTTTTGTTTTACGAAAGGCACCGTTAAAGGCCTTTTCTCTAGTGGCAGTTGCAAATGACACATATAAAAATCCAGCTTGCTACAATGGACATTTACCAAATCAACACCTGCAATCATATTTACTCAAAGCTGCATAACAATTAAAATATTGTATCATGATGCCCTGAAAATGCAAAGGCAGTATCACTTCTTGCCTAATAGTTTTAGACAATTTCTCTGATGCTCTGAAAATCGTGATACTATACAAATGGCAAGGCCTCAAAAGACTCCAGCAAAACTGCAGAAAATTAAGACCAATTGTCTATAAGAAACTTAGGCTTTACCTCACTTGCTCTTTCAATTACAATAGAACTAACGTCATACCTAGTTGGAACTTACGTCATCCCTATTTGCCAATGGCTCCTCATGCAATAAATCTTGTATCTTCTTTCTAAATCTGGCTTACGCAGTGAATTTTCAAGGTTTGCTTTCACCGTAGGTAACCAATGGAACTCTTTCAACGTTCTAACAAGAATGACGGGTCACATGTCCTCTGTACCATCGTACCTATAAATTAGAAGGTAACGCAGCATTTTTATTCTACTTGAAGAGCTATCTGTATTGGGATTTCCAATCAAAAACAGACCTGTAAATAATATTTTTTCTTCCATAGGCACTTTAATGCTTCCATTTTACCAAATTCTTCAAACTGTAGTTTGGAAACATTCATAACCTTCCTTTCTTCCCAGTTCCGTTTTGGAGCTTCTTTTTCTACTGCATTATGTGCTTGTTCACTAAATAACCTTGCTATGTCGGACATGTTATCCACCTAGACTTAATCTAAAATATCATGGTGTATAGACCTGCTAAAATTGAGGTAACTCGGCGCTGTGCACAAGTCCTTCACCACATGCGTGCCCCACCTCCACTTATTAAGGTCAACTGTGTCGAGCTCCTCAAGACCAGGGTCACTAGGACACCCCATCAGCTGTGGCACCTGGACAGCTCGCAGGCAACTTGTCTCTGGGCGCCCCTGCCTTGCCCCATCAACGTCAAATATGGTGGCACCATTCAACGCTCTGTTCACTCTGCAACCAGTGTTTTCCGGTGCTATCACAATGAACGGGCAAAAAATCTCATTGTCTCTGGTCTAAAGCAATATTTAGTTTCTCAGATCATGGGAGATATGCTGACTGTCATCTTTCATCCCTGCACAGTGTGAGTTTTGCCATGCACTGCAGCCGTGGATCATGTGCACCAGCGTACCACCATCTTGTGTTGGCTGTGCGTTCTTGTTTCCACCATCATGACCATGTTAACCACGATCATTTCTGTTGTGCACGCGGTATAGTATGACATTTCTTTTAACACTGTTTTTTCTAGTATTTTGTTCATCATTTTGCTGTCGGCACGACTTTCTTCAGTTCGCACAGTAGTGTGTCAGCGCTGTATATGCTTCACTATTTATGTGTGTTGCTTCTAAATCCCCATGTGTATTCGTAACTGGAAAACTAGTATTTCAAGTACATGTAAGAGCAACCCACTTCATGCTTTTGTAGTACTGTTTCTATTTGTGACTACGAAAAGACGATAGCTTACACACCTGTACGCGTATTGCCACATTCATTAATAGGATTATATTAAGTGAAGAATTTTTCCCTGCCTTGGAGTAAGTTGGCACAAAACTTGGCCTTGCACAGCAAATCTTGATCGGTGTATCCAACTGTTTTTTGCTGCTAAGGTTGGCCAAATGACCATCACAAATAATTAGCAGCTTGCCCTTACCTGTGCGTGTCACTGCCCCGTAGCTTCCAGTTTTATTCGCCCATTTGAGCCTATACGTATTTCTGTACTTAATAAAACTAAACCTTTTTTGCCTTTTTCGCTTCAAAATATTTACTGAACATTTGACTGATGTTCTTAATGTACTTTCCTAATTTAATAGAACACTTTGTCCTATCAAAAGTTACATCAAAATTAAGAATTGATTGGATAGTTTTATCTGCCACAGAACAATGCTTTAATCGTCACCACAATAAGTCGCTGCCTGCCTTACACAGTACTGAACTGAGGTTCCGATCAGCTTCTGCAACAGTACATGGCCTCAGAGAGACTTGACAAGTGCGGTGGTCACTTACCGTGACGAATGTCCTGCAAATCGAACTAAAACTACGAAGGTTGACAGTCAGCTCTGATGGAGCAAATGTTATTCAACGTTTCCGAAGGAAAGGTGAAAAACGCATGAATGTAATTAAATTTTGAATTTGAAATTATTTGAGTTCTCTGTCTTACAGAAAATATTTTATTTTTATTGAACAATTACATACTCTATATTAAACTTTCCCTAAACTCAGACACGAAATGGATCATCAGACTTCTCTTTAATTACAGCACTCTCGGTACTAATACAAAATTCTAATGTGCGATGCGCTCAAAAAAGTTATTATGTTAATAATCACTTAAAAAATCTCGCATGAAAATTTCCTTTAACTGAAACGTATTCTCAGCAAATTTAAATAAGAAAAACGACCATTGAATTTATTCATTGTTCCTTGGCTCTGAGGGAGCGTTCATTGTCATATTATTATGATGTTTATGGCGAAAAGTGTTCGGTGTAATTGTAATCTTCAAATGAGCACTTTTATATGCTCAAATTATTACTTCAAGTTACTCGAACAGTGAAAGCAAGAGCTATTTAAGAGCAATGACAATTTAAAGCAGTAAGTTAACGTCTATTTTTCAAACTGCTTCACATATTTTGAAATACTGACGGAGCTCTCAAACGCTACTGGTAGACGGTGAGTTGCTGCTGCTGAGGCGAGATCGCAGATAAATGAGGTCTTCATGCCTGAATGCTGTCTTCATGCTTCATTATGGGTGACTATTTTTGCAACAAGCCATTTTGCTCGTCGCCACCATTAAGCCGATGGTAGCCGCACCTGACGTTGAGATCAATATTATTGCGGGAACTCTCTTCTGCTACCACTTACGGATATTAGCTCTGATAGCACTAATTCACAATTTTCAGCTTGTCTTTACACCCGCTTTGCACATGGCTCGGCTACACAAGGATACCTTGTCCGCCGAAAAGAAAACCCAAAGTGGATCCCCTTCACAACTGCATTTATTTTATTCTATTGAACGAAAACTCTTAAACGTGAGATAGCGTTGGTCATTTCTTTTAGAAAATAACAATTAATAAACGATTTAGAGCTATTAATAATTATTGTGTAGCTATGTTCATTTAAATGTTGCAAGACGTCACTTTCTGTGTGACATGGAATCCTTAGAAGGCTAACGTTGTGCATGAGAACCTTCTATCGTAAAGTGTGAAAAACTTATGAAAAATCTGCACAAAAATTTAGGTTGCGTTAAAAGTGATTGTTTGTACAAAAAGAGGCCATCTAGCGATGTACCGACACAAACTTACAAAATGAGTGGAAATCAAAGAAGAGAAGAATTAGAATTCTCAGTACCTATTCTGCAGTCACATAACCGACGGGTACCGCAAATACACTACTGGCCACTAAAATTGCTACACCACGAAGGTGACGTGCTACAGACGCGAAATTTAACCGACAGGAAGAAGATGCTGTGATATGCAAATGATTAGCTTTTCAGAGCATTCACACAAGGTTGGCGCCGGTGGCGACACCTACAACGTGCTAACATGAGGAAAGTTTCCAACCGATTTCTCATGCACAAACAGCAGTTTATTGGCGTTGCCTGGTGAAACGTTGTTGTGATGCTTCGTGTAAGGAGGAGAAATGTGTACCATCACGTTTCCGACTTTGATAAAGGTCGGATTGTAGCGTATTGCGATTGCGGCTTATCGTATCGCGACATTGCTGCTCGCGTTGGTCGAGATCCAATGACTGTTAGCAGAATATGGAATTGGTTGGTTCAGGAGGGTAATACGGAACGCCGTGCTGGATCTCCACGGCCTCGTATCACTAGCAGTCGAGAAGACACGCATCTTATCCGCTAGCTGTAACGGATCGTGCAGCCACGTCTCGATCCCTGAGTCAACAGATGGGGACGTTTCCAAGACAACAACCATCTGCACGAACAGTTCGACAACGTTTGCAGCAGCATGGACTATCAGCTCGGAGACCATGGCTGCGGTTACCCTTGACGCTGCATCACAGACAGGAGCGCCTGCGATGGTGTACTCAACGACGAACCTGGGTGCACGAATGGCAAAAGGTCATTTTTTCGGATGAATCCAGGTTCTGTTTACAGCATCATGATGGTCGTATCCGTGTTTGGCGACATCGCGGTGAACACACATTGGAAGCGTGTATTCGTCATCGCCATACTGTCGTATCATCCGCCGTGATGGTATGGGGTGCCATTGGTTACACGTCTCGGTCATCTCTTGTTCGCATTGACGGTACTTTGAACAGTGGACGTTACATTTCAGATGCGTTACGACCCGTGGCTCTACCCTTCATTCGATCCCGGAAAAACCCTACATCTCAGCAGGATAATGCACGACCACATGTTGCAGGTCCCGTACGGGCCTTTCTGGATACATAAAATGTTCGACTCCTGCCCTGGCCACACATTCTCCAGATCTCTCACCAATTGAAAACGTCTGGTCAATGGTGGCCGAGCAACTGGCTCGTTACAATACGCCAGTCACTACTCTTGATGAAGCTACATGGGCAGCTGTACCTGTACACGCCATCCGATTTCTGTTTGACTCAATGCCCAGGCGTATCAAGGCCCTTATTACGGCCAGAGGTGGTTGTTCTGGGTACTGATTTCTCAGGATCTATGCACCCAAATTGCGTGAAGATGTAATCACATGTCAGTTCTAGTATAATATATTTGTCCAATGAATACCCGTTTATCATCTGCATTTCTTCTTGGTGTAGCAATTTTAATGGCCAATAATGTATGCTATGAAACGGCGTTACGGCACATGCAAGCTCACCGATTGAAACAGGCAAAGATGTGGCTCCAGACCAGATGGCGCTGTGCCCGCCGGTGAGTAGAGAGTTTGAAGTGAGACCTGGAGAGTGACAGACAGGTGGTCGCCGGAGTGAAAGGAGCGCACGCTGTGAACGGCCAGCTTCGGGGTCGGAGCTGCGTACACACACGCCCACAGGGGCGGTTAGATTTGAGGAGAGTCTCACGGGTGGCCGCTGTCACAATCGGAAGCGTGTGCGGCAGAGCGCGCAAGTCTGTTGGCGCTGGGCTCGTGGCCGTGGCACCGGGTTTGGTGCCGAGTTGTGACACAGACTGCTATCTGGCTTCGATTACGCCTTGTCTGTGGAACTACTGTGACCAATCCCAAAATTTATAAACCAGTTTCCTGACTTTCGCCCAGCTTACCATTAACTTAGCCGAGTGTCTAAGACTTAATGTCCGCTTTGGGATATGGGGCTGAGAGTGAAGGCGAATGTGTGCTCTGTTTTTCCACGCTTAAAGGGGGTAGGACGTCAAACGGACCGACTTGGAGCAGGAGAGGCACCACATTCTGAATTCACACTCATGGCAGTGGAAGTTCGAAAACATAATGAAATAATTTATTTTACACATGAAATTTCCTCATTTTTTTCACTTACTAATGGTAGTATTTGTTGCTATAGGTACACTTTTCTTCATAAGTAAGAGAGATTCTTCGATGAATTGTGCACAGCATACAAACCATGCTTGAAGGTGTATAAAACACTAGAATTTTCGAAATTAAAACTGTGGTAAAAATTGAGGTAATTAACTATAAAATTTGTGTTTTTCCTAAACATGAAGTATAAAATATAACAGTTCATTCGTTTTTTCATAAATTAAATAAATTCTAGAGTTTCATACACCTGTGAGTTTGGTATGTACGATGTGCAAAATTCATCGAGGAATCTCTCCAACTTATGAAGAAAAGTGTACCTATAGCAACAAATGCAGCCATTAGTAAGTGAAAAAATCATGAAATTTCACACGTAAACAAAAATTTTTTTGTTATGTTTTCGAACTTCCACTGCAGTGACTGTGAATCCTGAATCCTTGCTGGTGATGCTGACAAAGTTTTATGAATTTATTTGTAAAAGTATAGACACTGGAAATTAAAATGTCCTGTGCTGCCTCTCCTGTTTCAGGTCGGACCGTTTGACTTCCTACCCCCCCCCCCCCCCCCCCTCCCTTGACAAGGCGTTGAAAATTTGAAAGGCAACGATTTGACTCGAATTTTCTACATTAAACGCAGATGTGTACAGTATTTCATTCATTGGAGGTGGCCTTATGCAGGCGTGCGACGTAAATTATACTGTATCTAATTGTATTTTTCTGTCTGCCATAGTGTTCTGTGTGATTTGGCCATCTCCTGAAGTTGCCTTGTACAGTACGGGCAGTTGGAAAAGGCGACATAAAATGGAGCTTTTCTCTGTGTGTAAGCTGACTGAAAATTTGGCGTGCCGCGTATGAGTATTGCTGGGTAACTGTATGAATAGCTCATATGCCTTTTCTTGAGTTTGAGTTGTTCTATATTATTAACTCTTTTGTTCCTTGTTTAATGAGGGTTCAAAAACTTATCTTTAAGTGTGTGGTTATGGTTTTCCCGCCGGCCGGAGTGGCCTTGCGGTTCTAGGCGCTAAAGTCTGGAAGCGAGCGACCGCTACGGTCGCAGGTTCGAATCCTGCCTCGGGCATGGATGTGTGTGATGTCCTTAGGTTAGTTAGGTTTAAATAGTTCTAAGTTCTAGGCGACTGATGACCTCAGAAGTAAGTCGCATAGTGCTCAGAGCTATTTGAACCATTTTTTATGGTTTTCCCTTGATTATGTACGGCCGTGTTGTTGAAGGAATGTGACCTTTTAAGCGTTTCTGTACTCCCCTCACTTAGTGTTGCCGTTCTTATTGCTTAAGCAATATTCCAGTCTCAATTCCTCTAAATAGTTTGGTGTTTGCCATCGCCCAGTCAGACTTGTTTCACCAGACTTCGTCTTATGTCAAAGCGGTAGCTGGATCAAAACAAAATGTCCACACACTCTGTGGCCAAAATGGTGCTGAAACAGAGGATGACAGACTAAAGGCCGAAATACTAAATGTCTTTTTCCAAAGCTGTTTCACGGAGGAAGACTACACTGTAGTTCCTTCTCTATATTGTCGCACAGATGACAAAATGGTAGATATCGAAATAGATGACAGAGGCGTATAAAAACAATCAGTTAGACCGTCAGCGAGAGCGCATCGCTAGCTCCTGCTACTACTAAGGCGAGTACACCGTTTGCTTCTTACATATTTTACAAACAGCAGCGACTTATTTTCAGTTATCTGTGTAATTACTAGTTTATTTTTGTAATTTCTTGCGTGTTCGAGTGCTTACTAGGTAGAACCTTTTATTTCAATAACAGTGTTTTTGTACTTATTTGCTGCGCTTAGCTTTTAAATAGTTTTTCTGGGAAAACCTAGCGTAGTTTTCGCGTCTCGTATTTCAGTGAGTGTTTCTTGATTATCAGAGTAGCTCATCAGAAGATTATCTTGGGAATTTGTCACCGTATAGAGTAGGGTAAACATAGTCATGTGTAGGGACTGTGGTTGTTGTGAGCGGACGCAAGGAGAATTGGCCACTCTTCGGGGACAGGTGGAGGCTTTGTCTGTTAGGCTCATCGAGCTCGAGGCGCAGGCGTCGGCTCGTAGTGGCGTTGGGGCAACTGTGGTGAGACCTATGCCTACTTCGGTGGCCTTGGAATCACATGGAACCCCTGATGTCGCTGCGTCTTCCGGCAGTGAGCATCTTACCGGTCAGCCATCACTCCAGGGTGAATGGCGGACAGTGGTGGGCTCGCGCGTGCCTGGCCGAAAGGCGAAGGTGGGATCTGGCCGCGTGGCGGCTGCCTTACCCCTTTCCAACAGGTACGGGGTGCTTCCTAGTGGTGATGACATCGTTTCCGAGCCACCACAGGATGCCTCGCCTGTTGGGCCAGTGGCCGATTCTCCGGCAAGGTCCCGACAGTCACAGAGGGCGGGCCTATTAGTTATAGGGAGCTCCAACGTTAGGCGGGTTATGGAGCCCCTCAGGAAAATAGCGGGTAGGTCGGGGAAGAATGCCAGTGTGCACTCGGTGTGCTTGCCGGGGGGTCTCGTCCGTAATGTGGAGGAGGCCCTTCCGGCAGCTATTGAACGCACTGGGTGTGACCGGCTGCAGATAGTAGCACATGTCGGAACGAATGACGCCTGCCGCTTGGGTTCTGAGGCCATCCTTGGTTCCTTCCGGCGGCTGGCTGATTTGGTGAAGACAACCAGCATCGCACGCGGAGTGCAAGCTGAGCTTAATATCTGCAGCATAGTGCCCAGAGTCGATCGCGGTCCTCTGGTTTGGAGCCGTGTGGAGGGTCTAAACCAGAGGCTCAGACGACTCTGCGACTATAATGGTTGCAAATTCATCGACCTCCGTTATTGGGTGGAGAACTGTAGGGCCCCCCTAGACAGGTCAGGCGTGCACTACACACCGGAAGCAGCTACTAGGGTAGCAGAGTACGTGTGGCGTGCACACGGGGGTTTTTTAGGTTAGAGGGACCCCCCCTTGGGCGAAACGATAAAATACCTGACGGCTTACCAGAGAGAACATTATCATCGTTGATAAAGAACGTCCGTCCTCAGAGACCAAAAACAGGAAAAGTTAACGTAATATTGGTAAACTGCAGGAGTATCCAGGGCAAGGTTCCTGAATTAGTATCTCTTATTGAAGGAAATAGTGCGCATATAGTATTAGGAACGGAAAGTTGGTTAAAACCGGAAGTGAACAGTAACGAAATCCTAGACACAGAATGGAATATATACCGCAAGGATAGGATAAACGCCAATGGTGGAGGAATATTTATAGCAGTAAAGAATTCAATAATATCCAGTGAAGTTATTAGCGAATGCGAATGTGAAATAATCTGGGTTAAGTTAAGTATCAAAGGTGGGTCAGATATGATAGTCGGATGCTTCTATAGGCCACCTGCATCAGCAACCGTAGTAGTTGAGCGCCTCAGAGAGAACCTGCAGAACGTCGTGAAGAAGTTTCGTGATCATACTATTGTAATAGGGGGAGACTTCAATCTACCAGGTATAGAATGGGATAGTCACACAATCAGAACTGGAGCCAGGGACAGAGACTCTTGTGACATTATCCTGACTGCCTTGTCCGAGAATTACTTCGAGCAGATAGTTAGAGAGCCAACTCGTAAAGCTAACGTTTTAGACCTCATAGCAACAAATAGACCGGAACTTTTCGACTCCGTGAATGTAGAAGAGGGTATCAGTGATCATAAGTCAGTGGTTGCATCAATGACTACAAGTGTAATAAGAAATGCCAAGAAAGGAAGGAAAATCTATTTGCTTAACAAGAGTGATAGGGCACAAATCGCAGAATATCTGAGTGACCACCATCAAACGTTCATTTCTGAGGAAGAGGATGTGGAACAAAAATGGAAAAAATTCAGAAACATCGTCCAGTACGCCTTAGATAAGTTCGTACCGACTAAGGTCCAAAGCGAGGGGAAAGATCCACCGTGGTATAACAATCATGTACGAAAGGTACTACGGAAACAAAGAAAGCTTCACCATAGGTTTAAGAGTAGTCGAATCATAGCTGATAAGGAAAAGCTGAACGAAGCGAAAAAGAGCGTAAAGAGAGCAATGAGAGAAGCATTCAACGAATTCGAACATAAAACATTGGCAAACAATCTAAACAAGAACCCTAAAAAGTTTTGGTCATATGTAAAATCGGTAAGCGGATCTAAATCCCCTATTCAGTCACTCGTTGACCACGATGGCACCGAAACAGAGGACGACCGAAGAAAGGCAGAAATACTGAATTCAGTGTTCCGAAACTGTTTCACTGCGGAAAATCGTAACACGGTCCCTGACTTCAGCCGTCGCACGGACGCCAAAATGGAAAATATTGAAATAAACGATATCGGAATTGAAAAACAACTGCTATCACTTAGTAGCGGAAAAGCATCCGGACCAGACGAGATACCCTTAAGATTCTACAGTGATTATGCTAAAGAACTTGCCCCCTTTCTATCAGCAATTTATCGTAGATCTCTGGAAGAACGTAAAGTACCTAGCGACTGGAAGAAAGCACAGGTCGTTCCCATTTTCAAGAAGGGTCATAAATCAGATGCGAATAATTATAGGCCTATTTCACTTACGTCAATCTGTTGTAGAATAATGGAACATGTTTTGTGTTCTCGTATTATGACGTTCTTAGATAATACAAATCTCCTTCATCATAACCAACATGGATTCCGCAAACAGAGATCATGTGAAACCCAGCTCGCCCTATTTGCCCAAGAAATTCACAGTGCCGTAGACACTGGCGAGCAGATTGATGCCGTATTCCTGGACTTCAGGAAGGCATTTGATACGGTTCCGCACTTACGTTTAGTGAAAAAAATACGTGCTTACGGAATATCGGACCAGGTTTGTGATTGGATTCAGGATTTCCTAGAAGAAAGAACACAACATGTCATTCTTAACGGTTCAAAATCTGCAGATGTAGAGGTAATTTCGGGAGTACCGCAAGGAAGCGTGATAGGACCTTTATTGTTTACAATATACATAAATGACTTAGTTGACAACATCGGTAGCTCCGTGAGGCTATTTGCAGATGACACGGTTGTCTACAAGAAAGTAGCAACATCAGAAGACTCGTACGTACTCCAGGAAGACCTGCAGAGGATTAATGAATGGTGCGACAGCTGGCAGCTTTCCCTAAATGTAGATAAATGTAATATAATGCGCATACATAGGGGCAGAAATCCATTCCAGTACGATTATGCCATAGGTGGTAAATCATTGGAAGCGGTAACGACCGTAAAATACTTAGGAGTTACTATCCGGAGCGATCTGAAGTGGAATGATCACATAAAACAAATAGTGGGAAAAGCAGGCGCCAGGTTGAGATTCATAGGAAGAATTCTAAGAAAATGTGACTCATCGACGAAAGAAGTAGCTTACAAAACGCTTGTTCGTCCGATTCTTGAGTATTGCTCATCAGTATGGGACCCTTACCAGGTTGGATTAATAGAAGAGATAGACATGATCCAGCGAAAAGCAGCGCGATTCGTCATGGGGACATTTAGTCAGCGCGAGAGCGTTACGGAGATGCTGAACAAGCTCCAGTGGCAGACACTTCAAGAAAGGCGTTACGCAATACGGAGAGGTTTATTATCGAAATTACGAGAGAGCACATTCCGGGAAGAGATGGGCAACATATTACTACCGCCCACATATATCTCGCGTAATGATCACAACGAAAAGATCCGAGAAATCAGAGCAAATACGGAGACTTACAAGCAGTCGTTCTTCCCACGCACAATTCGTGAATGGAACAGGGAAGGGGGGATCAGATAGTGGTACAATAAGTACCCTCCGCCACACACCGTAAGGTGGCTCGCGGAGTATAGAAAAAAAAAAAAAAAAAATCGCTCAAAAGAGGAAAGGCCGCTGGACCTGATGGGATACCAGTTCGATTTTACACAGAGTACGCGAAGGAACTTGCCCCCCTTCTTGCAACGGTGTAGCGTATGTCTCTAGAAGAGCGTAGCGTTCCAAAAGATTGGAAAAGGGCACAGGTCATCCCCGTTTTCAAGAAGGGACGTCGAACAGATGGGCATAACTATAGACCTATATCTCTAACGCCGATCAGTTGTAGAATTTTGGAATACGTATTATGTTCGAGTATAATGACTTTTCTGGAGACTAGAAATTTGCTCTGTAAGGATCAGCATGGGTTTTGAAAAATACGATCGTGTGGAACCCAGCTCGCGCTATTCGTACACGAGACTCAGAGGGCCACAGACACGGGTTCCCAGGTAGATGCCGTGTTTCTTGACTTCCGCAAGGCGTTTGATACAGTTCCCCACAGTCGTTTAATGAACAAAATAAGAGCATATGGACTATCAGACCAATTGTGTGATTGGATTCAAGAGTTCCTAGATAACAGAACGCAGCATGTCATTCTCAATTTAGAGAAGTCTTCCGAAGTAAGAGTGATTTCAGGCGTGCAGCAGGGGAGTGTCGTAGGACCGTTGCTATTCACAATATATGTAAATGACTTTGTGGATAATATCGGAAGTTCGCTGAAGCTTTTTGCAGATGATGCTGTAGTATATCGAGCGGTTGTAACAATGGAAAATTGTACTGAAATGCAGGAGGATCTGCAACGAATTGACACATGCACAGGGAATGGCAATTGAATCTCAATGTAGACAAGTGTAATGTGCTGCGAATACATAGAAAGAAAGATCCCTTATCATTTAGCTACAATATAGCAGGTCAGCAACTGGAAGCAGTTAATTCCATAAATTATCTGGGATTAGGCATGACCATATGAAATTAATCGTTGGTAAAGCAGATGCCAAACTGAGATTCATTGGAAGAATCCTAAGGAAATGCAATCCGAAAACAAAGGAAGTAGGTTACAGTACACTTGTTCGTCCACTGCTTGAATACTGCTCACCAGTGTGGGATCCGTTCCAGATAGGGTTGGTAGAAGAGATAGAGAAGATCCAACGGAGAGCAGCGCGCTTCGTTACAGGATCATTCAGTAATCGCGAAAGCGTTACGGAGATGATAGATAAACTCCAGTGGAAGACTCTGCAAGACAGACGCTCAGTAGCTCGGTACGGGCTTTTGTTGAAGTTTCGAGAACATACCTTCACCGAGCAGTCAAGCAGTATATTGCTCCCTCCTACGTATATCTCGCGAAGAGACCATGAGGATAAAATCAGAGAGATTAGAGCCCACACAGGGGAATACCGACAATCTTTCTTTCCATGAACAATACGAGACTGGAACAGAAGGGAGAACCGATAGAGGTACTCAAAGTACCCTCCGCCACACACCGTCAGGTGGCTTGCGGAGTATGGATGTAGATGTAGATGTTGATGTAGATATAAGGCTAGACTGCTTACTTGATGGTTAAAAAACGCCCACTTGTGTGATGCTGAGTGATTTTGCTTTCAAATACTTGATCTAACTGTGATCTCTTACTAGTCAGTTACGGCAGTTCTACGGTAAGAAATATTTACTTAGTCGTGCACTCATACTGCCAATTGTTCTTGGTAGTTCTCTCAGTAAAATCACGCCTTGTATTGTGTAAATAACTTAGCTGTTGGGCAGTAATCACCACTTGTCTGATGCTGTGTTATTTTGATTTTAAACATTGAATCTAATTGTTCCTTTTACTGGTCAGTTACGGGCTTGCCTGCTTAAAGAATGTTTCCTTACTCTTTCGGTCCCTATTGCTCTTGGGCATTATCTCAGTGAATTTGCCCCCTTGTACTGTGTAAGTAGATTGGCTGTTGATTAATAATGGACGCTTGCTTAATACTATGTTGTTCGCTCTAAATATCTAATCGATTTTGTTAGCCAGTCAGGGCCGCCTGCGAAATGCTATGGTATTTTTCCTGAACATTCCACTTTACAGTTTTTCTGGCGAGTCACGTCAGTTTTTGCTCGATAAAATTTTTCATTATCAGATATTAATTCTGCTAGTTGGTCACAGGTGTTCCCTCACTAAGTTACGCTTTGCATTTTTTATTCGCGTCAGTATTGGCCAGTAGCGGCCGCTTGTTTAATGCTATGTTATTTTTCCTTTTAGTTTATAATTTAACTGTTTTACTGATCAGTCACGACCGTTTTAGGTAAAAAATTCTAACAAAATAATATGCAAGGTTATGTGGAGATGGAACTGAGGCGACACTCTGGCATTAGTCAACTTAAATTATTTTAAGAGAACCACAGTTGCGTAAGAAATTTAATACAACCACAGATTTAATTGTAACCACATTTTCTAACGCAAAAGCTCTAATTCTACTGTTCCCTGCAATTAATAATGCATATGCTTTCTTTTACTGGAAAGAAATGTTTTTAATTGTGTACGAGTACTCAAGTACTAATGTATGTACTGTTTGCTTTGGTGTTAAAACAAATTTTGAAAAGAACTCAATGGCTTTCCACTCAGGGACCACTGAGTCTAAGCAAACCAACTCCAAGGTTGAGATCGCCCGGTCTCCCCTGCTTTCATCCTACCTCCTGGGTGCGGTCAAACACCATGAAGAAAGAATCTGAAGATTTAGTTGACGATTAAAGAGCAAAAAATAACAAAGACCGAGAGACGATTTGTATGGGATACATTATTCTATACATGAAGAAATATTTTGTGCTAAATTAAGATGCGTGGAGCACATTATGAAATTGATGGTACAAATAGTAACATTTTCTGGAGTTAAACTCATTATTACACCGTCAGTTTCAACACATTTTGATGGAATTTAATGATGACTATAAAGACGGTATATATTATTGCAGAGAACATTGGTTAAGTCATGTGGCATGCTTGGAACTATTTCTCGATTTAAGTTCCACTATTGTTGAGGTTCTGAAGGGAAAAGAAAAGCAGGAAAAAAAATTAGAACACCCAGAGTGGTTTGCAGACCTCTCACTTTAAGTGTACTTGACTGTACACTATCCACAGTAAGACGTTGGAAGGTGAGAAGCAACTTATGTCTGGTCTGCTGAAGATGCATTTAAAAAGAAAATCTTTTTGTGGAAGGGGCAACTTCTGACCAAAAAAAATATATATATTTAAGAAAGATCCATTAGCCTGTGCATAGGGGCGTTAAAGAAAATGCGAATTTTGGGAAATTTATTGAGGCCCTGAAAGAATTACATCAACATTTTCCTAAATGTTCTGAGGATATTGCCAATCTCACACCTGTTTTTGAGCTGTTTTCGAAACCGTTTTCCACTACAGTTGAAAGCTCTCCAGCATATGTGCGGATGGAATTGATCGATCTGCAATGAAATTTCCGTTTAAAAGACAAATTCTTTTACGGTGAAACTGTCCAAAAGCTATACATTGTTTTCCTCAGGAAGAATTTCCACGTCTCTATAATGACACTGCAAACGTGATTCAACGTTTCGATCAACAAGTGTGTGTGAATGGCCTTTCTTAATTACGAACTAATTGAATTGTGATTACATGGCAATCCAAGTGACATAAACCTGCGAAATTGTGTGCTTCAGCCTGTATGCCAACAGTTTGTCTTCAGTGAGCCTAAAATAATTAAATAATTGCGTAATTCATACCTGTAATTTTCAGGGACTGTAGTATTAGTTTTTCAGATTAAGTTTCAGTCATCAGTTGTCAAACAGTGTTTATTATAATCACATACAATATGTAAATTTCTGAACATACCATGACATTATCCTTTTGTGAAACAGATACTGAGTGTCTGCCAAATTAAGCTTCTGAAGATGACTAATTTGTCGAAACCGGTAAAGATAATAAAAAATTATTTGTAACTGACGACTGAAATTTATCCTGAAAAAATAATTAAATAATGTAACTCTTCAGGGTTTCCCGGCGAGATCTTGACATGTGGAATAATCGGGTCTACTGCCGGATGTTTGTGTCGCTCTGGCACAATATTTCGACCACCTAACTCGTTGCCTTCTTCAGGTGCTACCTGAGACTGCCCTATTGGAGGACCTTGTCCAGTATTAAATAATACTAAGACTTTATTGTTTGTGGTCTATTTTGTTATGATGTATGAAACCAAGCCGCATGCAAGATGTTCAGTGTTCCTTGTGTGACTGCATTGCCATCTAAATACGATGTATTCGCAATTTCCCTCTCTTCCCGCTGACACTGTGGTGTGATAGTTGGGAAGTGTGCAGCCGGGCAACAGAACTATGAACACAGCTGAGAGCACAACATACCTACAAAATTCTTGGCAATTCATGATGTAATAAAAGTTCCACTCTTACCAAGAATTTACCATACTTATCTCGTGGCATGATAAACAACTCCCTATAAATGTAGAACTGCAACATGCACTCACCAACTCTGTAGCCACTCCCATATTGATACACTTAATTCGTTCACGCCTGTACTCGCAAAAATTTTTCATTGTTCTATAGTCTGGCTGGTATCTATTTCCACTCTAGAAATCAACCAATTTCCACTGAATACCTGATGGTCAATATTCTTTCGTGAATTCATCATGAAACTCTTTCAACTTGGCAGAACTATTTGCAATTTCATTCACCCACTGAGCTGTTTCCCCATTTCAGATGACTCCAATCATTCTACCTATAAACAGAAACAATCTAATGTCCAGGCTAGCATTGCATTTTAAAGTGATTGTTAAGTGATTCCTCACATAAATTTCAAGTATTTTGCTTTATACATAAGGCCTCTTACATTTCCAGCTTATTTATAAACAGTGACAATTTATAAATTTGAAGTGTAATGAAATAAAAGAAATCTGTTCCTGCGCTGACCAAGGTATCGGCAGCACTTTCATAAATTCTTGGATGAACGATTATGAGTGCACATTACCTTGTGTATCAAAATAATTAAACTTGTGATATGTAACAAAGACTACTTCTGATAAGGTAGCTCGCGATGTTGTCCTGAACTTTGAGAAAACTTTAAAATTTCTTGATCAGTTTTGACCATTTTCTCAGTAAGAATATTATTATGCACTGGCTGATCTTGTTGAAACGATTAGCGCAGTTTTCGCCCCATATCAAGTGTGATTCGTCTCTGCCATATGATAACCAAACTTAGTGGGCCAGTCTCTCATGACAGTATCACATTACATAATTCTTATCACACATCCTTCTTAAGTACGACTTGCTTTAACTCTGCTGTTCAGCGTAAATGCGATAGAAGTTTTCATTAGGTCCCAACCTTCTCGCGCTTTGCAGATTGGATCCTTTCATGCGTGTTTCACAGATTTTGCACATTGCACTGAGTTCCGAGAATATGGAAGTTAATAGGAATATAAAAAAAAGGGAGGAAGGTTTATCTGTTTAGCAAGAGTAATAGAAGGCAGATTTCAGACTACCTAACAGATCAAAACGAAAATTTCTGTTCCGACACTGACAATGTTGAGTGTTTATGGAAAAAGTTCAAGGCAATCGTAAAATGCGTGCTAGACAGGTACGTATTGAGTAAAACTGTGAAGGACGGGAAAAACCCACCGTGGTTCAACAACAAAGTTACGAAACTACTGCGAAAGCAAAGAGAGCTTCACTGCTAGTTTAAACGCAGCCAAAAGCTCTCAGACAAAAAGAAGCTAAACGATGTCAAAGTTAGCGTAAGGAGGGCTATGCGCGAAGCGTTCAGTGAATTCGAAAGTAAAATTCTATGTACCGACTTGACAGAAAATCCTAGGAAGTTCTGGTCTTACGTTAAATCAGTAAGTGGCTCGACACAGCATATCCAGACACTCCGGGATGATGATGGCATTGAAACAGAGGATGACACGCGTAAAGATGAAATACTAAACACCTTTCTCCAAAGCAGTTTCACAGAGGAAGACCGCACTGCAGTTCCTTATCTAAATCCTCGCACAAACGAAAAAATAGCTGACATCGAAATAAGTGTCCAAGGAATAGAAAAGCAACTGGAATCACTCAACAGAGGAAAGTCCACTGGACCTGACGGGATACCAATTCGATTCTACACAGAGTACGCGAAAGAACTTGCCCCCCTTCTAACAGCCGTGTACCGGCTCTCTAGAGGAACGAAAGGTTCCAAATGATTGGAAAAGAGCACCGGTAGTCCCAGTCTTCAATAAGGGTCTTCGAGCAGATGCGCAAAACTATAGACCTATATCTCTGACGTCGATCTGTTGTAGAATTTTAGAACATGTTTTTTGCTCGCGTATCATGTCGTTTTTGGAAACCCAGAATCTACTCTGTAGGAATCAACATGGATTCCGGGAACAGCGATCATGTGAGACCCAACTCGCTTTATTTGTTCATGAGACCCAGAAAATATTAGATACAGGCTCCCAGGTAGATGCTATTTTCCTTGACTTCCGGAAGGCGTTCGGTACAGTTCCGCACTGTCGCCTGATAAACAAAGTAAGAGCCTACGGAATATCAGACCAGCTGTGTGGCTGGATTGAAGAGTTTTTAGCAAACAGAACACAGCATGTTGTTATCAATGGAGAGACGTCTACAGACGTTAAAGTAACCTCTGGTGTGCCACAGGGGAGTATTATGGGACCATTGCTTTTCACAATATATATAAATGACCTAGTAGATAGTGTCGGGAGTTCCATGCGGCTTTTCGCGGATGATGCTGTAGTCTACAGATAAGTTGCAGCATTAGAAAATTGTAGCGAAATGCAGGAAGATCTGCAGCGGATAGGCACTTGGTGCAGGGAGTGGCAACTGACCCTTTACATAGATAAATGTAATGTATTGCGAATACATAGAAAGAAGGATCCTTTATTGTATGATTTTATGATAGCGGAACAAACACTGGTAGCAGTTACTTCTGTAAAATATCTGGGAGTATGCGTGCGGAACGATTTGAAGTGGAATGATCACATAAAATTAATTGTTGGTAAGGCGGGTACCAGGTTGAGATTCATTGGGAGAGTGCTTAGAAAATGTAGTCCATCAACAAAGGAGGTGGCTTACAAAACACTCGTTCGACCTATACTTGAGTATTGATCATCAGTGTGAGATCCGTACCAGATCGGGTTGACGGAGGAGATAGAGAAGATCCAAAGAAGAGCGGCGCGTTTCGTCACAGGGTTATTTGGTAACCGTGATAGCGTTACGGAGATGTTTAGCAGACTCAAGTGGCAGACTCTGCAAGAGAGGCACTCTGCATCGCGGTGTAGCTCGCGCGGCAGGTTTCGAGAGGGTGCGTTTCTGGATGAGGTATCGAATATATTGCTTTCCCCTACTTATACCTCCCGAGGAGATCACGAATGTAAAATTGGAGAGATTCGAGCTCGCACGGAGGCTTTCAGGCAGTCGTTCTTCCCGCGAACGTTACGCGACTGGAACAGAAAAGGGAGGTAATGACAGTGGCACGTAAAGTGCCCTCCGCCACACACCGTTGGGTGGCTAGCGGAGTATAAATGTAGATGTAGATGTAGATGTAGAACCGTAGAAGCAATGGTTTTCAACTGCAAGTTAACATGCTCATCCAATTGTACTCCATGTTTGGCAAACAGGTTTTCAGTGCCTTATCTCGCCTTTGATTTCAGTTTAGAAATTTCAGTAGAAACATTTATCTGTAGATTGTTAATTTCAGTATCTGACTTGGAATTTACCTTATCAATCTCAGGTTTTACGCTGGAATTTATGTTATCAACACCGAAATTTACTTTACTTATTGCCATTCTCATCTTTTCTTGTTCTGTCGCAATCCAAACTTCTAAGTCAGAAGGGTCTCGATGAAAGACAACATCAAAATATTTTGCCCATCGAGTTTGACTTTCGAAGATAGTTTCTCCTCTACTGATTTGGTTACTATACGAGTGTCATAAGTACCATGAGATACTGAATCACGCAGATCGGGTATAATTGAGCGCTTGAGCTACAAACAGTAGTAGGAGATTCCGCAGCAGATATATTACCATACTGTATACGGGTAATACTGCATCTTATCTGAAAATACCAGTACCACTAACTTCCATTTTAATTCTGGCCATCTGTCACTCCACGCTGTAGAAACTACTGGGTCTCTACTATCAGCCCTTCTATTCTGAAGTTTTACAAGAGTGCCCAGCAGTTGAAAAGGGTGTGAGGGTAGCCTGCAATGCCTGGTCTGCTTCATTGCGCACCGTTGTGTCGTCAGCAGTTGCTGCTGGAAAGGCTTGTCGTCCCACTAAGTGTCCTTGGAACTGTGATGCTCAGTCACCAGCACATGTCCCGCATGGCAGAAGTTCCAGCTGGGCTCTCCTCGTCGTACGTTTATGACATAGCGACGATTGTCTTAACTCTCCATGTTGCGCTTTAAAATGACAAGCTAAGCTCCTGCAGTTCCCTCTAAGTGTTGTTTTTTAGTAACCATTTCTTCTTGGAGAATTCTCTACAAAACCCATTTCACTCACTGCTTATGCAGACGTATTCAATACTCTTTCGCAGGAACTCGATATACCACTTAGCAACTTCAAATCCCTTTACCGATTACTGTTCAGTGTGTTGATTTAAAACTACACTACTTTGAAACGCTATACAGCTATGTATATTTAGTGCATACACCTAGAAAGGATAGAAGAAGTAAGCCATAAACAAGCCAGTAACGTGTGTTAGAATGAGCTGTCTGCAGCTATAAGAAGATTAAGAACATAGGTGCAAAGTTGAATGATAACCTACCTCTTGGTTCTGTGTACGTGTAGGTGTAGAGGTGTAGTCCATCCCCACGTCCTCAACCTATTAAAACCTACCTGCACTTTCCAGCTTACTGTTTCGATAACGAAAAACAGATTTAGACAGTTTTAGTTTCAAGTAAAGTTAGATTCTGATGATATCTACTTATGTTATTCGATAAAGGCTGCATTTGCAAGGCAATAAAAAGACATCAACACATATAGGAGAGCATATGTGTCAGACGGATTCGTAACAAAGAGCAGTGCCATGAGCAGAGGGTGAGCTCGTCGGAAAACTGTTGGTGTGAATAGTTTAGCTGTGGCAGAAAGAGCACTGCCTGCATTGTTCCCATAATTGCACCCTCCTCCTCCCACCCTCCACCCCTATGTCATCGATGACATCATATGCTGTTGCCATATTCCCCCCTCCTACCTCCTCCACACTCCACCCTGACGCAGCCCAATTGCCGTATGTATAAAATGATATCAAATTCAAAACCTGGTTCAAAATTCAAACAGCCCAATTGTACTGGACACTTTTCCCCCACGCTTATGATATCACATCTCATAACTCAGCTGTCCTAAGTTGTAAATTGGCGGGAAATCCAAGATGATGCATTGTCCAATTGGTGTCAAATTCAATATGGCGGACCTGGAAATACGAGCACAGTCTTATCATGCCACAATTCAAGATAGGGATTGAAAATGTCGTACTGGAAGTGCCGTCACAGTTCTATAAAGTTAGAATGAAAGATGATGATCCAAGATGGCAGATCCAAGGAGCACAGCCTGCATGGTTGCCACATCACTTGTACTACGTATAGAATTCAAAATGATGGACCTGAGCACACGGCCACTTCTAAGTTCAAACAGTTTCCCTACCTCACCCCTCTGATGTTACAGTTTAAACAATTGTCACCTTAAGTTTTGAGCTGACTTGCCATAAGTTTAAGTCCACTTGTCCCATGCATGAACATGGTTCAGAAATTGAAGAAAGAAGAGAGATAACCAGACGCACATCTGCATTAAATCATTTGAAGATTATAGTCGCTAGGTGTATATGAAACACATTTGAGACTCAAACGCATTTATATTTATTAACAAGTCCAATCTTACCTTCAAAACCTTCTCAAATATATATGATGACAATAGACCTTTTTTTTTACGAAAATAGTAGTCTCAAACTGTCACGCGCATAGTATTTCAACATGAGAAACTATCAATGCTGCTATGGGCAGGACTCCATCACCACCTCTCGAATGGTCGCTGAACACACCGTTTCTGCACTGTCTGCCTCTTCGACAGCCGCTGTCGTTCAGTAAATATACCAGAGACATTTATTTCAGAGCACGGACCTATTGTGTAGTTCCAGCCCATCTCAAGGCATCGCACAGCTAAACCTCATCACTGCGGGCCTCGCATCACATTACACACACACACACACACACACACACACACACACACATTGCAAAACGGCGACAATACTTGCATTCTCAGACTGCCCTCACATGTTGCCATTATGGGAACGCGTTGTTCAGTAGAACCGTACGTCACTCCAGTCATCCAGTGTCGAACTTCCTGGGTTTCATCATCGGACAAGCCAATGTAGAAGTCATACTCGTTGCAGCAGATGTGGTGGTCGTCACCCAGCGGATTCATGTACGTCACCGTTTCCGACGTGTTTAAATAGCTCTGGTCCGCACCCAGTGACAGACCTTTCATGTGTGGCCTTTCTCCGTCAACAACAGCCCCAATGTGCAAAAGTCTGCACCACTTCGGGGAGAGTAACCGCTAGCCCGCAGCTCTCATACTCCGCTTGTCACCAAAAACCGTTGATTTACCGCCTCTACCTCCAAGGCATTCCCCGCAACCAGTAGTCGCTTCACGAAATTCTTCTACTCTACCAACTCCACTGCCGGTGTCGCCCCAGTTACGATCTCTCCCTTAGGATGCCGCGCATCATCAACATGACTTCCAGTCGGCAGATAGATCGGTGTCATCTCTGACACGAGAGGTCCATCGAAATGGCGTGCTCCTAGGCGAATCTGGCGACACGATTTCTTAGACATTCGTCACCAATATTCTGCCTCTCATCATCTCCCCCAAATTCCCCTACCCCGCAACACATATTCTCCTCAGTACAGTCAACAACCGCCACCACTTTGTAAGAATAACGCATACGTAATCGAAAAGATTATCTCGTTTGTCATGCACTCCGTGGATGACGTGAAGACACAGCCACCTGGAAATTTACAGATACAGTCTCTACGACAACTATTAACGACCCCACTTACTCCTAGCAGGTGTGGTGGCCCTTAGGATCTCCCAGTGAAATGCATGATCTGCGGACTACCAATAAAGGTGTCCTTCAACATGAACTTGGGAAGTGGAAGATAGTAGTGACTGCCATCTTATAGACGTTGTTTCAACAATGTTCTGTTGTGTGCCTTCGAGGCTACCCGGTTAATCGCCAAGACAGAGAAGATGGTCCACGAGATTCGCCCTCTTCATTAATATTATATTGCATCACACCCTAGTACAGTTATCCCACGAGGCTATCGATAGCTTTCAAGCGATACCAGCCAGGCCCTCTATTTCCATCGGTCGCCTCACCATTGTGGCTCTTTACAGCCGGCCAAGGTCGTATGTTTCCCTTGAAGAGTGGTACGCACTGGTTCGGCAGCTGGAGCCTCCAGTCCTAATTTTCGGCGATTTTAATGCGCACAACGGACTGTGGGGCTGTGCCTATAATGGTAGGTTGTGTGGCGGAATCTTTGAGATTCATGATGCGTTCAATCTTATCCTCCTCAATGATGGATTCTCTACGCTACTTCCGTTACCTGGACACAGACCGTCAGCGGTCGATTTGAGTCTGTGTTCGGCATCACTTTCTTCTTTCTTACGTGGAGTACTCTTCCCTATCCTATGGGGCCCAACCTCTAAGTTCCTCTTTTATCGACTTTCACTGCAATGCCTATCACAGCCTATAGGCCATCACGTAAATGGAGCGTTATGCAGGCCGATTGGTCACGGTATGGCGCACTAATGGATGCCCAACTATCGAATTTCCCCACTGTGGTGTCCCCACAAGCAAGGTACATTATGTTTAGGAATTATATCAATGTAGCGGCATCGCATGATGACTGGTAGCAGCCGATCCCCAGTTCCCTGGTGCGATACAGAAAGGGAGAACAACGTTGCCTACAAACGGATGGATGCGTCCACTAAGTGGTTTCTCATGGTCTGCAAGAAAGAACATGGGAGCAAGTTCCGCGAACAGCTATATGTGCACACTCCTGTTGGACGTATTTGGTCGATGGTGAACTCGCTCAAACGGAAGCCGGTACCTCTCAAGTGGTTGCAGATCTGGATAGACGAGTTTGCCGCCATTGTCTCATCCCAACTACCATCGATCTCGTGGCGACAGGTGCCACTGCCGATCTACGAGACGGTTTAACCATGCCATTCTCTCTCCCCGAAATCCACAGGGCCCTGGCGTCCTCATCATATACATCGCCTATGACCATATCTACTAGCCCATGGTTCTTAATTTGTCTGACGATGCAAAATGTGTTCTTGCGAACATCTTTAATGACATCTGGAGGGATGGGAACGTCCCCGATGACTGGAAGACTAAAATATTAGTGCCCATACTGAAGCCCGGGAGAGAGCCTTGTCCAGCGACATTATATCTTTCGATAGCACTGTCGTCCTGCGTGTGTAAGACATTCAAACATCTCATCAAGTTTCACTTAGAATGATGGTTGGAACGTGAGAACTAACTCCCGCGGACGCAGAACGTTTTCCGTAAGGTCAGAATATTTATGATAATATTACCTTACTTGCGCTGGATACTGAAAACACGTTCTTCACTAATGGGTATTCAACGGCCTTATTTCTTGACTCTTCGAGGGCGCACGACTATGTCCTTGCAACTGCTGAATCTCGGATTTCATACAGTTTTCATCGTTGTCGTACCGTATATATCCGCGATCGGGACACTGTGTTGCATGGACCCCGTCTAGTGTTTCTTAGCCTCCGGTAGGGCGCGATATTGTTCCCTTACTATTTTCTCTGTATGTAGCCGTCCTAGAGACTTTGTTCAGCCCCACCGTAAAAATCGTTAAGTATGCCGACGACGTCTGTATGGCCGCTCTCACGTCGTGCTTTTGGATAACACGCCTATGGCTTACCGACGCATGTGAAATGGGAGTCCAAAAACGGTCTCACTTTGTCACCTGACAAATCGGTTGTTGTGGTATTCACGAGGAAACGGCGTAATAACTTTTCATCCGAACGGCATCTTAGTCCGTACACCTTTCCCGTCCGGCACATGCAGTTCCTTGTCGTGTACTTCGACAGCAAACTGACGTGTACACCACATATTGCGTACCTCATCGACAAGGCAGATAACACTGTATATCTTGTGTATGCTTGCCCAAGTATGGTAGGGAGAGGATCTCATTATGCTCTTGATTCTGTACAAGGTTTTGATCCATTCTGTCTTACATTATGGTAGCATTGTCTACGGCACTGAAACTCAGTCGATTTTGCGCAAAGTCGATCTCATCCATTATAGAGCGATTCCTCTTGTCCTCGGAGCCATGAAATCAACGCCCACCTACGCCATGCTAGTGGAAGCATCCGTCATGCCGTTGTCTAAAAAATGGTTCAAATGGCTCTGAGCACTATGGGACTTAACAGCTGTGGTCATCAGTCCCCTAGAACTTAGAACTACTTAAACCTAACTAACCTAAGGACATCGCACACATCCACGCCCGAGGCAGGATTCGAACCTGCGACCGTAGCAGTCGCGCGGTTCCGGACTGCGCGCCTAGAACCGCGAGACCACCGCGGTCGGCATGCCGTTGTCTACCAGAGGGAAGATGACGTCTGATATTTTTCTCCTCAGTCGTTCTTCGATATCTAGTTGTGCCTCTCTTAAGGTGGTGGTTCGATTCTGGAGACTCATACCGGTACCTCATGGTTGAAGACTGACCAGAACGCCTTCACTAGTTCGCAGCTGCGAAAAATGATGCCATCTCTTTCCGCTCGTTCTACAGGACACAAAACTCCCCTGTTTTCGTTTAGTCTATTCTTAAGTCAGCCCCCAGTGGCATACGTGCCGTCCGATTTCCGAACGGAGACCAACATCACTCGCGATATGGAGCATTTTCTCAGCACACAATGGCCGCAGTACGCTCACATCTATACGGACGGTTCAGAATCTGAGGCGCGTTTGGGATACGCCTTCTTTTGCCCTTCTAGTGGCGCCTACTAAATGTTTGCGCTTCCACCTGAATCTTCTGTCTACACTGGCCATCAGGGAAGCTATTTATTATGGTACCCAGACATTCAAGTTAATGCTGATACTTACGGACTCTCAAAGTGTGCTGCAGAAACTGCAACATCCTGCGTTTGATAGACAGACCAACAGGTATGTTCTGGACGTCTTGGCGGCCATAAGAGACGCGCAGACCTTGGGCATTGCGGATTACTTACTCTGGATTAAAGGATGTCATGGCATTCTTCATAACGAAACTTTTGTCCACCTTACCAAGAGGAGTATTACAGAAGGCCTGTTACTGCCAACGCCGATCCCTTATATGGATCTCACATCGACGATACAGAAGGCTGCTTATCACGCTTGGAACTGTGAATGGCATGTATCTCAGCACAAAGGGTGGCCACCTGGCGGCCATACAACCGAACATCTCCTCTCGACCATGGCTCGCCTCAGTGCAGCTTCGTAGAAGTCATGTGACTTCTACCATTCGCATGAGGCTGGGACATGGGTGTTACCCCGCGCACCTATATCGGTTGAAGATTATCGCTTTTGGATATTGTGATAAGGACAACGGTAGTAGTGGATTTAACTACATCATATTTGCATGTTCCAAGTACACGACTGCACAATCAGACTTGTGTGAGAAATTGCTTTCGAGAGGTTACCCGCTCCCTACCAGTGTTCTTGTTTTATTCCGCCGTTTTGACAAATTTAAGTATAACTTGCTTACAAACTATCTGAAAACCACTGACAGCCAAATTTAATTTATGAGTTGCCGAGATCCTCATTTTCAAATGGCATTAGCCCAGTTCGTACCCGGGTGCGTAATTTTGTGCTCTAATTTTCGTACGGACCTCTGTTTGTACATTACATTTTCATTGTTGCTCTCTTGCGCTAAAACATGGGATAATTTGTTACAGTTTGGGAACAACTTTTTGCAGTTTCTGGGCAATTTCTTACAGTTTTGCTGTAAAATGTAGATGTATGAGGTACAGTGTTACATAGTCTCCTCTGTGTAGTGCACGAACCACTCAATTTCCTTGTCACGTTGCAACATCTTACAAAATAGTCATAGGTTAAACTTCGTCCGAAACATTTTACAGTACTCTCCATAAAATCAAGTTCCCCACAATAATGAATAGCTCTACGTCCGACAATAGAAGTATTTCACAAAAGTTGAATATATTTCAATGTCCTACAAGCTGGCATAGGCTTGTAGAATTTCTCCAAATCGACATATACAGCCATTATGCAAAACCCAAGTGGTGGTTATATTCCCAGCCACTCAAAACTAATTGTGGGCAGGCCACTTCTTTAAGCTCTGCCCTTTAAATTTCAAAAGTATGCAAAATTAAGTGGATAATGTGAAATTATGGCCTTCGTCACCTTAAAGTGGAGAATTCGCACAAACCTGAATGCGACTGGCATTTCTGATTGTAATAATATTTATCTGCATCTGATTTACGGTGATTGAAATTATCTTCCTGATCACTGGTAAACGTCATTTAACTTAATAAACTGAAGGTACCAAGAAGAAACACTGATTATTAAATACTAAAGTTTATTGATAAAAGTTGTATTAAACATATGAATTCTACTACGAAAACTGCGACAATTCTGTTTCTAAGTGAACTGCAGTTTTACTTGCCCATCTATGAATTTACTACTTGCCAACTTGAGAATTTACACTGTAATAAAGTACAACGACAATTGCAATGTACATAATCCAGCAAATTTCTGACTGAAACAGTAACAGGAAGTTAATGACTATCCACAGATGTCCATACATTCAGTGTAAGTGGGATGAACTTGAGACAGGCGATTATCCCGGATGTCACAAGTGTGAAATCGAATCGAACTACTCTGCCAGTGATACGAATTATGCTCATCATAACTATGACTGTTAGCGCCGAGCTGTACGGTGCAGAAGTGTTGGCCCATTCGAGGAGACGATGGCGTCAGCGGACCATCGCAATTGGTAGATGTTGTAGGCTCAATCACGATGCAACACAAAGTTTAGCCGTTCTCTATTGATACCATCCGAGGATTCGATCCGGTCTCCAGCGTGGCCGAATCGCAAGTTGATACTGACACTTCTGTGATCAAACGCGAAATACTGCTCTTCTGGTGTTCCTAATTTCTTCTTTCTGAACAGTGCTACTTGCCAATTGCAAAATTAAGGAGCACTCCTGTCCAATCGCGAAGATGCTCTCCAACTAGAGAATCTCGCCAAAACACTGTCTTCTTCAGACACCAATTACAACATGACCATCTCCCCTACTACCAAAAAATGTTGACTTCAGTGCTGCACTCTTGACGTCACACACTATTACACCATTCACGCTTCTCCCACCAATGGTATTAGTCTCGCAACTCAGGGCTTGACAAATAAAGAGCCGCTCCGAAGCTAGACTTTTTTTCCTGTAGCCCATGGTTTCTACAAGCAGTAGATGGTTTATCTTCAAAGGAGGTCCACAGAACATGGAAAGGGCCTCCGTCTCCTGCACTCCCGTGTCATCCTCTGTTTCAGTGCCATTACGGTCAGAGAGTATCTGGACAGATGGTTACGATCCGTTTACTGATTTAATGTAAGACAAAAACTTTTTAGGATTTTCTGGCAAGTCGGTAGACAGAATTTTGCTTTCGAATCTACTGAACGCTTAATGCATACCCCCCTTACGCTAATTTTGGCTTCGTTTGGTTTTTGTTTCTCCTTGAGGGTTCGGTTACGTTTAAATTTCCAGTGAAGTTCTCTGTGCTTTTGTAGCAGCTTCCTATAACGGTTGTCGAACCCCTCGCAATTTTGCTCGACACATACTTGTCTAAATCGTATTGTACGATGCTCGTGAACTTTGTCCATTGATGCTCACATGTTCAATCTTGGAGATGAAATTTTCAGTTTGACCTGTAAGTAGTCTGAGATCTGTCTCTAGTCGTTCTTGCTATTCCTATTCACAACTGTATTCGACGTAGGTGTAACGGCCTTGCGATCACTGATTCCCTATTCTGTGCTCACTGAATCGAAAAGTTCTGGCCTGTTTGTCAGCAGCAGGTTTAAGATGCTATCTTCACGAGTCGGTTCTCTGATTAACTGCGCGAGATAATTTTTGGGTAAGGCACTTGTAAGTTTTCTATAAAAAAATTGTCTGTTTGTAAGAAAACTGAGTATATTAATTTCAAATACTTTCTCCACAAGTAACGTGTACTTTAGGTATCGTATTCAATTACTGAGCAAAACTGACTCTTGGTTGTCCCTGTGTTGCGTATGTGATCAGTGTCATGAAATGAAACTTAACTCCATGAAATGTATCATATGAAATAAAGAAAATTAATCTAATTAAATTCCAAAAGAAACCAAATGTGTGCTCAATAAAAACTATGCAACTAAAACACAACGAAGAAGTACATTAAGACGTGTATAATATGAACTGCAATGGTTGACTTTGTAAGTAGGCTGTTTAGGTTTTTATGTTGGTAACGCCATGTAGCGCTCTATATGAAAATCACTGGCTGTGCTGTGTGGAGTCTGTGGCTGGTTTGCATTGTTGGAATTTGCTATTGTAGTGTTGTGTTGGGCAGTTGGCTGTTAACAGCGCGTAGCATTGCGCAGTTGGAGGTGAGCCACCAGCAGTTGTGGATGTGGGGAAAGAGATGGCGGAGTTTTGAGAGTGGATGATCTGGACGTGTGTCCATCAGAGAGAGTAAATTTGTAAGACTGGATGTCATGAACTGATATACATATTATGACTTTTGAACACTATTAAGCTGGCAGTATTGGCGCTCGCTGTATTGCAGTAGTTGGAGTAACGAAGATTTTTGTGAGGTAAGTGATTCATGAAAGGTATAGGTTATTGTTAGTCAGGGCCATTCTTTTGTAGGGATTATTGAAAGTCAGATTGCGTTGCGCTAAAAATATTGTGTGTCATTTTATAATTTTTCTAAGGGGACGTTTCGTATGGCGACCCGGCCAGGATTCTGCATTGGGTTTCCCCCATTTCTAAGGGGATGTTTCAACTCCACAAAAAATAAATTTCTGCTGTGCTCGGAAGAAAATAACTGTTTGAAATTACCATTACTGTTAACTGAAAACTAATATGCTTACCAGTACGACATCTGACAATCCTCACTACACACTGTTTGCTCAAGAATGCAAGGTGGGATCTGCTTTGAAATAAGCGACTTACATTTTGCTCAGCATGCTGTTTTTGAGTCTGGCGTACTAACGTTCCTGAAATCAAATACAAATCAGCAGATGCAGCAGCTAAAGTAAAATAAACTACTCACTACTAATTCTTTCTTTTTGTTTGCCAGAAACAATCTGTGACATCATGCAGCGTAAGGTGCAACGCACATATGACAACATGTTAAAAATTGTACTATAAATTATGGAGGAGGGCTTTTCTTTTTCTTGAAAAATTAAACTCTGATTATTGAGAAAAAGGACTGCACAACGTAAGAAGATCCTAACAACTGACAAATCTCTCAATACAAAACTTACGGACATCTCAACCGGTTGAGTAATTTATAACATGATGAAAACAAAGAGATCAAATTAACACTAAGCATAAAATTTATTAATTATCTGAGGTTCAATGATATCCTTCAATTAATATTTCTGACAAACCGACAATCAATTCTTGCGCATGCTTTCGTCACCTTTAAAATTCCTCCAAAATCTTCTCCATCAGTATGAAGAACGGGAAAGTATTATAAATGAGTTTTCATCTACATAATAAAGTATTCCACGTAATTTCTCCCGGATTGAGAAGTAACAGATCTCATTCTCTGAAAAACTCGACTGCTCGCTACTGTGCCTCAAATAAGAATGCACCAGCGCCGCACTACGGATTGACTAGTAAGTCAACCACAGATAAAACCAAACACAGAGTCGAGGATCTTGTTCACTACTCACACTGTACGCTTAGTCATCTTCGTCCCAGTTCTGTAGAGGCGAATTATTTATAATAGCAGAAAACATTTGAGAAACTTACACACTTAGAACAATTTTACACGAATCACTGTCCCTGCTACCTGTCCTTATCACTTGATTCTCCCAGTCTGTAGTGACTATGCTTCATCCACTATTAACACTTCCTCCACCCAAATATTTCGCACTGTGAATCTGTACTAAACTCACCAGATATTACCGAATTTTTTACTGCTATAAACACACCTCAACATTAGCGTTCAACGTACCTTTATGATAAACACTCTTGTTGGTATCTGGAATCTCATTGCTATGGATATTTGGTTTCAGGCCCATTTGTGTCCCAAAAAATGGTTGGCATAATCTTTCCCTGAATAATGGCAAAGTCTTACATTTGCCTCTGATGATTCGCTCCACACTTTGACGTTTTGATTCCGGCTCATAGTGATAAATCCAAATTCATCACCGGTGACTTTCCTGGTCAATAATGAATCGTCCTCTCTGTTGAAATGGTAGAGCAAACGTTCAGAGAGCTCAACATGTCTGACCTCAAGTTCTTCGGAAAGCATCTTGGTACCCATTATAAGCGAAGGAAGCAGAGTTCATCTTGGATAATTTAATAGGCATCGTCATGACTGATATCCAATGAATATACACTACCATACCGATGATAATATGCCTGAAATCATCTCCTGATCTTGGTGAGTCTCTCAGACCTTGGTGGATGTTGTGTCGGCGTCCCACTCCCTCTTTAAGTGCCACTCTCGTCTTGCCAATATCTAGATTGACAAATAAACACTGCACTGTCCTCGTATTGTTCTGAAAGTCTCTGGTAAATTTCAGCTCCATTCACCTCTTAACCCCCTTCTCCCCCAGGGGACTCACAACTCTTCTGACAGAGCGAGATGGCGCAGTGGTTAGCACACTGGACTCGCATTCAGGAGGACGACTGTTCAATCCCACATCCAGCCATCCTGATTTAGGTTTTCCGTGATTTATCTAAATCACTCCAGGCAAATGCCAGGATGGTTCCTTTGAAAGGGCACGGCCGACTTTCTTCCCTGTCCTTCCCTAATGCAATGAGACTGATGACCTCGCTGTCTGGTCTCCTACCCCACAACAACCAACCGAACAACTCTTCTGTGATTATATGCTTGGCACACATGAGGCCCTGGTCCTTGCAGTATTCCATCCTTTTCTGTGCTGCAAGTCTATCCTCCTTCTATTCTTTCTCACCTCCTTTGGGGAACACGTCTTGTGTACAATCGAGAAACCAAAACTTGTGAAAGAATCAGAAAACTTGGGTAGATTTCCTTTTTCCCTCCTCTCTTGTTTTGGCTTCTCCTGTCCCTCCTCCACTTCGGAGTTTGGGGTCTCCTTTTTGTCTTCCTTCCTCCCTGTGCGTGCCTGAACGCCGGCTCACGTGTTTTATGCACAAGGGGTGACTGGGTAATGTGTAGCTCTCAACACCCTGGTCGACTGGTAGGGCTCACACACACCCTCTGGTGAAAGCCAGACCCAGGGATGGGTGACTGCCTCAGTTGTTACCTTCCCAGTTGCCGACTGATCCCTCTGTCTTCAGGAGGTGTAACCTTAGGTGTGAACAACCACCTAAGGTGGGTGTTTTCCCTCCAGTGTGGGGGCCTCCAGAAGTAATGAGCCCACCATTGAAGATGCTGTCCATTATGGAGGATTCACTCACAATGAGTAGATCAATTCCATCAACACAACCTCCGTCTAATGTAATGCTCCAAAGACACGACTAATTGTCCGGTTGCACTCCACTACGTCATCCTGTCATGCACAGAAGAAGGCGAGAACTTTTCTACAGTGGACCCATTCATCATGTAGAAGGTTGTGGATACAATTGCTGGCCCACTTAAGTTCTGCACTAGTTTAACCAACGCAACTTTGCTTCTAGAGGCAGACAGTGCATTTCAAGTCCAAAAATTGCTTAAAGCTACGCTCCTCCACACATACCCTGTTGGTGTAGAGGCTGATTTAATACTGAATTCTTCACATGGTGTCATACACACTCAGCTGCATCATGATGTAGCCACAGTCCATAAGGTTATGAAGAGGGCTGATGCAGAATTAGTGCATACCTGCACCCTTTTCTTTATGTTTGATCAATTGGAGTTCCCGTCGTAGATCAATGTGGGCTATGAAGTCATCAACATTAGAAACTAAATACCGAACCTAATGCGTTGCTACCAATGTCAGTATTATAACAATACTAGCGTGTTCTGTAAAAATGCAGCCAAATGTGTAACTTGTGGCAAGGATGTTGCTATGTGAGCTGCTCACCTTGTAAGGGGTCCGTAGGCCCTTACCATAAGTTTGCACTCGGCACAGGTCGACAGGGCAAACAATCGATAGTGTCGGGTTGGGAGAACGAGTGTAGAGTTGAGGTCAGTTCCCGGGTTGCGGGTCGAGCCGTGCGGAGGCCGGTTGCTGTGATACAACGCTTACCGACAAAGGGAGTGGCCATCGCCGCGGTTTAACCCCTTTGTGTTAGAATAATACGGGAAAGTGAAGAAGTACAATTACGAGAGTGCTCAGTGATATTTTTGTGACGATATTTATTTGGTTTCGCGTCTACCGCGCCGGCATCATTTGGATTGCAGTGTTGGATTACAGTGATTGAATTTGCGTGTGACGATTATGAATAACGGAGAAGCCTGTGCTGAGATTAGCCGCAATTAAATATGTATGACGAAGGCAGTGGCTGTCCCCTTTTTCTTGTGTTTTTGAGACGAATATAGGTGTTAATTACTGAAGCTGTGTTGGCGTTCTTCTTGTCACCAGACATTTCATTATTACAGCATTTGATAAGGACAAAATGGAATGTAACAACTCCGCAGCAGTCCATTCCGATTGCCAGCCCCATTAGGTACACGGTCACATTAAATAATATTTATTTGGGCTGCTATCAGATCCCGATCGAGCGGAATACCATAAAATCGGAGTGTTACAACCTCCTTCTCCCCATTGCATCAACTACGCTGGCAACCATGTCGCTTCATCCTGCGAATGCCCCGTGAATGTCGATGAATGAGCTGTTCAGGAGATCCACGTGAATGAAGGGATACCCCTCTATGTTACTCACAAAATGTTAGCAAGGTGAAATCCTTGTATACCATTATCCCAGCAGTTACAGTACCATTTTTGCTACTTCACAACCTACGAAAAATATGGCTACATAGACCTGCGACCTCCAGTTCAGGGCTACAGCTGTGAAATTGCCTAGTGTTAAGGTGACGTTGCCGGCCGAAGTGGCCGTGCGGTTAAAGGCGCTGCAGTCTGGAACCGCAGGACCGCTACGGTCGCAGGTTCGAATCCTGCCTCGGGCATGGATGTTTGTGATGTCCTTAGGTTAGTTAGGTTTAACTAGTTCTAAGTTCTAGGGGACTAATGACCTCAGCAGTTGAGTCCCATAGTGCTCAGAGCCATTTGAACCATTTTGAACCTCAAGTCTGTAAACGTCTTTGTCCACGTCTAACAAACGCAAAGGTACAAGGAAATCGATCAAACAGAAACGTTCTTCTCTTTCTCCAGTTCGAAGATTCTCTACAAGAGTGACACAGTGCGACACCTTTGACCAGCCAACCTTCATTTCACTGATGCGAATCGCCAACCGATTCTTCACCCTGGAATCAGCTGACCGACCCATGGAGGTTACTAGTACATCTGAAGAAGTAACCCTGTTGTAATTTTCAGCCGAGATCTGGCTCTTTGTAGCCAGAGAAATAATTGCCCCTTATAAGAGAAATAGCTCTTATCATCTAATATGGCTGTTCTTCAATGGAATATTCGTGGCATCAGATCCCACAACACAGACTTAAGGCTGCAATTACGATCGCAATGTCCAGTTGTTTTATGCCTCCAAGACACGAACTTATGCCCTCAAGACAGCTTTGACCTCATACACATCACTCCAGTACGTTTCGGCCTTCCTTCTGCGGGAGGAACTCCAGCTCATGGGAAGTTATGACGCTCATTCAGGACGACATAAATAGTCAAACCATTTCATTAAACACCCGACTACAAGCTGTTGCTGTCTCTCTTTCTCTCCCCAGTTAACCCTTTTGTCTTTCTGATACCTACATACCCCTGTCATCTGATCTCGTCAGGCAGACACACTGCAGTTTACAGCTCCCTGAGTCATTTTTGCTACTCGGCGACTTCAGTGCCCACCATCCCATTTGGGGCTGTCTGAGAACCGGCCAGAAAGGCTCTCTGCTGTCAGATATTCTCAACCAGTTTGTTCTCATTTCCATCAATACTAGTGAACCCGCATTTCTTTCAGATTCCACACACGCCTCCTCACACCTGGATCTTTCGTGCTGTAATACAGGGTTGCTCAGTTGCCCACAGACTAGAGTGGTCTGTCCTCTCAGACACATACTTGAGCGACAATTTCCCATGCGTAATTCATCTCCTAACTCACATCCCATCTGTGTGCAAGACCAACAGGCAGCTTTCTAAGGCTCTTCACTGGCAACCTTCGACGGATAACATTTCCATAGCAGTGACAGTCAGGTAGAGTACCTTACGACTGTTATCCTAACCTCTGCAGAATGGACCATCCTCCAAACCTCTTTCTCTGGTGGACTGGGGAATGCCGCGATGCGGTTCGTGCTCTCCATGTCTTTGAACGCCATCGCACAAGGGAGAAGCGTATTCGTCATAAACAGTTGAGCTCAAAGTGTCGTCGCACTATCAGAGATAGGAAAAAAGCTAGTCCGATCACTTTTACTAATTCTTTTCGTCATTTTACGCCCTCTTCTGTTGTCCTAGGGATAACTAAGTCAGTTTTCTGGAAACAAGGCACATCTCCAGATTGCTAGCCCGAGTGTAGCGAACGATGTCATTGTGGACCATATTGATATTTCCAACACTTTGGGTCGATACTTTGCAGATATCTCGAGCTGCGCCCATTACCATGTCGCCTTCATACCTCGGCAACAACCGGATGAGGCTCGGCAGATGTCTTTCCCCTCTTAGAATCGCGAATGCTACAATACCGTGTTTACTGTGAGGGAGCTCGGACGTGCTCTCATCCCGTCACGATTCTCCGTTCCAGGACCGGACGATACTCACAGATATTTCAGCACCTCTCTCCTGACAGCAAGCACTTTCTCCTTTGTATGTATAATAGCGTCCGGGTGGACGGCGCGATTCCCAGACATTGGGATGAAGCCACTGCAATCGCTATACCCAAGCCTGGTAAGGAAAAACATCTACTGTCCAGCTACCACTCAATTTCCCTCACAAGCAGTGTCTTCAAGGTGATGGAATACATGATCAATGGTCGGCTAGTATGGTGGCTTCAGTCTCGGAGTCTGCTATCATATTCACAATGTGGATTTCATAAGCATCGCTCTCCAGGTGATCATCTCTTCACCCTGGCAACCTATATTATGAACAATTTTCTGTGGAGATGGCAGACTTTTGCTGTGCTTTTTGATTTGGAGAAGGATTACGATATATGATGGAGGGCTAGCACTCTTCTCACAAAGCGCAGGTAAGGCTTCCAAAGCCACCTATCCTATTTGATTCGCGAGTTTATAAAAGTCCATGCTTTCAAGGTACGTGTGGGTTCGGATTTGTCGAACACTTTGAAACCTTCCCGTCGAACAAATAAAAGAAATAATGTAACTTACTTTCCGTCTAATGAAAGAAAGAAAGAGAATTCAACTTTTTGTGCCTTGCAGCTTTCTTGCCTGGACTTGCTTTTGAGAACGTGTCTCATCTGATAGTCTTTAGCGTACACAATTTTGTACGCCTTTTGCCTTTATTGGTAACAATATTAATGTGACTGATCAAAACAAGATTATTTCGACGTGAACACATAAGCTTCGGCTGTGGCCCTTAGTACTGGTTGTCTATGCAGTCAACCTGAAAGCATACATATATATTTTCCTTATATTTTATTTTACTGGATCGCCTCTGGATAACGTCATCTGACTGCATGTCTGAATATACTCACTCTGATCTACTGTGATAATTATTTGGGTTGTTATTCATTTGCTTTTTTTATTGAAGTTACTGGTGCAAAATGCAATGTCATTATTAAACAAAAAAATTGAATAAACTCAACAAACGTGAAATCTTGTGGTTACTGGGTTTAATGAAAAAATGATACGATATTGACTGAGATAAACTGATCTATTCTGAAAATGATTCAATACAAATTTTTAACTCTTTATAAAGATTCAATGTATAAAACTTTAGTTTGGAGATCGTTTACATATAACAATTAAAAATGTAACAACGAACTTACAATATGCAGTTAGCGCCTAAATACCTTTGATGTCTTCATGACATCGATTTTCAATAATTCATAAATAGTTACCAGTTATATAATTATAGCTGTCTTCAAGTAATATATAGCTGGTGGCGAACAGGCACACCTCTCTGTCTCTACACACAACTTCACAGCACGAAGGTTGACTCAAGTGTGTTCTATCAACAATGCTGTGCGCTTCTCGCCACGCTCCCTATGCATCAATGTGCGGGCTCTCCCGCCAACAAAGAGCTTGGTGCAGATACTTCACTGTCACCATCGGTATGCAAAGAACTTAAATAAATTTTACAAAACATTTTTCTTAACATTTTTCTTACATACTATAATTGTTATTTACATATTTTTAGCTTATAAATATTCTTCATAGCCTGTTTGATTTTCTATTGACATATTTCAACTTTTATTCAGGATAATGGGGTGCCTCAGGGCTCTGTGCTGAGTGCAGCCCTATTTGCCATAGCAATTAACGCTACCATACACTGTCTCCCATCAAGCATCTTAGGCTCTATTTTCGCCGATGACGCGATCTGCTGCAGTTCTCAATGGCCTGTTTACTTAAGCGACGACTTCAGCGATGTCTCGACCGTATTTACTCGTGGAGCATCGATGATGGCTTCCACTTTTCCACTGTAGTAAGTGGTCTGTCTGAACTTCTGGCGACGTAAGGAGTTTCTTCCACGGTCCTTACGTCTCGGTCCTGTTGCTCTTCCGTTTGTCGAAACCACGAAATTCTTGGGTCCCACGCTTGATAGGAAGCTCTGTCGGTTCTCCCAAATACCTTGTGTGGCAGCAAGCTGTATCCGATCTCTAAATATCCTCCATGTTTTAAATGGTACTTCATGAGGAACGGATCGAAAACTCCTCCTCCGATTATACCAATCCTTTTTTCAATCAAAAATGGACCATGGATGTCTCGTTTACTCATCTGCACGACCGTCTATTTTACGCCATCCGTCTTCGAGGCAGACGTTTGGCCACTGTAGCTTTCCACTCTAGCCCAGTTACGAGTCTCTATGCAAACGCTGCTGAACTACCGGTGTCATACCGACGTGCTGTTCTCCTCAGCAGATACGCGTGTCGTCTCTCCTTTGTGCCCAACCGTCCATTCTATGCGTCCTTTTTTGATGACTCCTTTGATCGCCAATACGGGCTGAGCGCAACCTCTTTGTTGCCTCCCGGAGTTCGCTTTCGGAAGCTTTATCTTACGTTACGTGCCGCTTTCCCGATGGGTGAGAGCCCTTCACCGCCTTGGTTTCGTGCCGAGTGCGCGTTCACCTTGGACTTACTTCGCTTCCGAAGGACATTGCTCTAGATCCGACCTATCACTGTACGTTTCTCGAACTTTGCACGCAACTTGGAGGCAGCACTTTCATCCTCATTGAAGGCTCTAATACCGACCGTGATGTCAGATTCGCCTTTATCATTGGTAACAAACATTTTAGATACCGACCTCTGGAACATTACTCGATTTTACTGCAGAGATTTTCGCCCTCTATCAGGCCATCCAATACACTCGACAACATAGACTTCTCAGTTCTATATTATCTTCCGTTTCACTTAGTGCCCTCCAGAGATTCTGTTTGCTATACATATACAACCCCTTAATATAATGAATCCAAGACTGCCTCCACTCGCTCACTGTTGATGGAGCCAACGTGATGTACATGTGGGTCCCTGGTCACGTCGGAATGTCGGGGAATGAAGCTGCCGAAGCTACTGCGAAGGCTGCAGTCCATCCAACTGCCTACGCCTTTTAGCTAATCTGCTCCTTCACATGATCTCTGCGTTGCCGCACGTAGGAACGTTGTGTCACTCTGGCATGAACACTGGTTTCCTCTCCAGGGGAACAAACTCTGGGAAATTAAACACCTTCCAACGGCTTGGACGACCTACTCTCGCCTCTCTCGTCACGAGGAGATACTTTAAGCTAGTTTGCGTGTTGGGCATAGTCTTTTCAGTGTCAGTCATTTGTAATGTGGAGACCCCCACCATGCTCACTGCAGCCAACCATTGACAGTGCGCCATTTTCTGACCCAATGGCGATTTTATAACAGTCTGAGCGTGTGGGTGCGATTCTGTCATTCTGCGCAACGGATTCATCTGAGATGTACCCTTTACCCTGTGGCTCCTGCAAGATGCAATTTCCACCCCCACACTACTACAGAAGTCAGACAGACGCTCCTAACGTTCTAAAGAGAAATGCCTGAAAAACTTTCGGCAGTAAATATCTTCTGGAGTCGTCCGCTGTAAGGAAATGACACAAAAATTCACAAAATTTCTTACGTAACACAGTGGGATACTTGGGTACTGGAGTAGTGCTAGTTAGTGTAAGAAAAACGTGAAACTAACGAAAATTACTATTTATTTTTCCTAAAATTCTGAGAAATCACTATGGCACCTTTAGTTATGAACTGAACAAGTTATTTTCGGGTTCTTTTCGGAATGTTAAGTTACCTCTCAAGGATAGGATTCGCTAATGAAATTTCTATACAAAGTTTAAAATTGTTATTGACTTGGCAGAATGGCTGAGAGCTGCACCTACTCAACTTGAATAAATATCCATTAGAATGTTGCTAGGTACGGTCGAGGCTGTCGCGTGTGAAATGCAGTGAAGTGTACTGTTGTGGAGGAAATATGGGGCTTGCAAGAGCTGTAGCACACAATACCGTAAGCTGCGATAACTGCTGTCTGCGCCGCTCGCTGCTGACAAATAAGGTAACTCTCGTTCTATCCGGATTGACCTTCGCCAATCAAACTCTCCCTGCGCCTTGATGAAGTCAAGGACTCCCATTCGCCCCTAGTCTAACTATTGGCGTGGTACACCAGTCAGATAACCAGTCCACCACGATGCCACTCAAAAATTCGCTCGCAGGCGTTTAACTATAACTCTGTCCGTTCACACCGCACAATAAGTGTGGCGGCCAACACAGTGAACAACACTTAATCGCAAGGACTCAATATAGAGTCACACTCCGATTTGCTCTCGACAGAGGTGCTCTCCCAGTGAAGTACTGAGGAGAGACTTGTTCCTCGCTCTTTGAGTACACGTACGAGTGCATACGCTCTCGTTACGTATTCTCGCTGCAAGAGCGACAGTTGAACGGCCCCTCTCCACGCCATACGTGAAGGGGTGTATCTTTTCGTCTCTTCCATTACTCCTTCAGCTCAAGGCATCAGGAATATTGTCTGCCAATCAGCATTGCTCTTCTAAAACAGGAGAATGACATTTCGTTTAAGGCAACCAATCTGGAAATCTGTAGCATCAGCGTTTGGCGTTAGCTGTCTCCCTATGAAAACCTCTGTAACTGTGTGCTATGTTTGTAAAGAATGTGTAGGCTGGCCACTCCCACACAATGTAGCGAAATTTGCTTTTAAGCCGAACACGGGATCATTCTCCCCTTTCACTTGGGCAAACGCTGTCTGCTCCACAGGCGGTCGCCATCCAACAAAGATAGACTAAATCGTCCTCTGAAGGGACCGGCCTCTCGGCGTGTGGTCTGCCTCTCCCGAACTAAAAGCTCTTGTGGCCGTCATGTCTTGAATGTGTGTGTGTACACCAGCCTCGAGTATCTCAATCCTGGTGCACACTTGTTATTTGCGTATCGTTTACATGAATTCATACAACATTGACTTTATCTTATCGAGTTTGGGTTCGAATGAAGAGTCATGATGTGCGGAATATGATTGTGAGGGCGGAATATGTAAGCAATGAAGGTCAGGGTATCACGACGTCTTACAACCGTTTACGTTTTAACATATGCTTGCCATCTGAATTACCAGATGTTTTACTAGATGCAGCAAGAGCTGTAGATCGCGTTTTACTTTTTATTCGTGTTAGTAACTTGGTGAAGGAAATTTAGCTTCCAGCCCTTTGAGCGACCTCCTCAAACGGGAAGTGGTCGTTTTTAGCTATTGCTGTACTCCGGTCGATTAGGCTCTGAATATTATTGACATCTAATTCATTCGGTAATTGACCATATTAATTTAAGACATGGGTGCTTATGACCTCAACTGTTTTACAACCTAAAGTACTACAACAACAGCAAAAACATCCTCTTATATTCAAAGTAATCTAATCACTGCACGCTGTTCCTCCTTGCTGCAGACTACTAGCAAGAGCGGACATGTTTATGATGCCACGGACACAAAGCAAGTGAAGTAGTCTGGTTCAATGGCGCGTACACGACTGCTGTGGTACCAGCTGTAAGCGTGCATGTGCAGAAGGCAGTGTAAATATTATGAAGGTCCGTTACGATGATAGTGTAGACGTTTCTTGACATCCCTTTGTCTTTTTTTTAAGAACGCATAAATGAAAGCTGTTATTTAGACATGTTATGAACATGGTTAACGTCACAGTCATCTCGAAAACAAGAGAATCATGGATCACCTGTGATGACCAGTTACCATAGAATGGAGAATGGAGCTACAGCTCACTTTACTCTTCAGGTTGGGCGATTTTTTGATGAACGATTTCGAGGCTGCAGGCTTGTGCTTAGTTCAGCAGCATCTCCAGACCCATTAAAATGGACCTTACCACACTTGACAGCTCGTTATGGACACTACTCATGTTCCATGTGGCTTGAAGTCGGTACTGGACCAATGGTGCATAGCGCCACTGTTGGATAAGTTTTTTCAAGCACAATCCCTGTCAACGAGGGATTGTATCTTATAGATCTCTGTGTGAAGTATGATGGTGCACACAAAGATCTACCGGATACACATTTCTTCTATGTAATACTCCAATACACAGTTCTGGACAAAAAAAAAGTTAAACACTCGAAGTGAAGGAGGAAACGAAATGGAACTTCACTATTTGAGACGATGTGTGATGGTATTTCAGTGATTAAAAATTCTAGTCAAACTTACAAAGAGTTTGGCAGTATGAGCCCACTTCCCTATATGATTTTGTATCTACTCTGGTCTCTATGTATGCATTGATTCGGTAGGGAAATGTGTCATAAAGCCGTTGTATTCTGTCTTGAGGCAAATTGGCCCACATCTGTTGTAACTGGTCTTTGATATCCTGGCTGCAAGCACTGGGACAGGGTCGACGACCGCGCTGGACAGACACATGTTCCATTTGGAACATATCTGGGGATCTTGATGCTCATAGGAGTACCTCAACATCAACCATACACTTTGTACAGACACGTGCCATTTGTGAACGAGCATTGTTCTGGTGAAATTGACACTATAATTCTGTCACATGAGACGTGGTACATGAGGACGCAGAATGTCCGTGACATACCATTGCTCAATCATTACCATCCCTAACGTGAAGTCGTACCCGTTGGCTCCACACACAACGACGCCAGAAGTAACACCGCTGCATCTCTCCAAAACATTGGAAGAATGGGACCTCTCCCAGGTCGCCTCCATACTCACTGACGATGGCTGTCCGGGGCAGTGCAGGAAGGCGAATCATCGCTGAACACAATGCGATGCCATTCGTCAGCAGCCGCGCCTCCAGATCACGGCTCTACTCCAAACGCAGTCGACTGTGATACATTGTTATTGTCATCGTAAGCATATACGATACTTCCCTAGTCTTGAACTGCCTGTCTCCGAGCAACAGTGGGGAATGATGGAGAATTCTGCAGGGAGTCCATTATTTGCTCTCGCATGTCAGGAGCACATGTCAAGGTGTTACCACGTGCCTGGTACACAATACAGCATTCTACATTGTGCTGGTCCGAAGTGCTCGTCCGTAACTTTGGCGACGAATAGGCCTGCCCATCCGTTCCCATGCGGTCCAGCATCGAGTCACTGTCACATACGAACGCCTCACAAATCTGGATATCAGACGATTTGACCAGACAGCCAAATGGAGACGCACATTGAGGCGCCTTTCAACACTGCTAGGTTCTGGTAACGCTGCCTCGTGACATTTCCGCATCCGTCATAGTGATCACTCAATATGTGACCCTTACATACCATACCAGGCCAGATAACAAACTAAACACGAACAACACTAAAGCACTGTAGCGGCCGTTCTACCTCTCTCAAAGAGTTGCAACTCCAAATCAATTACGTACCCGCAGACAATGAGTGTGTGTATAAAGTTACATTGACATCCGACCATGTCTTCTGGATGCTTCACTTTCTTTGCCAGGCAGTGTTCGTTGCGTGTACTGTTTTGGCCTAAGTGTACAAGGATTGCTCGGAAACACTGTAATTACAATTGCAATAAAAGTGCCATCATTATGACGCTCTGGAGAATAAAGAAAATGCCAGCCGTATTTACCGGCCGGAGTGGCTGAGCGGTTCTAGGCGCTACAGTCTGGAACCGCGCGACCGCTACGGTAGCAGGTTCGAATCCTGCTTCGGGCATGGATGTGTGTGATGTCCTTAGGTTAGTTAGGTTTAAGTAGTTCTAAGTTCTAGGGGACTGATGACCTCAGAAGTTAAGTCCCATAGTGCTCAGAGCCATTTGAACCATTTTTGAACCAGCCGTATTTCAATCCAGAATAAACCAGAGATACATAGTACTTGAATATTGCGCGTTGCAAATTGAGTCGGTACTCATGTCTGGTTGGACTCACACCTTGTATCATTCGCACGAGACTTTTTAGGTGATATTTTCTTCGAGTGAGGTGAGCGCCGTATCCCCTAGAAACCACACCACGTGTATTTGAGATCACACTCGCCACACTCGAACACTACCATCAGCTCTTAGCAACCGAAATCGGGACTCATCTCACCAAACCAAGGTTTTCCATTCGGCTAGGTACCTAAATGACGGTCAGCTTTAGGAAAGGTAAAGGCACGACAGAGGCAATTCATACGTTGCGGTTAATAATGGAAGCAAGACTAAAGAAAAATCAAGACACGTTCATAGGATTTGCCGAACTGGAAAAAGCGTTCGACAATGTAAAATGGTGCAAGACGTTCGAAATTCTGAGAAAAATAGGGGTAAGCCATAGGGAGAGATGGGTCATATACAACATGTACAACAGCCAAGAGGGAATAATAATAGTGGACGACCAAGGAAAAAGTGCTCCTATTAAAAAGAGTGTGTGACAAAGATGTAGTCTTTTGGCAAAACCAATGATGGAAATAAAACAAAGGTTCAGGAGTGGAATCAAAATTCAAGATGAAAGGATATCAATGATACGATTCGCTGATGACATTGGTATCCTGAGTGAAAGTGAAGAAGAATTACATGATGTGGTGAATGGAAGAACAGTATAATGAGTACAGAGTATGGATTGAGAGTACATCGAAGAAAGACGAAGTTAATGAGAAGTAATAGAAATGAGAACAGCGAGAAACTTAATACCAGGATCGATGGTCACGAAGTAGGTGAAGTTAAGGAATTCTGTTACCTAGGCAATAAAATATCCAATGACGGACGGAGCAAGGAGGACATCAAAAGCAGACTAGCAATGGCAAAAAGAGCAATCCCGGCCAAGAGAAGTCTACTAATATCAAATATCGGCCTTAATTTGAAGGAGAAATTTCTGAGAATGCACGTCTGTAGTACAGCAGTGTATGGTAATGAAACATCGACTGCGGGAAAACCGGAACAGAAGAGAATCGAAGCATTTGAGATGTGGTGCTACAGCCGACTGTTGAAAATTATGTGGACTGATAAGATAAGGAATGAGGAGGTTCTGTGCAGAATCGGAGAGGAATGGAATATGTGGAAAACGCTGATAAGGAGAATGGACAGGATGATAGGACATCTGTTAACACATCAGGGAATGATTTCCATGGTACTAGAGGAAACTGTAGAGGGCAAAATCTGTAGAGGAAGACAGAGATTGGAATACATCCAGCAAATAACTGAGGAAGTACATTGCAAGTGTTACTCTGAGATGAAGAGGTTAGCACAGGAGAGGAATTCGTGGCGGGCCGCATCAAACCGTTCAGAAGATTGATGACAAAAAAAAGGGACCAACCGATATAGTCACGAGCTCAGGAGAGGCGCTGCAGATGATGTTGGGCTATTAGTAAAGGATTTCGCGTCGGGCCGTATGGCGCCGTAGCCCATTACCGCTAAACTTCGCCGGACTGTACTAACAGATAAGTTCATCGTATGTCCCACATTGACTTCTGCAGTTATTCCACGCAGTGTTGCTTGTGTACTAGTGCTGACAACTCCATGCAATCGTCGCTGCTCTCAGTCGTTAAACGAAGGCCGTCGGACCCTTCGTTGTTCATTGTGAGGGGTAATGCCAGAAATTTAGTACTTTGGCACACTGTTTGTTGTGTCGGCTACTGTGGAAGTCAGAACCTATACAAACAACGAAGGAGAGAAGTTGCGATTCCCAGCAGTAGGAAACCAATATCATCTGTACAAAACAGTTGTGGAATAACTGAACACTTTATTTCTACAAAGAAGAGAACCATTACTTAACTTGTATGTGCCTTTGTGCCTCCTACGTGTAGTTACTTATACAGACCATTACTACTCGCAGAACGCAGAGTATCGTCTTCCTATTACTCAGCACTGATGCTCTCGAAGTCTGCAACCCAACGGGGCCAGATAGACTGTTGTAACCTCAGTCTATCTGAGCAGCAGCTCTCTGTGCAACATGTCCCCCCCACCCCCACCCCACCCCCACAGGAAGTCTACGGTGGCTTTAGTGATGCTCGCCGGCCGGTGTGGCCGTGCGGTTAAAGGCGCTTCAGTCTGAAACCGCGTGACCACTACGGTCGCAGGTTCGAATCCTGCTTCGGGCATGGATGTGTGTGATGTCCTTAGGTTAGTTAGGTTTAATTAGTTCTAAGTTCTAGGCGACTGATGACCTCAGAAGTTAAGTCGCATAGTGCTCAGAGCCATTTGAACCATTTTTTTAGTGATGCTCAGATTTACGATAAACCGCGGAGGTAGCTAGCAAGATTTATCACTTTAAGCGGGAATGTTGAGATGCTGGAATCTTCTGCTGCTCCCCCATTGGACAAGTTCGATTACTCCGTGACGTCTAGTAATACAATGGGACGATATCACACACTGAATATCAATCACTGGCATTTGTGCGACCCTTGTTCGATAACTGTGACATCTCAAGATTCGACGACGTTGTCTGGCCTTCAGACCAGATTCATCCAATTTTCCACGCATCATTTTAATCATGAGTAATCAATATGTGACGTTCTTGACGAGATACGATACATCTGAGAATATATGTGATAATCGGCACAAGTGCAGGAATGTCCCTCCGAACAGTAAATGAAAATACTTACCTTTGCTCTCGATTGTGAACTCCATGGCTGGAATACCACACCCTCACTGTTTAAAAACTACTGGTTTCCAAGATGTAATTCACAAATTTAAAGAACACAGATTTTGCAGGTTTAGCGTCATGTGCTGGATTATTAATATGTACTAATCATAATCCATGGATCCGCTGAATGGAGATTGTGGAATGCGGGAAGATGCCAGAGATGTGTAATTAAGTGCTATATAGTGATATGACTTAAAAGTACGACATTTTATTCCACTTCAGAACAACTGTTAATCAGAATATAAGGAAAAAAATCTGGCGTTCTATGCGGCAGAGCGTGGAGTGTTAAATCCCTTACTCGGGTAGGTAGCTTAGAAATGGGAAAAGCGAAATGCGTAGGTTGAGGCTGGTTACAGTGCGAATCAGTACACTTCAGTGGCAGGAAAAACAGGATTATCACTAAATAAGTAGACAGTGGTAACGCAGGAGTAGCGCTAATAATGAATTAGAAAATGGAATATGAATGAACTACTACGAACAACATAGTGAACAGGTTATAGCCAAAATAGACACAAAGCAAAGACTTGCCACACTAACACAAATATATATACCTGCCAGCTCCACAGATGATGAAGACATCGAAAAAAAGTTTGAGGAGATAAAATAAATTATCCACTACTTTAAGGGACACGAAAACTTAATTGTGATTGCGACTGGAATTAGATAGTAGCAAAAGACAAAGTAGCAAAAATGCTAGGAGAACATGGATTGAGGGAAATAAATGAAATGAGGAGCTTCACAGAAGAAATTTGAACAGAGCATAACTTAATCACCCCTAGCACTTATTTTAAGATCATGAAAGAAAGTTGTGAATGTGGAAGAGATCTGGAGAGCTCAAAAAGTATCAGACATACGTACAGGAAAGAGAGATTTCTCGAAATCAGATTTTAGACTGCACTTATTTTCAGATGCACTATAGACTCTGACCAAAAGTAATTTTATAAACAGGAAATTAGAGAAACTGCAGAAAAATACGAAATTATGGAGATGGAAACTAGATAAAGTGAATGAACCAGAGGTTGTTGAGAGTTTCAAAGCGGATACTAGAAAACTACTAACTGAAATAGGCGGAAAACATACAATCGGAGAAGAATGGGTAGCTTTTAGAGATAAAATAGTGAAGAAAGCAGACGATTAAATAGGCAGAAAGACAGACCCCAGAAGAAATTCTTGGATAACACACGAGATACTGAATTTAACTACTGAAAGGAGAAAATATAGAAATACCGCGAATGAAGCAGGTAAAAGGGACTATGGACTTCTAAAAATGAGAGTGAGGGAAAGTTTAAAATAGCAAAGACGAAAGTGACAGAAAAGGAATGTATAGCTGTAGTAACACAATTGACTTTGGGGAAGTCAGACGCCGCGTGTAGGAAAATTAAAGAAACCTTTAGAGAAAGGAGAAAAAGCTGTATGATCACCAGAGTTTCAGGTGGAGAGCCAGTACTAAGCAAAGAATGGAAGGATGAAAGGCAGAAAAACTACATAAAGGATAGAAACTTGCAGAAATATTATGGAAATCAAAGAGGAAGCAGATGAAGATGAATACCAGATATGATAGTGCGGTAAGAATTGACGGAACACTGAAAGACAGTGGAAAATTGTACTGAAATGCAGGAGGATCTGCAACGAATTGACGCATTGTGCAGGGAATGGCAACTGAATCTCAATGTAGACAAGTATAATGTGCTGCGAATACACAGAAACAAAGATCCCTTATCATTTAGCTACAATATAGCAGGTCAGCAACTGGAAGCAGTTAATTCCATAAATTATCTGGGAGTAGGCATTAGAAGTGATTTAAAATGGAATGACCATATAAAGTTGATCGTCGGTAAAGCAGATGCCAGACTGAGATTCATTGGAAGAATCCAATGGATATGCAATCCGAAAACAAAGGAAGTAGGCTACAGTACACTTGTTCGCCCACGTCTTAAATACTGCTCACAGGTGTGGGATCCGTACCAGATAGGGTTGTTAGAAGAGATAGAGAAGATCCAACGCCGGCCGGAGTGGCCGTGCGGTTCTAGGCGCTACAGTCTGGAGCCGAGCGACCGCTCCGGTCGCAGGTTCGAATCCTGCCTCGGGCATGAATGTGTGTGATGTCCTTAGGTTAGTTAGGTTTAATTAGTTCTAAGTTCTAGGCGACTGATGACCTCAGAAGTTAAGTCGCATAATGCTCAGAGCCATTTGAAACTTTTTTTTTAAGATCCAACGGAGAGCAGCGCGCTTCGTTACAAGATCATTTAGTAATCGCGAAAGCGTTACGGAGATGATAAATAAACTTCAGTGGAAGGCTCTGCAAGAGAGACGTTCAGTAGCTCGGTACGTGCTTTTGTTGAACTTTCGAGAACATACCTTCACTGAGGAGTCAAGCAGTATATTGCTCCCTCCGACGTATATCTTGCGAAGGGACCATGAGGATAAAATCAGAGAGATTAGAGCCCACACAGAGGCATACCGACAATCTTTCTTTCCACGAACAATACGAGACTGGAATAGGAGAACCGGTAGAGGTACTCAAAGTACCCTCCTCCACACACCATCAGGTGGCTTGCGCACTATGGATGCAGATGTAGATGAAGTCGGAACAAGACATATGTAGTAAGCAACATTCCCTCAACATTACTGAGATAATTGGGAGTACCGACAATGAATTTTAAGACGTCCTTTTTCCGCAATCGCAGTTATACAAGTAATGTAGGTTATACATCGTCTTTTTTGATTGCAGTAGTGGCTGGTAGAAGTCACCTATTAGTAAAATGGATAGTTTCGACGTGAAAGCCATCTTAATTAACACAGAACCAATTAATGAAGCAAATAAAAACATACACGGTGATCAACACATGTTATTAAAGCCGATCTGTGGGTACCTACGTCTAGTCTTCAGCCTCATGTATCCAAGTGATAACGCTAAGTTAGTATTAATAATGAAATCGATGATTAATTAATAAACCCATAATAGAACTGCTGTTTATTCAAATTTCTTAGAATAACTGTAATAGCACGAAGACTTCCGGCATAAGAAGTCAGCCTCATTTTGCCAACGGCCTTGTCAAGAGGGCGGAGGAGCGGACAGAAGTTCAGGCCACTCACTTGTCCTGGCGGTGGGAAACTGCCCCTAAAGGCGGAAGAATCAGCAATGATCAACGACATGAGGATGCAGAAGGCAATGGAAGCCACTGCATTAAAGACACGTAACGTGTATCCACAGGACATGTGGCCTGGAATCGAAAAAGTGTCATGATGATTTCTCCATTGGTAAATGATTCCGGAGTAGACCCCCATTCGGACGTCCAGGAGGGGACTGCCAATGGGGAGGTGACCATGAAAAAAGACTGAATAATCAACAAAATGATAACGTTCTTCGAGTCGGGTGTTGAATGTCAGAAGCTTGGGCGTGATAGGAAAACTAGTAAATCTAAAAAGGGAAATGCAAAGGCTCAGTCTAGATATAGTAGGGGTCAGTGAAGTGACGTGGAAAGAAGACAAGGGTTTCTGGTCAGATGAGTATTGGGTTATATCAACAGCACTGAAAATGGTATAACTTTATGCACAGGAAGGTATGGCAGAGAGTGTGTTACTGTGAACAGTTCAGTGATGGGGTTGTTTTTATCAGAATCGACAGTAAACCAAACCGACACCGATAGTTCAGGTATACATGCCGATGTCGCAGGCTGAAGATGAAGAGATAGAGAAAGTATATGAGGATATTGAAAGGGTAAATATGGACTTGGGACATGCAGTGAGAGAGGAGAAAGACAAATTGAGTTCTGTAATAAATTTAGGCTAGTAATAGCGAATACTCTGTTCAAGAATCACAAGAGGATGAGGTATACTTGGAAGAGTCCGGGTGATACCGGGAAGATTTCAGTTAGATAACATCATAGCCAGACAAAGATTCCGAAATCAGATATTGGATTTTAAGTTGTACCCAGGAGCACAATATAGTAGTGATGAAGAGTAGGCTGAAGTTTAAGACATTAGTCAGGAAGAACCAATACGCAAAGAAATGGGATGCGGAAGTACTAAGGAATGACGAAATACGCTTGAAGTTCTCTAAGGCTATAGATACAGCAGTAAGGAATAGCTTAGTGGGCAGTACACTTGAAGAGGAATAGATATCTCTAACAACCGCGATCACAGAAGTCGGAAAGAAAAACGTACGTACAAAGAAGGTAACTGCGAAGAAATCGTGGATAACAGAAGAAATACTTCAGTTGATCGATGAAAGGAGAAAGTATAAAAATGTTCTTGGAAACTCAGCAATACACAACCATAGGTGGAAGCATAAGCGGCCAACGACTTTATTAGCTAGGGCATAACCATCTATGGTAAGCTAACATAGACCTACAAGCGACAACGTCGTTAAGCCCCTACACATTAGCAACATTGACTAGATATGCCAGCTGCATTTAAAGCCGACCAACAGGCTACAGCAGGGAAACCGAAAAACTCGCACACTGACGCACAAACAAGCCACCAACATTACCCTACACTGTGAACCTGATATATGACCTATCTGACCAATACGATGATGAACCTAACTGTTACAGGTACGCTGACGCTGTCCGAGAAATCAACACCGGATCCCAGCGGCAGACGCCGAGTAACAGCACCGCACAACGACAAAGATATCGACCTGCATGATACCCTCTACTAACAAAGTCTACCCTTGCATGAGCTGTCACAGGCAGCAAGGAAACCGCTACTGCTCGTACAACCCGACCCAAATATCGCAGTGTTTTCTTTTTCCTCTTGGCTCTTGCCTTGGCACTTTTTTCCCTCTGCCCTTTAGACCGCTACCCTTCGTTCAACTTTAGACCTGCATCCTGCAAAACCTCACTTTAGTGAAAACTAAACAGAGATGGCAGTAGACCTTTTGTGTTGTCCATCATGCCGGTGTGGGTACTACAAAATTAACTAAAAAATTAATAATAATAAAAACAGGAATACAGAAATGCAAGTCGTTGAGGAATGAAATAAATAGGAAGTAACGGGAAGCTAAGACGAAATGGCTGCATGAAAAATGTGAAGAAATCGAGAAAGAAATGATTGTCGGAAGGACAGACTCAGCATACAGGAAAGTCAAAACAACCTTCAGTGGCATTAACAGCAAGAGTGATAACATTAATTTCATTGTTAATACAGAGGAGAGAGCGGATAGGTACAAAGAATACATTAGTTGCCTCTATGAGTGGGATTGTCTGATGAGATAGAAGAAACAAAAGGAGTCGATTTAGAAGAGATAGTGCATCCAGCTTTAGAATCAGAATTTGAAAGAGCTTTGGAGGACTTAACACCAAATAAGGCAGAAGGGGTAGATACATACCATCAGATTTTCTAAAATCATTGACGGAAGTGGCAACAAAGCAATTATTCGCGATTGTGTGTAGATTGTATGAGTGTGGTCGACATACCATATGACTTTCGAGAAAATATCATCCACACAATTCCGAAGACTGCAAGAGCTGACAAGTGCGAGAATTATAGGACAATCAGCTAAACAGCACATGCATCCAAGTTGCTGACAAGAATAATGTACAGAACAATGGGAAAGAAAATTGAGGATGTGTTACATGACGATCAGTTTGGCTTTAGAAAAGGTAAATGCACGGGAGAAGCAACTCTGACGTCGCGTTTGATAATAGAAGCAAGACTAAAGAAAAATCAAGACATGTTCATAGGATTTGTCGACCTGGAAAAAGCGTTCGGCAATGTAAAACGGTGCAAGATGTTCGAAATTCTGAGAAAAACAGGGGTAAGCTATAGGGAGAGACGGGTAATATATAATATGTACAAGAGCTAAGAGGCAAAAATAAGAGTGGACGACCAAGAAGGAAGGGCTCGAATTAAAAAAAGTGTAAGACAGGAATGTAGCCTTTCGCCCCTACTCTTCAATCTGTACATCGAGGAAGCAATGATGGAAATAAAAGTAAGGTTCAGGAGAGGAATTAAAATACAAGGTGAAAGGATATCAATGATACGATTCGCTGATGACATTGCTATCCTGAGTGAAAGTGAAGAAGAATTAAATGATCTGCTGAACGGAATGAACAGTCTAATGAGTACACAGTATGGTTTGAGAGTAAATCGGAGAAAGACGAAGGTAATGAGAAGTAGTAGAAATGAGAACAGCGAGAAACTTAACATCAGGATTGATGGTCACGAAGTCAATGAAGTTCAGGAATTCTGCTACCTAGGCAGTAAAATAACCAACGAGGGACGTAGTAAGGAGGACATCAAAAGCAGAGTAGCAATGGGAAAGAGGACATTCCCGGCCAAGAGAAGTCTACTAGTATCAAACATAGACCTTAATTTCAGGAAGAAATTTCTGATAATGTACGTCTGGAGTACAGCACTGTATGGTAGTGAAACATGGACTGTGGGAAAACCGGAACAGAAGAGAATCGAAGCGTCTGAGATGTGGTGCTACAGACGAATGTTGAAAATTACGTGAACTGATAAGGTAAGGAGTGATGAGGTTCTGGGCGGAATCGGAGACGAAAGGAATATACAGGGCGGTCGGAAATTCCCGTACGGACTTCTAGGACTTGTAGAGGGGAGTGGGTACATCGTATTTTGAATAAGAACCCATGTCCGGAAACGTCACTCAACGAGACTACAGAGCGTCAAAGTTATAGGCGCGGGCGTCTGTAAATGTACGTATGATGATGTTACAGACTTTCTAGGATGATGGAGAACGATGAATGTACGAAATTGAAGTAAGGATTCCTGTGCCGGAAACGTACGAATCGAACGTTATAAACGAAGACCGTTCTGATACCTCTGACAGTTAAATACATGTACGGGTTCTTGTGTTGCAAAGAGTGAAGGGATGGTAGCTTTCAGAGGGGGTAGCATGGACAAAACTAAGAAAAAATGTCCAATAAACGTTGGCTCTAAAATGCATACCTGAGGACCTATGACCATTCATTTTGTCTAACGTGAAACATATCTCCCCTATTGAGCAAGTGTTCATAGCTGTTAACGTACGCACTTTAGAGCGCATGTTTATTGGACATTTTTTCTTGTTTTTTTTCCATACTACCTCCTCTGAAAGTTACCAACCCTACACTCTTCGCAACACAAGAACCGGTACATGTATTCAACTGTCAGAGGTATCAGAACGGTTTTCATTTATGACGTTCGACTCGTTCCCTTCCGGTACAGGAATCCTTTCTTCAAATTAATGCATTTATCGTTCTCCATCATCCTAGAAAGTCTGTAACATCATCACGGAATCACCCCATGTATACGTACATTTACAGACGCCCACACCTATAACTTTGACGCTTTGTAGTTTCGTTGGGTGACGTTTCCGGACATGGGTTCCTATTCAAAATACGATGTACTCACTCCCCTCTACAAGTCCTAGAAGTCTGTAACGGGAATTTCCGACCACCCTGTATAAGGAGAAGGAACAGGATGATAGGACATCTGTTAAGACATCAGGGAATGACTTCCATGGTACTAGAGGGAGCTGTAGAGGGCAAAAACTGTAGAGGAAGACAGAGATTGTAATACATCCAGCAAACAATTGGGAAGTAGATCGTAAGAGCTACTCTGAGATGAAGTGGTTAGCACAGGAGAGGAATTCGTGGCGGGCCGCATCAAACCAGTCAGAAGACTGATGACCCAAAAAGAAAAAAAGAAAAAAAAAGTGGAACGAGCCGAATGACGGATCCTGACTGCTTCAGAATGACCAGCTAACCCTCACACATATTTTCCACGGCTTATGCAAACTCATGCCCCTTTAATTCTCTCCATTGTTTCGCAAATACATATCTTTGGTACACCGTTTATATTAATGAAACAAAATATACAAGTGATGTACCTCAAAAGATGCCTCACATTAATATAAGATATTTGAAGAGTACACAGAAATCTAAGTCTCACGACATGATGACAGGGACAAAATTACAAATAAAAAGCCAAATACAATGATCACAACATATTTGGTTACCTGAAAATGTAGGCTTCTTTGGGCTGTTTAATAATATGTGTACATTAGCACTTAGTACATCACTTTAACATAACGTCCTAAAAATTTGCAATACAGAGACATGTATCAATTGAAAAGCGTCACTTCCGAAATTTGAGAAATACATGCGTCATGCAATTGACCTAGAAACTATAATAGCAATAAGCTCTCAGAGCTTTGACAGCCTCATAACTCACAATATAAAATCAAAGTGTACGTTCACCGTTATCAGCATGTCACCAAACATGATCATGAACAAGTCTGCAGAGTAAGAAGGTAAAATGGAGGAATGCTGTCTTTTCAGACGTTCCGCCTGCTCTTGGGAAGTCAGTGTTTGTATCATTTTTTCTTGTATCCGCCGTTCATCAACTTCTTATGGTTTTCCTGTTTTACTCGTGGACATATGGATAGTGTCGGACATATTTGCTGACAACAGGTATGGTCAGCCTATGTGTGTGTGTGTGTTTGCACTTATGGTCGCAAGCCCACCGACGTGGGCAGCCCCAAACCCAAACAACTGAAAATTAGCCTGTGTTAAACATAGCTTGTGATTCCTAGAATTCCTTGCCATTTTCGTGACTCTTGGTTTTCATGTTTCTTTGTTCTCCAAAAGTTAGCAACGAAATTTGGCAGTTGAAATGATTTTGGCACAGTTAAAAGCAGCCCGACTCCCTTTGAACACGAGTGCAATATTTCGATTTCTGAAACGGAGTAAACACAGCTACAACAGCGGACCGTTTTATGCAGTAATCGATTGTTAGCATTTGTAGAACGTACGGTACTCAGGGTAGTAGCTAACGGGCCACACGATTTCATACAAATATATTTATTGTCCTATAAGGTACAAAGGATGCTGTCACAAACACGGATCAGAGCGAACCAACTACAGGTCCATGTTAGTTGAACTCCCTCACCTCAGCGATATTGTTCCGGGCGACTCCACGGAGTTGCGTCCCCATACGTTCTCCTGTCAGATTTTCTGTTTATTTCATCAGTGAAGTTCCTCTCTGCGGTCTGCAAAATGACTTTCTTGATAGAAGAAAGAATTAAAATTATGGAAAGCATACGTGAAAACTGGTTCGATTAAGGTAACTTGCGAAATTTCTGGAGTCAAGTATCAGGATGGAGGACTACCAGCAAAAACAGCAATACAGAGTCTATATAAAATCTTGCAGACCTACAGATCTGTGCAAAATGTAAAACGACAAAGAATTCCATCAGTTCGCCCGCGAGAAGTTATTGCAGACATTCGGTGAAGTATTATTCAGAGCCCAAAGAGGTCTGCACGTAAATTGACCCAATAGGCGCATATAAGTAGAAGGAGTTGCCAGTGGATATTGAAAAGTCTTAATCTGAGGCCATATCATGTGATGGTTATGCAGCCATTACGGGAAGATGACAGTCAGAAACTTGTACATTCCTGCACGTACCTTTTGAATAACATCAACGATGATTTGTTAGACCCTCTCCGTTACGTCACGAGCGATGAAGGAAGGTTTCATCTACCTGGTCGTGTGAATTCACAAAACACGAGTTACTGGGTAACGAAGAACCCTAACATAGTGTGTCAGCGACCACTCCATGATGAAAAAAATCGGCGTTTGGTGCTGTGCAACAGGAAGGCTGTCATTGGACCGACATTTTTTGATACTGCTCTCAACACGGTTGCACATAAGGAAATTTTTAATGAAAGACAATACTCCTGCTAGTAAGAGCGGCTACATGCCACACGTGTAAGGTGTCCCTGGAACGAGTCCTTTATGTCTTCACTGAGGAAAGAACCTCAGCAAATATTTATGGCCGTCACGTTCAAAGGGGACACTTGATGAGCGATGTCTATGAAACAAATCCACACACAATAAAGGAACTGAAAGATAACATCAGCCGTGAAGTCAGTATCCGTACTTTACGCCGAGTGTTTCTGAATATGCTTAGAAGTGCACAGTTGTGTATTGATGTTGCAGGGCGTCACTTTCAACATCTATAAACGTATTTTTCACTGTCTTTTTCCATTGTAAATAAATAGTAAGTCCATTTCATCTCTTCGCTTCGTATTTTCACTGTATTTCCTTTATACTTACAGGTGCTACTGTTATCTGCGCCAACCTGTAACCTTGTATAAGCGATTCTATCAATACGTTGTTTTATGGGGGGGGGGGGGAGGGCGGGAAATTCATTACGCATTACAACAGCCCTCCCCCGCCATGCCCCCCCTCTCCCGCCAACCCCTCACGCCACCTTGGATCCGTGCCTGGATGAGGAACGTGTTGGCTTGCACACCATCTGTGTTGGAAGCCATATTTGACGTGTCTCACAATGAGAAAACGTCGCCTGTGAAGACCGCCTAAGCATCGACTTGTGTTAGTCCGGCATGTGACATCCTGCCTGAAGCAGGGATTTACTTTGTGTTTTAAAACAACCGCGCTATACCTGTTACTGCTCGCATTTCACTCAGAACATTGTAGATAAAATCTTGCGCTCTACCAATTAGCACTCAGCGTTTATCGGCTATGCAATTCAATGACGCATGCCGCCAGACTGGAATCTCTACTGTAGCTTCTAACACGTGTGAAGCCACATCTGTAGGATACATTGAAGCGTCCAGAAAGCACTTGATTTTTCCACTTATCGCTATAGCGACGGTATCCACGCATCTACCGCAACATTAAGCTCAAAAAATGGTTCAAATGGTTCTAAGCACTATGGGACTTAACATCTGAGGTCATCAGTCCCCTGGACTTAGAACTAATTAAACCTAACTAACCTAAGGATATCACACACATCCGTACCCGATGCAGGATTCGAACCTGCGACTGTACCAGCAACGCGGTTCCGGACTGAAGCGCCTAGAACCGCTCGGCCACAGCGGCCGGCGCAACATTAAGCGTTCGTGATTTCTATATAGCAGAAATCAACGCAATGGCATGCGTGCCACAAGCAGAACACGCATCGAATAGCGTCCAACTATTAACATGGGTAGAATCAAAGCAGATTCGATGCTCCAGTCTCAATCGGCACTGTGAATGGAGCTGTACGCATCACTAACGCTACGCAGACAATATGGCGACCATCTGGTGCTGCGATCATCTTGAGCTATCGAGCATACGCTAACCGTTGCGTGTTCACAGCTCGTGGTCTAATGGTGGCGACACGATAGCTCAGCGTGTTCGGTCTGAGGGCTGTTCGCCCTCTGTAATAAAAAACTGAGTAAAGGAATCAATGATCAGCTTCAACAGATGTCTTGTGACGTCCGCCCGCACCAAACGCAACGAAAAAAAAGAAAAAAAAGTGGCTAGCGTTGCTACCTCTGGATCACGGAGGCCCGGGTTCGATTCCCGCCCGGGTTGGGGATTTTCTCTGCCCGGAGACTGGGTGTTTGTGTTTTTCTTATCATTCCATCATCATTATTCGTGCCAGTGGCCAGACTGGATGATATTATAATTGGGACTTCGTACGGTCGCTGATGACCACGCAGTTGAGCACCCTACAAACCAAACATCATCAGCATCATCATCGCTGCGTATGTCTATCTTCTTTTCACTGGTTCTATACACGGCTCACTGAATGAGCCAAAAGTCACACTATAACAAACCCTTATCTGGAGATAATGTCCTCTTCTTTGGAACTCACCTGCTTGCTAATATTGTGTCTTTTGCTGCTATTAATTTTCACATTTGCGATAATTTCGGTGTTTCTTTGCTGAGCGAATTTTCGTGTTTTAATAAGATGAATGAAACAATTGTTTATGCTGAGGTACAAGCCTGGAAAACGGAAATGACGCATGGTTTCCTCTGAGATTACTGCTTGATTTTAACATAATTAATTGCTAGGTGCCATAGATTGCACATTAAAGAAAGAAATGTTTAGGTGGAGTTGATGTGATCTTTGGTAGGACTGAAGGCGATGTTATCGGAGTACTGCAGTAGCTGGACTAATGTACTGGAAGCTGGGTTGGGTGGTGGGGGGTGGGGGTGACTACTATCTATGAGTAGCACCTTTCACAAATGTGAATGCAGAAAAAGTGACAACAGTTCGAAAGTGTTGTGTGCAGCCATTCTCCGTTGAAAGAGCTGAAATTTTGCACTATTTTGCCTAGAAAAATGTGGAACTTCCTCCACTGTAAGATTTGAAATTTTACGTTGTTTTGCCTAAAGTAGCTTTAGAAATATTACTTATTTGCCTATAAACAAAATGCACCTTTCCTCCTGAGCAAATAAACTCTTGAATTACAATATTTATGCTTCTGTTCTTCATGAACTAAATTTCAGTGCTTAAAGTCGTTCCCATATAATACAGTTTCTGCAGTAGTAAATAATCACCACAAACATGTTGAATGTGTTACTATTTCGGAGAAATGTGGGACTTTTCAACAATACTCCACAAACCGAACTAAGTCATTGTTTCAGATCCTCACCATTTTCTTCTGTAGTTAAGGCATGCAGTTTGTAAGTAGGCTGTTTCTGTTTTCTTATTGGTAACGCCACGTAGCGCTCTGTATGAAAATCACTGGCTGTGCTGTGTGCAGTCTGTGGCTAGTTTGCATTGTTGTCTGCCGTTTCATGCCTTCCTTTGTATATATTTGCTCATTTTCTTTAATATCTAGTTTCTAGCTGCACTGCAGCATTGGTTATTATAAAATTTAATAGATGTACTAATATCACTATTTTCTGTCTACAGACCCAGTAAAGAATACGTTTCTCATATACTTTCTTAGAAAAGAGAGCACAAATAGACATCTCCCTTCACAGGAATTGCATAAATAATTTTTTAAATGACTTGGTGACTTTCTTGCAGAGTAAGTTTTTGTGATGCATCACTCTAGTGTTAAGATGTGACATAGGTATTAGACACGGCCATTTTTAGTGTAATATTTTTTCTGCTTGAGCTATGTCATGTTTAGATATAAGTTATTGCATTTGCTGCTGCTGTTTGCCAGGCATAGTGCTACTAAATTTCACTTTACATTACTCTGTTAAGCCAGTTTTACTACGAATTTATTTTTCTTGTTTGCTGCGCATTGCCTTATATTAGTTGTAATATTGCATTTGCTTTGCTAATTTATGCTGCTTGCTTTGCCATTTGTATTTTTTATCATTGCTGTTTGTGTTAATTGTATTGTGCTGCTGCATTGACTCGTTCCTTAGTTTAGCATCTGAGCTCAGTAGATTTAAGTTAGCTTAAGATGGGGTAGGCTATATGAGAGAATGAGTTGTGATGAATTGTAAGAAATGCATTGAGAAGCTATAAGAAAATGGTTTGGCCAAAAAAGTATTTTGAAAGAGGATATGAGCAAAAATAAGTAGTGTTTAGGGACAACAGGTTTACGTAGGATTTTCTTGGAAATAAATGATGAGGTAAGATAATGAAAAATAAATAATGAGGTAAGAAATATGTGAACATATAAATACAGAAAGCATGCTTGGATAGGATTTTTTTGGTGGAAACAAATGTTGAAATAAGACGAAAGATCTATGGAATGAAGTTTTAGGTTGGACTGCAGTACCAAATGTTACACTGAAAACAAACCCTGCCCTTTCCTCTTGTGTTATTCTGCTATGTGTTTGTGTACTCTTGTATATTTGTGTTTTTCCTGTATTTATGTTTTTAGCTGATATGAGTTACGTTGTAGAATTTTTCTAATACTATGTTATTTACTTTGTAAAGATGTTTAGACATTATTTATCTGTTCTGTTTTGTTGCTCATATGTGAAGTTGATGTTTCAAAAGTTATTCTGATCTTTATGTATGTACTTATGTCATAATTCTTGTAACACTGATGTGCATGTTTATTTCTATTCTTTTGTAAAGCCTGTTTTACTACAAATGTTATCTGTACTATTATGTTCTTTAATGATGTATTTTGTACCTTTGTTATTGTATTCTTATGTTATAAAATTGTAATTGACACCAGTTCATCAAATTACGTAACTTGTAAGTTACATTTCACTGCACACGTTTCTGTTGGTCATAGTATATGGACAATATGTGAGAAGTAGGGACTGTTAGCGTTTGCACGTGTGTTAATAATTCAGCAAGGGACTGGATAACAGCATTGCTGGTTCTAAGGACAATTCCAAAAACTTTGTGAGTTCACAAGTGGTGGTTTATGGACTTGCTATATTCTCCGCAAGACTCTTTGATGAAGATTGTGCACCTGCACAGTCGCAGCAGATGGCTGCTGGCCATCTCTACAAGGACTACAGTGGGTCTACACCTTTGATGACTCATCAGTACCATTATTCCTACAAGGGCTGCAGTGGGTCTGCACCTCTGGTGGCCCACCAATAACATAATCTCTACCAGGACTACAGTGGGTCTGCTCTGTGATGACCTACCTACCAGTATTCTTCAAAACTTCGACTGACTCTGCGGTGGGTTTACTCTGTTGTGGACCAATACCTGTCTGCATGTCGAGAGTCAGCACTGTCTTTCCGTTGGAAGGACAACAGTACTTCTTCAAGACTGCATGGAAATCCACTACTTCCGTGTGCATTTTCTTTTACTGCTCAGACTTTGAGAAAAACTCTGCAATTTTACTGTCATGAATGATCAGGACTGTCTTTATGGACTGTGAGAAAATTTTAGCTTTTGACCAACATTGTATCAATAAGTGTGTGCATTTGATATCTTTGTTATTGTAATTATGAAAAATTTTATCAAATCATTATTGGCCACTGCCCAAAACAATTTGTAAAATTTTTTGTGAGGAGCATGGGGGCTATGTAAGTAGGCTGTTTCTGTTTTCTTATTGGTAACGCCACGTAGCGCTCTGTATGAAAATCACTGGCTGTGCTTTGTGCAGTCTGTGGCTAATTTGCATTGTTGTCTGCCATTGTAGTGTTGGGCAGCTGGGTGCGAACAGCGCGTAGCGTTGCGCAGTTGGAGGTGAGCCGCCAGCAGTGGTGGATGTGGGGAGAGAGATGGCGGAATTTTGAAATTTGTAAGACTGGATGTCATGAACTGCTATATATATTATGACTTTTGAACACTATTGAGGTAAATACATTGTTAGTTCTCTATCAAAATCTTTCATTTGGTAACGATGCCTATCAGTAGTTAGTGCCTTCAGTAGGTTGAATCTTTTATTTAGCTGGCAGTAGTGGCGCTCGCTGTATTGCAGTAGTTCGTGTAACGAAGATTTTTGTGAGGTAAGTGATTTGTGAAAGGTATAGGTTAATGTTAGTCAGGGCCATTCTTTTGTAGGGATTTTTGAAAGTCAGATTGCGTTGCGCTAAAAATATTGTGTGTCAGTTTAAGCACAGTCATGTATAATTATACTAAGGGGATGTTTCAAGTTTAACATTAAATCGAGATTTGTCTCGATCAACGTGACGGCATGGAGGGCAAAAAATTTATTTAACGCAAGAAATCCAGACATATTTGTTAAAGTCTACTTCTGTTAATTAAACTTCAGCCTGGGAGAATCTCAACCAAACAAAAATAAAAGCGATTCTAAAAAAACGAATTTTACTGTTATTGCTGCACTATTTCAGAAAACAAAAGACATTGGCCACCATTGTATTTTGGAATACTGATCTAGGGTGTGTTAAGAAATTTTCCAGCCTGTATAACGGTGTAGCATTAACTGTAATTTGCAATGTATTCTCCTTGTATGTGTGTGATGTCCTTAGGTTAGTTAGGTTTAATTATTTCTAAGTTCTAGGCGACTGATGACCTCAAAAGTTAAGTCGCATAGTGCTCAGAGCCATTTGAACCATTTTTTTCTCCTTGTAAATATTCGTTGAAGCTGTTAGCTGGCTTATGTATCTAACGAATGTATGTATATAGCGCTGGATAACGAATCAGTATTCAAAGAAAAGGAGAATGCTCACCATTATAACACTTCAAGTACAAATACGTTCTTTACTTCTTCATGAAGTTCGTTCTGTCTCAAGAAGGGATGAATTACCTACTAAAAAAAGTCTATGAACACTATCCGAGTGGTTTGAATACTTAAGCCAGTTCTATACCCAGTACATAAACTTCTGTAAGCAATGGGGAAACTCCGACTTCTTATCGTAGGAAGTGTTTTACTGGAGGTGGTTCGTCATTGCATTTCTACGACATGCTGTGCTGTGTCATCTCTGTATCGGTGTCATGAGGACAATAGTGACATTTGATTATGGAATGTTACGTTTTTATTGTTGTGAATGAATGGATGGAAAGAAGAGGGTGAAACTACATCATAAACTTACTCACTACGAGAAAGTGTACTGAAGGATGGAATTTAATGCAGATGTTGGCACACATCTTGAAACCTCCCCTTAGAAAAATTAATGAATGATTGTGCTGATAAACCCCTTACGTTATTTGATTTTCAAACAGCTGAGCAAAACTGAACGTGCACAGACATTTCTCTCTTTACTTACTCAGATCATCAATAAACTGACACACAATATTTTTAGCACAACGCAATCTGACTTTCAATAATCCCTACAAAAGAATGGCCGTGACTAACAATAACCTATACCTTTCATGAATCACTTACCTCACAAAAATCTTCGTTACTCCAACTACTGCAATACAGCGAGCGCCAATACTGCCGGGTAAATAAAAGATTCTAACTACTGAAGTCACTAACTACTGATAGGCATACTTAGCAAATGAAAGATTTTGATAGAGAACAAACAATGCATTTACCTTAATAGTGTTCAAAAGTCATTATATATATATATATATATATATATATATATATATATATATATATATATATCATTTCATGACATCCAGTCTTACAAATTTACTCTCTCTGATAGACACACGTCCATATCATCCGCTCTCAAAACTTCGCCATTTCTCTCCCCACATCCACCACTGCTGGCGGCTCACCTCCAACTGCGAACGCTACGCGCTGTTCACATCCAACTGCCCAACACTACAATAGCGAATATTACAACAATGCCGACCAGCCACAGACTGCACACAGCACAGCCAGTGATTTTCATACAGAGCGCTACGTGGCGTTACCAATATAAAAACCTAAACAGCCATGTACAAGCTTAATCGCTATGTTTGGAGCAATCCCTCCACTGTCGGTCAAACAGTCTTCCATCACCAACATGCAGACCACGCACATCCGGATCGATTGCCTCCAAAATAACGTGTATTAGCAATCTTATCTACTAGAGTGCTTTTGTATAATGCCTTACAGATAGCAAAAATAAAAGTTCATTTAAAAAATCTGCAATAATTATAGTAGATAATCATAAAAAACATAAATGTGTTTCACTCTATTTTTCATTGCGCTACACACGACCTTGTTTATGACAGTATAGCTGACAGAACCAAAGGTCATTCACGATTGACAGCACGATAGCATCTGTCTTGTCGAAATCACGTCAGCCACAGAGATATTGATATATCTCTTTAAGTGACTGATGGCCACAGCTAACGTCATTAACGAGTGAATATTTAGATCCAGGAATTTTCAGCTTGTTGTTGAGGCTACGTTTGATATATGAATTACAGCTAAACTTTAGTTAAAATAAATGTCCGATATCTATGTTATATAATGTACATTTGGACATTTCATTTGCAATGCGAAGAAGGATAGGGAGCAACGAATTTGACTTAATTGTGCATATACAGGGTAACTTTTTCCACCGAGTACAAACTCTAGGGATTGATCGGTGAGAAGATATGGAACAAAGAAAGTCTGATGAACTTACGTGCGGAAATTCACGGTTTCCATGCTATTGACAATTAACTCAATCACATTTTGCTGTAGATACTGCTGTCTAATGAGCGCCGCACCGTGCAGCCACAGTTACAGTATGCATGATTTCCTCCTAGAGGGTGGTAATGTTCCTTATACGTTGTGCCCTATCGCCCTCTCCTTCCGTAGTAATTGATAATGTTGTGTCCGATTCACTTCTCTTGCTAATTTGCCTTGTAGTGGACGTGGTACAGTGTTGTAGGCAATGGTTCCTTATTCGAATCGAGAGCTTGCCGATATGGTGTTTACTTACGGAAAGGGAAATGGCAACGGGCGACGGCAAGCGAGGTTGTATCATTTAACCTATCCCCGGTGACAATAACCACAGCATTCAATGTTTGCATGTTTTGCTATTTATCTGAGAGAGGGTCGTTTCAGGAAGCGGGAAATCATGAAGGACGTACACGATATGTTGGGACACCAGACTTGGAGGAAAATGTTATTAACACTGTGGAAGGCGACCATCGTGTCATTATTTGGCCCGCCAGTACAGGGTAAGACAAGATATGACAATTGTTACTACCCTTATCACTTACAGCGTGTCGAGGGCGTACTAGCGACGGATTTACCAAAATGGCGAGCAGTTTTGTCCCTGGTTTCTTCACTAGGCGACCACGATTCCGGGATTTGTGTCATCCATCCTATTCACAGATGAGGCAACCTTTACACGGAGTGGTATCTTCAACTTTCATAACAGTCATGTGTGGGATATCATACAGAACGTCCATGATATGGTAACAGCGAATCATCAGCATCGGTGCAGCCGGAATGTGTGGGCCGGGATAATTGGCGACCGTATTTCGCTACCGGTCTTCTTTAGTGCTTAGTGCCATTTTTGATTATTCGAAGGGCTATGTGACTGCTACGTGATGGTGCTCCAGCCCGCATCGCCATTAACGTCCGGACACAATTCAATCGTGTCTTCCCTGGTCGATGATCGGACAAGCGGGTCCAGTTACATGGTCTGTTCGTTCACCGGATCTCAAGCCGTACGATTTTTGGTAATGAGGCCATCTCAAAAGTATCATGTATGTGGAACCCATTCCAGATATGGAGACACTGGAGCAGCGTATTCATGCTACCTTTTACACTGTTCGGGAGCAGCGTGGCCCATGTGAACGTGTGAGAGAGAACATGCTCTGGTGCATACGCGCATGGGTTGAGGCACATGGAAACAATGTTCAACACACTGTAGCTATGGCTGCATGGTACAGCGCGTATTAAACCACAGTGTGTGTAACAATGTATGATTGAATAAATTATCTCTAGCATGGAAACCATGCATTTCCGGACATAAGTTCATTAGACGTCTTTTGTTCCGTATCCCCTCATCGATCAATCCCTAGAGTTTGTACACGGTGGAAATGATCACCCTGTGTAGTATATACAAACATATCCAGCGATCACAGGCCCTGCAGACCAGTTCTGCTACCATAAATTGCCCCTCCGTTTTGCGCTAGGTTCCCAGGTGACTTCAGTCCTCAGGGCTGCCAGTGTTGTAGTGGCTACATGTCCTGCCCAATGGATTCTTTTGCTCCTCAGAGTCTGTAGGATTGTAAGTTGTAGCATCAAGAGGTATATTTGTCCATTTCTTCCTCCTCCTCCATACTTTTTTTTTTATCTAAGATCACCGCGTGGGGTAGCCGCGCGGTCTCAGGCGCCTTGTCACAGTCCGCGCGGCTTGCCCCCGTCGGAGGTTCGAGTCCTCCCTCGGGCATGGGTATGTGTGTCGTCCTCAACGTAAGTTAGTTTAAGTTAGGTGAAGTTAAAAAAATGGTTCAAATGGCTCTGAGCACTATGGGACTTAACATCTGAAGTCATCAGTCAACTACTTAAACCTAACTAACTTAAGGACATCCAACACATCCATGCACGAGGCAGGATTCGAACTTGCGACCGTAGCAGTCGGGCGGGTCCGGACTGAAGCGCCTAGAACCGCTCGGCCACAACGGCCGGCTAGTTTAAGTAGTGTGTAAGCTTAGGGACCGATGACCTCAGCAGTTTGGTCCCATAAGACCTTACCCCAAATTTCCAATTTTTCTAAGATCGGTCCCCATATTTTCCTCATTTCTCTTCTTTCAAATATTAATAGTTTTTATCCTTTTCTCATTTAGTCATGCTCCAGGTTTCTGAACCGTACATGGCTGCTGGGCACACCACCATGTTATATTTTTTTATATTAGCATTCGTTGATAATGATTTTAATCTGACCGTCTCACTGAGAGACTACAAGCATTTCATTACCACTGATATTATATCCTTGCTGTTCATTCCAATGCTTTTGTTACTGGTAAACCAAGACACAAAATATTTGAACTGGTGAACTTCCTTGAAGATATTTTTCCTGCTCTTGTCTTTTTCATAACTGTATGAACTCGGTTGTGTCTTGATTCACCTTGCCGGCCGCGGTGGCCGTGCGGTTCTAGGCGCTCCAGTTCGGAGCCGCGCTGCTGCTACGGTCGCAGGTTCGAAACCTGCCTCGGGCATGGGTGTGTGTGATGTCCTTAGGTTAGTTAGGTTTAAGTAGTTCTAAGTTCTAGGGGACTAATGACCACGGCAGTTGAGTCCCATAGTGCTCAGAGCCATTTGAACCATTTTTTTTCTTGATTCACCTTCACCTCAACGTTCTCTGCATAGTTGTCCTTTTTCTGGTACATTGTTTTCAATTTGTGGTTTGATTCACTTAGTAATGCTACATAATCTGCAAATGCGAGACATCTTAAATTACCATCCATCTGTATTCCAGTACACTCTTGTTGCCCACATTCCCTTATTACTTTCTTGAACATGACACTGAACAAACCACATTGTAGCCGGCCGCGGTTGTCTCGCGGTTCTAGGCGCGCAGTCCAGAACCGTGCGACTGCTACGGTCGCAGGTTCGAATCCTGCCTCGGGCATGGATGTGTGTGATGTCCTTAGGTTAGTTAGGTTTAAGTAGTTCTAAGTTCTAGGGGAATTATGACCACAGCAGTTGAGTCCCATAGTGCTCAGAGCCATTTGAACCATTTGAAAACCACATTGTATGGTGCAATATTTTTGCCTTACTTATTCTAGGATTGAAGACAACTGTTTAATTTGAAATGACATGTTTAATGTCGCAATATTAGCACAAATATACTCGCTTTTACACAGTTTTCGATGTGACAACAAAAAAAAAAAAAAAAAAAAAAAAACGGTTATCAGGATAAGGCATCTCGTCAACAACAAAAACTGAAATAATCCTAAACACAACAATATTAAATATTAACTCTCAGAAGGTTCAATTATCCTAAATATGACAATATTAAAGTTTAACTAGAAGGTTCTTTACAAAATTGTTCCTACACTTACATTATGATGTTTTTCAGTACTACGAAAATCGTCCGATTCCGGTTCAAAGTTCGGTACTATCTTTAGGATGACAATCAAGTCTACGGTAGATGGTTGGTTATGTGACAAATTGAGCTAAAGATTACCCAAGGTCGCTTGAGTTTACAGTGTACGCAAGCTGGTGAACCAACAAGTTCATGCCTCTGCACACAGTATTTACCTTAAGCCGCGATGAGCTGTCGTCTGCTAGGCCGCTCTCTTCCGCTGAAATTCCTATAAGACTAATTACACCTTCGTTGAATTTTCCAGCAGAAACTTTCCCTATGTTTCTCATTATGTGAGAGAACATGTTCTCATACCTAGTCTTAGAATGCAGCGATATACACTCGCATGGTTGGAGCAGCGTGCATATTATAATACCCTCTCAGTTCTCACAAGAACAATTAACTAATTGGCTGGTTCGTTTCTCCACAGGTGGAGCTAAACGATGCTACAGCTAATTTCTAGCTGGATATCAGCCGCTGTGAACGCAGTGTTCGCACAAATGACTCCTCTGTGTCGTACAGAGCGTTATGTGCTCTGTTATGCACTTGACGCCAGTTCAGAGAAGGGTCCCGAAAAATCTCCGTCTTGTCTTCCTCATAGCCAAACTGTCTCCCCATTTCCGTTCTATGACGGTTTCAGTTCATATGTGTAACGCATCCACGTCTGTTGAGGGAAAGAGAAAAGTCTCAGAGTTTCTTGTCCTGGTATGCAATAGGATAGACAAAATAACTTGTACGACGTCAGACGATCACCTGATTTCGCTTAACGTCTGCCTTGTTGAGAAACTTATTTGATGCGTTTGAGTCTCCGATACATTAAACATGGTTCGGTACACGTTTTCGGAGTACACAGATATCATAATTGTGTGTGGAGAAGCTCGAGGTAACGGAAAAGCTCCCAGTCGGTTGTATCAAAAACGTTTCTGCAACGTCGCGCAAACCTTTTGTCCAAGTTTCACAGCGGCTCCGACAAACAGAGAGGATGCAGGACTGTGGTGCAATGCAGCACGCCAGAATTCAAAGAAGCTAAACTACACGACGTTGAAGAGAAACCGTCAACGAGTGCTCGAACAATTGCGAGTGCATTGGGTGTTATCGACTGGGACGTTCTGTGTGAGCAACAGTTACATCCGCACCACTTAAAAAGGGGTACAAACTACGGATCCAGCAAATTTTCCCCACCGCGTCGCTTACTGTACGTCGTTCTTGCACCTCTGCATCAGCACTTCCCTGATTCCACGTCGAGTTCTGTTCACAGATGAATGTAAGTTTACTAGGAATTGTGTTCCGAATTCACAAAATAGCCATGTCTGGGCCGACGAAAACTCTTGTGCCTCGCATGTTGAGGGGTTTCAGCACCGGTTTGCTATTAACGTATGGGCAGGTATTCTAGACAGTCATGTGACTGTAAAATACCTCCATCCACTCAAGCTAACTGGTTCAGCATACTTGATCTTCCTACAAAACGTATTGGACCCGTTCTTGGAACCTGCGCCACTGAATATCCTTCAGGAAATATGACTTCAGCATGATGGTGCACCACCTCACTTCTCACTTGCGGTTCGGAAGACATCTCAACAGACGATGTGGTGAGATATGGATAGGCCGAGGTGGTGCAAACTCGTGGCCGCAGCGATATGCGGATTTAAATCCTATGAACTACTTCTTGTGGCGTCGTAAGCAAAATTTAATTTACTAGGTTCCTGTAGAGACAGAGGAAGATCTGCTTGCACGAGTTCCGACATCTACACTAGAAACTGAAGAGACACCACGTGGAATGCAGAGTGTGTACCAGACATGCTGCATAGTTACAATGTCTGCAGTATCGTTGGTAGTCGCCACATCTACCCACCGTTGTCATATATATGTTCTGTACGTAACTTTGTAACGGAAATTCTACATTATTTTTGTTTTGGAATAATGTAAACATGCAATGTTTAAGTGTTTATACAAAGAAATGTGCTTAACTGATAAATGGATGTTTTGTCATATTTCCTTTCGAATTGTTATCTAATAATTTGACTATGTCATGCCTAATTCAGTCCCTCAAACAGAAGCGGATGAGTTCAACATCTGAATTGAAACCGTCGTAGAACGGAAACGGTATGTTTCCGGTCGTGGACTCCTATTCAAAATATTATGCAGTCACTCCCTTATACAAGTTCTAAACTTTGTAAGGAGAATTTCCAAATACTCTGTATATGTTGCCATAAGGTATATACATGGTGTTTCAAAATTTCACCTACAAACTTCGAGGTGATGCAGAAGATGTCTTCAGAAACAAAATAAGGACAGGAAACCGTCTCCTGGAACGTCATCGAACGACGCTACACAATCTCGAAGTTATAGGCTCCGGCTCCTGTATATGTACGTACTGGGTGGTTATAATTAAACTTTCCCTATTTAACACGTTATAACACGGAAACTAATTACCGTACGAGTGCCAAACTTGGTAGCATTAATGTCAAGGACATGGGGAAGATGAAATAATGCAGGGTCAATTCAATCGAAACGCTTTTAATGTACTGCTACTGCACATCATACCATTACATACCGGTACCATTATTGCTACAAAAGAGGCCCAATATGGCAACCATCAGTGTCCAGAAAAGTCTGAACGCGCAGTATTGCATTCTGCATAGCAAAATGAAGCATTTCCGTAGGTATGCTGGCTATCTCTGTTGATATGCTGCACTTCAGATCAGGACATATGTGAATGTTCCCCTGGTAAACCCTGTCCTTCAGATAGCCCCACATCACAGGAAGCGAGATCAGGTGATCATGCCGGCCAAGCATTTGGAAACGATCGGCTGATAATTGTCTCGTTTCCAATTGTGTTTCGGAGAAGCAGGTGAACTTCACTAGCGACGAGCGATGGGGTCCCTACTCGCATGAAAACTGTTGAGTTCAATTCGTCTCCTGTAGGCCAAGTATGACTGCTGGCGAAGCATATCACAGTAACGCCGGCCAAACGCACCGCACGTCTTTGTTCCTTGAGCGCCAACCTGTTCAAAGACGAATGGGCCAATGATGAACGTAGCCGTGAAGCCACACCATACGGTGACACGTTCACCGTACAGAGGAGCTACATGAACAGTGACTGGAAGTGAAGATCCCAACACTCGGCAATTCTTTGTGTTTCACCTCACCCGTCAGAGAAAACTGAGATTCGTCCGTCCATAGAATTGTCCAGGGCCAGTCCTCGTCAACTTCAATCCTTGCGAGACAGTGGAGAGCGAAGTCACCACGTCGTTGTACCTCCTGTGGTGCAAGCTGCTGTACGGTAGGGATCTTATACGGATACCATTTGAGAATAGTTCGAAGTAGCTTCCGTGCAGTGGACCAACGGATTGTCAACTGCTGTGAAATAGTAAGTGCACTGCCTGACGATCGGGAATTGGGCACAGCGTTGTCTGCCATAGCAACTGCGATTTCATGACTCACCTGTGGTGCAACCGGTCGTCGACCTCTTCCCGGAGCGACTCCTAGTTCTCCAGTTGATTCGAACTTCTTGCTCCGCACAGCAAGTGGAGAGAGAGGACCCTTCCGTAATCCTTTCAACTGGCGGTATTGTCGAAGTGCAGCTATAGCATTACTGTTGTTTTGTTACTAGAGCTACACCAATAATACTCTATTCCTTTTGTCCAAGCTCGTATTGATACGTCAATCTGCGACTTGTCAGGTGTGTGTCAGGTGTGTGACACTATGAATCACGATGACTGATCACGGCATCTGGTGGCCATAGTTGGAACTGGAGGGTGGAGCTGTGGCGCATGGAAATCATGCACCCCCATACTCTGTACATTAATGCTACTAAGTTTGCTACTCGCACGGTAATTAGTTTCCATGTTATAAACATGTTAAATAGGGAAAGTTTAATTACAACCAACCAGTATGTACAGGGAGATTTCGTGATGATGTTACTAACTTTCAGGGATGGTGGAGAATGATAAACGTATCAATTTGAGGTAAGGTGCCCTAGTCCGGAAACGAACGAATCGAAAGTTATAAGCGAAAATCGTTCAGATACCACTGACAGTGGAATACATGCCCGGTACTGTTGTTGCTAAGAGGGTAGGTAACTTTAAGAGGTGGCAGTATGGACCAAAACAAGAAAAAAGTCTAGCAAACATGGGCTCTAAAACGGACACCTTAAGAGCTAAGAGAGGATATGTGTTTCACAATAGCGAAGATGGACAATTGTTCATAGCCCTTGAGGTATGCATTTTAGAGCCCTTGCTTACTGGACCTTTTTTCTTGTTTTGTTCCACACACCACGTCTGAAAGTTGCCTACCTTACAGTCTTCGGAATAACAGTGCCGGCAATTGTATTCCACTGTCAGAGGTATCAGAACGGTTTTTGTTTGTAGCTCCTACTCGTTCGTTTCCGTTGCAGGGTTCCTTGTCCCAAACTGATACAATTATCCTTTTCCATTATCCCTGAAAGTTCGTAACATCATCATGGAATCATCCTGTGTATAGAGACATACACAGGAACCGGCGCCTATAACTTCGACGCTCTGCAGTGTCATTGTATGATGTTTCCGGACACTGGTTCCTATCTTCATTGCGTTCTTCAAGACACCTTCTACACTCTCTCGAAGTTTGTCGGCACAATTTTGAAATACCCTGTATAGTAGCAAAAACAAATGATTAAATTTGTGGGTGATTTGGGAGTGTAATGCTGCAAAATTAAGTACACCGAGCTGCCACATCTAGCAGTAGCAACGGCCCCAATTTGACTGGGCAGCGAGCAGAGCTGGGCTGAATGCAGCGTCATACTACGTTGCTTTAACTTATGCATTTATTAATCTTACTGGTTACCAGATGGTGATCTGCCAGACCCCCAGCAGAAGTTTTCAATGGGACAACGTGCTAACAAAAGCAACAGTCAAACGCTCTTTGTATCGAGGCAGGTCAATATCTTCAACGGGTGATGAGGCGTTATCTTCTTGAAAGGGAGACCTCCAAGATGAGGCACAGTCCCCAGCCTCTGAAACTCAGAAATGTAACGACTGCTGTCCAAATTACCGCTAATACAAACCAGATGTGGTCATGTTGCATACACAATGGCACTCCACACCATGGTGCCGGATGACGGATGGCGGTCCCATACGACGATGATAAATGCGATATAACAACGTTTGTTCTCCTCTGACGCTCCAAACATGGATACAGACGTCATCATGCAGTACGAAGGATCGGAATTTGTGTGAGACTATGACGCGGTGCCATTCTTGTGTCCTGTGTTGCTGTTGTTGGGCACATTGTTGTCAGCGCGCCACTCCTTGCTGCTGCAAGAAGGGGAATCCACAACTATAGTCGCCATGCTGGCAGTCCGAGATGCGCCACATGTTGTCACATTGTCTGTGTGGATATTCGTCAAGCACTGATCAGCGTGACGTGGTTGTACAATCTTCCAAGACCCTGTGAACCATATGCCTGTCGTCTCTGGCGCTATTCACGAGGATCCGCCCACATCCAACATTATGCTGAGGAAGATCCTACTGAACCCTTCAATTCCATATTCGCATGACACCCACATCCTGACCATAGCGAGCCGTGATATGGTGCAACGATAAAATGCAATCTCCGATAGGCCACGGTCATGTAGACGTTTCTACATGAGGCATAACACAGTCTTCTCACAGACAGCTAATATTCAAACATTATTTCTGAGTAAGACAGCTAGTGTATAATTTGAAACAACGAGCAGATACAGCTGCATACACTATCCTGTCACAGTAATCTGACTACCGCATATGTTCGATGTCAACATGCAATAAACACTCACAAACAGCAAGTTGTAGCGCTAGCAGTGGAGGGTCATAAAGTGTGTCGGTGGGAGGCGCAAACAGTGCAATCGTTGTCGAATGCTAAACGGAACAATGTATCTAATGCCCAAAAGGGCATGATCATTGGCTTTTGGACCAAGGATGGAAGCATTTCCGAAACTGTTAAGTTGTGAACTGTTCGTGTGCTGCCGTGGTTAACATAGAGGGTGTTTCAAAAATGACCGGTATATTTGAAACGACAATAAAAACTAAACGAGCAGCGATAGAAATACACCGTTTGTTGCAATATGCTTGGGACAACAGTACATTTTCAGGCAGACAAACTTTCGAAATTACAGTGGTTACAATTTTCAACAACAGATGGCGCTGCGGTCTGGGAAACTCTATAGTACGATATTTTCCACATATCCACCATGCGTAGCAATAATATGGCGTAGTCTCTGAATGAAATTACCCTAAACCTTTAACAACGTGTCTGGCGGAATGGCTTCACATGTAGATGAGATGTACTGCTTCAGCTGTTCAATTGTTTCTGGATTCTGGCGGTACACCTGGTCTTTCAAGTGTCCCCACAGAAAGAAGTCACAGGGGTTCATGTCTGGCGAATAGGGAGGCCAATCCACGCCGCCTCCTGTATGTTTCGGATAGTCCAAAGCAATCACACGATCATCGAAATATTCATTCAGGAAATTAAAGACGTCGGCCGTGCGATGTGGCCGGGCACCATCTTGCATAAACCATGAGGTGTTCGCAGTGTCGTCTAAGGCAGTTTGTACCGCCACAAATTCACGAAGAATGTCCAGATAGCGTGATGCAGTAATCGTTTCGGATCTGAAAAATGGGCCAATGATTCCATTGGAAGAAATGGCGGCCCAGACCAGTACTTTTTGAGGATGCAGGGACGATGGGACTGCAACATGGGGCTTTTCGGTTCCCCATATGCGCCAGTTCTGTTTATTGACGAAGCCGTCCAGGTAAAAATAAGCTTCGTCAGTAAACCAAATGCTGCCCACATGCATATCGCCGTCATCAATCCTGTGCACTATATCGTTAGCGAATGTCTCTCCTGCAGCAATGGTAGCGGCGCTGAGGGGTTGCCGCGTTTGAATTTTGTATGGATAGAGGTGTAAACTCTGGCGCATGAGACGATACGTGGACGTTGGCGTCATTTGGAGCGCAGCTGCAACACGGCGAACGGAAACCCGAGGCCGCTGTTGGATCACCTGCTGCACTAGCTGCGCGTTGCCCTCTGTGGTTGCCGAACGCGGTCGCCCTACCTTTCCAGCACGTTCATCCGTCACGTTCCCAGTCCGTTGAAATTTTTCAAACAGATCCTTTATTGTATCGCTTTTCGGTCCTTTGGTTACATTAAACCTCCGTTGAAAACTTCGTCTTGTTGAAACAACACTGTGTTCTAGGCGGTGGAATTCCAACACCAGAAAAATCCTCTGTTCTAAGGAATAAACCATGTTGTCTACAGCACACTTGCACGTTGTGAACAGCACACGCTTACAGCAGAAAGACGACGTACAGAATGGCGCACCCACAGACTGCGTTGTCTTCTATATCTTTCACATCACTTGCAGCGCCATCTGTTGTTGAAAATTGTAACTACTGTAATTTCGAAAGTTTGTCCGCCTGAAAATGTACTGTTGTCCCAAGCATATTGCAACAAACGGTGTATTTCTATCGCTGCTCGTTTAGTTTTTATTGCCGTTTCAAATATACCGGTCATTTTTGAAACACCCTGTATATAGTGCATGGTAAAATGGCACTATCCAAAACTGGCCCCGAGGCAACTGTGGTGCACCACGGGGCATAGATGATCACATCTGCACCTACGTCTACACGGATACTCTGCAAATGACGTTTAAGGCCTGGAAGGAAGTTCATCGAACCACGTCCACAATAATTCTCTATTATTCCACTCTCGAGCAGCACCCGGAAAAAACGAATACCTGTATCTTTCTGTGCCAGTTCTTATTTTCCTTATTTTATTATGATGATAGTTTCTCCAAATGTAGGTCGGTGTCCACAAAATATTTTCGCATTCAGAGGAGAAAGTTGGTGATTGACATTTCATGAGAAGATACCATCGCAACGAGAAGCTCCTTTGTTTTAACTATGTTCACCTCAAATCCTGTATCATGTCCTTGACCCTCTCTCCCCTCTTTCTCGATAATACAAAACTTGTTGCCCTTCCTTGTACCTTCTCAATATACTCCGTTAACCCTGTCTGATACGGATCCCACACTTTTCAGCAGTACTCCAAAAGAGACGGACAAGCATACTACAGGCAGTCTCCTTACTAGATCTATTGCATATTATAAGTGTTCTACCAGTAAAATGCAGTCTTTGGTTCGCCTTCCCCACAAAATTTTCTATGTGTCTTTCCAAGTTAAGTTGAGCAACAGCCTTGCCACAGTGGATACACCGGTTCCCGTCAGATCACCGAAGTTAAGCGCTGTCGGACGTGGCCCGCACTTGGATGGGTGACCATCCAGGCCACCATGCGCTGTTGCCATTTTCCGGGGTGCACTCAGCCTCGTGATACCAAATGAGGAGCTACTCTCTCGAATAGTAGCGGTTCCGGCCAAAGAAAACCATCGTAACGACCGAGAGAGCAGTGTTATGACCACATGCCCCTCCTGCCTGCATCCTTTGGTGAGGATGACACTGCGGTCGGATGGTCCCTATGGGCCGCTTGTGGCCTGAAGACAGAGTGCTTTCAAGTTAAGTTGCTTGTAATTGTAATTCCTAGGTATTTAGTTGTATTTCCGGCGGCCTTTACATTTGATGGCTGGCACTTGGATGGGTTACCATCCAGCTGCCATGCGCTGTTGCCATTTTCCGGGGTGCACTCAGCCTCGTGATGCCAAATGAGGAGCTACTCGACCGAATAGTAGCGGCTCCGGTCAAAGAAAACCATCATAACGACCGGGAGAGCGGTGTTCTGACCACATGCCCCTCCTACCCGCATCCTCAACTGAGGATGACACGGCGGTCGGATGGTCCCGATGGGCCACTTGTGGCCTGAAGACGGAGTTTTTTTTATTTATTTATTTATTTATTTTTTTTAGGTTTGATTGATTTATCATGTAACCGAAGTTTAAGTGATTCCTTTCAGGACTCATGTGGGTGACCTCACACTTTTCATTATTTAGGGTCGATTTTCGCATCATACAGGTATAGTTTCTAAATCGTTTTGTAATATGTTTTGACCTTCTGATGACTTTATTAGGTGGTAAACGACAGCGTCTTCCGCAAAACTCCTAAAATGGCTGCTCAGATTGTCTCCTAAATCCCTATCGTTTTACTGGGTAGCTTCCCGCCAATTACTACGAACTGTGACCTCTCTGACAGGATGTTACGAATACAGTCGCATAACTGACTCAGCATTCCTACCGATACCTTTCGGAACCTTGCTGATACTCTTCTTGCACATCTCACAGTGGTCTGCACTGTACAACGTGGTTATTCTGGATTTGACAGTTGGTCATATTAATGTGACTGAACACATAAATTCGAAAAGGTCCGAAGGAAAATTAGGATTTAATGTCCAGTCGACGACGAGGTCATTAGGGATGGGGCAGAAGGTCAGGTTGTTCTTGTTAAGAATGAGGAAGGAAATCGGCCGTAGCCTTTCAATCCAGGAATTTGCCTGGAGCGATTTACAGAAATGATGGAAAACCTAAATCCGGATGGCTGGATGTTGAATCGAACTCCTCTTCCCTCGCTTGCGGGACCAGCGTGCAAAGGACTGTATTTTCTGGCTCAATGTCACAATCCGAAATATGCTGTCAGTAAACAGTCGTGTTGCGCTACAAATTAGTAACAAATCGGGACAGTAAATTTTCTAAGTTGGAACAGTCAATCCGGAAGTATCAACAGCCGCCAGCCTGGAGTCATAAACATTTCAACACCGTTTCTCTGTCAGATGCTCTCAACCTCTACACTCTTCAGTAAGATTGCGAGCGAGCTCAGCAACAAATTGTTAAAACAAAGCAGACCGAACTGCCTTCGTAACATTGGATAAGAGACACTAGGCAGGACGCGACATCGCCTAGTAGGGGTTTCATGAAGCAGTGAACACAGTGTAACAAAGCCGTTAAGCAAATGTAATGGAACTGAAGATCGCAGACGACTCGAGAAGAGCAAAACCGATTCGTTCATTACAAATGTCATACAGCGAAGCCTCTCCTCGACGGCATAAGTGCGCCACCCCGTTATCCTTGGCACTCAGTCATTAGGATCGATGGCATTCATATCATTCACATTAGATTCTCCGGTTATGGTATGCTAGCATCTTGTGTTTGAGATTATAGAAGCGTTGGTGCTACACCTGCTATCTTACAAGGAGATCGACGATCCATAGTCACGCATAATGAAATCCGCCATCCAGTACTGAAGTCAGTGCAGCAGCCAGCACATGGGTAGTCCAGGAATCTACCAACATGGCTCTCGTCCATGGGAGAAGCTGCCCTAAAACTACGGCGTCGCAAAAGTCCGGCGGGTCAGGTTCAGCATTCAGTATGACGTCACTACATCCGACACCGCGGTCTACCTGATGTGGCAACGTGGGCAGTTGTCTGGGAGGGACTGAGTACTCCGGAAAACGATGTGTGTACCAAGTACACACGTCGCGGTCACTGCCATCCCGAAACTGGGTAACCGATTTAACGTGCCTACTTCGCTGGCAGGTGGCAAACCGCACACCGGAATGTCGTCGACTTCCACTCGGAGCTGTTGCAGCATCCTTAGCAGCCTTGAGTCCGCTATTGGATTCAGCAGATTCCTCTCCGTGTTACGTAGCCACCGGCCATTACAGAAGACACAGCAACAACTTGTATTCTGAGTAATAAATGGAATAATCCTGAATACTGTTTTACTGCGTCTACTGCGTCTAACGATATCTGCATCATGACAAAACAGTAGTGGTTTCTAGGCCGGCAGTGGGTGACCCCTACAAATTGGTGGTCAGAAATGCTCTAAACTAGCCCCCATATGATTTGGAGAACAAAGATCCGGCACAACAACATCAGCAATAAACTGTGAGTCAAGGAGAAGATGTAGTTATTTGTTCTCATGAGAACTGTATTTTTTGCTGTATCCACCTTAAGACTTAAAGACTTTGAAGTTACCTTATATAGACCAAGAGAATCGACAGATTTATTGCAATTCAAAGGTAATGGTCGGCGAAATTACCTTGTTCTGACACTTCGTAAAACTTGTACCAGCAACATGTACCACGTGTAGAAAATACGGTCATACAGGACACGATTGATCAGAGTGTCGTTAGTTAGTGATTAGGTGTAGGAATTAGACGCAATTGTTTCATTTGTGCAACTGTGATTATTGAGTTATTGTTGGAAGTAATACCAGTTTGATTTATGTAAAAGCGAGAAAGGTAAATTGCACTAAAATGGCACAGACACAATCAGCTAGTACTAAAGAGGTGATAGAAATTCTTACGGAACAACCTTCCAAATTCTTAGAGGATAATGAACAACAGAAAGTACTTAATTAATAACTAAGTCAGCAGTTACAAGCTTTATTGGCAGAACAACAGCCACAGTCAGGTTAGGATGAAGTTAAAACTATAGTAAATGTTTCCGCTTCATCCGCTGATCCTTCAGCTACGAATCTCATAATCACCGTGTCTGGGACAACACCAGAGGACGCTATTATGTTTATATACGATGCATTAAGAACGGCGGTGTTAAGTAGCTGGTCAGATGAAATATGCTTGCAGATGGCCAAGTTACGCATCGTGGGCGAAACAAAAACCTATATCTCATATCATGTAGAGCTTAATGAGGTGTCCACATTCAAAGTCAGCAGAGGGTTCTCCTCAGAAGTGTAGAGAACAGAGCAGTTTTTAGGGAGAAAATCAATAGTTTAACACAGAAGGTGAGTGTAACAGCAGAGAAATTTCTGACTGAATACATAAAATCAATGCACGGACATAAAAGCTGAGGCACAAGCCAGACGCGCACTGAGTCTTGATCAAAGAAGAGGAAAATAGAGCGTTGCACGTGTTTCTCAGAGGGATGGACCCAGATTTTTAATGACGGTTGCGAATGGAAAACTCCGAGGATGTAGCCACAGCATTTTGCGTTGCTATGCATTTACAAGAAGAGGACAGAGCAACTACGATGAGTACTGAACGGAAGATGTTCAGATCTGGTAAAGAATGTTATCGCTGTGGTCAGCAGGGACATTTAAAGGCACATTGTCGTCAACGACAATGTTATAATTGCCAACAGTTCGTGCCTAAGACCTGGTATTTTCAATTTAGACGACAGGGCAAGTTCAACGCGAAAAAGAAACTGTTAAACGCAATCATGAATGTTCCTTCCGTCGGAAGCGTTTCCAGTACATTTCGGCTCTGTAAAAACGTACGCAGAGATGAATTGTTACTTAACAGCTTGAAAAATAAAGGGAAGTAGAAGCTTCAGTAGATGCTGGGGCACACATATCAGACGTGTGTCTGGACGTTATCGACAAGAGGAGACTGAAAACACAGAGCAATAGATTGTGTTCAATAGGGGATAACAAAATAGATTGTAAGGGGATAACACAGCTTCATTATAAGGTAGGAAACACATGGTTTCAGAAGAAAACTGAAGTGTTGCCGACTGGTGGGCAGAGATTTTCTGCGATACTCGTATTAGACTTTCTGGTTAGGCATCATGCTAAAATCTACCACTGTCAACAAACAGTTGAACTCAACATTGGGCGCAACAATTGCATATGTTTCTATGTCACAAGGTACACACATTGCTAAGGTAGTACCAAACAAATTGTGTACAACTACATTAAAAGTTGTTTCGCATGGCAGAAAACAAGCAGTTACCAGAAGTTAATTTGGGCTATGAGAGATGATGTTGCTATTGTACAACAAGCTTTGTGTATAATAGAACCTATGTCGATCAATGACATGCTGGATGAACAATATTGTTTTGTAAGAAAAAGTATAGAACACGTTAGGGAAATAAATGACCAGCTTATGGTGCCAATAAACCTGAATAATTTTGAAATGAACCAATTAAGTCTTCCGAAGGGATTGGTAGTAGATACACTACCGGCACACAATGAAGAAGACACAGATAGATCACACGTCCAGCATGTATGTGTTACAAGTTTAGTCACATAAATGGTAATGATCAGTCAGTCGTGGAGTCTAAGAATTTTTAGCTTATTGAAGCCCCGACAGCAATGTGATAGACTAATATACTCAAAAATCCGCCTCAGTTGCGAAAATTTTCTGTTCTTTACCCAGGTTTCGGCTAGAATAATCTAGCCTTCTTCAGAAGCATAAAATTACTATAACATGCCAGAGTAAGGCACACTCAACATTAAAAATTAAAACCTTTTACATCGGCCAAATAGGGAGATCATTGTCAGCAAGATATAAAGACCATATTCCAGCGAGAAGTGGTGACGGCACACGGGTTTCGACTTTCGCCGAGCATCTCGCCCAAATGGCCCATGCACCCAATCCTCCAATTAATACTGAGCTGTTGCACCGTGGGGTAAAAGGAACAAGGCTAGATATTTTAGAGAAGATGCAAATTTTTAAACACTTGCTATCCGATAAAGAAAACTTTCTGAACGATTAACTGCTGCTGTGAAATAAAAAAATTTTTCGAAGGTTTCCAATCTTTGTTACGTTTGGTTTAATTTATCCCTGTTACATCGACCACCATATTTCTCTCTTGGTCGCCGCATACCATATTCAGACATCAACCCTCGTACTTCCCTTTAAATTTAAGTTTGGCCCACTACTCTTTTATGAGAGTTTGGACGCCATTTTAGTTGAATTTAACAATAATGCAGCACAGTAAAGTAAAACTTAGCTGCTTTAAATACTTCTCCTTTCAATGACAACGATAACGTTACACGCATATCGCGTTACTTTCGATTTTACCTGTGGAAGATTATTCCCGTCAAAGTTACATTGTAGATTGTATGTTAGTACACTTGACCTATGTCGGTCAATAGCACATAAGCGTGATGACGGAGATGTTGTACCCTCCGCCACACTTTAATATGCGTGACCTATGTCGGTCAATAGCATAGATGAATTTAACAATTATGCAGCAAAGTAAAGTAGAACTTAGCTGCTCTAAATATTTCCCCTTTTAATGATAACGATAACGTTACACATGTATCGCGTTACTTACAGTGTTACCTATATAAAATATTTCCCGTCTAACGTACATCGTAGACTATATTTTAGTATACTTGACCATGTCGGTCAATAGCATGTAAGCGTGATGACGGAGACGTTGTACTCTCCGCCACACTTTAATTAATATGCTTGACCTATGTCGGTCAGTAGTAGTTAAGTGTGATGACAAGGGCATTGTACGCCCAGTTACACCCAATTTAAATTATAGTTAATGATTAAGGTTTAAAATAAGTGAGACAAGTAAGGTGCTCGCTATTAGTCATGTTCGGTGGGGATACTGTACACGATTACCATATGTGCATAGAGTCAAGGTAATCCATAAACTTTATATACCAAATAAAGTAAATTTCATACCATTTAATAAAATTTGCGTGTAGTTAATACACATAGGGACTTCATCTACATAATGCTTAGTTTGCTTAAAATTACGGTTATCAGCTCCCAACACGTGATATACAGACAGCCAGTGATATACCACCTTGACTCTCCGAATGCGCACGCTCACGAGTTGCTATGTGCTCAGTGCAATTCTGCGTGCAACGGTCAGTGCCAACGTAGCTGCCGTTGCCAAACGACGGCGTGGTGAAGTGATGCTGGGGCTGGAATTCAGTTAAGTAGTTTTAATTGGACATGGTACCACGATACTATAGGTTTTAATGTTAATGTTGACTGTGCCTTACTCTAGCATGTTATACTAATTTTATGCTTCTGAAGAAGGCTGGATTATACTAGCTGAAACCAGGATAAAGACCAGAAAATTTTCGCAACTGAGGCGGATTTTTCAATATATCAGTCATGCAGTCATTGCCAGTTCGGTACACAGACTTCTTTAATTCACAAGGTCCTCTACAAGCCACATCCGTAACACAGCATCGATTCCAAAAGACAGTCATGCTTCATGCACCAGCGCACCATAAGCAGTATATGAGGATGGCATCTGTTCCTTTGGACATGTCTGAAAGAACAGATGCCATCTCCAAATCGTTTAGGCTAACCGGCTGATGAGCTTCTTCAGTGTAGATGCACATGACTTGCCTGAACCCTTACGGGACTCGGTGGATTGTCTGCCGCCAGTAAAGGGTATAATGGTAGGGGCACTATGAATGTAGTGTGTGGACTGTAAGTTGCAAATGTGGGTTTCACAGGGAGCGTGCAGGGAGAAGTCCCTGCAGTCGCCCTATGCTCTGTGCCCTCGGTGGCTCAGATGGATAGACCGTCTGTAAGCAGCAGTTCTCGGGTTCGAGTCCCAGTTGGGGTTTTTTTTTTTTTTTTTTTTTTTTGGTCATCAGTGTACTGACTGGTTTGATGCGGCTCGCCACGAATTCCTTTCCTGTGCTAACCTCTTCATCTCAGAGTAGCACTTGCAACCTACGTCCTCAATTATTTGCTTGACGTATTCCAATCTCTGTCTTCCTCTACAGTTTTTGCCCTCTACAGCTCCCTCTAGTACCATGGAAGTCATTCCCTCATGTCTTAGCAGATGTCCTATCATCCTGTCCCTTCTCCTTATCAGTGTTTTCCACATATTCCTTTCCTCTCCGATTCTGCATAGAACCTCCTCATTCCTTACCTTATCAGTCCACCTAATTTTCAACATTCGTCTATAGCACCACATCTCAAGTGCTTCGATTCTCTTCTGTTCCGGTTTTCCCACAGTCCATGTTTCACTGCCATACAATGCTGTACTCCAGACGTACATCCACAGAAATTTCTTCCTCAAATTAAGGCCGGTATTTGATATTAGTAGACTTCTCTTGGCCAGAAATGCCTTTTTTGCCTTAGCGAGTCTGCTTTTGATGTCCTCCTTGCTCCGTCCGTCATTGGTTATTTTACTGCCTAGGTAGCAGAATTCCTTAACTTCATTGACTTCGTGACCATCAATCCTGATGTTAAGTTTCTCGCTGTTCTCATTTCTACTACTTCTCATTACCTTCGTCTTTCTCCGATTTACTCTCAAACCATACCGTGTACTCATTAGACTGTTCATTCCGTTCAGCAGATCATTTAATTCTTCTTCACTTTCACTCAGGATAGCAATGTCATCAGCGAATCGTATCATTGATATCCTCTCACCTTGTATTTTAATTCCACTCCTGAACCTTTCCTTTATTTCCATCATTGCTTCCTCGATGTACAGATTGAAGAGTAGGGGCGAAAGGCTACAGCCTTGTCTTACACCCTTCTTAATACGAGCACTTCGTTCTTGATCGTCCACTCTTATTATTCCCTCTTGGTTGTTGTACATATTGTATATGACCCGTCTCTCCCTATAGCTTACCCCTACTTTTTTCAGAATCTCGAACAGCTTGCACCATTTTATATTGTCGAACGCTTTTTCCAGGTCGACAAATCCTATGAAAGTCTCTTGATTTTTCTTTAGCCTTGCTTCCATTATTAGCCGTAACGTCAGAATTGCCTCTTTCGTCCCTTTACTTTTCCTAAAGCCAAACTGATCGTCACCTAGCGCATTCTCAATTTTCTTTCCCATTCGTCTGTATATTATTCTTGTAAGCAGCTTCGATGCATGAGCTGTTAAGCTGATTGTGCGATAATTCTCGCACTTGTCAGCTCTTGCCGTCTTCGGAATTGTGTGGATGATGCTTTTCCGAAAGTCAGATGGTATGTCGCCAGACTCATATATTCTACACACCAACGTGAATAGTCGTTTTGTTGCCACTTCCCACAATGATTTTAGAAATTCTGATGGAATGTTATCTATCCCTTCTGCCTTATTTGACCGTAAGTCCTCCAAAGCTCTTTTAAATTCCGATTCTAATACTGGATCCCCTATCTCTTCTAAATCGACTCCTGTTTCTTCTTCTATCACATCAGACAAATCTTCACCCTCATAGAGGCTTTCATTGTATTCTTTCCACCTATCTGCTCTCTCATCTTCATTTAACAGTGGAATTCCCGTTGCACTCTTAATGTTACCACCGTTGCTTTTAATGTCACCAAAGGTTGTTTTGACTTTCCTGTATGCTGAGTCTGTCCTTCCGACAATCATACCTTTTTCGATGTCTTCACAATTTTCCTGCAGCCATTTCGTCTTAGCTTCCCTGCACTTCCTGTTTATTTCATTCCTCAGCGACTTGTATTTCTGTATTCCTGATTTTCCCGGAACATGTTTGTACTTCCTCCTTTCACCAATCAACTCAAGTATTTCTTCTGTTACCCATGGTTTCTTCGCAGCTACCTTCTTTGTACCTATGTTTTCCTTCCCAACTTCTGTGATGGCCCTTTTTAGAGATGTCCATTCCTCTTCAACTGTACTGCCTACTGCGCTATTCCTTATTGCTGTATCTATAGCGTTAGAGAACTTCAAACGTCATTCCTTAGTACTTCCGTATCCCACTTCTTTGCGTATTGATTCTTCCTGACTAATGTCTTGAACTTCAGCCTACTCTTCATCACTACTATATTGTGATCTGAGTCTATATCTGCTCCTGGGTACGCCTTACAGTCCAGTATCTGATTTCGGAATCTCTGTCTGACCATGATGTAATCTAATTGAAATCTTTCCGTATCTCCCGGCCTTTTCCAAGTATACCTCCTCCTCTTGTGATTCTTGAACAGGGTATTCGCTATTACAAGCTGTAACTTGTTACAGAACTCAATTAGTCTTTCTCCTCTTTCATTCCTTGTCCCAAGCCCATATTCTCCTGTAACCTTTTCTTCTACTCCTTCCCCTACAACTGCATTCCAGTCGCCCATGACTATTAGATTTTCGTCCCCCTTTACATACTGCATTACCCTTTCAATATCCTCATACACTTTCTCTATCTGTTCATCTTCAGCTTGCGACGTCGGCATGTATACCTGAACTATCGTTGTCGGTGTTGGTCTGCTGTCGATTCTGATTAGAACAACCCGGTCACTGAACTGTTTACAGTAACACACCCTCTGCCCTACCTTCCTATTCGTAACGAATCCTACACCTGTTATACCATTTTCTGCTGCTGTTGATATTACCCGATACTCATCTGACCAGAAATCCTTGTCATCCTTTCACTTCACTTCACTGACCCCTACTATATCTAGATTGAGCCTTTGCATTTCCCTTTTCAGATTTTCTAGTTTCCCTACCACGTTCAAGCTTCTGACATTCCACGCCCCGACTCGTAGAACGTTATCCTTTCGTTGATTATTGTTGGGGTACACATTTTCAACTGTCCCTGTTGATGTATATCAACGCCCATCAGCAGCTCATGGTATTGATTTAATTGTAATTTGTAAGGGGTCCGCAGGTCCTTACTACTAAGTTTGCGCTCACACAGGTCGACAGGGCAACTATCGATTAGTGTGTCAGGTCGCGAGAGCGAGAGTGGAGTAGTAGTCAGCAGTGCTGTGTTGGGTAGGTTCCCGCGAGGCGGGCAGAGAGCTGGGCTGAAGCCAGCAGTTGTTGATTCATGAATTACCGACAAGGGAGTGGCCATCGCCGCGGTTTAACCCCTTTGTGTTAGTATTATACGGGAGAGTGAAGAAGTTTAATTACCAGTGTAATCAGTGATATTTGTGTGCCGTTATTGAGATTCCGCGTCTACCGCGCCGGCATTATTTGGATTGCAGTGTTGGATTACAGTGATTGGATTTCGCGTGTGACGGCGATGAATAACGAAGAAACCTGTGCTGAGATTAGCCGTTATTAACAGTGTATGGCGAAGGCAGTGGCTGTCTCCTTATCTTTGTGGTTTTTGATGAGAATATAGGTCTTGTTTAGTGAAGCTGTGGTTGTTGTTCTTCTTGCCACCAGACAGTACATTATTACCGTATTTGCGAAGGACAATATGGAATGTAACATCTCCTGAGCAGTCCAATCCGATTGCCAGCCCCATTAGGTACACGGTCACATTAATTAATTACTTAATTTGGGCTGCTATTCAAATCCGCGAACGAGCGGATACACCAAAACATAAGGGAGTGTTACAAATTTCATAAGCAGTGTAGGTTACCAAAACATTTCCAACTGTTAACAGTTCACTTAACAGAGCACAGCAATAGTCCATGGTCAGCAACTATGGTAAGCTTGTTGAAGAAGTCACCTGACAGAACAAGAAAAGAAATATTCAGTTGTGATTATATGTTTTTTAAAAGAATGTACAAAAACCAACGCATATCCGATTCCAAATATAACTGAAACTTTGGATAACATGGGGGAGTGTAAATTCTTTTCTACAATATATTTAAGGAGTGAATCCAGATGACAGATCTAAAGCAGCTTTTACAACATCATCGAGTCACTACCAGTATCGCAGAATGCCTTTTGGGTTAAACAACTCAACTGTAACATTACAGCGCTTGTCAGATGGACTCCTTCAATGGTTAAAACCAAAAAAATGCAAGATATATTACTATAACATCATCATGTTCTTCAAAAGATATAGATGAACGTGGAGAGTGCCTTAGTGATAGAAAACATCTTACCTCACATTAACATACTATTAGCCGAGGTAGACTGAGACTGGATTCTCATTAGCTGTATGTGATTTTTCAGCTCCACATAGAGTTTAGCAATTAAAATCATTTCTTGAATTGGCAAATTATTACCAAAAATTCTTCAAAGCCTATGCAGAAATTGTGCTTCCATAGACTAGATTATCCTGTATTAATTTTTCCCGATTTTTCTAAAGAATTTATATTATCATGTGATGCAAGCTGTATACCTTTGGGTGTTACTTACGTCAAATTGCAGATGGAAAAGAACATCCAGCAGCTTATGCATCTCACTCACTAAAGAAGCCTGAGCACACTTATACTGCTACAGAAAAGGAGATGTTAGCTTTGATGTAAAGTATTTCTTATTTCTATTGCTACCTATAAGGCCATAAATTTAAAGTCGTTATGGACCATACAACCTTGAAGAGGTTATTAGGACTAAAAGACACTTCAAGTCGATTAACAACATGGGTACTGAAACTGATTGAGTTTCAATATGTAGTAGTTCACAAGTCTGCTGTCAAGCGCAGAAAGGCAGACACACTCAGTAGGAAAACTGCTGTGTTGCAGGTATTGGACTAAATGTACTATATTTGAAAAGGGCACAAGCAATGGATACAGAATAGTAAGCATACAGTAAACAACCACGATTTCGTATGCAAGAAGGTGTACTGTGTAAGTTGACTAAATGTAGAGCAGGCATAATTTTTCCTGCAGCACTACAAATGGTTCAAATGGCTCTGAGCACTATGGGACTTAACATCTATGGTCATCAGTCCCCTAGAACTTAGAACTACTTAAACCTAACTAACCTAAGGACGTCACACAACAGCACTACAAACTAAAGAGTTATGACAAGAACTTGTTAATGAACTATGAGGAAATGGAGAAAGGAGAGATTCTGACCGACGAGTTGCATTACAATTTTGGTGGAGAACATGACAGGGTGATACGAAGCAATATGTAAAAAATTGTGTTCCATGTGCTCAATGGACATATTTGATTCTCCAAAAGATATGACTTCTAAGACTATCAGAATTGAAAAACCTTTCCAAATCATGGGAATTGATGTGCTGGGACCATTTTATAGAAATTTTGTGGGTAATAAGTGCATGCTGATGATGATCGACCATTTTACAAAATACTTCGGAAGGACAGCAATACGAGATTAAAGTGTGAGCATGGTAGCTCTAGCCATGGTTAACAGTTGGTTACTTGAGATTGGTGTACCAGAAACTAGGGTCAGATCATGGGACTAGTTTCGTGTCTGATATTCTGAGACAGTTATGTCATCTATTGGAAGTAAAAAAATTGCATGTTAGTCTATTTCACACACAAGCTAACATTTATCCACCATAGATGTTAAGATGTTAAATCACTATGTGCATTGTCGACATTTAGACGGGAATGTCTATTTAGGCCAAGCAGTGAAAGTGTACAACTCAAAAATTTATGCATGGACGTGTCTTTTACTATACAAAAGGCATCGTAGCCACTTTGGGATGCACTCTGAGAGAGTTTTATGGATTGAGGCAGTGACTTCTTACGTCATTGCTGTGCACTGAATAGCAAATTTTGTCAGGTAGTTGTACTTACAGTCGGGCAAATAGTCAGTGTTACATCATCGTACAGCATGGGAAGAAGTAAGCGCAACAAGCAGAAGAGGAGTTTTGTTTGGCCAGAAACGTCGACCTCCGAAAAACTGGAGGAAGTTGGGCCACAGACACGACTCCAACAGAGCCAAGAAGAAGAAATCCCTTATTGGGGCAGATACTGGGCTGATGGCTATCTGGTGTTTGTCCGATATACTAGGGATGACTGGATTGAGACCCATGGGGACCTGACTGGAGATCTCCATTACGGATGCAAAATCACACTCATGGGTAATGATAACTCATTTGAGATCCGGATTTTTTTTTTTTTGAGTGACCGGCACAAAGTTAGGAAGTGATGAAGGGCTATATTATTGAAGATCCAGTTGGGACAGTCCTTCAGAAGAAGACGCCACAAGTTACAGCTCTGCTACATGGGCTAACGTGGATGTTCGACATGAAAACACCGCACTTTTGAACCGTGGATGGGATGCCACGGCGAAACTTCACACTCTAACTGATACGAAGAGACCGCCACTATTTATTCTGGCAGTAGATCCGACTACTGATGTGGTTAGTTTCACAAAGAACCCAGAAGACGTCTTAAAGGTGACGGACTTGGTTGGCTTCGAAGTACGAACAGAACCTTTCCCAGATGAATTTGACATTAAACCACAATGTTATAAATGTCAAGAGCAGCACCATACAGTAAAATACTGCTACAATAAAATGAAATGCTTAAGTGTACCGGTAATCAAGCCAGCCGCAATTGTACACAGAAAATTGAAGAAAATACAACGTGCGCCCGCTGTGGGGGATCACACATTGCGAGCTGGCATGGCTGCGAGACCTTCAGAGTTCGTAACAACGTTGGAGATAAGAAACACGTGAAGTCGGAGGAAACCGCTAGGAAGAGGAGGAGGCGATGAAGACGTGGGAATCGCGGGACATCATTGACTGAGAAGATCAAAGGTGGCTCGGCAGCGACAACTGAACCCGGTGACCAACCAGTGACCTCTACAAGTGACAGTGGTGATAGGGGCCGGTCTCAATGTGCGGAGTCGGGGCAAGCGGAGCCAAGACACCGAGAAGGAAAAACCACTGCAGTAGCAGAAGCCAGTGCAAGACTAGAAGCCATGGAATCTGGGATGGAGTTATTGGTGAAGGTACTGCTTTCCCATTAGCTGGAGACCAGCCTGCTAAACAGAAATGAAGGGGTGGTTCAAGCCGCAGTTAAGACATCAAGATAGCGCTTTGCGCATTTTTCAGTCCCAGCCTAGGTTCCTGTAGAAGTTTTCCTTAAGGCTGTAACGCAAATTTCAGGACTAGCATCTCCTCCTCTGTCCAACAAGTGCTATACTTATCTGTCCTTACAGCGAAATAAATAAAGAGAGAGGAAGTATTAATCCTACCCTAATTAAAACAAATAAATGGAGTCACAACAGAATAAAAGTAACTATAACTAAAAAGAGTTAACTCTAGATGCAGACCACCCTCTGCAGAGGGATGGAAGATAAAAAAAGAAAACAATAAAGTAGTGTATGGGTGAAAGACTTAGTGCAGCCAAAGGTCGGAGTGCAGGGCAAATAGGTGGAGCAAAATGCAAAAATTTTAAAAGGAATTTGGCAATGAGTGAAACGTGCAAATACAAAGGCACTGGACCATCAAATGCGAATTGGGCAGGGTACAACTAAATTACATCTGTACAGAGTAGGAAACTAGGTTCTATTAGCAAATCAGTATACCTCAAATGGTAAAACAGAGAAATTCTTGACGAAGTTTCAAGGACCGTAACAGGTAGTGGAGATGACTTCACCTATCAACGTCAAGTTGCAGTTATTAACAGAAACATCGGCTGTACATGTTAGTCGAATTAAACCTTTTAAGAACACAGCTAATGTATTCCAGCAAATGGTTCAAATGGCTCTGAGCACTATGGGACTTAACATCTGAGGTCATCCGTCCCCTAGAACTTAGAACTAGTTAAAACAATATGGATTGTTAGTAAACAAGTGTGATATAACCAGAACAAAGTTTCATCTTCCTGATATCATTACAGGTGCATAGTAAGTACAGGAACTCGACCAGTGTTGTATTGGATGGAGAAATCTTTTAGCGTTTTACCTTTGCAAAACTTAATCTTCCTGAATAATACTTTGGATCTCTGTTTACTATGGGCAATAGATGAGTTAGTCGTTGCAGAAAAAGGCCAAATTTCGGTAGATCAAATGTTACCGCATGTGCGGAAATATCAAGAGAAGTGTAAAAAGAATATTATTACAATCAGTGTACCAACCACTGGTATCATGGTGACACCAACTTTCATTTGTGCAGTATAGGTTTATCTGAGAAAGACAACAATCGTGCAAAGGGAAAACTGTCCATGAATTTCCTATGAAATTATTTGTACTAGTAAGTAGCAGATTTAGAGTAAATTGTAAAAATTAGCAGTCTGGAAAAATAATGTTGAGCTAGGATAACATTTTCTTTGTGTTTAATGGAACAAAAACTTCAGATTATATGTACGTAGGTAACCCAGTTAAGACAACAGATAGATAAGGGTCAAATTCTACAGGGATTTTGTTAAATTGGAGGGGAATATAACGCGAAAAATTTGTAAGGAAACGGAAGTAAAATTTTCTATCTTTTAACAGCCGGCATTACTCAGTCGTGCGCAAGTATTAATAGAATCAAGGCGCCTCGTTTCTTTCTGTTAATTCTACATCTACATCTACATGATTACTCTGCAATTCACATTTAAGTGCTTGGGAGATGGTTCATCGAACCACAATCATATTATCTCCCTACCATTCCCCTCCCGAACAGCGCGCGGGAAAAACGAACACCTAAACCTTTCTGTTCGAGCTCTGATTTCTCTTATTTCATTTTGATGATCATTCCTACCTATGTAGGTTGGGCTCAACAAAATATTTTCGCATTCGGAAGAGAAAGTTGGCGACTGAAATTTCGTAAATAGATCTCGCCGCGACGAAAAACGTCTTTGCTTTAATGACTTCCATTCCAACTCGCGTATCATATCTGACACACTCTCTCCCCTATTACGTGATAATACAAAACGAGCTGCCCTTTTTTGCACCCTTTCGATGTCCTCCGTCAATCCCACCTGGTGAGGATCCCACACCGCGCAGCAATATTCTAACAGAGGACGAACGAGTGTAGTGTAAGCTGTCTCTTTAGCGGACTTGTTGCATCTTCTAAGTGTCCTGCCAATGAAACGCAACATTTGGCTCGCCTTCCACACAATATTATCTATGTGGTCTATCCAACTGAAGTTGTTCGTAATTTTAACACCAAGGTACTTAGTTGAATTGACAGCCTTGAGAATTGTACTATTTATCGAGTAATCGAATTCCAACGGATCTCTTTTGGAACTCATGTGGATCACCTCACACTTTTCGTTATTTAGCGTCAGCTGCCACCTGCCACACCATACAGCAATCTTTTCTAAATCGCTTTGCAACTGATACTGGTCTTCAGATGACCTTACTAGACGGTAAATTATAGCATCATCTACGAACAACCTAAGAGAACTGCTCAGATTGTCACCCAGGTCATTTACATAGATCAGGAACAGCAGAGGTCCCAGGACGCTTCCCTGGGGAACACCTGATATCACTTCAGTTTTACTCGATGATTTGCGGTCTATTACTACGAACTGCGACCTTCCTGACAGGAAATCCAGTCGCATAACTGAGACGATACCCCATAGGCCCGCAGCTTGATTAGAAGTCGCTTGTGAGGAACGGTGTCAAAAGCTTTCCTGAAATCTAGAAATACGGAATCAACTTGAGGTCCCCTGTCGATAGCGGCCATTACTTCGTGCGAATAAAGAGCTAGCTGCGTTGCACAAGAACGATGTTTTCTGAAACCATGCTGATTATGTATCAATCGATCGTTCCCTTCGAGGTGATTCATAACGTTTGAATACAGTATATGCTCCAAAACCCTACTGCAAACCGACGTCAATGATATAGGTCTGTAGTTCGATGGATTACTCCTACTACCCTTCTTAAACTCTGGTGCGACCTGCGCAATTTTACAATCTGTAGGTACAGATCTATCGGTGAGCGAGCGGTTGTATATGATTGCTAAGTAGGGAGCTATTGTATCAGCGTAATCTGAAAGGAACCTAATCGGTATACAATCTGGACCTGAAGACTGGCCCGTATCAAGCGATTTGAGTTGCTTCGTAACCCCTAAGGTATCTACTTCTAAGAAACTCATGCTAGTAGCTGTTCGTGTTTCAAATTCTGGAATATTCCATTCGTCTTCCCTGGTGAAGGAATTTCGGAAAACTGCGTTCAATAACTCCGCTTTAGCGGCACAGTCGTCGGTAACAGTACCATCGGCACTGCGCAGCGAAGGTATTGACTGCGTCTTGCCGCTTGTGTACTTTACATACGACCAGAATTTCTTCGGATTTCCTACCAAATTTCGAGACAATGTTTCGTTGTGGAACCTATTAAAGGCATCTCGCATTGAAGTCCGTGCCAAATTTCGCGCGTCTGTAAATTTTAGCCAATCTTCGGGATTTCGCGTTCTTCTGAACCTCGCATGCTTGTTCCGTTGCCTCTACAACAGCGTTCGGACCTGTTTTGTGTACCATGGGGGATCAGTTCCATCTCTTACCAATTTATGAGGTATGAATCTCTCAATTGCTGTTGTTACTATATCTTTGAATTTGAGCCACATGTCGTCTACATTTGCATAGTCAGTTCGGAAAGAATGGAGATTGTCTCTTAGGAAGGCTTCTAGTGACACTTTATCCGCTTTTTTAAATAAAATTAATTTGCGTTTGTTTCTGGTGGATTTGGAAGGAACGGTATTGAGCCTAGCTATAACGACCTTGTGATCACTAACCCCTGTATCAGTCATGATGCTCTCTATTAGCTCTGGATTGTTTATGCCTAAGAGGTCAAGTGTGTTTTCGCAACCATTTACGATTCGCGTGGGTTCGTGGACTAACTGCTCGAAATAATTTTCGGAGAAAGTATTTAGGACAATCTCGGAAGATGTTTTCTGCCTACCACATATAATTACATTTTAATACTGCCTACAGTCAACAGAACTGGTCGTACTGCATTACCAGTAGTTTGTTGATGCGACAGAGTAATTGTTCAGCGACAGCACGTGTGGAGAAACAGTTGACTGGTGGAAGAGAGATTTTTCAACTTTATTTTTATTTTAGTGTTGTAGACGCACTGTTGAACTAAAACATTATGACCAGCCACTTAATAGCATGTTGATCTATGTTTAGAACGCAATACAGCAACGGTACTGCTTGGCTTGGATTCTACAAGCCCTTGGTAGGTTTCCAGTGGTATGTGGCAGCATATGCCTAAGCACAGTTCACACAGTTCCCCTGAACTATAGACCGGGGATTTGTGGGTGTGAAGCTGACGTGCGATAGCATCACGGAAGTGTTCCGGCGTGTTCAGGGCAGGCGAATTTGGTGGCAAGAACATCACAGCTAAGTTCACTATCATGCTTCTCAAACTACTCTAACAATATTCTGACCTTGTGAGACGAACAGTGAGCTGTGTGATGGCATATCCACACACGACGATCATACAGGTGTAACAAAAAATGTGACTCATCCTGCCAGGCGACGCATTCCAGCTGACCCACTGTACAATCTCGACAATACTGTGCTCCTACCATCGTAATTGATGATGTAATTGGGTCAGAATGGTGTGGTATCACTCATCGATTCACCCAACAGATGTCACAATTGGCAACGGAACTGCAAATTTCTGTCAGTGGCCGATATCAGTGATGCAGCGGACTCAATCGAACACGTTCACTGAGCCCCACCTCCGGCATCTCCATGGTATGAGCGCCCTCTGTTGCTGAAAAACAGGACGCCAGCGGCAGCCACTCAACCCTGTTGCACCTGAAGCCGCTTCGCGATGTGATGCTACACAAATGCCGCCCAGACACGGCTGCGACAGCATCATTCATGCTGTAGTGCAGGGTGCCTATTCCTCGTTGACGCAGACAGCTGAACTCGATCTCTTGCTGCATTATTTGTAATGAGTCTTCATACGCTTGGAGAAATGCGTGTTAACTATATCTTCTGTTTACTGTGTTAACTCGTTTTCTAATCTTTTCTGCTCCTGTTCAGCTTTCCTAAAATTACAGTTGCTGCACAACTCCACAGACCACCTCTCCTTACCTTTGTGTTTGAAGCCTTAAACAGCACATCAGAACACGTCGGCGTAATCTGCTGCAGATTTCCATATTCAACAATAGGCACTGAATGGTGTGCACTGAAAGACATGTGGCTGCACCAACATTGTACTCAAATAGTTCAAATGGCTCTGAGCACTATGGGACTCAACATCGTAGGTCATAAGTCCCCTAGAACTTAGAACTACTTAAACCTAACTAACCTAAGGACATCACACACACCCATGCCCAAGGCAGGATTCGAACCTGCGACCGTAGCAGTCCCGCGGTTCCGGACTGCAGCGCCAGAACTGCTAGACCACCGCGGCCGGCCCATTGTACTCCTTCGTTAGATCTTCCACAGATCACCAAGTCATGGTTTCACCATCCTTCAACCACTTTCCACAGATGTTCACTACAGTAGCAAATGAACAACAACCAACCAGTTTCACTGTGAATGTATATCTATATTTAAACGGATTTATGTGTGTCTGTAAGCATCTTCCTAGTCTCCTCCTAAACCACGGGGTTGAATTCCACAAAAATTTGGTAAACATGCAATTTATTGTATGGAAAAAAGTACCGTGGGGTAAGTGCCATCTTTCTCCCATGGGAGTGTGGATGACAGTGAGAAAATGTTCGCTATGCCTGACGTCTAGGCTTCTCCACAAGACCTACTTGCTGTGAGGGTAGTATCACAATGCTTTCCAAGGGGTATGTGTGTGAACGTGCATAGCAAAGCACAGAGGGAGAGGGCAGGAGGAGATGAATTTGTGAGAGAGGGATACTCAGATGCACAGGGAAAAGGGGAGGATGAGATGGCCAGATAGAGGTTGGAGTACAAGATGGACAGTGAAGATGGTGTAAATACCTTAGCCTTCTCCCTTTGCAACCACACGAAGCTGGTCAGAGGCCTGAAGCCACGTTGTCTTCCTCACTGAATCATCCTTGAGAGAGGAGATGGACAAACAGAGGTGGGAAGATGAGATGGGCAGAGAGAGTGGGGAGGAGGAGATTGTCAGAGTGAGGGGGATGAGGAGAAGGTCAGAGAGAATGGGAAGGAAGGAATTGGCAGAGAGGGAGAATGACGAGATATACAGAGAGAGGGAGAGGAAGAGGTGGTGGAAGAGGGGAGTGGGAGATGACGAGAGAGGAGGGAGGAGATTGAACAGAAGAGAGGGGGAGATAGGGATGGACAGAGAGAGAGGGGGGGCAATGATTTTCAAAGACAGGGTGGAGGAGATGGACAGGGAAAGGAGGAGGAGAGGATGGAGATAGGTGGGAGGAGGTAATGGACACACAGACACTATAAGGATATCCAGTGCTGATTTACTATGGAGTCATTCTCTTCTTCATGGTACTGTTTTCATGTTGTCTGGAGCGGCATGGTATCAACACACTGATGTCACGACCATTGTTAAGTTCCCAGATTGAGGAATCGCAGCTTGTCTCTCAGGCATCTCATCAACTGGCCCCTCTAGGCTGAATGCACCCTTTTCTAGTCCCACCAACGAAATACCCCTGGCACCTCCGAGAACTGAATCGGGGTCCTCCACATACAAAATGGATATGCTGATACATTCCTAACTCATTTTTTACTAAAAGATTTTGTTGCTATTGCTATCTCTTTCCTGGGATTGTTTCTCTGATGCCAGCAACTATTCCAACCCATAATCTTATTATTATTATTATTATTTTAGTTATAAGTTTTGTGGCTGAAGTGATTTGGCCTGCCACGAAACCATGATACATAAAAAATCTATTTCATATAAAATTTGAAATGTAATTAACGTCCTTGAAATTTTTTGGGGGGAATTGTGACTGAGGGTGAGGAGTTCGTTCATCTGGGTGATCTCAAAAGGCTCAGCAGGCTATGTTCAGCCGTTGGAGCCATACGGCATTCTACATTGGAAGAACTTCATAAGAAAGTTTTTAGATCCAATTCTGCTGAATGATAATGATGTCATTCTCCACTTGAGAAACAATATAATCAAGCTCCAGTGACTAGCTCATAATCAGTTCTCTTTGTCAGGGTTTTCCAGTGTACTGAAGTATTCCTGACACAAATCAGGATATTTAAAGTGTAGCCTACTACAATTTGAAATCCTGCTGAATTTTGTTTTATATTGTACGATCAGTCGTGCGTTCTGTGCAAGAAAGTTCGTTCATTTTATGTGCATCGCGTATAAAACGTCATGTTTTAAGCATTTATTGACAGATTATCATTATTGTAACGGTTTTGTATCACATTAATGAGTTACATATTATTTTGAATTAACAAAATACTCATATGTGAAACGCTAAACTAAAAGAAATACAAAAATATGAACATAAAATGTAAAATAACAATTTAACACATAAAACAGAAATTGATTAAAATAAATAATTAAAATAATATTCAACATTTAGATTTTTTAATTATACATGTTGAAAATACTCCACAGCACATTGGGTACTGATTATTTTCCAAAACTGGTATTTCAGAAATCAAGTTTATTCCGTATGGATGTATGTGGCGTAATAGCTTCTTTAATTTATTTTGTAACAGTAATTTCCATTTTCCAAAATTAAGTAATGTTGGTGGGGTATCATGCAAAATTTAAGATTATTACAAAAATTGATTACACAGTTTTCAAGGATGTTAATGACATTTCAACTTGCACAAAATGGTTCAAATGGCTCTGAGCACTATGGGACTCAACTGCTGTGGTCATAAGTCCCCTAGAACTTAGAACTACTTAAACCTAACTAACCTAAGGACATCACACACATCCATGCCCGAGGCAGGATTCGAACCTGCGACCGTAGCGGTCGTGCGGTTCCAGACTGTAGCGCCTTTAACCGTTCGGCCACTCCGGCCGGCTCAACTTGCACATGAAACACTTTTTTATGTACCATGGTTTCGAAGATATTCCCTCTAAACCTAATGTACCAAGTTACCTTTCGAGGTGTGTTTTGCCCGTTCAGACTGAAATCGGACAAAAACGAAACAATACACACTGTATTATTTTGACCTCTCTACATACCCGTCACATCCCATCAAAATTGGTTATTTACACCTGGGAATGCTTCCTAGTCAGTACCAAGAATGGGCATGAAACTGTAACTGGATCCTTCTATCGACCACCAGTCTCACCTCCTAGTGTATCTGGAAACTTTAGAGGAAACCTCAGTTCACTTGTACCTAAGTTCCAGAATCATGCTGTAATCGTCAGAGAAGACTTTTAGCATCCCACAATTAATATTAATAATTACTGTTTTGTTAGTGGTGAATGTGACAAGTTATCTTGCGAAACATGACGAAATGTCTTCTCTGAAAACTACCTAAAACAATGTTTTCGGATCCCCATTTATGATGGAAATATATTAGAACTAATGGCAACAAATAGCGCTGACCTCCGTATGCCCATCGTCTCTAACGATCTCGATGTCGACGGAACGTTAAACCAAATCATCCTACTTTCGATTTTTCCCCGACGTCCATATCGAAACTGGTATCAGTGACCACGAGGCAGTTGTAGCAACACATGGCATAATGAAAGCGTAGAATCGAGGCAGTCAGGTAGATGCAGAATTTCTCTATTTCCGAAAAGCATTTGACTCACTACCACAACCAAGCTTGTTATAAAAAGTACGATCCTACAGGGTATTACGGGGAATTTATGACTGGATTGATGGTTGTTTGGTAGGGAGAACGCATCACTTTCTCTTGGATGGGGAGTGATCGACAAATGTAGAAGTGACATCGTGTGGGCCGAGGGAATATGTTGCTGTACATATTTTATGTTAATGACGTTGCAGACAATGTTGACTCATAATAACCTCAGACTTTTCACAGGCGATGTTCTTAGCTCTGTACAGTGGCCACACTAACAAAATCGAACTCAAAACCTGCAAAGGAACTATGTTCCTGCACCCGTGGGAGACCACTGGAAAGATTTAAAGGGCAGATGTTTCCACGAATACGGATTTGTCGAATCACATACATTCCTTTATGTAAGCTCTATACACTTTCCAATAAACAATAAAAATCTAGTTAATCCCAAACTTCCATTCATAAAATCTCCGTTGTCTCCTCTCTGCTTCAGTGATAAATTAACGCGAACAACTGACGTTAATCAATATGTACTTCGTGCAGAAATGCAATGACACCTCTTTAGGAATTTTGGAACATTCACAACTGCTACACGTTTCATTCATAAACTAACAATAAGCAGTAACTGATAGGTAACGATGAGAGTTGCACGGTATCTGATAACAGAGCTAGTTTCTACATATGTTATGCAGAGTTCCGTGGATAATTTTAAGTATAAATTTGACACTACGAGATTGATTACAGAAACGATAAGATATACGACGCGTATAAAATGAATAAGATTCTGTTGTCAAGTCCTCACAGTTTGCTCATAACACTGCGTAGTGATAGCTTTCGCTAACATGGGCTGCAGAGGTACAAGTAAGTTTCTTCAATTGAACGATTCACATATAAGCCTACTTATAAGCGTAGTTCTGAGGGGAAAAAAGAAAATAATAAAAGCAGATCACGCCACCATAGTGGATGATATTCCATATTTGATCGTGATGCGTAAAGCTTTTTTTTTTCTCTGGATATATTCAACGTACTGTTACATATGACGAACACATCTTCGTGTTATGAATTTTACTCCGGACATATATATGATTTTTAATGTTTCAAAATGGTCGCGGAAGAAATCACGAAGAACTTACGTATAACAGCTTGCACCGTTGCTTAAAAATTAGCACCTTTTTGTCATGGCAAAAATGGACATAACACGGAATCTTGCAACGTGCACCAGGCAGAAACTTATTACGCTCAACTTCTCTCGTTTGTACCACTGATACGCGTAGTGAATCCAAAGTAGAGGTCACGTACTTCGCCTTTAAGATCGTTCGATACAATTAAGCAGGAATTTCGAATGCTAATTTTCTGAAATGGACATTTTTTTCTCTCAGTTCCTATCTTGCAAATAAAGGTTATGGTATATTAACGAATTCTTCTGTCATCAGCAATTCTTTTGCTGCGACAGTATAAATTTTACAGTTTCATTCATATTTTGGTCGATCTAGTTGCAATAGATGCACATATGTAATTTTATTCACAATATTGTGTATCAAGATTAAGTGGTTGCGTCTGTAGTGTTAGGATGAATAAAGACCGTTACGCCTTTTGGAAAAATGGCTCAGCCACGTGAACATTTCACGATTCTGAAACACGTTTCGACCAGCCACTAGCTATCTTCATACTATCAATAGATAAAAAGAGGAGAAAATGAATCTTTATAAAAACCATTAAATATAAATATTAGTGTACAGCATCTACAAAATTTCACTTAGAATGGATGTAGTTACGGGATGTCAATATTCGTTAAGAAAGTTTCTTGGAAGTGTGGTACAAACGTAAGTTTATTAATGCTGTTTGACAAGTCCTCTGATGAACTTATGCTGTACACAAAAACGATACATTTAATGTGTCCCTGTGTAGATACCTCTAGGTCAGATCAGAGACGAAATGTAATGGAACAGTCAGCTTGTGCTTTCATTTTGCCAAATACTGGGAGCGAGACAAAAAGTATGATTACCTTAGTTACATACGATTTGAAGAATCCAGTATTTTCATTGTGTAAAACTTTTACCAAGAGAAAAGACTACTGTTTTCGTCAGGTACTGTACATATCTTCGAAGATTGTCAAGAGTTTTATGGTTGTGGTATGAGACGGCTGTCAAACAGGTATAAAGCTTCGTGATTCACCTCTTTCCGATTAAAATTTGGATCCTCTTTCTCTTCCAATATCATATTTGTGAATATCGTTATTACTTCCAAACAAGAGTGTAAACTGACAAGAAAAATTTCATAGGTGAATAAATACACAGAGATGTTATATTTAATGAACCCAACTACTTAAAAACAGATGACTACATGGATTTGTGTGTGAGAATGCATGTGTTCGTTCGTGCGTGCGTGCGTGTGTGTGTGTGTGTGTGTGTGTGTGTGTGTGTGTGTGTGTGTTTGTGTGTGTGTGTGTAGATGCCACACGTAAGTCTGGAAACAGTCCAAAATATTATGTTGTGCGACAACAAGTGAAAATCTGCAGGTAATGACTGTGTTCTCGAAATAGCTAATAACTCTCCGGTCATGCCATAGTATGGAAGCATATTTCGATCTGACGTCTATGAACTGGGAGACCGGGATAGACAATGTCATGACATTGTGACAGATGTATTTTCTGAGACGATAGCGAACAGGTGGTGAGCCAAGCCGTACATGAGGAAATGTACTGGATCTGGTGGCAAAAAAAAGTCTGAAATTTTCGAACCAGTGAACATAGCCATGGAAATCAGCGACCAACAGGCACATTAAAGAATCTTTGATTATTGCTATTGAATAAAAAAATTAAGAAGTCGATACAAGTAACTAAGTGTAATCCCACGAATAGCTCGTATATAATTTCGCATATTGTTAGGCGATAGTGTGAGATCCAATGCTTTCTTAATGTTTGCCTTATTAATATTATCATATAATTAAATTGTTATGTTAAAATACAACTTCTTAAAGTTTTTTCTCAATAATCCAAAATAGTTATATTTGTTGCTAGATCCACAATGTTTTATTATTGTTATCACCTACTACACTCTATCTGTATTTAAACAATCTTTTAATTACCATATGTGCTACTTCTGTGATAAGGTACTGGCCGCTTGATATATGCATCCAATGCCATTAAAAATGACAGAAGTCGAACATAGCCAAAAGAATGTATCCATCACCACATGCCACTTTCTAGCTTGCAACGTACAGTCAGAACAGTATGTGAATTTAAATATTTTAATAGGTTCTCTGTAAAACTTTCCACTTGGGTTTCTGTCAACATGTTCTCCTAATACTTTCACCTTTCATCCATATTTATTCATTCTTGTTGAAATACAACATTACTACGTTCTGGAAATAGACGGTTCATTTCTTTCTAAAGTTTAATGCAAGGCCAATTTCATAGAAGCATTTCGTGATATTTACAGAAACATTGTTTATCGATTTTTGTAATAATGCATCGTTAGTAGATTCAGTCACATTATGTACATGTACCACACATACAACGGTGTGTCCATTCCTGTTCAAATTAGGAACGTAGTTGACTGACACAACTTTAACTGTGAATATTCGATTTATAAATTGAAAACCCCATTTCATGTTGCAATCAGCGTATATTTATTTATGTTTCAGGCGCATATCGCCTTTTTTTACATTTAGGCATCTTCAGTTGATTTAATTTGGAATAGTGTAGTTATGGTTTTATATGAGATATTTATAAATTTGGAAAGACTTCACGACACGATTTTTACGATACTAATTTTATTATTTAAAGTTATTCTTTTTTCCAGCCTAAATATGCGTTTCTCCTCCTCTAGTCATTGGCCAGAGGTAGCACTGTCACTTATAAAACTTTTCTCGTCATCATCTTTTTATTTTGAAGTTTTCGTACTTCGTCAGCTAACTGCTGTGGGGCACCACTACTGGAATGGATCGAATTGTAGAGTTACCTTACGAGAACAGCGAGCGATAACTGTCGTTAACTGTATGTCTACTTGCTTTCTCTTTTCTCATCAATTTACGTGTGTGTCGCCACGCTAACTTTGTTTCTTTCTGTTTTGAGAGCTGACACAATCATACACCAAACCTTAAACTATCCAAAGGCACAGAAGCAAGCAGCACTTCGACCTATGATCCACAGATTATAATGCAGTGCAATCCAACAAATAAAACTACAAACGAGAACTAGGCATTATAATGCAGATAGCCAAAAACAAAGGGTGCAATAGTAGCACAGTCACAAAGCTAACAACAAAATTAAAAGTAAAAACATCAAATACGAAACAGCAAGCAACAACGATACGTAAGCCAAAACACAAACACAAGCACACATCCAGTACCATAACAATAACACGGAATAAAAATCACGAAAATATAAGAGAAGACACAAGATGGTACACAAACTCACACACTGCTAGCATTTTCAAAAAAACAAGGCATTAACATAGGATACAAAACAGATAGTTCTGTCGAAAACTACATTCCAAAACTAATAAAAAACATACTGTAGGGTTGTACCATAAAGCAGATATATATTAATCACAATTTCAAACATGTGATAAGAGATACACGGGGCAAGTAGGTAGAACGTTCGATATCCGATACAGAGGACACACGAGAGTCTGAAAGTAGGAGATAAATCATTCCACATTTGCACAGCATCTCAGAGAACATAATCCCAACCCAACCTCTAGAGTAAAAGATATGAAAATAATCAGAATAAACAATACGACACCTTCTAACCTTGCAAGCAAATTATCAAATACACCACAGCTGCAAATAAAACCCTTTGAGTGACCAAGTGTATGTACAAAACAACTCATTGTTGACGTTAATAGATAAAATAATAGAAAAGATTCCCAGCAGATGATCATCAGAACAATGCTACAAAACCTCTTTCCCCTCACTTTTCGGTGATCACCTTAGCATAGTGTTGAAACCAAATATCCAGTAGTCTGGTCATCTACAGCTCTTAACCCACTCTCTGAGAGCTATTAGATCCATATTCAGCTCTCCGTAATGCCCTCCTCGATTAGCCACAAATTTACCAACATCTTGTTAAAATCTCTGTACTTCCAAAAAAAAGAAAAAAAACATTTACTCATGTATACACAACTATTCACACACACACATACACACACACAGATGAGACAGAACAAAAAGGTATACTCCATAGGCTGGCAACACTTACGTAAACAAACAGGAAAAGATACGCCAAGTAGACGTACTGTTACGACAGAAATCGCTGACAGTTCTCACAAAAGAACCTGTTCGTATCTGACAAATAGTGATGTTCCACAGCAATTAATTTACGATAAAAGTTAACTACAAAACGAAGATAGTGACGCGAAAATGTGTCGATGTTATAACGGCCCCGTCGGTATTCCTCCAGCCCCTCTATATTAGGTCGCAATCCGTCCTTACTTTTCGAGCAAACTTTCCGTATAGCGAATTTCATTAAATAATTCCTCCAGGGATACCATGATGGATGCTTCAGGTAGGAACACCGATTGTTAAGGAATCACGAATTATAATTCATTCAAACACTCAGTAAACATTAACACTTTTGATAACATTGCGCATTTTAGTCTACATGCCACAATTTGCTAAAGATCGCTTCCACACTGATACTGAAGCAACGACCGTTCGCACCCAGTTACTGCACTACAACATTACCAAGAAAAAATATTTTTAGCACCATCAAAACAATCCACTTTGTGTCCATAGAAGATCGATAAAGAAAGATAAAAACATTAGTTCATAAACTGTTCAGTTTCTTTAAAGCACAATATAATTCTTTTAAGTGTCACAAATTAACTTTCTTCTGAATAAACGTGAACATGGTCCGTAGTAGGCTGTCCGACCACAAGTAGTCGAAATTAGCTAATCGCACGATTAAATAAAATTACATAAAAGGCCTACTACGAACTATGTTTACGTTTATTAAGCATCTGGAGGCTGTGTATCCCCACAAAATACAAAATTTTAATATTACTCTGTCTTTTAATTCATTAGTTCATCATTAAAGTAGCTAATAAAGTAACAAACTTCTTAATTAGTCAATGAAGCAATCAATTCATAAGATCAATCAATAAAGCGCTGATAAACGGACAGTAATAATCATTAATAAAATCTAATGACATTACTTTAATCATAAGCAAAGGTGAAATATTGTCAGACACAGCAAAAAGGGAAGTAATGACAGGCTTTACAAAACACACACAGATGAATAAATAATTAAGGTGATAGCCACTATCAATGGAAATCAATGGATTCGAATAGAAAAGAAAAGGAAGAAGGAGGCAAATGTTATTTCAGTGGCACACAGTACTTTAGACAAATACATGAATATGTACACACCTTACATCATTACAATATCCAAAAATAATTTTTCGTTGCACTTTTCTATTACATTTAATCACTGCACTAATAGGTACTCTGCTGTTTTGATAAATGTCTAACTAGCATAGTAAATGCTTCACATGGCGTTCACAATGGTGTCGCCACTTCACATCACGTGGATTTGTTGATAAACACCCCATCGAATGTGGCCTACTGGGTAGGGCGACTGTGCACAATGATGCTGTGGTGGAGTGGGGGGAGGGGGAGTTATGATGACTGCGTTGCTCGCCACAGTACAGTGGTGGCGGTAATGTAGAATGATTGGACGTCACCAAGCGCCACTCGGTGGAAAACTTGTAAACTACTGAATGACTGCTCTGTTCACAGCAATGACTTGGCTGTTGAAAGGTAGCATGGCTCACTTTCCAAGAGCCAGCAGCTTTCACTTTCTTATGCAGCAGTGACATAGTGTCGTCTTGTTACGGCACCTCATAAACACAGGAAAAACACGTGGAAGGATCGCTTCACATTAACAGATCCCACCGCAACAAAAAATAAATGTAATCATCACCTGCACATAGTACAATTCAAAATCGTGCAGTGACAAACTTGAAGGACATTCACATTGTGATACGGCAAATTCTTTGCAATGTGAGGACACTGTACTCTCACAAAGTGATTTGACAGAGTTACCTCTAACGTATGACCAGATAAGAAGAAACGCAGATTTCGGTTGAAAAGACCAATAACTGAAGTAAATATTTAGTAATGTAAAAATCTTGGCGTGAACGCTTTTCTAATCTACAAATATCGCACGTAAATAAAAAAATTAAACTTGCTGCAGAAAATAGCCACACTAACAAACTTGTTTTACAGTGTACCCTGTGAATTTGGAAATCAATGACAAAGATAATTAGCATACTTCTCATTTGGTTTTTCACCATAGCCTGGTGGCAATTCGCAAGAGCATAGACACAGAGACATACACTGGTGTCCAAAATTAAAGCAACAAACGGAAATTTTGCAAAGTTGTCTTTATTTTGCCACAAAACAGTATAAGCAGGTGACAGTAAAGTAGGAACAATGTAAAGAATACATAACGTAAACAACTGCAGCATACATAGCGGTAGACAAAAATGTGCTTCGTTTTTTCCAACCTAACCGATCTGCACACGCATTCTGACAACTGGTTAATGTACTCAGTATGGGGTGTGGCCACCTCTGGCAGCGATACCGAGCTAGGTGTCGCAGTGGTTAGCACACAGCACCCGCACTCGGGAGGACGACGGTTCAATCACGCGTCCGGTCATCCTGATTTAGGTTTTCCGTGATTTCCCTAAATCGCTCTAGGCAAATACTGGAATGGTTCCTTTGAAAGGGCACGGCCGACTTCCTTCCAAGTCCTTCCCTAATCCGATGAGACCGACGACCTCGCAGTTTGGTCTCTCCCCCAAAACAACCATCTGGCAGCGAAACAGACCTGACAAAGACGGGACATGCTGTGAATGATGTCATCAATCTCATGTTGTGGCATCAACGCCCATACTTACTGCAGAGATGCTCGCAAGTCTTGGAAAGTGGTTGGTGTATGCTGACGTGATGCAACTCATCTTCCTAGCGCGTCCTAGACATACTGTATGGGATTCAAATCGTAAAAACGAGCAGGCCACGCCATGCTTGCAATATCTTCCATTTCCAAGAAACCATTAACCACTTGTACTCTATGAGGTCGAGCAACATTGTCCATTAATACGAAGTCTGGACCACAGCACCTCGCAATAAATGCACAAGAGGTCCCTAGATCCCGTCACGTTGCCTGACAGCAAGTAAAAGTAGACGATTCAACTGTGCAATTTCATGAAGAGCTGTTCGAGTGGTCAATACAATCTTTGCCAACACCATTATGGATCCTCCTCGATATCGGTCACTTTCCACAATTTTTGGGTCCCAAAATCGTGTTCCACATGCACACCAGATGCGGATCTGTCAATAATCACTCTCCAGACCAAATCGGGACTCATCTGTGAAAAGAACATTAGCCCGCTGTTCGACCGCCCAGGCGCCATGTTCACGATTCCGCTCTAGACGGTCCATTTTGTGAAGCTGCGTCAGAGGTACACATACTGCAGGTCTCCGACATTAAAAGCCACTCTGACGGAGCCTTCTGTACACTAAGGCAGTACCGTCGTGCCCTTACAGCCAAATAACGGTCCTCTCTTTCTGACGTGGTCGGCCCTTCCCTGGTATTTCGGAAACAATTTCGGTCTCTATAAACTGTCGCACATCCGAGAAACAACTGAACGATTCACATGCAGCCATAGGGCCACATCAGTTTTCGACTTCCCTGCTTGCACCCTTGCAATGGTCCTCCACTGCAGAGAGTCTGTAGGCGTATTCTCTGTGCCATACTGCACCATCTGCGACTGTGTTCTTAGCGATTATGGGTGTAGTACTATCCGGAAAGCGCTAATCCGTTTGATAGGTGCCCTGACTTCGTCGCTGGCGTGGTTGTCCGTTGTCTGGAACACCACCACCTTCCGTGCAGAACACGATTCTACGGACATCTGTTGACAGTTCGTAAGATTATATCGTGAATTACACACAGGACGGGAAAATAGCTGTTCGTTGTTTTGATTTTGGACAATAGTGTAGTTATGTTGGAACCCCCAACCTACGCTGCTATAACAGAATATCTTCTTTATTGCAGCACTGATTCCGCTGCGCGCTGTAATCGGCTTCCTCGGCTTCCTGGGGATTGTCCTCCAGTACATACTCAAAGTCACTTTATCGGTGGCGATTAATGGCATGGTCGTGCACTCTACAAATACGGAAGTTGCAGATGAAACGTGTCCTACGCCAGACAACGCAAACGCCAACTCCACCGATGCTGCTCAGGTATATATCACCTAAAGAAATTGGATGTGTTATAGTATAAACCATCTATGTAGATGTTCCTCACACAACAGGTATTAAATGATTAAATTATGAATGAAAAACATAAGATAGTGGTATAATATTCCACAATATTTATTATTTTACAATCCGGTTTCCGACTTAGGTCATCGTCAGGTACGAAGATAAATATGTCTTGTGAAATTTTTAAGAGATCAAAGACTAAAGATTAGTGCATCTGCAGAGTACGTTAGTTGGTTTCCCAGGATGACAATTGTTAAAGTTTGATTTAGCGCTAAGCAGAGATGAATGTGCGATGTAAAATTATTTAGGAAATGGCGTGTGTTCATCAGAGACGAAGGTACCGTTAAGAGTGCCCCAGGCTATTGTGATACGACCGCTATCATTTTCTACATATATCTGGAGGCCAGGGTGGCCAGCAATCTGCGATTATCTGCCGATTATATTGTGGTTTGTGGGAAGGCGTCGAAGTTGAGTGACTGTAGAAGGATATACGAGACTTAGGAAGAATTTCTGGTAGATGTGATAAACAGCAGTTATTTGTAAATGTAGAAAAATGGTATCTAATGCACATGAGTAGGAAAAACAAAATCGTAATGTCGGGGTACTGGGCCTAACGTTGCAACTAGATATGAAATGGAACGAGCATGTGGAGACTGTGGTAGAGGAGACGAATGGTTGACATCGGTTTACTGGGAGAATTCTAGGGAAGTGTGTTCATCTTTAAAGGAGACCGCAGGTAGGACGCCAGTGTGACCTGTTCTTGAATACTGTTCGACGTTTGGGATCCGTGCCAGGTCGGCTTAAAGGAAGACATAGAAGCTGTTCAGAGACGGGATACTAGATTTGTTACCGGTAGGTTGGAGCAACACGCAAGTGATACGGGGATGCTCTGGGAACTCAAATGGAGATCCCTGGAGGGAAGACGACGTTCTCTTTGAGGAATACTATTGAGAACGTTAAGAGACCTGGCATCTGAAGCTGACTGCAGAACGATTCTACTGCCGCCAACTTACATCTGGCGTAAGGACCACGAAAATAAAATACGAGAAGTTAGGGCTAATACATTGGCACACAGACAGTGGTTTTACCCTCGCTCTATAAGCGAATGGAACAGGAAAGAAAATGACTAGTAGTGTTACGGGGTATCTTCCGCAACGCACCAGACGGTGGCTTGCGCAGTCTGTATGCACATGCACACGCAGAAATGAAATAGGTGATTCACTGAATAACGATCTGTACTACAAATTAAATCAATTGTTCTGAGAAGAAAAATAAGTTAATTTTGTAAATCCTAATTAACGCTTTCCTGTTAGCTACTTTAACTATATGTAAATTTACATACTTAGATCTGAGCTCGAAAATAACTACTACGTACATACAGGGTGTTACAAAAACGTACGGCCAAACTTTCAGGAAACATTCCTCACACACAAATAAAGAAAAGATGTTATGAGGGCATGTGTCCGAAAACGCTTAATTTCCATTTTAGAGCTCATTTAATTTCGTCAGTATGTACTGTACTCCCTCGATTCACCGCCAGTTGGCCCAATTGAAGGAAGGTAATGTTGACTTCGGTGCTTGTGTTGACATACGACTCATTGCTCTACAGTACTAGCATCAAGCACATCAGTACATAGCATCAACAGGTTAGTGTTCATCACGAACGTGGTTTTGCAGTCAGTGCAATGTTCACAAATGCGGAGTTGGCAGATGCCCATTTGATGTATGGATTAGCACTGGGCAATAGCCGTGGCGCGGCACGTTTGTATCGAGACAGATTTCCAGAACGAAGGTGTCCCGACAGGAAGAAGTTCGAAGCAATTGATCGGCGTCTTAGGGAGCACGGAACATTCCAGCCTATGACTCGCGACTGGGGAAGACCTAGAACGACGAAGACACCTGCAATGGACGAGGCAATTCTTCGTGCAGTTGACAATAACCCTAATGTCAGCGTCAGAGAAGTTGCTGCTGTACAAGGGTAACGTTGACCACTTCACTGTATGGAGAGTGCTACGGGAGAACCAGTTGTTTCCGTACCATGTACAGCGTGTGCAGGCACGGTAGCTCCGTGAGGCTATTTGCAGATGACACGGTTGTCTACAAGAAAGTAGCAACATCAGAAGACTCGTACGTACTCCAGGAAGACCTGCAGAGGATTAATGAATGGTGCGACAGCTGGCAGCTTTCCCTAAACGTAGATAAATGTAATATAATGCGCATACATAGGGGCAGAAATCCATTCCAGTACGATTATGCCATAGGTGGTAAATCATTGGAAGCGGTAACGACCGTAAAATACTTAGGAGTTACTATCCGGAGCGATCTGAAGTGGAATGATCACATAAAACAAATAGTGGGAAAAGCAGGCGCCAGGTTGAGATTCATAGGAAGAATTCTAAGAAAATGTGACTCATCGACGAAAGAAGTAGCTTACAAAACGCTTGTTCGTCCGATTCTTGAGTATTGCTCATCAGTATGGGACCCTTACCAGGTTGGATTAATAGAAGAGATAGACATGATCCAGCGAAAAGCAGCGCGATTCGTCATGGGGACATTTAGTCAGCGCGAGAGCGTTACGGAGATGCTGAACAAGCTCCAGTGGCGGACACTTCAAGAAAGGCGTTACGCAATACGGAGAGGTTTATTATCGAAATTACGAGAGAGCACATTCCGGGAAGAGATGGGCAACATATTACTACCGCCCACATATATCTCGCGTAATGATCACAACGAAAAGATCCGAGAAATTAGAGCAAATACGGAGACTTACAAGCAGTCGTTCTTCCCACGCACAATTCGTGAATGGAACAGGGAAGGGGGGATCAGATAGTGGTACAATAAGTACCCTCCGCCACACACCGTAAGGTGGCTCGCGGAGTATAGATGTAGATGTAGATGTAGATGTATCAGCAGCTGATTGGCCTCCACGGGTACACTTCTGCGAATGGTTCATCCAACAATGTGTCAATCCTAATTTCAGTGCAAATGTTCTCTTTACGGATTAGGCCTCATTCCAACGTGATCAAATTGTAAATTTTCACAATCAACATGTGTGGGCTGACGAGAATCCGCACGCAATTGTGCAATCACGTCATCAACACAGATTTTCTGTGAACGTTTGGGCAGGCATTGTTGGTGATGACTTGATTGTGCCCCATGTTCTTCCACCTACGCTCAATGGAGCACGTTATCATGATTTCATACGGGATACTGTACCTGTGCTGCTAGAACATGTGCCTTTACATGTACGACACATGTGGTTCATGCACGATGGAGCTCCTGCACATTTCAGTCGCCCGCATCTCGTGGTCGTGCGGTAGCGTTCTCGCTTCCCACGCCCGGGTTCCCGGGTTCGATTCCCGGCGGGGTCAGGGATTTTCTCTGCCTCGTGATGGCTGGGTGTTGTGTGCTGTCCTTAGGTTAGTTAGGTTTAAGTAGTTCTAAGTTCTAGGGGACTTATGACCACAGCAGTTGAGTCCCATAGTGCTCAGAGCCATTTGAACCATTTGAGCCATTTCAGTCGAAGTGTTCGTACGTTTCTCAACAATAGATTCGGTGACCGATTGATTGGTAGAAGCGGACCAATTCCATGGCCTCCACGCTCTCCTGACCTCAACCCTCTTGACTTTCATTTATGGGGGCATTTGAAAGCTCTTGTCTACGCAACCCCGGTACCAAACGTAGAGACTCTTCGTGCTCGTATTGTGGACGGCTGTGATACAATACGCCATTCTCCAGGGCTGCATCAGCGCATCAGGGATTCCATGCGACGGAGGATGGATGCATGTATCCTCGCTAACTGAGGACATTTTGAACATTTCCTGTAACAAAGTATTTGAAGTCACACTGGTACGTTCTGTTGCTGTGTGTTTCCATTCCATGATTAATGTGATTTGAAGAGAAGTAATAAAATGAGCTCTAACATGGAAAGTAAGCGTTTCCGGACACATGTCCACATAACATATTTTCTTTCTTTGTGTGTGAGGAATGTTTCCTGAAAGTTTGGCCGTACCTTTCTGTAACACCCTGTATAGGTCAGAGATGTCGCACGTTATAAGAACACTGCGATGAACATCAGCATCATACAAGCCTGCGCCAACCGGAAAAGTCTGCAATTGCAGAACACTGTCTGAATACAGGACATCGCATGATTTATGAAAAGACGGAAGTTTTATTCCCGGTATCATCTTTCTGGGATGCATATCCGTACAGCTGATAATCTCATCAACACGGATGCGGGATTTCAACTGAGGACAGCCTGGAACCCTGCATTGGCTGCTGTTACATCAAAACGAGAACATCAATATTGTTTCAGGAACATACCCTTCACAACATGAGTGACGTCTGGCCGCACTGTTAGTAAACATAGCGTACAGCGCACACGCTGGAGGCCCGCACTGAGGTTTTCGGCAGGGGGCATTCTGAGTATGGCGCCATCTATCATTAAACCATTGCACGTGTGTGATTTCCGAACCTGCGCATTTTTCGCCAGAGTGTTCTACAGTACATACAGGGGCGTCGGCGTGCTGATATCGTAGTCGCATCTACCCACAAGCAAGGTTCAACCACCTAAAGATGTCGGGCAGTTGCTCCGACGAAATACTGTGGAATTTGCAAACCCGTGAGACTATTTACAACATATCCGGGAATGCTTGATGAATCACAACTACTACATTAGATTAAAGGAAGGTTCCTTGGTTTCAAGTACGTAATTATCACCAGATGCAGCAGCCGTCAGCAGCATGGGTCAATTGTCTTAGATTTTTCTAGTAGCCCTTAAGGGCATAAATTGACAGTCCATTGCATTGTTCCGCAGTGGGAGTTATTGATACGACTTTGGTGAGACAGTATGTGGAACTGTGCAACGGACAATCAATTTGTTCATTTAATGACTAATATGAAAATGTATAATGCTGATGTGTAAGTGACAGATGCCGCAACTGATAATACGAGTAATTACGTACTTGAGTGTCAACGAACTGTCCCTTAACCTGATTTAGTAGTATTCCTGTATTAACGATGGTTCATAGATCGAACTAGTCGATAAATAGATACACATTTCCGCAGCTGTTGTTGGTTCAATGATGCATTTTGCTAACTAATAGAAATTATTGCAGCTACTTGAAAAAGGAAACGTAACCCAGAGTGTATCGTCTCAGTTTATTTTCTTGAAAAAGCAGCAACAATTACGTTTTATGTTTTGCATATGTTACTTGATCACTTGCGATAAAGTACACCACTAGTGGCCGAGTCTAGAATTCAGTTTTTTTTTTTTCCTGTTCCAGGAAGGTGATTTTGACTGGGACGAGGAGATGCAGGGGTACATCCTGTCGTCGTATTACTATGGGTACGCAGCGACCAACATACTTGGTGGCTACGCAGCGGCGCGGTTTAGCGCTCGCTGGGTGTACGGAATGGGGCTCATCACCGCAGGGGTATTTACCGCTCTCGGACCTCTTTGCGCCTACGCTGGAGCCATTTTGTTCATGTTTTCACGCATTATCGTCGGTTTAGCATCAGTAAGTATACGTAGAGCATTTTTACGTAACACGCAGCGTTTGTTATCTTAACTGTTAATTATCCATCACTTCGATGTAGACGGGACGTTATATTCTCTTCTCTGGCTGCTAATTGCAAGTACACTACTGAATACCATATTCAGTACTCTACAGATAACTATCAATATATTGGCTGGAAGATTTGTTGATGCTCTGTTGAAATGGTCGGGGAGATAAATGCCATGACTTAAAATACTCTCGTTTCGATGTTTCATAATAAAGCATTCATTCCTCTTCTTACCACACAACCAAAAAAGCAATACCGTAACGATTGCAAAGCTTTTAAAAATGTTCTGCTATAGCTGTAAGCAGTTGCTGTTTTGTAATACCTTGCATATGTTTGTTTAATGTGTATACTGTCGCCTTCTTGATCACGTTATCCTCAGTTGGAGCCAAATCTGACACAAAGCGAAAATGAGAGTGCAGCCAGAAACTGATACAATTTTAACTGGTTAAAATGTAACAGAGTAGAATCATTAAAACGTCTTTCACGTTTCGATGTATCATTCGAACTGCCACACAACGGTCTTTCTGAAAATGAGCCGTATACATCTCATGTGTTTGCAAGAGTTGCTTACCGAATAACATCCCACCCTCCAATCAACTTCGAGAAACTTCAGGCCACATTGGAAGCGTCTGTGTCTTCCAAATCGGTCTATTATGTTTACCGTACATATTTTATTCGGTTCGAAGCGTGCCTGTTCCCTCTCCGACAACTGCAACAGCAGGGCATTACGAAGCCATGGCGAAATTGGCGTGCGGCAAGGGCGTAGACACGGTGGTTGGGAGGAGGGGGGGGGGGGGGGCACAAAAACAGAAAAAAAATGCTGTCTCTTTTTTCAAGTATACCTGTTATCTGGTCGTGGTGCACAAGACAACATGGAGTCGCCAATCAAGAAAGAGGGAATGTTTAAGAATTAACCTGGAGCGGTGAGTTACCTGCCCTGCTGTGGGCGAGGCGGGTGCTTTCCCACAGCCCAAAGATTGTAAAAGGACGTTCTTGTCACAGTGTCACTTCGTCCACGTGGCATCGTAAGAAAATTACTACCGAACAGGCGTCGTATGGGTTATATATAGGGTGATCAAATCATTTTCCAAAAAGAAAAGAAACGGGGCACAACGAGCTGGGCGCTCCAATGGGCCTCCCACCCCAAATGTAAACAGGTTATTTTTTAATTTTTTTAATTTTTTATATTAATGTTCTGTTAATACATTATGTTAACACGACGTTAGCCTATGTACCGTAACTAAAAAGGATAAAAACAAATTTACTGTGATTTATTTCTGCAGTATCTGTTTAATTAATGATATTTATAACAAAAACAAATTTATTATTATTATTTTCCAAAATATTGTAGCTATAGAATTTTTAATAAAATAAAATTAATATACCATAATCATCTTGTGGTGGAACTTCTCATCCCATTTTTAATATACCATAGTTGACTGCCCTTCGAGAAAAGGTATTCTTCACTTTTTCCAGCCTTCTTGATCATATCTGTTCTTCGAGACATGGTGATAAAATTCTACATAGCCGATTTTGTAGCTTTACAGGATCTGTACTACTGCTTCGAGAGACTCCATCTTCATTTTGTTCGTTTCATTAGTCAACTGGATACTCATCAACGAAAATATTGCTTCCACATCGGCGTTGTGGTCTTGTATTTTACACAAATGCCTTGCAATTGTTGCCGTCTCAGACCACTGCTGAAGATGGTCAACAGCTTTTTAAAAATTCACCCACTACTCGCGACACTGCAGTAGTGCTTTGTTTTCATCATTCAGTTTGTGTGGATTTTGTTCGACGAAATTTGCCAACAATCTGAATTGATCAAAAAGAATGAAGTCATCGATTTAAATTTTTTCCCATTCAAATAAAAAACTGTCGCTTCAACATGTTTCCGTTTTACCGCTCTCTTCAATAACACCCAATCAAACACCGACAGTAATGGTGAATAAGAGGTGCTCCACATCCTCAGACATTCATTACAAGAAGCACAAAATTTGCCAACTTTTTCTTGAAAGGCTTTTTCTGTTGAATGCGTCACTTCTGCTCTTTTAAGAACAGACTGAAAGAAATTAAATGGCGCTCTTTTCTCTTAGTAACAGTTTCAAAAGTATTTTTCAGAACATTAGTTCTATTACACTTTTCGTGCTTCCCTCAATTTCCTTTATTTCACGCTGCAAAGTGCTCATCTGTCTGTGAATGAACCGTAAGTTGACTTCATTTTTTGTCTTGAGTTAGGAAAAAATCTTTTAAGGGCTCAAACAGCCTGATGACTCGCTCTGCAGCTGGAAACAGTATTAACCATCGTGTTTTCGAGTGGCACATTACATTAATATATTCAGTCCCTACATAATAGCAAAAATCTTTAAGGCACATTGTTCTACATGGAAAAGTAAAAGAAATGCCTACACAATTATGTAAGTGGCAATCAAATGAAAACCGAATGCCCACCACAAGGGGACTATAGAGTGCATCTATTCAAAAGTAACCACCACTCGCATTAAGACAATTTACCCTACTGGGAAATCAGACGATTAACTCCTGTTTTGTAGGATTTGGTTGGCTACTGACAGATACACAGCTGCACTGAATCTTGCACTTCCCCGTCCGACTGAGACCGACGTGCACGTACGTCTCTCTTCAGGTCGACAAAGAGGTGAAAATCACACGGTGAAAGATCTGGGCTGCACGGAGCGTGTAGCAGTGTTTCCCAAACAATTCGCTGAAGCGTAGTCTCCGTCCAGTTGGCAGTGTGGGGTCGGGCGTCATCCTACAACAGGACCATTCCGACAACCCGAGAGCAAACGGCAAAACCAACAATGGAAACATCCCACTTCCTCCCTGCTAAAAACTTCAAAGCTGTTCACATAAATTCCAGTAAGATCACGAGACATTGTTCTTCGACTACAGGGGCCCTCTCTTCGCCGAGGTCCTCGAGCGCGGAAACGCAATCACTGTGCAGCGCTGTAAAGACATTTTGCAGAATCTGCGACGTGCCATAGAGTCGAAATGTGATTACTGTTTCTGCAGCTTTGTATCTGTCTGCAGGGACCTCAAGCCAAGCATGTTGTTGTTGTTGTTGTTGTGGTCTTCAGTCCTGAGACTGGTTTGATGCAGCTCTCCATGCTACCCTATCCTGTGCAAGTTTCTTCATCTCCCAGTACCTACTGCAACCTACATTCTTCTGAATCTGCTTAGTGTATTCATCTCTTGGTCTCCCTCTACGATTTTTACCCTACACGCTGCCCTCCAATGCTAAATTTATGATCCCTTGATGCCTTAGAACACGTCCTACTAACCGGTCCCTTCTTCTTGTCAAGTTGTGCCACAAACTCCTCTTCTCCCCAATTCTATTCAATACCTCCTCATTAGTTATGTCTTCTACCCATCTAAACTTACGCATTCTTCTTAGCACCAAATTTCGAAAGCTTATATTCTCTTCTTGTCCAAACTATTTATCATCCACGTTTCACTTCCATACATGGCTACACTCCACACAAATACTTTCAGAAACGACTCCCTGACACTTAAATCTATACACGATGTTAACAAATTTCTCTTCTTCAGAAACGCTTTCCTTGCCACTGCCAGTCTACATTTTATATCTTCTCTACTTCGACCATCATCAGTTATTTTGCTCCCCAAATAGCAAAACTCCTTTACTACTTTAAGTGTCTCATTTCCTAATCTAATTCCCTCAGCACCACCCGACTTAATTCGACTATATTCCATTATCCTCGTTTTGCTTTTGTTGATGTTCATCTTATATCCTCCTTTCAAGACACTGTCCATCCCATTCAAAAGCTCTTCCAAGTCCTTTGCTGTCTCTGACAGAATTACAATGTCATCGGCGAACCTCAAAGTTTTTATTTCTTCTCCATGGATTTTAATACCTACTCCAAATTTTTCTTTTCTTTCCTTCACTTCTTGCTCAATATACAGATTAAATAACATCGGGGAGAGGCTACAACCCTGTCTCACTCCTTTCCCAACCACTGCTTCCCTTTCGTGTCCCTCGACTCTTATAACTGCCATCTGGTTTCTGTACAAATTGTAAATAGCCTTTCGCTCCCTGTATTTTACCCCTGCCACCTTCAGAATTCGAAAGAGAGTATTCCAGTCGACATTGTCAAAAGCTTTCTCTAAGTTTACAAATGCTAGAAACGTAGGTTCGCCTCTCCTTAATCTATTTTCTAAGATAAGTCGTAGGGTCTATTGCCTCACGTGTTCCAATATTTCTACCGAATCCTAAACTGATCTTCCCCGAGGTCGGCTTCTACCAGTTTTTTCATTCGTCTGTAAAGAATTCGCGTTAGTATTTTGCAGCAGTGATTTATTAAACTGATAGTTCGGTAATTTTTACATCTGTCAACACCTGCTTTCTTTGGGATTGGAATTATTATATTCTTCTTGAAGTCTGAGGGTATTTCGCCTGTCTCATACATCTTTCTCACCAGATGGTAGAGTTTTGTCAGGATTGGCTATCCCAAGGTAATCAGTAGTTCTAATGGAATGTTGTCTACTCCCGGGGCCTTGTTTCGGCTCAGGTCTTTCAGTGCTGTGTCAAACTCTTTGCGCAGTAACGTATCTCCCATTTCATCTTCATCTACATTCTCTTCCATTTCTATAATATTGTTCTCAAGTACATCGCCCTTGTATAGACTCTCTATATACTCCTTCCACCTTTCTGCTTTCCGTTCTTTGCTTAGAACTGGGTTTACATTTGAGGTCTTAATATTCATACAAGTGGCTCTCTTTTCTCCAAAGGTCTTTTTAATTTTCCTGTAGGCCGTATCTATGTTACCCCTAGTGAGATAAGTTTCTACATCCTTACATTTGTCCTCTAGCCATCCATGCTTAGCCATTTTGCACTTCCTGTCGATCTCATTTTTGAGACGTTTGTATTCCTTTTTGCCTTCTTCATTTACTGCAATTTTATTTTATATTTTCTCCTTTCATCAATTAAATTCAGTATATCTTCTGTTACCCAACGATTTCTACTAGCCCTCGTCTTTTTACCTACTTGATCCTCTGCTGCCTTCACTACTTCATCCCTCAGAGCTACCCATTCTTCTTCTACTGTACTTCTTTCCCCCACTGCTGTCAACTGTTCCCTTATGCTTTCCCTGAAACTCTGCGCAACCTCTGGTTTAGTCAGTTTATCCAGGTCCCATCTCCTTAAATTCCCACCTTTTTGCAGTTTCTTCAGTTTTAATCTACACAATAGATTGTGGTCAGAGTCCACATCTGCCCCTGGAAATGTCTTACAGTTTAAAACCTGAGTCCTAAATCTCTGTCTTACCATTATATAATCTATCGTAAACCTGTCAGTATCTCGAGGCTTCTTCCATGTATACAACCTACTTTTATGATTCTTGAACCAAGTGTTAGCTATGATTAAGTTATGCTCTGTGCAAAATTCTAACAGACGGCTTCCTCTTTCATTTCTTACCCCCAATCCATATTCACCTACTATGTTTCCCTCTCTCCCTTTTCCTACACTGACTATTAAATTTTCGTCTCCCTTCACTATCTGAATAATTTCTTTTATCTCATCATACATTTCATCAATTTCTGCATCATCTGCAAAGCTAGTTGGCATATAAACTTGTATTACTCTAGTAGGCGTAGGCTTCGTGTCTATCTTGGCCACAATAATGCGTTCACTATGCTGTTGGTTGTAGCTTACCCGCACTCCTATTTTTTTATTCATTATTAAACCTACTCCTACATTACCCCTATTTGATTTTGTATTTATAACCCGGTATTCACCTGACCAAAAGTCTTGTTCCTCCTGCAACCGAACTTCACTAATTCCCACTATATCTAACTTTAACCTATCCATTTCCCTTTTTAAATTTTCTAACCTACCTGCTCGATTAAGGGACCTGACATTCCACGCTCGGATCCGTAGAACGCGTTTTCTTTCTCCTGATAACAACGTCCTCTTGAGTAGTCCCCGCCCGGAGATCCGAATGGGGGACTATTTTACCTCCGGAATATTTTACCCAAGAGGACGCCATCATCATTTAACCTTACAGTAAAGCTGCATGTCCTCGGGAAAAATTACGGCTGTAGTTTCCCCTTGCTTTCTGCCGTTCGCAGTACCAGCACAGCAAGGCCGTTTTGGTTATTGTTACAAGGCCAGATCAGTCAATCATCCAGACTGTTGCCCCTGCAACTACTGAAAAGGCTGCTGCCCCTCTTCAGGAACCACACGTTTGTCTGGCCTCTCAACAGATACCCCTCCGTTGTGGTTGCACCTACGGTACGGCCATCTGTATCGCTCGCCAAGCATATTAGGTCCAAAACTACAAAATGGACTGTTTAGTGGAAAAAACCTTATTACCTGCCTATCACTATCTGGAAAAACAGGAAAGACAATGTTTCATTGGAAGTGGTTTTTAACCAGTTGCAGAGATTAACTTGTTGCTTTTGTTGGTCATTTAGCCTGGACATAACGATACCTCTGTCTTTCAGGAGAACGATGAAAATACTTGATATAATTCAGATTCCATCCGGCACAATCAATGTGGCTCTCAATACAAAATTTTTTCAAGTGTGTAAAATATTTTAAAAAAACTGTCGGACAATATAATTTCTAATAGCTCCATGTCATTTGTGGATTATCAGGAGAACAGTACTCTTAATTTTCAGTCGTTTACGACTTATCAGTTTCCATTGGCACTTTTTAGGAATTGCTTTAATTATGCTCTGTATGCAGCACAATAATCAGAGCAAAGGACAGGACAATTTCTTACTCCACCGCAATTATGTCTAAATAAAGTTAGTAGTTACTGTGACTCCCTGAAAGCATTAATCTTTCTTTCATCAGGTATGACTGGTTTAAGTAAAATATTTGTTTTCCTCTTTCAAATGACACTTTGCTCTATTGCGACGACTGTGGTGAATAAATTAGAAATAGTTTCATTGTTACTTAACTATAGATGATTCAGAAGTTATTATAAGAACTGTCTACAGGAATTGCTGTAAAATGATTTATGTGCAAGAAACATTTTGTTTCAGTAATACAAGTCACGTTTGATGGAAATTATCTGTAACATAACATCAAATACCACCTTGATTTATTTTCCTCTGCTTGTGACCTTTGCAAGAATTACATATGCAACAATCTATTTGTCAATAAGAACTGACTATTACTCGAAAAACATTAATGATACGTGACTTTTTTATGTAGTTTAGGTGCTGCAAATTCGCTTGTGTCACTCCGGATATTAGCACTATGCGGCGCTACGTTCTCTTGCCACAGCCAATCGCGCTCTAGGCAGGAAAGGCTGAACAAGCCGCTGCTGTAAGCTGTTCTTCGTATGACAAAAACAAGTAACTTCAACAATTTTTTAAAAAGATATTTGCAGTGTGTCTTAGCACCTAAAATTTAAACATTGTATTTTTTTATGCATTCTGCCGGAATAAAATTTCAGGGTGGGTTTTGACCATATTCTTGTCGAACCTACTACAGGTTACGTACAATAACAACTCTCGACGAAAGTTGCAATATTTACCGATCGAGACTACGGTGCCAAGACTCTTTAAACATTTATAGACTGTATTTCCTGTAATCAACTATCGTACAATCAACATCTAGTAAACTAATTGATCTAAAGCACGCACTCACACACTTAACGTAGCCAAAGGAAAGCAAACTAAACAAGCAAGGAAGAAAGAAAATGTTTTGACGATTTTATTGCGATGTAGTACTTAAACTGCGTATTAATAACTTGAATATACAATGTTAATGTTCCACAATTATTTATTTAATAATTCTTTATGAACCGGCTTTTGGCTTCTTACGCCCTCAGCAGACAACTTAACACTAAACAGATAGTCCACACAACTTCAGTGAAAGTTCGTAGCTGTACAAAGATATGTGACATTTTATTACTATATCGATACAAAACGCAAGCATAATGTAATACCTGAACTGACTCTGAATAAATAAATCTTATATTACAGTACATTTAGATACTAAAACTGTATGATATAGTTTTAGTATTTCAGTATGCTGTAATAGAAGATATACAAACATACAAATAAATCTTATATTACGGGATATTTAACATTAAAACTGTATGTATACAGTTTTAATATTCGAATATACTGTAATATAAGATTTTTTTGTTCAAGAGTCTCTTTAAGTATTACATTACGCTTGCGTTTTATATCGATATAGTTACAAAATGTCAAATATCTGTGTACCACAATCTTTGTACAGCTATGAATTTTCACTGACGTTATGTGGTCTATCTCCTTGGTATGAAGTTATCTGCCGATGGCTTAAGAAGCCGAAAGCTGGTTCATAAAGAACCATTAAATAAATAATTGTGGAACATTAATACTGTGTATTCAAGTTATTAGTGTTTCCATGTTCCTCCAAGACCTTACAAAATATTTCATAAATATTAAACTGCATGTTTTTCTTTCTAAATACACTCATTATTTACTCACATGTCACACCCAAAACGATAACGGAGTTGAAACATCTCCAAATAATACTGTACAACAGGACAGAGTCCATATCTCAAGATTTGTAAAAATTTGTTATTATTTATAGAGCACAAATACACATATCGATGTCAAAGTCTGTAATCATCACCTTCATTCAAAATAAAACGCTTTCTTCACCGTTCAAAGTCACTTCATATGTGATTGTGTATATATCACTTAGCAACATCAAATTAACTATTGTTTCAGCTTACAGCACCAACACTTTATATTTGACTGGCTCTGTCGATATGATCTGCCTTTGGCCAACATTCGTAACGATCTCTGTCAAACAAGGAATGGTTATCCATTCAAGTAACCTTTTCCTCACCTGTGACATCTGATACGCCAATTTTCTTAGAAAACTTAATTAAAATATTTTACTAGCATCAACGTTGACGACCACTAACACCTACTCGGATCAACGATAATGAGAATTTAATACATGTATTTATTTCCCAAAAAGTATTTATGTGGGTGCACGTTATGTATCTCTTCCATTTCAGAGATATGATGAGCCCATCGCTCTGGGCCGAAAAGCCATCCCTCTACTCAAATTGCACCTTACTTTTCGTTTCATGGCAAATGTATCCATATGACAACCTTCTAGAAGGTCCAGGAAGTCTCATTGGCCCCTTCACATGATACAGCTTCCACTGACTCTCGAGTCAGTCGGCCGTTTCTCCTCTGACCTTATGAAAGAATTCTTTATGACTGCATACAATCAAATTTATATACAGATTACATCAATTAATTGGAAATTTTTCACTATATGTTTTCCAGCCAAATAAACAGTAATTGATTCCTTACCTTCCTTATTTATTACGTAATATTATATTTGATAATGAGCATAGGCAGGAAAAAACGTCACTGGCACATCTCAACCAAAAAGAGTTGACATGAAACTGGTAGTGCTCGAAACATTAACATACTTGTACAACAACATACTGGACAATAGCATTTTATGTGGGGATTAAGTATGACGAATCAGCTTGGTCTAGAAAGTGTATTTAAAAAGTAATCGAGGTTTTGATATTGATATTTTAAGTAATTCATATTAAGTGAAATACCGTCTTGTGTAAGAACTAGCTATCAATAGTTTGACAAAATGTTTTTGATCAAAACATTTCAGTTACTTCAATTGCCACTGTAATGCAGTATTTAAAATTAAGTGGCGCGGTGCTTTCGTACCAGGTTTTGGGAGGTTAGGTTATGGAAGGTGGATCCTAAAAAACATATGCCAACCTAGACGCACAGTTCAAGTCTCTGCCAAAAATCAGCGCTGCCAAAAAATCCATGATCGCGTGAATTTTGAAATTCTTATGGCAAACTGAATGTTAAAACAAATTTATTTGAGCATCCAAAATTGCGGTGGCGGGAAATCCAAAAAGGGAAGATGGTAATGGTGAAAACTTTAAGAAAATGCAAGATCGTGGTGATAGCCGGAAGTTTAAAAATCCAGGATAGCAGAACTTGCCAAGTTGTGCCTTGTACTCCCTTCCCCATGCCCATTTACCCTCCTCTTCCCCAGTCAACCTCTGCGAAATATTAGAGTAAGACTGTTAATCATTTAAATTGCATAAAAACGGCGCCAAGTTTGAATATGCAGAATTTCAGAAAAAATTTATCTAAATGTCACCAGAAGTAACACCATATTCACAGGCATCTGCACACAATGACGCTATCTTCAAAGATATTTGCCTCTGAATTGCAGGCACTCTCTCTCTCTCTCTCTCTCTCTCTCTCTCTCTCTCTCTCTCTCTCTCTCTCTCTCTCTCTCACACACACACACACACACACACACACACACACACACACACACACACACACACACACACAGTCTCATCACAATCTCTATGATTTATACGCCACAGTAAATTTCCTGTCCCTCTCTACTTCTATCCTTTCGTAGTCATTAAATAACTGACATTTATGGCCACGCAACATCACGAATTATTTCCACACCTGCTCCCATAATCACCAGTCTAATATATTATGGTGAAACGAAAAAAAAAAAACGCCAAAAAAATAAATAAATATAATTTTTATCATAAAAAATTTTCATACTGTAAATCAAAGTGGACTTTCACTTGTTAACACACACACAGCGTAAAAATACAAATTTAATCGTCATTTTGTACGTTTTTTTCAATATCTTCTACTGTAAACAGTAGGTTATTACAATTTTAGAAATATGTGAGATATCTGCATTAGACAAGCAAGTTCTGATTGCTATATCTGCCTTAATAAAATCGAAAAGGCACTGAACTGCATTTTGAAGGCAAACTGTGTACAAAATTGATAATATATCCGGCATGTAAAGATCAGCCAGTTTGTTACACTGAAACAGAAACAGCTCAGTACAACAGATGCATTCATAACTATCACATAACTATCATATGTTTAAAAAGCAACAAGGTATTCAGAATATGTAAAGCACTCCCTCTTAAGCGAATGTGCTACCTTCACATTTACTTCTGAAAATCATTCAGATCACAACCAAAATCAGAGGCCTTGTATAAGAGAACTAAACACGGTTGTGAATTAAACAAGGTGCTATAACAATCTCAGAGATACAATGTCAATGTTTCTTATAGCCCCACTGAATGGTACTTTGCGAATATAAACTGAGATTTTTATACACACAGTTAATCCGCTATGTTCATATGAAAGGCAAATCACACACGACTATTTTCGATATCACCTGTGTCCATATTGTTCTCTCTTCCATAAGAAATTATGCACCTGGCGCCACTGTTGAGAGAGTCAAGTTCAACAAAACAGATGCTTGAAGAGATTGGTGGCAGAAATATTTTGCATTCTCTCAGTTAAATCAGGACTACCTGATGTTGCGACATACCATGCTCAATATTAGATGACACTGCCACTTCTCCAACAGTCTTTCATTGCGTATTGCACTTTCCCCAGTGCACACGTGCTTCAAGTCGTCTAAGCTGCAAGCAGAGTAAGCCATGTAATCTCTTAAGACTTTCCCAGCGATTTGTTATCATCTCGTTGAGATCAGATGTTCTGCACCTGGAGCAGCACAGAAGCACGCCGCATGATGGCGGACCGAATACAGAACACCAAGAGATCTTTCTTGTATTACAACAAGCAACTAATAACCAAGAAAGAGTTTACATTAGTAAGACTGTACAGTGCATGTCGTACTTACATTTTGCGTGCGGAAAGAAGAAAGTGATGACTGGTGATGGTGACTACAATCATGGTGTCGTCTGTGATGGTGGAGCAACGAAAATAAGCAACTGCCGTGATTCTTCCAGCCTTTCTAACGCGCCACCGTGCTGAGTCAGGAAGTTCCGATGGGAAAAAAGTGATCAGTAAGCATTAGTCAACAAGTCCTATCTTGTTGACGAAGAATCTTATATCGGTTCCACACATTCACAAGGAACATGATCTAGGAAAAATGCAAGCTACGATCAATACATAATAAGTGAAACTCAGTCTTGCATGTGTGTGTTCTATACCTGTTTTGCATCACAATAGAAAACAGATATTCATAGGCAAGAAACTTCAATACTTGATTATATTCTTCTCGGGTGTGCAGCCGGATCTTAACGTCTTCATGACACAATATTTCCGTGGTCCAACTGGCCGCCATCTTCAGGTGAGAGTGTTGGTGCACGATTTCGCCGGAACTGACTTCCCAGCGCAAGCGGCGGCCCCTATATAGGCCGCAGAAGGCCCACAACGCGTGCGCGAGAAGTTGCCGTAACTGCCCTCTAGCGCAAGTAAACATACCGCGCCGCCAGTGGTGGAAACAGGCGAAATCGAGATATCGCTACCAAAAATTAAAAAAAATTTAAAATTTTGAAAAAATTTATTATTTTTTTTTATCTGCACACAATGACGCTATCTTCAAAGATATTTGCCTCTGAATTGCAGGCTCTCTCTCTCTCTCTCTCTCTCTCTCTCACACACACACACACTCACACACACTTGAGGACTCAATTTAAAAAAAAAATAAAGTTTTGAAAAAATTTATTATTTTTTTTTTAATTTTTGGTAGCGATATCTCGATTTCGCCTGTTTCCACCACCGGCGGCGCAGTATGTTTACTTGCGCTAGAGGGCAGTTACGGCACCTTCTCGCGCACGCGTTGTGGGCCTTCTGCGGCCTATATAGGGGCCGCCGCTTGCGCTGGGAAGTTAGTTCCGGCGAGATCGTGCACCAGCACTCTCACTTGAAGATAGCGGCCAGTTGGACCGCGGAAATATTGTGTCATGAAGACGTTATGATCCGGTTGCACACCCGAGACGAATATTATCAATCATTACGCCGGGAAAGCCTTCGTAGTCACTTTAGAAGCTTCTACGGGGAGGAGATGGTGGAACTTACGAAGAAGTTTGATAAACTTCGTAAGAAGAAAGGCAAGGTGCTGAGTGCCCTCGCCCTTTTGCTGAGATGCCGCGATGGAAGAGTAATACCTAAGTTTGCTAGATTTGTGCATTTTATTGATACGAAAACGGCCAACAACATCAAGAAGCGTGCCAGTTTCGCCTTAGTCAAGGAGTGCATTCGCTTCACTCGAAGACAACTGGATATCATATCCAAGGATTTACTTTTCTTGCACTTGGAGTTATCGTCGCTGCTGTCGGATGCATCCTGGGAATGGGTGGATAGTTCTTCTTGGGCACTATCAGATTGGACGCCCAGGAGCGCCGTCAGGAAACAGTCTCCGAAGTTTCAACGGCTTTGTTCTCAACCCATGATATCTGATGACGACTCCAGTCGACGGACAGTGATTAACCTCAGAGTAAAGACCTGGATGACGCCACGCTGTCAGTGTTGGAGAAAGGCCTGAATTTTGCCCCTACACCAAGGAATGTGCCTATCACCGAATTCATCTGCGCAGTCGAACAAGCGGTGTCCAGCTTTTCGGAGGACCAAGCTGAGGAGATTAGGCAAGAGGTCTCACATACATTGCGGCGGGCGCCACCTCCACGGAGTAACATTTCCTCTCTCGAAAGGGCAGCAGTCCGGTCCATCAGAGAAGACGAAGATCTGATAATTCTACCAGCGGACAAAGGCAACGCAACGGTTCTTCTGTCACGGGATGACTGTCTGGGAAAGATGGATCTCTTACTTGAGGACTCGGCATACAGAACATTGCAGGACTGAACGGATAAAACGGAAGACGCTTTCACTGCTGAAGAAGAGTTCTTTACCTGACGACGTTCTCTAAAAACTACATCCTGGTGCTGCCGTGCCACCGAGATTATATGGTCTACCCAAGATTCATAAGAAAGGGGTTCCGCTTCGTCCAATCGTGAGTAATTTGGGTGCTCCTACCTACAATCTAGCCAAGTATTTAGCATCTGTTCTTGGCCCTCACGTCGGTAAATGCGAACATCACATTCCCAATTCTATGGTGTTTATTCAGAGATTGAAGTCCTTGTCTCTTAATCCCTGGGATTTGCTTGGAGCTTTGATGTCGTGTCGCTTTTTACCCGGGTTCCTCTGGAAGAATCCTTGCAATTAATTGGTGAGAAACTGGATGAGGAAACAACCAGGCTTTGTCACCATGTGCTGACGTCGACGTGCTTTTTATTCAATGACAAATATTTTGAACCGCCAATCATTTTATGGAAGATTTTGAGGACATGGTACTGAAGACGGCGTCCTTAAAACCAACCTATTTCTGGAGGTACGTTGACGATACGTTTATGGTGTGGCCTCATGGGAGAGAAGCTCTTGACCGCCTCCTAGATCATTTTAATTCCCTGTATCCTAGCATCAAGTTTACCATGAAGGTGGAAAGTGATGGAAAGCTTCCGTTTCTGGAATTTCTGGTGTACAGAAAGGATGATGGGACACTGGAACACAGTGTTTATCAAAAGCCTATGCACACGGACCGTTACCTGCATGCTTCTAGCTGTCATCCATCGTTCCAGCGTATGGGGGTCCTGCGGACGTTGGCGATAAGAGCTTATTCCATTTCAGATGGAGAAAGCTTGACACAAGAATTGGACCATCTTGTGTTCAAGCAGAATGGCTATACAGATAAACAGATCCGTCGTGCTTTCCAGTTCGGACCTTCGCCTGAACCACCAGAAGATACCTGCAAATCGGTGGCTTTTCCTCGAAGATAGGAAGAATTCTGATATCATATCAAATGTATTTTTCGTCCTCCAGCCAAGTTTAGAGCGCTTCTTGGCTCTGTTAAGGATGACTTGGGTTTGAGGAAGCCCGGTGTGTACAAGATACCTTGCCACTGTGGGAAGGCTTATATTTGTCAGACAATCCGGACCATTCAGGACCGATGTGTTGAGCACCAGCGGCACACACGGTTGCTTCAACCTGAGAAATCTGCAGTGGCGGAGCACTGTCTCACCGAGGGACAGAGAATGCTATATAAAGAGACACAAATGGTTGCCCCTGCATCTCGCTATTGGGACTGTGTTTTAAAAGAATCCATAGAGATTCGTTTATCTCATTATCTTATTAATAGAGACAAGGGTTATCTTTTAAGTAAGACTTGGGACCCGGTGTTATCAGACACTAGAAAACAACGGTCTGTGTTTCGATCGTCGGAATAAAATTTTTAAATTTTTTTTGTAATTTTTTTAATTTTGATAGCGATATCTCGATTTCACCTGTTTCCACAATTGGCGGCGCGGAATGTTTACTTGCGCTAGAGGGCAGTTACGGCACCTTCTCGCGCACGCGTTGTGGGCCTTCTGCGGCCTATATAGGAGCCGCCGCTTGCGCTGGGAAGTCAGTTCCGGCGAGATCGTGCACCAGCACTCTCACCTGAAGATGGCGGCCAGTTGGACCGCGGAAATATTGTGTCATGAAGACGTTATGATCCGGCTGCACACCCGAGAAGAATATTATCAAGTATTACGCCGGGAAAGCCTTCGCAGTCACAACTTCAATACTTCCCTGTCTGCATGTCTGTGCTGTAGCTGACCACAACCAGGCGGTGATAAAAATTATTTAACTATGCTCTTTAAAGCACGTGAGATAATCTAAGCCCCCCATCTCACATGCAACAATACTCACTAGCAGTCGACAGCCTCCTCTGCGGTAAGATGGTTGCCTAGCTAGCTGCTACCTTGCACTCTGCAATCTGTTATGTACACAAGCACTGCAATTACGTGAACTGTTTTGAAAGCACATATTTTTACCGCCGTCTACATCAATGATATAAAGCTACACTGAACCTTTCAACAGCCGTCGCTAATTTCAGACAGCTAATAGAGCTCTCCTTCAATACATATTATTTAATTATCATGTGTATTATTGCAAGGATTATTTTAGACAAGAAATATAAGCATTTGATCATACAGCCCAGTTGTTGCCACATTACAACAAAACTGCAACAAGTCACCCTAGCAAAAATTGCAATGTTCTAAAATTAATATCTCTGCCTCGTGATGACTGGGTGTTGTGTGCTGTCCTTAGATTAGTTAGGTTTAAGTAGTTCTAAGTTCTAGGGGACTGATGACCATAGATGTTAAGTCCCATAGTGCTCAGAGCCATTTCTAAAATTAATACAAGATGTGTACATCCTTCGCCTTTATGACAGCTTGAAATCCGTTAGGGATAGGGTAGCGATGTTGGACACGGGGGTCTGGAGCAAAGACGATGTTCTTACTCATCCTGAAGATGTTCCGTCATGTTTGGTTTAGGACTCTGGGCAGGACAGTCCGTTTCAGAAATGTAATAGTCCACACAACGTTGTCTGAGAGATGCTGCTTTTTTGGCAAGGAGCATTTTCATGCTGATACAATCATTTTCCACGAACTATTTCTCTGCTGTACACACTACACAGTGCTGTAAAATGTGATCATATCCTTCTGCATTTAGCGTTTTCAGCTGAGGGCAGTTGGTGCCCTGTCATCGGCAACTGACTGCGAGAAGGTGCCCTTATTGAAGATTTTGCTCATACACTACAGAGAAAAGCGCTGTGAAATTATAATTCTTGCCAACAAAGGTAATACTGCACTAAGATGAGGAAACAAACGTACATTTTGACTTCCTTGAGTCTGCATATCCACTTGAAATGTGGAGGAGAAATAAGATTATAGTAGTTATAGAATACGTGCATATGATTAACGTTGGCTTGATTATGCTTGTCTAGAGGGCGCAGATGCTTTTGAGATTATGTTTCTTGGAAATGAGGATGAGAAAAGTTGATTCATAGGTTGATAAGTCAGAACTTATCCCTTTTCCGTGTGTCAGAAAAGACGTGAAAATTGGTGGGAGCTTGGGCAGGCATTTCACACGAGATAAAAAATTCTAGAAATGTGCCTGTGCACACTGTTTCCATCCCCACCACTTGCTGATCCAGCAGGAATGTTCAGAACTGCTCAGAAGTATTCAGGACTATTTGGCAGGGGGTGGTTATTAAAACTGAACTCCACTCGAGGAAGGTATTTTAGGAAGATGGAAATAAGAAGAATTAGAGTTTCGCTTAGCAGAGGTCTGCCGCTTATGACCAGAACCACTTGAGGAAGGCGATATGAACACAGAGACCATTGCCATTTCAGCAGTGTGTGTCGAGGTACGGCACATGCCAGATGCAGTACCATACTATGCAATCCGTGTTGTATTCCACAATCTGAGCAGTTACAATAGGCATTTCTTCATCATGAACATATGGAACAAAAGTTGAAAGTTGACAAGAAAGAAGTTAAATTAAATCTGGGTCGAATTTCTCTTTTGCCATTATAAATGTAGAAATATTAATCAAACATCAGAAAGTCCAGGCTGGAATACCAGCAATACTCCTCCTCATTGTTGACGCCATTTCCCTGTACACCAATCCCCACATGCCCACCGTCTTGCTGCTATTGAACACTATCTCTCCCAACGTCCTGCAGACTCAGACCCACATCCATGGAAGATCCAGGTGCAAGATGTACGTAATCCACCGACCCAACAATTTTTATTCCAGTCTTGTCACCAGCTTGTCCTACCTTATCAGTGGTCAGGCCACCTGTGAAAGCAGTTGTGTCATATACCACCTCTGCGTCATCCATTGCACAACTTTTTATATTGGTATGTCTACCAAACAGCTGTCCACCAGGATGAATGGCCATCGCCAAATTGTGCCAACTGTAAAGCGGACCACCTTGTAGCATAATATGCAGCTGAACATAACATTCTTGATTTCAATGGTTGCTTCACAACCCAGGCCATCTGGACCCTCACCTCCACAATCCGCTTTTCTGAACTGTGCAGATGAGAGTTATCCTTACAACACATCCTTCGTTCCCGAAATCGTCCAGGTCTCATCCTACAGTACGCTACTGTCCCCACACCTTCCACACAACAGTTTTCAGCGCTACTGTCCTACCATATCCTCCCAATACTCGTCCCCTCATCTTCACTCCGCGCCGCTCTCTACCAACGCCCATTCTAGATTGCTTCTTCAGGACGACGAGACACAGCTGCATTCTGACCAGAGCACCTGGAGGTAGCAGTCAAGTGTGCCTGAGGTGTTCTTGGTTGTGGTAATGTGTGTGTTATCCATTCTGAAGAAAGCTCAGTTTGTAACAGTCCTTTCATTGTGCCTGTCTGCAGCTCAACAGGTCATCTTTACTGGGAGAAACATAAATCTTTTACGAAAAGTAATGCTGTATTGTATCAAGACTGGGACTGCTATATAAATTTTCGATTTATCGATTCGTTAAATTTCTTGGCTTGTTCCTTCGAAAAGTGTGCACCACGCCTGAAATGAGATTTACTCAGTACAATGAGGACATATTTTCCTGATGATAGTTTTATCTGATCGGCAGGGAATTTTTATGTATGAATATGTGAGCAATGAATCGTCTTTGCTGGAAGATCACTCACCTTCGATTGAAACGTTGGAGACATTAAAAAGCGAGACTTTAGCACAAGGCAAGGACCAAAGAGCTTGAACGTATGGACTGTATTAAAACACTTGGATAGTATTTCCATTTGTATTTGAAAATTGACATGGTGCTCCTTGCTGGCATGTTCTAAAAATTTCGTCGTCTATGCCTTAAGACATATGAATTGGATACTGTGCATTACGTTACTTCACCTGGTTTGCATGTGATCCTCTGCGGAAAAATTCTAAAGCGGAATTGCAGCTTCTTACCGATATCGAATAACTTCACAAAGTTTTGAACATGGCTACTTGGTTCAGTGACCGTTTATAAATTAAAATTGAAACAGATAAGCCCTCGGTCACAATTTTTTAGTCTTATTAACCAGGTTTCAACACTTCTAAGAGTGCTTTCATCAGAATTTAGACATTTAAAGTGGTCTACAACGTATTTACAAATTTGTGGGAAGAAAAAAATTTTTATATAAAAAAATGTAGGAAGACAGACAGTACTTACATGTCACGTAAAAAATAAGTAACATGCCACAAGGGCTATAGTCACAAAATATTTAAAAGTAAAGTGTGAAGGCGAGCCTCTAAGGGCTGTTCATACCTGTACAGCCACAGGTTACAACGGACCACTTTCAGTGTCTAAATTCTGATGAAGGCACTCTTAGAAATATTGAAACCTGATTAATAAGACCAAAAAATTGTGACCGAGGGCTCATTTGTTTCAGTTTTAGCGAATTACTTCAGTTTGTTGAAAGAGGCATTAGAGGTGGTATTGTTCATTGGTCTAGCTGAGGTGCAGTTGCCTACAACATATTCAAGACCTGATCACAAAATCGAGGAATGTTATATCATGTATCTTGATGTGAATAGCCTTTACATTGGGCGATGTTGCAGTAGCTTCAGGTATCAAATATTGTATAGCTTTCTCCAGAGTGGGTTGAAACTTTTGTGGTGGAAAATGTACGAGACAATTTTGACATAGGGTACATTTAAAAGTTTTTCTCGAATATTTCGAGAGTGCTGATCATTTTCATTCAGATTTTCTATTATGTCCGTCAAAAATTTCACCACCACATGATGGTAAGTACTCTAAGAAATTATTTTTGACCCTACATGATACGAAAAACTACGTTATTCACTGCAGGAATATACAAAATGTTTACAACATAAACTAGCTTTAAAAAAGATTCCTTAAATTTAAGTACCGAGCGAGGTGGCGCAGTGGTTAGACACTGGACTCGCATTCGGGAGGACGACGGTCCAATCCCGCGTCCGGCCATCCTGATTCAGGTTTTCCGTGATTTCCCTAAATCACTCCAGGCAAATGCCGGGATGGTTCCTCTGAAAGGGCACGGCCGACATCCTTCCCCATCCTTCCCTAATCCGATGAGACCGATGACCACGCTGTCTGGTCTCTTTCCCCAAAAACAACCAACCAACAACCTTAAATTTAATAATTCACGCAAACTCCCTGGCTGAGGACACCTATTAAAATTAAGGTACAAAAAAAGCGTGATTGCAGATGATGATTTCGGAAAGAATTTTTTCAAACTGATGAATAATAGTGTGTTTGAGAAATCCATGTAAAACGTACAAAAGATGCAGGACGTAAGAGCATTTTCATGCTGGGAAGGCATAAGCAGCTGCATTAACTGACATACCAAATTTTCAAAGGAGTGTTATTTTTAACGGAAGTTTTCTTGACACTGAGCTGAGCACGTTTAATGTAGTTTTTTGATGAACTAGTGACAATTTTGCATATTTCGAAAACCCTTTCATTACGGATAAATATTTTAAAAAATTTCCGCAAATCACATAAACTGTGCTCTACAAACACTGATAACTTCACATTATACCTCCAAATATTTATTAGTTTATCATGAACGATCACAGGCGCCAGGTCCATATGTCCCGAGGGGAGGCCCGAGCCTCTTCAAAAATTCATTTGGAGCCCCCCCCCCCACTCCCCGCCAATAATTTAAGAAAATGATTAGTTAATTATGCTTTGTAAAATATCAAGAATATGTTGGAATTTTTTATTTTCTTTGTTTGACGATAGATACCTTTTAAAATACATTCCGACTATAGTGTCTAGTGGACTATTTTATATGACTATATTTTATTCGTTTACTTTAGTCTCTTAGTGTATTGTGAATTAAGCTTGCAATGGATAAATTTGTCATCTTCATGCGAGAACCGTTCACAGCCGAAACATGGACAATCCAGTAAAGGAAGATCATTTCAGAGTCTTCGTTGATCAAATATACATGGCTGGAATATGAAGCATCTATCGAAAAAGTTCTTTGCAAAACCTGCAAAGAGACAGATGCTAAAAATCTATTACGATTTTCTTCAAAAAAAAGAAGGTGCATTTACTTCCGAAGGATTTTATAACTGGAAAAAGGATCTGAAAAAAATCTGTCTTCATGAAAATATGTTTACGCATGAAGAAGGTGTTCTGAAACTAAATTCTATCACTAACCGAAGTCTGGCCTTCCAATTGAATGAACAGTTAGATAGTGATATGAAGAAAGGCAGTTTAGCTCTTGAGACAATTTTTACTACCGTGCAATTTCTATGCCTACAAGGACTAGCAATTAGAGGGCACGAAGATGTAAACTCAAATTTTTTTCAATTGTTGGAACTTCGAGAGAATGACATAACTGAGTTTAAAGATTGGTTACGGCGTTCGGGGTATAAGCGGACGTCCCACGATATTCAAAACGAGATTATTGATCTACTAGGTTCCTGAAGAGGGGCAGCATCCTTTTCAGTAGTTGCAGGGGCAACAGTCTGGATGATTGACTGATCTGGCCTTGTAACACTAACCAAAACGGCCTTGCTGTGCTGGTACTGCGAACGGCTGAAAGCAAGAAGACTGAACATTTTTCTATTATGGTTGACGAAACAAGTGATTCTTCGATTCGCAAACAAGTGTCATTTTGTATTGGTACTGTCGATGATTCCTTAATCATCAACGAAGACTTTATTGGCTTATATGAGACCCCCAACACTGAATTACAAACTCTGTTTAGTATTTTAAAAGACAGTTTTGTTCGCCTTGATTTTGTCAATGGATAGCTTAAGGGGACAGTGCTATCATGGTGCCCCGAATATGAGAAGTAGGTTCAAAGGACTAAAAAAGTTAGTATTGGATACACGACCAAAAACACGTTATGTGCACTGCACTGCTCACAGTTTAGACTCGGCAGTTGTAGACAGTCTCCGCGATCTTACGTCTATGAGAGATATTGTGACTTTAGCCAAGGACTTAATTAACACCGTCAGGGAATCCTACAAAAGTCTGGAACTTTTCAGAAGCATTCACCTGAGAGCGCCAACTTGGCTGTTCTTCATGCCCACCGAGATATTTTGGATAAATTGGATATCCGACCAGTCATCAATGACTTCATATTTAGTAATCCAGTCAGACGGTCGACATTTGCACCTCTCTAAAGATACTCTAGCCCTAATAATGGCATTTAGAGCAATATTAAAAATCTCTATAAAATACAGAATTAAATATATACATAATGTTAAATTTTCAGTTTCGAAATATTAGTACTAGTTTGGTACTGTATTACTATAGTACTATAATGCTGTATTAGTTATTTTTAAATACTTAAATAATTTTAGGGTGGAAGACCCAATTAAAACCCGCTATTTACATACTTTTTGACTGAAAGTATTAGGCATACTGTGTTAAAGCATTAACTTTGAGATATTGATTTTATTTAATGAACCCTGAGCCGTATTCAAAGTAAGCTAAAATTAGCTACTTCCCTTATTAATCAAAGTATTCTTACTGTCCGACAACAATATTTTATGTTTTATTCTTTTAATGATAGTATAGTATTTATTTAAATATAATTTGAGTCTTTTCAGAGCTATATATTCACTGCTCACCCCCGTGAACCAAGGACCTTGCCGCTGGTGGGGAGGCTTGCGTGCCTCAGCGATACAGATGGTCGTACCGTAGGTGCACCCACAACGGAGGGGTATCTGTTGAGAGGCCAGACAAACGTGTGGTTCCTGAAGAGGGGCAGCATCCTTTTCAGTAGTTGCAGGGGCAACAGTCTGGATGATTGACTGATCTGGCCTTGTAACACTAACCAAAACGGCCTTGCTGTGCTGGTACTGCGAACGGCTGAAAGCAAGGAGAAACTACAGCCGTAATTTTTCCCGAGGGCATGCAGCTTTACTGTACGGTTAAATGATGATGGCGTCCTCTTGGGTAAAATATTCCGGAGGTAAAATAGTCTCCCATTCAGATCTCCGGGCGGGGCCTACTCAAGAAGATGTCGTTATCAGGAGAAAGAAAATTGGTGTTCTACGGATCGGAGCGTGTAATGTCAGATCCCTTAATCGGGCAGGTAGGTTAGAAAATTTAAAACGGGAAATGAATAGGTTAAAGTTAGATATAGTGGGAATTAGTGAAGTTCGTTTGCAGGAGGAACAAGACTTTTTGTCAGACGAATACAGGGTTATAAATACAAAATCAAATAGGGGTAAAGCAGCAGTAGGTTTAATAATGAATAACAAAATAGGAGTCAGGGTAAGTTACTACAAACAGCATAGTGAACGCATTATTGTGGCAAAGATAGACACGAAGCCCATGCCTACTAGAGTAGTACAAGTTTATATGCCAACTAGCTCTGCAGATGATGAAGAAATTGATGAAATGTATGATGAGATAAAAGAAATTATTCAGATAGTGAAGGGAGACGAAAATTTAATAGTCATGGGTTACTGGAATTCGGCAGTAGGAAAAGGGAGAGAAGGAAACATAGTAGGTGAATATGGATTGGTGGTAAGAAAAGAAAGAGGAAGCCGCCTGGTAGAATTTTGCACAGAGCACAATTTAATCATAGCTAACATTTGATTGAAGAATCATAAAAGAAGGATGTATACATGGAAGAAGCCTGGAGATACTGACTGGTTTAAGATAGATTATATAGTGGTAAGACAGAGATTTAGGACCCAGGTTTTAAATTGTAAGACATTTCCAGGGCCAGATGTGGACTCTGACCACAATCTATTGGTTATGAGCTGTAGATTAAAGCTGAAGAAACTGCAAAAAGGTGGGAATTTAAGGAGATGGGACCTGGATAAACTGAAAGAACCAGAGGTAGTGCAGAGTTTCAGGGAGAGCATAAGGGAACAATTGACAGGAATGGGGGAAAGAAATACAGTAGAAGAAGAATGGGTAGCTTTGAGAGATGAAGTAGTGAAGGCAGCAGAGGATCAACTAGGTAAAAAGACGAAGGGCTAGTAGAAATCCTTGGTTAACGGAAGATATATTGAATTTAATTGATGAAAGGAGAAAATATAAATAAGCAGTAAATAAAGCAGGCAAAAAGGAATACAAACGTCTCAAAAATGAGATCGACAGGAAGTGCAAAATGGCTAAGCAGGGATGGCTAGAGGACAAATGTAAGGATGTAAAGGCTTATCTCACTAGGGGTAAGATAGATACTGCCTACAGCAAAATTAAAAAGACCTTTGGAGAAAAGAGAGCCACTTGTATGAATATCAAGAGCTCAGATGGAAACCCAGTAGTAAGCAAAGAAGGGAAAGCAGAAAGGTGGAAGGAGTATATAGAGGGTCTATACAAGGGCGATGTACTTGAGGACAATATTATGGAAATGGTAGAGGATGTAGATAAAGATAAAATGGGAGATATGATACTGCGTGAAGAGTTTGACATAGCACTGAAAGACTTGAGTCGAAACAAGGGCCCGGGAGTAGACAACATTCCATTAGAAATACTGACAGCCTTGGGAGAGCCATTCCTGACAAAACTCTACCATCTGGTATGAGACAGGCGAAATACCCTCAGACTTGAAGAAGAATATAATAATTCCAATCCCAAAGACAGCAGGTGTTGACAGTTGTGAAAATGATCGAACTATCAGTCTAATAAGTCACAGCTGCAAAATACTAACGCGAATTCTTTACAGACGAATGAAAAAACTGGTAGAAGCCGACCTCGGGGAAGATCAGTTTAGGATTCGGTAGAAATATTGGAACACGTGAGGCAATGGACCCTACGACTCATCTTAGAAAATAGATTAAGGAAAGACAAACCTACGTTTCTAGCATTTGTAAACTTAGAGAAAGCTTTTGACAATGTCGACTGGAATACTCTCATTCGAATTCTGAAGGTGGCAGGGGTAAAATACAGGGAGCGAAAGGCTATTTACAATTTGTACAGAAACCAGATGGCAGTTATAAGAGTCGAGGGACACGAAAGGGAAGCAGTGGTTGGGAAGGGAGTGAGACAGGGTTGTAGCCTCTCCCCGATGTTATTTAGTCTGTATATTGAGCAAGAAGTGAAGGAAACAAAAGAAAAATTTGGAGTGGGTATTACAATCCATGGAGAAGAAATAAAAACTGTGCGTTTCGCCGATGACATTGTAATTCTGTCAGAGACAGCAAAGGGCTTGGAAGAGCAGCTGAACGGAATGGATAGTGTCTTGAAAGGAGGATATAAGATGAACATCAACAAAAGCAAAACGAGGATAATGGAATGCAGTCGAATTAAGCCGGGTGGTGCTGCGGGAATTAGATTAGGAAATGAGAGGCTTAAAGTAGTAAAGGAGTTTTGCTATTTCGGGAGCAAAATAACTGATGATGGTCGAAGTAGAGAGGATATAAAATGTAGATTGGCAATGGCAAGGAAAGCGTTTCTGAAGAAGAGAAATTTGTTAACATCGAGTATAGATTTAAGTGTCAAGAAGTCGTTACTGAAAGTATTTGAATGGAGTGTAGCCATGTATGGAAGTGAAACGTGGACGATAAATAGTTTAGACAAGAAATATTTTTACAAGCAGGGAAAAATCACAGAATTTTATTAAATAAAAAAGTTTCATTTTCTGGGCCCTCATGAGGTCCATGTCCCCCTAAATCACTGCGGTATTCAACACTGCTGCTACAGAAAACTGCTTCCACTTCGGACATTTATACAATAACTATTGGACTGTTAAATGCACTTCAATCTCGTGAAATTATCATATATGATTACGAAATCTGGACATCCAAGTGTAGAAATACTTAGTTACATGCCGATGAAGATCTAAATCTGTATAGCTAATACTTTAATCGCTAGTTGTGTGTATTTGTATATTACTCTATTGTAGCACTGTACTTCATACCATACGGAATAATAATCTTCTTTAATTAATTAGAAAGCTTACAGCATGAGAAATATAATTGATTTGCAGATTTCGTAAGGGCTATATTGCTGATGTTTGATGCTAATTATTACAATACTAAATATCACTCAAATGAACTTCCTTTCGTCAGGAATTTCAATTACTTCTATCAACTGCAATTTCCTGTATAAATATCATATATTGTTTCCGTATTATGTCTCGTGATGTCGTTAATAATTTTTCATAAGCCGTTGGAGACATCTTCTTTCAGTGAGAAAATGAGCTTGAAGAATTTTTCTCGGCCATTTTTTAATTTTTTTTGTTTTGTTTCTTTAACAGTGTTCATTAATAAAATAGCAACAAACACTTAATCGTTCTTCGACATCTTGCCACTCGAAATCGCGTTTCCAAATGAAAATACTGACATAATTATTGATTGTGTGATAATGGATTAAATTGGTCGAAGGAATGACAAAATAGTAAGTATTATCAACAAATACTGAACATGAGTAGGAATCTTATGCGCAAGCAGTGTTAGGAAAGATGCTGACACGACGACTTGAAATTGGAGATTTGCGGCCACCGTCCAGAGACGTGGATACCTACCTAAACCAGCGGCACAAGCAGTGTCCCCAAATCTTTGGCAAGCTCTGCTGTCCACAATCTTTTCTCCAGCACTCGGATGGAGGAGGAAGTTATCTGCAGTCTAGAATTTCATTTTAATACCTTGAATTCGATACTCGCCAACCTATGTATGTTCTTAGGCGGGCAGTAGTCTGCAGCGGAAGGCAAAGCAACACTGTACTCATGGGGTCCAAAGCAGCATCTAGCGAGGCAGCCATTCTTCCATGTTTTCCAAAATTAAGACAAACAATCAAGCTGCATTACGAAATAAAACAAAGAAATTAAAATCTGCGTTGTGATTTAGTGACCTAATAATGTGTCCAACTGCCTTATTCATTTGTTGTTTTCTCTGTCCATATTCTGATTATTAGTTGGGAAAAAATAACAGGTAGGACACGAGAGAAGTGGACAATTCACTTCAGAACGGAATGGTTTTGAATAACACAAGATATTGCAGTATATCATTCTTTTTCTTTGTAATCGTAAACAACTGATAATAAGGTGATGATCTAATAAATGCAGTGTAATAATACTAAAAAGGCCTTTACGTATCCGTACATTCACATCTCTTTTTCATTTTCGGAAACCACGTCCATTTCAGACACCAGTGACAGACACTGCATACGCAAATTACCTAACTACTGTTCACTATCTCTGTATCCCAGATTTTATACTAGTGTCGTCGGCCTAAATTTATCTTCGAAGCCCTTCGATACAAAGGTTCTTCAATAGTTTCTAAGGCCTTCATACTGCTTCAGTCTCGAAGGACCGTGCTTCGGTTTTTGGATTCGTGAGCTACCGGCAGATCGTCAATTGGACGACGTTTTGCGCAATGAAGTACGAATAAAAACTTACAGCTACCAAAAGGAAATCTAATATACAATTTCCTCCTGCCACCTCCACTATCTCCTCCAAGACTGTTTTTGTCTCGCAGTCCTTTTTCCCTACGACATGAACATTGCTCAATGAACTCTCTTGTGTGTTAAATTAAATCCGTTTAAAACAAGACTTCACAGACACCCAAGTCATCCAGCTGTTACGCTGGTTTGTGCTTCCCAAACTCGCTATACAGTTGCACAAATCCAGTCAGAACACCAAGAATCCCTCTATGCCCAGTGTACATGAGATTTTCTAGTCTCTCGTAAGAGGAACAAACATGCAGAAAAGGGAAGTGTTAGTTGTCACTGTAGCAGTTCTTTCTCTGTATGGGCCTAGTTTCATTGAGTTATGTTATTTGGCATTGAATGATCAGGAGAAATTTGCTTTCGCCTTAAGTTTTGTACACCATTGTATAACACTTTATCATTGGTTTTCATCTCGTGCTAGCGAAACTATACCACCTTGCACAATTTGTTACTTAACTGTTAAAGTGGAATAAGAAGAGTTAACACATGTATAATTTCACAGTTGTCAGTATTTTATTGATATTGTTTATTAACGGTGTGGGGTAAATAAATATGTTTACCCAGAATACCTTCCCGTTAGCTGAAGGCGTTTCCGGAACGCCATCTAAAGACACCTTGCTGATTATTGCATCTGCTTTATAAATTTTCCTTTGTAGTTCATTACTTAAACAAAAATGTTAATAGTAACGTTTCAAATAAGATACAGCGTTGTTAAATTTGTTATATTAATCTGTGTTAAATTATCGTGTGTCAGATTTCTGCATATATCGATTTGGTCTTGCTTTCTTACTGACGTTATACGCTAAGGTGGCAAAAGTCACAGGAAAGCGATATGCACATAAACAAATGGCCGTAGTATCGAGTACACAACGTACAAAAGGGCATTACATTGGCGGAGCTGTTATGTGTATTCAGGTCATCTATACTCAGGTAAAAATGTAAATGTCGTGTGACTAGGGCCTCCCGTCGGGTAGACCGTTCGCCGGGTGCAAGTCTTTCGATTTGACGCCACTTCGGTGACTTGCGCGTCGATGGGGATGAAATTATGGTGACAACACAACACCCAGTCTCTGAGCGGAGGAAATCTCCGACCCAGCCGGGAATCGAACCCGGGCTCTTAGGATTGACATCTGTCGCGCTGACCACTCAGCTACCGGGGGCGCACCTTTATACTCAAGTGATTCATGTGACAAGTTTTCCGACGCAATTATGGCCGCACGACGGGAATTAAGACTAAGTTTGAGTTAGACGCAAGAGACATACTGTTTCGGTAATCGTTAGGGAATCCAATATCCCGAGATCCACAACGCTAAGAGCGTGCCGAGAATACCACATTTCAGGCATTACCTCTCACCACGGGCAACGCAGTGACCGATGGCCTTCACTTAACCGAGAGCAGCGGCGTTTGAGATGAGTTGTCAGTGTTAACTGTCAATCACTGCGTGAATAACCGCAGAAATGATTGCGGGACGTACGATGAACGTATCCGTTAGGACAATGCAGCGAAATTTGGCTTTAATGGTCTATGGCAGCAAACGACTGGCCCAAGTGCCTTCGCTATCTGAACTACATCGCCTGCAACGCGTCTCCTGGTCTCATGACCACATTGATTGGATCCTAGACTACGGAAAACCGTGGCCTGATCATATGAGTCCCTATTTCAGTTAGTAAGAGCTGATGGTAGGGTTCGAGTGTGGCGCAGACCCCACCCACCCATCGACGCAAGTTGTGTACAAGGCACTGTACCAGCTGGTGACGGCTCCATAAAGATGTGGGCTGTGTATACATTAATTGGACTCGATCCTCTGGATCAACCGAACCGATCGTTGACGAAATGGCTACTTTCAACTACATGGAGACCATTTGCAACCGTTCATGCACTTCAATTACGGATGACAATGCTCCATGTCATCGGACCACAATTGTTCGTCATTGTTTTGAAGAACATTCTAGACATTTCAAGCGAATGATTTGGCCTCCTAGATGGCGCGACATGAATACCATCGAACATTTATGGGACATAACGGGAGGTCAGTTCGTGCACAAAATACTGCACTGGCAACTCTTTCTCGATTGTGGACGTCTGTAAGAGGCTGCATGGCTCTATATTTCTGCAGGTGACTTCCAACGAGTTAGTGAGTCAATGCTGCTTCGAATTACTGCATTACGCTGCGCAAAAGGAGGTCCGACACGAAATTAGGAGGTAGCCCGCGCATTGTTTCACCTCGGTGCATATCGCTGTTCAGGCGTAAATTTAACTTAATGGGGAGTTTTTCGTCCCTCGGAATCAGTCACAGCACCAAAGCACCTAACTGAGATGGAATACCTGTTTTGTGTGCTAATCCCTCGCTTCCGATGATGCCTTACTCTAAGTCCCTCTGAAAGCAAAATGGTTCAAATGGCTCTGAGCACTATGGGACTCAACTGCTGAGGTCATTAGTCCCCTAGAACTTAGAACTAGTTAAACCTAACTAACCTAAGGACATCACAAACATCCATGCCCTAGGCAGGATTCGAACCTGCGACCGTAGCGGTCTTGCGGTTCCAGACAGCAGCGCCTTTAACCGCACGGCCACTTCGGCCGGCCTCTGAAAGCATGCAGCGTCTAAGAGACCACCGCCAAGCTCTTCCGCTGAACCTCCCTTGCAAATATTCCGGCGTCACCAGTTGTCACTTTTCACCCTGTACCTAGTAATAAAGCGCAACAGTAGCCGTTTAGAAGGATACTAAAATGTTGTGCAAAACGAACGGAAACATAGCTGAATATTAAGAAAAAATATATCAGTGGACTTAATGTCCGTCTTCAGTTACAGACGCATTCTCCTTTGCAGGGCGTCATAATTCCAGCGATGCACGTCCTCTTCCCAAAGTGGTTCCCCGAGAGTGAGCGGCAGAGAATAACAGGAGCACTGTTTTCAGGTTAGTCTAACATCACCTCACAGTGATTAACAGATCACACACAGTCGGAGTGCAGTGGACAGCTCTGAAGTTTCTTCCAACAGTGAGTACTTTCAGATATTGTTTGAATCACTGCAATGAGTTGGAAACAGAGAACGCTTGTAAGATGATGAACTGATCGCTCCGCTATGTAACCTCTTCTAGATTATTAATTATGTCGGCAAACGCTCCATAATTAACCAAATAATTATCTCAATCATGCTTCTTTATCATTTTTCTTCGGGAAACATACGCATGTAAGCTTTCGTTTTGAGAGGCACCCACTTGCCTTACTCATACTGTGGCATCAAGCAGTCAGGCCTGCAAGATGAGTGGTTTGCCAAGCGAGTGGATTCTTCCTTAATTTATTGAGTAACATGAATTCTCGTATCTTACTATTTAGTTACAAATTATCCTCCTGTGTGAATAACACGCAACGGAAACACGCATCTGACTATCAGTGATTTATAGAACTCTGACTGTACACTACGCACTGGCAATACCACATTTACTTTTTGTCTTTGATTTAACGGCTTTTATATAAATTCGGGACATTATGACAACATACAATTTAATGAAAAAGGCCACCAATCTCTTTCTTTTCACTAGCTGATTTATTCCTCAACACACAAATTCTACGACCTACAACAATATCACATGAGAAATTTCGCCCAGTGGGCATGGCTTTACATTAGTGAATCTCTATACTATGGTCTCGTAATCTATTTACCGCAACAGTGCACTTTCTGGATAGGATGGTGGATCTTTTATTATATCTCACTCTTCGACTCTCACAATCATCCCCACGAAACTTTCCTCCAGATCGAGCGATACAGAAGGAACAAGCATAACCCACAAATCTTTTGAAACTACCTTGCTACTCCCCCATGCAAACTACACATACCCAAATTACATGACATACACAACACAACAATATGAAATACTACACAAAGAATGGTTACAACATTATCACTTTCCGCTTTCCCACTTCAATCAATATTTATCCCAGTTTCACACGACACTGCCCCACTTTGTAATTCTACTTTCCTACTGTGAACTCTCGAGATAAACGCACGTCTTCCTGTGCAATGCAAGCCAAGTGGCGTTGCTGGATAGACGGCCGACTCACCTTGATTCTCTCTCAGAGTTTAAATCTAGCGTCACACGGAATGATATTTCTTAAATATTTCAACTTATGATACACACGCTATTTCTTAAATATTTCAGCTTATTGTACACACGCTAGTAATTCGGCTTAACTTAAGCACACGGAAGTATCTCAACTTATAACTACACGTGGTTTCATTGTGACTGTTGGTTTACTACAATCCCCTTAAAATTACCTGCCTGACATTTAATTCTCCCCACAAAAGTTCCTGAGATAGAGAAATTATTAATTCTAACTACTCTTAAATATTCCACATGCATACCATGCCTCCACTCTTTCATTACGGAGCACAACAAAAAACAGGTCTTTACAGCAGAAGGTCCAGCGGCAGAGTGCTGAAACATGGCCGTATTCCGGTTCTCTCGCACCTCTGTCGAAGTGGGAGAAGCACCTTGCTACCTTATTGGTCAGCCACATTTCAGGCGCTCAAAGCTCTGGTACCTTTCATCTCTTTGGTCCCACCAAAGGTGGTCAAAGGATCGACTCAAAGATGATCATATATCCACATTCACCATCTGCGGTTAGCAGACGACCATACATTCATTCATTTCACAGATCTCACCAAACTGGATGTAGGGATTTATTTTAAGGGAGTGCACATGTGATCAATTAAATAAATAAATTGTCATTCTTTCCCACACTGGTATCTGGCTTCACTGCATTAATTGAAATTGAGTTATTTTTACACAAAAAATGTGTTGTTCTGACAAGAATAATGAAGTATTTTGTACCTATTTTCAATGTCGGGCGGTACTGTACCCTTTCACCACCGGCTACCCATGCAGAAAAAAATGGCACGGTACTATCCTTGCAATGCGAGGGTAGTTCCGAACATTTTTTTAAGAAAACTGTATTGGAACAAACGTAGCAAGTTATCAAAATACCCAGGAGGAGACCTTAGCCCCTGGTGATCTCAAATTGACGACCAAATGTTGTTACTTTACCAAATTATTGACAGTTCTTGCATTATTGTACTCTCCACAATCCGGAGTAACGTACACATACAAATTTGCAACAATCCACATGACAAATAAAACATTATATCATACAAATAAAAAAATAATGTTGAGATAAAATTTGCTTTAGTTACTGAGATCTTCGTTATTTTTATGAGTAATCCAAATTTCAATAATTCTAAAACAAATAAAAAATACTAATTGTACTCCTGAAATTTTAAATAGCTCACTGTCCAAACACAGAACAAGTAATCTGACATTCATAAATTGCGTTGTAATAATCTTTACATGGCAATGTCTAAATACAAAACAAAATCAACAAAAGAAAAAAAATTTCGTACACTAGTTACACGTAGAATGTCAGGCTCTATACCATTACTCTAAAATATACCTCAAACCTACAGAGAAATAAAACTGAGAAGAAAAACAATGAAATATACCACAAGTTACATACTGGTTACGTAATATAGTTCGTCTAACACATCATGTCATACCTCATTAACTATCATCACCTAAGCAATTGCCACAACTACTCGACAGTGAGTTTAACCTTATCCTTATCCATCAGTACAAATACCTGCTGCTGAGCTAGTCAGTCCATCAACTTTGATCAATACACGCAATAAATAGTTAGCAATAAGTGCTTGAATCTACCAGTAGCTCTCGTATCTTACTCTACTGTTCATTTCTCTGTTGTCACACATTTAGACGACAAGAACTTGCATTTTTTTTTGTTTTACTAGCCTTCGTTACAATTTAATGTGAAATATCACCACTGTGATAATAAAATAAGTGGCTTCAGTCAACACACCAATAAGATCATTACTGTCCACGACATCACAATGCATCAGTTAATTCCGATATTTGTTGTGCAATGCAAACTCTTGTCCCCTGTGACAACTTTACTGATCAAAGCTACAAGAGCCAGCCACTACGTTAGTATTACGCCACTGGCTAATAATTAAAGCATCATTGTACCAAATATTCTAATAAACATGCTACGTGAACTTGACAACCCAGAACAAACAGGCCCGCATCTCGTGGTCGTGCGGTAGCGTTCTCGCTTCCCACGCCCGGGTTCCCGGGTTCGATTCCCGGCGGGGTCAGGGATTTTCTCTGCCTCGTGATGGCTGGGTGTTGTGTGCTGTCCTTAGGTTAGTTAGGTTTAAGTAGTTCTAAGTTCTAGGGGACTTATGACCACAGCAGTTGAGTCCCATAGTGCTCAGAGCCATTTGAACCATTTGAACAAACCAAAAAACAAACACTAACTATTCTAAACACAAATGTTAATGAAATACAATTACACTTGCTGTCCCTTCAGGAATGAAACATATAAAAAAAGAAAACATGTACACAATTACAAATACATTATCCCCTATCTTGCAAGTCACACGGAAACATTTCATTCTGTGATTTTCTTGGGGTCAAAAAAATTGCTGATAGTTTTCCTAGAAACACTGTCTCGGTGTCAAAGCTCTCCCATGGTTACCCGGACGAAAGTCTTTGAGTCACTCAAATCGGCATTTTGATGCACGCACTGAACAGTACACTGTATCTCACATTAAACACAAATGTCATAGTCACTCTGAGTACCATCCACACGAATCTGGTCGTCCAGAAATGGCCCTACAACTACTATTACCCACGGTTCTGTCCTTTCAGTTCATGGTGTAATTAAAAGTCATAAGTTCCAACAAACAGCACTTATTCCCGCACTAATTCAAGAAATGTCTCCTACTACAAATACAAATGTCAATGTCCCACTTTAGTTTCTTGCGTTCATACAATAACTAGTCACCAAACGACAACTGTCCTCTTCAAGAATACCAAGCGTCCCACATGCAATTCACAAAGCCCACTTAACAAGTCACTGTCAAAAGCTTATGGATCCCACTGTTCAGTGGTCAAGACAAAACAAAACAATCGTCCTGTCTGCTAAAGACAAAATCTTTTCCACCACTCACAACGTGGAAACACCAGTCCCTCACTTTCCACCTTATGTAGACATACGAGCAGTCATCTTGTTTCACGGCTCCACAGTCCAGTACTAGTCAATAGTTGCTGGTAACAAATGCCCACCGGGCTCTGCCGCGCGTCGTCCATTCTGCCGTGGCGCCGCTGTGCACGCCGTTGAGCAGAAGAAACCACCTGCTGTTGCCTCCGCGGGATACTTTCCCCAGTCGTAAGGGTGGCGGAACTCATGAATGGCCAGTGGTACGTGCGTGTCGCCCCAGGCCGTTGACCTGCTGTAGCAGGCGCGTGGAGTGTACCTCGACCGGCAGTGGAGTGGGGAGTGCCGCGGCTCTGTCACCCGTCGCCATGGCAACGTCAGCTCGGCCCGCTAGCGGTATGGGCGTTACGACACCCAATCAGTCAGAGCCTTCCGTGCATCTCGCAACATTACAGACAAAAGGATATTCTTACATTATTTAAATACTCATTGATTACATGTATGATCTATTAGATACATCGGTAATAAAAGAATCTTTGTTCTAAAAAACATAAAATTATACACCCTAGTTTTCTACACATACAACATCAACATTTATCTCTTTTCTATATACAGCCCACACTTGTGCTATTGATTGCCTGTCGTCCCTCATACAAAACATGAAAGTGTAAAATAAAACAAAAGGAATAATAAGCAATCTATACTGCTCATAATTACAATATCAAATAATAGGCTACTCTAACCTCCTATCACAGTGAAAATATTAGAAACTGTTGATTCTAAAACTACAATATACAATGAACTTTTGTGCTTGTGACAGACTGAAATTAATACCCCTTTAAAGTGTTCTAACAAAAAAATAAGAAATAATCTACACAGCTCACAATTACCTACCACATGTTGTTAAATAGTAAACTACTTTAACATCCTAACACAATAAACATTTTAGAAACTGGTGACTCTAAATCTACAACATACAATGCACCTTTGTGCTTGTGACAGACTGAAATCAGTATCTCTTTACATATTTTACATTTTATTATATATAACAACATTTCTAGGACACGTATGAACCATCCACATGATGTCAGATCCTGACCTGCCATCGAGGTTCATCCAAATCAAACAATACATAATAATGTTTTAGTTACAGATCGGTAGCATCCCCTTCACAGGAGTGTGCGCATTGATCTCACTACTCTACGACTCTCACTCACCAGACATCACATTTTCCTTCTCATTCAAACCATTAATACACTAACAGAATAGGTCTAGAAGTCAGCTAACCTTAACACCACCACACTCACGACAACATACCATACCTTTGCTCCCTTATACTCAACCACATAACACATGAAGCTGTTTCAGAGATAGCATTCCAGTCTCCGAATTCGTCCTTTCACTCTGGCACCTCTCTCCATCGGCTTACCTCTGCATTCACTTTACCCATTAATCATTCTGCTAAACACCAACTTAGAATTGCGACATTTCATCTAAGAACAAAAAATATACAAATTATTCAACCTGCAAAATAACTGTACACATTATTGGTACCGTTTTGATTAGTTATACTGGTACCAGGCTCCAACAACAACAAAAAATATTATTTTTGCCAAATCGCAAATGTTGTGCTAAGAATTAGATCTACACTTATATTACATCTTACGTCAGTATTCCACAACGTTCACCATCCGGATCTCATACTCCCTTTATGTCCTTTCACATTGTGCAGTTGTCCTCATCTCTTCATTCGTATTTCGGCTCTCTGTCCGTCCATTACTCCATCATTTCCTGGTCTTCCTTCGCCATTGGCATCAATCTCTATTGCAGCATACACAGGCCTCTCTGTAACATACATCTAAGACATCTCCACATTATTAATTCTACTCACCTTTATTTACCACTGTTTCATCACGTCGAATCTTTCTTTATTAATCATACTGCTTCACGTCGCTTCTTTCCTTAAATATCACCTTTATCCACTACTATTTATCACGTCGCTTCTCTATCTACCATCTTTATCCACTCATTAATCATCACGTCGTTTCTGCTTGATCCTCATTCATATGACAAAAAAATACGTACATACACCACTCTGTCGACTCCTGTTCATGACTCATTCGACCAGTCTATTCCGTCATACTTCCTGACATCCCGCCTGATAATTCTTATGTTCGATTTGACCCTGCACAACGTTCACACCACAAATAAATACACTGACTATCTACCATAAATCGCCTACTTTAGATCTATCCTTAACTTTTCCATAATTTGATGTTAGAAATGTGATGAAGCCCACGAGATTGTTTTCCCTTGATCGTCTCAATCAGTACAGCATTTTCATGGACAATCCGCCTCACTCTGAATGGTCCGCTATACACAGTAAAGAATTTCCTAGTTAGGAATCTGTGCTTACATGAAAATTAAAGTGTGCAGAGAATATACAAGCTGGGAGAAATGGGCAGCCCAAGTGTTAGAAACTTAGGTGCTAGTGGCCTCTTGCCCTAACACCAGATTCCGAATAACCATACACAGCACTTCATTATAACTGTCACCACGACAATGACATACTATAGATCAGATGGCATCTAATTTAAAAACTTCGATCACATTACTGATGTTACCTGTAACAGCAGTATAAACGTACCCTATTCCATACAGATCACAATGTTTACTTTTTCCATTACGTGTTAAGCACCTGCAATAATCAACTCACACTAATTACACTGGACTCATTGGCAATAGTACATAACATTTTAGCAACTGGTTTCTTTGCGGAAACAGTCCTTTTACTTTGCTGTTCGAAATAAAAATTTGCAAATTTTGCTCTGATAGACCAGCCTAACAGATGCCATTACTGGTGTTTTATTCTCTGATCAGAAGTATGGTATTTGCGTTTCTACATATCAGTAGAGTATGTCTGCTACATAGACAATTTTCAGTGCCAGCTGCATGTGTTTTGGAGCAAGATATTAAGGGCTGATATGTTGGATTAGTTTCTCCTATCCTTCAATCTATTACGACAAGAAAGAAATGCCTGGATTCCATGCTCTCCTGTCATTCTGATACTTTCTGCCGTTCCTATCCTCAACTCTGTCTGACCTATGAGTCATGTCGCCGTTCACAATGTTGCTCTCATTTCCCAGTTCCTGTAAGAAGTGCTGAAACGACGCAGAATCGTTCAAGCCTCTGCCTGCTATCACTATATCTCTGCTCAATCTCACTGGCAACTTCGTTATACAGATCCTAATGAGCTCCCCAGTTTCGTATGGCACATCCAAATACCTGTTTCGTCTCAGCATTTCCTGATAGCACGACACTGGATCTCTTATACCACCTTCGTTACAATTTGGCATCATCAATATGCTTTGCTTAACCTGGTCCTGCTTACTTTTCGACCAGAATTCATTTAAAAACTTGTCACAAAACATCTTGTAGCTACTACAGTCTTTAATAACTTCCTGCATTTTTGCTCTAGCCTCGTCCCTCAAATGGTTACACACAAACTTCATTTTGAGGAGCGGTCCCCACGATGAAGGTAATGAATCTTGAAATTGAGACAGCCACAGGCATGGATGTTGGTAATTATCAGGATCCGGAAAGCAAGTGTACGTTTGTACCGACACGAAGTGCCTCCTACATTCTTCTTCCGCATTTGTTTTCCGACCTTGGACTATACCCAGTTGGGTTTGCCACCTGTTTTATCCGACACAGCCGTTCTTCCAACTCTCTGAGTTCGTCTTCCTCTTTCTGCCTATTTTCGTTTTCTGAATTTATCTCACTCTCCCTCTGCAGTCTACCTGGTGGTGTTTCACCTTCGCTTCTGCACGCTAATTGCAACTGTGCTAGTTCTTCCCTATGTTTCCTATTTGTTTCTAATTGTGCCTCTTTAAACTGTAATAGTGATTGTATCTCCTCCTGGTCGGCATAAACCTCTCGCTGCGTACTGTCAGAGCCCGTTTCGCCTCTTATACTGATCTTTTCTACATCTGCACTAATCGTATTCATTCTGGCCACTACCTCCGCAACTTCGTCCCTGTGTTTATTTAGCGCCATTTCCTGCCGTGTGACTTGAGCTTCCACGCTGTCTAATGCCCCTGGTTTATTTGCAAGTAAGTCCTCCACTATCTCTTTGATTCACTCATCCGGCCACACGCCCCTCTGTTCTGTAATATCGCTCTCTATTGCACTTATTCGTACCTCCAAATTATTGGTTTTTTCTTTCACGGCATCACAAACTTGCTTCACCGCACCCAGATTCTTCTCCCCCTCATCTATCCGATTATTAACTGCGGACAGACGCTCATCGATAACTGTGTGTAGCTTCTTCATTGCCTCTTTATTTCCCCTATCCATTGCCTCCAATTTTTTCTCATTTGCTTCCAATTTTTTCTTAGTTGCTTCAAATCGTTCCTTATTCTCCCTATCTCTCTCCTTATTATCTCTATTGATTGCTTCTAATCTTTCGTTATTTGCTTCCAATCCTGTCTTAGTCTCCCTATTCATCGCTTCTAATCTTTCGTTATTTGCTTCCAATCCTTTCTTAGTCTCCCTATTCATCGCTTTATTATCTCTACTCATCGCTTCTAATCTTTCGTTAGTCTCCCTATTCATCGCTTGTAAAAACTGCAGTATCACGTCGTTATTTCCTACTGTCGACGAGCTCACCTCGTGCGCCTGAGAAACCATAGCTTCGCTAAGGGTAGCTGCACTTTCACTGCATACCTAACCTAGTCCCGGCTCGCCCACGTCGTCAGGAAAAGCCCGCGTTTGTGGACAAAGCCCGCCGCATAAAGGATCCCCTTGCAGCGGTCCACTGAACAATACAGCCCCTTCTGAGTGTTTGTCGTTCTCGCTCATTAGCCCATTGTCAACAGCTACTTCCTGCTGCACTGCTACGTTCACCCCAGAATCCCTATTCTCCATGGTGACTACACTTTTAGACTGCAACCTAGTTACTACGGACATTACGCAAAAAAAATTATACCACGATCTTCCAGCCTTGTTCGATATAGCAATTAATTACATAAAAAAAATAAAAGATCCTCACCAATCCAGAAAGAAATTGCAAACAGAAAAAATTTTACTTCTTAGCGCTATCACAATATATTCCATCAAAAAATAAAAAAAATCTTAACAGCAAACCCTAACAGCAAAAATATCCTGGCAAAAAATATCCTGGCAGGGTCGAAATTATGAGAGGCCCCACTTGCCTTACTCATACTGTGGCATCAAGCAGTAAGGCCTGCAAGATGAGTGGTTTGCCAAGCGAGTGGATTCTTCCTTAATTTATTGAGTAACATGAATTCTCGTATCTTACTATTTAGTTACAAATTACCCTCCTGTGTGAATAACACGCAACGGAAACACGCATCTGACTATCAGTGATTTATAGAACTCTGACTGTACACTACGCACTGGCAATACCACATTTACTTTTTGTCTTTGATTTAACGGCTTTTATATAAATTCGGGACATTATGACAACATACAATTTAATGAAAAAGGCCACCAATCTCTTTCTTTTCACTAGCTGATTTATTCCTCAACACACAAATTCTACGACCTACAACAATATCACATGAGAAATTTCGCCCAGTGGGCATGGCTTTACATTAGTGAATCTCTATACTATGGTCTCGTAATCTATTTACCGCAACAGTGCACTTTCTGGATAGGATGGTGGATCTTTTATTATATCTCACTCTTCGACTCTCACAATCATCCCCACGAAACTTTCCTCCAGATCGAGCGATACAGAAGGAACAAGCATAACCCACAAATCTTTTGAAACTACCTTGCTACTCCCCCATGCAAACTACACATACCCAAATTACATGACATACACAACACAACAATATGAAATACTACACAAAGAATGGTTACAACATTATCACTTTCCGCTTTCCCACTTCAATCAATATTTATCCCAGTTTCACACGACATTGCCCCACTTTGTAATTCTACTTTCCTACTGTGAACTCTCGAGATAAACGCACGTCTTCCTGTGCAATGCAAGCCAAGTGGCGTTGCTGGATAGACGGCCGACTCACCTTGATTCTCTCTCAGAGTTTAAATCTAGCGTCACACGGAATGATATTTCTTAAATATTTCAACTTATGATA